>NC_040895.2:8867462-10124962 GCF_900634795.4 Betta splendens
GTGATGGAAGAATTTGGCTGTGGATCCTACTGTAAGCTCATCATCCCTCTGTGTGGATCCAAATACACGAGGAAGGAAAGCAAACAGGGGTCAGGCAGTGTGTTTGGCTCTCTGGACGCTCAGGTCGCCGCTCTCTGTTGGAGCACTGGAGTCAGCCTAAGTGTGTTTAGCGTGTCTTTATACTTGTGTAAATCCGCCCCCATTCTCACTGACTTAACTGTTTCCCTGAACTCGCTGGGTGATGAAGTGAGCGTTCTGGTGCAGCTCAAACAGACTTGGTGTCAGACAATAGGCCGAGGTCCTCTATTGCACTTAGCTTGAGCTGCTGAACAGATTGTGAATAGACCCGGAGTGGTGCAGTCATGCAGCTGCAGGACAATAGACTGCTCAGCATTGAGGCAGGCGGTGACCCTGAGGTCTGCCAGGGCCCTGTTCATTCTGATCCTTGAACCCGTTCCGCACAGAGTCGCCACTGGGAAAGTGCAACAAACCTACATCACAGGTTGCAGCTGTAAACATTGTTTTTGTTAAAGCAGTGGATAGTGCAGAAATATAGATTTCTGTGATAAGAATACTTAAAAATGAATTCAGTATAACTGAAAGTTGTCATTCTTGTTCCACTTTTCTGTATGTACTGACTCCTTACTGGTCAAGTCTAGGATGTGATAGTCAGACACCAGTCAGACACCAGTCAGACACCAGTCAGACACCAGTCACCAGAGAGCAGGTGAACTGACATCGCAATCATACGTCTTTGCTCATTTTCAGCTCCTGCTCTCTCACTATTTTTTCTTCAAGAAGACTAACGGGGGCTCCCTGTTTGCTCACTCTAAACTATTTCCGTACACCTAAAATAGAAAATGGGTTTAAAGCCTTTGTTTAACCTGTAATAAATCTGGATCCTTGTCGGAAAATGAGTTGACTCACTTTGGGATGAGGTGTCCAGGAATTCATCACACCGGGGCTTTGTTTGAGCAAGCGTTTTACTGTACTTCAATAATAGCAGCCCCGTGAGCCTCTGACTCAGACCTTCATACTCCAATTTCCCAAAATAAACACCATCATCACACTTAGACCCCAACTCAAACAAACCTTCCACAAATCTGACCATCAGGAATAAATACATCCACACTTACGTCTGACCACAAGCGGCCTCCCCTCCTCCCAGTGTGTGTTTATTCTGGGGATTATTCTGACCTAATCTCTTTAGAGCATAATTCAGATTAGATCGTGTGTTGTTATTATTATTGCTATGTCCATTCCCCCACTGTCGTGCTGGGATTTCCTGGCTGCCGTAGTTCTCCTGTGTTTGTAAAATTGATTAAAACTGCTGACCGCTGCCCTAGATAGCACACGCTCTGGAAGGCGGATGGAAAAATAAACAGCAAACACAAATGATTCAGTAGCGCATCTTCTAAAAACATGTACCCACTAATAAAGCTGTGGAGGTACATGCTCAGCACAAGGGCAACTAATGTAGAAATCCTTCTTTCATGTATTCATCCTTCACTGACCTCATCCTAGAACAACGGGAATGTTGTTATTCATGAATGTTCCGACACTAACCTGAAACTCAATGTTTGCCTTGACCAGCGAGCTTCCGGGGGGGTTTGCATTAAACATCTAAGAGCCATAAATAGAATTAAAAAAAAAACAGAATTTGCTGCTAATTACCCGAAGAATACGTCTGCATGCTTGCAGTCAAAGCTGGCGCTCCATCTGTATTTGAGCTGCCATATTGGCTTGAAAGTCTTTCAGCATTTTGATATTCCAACGTCGTGTTTAGTTTGCATTTTCGAGACCATGTTTAAACACCATCTGCCTTTTACCTCTGTGTCTAAGCTGGGGAATATGAACCAGACAACCCTTGAATAAATTACAGTATATGCACAGAAATCACAGCGAGTGCAGGAAATAAAAACGCATTCCACATCCTTCATTAGTAACGAGAAGCTAATTTTCTGTGTTTGCTTAAATTATATATCTGTAAATGATTACTCTTTTGAACTGCGTGTGTTTGGGTCTTGTATGATTTGTCTCTGCTGTTTTCCGCCTCACACCGAACACGCACAAGATGGATACACTGTTGCGTTCACCTTTCACAGCACAGACACAAAACATACACTCGGTCCCTTTGGCCCTGGATATACACAGCGTGTACTTTATAGCCTTCCAGTGCTTTCTCCTCGCTTGCTTGTTTTTCTCAATTAAGATGAATTATAGAATTGCATTTGGGAGCAGGAACAAGGAGCGCTTATTGTGATGTTGCCCTGAGGCGCTCAGTCAATGAGTTGGAGAGGGAAGCAGAGTGCTGTGGATATTTTGGTCTCTGTGCCTCACACCCCTCAGATTCCTAATGGGCCACACGATGTGCAACTTTAGCCAAACATATGGGAGCCTGTTCATGTGTTTATGGCTCATATGGTGATGGAGGCGATGAAGGAAGGGAGACCTGCGTTAGCGCCGGCTCACGTTTCATTACACGTTCCCCACCAGAGGGCCGGGCGTGTGTCGCAGGTCTTTCCGTGGGCAGCGGAGCACCGGATGATTAGAAGAGCCGCACCTCTGTAAATGGACGCTATTGATCTCCGCGGCTTGTTATATGAAACACCTCAGAACGCGGCGGTTCCGAGACGAGACGACGCGGCGGATCCCACGCTGTCCAAAATTGCCTCTTCTGCTCCACTAGCCTCCTCTCGTTTTCATCTTCACACTCTTTAGCTTCACAGGTAACTTCACTTCTCTCATCTACATTACTCCGCTGCCCTGCGCCTTTTGCTCCCGTTCTTTCCTTTATATTTGCTTCACTGATTGCTTTCAGTGCCTCACCACTCATTAAACTGTTTGGAGGCTGTGTAATGTGCATTAATATATGCTTGCACTTTTAGAGGATTTTTGCTGCGCGCGCTGTAATATTTCATGGGGAGAAAACTGAGGGTAATTAAATTGAGCTTGTGATTTCTCGCTGTCCAGGGGCATCTACTCGTTTAGATACTTATGAAGAACATTGTGCCTTTTGTGGACCCCCTGTGAGGAGGCTGGTGAAAGGTCATAGGTCACAGAAAGGTGGGGTCAAATCACGCAGTGAGGCGTGTTTGGAAGACACGTCCCCTGTTTGCTGTGCAGGTTGTTATCTGGGTAGCAGAGAGGACTGGAGTCATGTGTCATGGTACTGATGAATGGTATCTGTGTGGGCTGACCTTTGACCTACAGATTTGCACCATCCAACTTTCTGTTATCTGCTGAAGCGGGGGCACTAGTGTAAGCGATGATGACCTCAGCGTGAATCCTGGATGTTATTAACTAGCCTCAGTATTCTGTGGAAATGATAAGGCGCTGTGTCCTGCATTCATTTGCCTTCATGCATATCTGCAGCAGCCCATTTCGCCCGCGTCAATCATCTGCTGCTTGCCTCACGGCAGGGTGCCGCCGCGTTAACTATTCAAGCAGCAGCATTGTGTTGCATATGATGCAGCTGATAATAATAACAGAGTGGCGTCAGCCGTCCCGCGTGGTTTCTCTGTTCTGGCTCCGTTTACCTATATGTCCTCTGCCGCATCGCGCACACACACACACACACACACACACACACACACCACAATCGGGCTCTTTGTTGTTGTGGAAAATAGAAGTTGTGAAGTCAGTCATGCTGAATAGATTGTAAATTGTGGGAACGATATAAACACTTTTATGTTTGCAGCCTGCCATTGTGCTTCACAAATGACCCAACTGGCTGCAGCCGTATGAGGGTCGAGCAGTTCTATTCTAGCTGGTTCCTAGCGCAGCGTGGCCATTCGAGGGCTTTGGGCCGAACCAAGAGGCATCGCAGGAGAGACGCAGTTTGGAATTGGTGCTGTCACAAACCCTGATTACTTTACACTGAAGAATACTGAAGATCGCGCACACGCCAGGTCAAACTGCTGTTATTACTGTCTGTGTGTTGCCAATCAATCAGATGACTGTATTGACAAAGAGCTGCATCCTCAGTGAATCTCCTTTTACTTCCAATGACTGGGATAAATATTACTTTTATTCATCTATACACATTTTATAGATTGCAGCATAAATCCCACACCGAATCCAAATGAGATGCAGTTCCCCATACGCTGCACGTGCTCTTCATCCACTAGCAGTGGATTAAGCCTCCTCTTGTCAGATTTAAGTAAAGCAGCTACAGTTCTTGGATTATGTACGTGTGTATGTTTACTTTATCTTTTTCCACTCGCTTCTGCCTTTGCAGAGCTCTACCCTCAGCTTTTCCTCCTTAAGTAATCGATACTGGTCCTATGAATCCAGGTCATCTCGGCTCCTGAGGTTTCTCCGTCTCCATCAATCTCTGCCTCTCTCCCTCTCCTTTTTGCTCTCTCATGCCGTATTCGTTGTCACCGTATTCTTCTTTTCGCTCTCTATTCTCGTCTCAGTTTTTCCCCCTCTCTGTCCTCACATCCTGTCTCCCTTCTCTCGCGCTTCCCCCTCCTGAAAAATGAATTCGCCCATCTGGACAGAGCCCTGCATGGTCGTTAAACTATTAGTCCTCGTGCAGCAGTGATTAAAAATAGATCAGAGAACCCTGTCAGAATTAGTCAAGAGTTGTCTCCGCTCTACGTGCACCGAGCTCCATTGGCTAATGGTGAAAATGGATGAGAGATTCAAAGTGAAAAGTTAGCAACAAAACATGGTCTGTCTTTTTTTCTCAGCTCAGAGTCTGAGCTCAGTATCTGTGTGTGTGTGTGTGTGTGTGTGTGTGTGTGTGTGTGTGTGTGTGTGTGTGTGTGTGTGTGTGTGTGTGTGTGTGTGTGTGTGTGTGTGTGTGTGTGTGTGTGTGTTGCCGGTGAGCCTGTGTACCGCCTGCGGACCTCTTTGCTGGGTGCTGTCTCACGTCGAGCGGTGTGTTTGAGAGGCTTGTCAAGGTAAAGCTCCTGTCAGCTACTGGCCAGAGGGAGTGCGCTGATGAAAGGCCTCTTCATCATCCTAATGGGATACATAGACCTCTTAACCAGGGCTGCTGCCATGGGTTCAGCTGGGTAAAGAGCGAAGGAGAGAGACAGAGAGAGAGAGAGAGCCCTGAGTGACTAGTCGGATACAGTGTATGCAACGAGAGCCACGCTGAGAACCTACACAAACACACAGGTCAGAAAAGTGCGCGGTGTAAACAAAACAATGCTGTTGGCAGTCTGTGCAGAGGACGAGTTGTGACTCGCAGCGGCGTCAGGTTTGTGAGAGGTTCAGTGGGCCAGAGCCATTAGAATCTGGGACAGTGAGCTAATGCCCCGCCGTCTGCTGGTGCGACGACCATGTGGTCGGCTCTGACTAACGCCAGGCCGCTTGGCAGCCTGCATGCAGCATAGGTGGGAAAAAGAGTCGTCCTACATATCGTCGCCTTTTGGATTCATAATTACTAAGAGAACTTGTTTGACTTTGATATTTTTGACACACTAGGACAGAGGAACCTTTCAGGTCTCTGTGTCCTTTTCATTTTTTTTACCTCCCACTTCCACTTGAGTGGGATTTGCCAGCAAATGCCATTTGACCCAGGCCAACAGAGGACACGCAGCCCGGGTACGGCTCAAAGCACAGGCCTGCTGCGGGAGGTGACAGAGGGAGGGACAGTGGAGAGGAGAAGCAGAAGCCACGGAGATCGGGAGAGAGTCTCTCATCATTATTGTCACGGCGTGGCACACAGTGGCCGCTCAGTGTCAGCATCCGTCTGCGGTGGCCCTGGGCGTCTGCTGGGTGACACTCTGCCTTTCCTTCCGTCCGTCCACCCCCCCACCCCCCCTTCAGCTCCCACACAAGCTTATCTGTATCTGCCAAGGGGATTTCGTCATGCTCCGTTCATCGCTGCTATCCATCACGGTCCATCCTGCCAGTCCAGTCATACTGGTCCCAGCCCCGGGCTCTGGCGTGTCCTCTTTTACATTCCAGCCCAGTCGCCGTCCTGTCTCTGGGTCAAGGACTCGTTCCCCTAACTGCAGCGAGCAGCGCCGAGAAACTTTGACATCAGACAAAGCCATGGGCTCATGAATGATTGATGCACAAATGCTGACTCATCACACAGGGGGGGTAGAAAAACAATATTTTGACCTGAAGCATAATAGGATTTACGTTTCTAGAGGGGAGCAGAGACGCATGCAGTTGCAGATACCTTTGCAGTGGTGCTGCCAGTCTCGGCATCGCATAGCTATCGGTTCTGGCTGTTTTTTACAATCTGTTAGCAGCACAGATTGCCAGATATGGAAAAGTTGGCCTGGCCTGAAGTGATAGTCTGTGAGGAGCCTGTGCTTTGGTTCTAGCTTTTATGTTTTGGCGCCGCACTGCGCTGAGATTACCTGGCAGTCAAACAGCGTGCTGTGTTTTCCCCTTCCTATCTCCGACTGCACATTTCCTCCTGACGTTCGACTTCCTCTGAGTTTTGTGGGCGTTTGTGCCCGTTGTCGAAGCGACAGGGAAACCGCACAATTAAAAAGCAAATCGCTTTATAAAATGTAAAAAAAAACCGCTACGACGCCGGGGTAGATCTGGATTTCTGATTTGCTCCTCTCCTTTGACTGGAGTCGAGCTCGCGGGTCCGACGCTGCGGCAGAGACGGACATTTATTTCGAGAGAACGCCGAAGCGAGGCATAAAGGGAAGGAAGGGACGAGATCAAAAGGATAAAGCAGCCATTAGCTTCTGCACAGGGCTACTCTTGCTTACGAGACCCCCACATTCTGCGGGGTGAGGAGATTGAATCTAACCACTATCATCTGCCTCTCCATTTGTCCTCCCCTGCTATCGGCACATCACCTCTCGTCATCTACCTCCTCCAACATGGATTTTCTGCCTATTAGTGCCCTAATCTTTTCTGTTCCTTGGCTAACTCTCTGTCTCGCCTCGCCGCCTCTCTATTTGTCTCTCCATCTCATTTTTTTTAAAAAGATATTGGTTAAAGTTAGAGTTGCTTTTAAAAAGTTTCTCTCGCCGACGTCATATGAGCCTTATTTATTTATTTATTTGATTTTTTCAGTTTTCGCTTTGCATGCTTTGAGAGGACTTTTATCATTTCTAACATGCATTTTCAAAGCTCCACATCCATATCTGCCTCCCTCATGCACACAGAGACACACACAGGCCAGCCTACAGCACGTCGCTTGTTGTGTACTACATATCTAGGGATTTCTCTGATGCAAGGGGACGCAATAAGGGAACAGAGTGACGCCAACCCCGCTGTGTTTGTGTGGGGTGTGTGTGTTTATCTTTTTAAAATTTTTATTTCTTGCATCGCACTTTGTCACCTCTCCCTCACAGTGAGTCAGGAGCTGGTTATTTGTGGGGTGGGGGTGGTGGTGGTGGTGGGGGGGGGGGGGGGGGGGTGTAAGTGCGAAGCGAAGTCATGTGCGTGGCCCGTCGATCCGCTGTCAATCCGGCTCATCTCCTCATCTGTTCATTAGCATGACAGAGCGGCGCTCCTGCCAAAGCGGTTAGTCACAAGAATCAGCCCCTGTCACAACACATTACAGCAGCAGGCATCTCTAATAGCACGGGCAATCGCGGCAACCATAGCCAATGCCCCCAAGTCGGCGCGCGCACCCTCGCACACGCTCACACCAATCAGGAGTTGCACTTGAGCTGCGCCCAAGGAGCGCTTCTGTGTGTTTCTCCCCGTCTCCTCCTCCTCCTCCGTCGCTCTCTCCATCCACATCCTCTCCGCTTCCTTCTTTTCCCTCTAACATGGCAACCCACTTACAGCCGAGCTTACATCCTTGTCGTTAACCTTTTCCGCCTCCTCCACGTCTCCTGCCTCCACCATTGCTTTACATTAGTTAGGTTACCTGTGCTGACCCGCTCCGTCTCTCCCATTTTCTTGTCCTTTCCCAGCCTGACCAGCGCTATTTCTGTCTCGCCTCCTCCTGCTCTCTGTCTTCCTAATGCTCGAAGAGATCCAGACTTTTCATTTTTAATCCATCCATCTCGCCCCAGTGATGTTTTAGCTCCCTCCCTCTCTTTCTCTCTCTCCAGCTCTTTAAGTCCCCAACACTCGTCTCTTTCTTCATTATCACCTGCTCAGAGTGTCTGATGTGATTTGTACAGGAAGTTTGATCCGGCCGCCTTCCTGTCCTCAGGGACCCAAGTTGTCATATTATAGAATAAAAAAACACATATGTTGTGACACCCTTTGCTGAACTTTCTCACAGTCACAGTCGTCTTCCTCTGGAGTTAACGCGGCGTCACGTGATGGCGCCACTAACAATATCCCAGAGATGAACTGTAATTTATAAACAATGAGTGTTTTGACATTCTGAGCGTTTTAATGGGGAAACTGTAAACCCACGCCCAGTACGTGATGGAGCACAAATGAAAGGGTTGCAGGGACTCACGCTGTTGTTTGGTGCAACAATTGAGGGCGCTTTGGGGAAGGACATGTAATTTGACTGTCTGTGTGTCTCCAGTCTTACCGGAATCCCAGACTGAGGTGGACTTACTGGTTTTGTTGAAAGTTCCCTCTGTGTGTGTGTGTGTGTGTGTGTGTGTGTGTGTGTGTGTGTGTGTGTGTGTGTGTGTGTGTGTGTGTGTGTGTGTGTGTGTGTGTGTGTGTGTGTGTGTGTTGGGGCGGGTGTGTACCTGTAAGACAAGAGCTGTCAAGTCTTGTCTGAAGGAGTGGCCATCAGGGCTGACCGGCATTTAACAGCAGC
Organism: Betta splendens; assembly: GCF_900634795.4. NCBI lineage: Eukaryota > Metazoa > Chordata > Actinopteri > Anabantiformes > Osphronemidae > Betta > Betta splendens. The sequence continues at coordinate 8,876,134 of NC_040895.2, forward strand.
CCCCCTGTCTACACACAGCGACACAAGTCACTGAGAGCTCCGGCGTGTTTTCGTGAGATAAGTACGCTGTCCGTGTGCATAACACAGCATCCCGCTTCCCTTTTCAGAAAACAAAGGCTTCAGGATCATGTTCTCTCCAAACTTTAGTCACTGTGCACTTTGTCCACATGTGCTGTTTGCTGTTTACCCGTCGGGTACGTGTGTACTTCTGCGTGGGGGAAGTAATCGGTTCAAGGAGCAGTAGGACAGAGGAGCCACCTGGAGAGGGGAGAGAAAAGGTGCAGTGCTGCGAGGGCGGGGTGGATCAGAGGACAGGCGGCGGGGGAGGAGGGGTGAGGCAGAGCCGAGCCGATGCGAGTACAGTGGGATGGAGGGTGAGGCACGGGGGTGAGGAGGGAGGGCAGGGTAGAGTGGGTAATTACAGGGGCCCGGAGAAGAGAGGCCTGTAATCAACCTGCCCTCAGGAAGGAATGCAGCTCATCTTCTCATGTAATTACTGCCATTTAAACGGCCCCAGCTTCCAAACACTCATCCCACTGTACTGCTCACCTATTCACACACACACACACACACACACACACACACACACAGGCGCTGCCGCGGCGAGACAGTCGGTGGCAACGGAGGACGGATTTTCAACAGCGCGTCCAAATGGGCGAAGTGGGGAGAAGCGGGAGGACGAGACGTGGGGACAGGCTGCAGACAGACTGTGTGTTTGTACGCCGTCGTTAATGGCCTCTGGAGGAGCCAGCTCCATGTGAATACCCACCATGGCAACTGGCCACCCCGGGTGGATCTGCGCAACCCTCACCAGGCAGCTGTGCAGCGGCGCCTTATGCTCAACATGCACAGTCTCACCGTTCTCACACACACACACACACACACACACACACACACCGAGGAAGGGGAAGAGGCTCATTCTACCATATGAGGTTGACCTCCAAGTAATAGTTGTGACATTGGTCTGTAATTTCGTGAGGATAATAGGAAAACAACACAGTCTCACCCACTCTGTCTCCTCTCCCTCTCTCCTCCCTCCGTCTCCTGATAGTGATTGATAGCGCTGCTTGTGTACGTCCGTGTTCCCATGCAGTAGGTGGTCATCGGGCCACGCACAAGCAGCGCTGGGCCGCGTCTTGAAGGGCCGTGATTAATGAGCTCCGCGGGGGGTGGCGCCCCCTAGCTGCGACGCAGCCCCTCTCGCTTGTCTATTCAAGTGCACCAGCAGCGGCAAATCCTCTTAGTGCTCCCACTCTCGCAGTCACACTCACCCACACGCTGGAGAACACAGACACAGAATCTCGCTTCGAGTAGGCTGTGCCTCGCATACGCTGTGGGTAAATATAATCCATAGTGTGTTATGAACACACCCATCCTCGCGCTCTATCACACACACACAGTTGGAGGCCATGCAGAACGACCGCAGAATCCGCCAGTATTCACCCAGTTATCAGCAGGGAAACATTTCTGTCGCCCTGTCATCAGGCACCGCGCTTGCATGATGTGTGTGTAGATGTGTGAGGGTGTGTTTCCCCTCCACTAGCACTGATTAAGTGTCATTACGACACTGAAGGCAAAAAAAGGTGAGTCCTTTGAAAAAGAGCAGGTCACACTTCATTTACAATTAGAGGGTTACAGAGCAAAATACCTTGCAGCTGAGAGTGTGGGATAATACTCTGGTTACAAGCAGGTCTGTAAATGAGGTGGTGTGTGTGTGTGTGTGTGTGTGTGTGTGTGTGTGTGTGTGTGTGTGTGTGTGTGTGTGTGTGTGTGTGTGTGTGTGTGTGTGTGTGTGTGTGTGTGTGTGTGTGTGTGACATGTCCCCGGGCTCGCTTTCTCTCCTCCTGCCACCCAGACACGCTGGATGGACAAGCGAAGCATCCCTGTCACACCGCATCTCCGTCACCTGCTCGGCTTTTCCCCGTCCTGCCAATCTGCTCTCCGGCATCCTGCAGCCCTCCCTCTGCCTCGCGCAGATTCCATCTTTCTTCCTCGCCGGCTCGCACACTCGATTACGTGCCCCGGCGTCCGTATCTCGATGAAATGGAGGAACGGCCGCTTTGCAGGCTTCCTCATTAACATGTTGGAACCAATCAAAGGTGTGACATTTCCATCGCCGCGATCAGCTTTCATGGAGGTTCAGCTCCCAGGTTATCCCAGCAAACCTTATTCATATGCATTCAAAGTCGGCTTCGTCTGGAGCTTGAGCACGGGAGGTGGAGACCAGAACTGAATGCTTCTCTAGTTGTGGCACATTTTGGGAACTGTTTGTGTTCATTTAATGGAGCTAGCACAGTTGCTTTCTCTCCCAGTGTCTTTGTGCTGAGCCTGGCTAACACATCTTGGACCTGTTGCTGTACTGGGCACGCGGAGATGAAAGTGGTTTGGGTTTTTTTTATTCCTAACTGTGGGCACAGCGACAGGCAAGATGCGCCGTTCCTGCATCTTCCTTTCAGTCTGCAAAAGTCTGCCCGCAAAAAAGAGACTTCATATCAAAAAACATGTCCAATTTTCCTGTAAGGGAAAATAAATTAGAGTTCAAGAGGCAAAGAGAAGAGGATTGGAAGGAGAGGGTGAAGAGAAGAATGTCCCAGCCTATGTGAAAAGCAGGCCGTTAGTTAGAGAGGCACCGTGGTGAGCACAAAGAGACGGAGAGAAGAGACACGTAGAGAAACCGCAGGTGCACGTCTACGGCGGCGGGATCAGAACATCCAAAGAAGCTTTAAGGCAACATTTATGAGCTAGCTGTCGAGGCTGAGTCGCTCCTAGAAGGCACGTCAGCCTCGGCTTCCTGCCTCCTAACCACCATAATGAATTGGAAATAATGGCGTGTCTGTGAAGTGAAGTAACAGCATTTCCGGCGCTCGGAGTGGTTGTTTATACACTGTGTGTGTGTGTGTGTGTGTGTGTGTGTGTGTGTGTGTGTGTGTGTGTGTGTGTGTGTGTGCGTGTGTGTGTGCGCTCAGATGGTTGAGCTGCGCAACGCCTCACGCTCCGTCTGTCATTGTTGATGTGAGAAGTGACGCCGTGTCGCTTCCACATGCACTCTTGTCGCCTCGCCAGACGCTTCCCCGCTCTGACGTTAAGTGATTTTCCATCCAACGTCCAAATGTAAATATGTGTTGTTTTTTTTATCCAGTAGTTGTGCCTCTGTAAGAAGCTGTGTTCACGCTGATGAGAATGAAGTCAGTCTGAATATCAATCAATCAGTGTAATTGTCCTTTAAGGGAGGCGAGGGGAGACTATCGGTCTCTGTCTCTTTTGACCTACCTCTGTGTGTGTGTGTGTGTGTGTGTGTGTGTGTGTGTGTGTGTGTGTGTGTGTGTGTGTGTGTGTGTGTGTGTGTGTGCGTGCGTGCGTGCGTGTGTGTGTGGGTGAATGGCTTGCACAACACGACCTCGGGGCTTTCTCACAAGAACGATGGTAATGAGGTGGACTGGATGAGATGGATGGATATACGGCCAGCCAGTCGGTGGGCGTTACATAATGGCTGCTGATCACTCCATTTATGGGCCTTGTTTCCTCTGTTACCGACAGTGTTGGCACGCTTTACAGGCCGTCCTCACAGATGTTTGGCCTCAGAGAGCCCAGCAACGCGTTTACCTTTCGTAGCCGTCGGCTGTGAACAAAGTGCTTTGGATCTAACAGGCAGGAGGGAGCGACAAGAGTCAGGGGAGGGCATGAAGGAAGCGTCTATGTCAGACACCAAAGAGGAACCAGGAGGGAGGAGGAGGGACTCCGTGCTGCTATTTGTTTGGTTTTGACCTCATAGGACGCCCGGGACGGGGGGAAAAGTTTTCTGATCTGTACAAACACAGCCCACCCTGTGGTTCTCTGTTGTTTGGCTGCTTCAAAGTGCCCGTCTTCCCGTCCTTTCTTCTGTGGCAGCCGGGCTTCCCGTACTCGGGAGTGCAGCGGCCGGGACGGTGAGGGCACTGGAGGGGACAGTAATGACTAACACTGTAAAGGTAATGACAAAGTACAGATGCTTTAGACTGCTCTGGCTGGAGGCGCTGGGGCTGAGCAAATTACAGTCATGTGTGTGTGTGTGTGTGTGTGTGTGTGTGTGTGTGTGTGTGTGTGTGTGTGTGTGTGTGTGTGTGTGTGTGTGTGTGTGTGTGAGGACAAGAAAAGGTACAGAAAGACACAGGGCACAAAGAACAACACAGTCAAGCTGAGACAAAGACAGACATTGCTGTGATTCGTTTCCCTTGCCCATAAGAGCAGAGCAGTGTGTGTGTGTGTGTGTGTGTGTGTGTGTGTGTGTGTGTGTGTGTGTGTGTGTGTGTGTGTGTGTGTGTGTGTGTGTGTGTGTGTGTGTGTGTGTGTGCAGTCCATCAGCTCTCTCTCCTCCACTTGTCTACGAGTGTCTCTTGACCCGTCTTTGTCTTCCCATCCTCTCTCCCCCTCAGTTCCGTCTCTGAGCGTGGCCACTGTCACTCCAACTCTGCACTGAAGCTCTGCACTCCACCTCCCAGTCACAGTCAAGTGTGTGTGTGTGTGTGTGTGGGGGGGGTCCTTATATTACTTGAATGTGGCATACGTGGATGAGAGTGGGTGAGAATATACAGTCTAAACATGGGTTGTCGCTGAGCGTCTGGATCTACATGTGATTGTGTTCTGTGGAGAAGACGACCCAGAAGCCTGTGTTTGCTTTCGAGCTGTCTGCTGTCTGTCATTAGAGTAATAAAAGACTTGCTGTGCTGCGCGACGAGGAGTTTTTCTCTTTAAGGCTCCTCCATTCCGCACAAATTGCCGGCTGCTGAGCTCTGATGGATGTTTGTATGCAGGGCCAAAAACACAGGTTCCACTTTAAACCCCCAGCTCCATTATCCCAGAAAGAGACAGAGCGAGAGAAAGAAGCTGTCTGTCTCCTACCTCTGTCATCCAAAAGTGTTTTAATTAAACCGTGCAGGCCCCCGGAACACACACACACACACACACACACACACACACACACACACACACACACACACACACACAGAGGTTTATCCAGATACTCAGGGCTCTCCTCCCATTCTGTCTCCGTCTGAACCACTGTCTCCCTCTGTTTGTCTGCCTCTGCTGCCAGTCTTCGATGTCCCTCTCTCTCTCTCTCTCTCTCTCTCTCTCTCGCTCGCTCGCTCTCTCGCGTGCCCCCTCTCAGTGCTCCCGGAGAGTGACAGGCTGTGTTTTTCAACCCGTGTTTGAACACTGTGCGATCAATGCCGGACAAAGGGAAAGGAGCGGGGGCGGAGGGGGGGGGGCAACACAATTGGTTATTGACAGAGAATTCAAAGTCTGAAAGACTGGAGGCGACAGCTTAGTAAGAGGAGAGCGAAGGGACGCGGGGAGAGAGAGAGGAGACAGAGAGGAGGAGATTGCCAGAGTGGCACGACAATAAATGTGATTCATCTTCATGGTTATGTATCATTTTGAGACGTGTTAACTTTCATTATTGATATTTGTTTGTGTTTACCTGCTTGTGGAGCCGCTTAACGGCATTAATTGACTGTGAATAAGTGACACTAAGTGAGGCTGGCTGCCAAGGAGCGGGAACGTGTGTGTGTGTGTGTGTGTGTGTGTGTGTGTGTGTGTGTGTGTGTGTGTGTGTGTGTGTGTGTGTGTGTGTGTGTGTGTGTGTGTGTGTGTGTGTGTGTGTCCAGCAAACCAAGTTAGAGCAAACATGCTTCAGATCAGATTAGAAGAGTAATTATAGAATCGCGCGTATAAATATCCTCACACACGTCTGCTCATGTATTTATTATTGTGCTTAAATTATTCTTTTATGAAAACGTGAGGGCATTTTGAACGGCCCTCACCACCTTCTGAGGTCCCAACAAGCAGCACAGCCTCCGCTTCTGCTCCTCAGGTGGGGGGACTGTAGCCGTGGGAGTTCATCTTGGGGTTGTGGTTTGGGTGAGTAAATATAGCCGGTGGAAGGTCCTCGTAGAATATGCAGGCGGAGCAGAAGACGTACGCGTCCGTGAGAGCGATGGGCTTGGGTGGAGGCAGAGACAGACATGGGCTGACAGCTGCCTCCTGGACGGCTTCTGGGCCTGAAGCTGCGTTTGCCCTTCCTCGCTGCCCTGTGGTCATCGAGCACCAGGCTCTGAGCCGTGGGCAGCGACGCCTCCTGTGTCCCGTTGGCCCCCGTCTGAAGAATTTGCATCCCCACGCGTGAAGGTGGTGCCTCTGGAGCTCCAGGAGCTGCTGTTGGCCCCTGGTTTGCATCCAGTTTAGTGCTTTACTAACTCGGATCATTTTCGTGGGAAAGCTGTGTTTTTCACTGAAAGGTCGCGTGCATTAAAAATTTACAAACTTGACGGAACTTGACAGAAACGACTCGTAAAACTCCGCTAGCAGATGACGCAAAGGCGCCGGCTGCAGTAAAAAGCAAGCGTGTATATATTTGCTGCACACTGTGGATTTATATAATGGAGGTTGCTCCTCGTTACAGTATGCTGCAGCCTGGTTGTTTTGTCACCAGGTCTCCTCCAGGTTTGAGCTCAGCTCATCGGTCCCGTCCCGTTGATGGCCAGACATGAGTCGCGGCAGCAGGTTGCGCTTGCATCATGGTCTGCAGCCCCGCGGTTCTGTAAACAGAAAAAAAAAAGTCTGACTGACTCACAGCCCAGTGCCTGTGCTAACAGCGGGAGAGAGATTAATGATAAGAGATGTGATGCGTTTGACACTTTGTCATTATATTCATAGACGCCATTTTAATACTCGGCTGTCAAGTCAAGTCAGTTTTATTTACAGTGACAAAAACAGCGATTTGCCTCAAAGAGCTTTACTTCTGTACAGCTGATGTGCCTAAAATGAGAAACGCCTCACCGAAGGCTCAAATCGCTCTCCTCCCGTAGAAACCTGCAGCAGTCCATAGTATTGCAGCATTAATATAGTTTATGGTCGTTATCAGAGGACCAAGTCAGTGTGAGGAGGTCACGGCGGGACGCGTCACGTCCAGAGTGTCAGGGGATGAGGTGCGATCAACACAACGTGCCGGTGGAAGGTCAGCGCTGAGGGCCAGACTTCTCCTGGAGGAGCTGCATTGACCGGTGCAGGAGTGAAAGTGTCAGCGTGCCCCTTCGTTGGGTCTGCAAACTGTCAACTGTCCTGAAACGTCTCCCTGAAATGCGCCGACGGCGGGGTCTTAATGTAAACAGTGAAACCGTGCTCGCAGGTTGGTTCTTTGCACACGCGCGGATGCTTCTACCAGGTTTGTGATGGCTTATTGATCCCGAGGGGGAACGTTTGTCATTTTGGGTTTTTTTTTTTTTTGCTACCTCTTCGTCAGACAGTTGTGAGAGCGGGATCGGCCCCACGGACTCCCTGCTGGGCTGCGCTTCGGCCCCGGCGGCTTCTCTTCAATGACAGTCATCCTAATCGCGCCGCTGTTCTGGGCTTTTCAGAGAGCAGCGACTACAGCGAGGCAGAGGTCCTTCCGGATTCCTTCCCGTCAGCCCCGGCGGAGCCCCTCCCTGAATTCCTGCTGGAGCCAGAGGACGCCTTCATCGTAAAGAACCGGCCGGTCCAGCTGCGGTGCCGGGCGTCTCCGGCCACGCAGATCTACTTCAAATGTAACGGAGAATGGGTCAATCAGAACGATCACGTGACCAGAGAGAGCCTGGACCAGATCACAGGTCCCCCTCGCAAATACACTCACCTTGTATTTCACAGACATAAACATACTCCACTACAGAAATAATTGTCAAACAACATAATCCATTAGCTCTTATAGCGTTTTATGTGCACATTAAGTGCTTGGCCTGCAGCCAATGCATTATTTATATTTACTGTGAAAAATATGCCTGGCTAATCGCTCTCTCCCCCCCGCACAGGCCTGGTGGTGAGGGAGGTGGACATCTCGGTGTCGAGGACCCAGGTGGAGGAGCTGTTCGGGCTGGAGGACTACTGGTGCCAGTGTGTAGCCTGGAGCTCGGCTGGCACCACCAAGAGCAACCGCGCCTACGTCCGCATTGCATGTCAGTATCGCGTGTGCGTCTGTGTGTGTGTGTGGTTTTATACAGGAGAGAGCGGAGAAAAAGAAGGAATCGACTGGTTTGTGTTTGAATCTAGGGAGAGAGAGAGGAAGGAAGGAAGATAGCACAAGGGCAAATGTTTCCGATTTTTCCCTGTCATACGTGTCAGCTTGAGTATATATGCAAATAAATTGCTGTAGCGTTCCATCTTAGTCCCCATGGTAACGTGTGGCAGCGTGTGATGGACAATGTGCATGTTTATGAGGGGAATGAAGAGAAATATACCACACTGACACTTTTTGGGGGCTTCGCTTCATTTATGTGTTTATATGTGTGTCAGTAAGATAAAGAGGGTGTCTCTCTGCTGTCACGGCTGTCGCGGGGGCCGCCCGCGCTAAGTGCTGACTACTTTGCATCCGTTTCGCCCTCCGCAGACCTGAGGAAGAACTTTGAGCAGGAGCCGCTGGGGCGGGAGGTGCGACTGGAGCAGGAGGTGCTGCTGCAGTGCCGTCCCCCGGAGGGCATGCCTGCTGCTGAGGTAGCGCTCTCTCCCTCCTCATCACTATTCACAGACATGTTCCTTTTGTTGATCTTTCATCGCATCCCTGTTTATTTTCCGTCGCTTAGTATTTTATAGAGACGGGAAACGAGAAATCCAATAATGAATAGCGAGTTAGTTCCCCCATTTCCTTCGTCTGTTTCTCTGCGATTGTGCGTTTGTTTTCATATGAAAATGCAATTAAAAAGAGTGGAATAAAATAAGCAAAGACGCAAATTTATGCTTTACTGTCTACAACAACATGAAGCATAAACGGAGGGAAGTAAAGGGCAAGCTACTAAAGTTGGAGAGATTTAGATCTGTCCACCTCTGTGACAAACATAATGATCCGAAATGAGCGACGAAGCAAAATGGGCTGCGCGTACATGCACGTTGTGTTATTGCTGCACACTCAACTAGTCTAACTGTACGGCGATACATCACAGGGTTTTATTTCTCTCATAAAACAGCAGCAAGACAATATATTTTAAAAATACTGGCCATTCAGACCATGTTTATTACTCAAGTAAATATTTCTGTTGCCAAGCTGGATTGTTGTTTTTAGTAGCTTATTAGAACGGTTATTATGTGACATAAAAGGCATCATTTTATGTAATTACTGGGAAGCATTTGCTGAGATTTCACAATGTGCTTCATGATAAATTCAGGTTTTATTGTTTGTGCTAGTTGAGTGAGTAAAGAGGAGGACGTGTCAAAAACTGACGCGAGTTTCGCGCAGAGAAACGTTTTTTATAACGTGAACCAATAAATGTTCTGTTATTGACAGTGTGTGTGATCAATAGCCAGTCTCGCACATCATGTTCAGCAGTCTCTGCCAAATAGAAAACATGAGCGTTCCGCGTGCTCGTCTCCAGGTGGACTGGCTGAAGAACGAGGACGTCATCGACCCGTCGCAGGACTCCAATTTCCTCATCACCATTGACCACGACCTGATCATCAAACAGGCGAGGCTGTCGGACACCGCCAACTACACGTGCGTGGCCCGCAACGTGGTGGCCCGGCGCCGCAGCAGCACCGCCACCCTCATCGTCTACGGTAACGCGCCCGCCGATTCAAAACTACTAAACTCATCAAAGTGACCCGCGCCGTCCCGTGGGTTGCGCGTGTTGAAGTTGACCTGCTCACACTGGCCCTCTGTGTGTGTGTCTCTCTCAGTGAGTGGAGGTTGGTCTTCTTGGACTGAATGGTCAGAGTGTAACGCTCAGTGTGGGCGGGGTTGGCAGCGACGAACGCGCAGCTGCACCAATCCTGCCCCTCTGAACGGAGGAGCCTTCTGTGAGGGCCCGCCCTTCCAGAGAGTGACCTGCACCACACTGTGCCCAGGTGAAGATGACATGCTCATCTGCATTATTTACCACTCCTGTAGACGAAGTAGTCTCACGCTGGAATATTAAAGTGTCCCCAATGGGCTTTTTCTTCTACATCAATTACAATAGAGAGCAAAGCGTCTCCAACCAACCAGGACAGAAGTGCATTTTGTCAAGCAAACTACTTTGATTTCATGAAAAGTCATCTGCATCAGGAACACAGTGTTATGATTTGCTGCCACAGACCAGTGTGGCTCCCATTGCTCTGCCCATGACTCCAGAGTTGTTTGACACAAGCCACAGAGTGCATTTCTGCCTCTTGCCACACTCTGTCACGCACCGCTCCCCTCCTCCCTGGAGATCTGGGCGTAGCTGTGGATCAACTGTCAAATTAGTCCAACGCGCGCCGTCTCGTTGCAGTGGACGGGGGCTGGACGGAGTGGGCCAAGTGGTCGGCCTGCGGGACGGAGTGCACCCACTGGCGCAGCCGCGAATGCCAAGCTCCGCCACCCAGGAACGGGGGGAAGCACTGCAGCGGCAGCATGATGGAGAGCAAGAACTGCACCGAGGGGCTGTGTGCACGAAGTAAGTGAGGAAAAAGACTATATGTTCCCTGATTAAACACAGGTCAGCGTGTGGAGCCGCAGAACAAGAAGGCGAAGACCCAGCGAGATGAGAGGCAGATGTTTGATGAGAATTCAGGCTCACAAAGAGAGAAGTGATCCACATCTGAACGCACAGATGGAGTGAGGAGGAAACGACGAGCGAGCGGGCGTGCGGGCGGGCGAGCGACGTGGGCACGGCATCGCCGAGTCCAAGAATTAGCGCGGCGAAGGGCGCGCGAGAGTGAGTCAGACGCGCGCTGACACCCGATGTGCAGCCCGTGATGAGCCGCGAGGAATGCGGCCGACAGCGCATTAGAGTCGCACAGAGGCGGCGGGCGACATCCATGTGCGCGCGGAGCGACGCGCCGCGGTGGCGGCGCGGGCGCGCTCCATACGTGTGTGTGCAGGCGAGGGAGGGGGGGGGGTCATATGCACCCTCCTACTGTAGCAACGTGAGCAGCCAGATTAGACAAATGCGCCGTCTGATGCAGAGCTGAGCCGTCGCAGGCAGATCCTCCCCCCAGTGGCTGTGACAGAGGGGCTGATGGGAGCCTCCGCGCCGCTCAGCCCTGTTTATGTGTCACTTGGCAAAGTACAGTTAAGCGGCGGACTTTTTTTAATACTCCCAGCGCAATAATTCGATTATTCTGCAGCCGTAACGTGTCCGTCTGACATAATGACTCGCTGCGTTCCTCGCAGACGGACAAACAATAGAAGGTCACGCTGGCGTTCGGGACGCGGGTTATGATTGGCCTCAGCGCAACCGCGGAAAAGACGGCTCCCGTCATGTTTTTCTAGGACGACGGAGGTTACAACTTACCCCGTGGGGGCGAATAACAAGGCGGCTTCAATCTGCGCTCGCGCACCAAGAAGCACCGGCATCCGTTCATTCTCAGAACTGTCCTTGCCACATTTCCTCCACACTGTAAGATCATAATCTCGCAGCCATTTCTAATGGACCTTTATTCTCTCGTTTTTTTTTTCCTGCCGCATTATATAAGCAATTATGCTGAACTCCTTTCCACCATGCTGCACATTTCTTGATGTTATTGTTTTATGGCGATGGAGGATGTTTTCCTGCTTGCCGTATGCCTTTTATGTTTACACTTCTATTTTCATATTGATGAGCTATTGTTTACTTTCTCGTTTCCGCATTATATTATGTTACTGTGTCTTTCATTTGCATAATGACGAGTCCATCCATTTTTATGTTTTTGTCTCTTTGCCTCTCTTGTTTTTCTTCTTTTCAAACAGATAAAAAGATTTATATTGAACATGCAGACCATTGTAAGTTCACCTTCCTATCACTTCAGCCTTTCACTGTGTTTGTGTGTGCGTGGAGGTGAATGAAAGCAGTGCTCTGGGCTGAGTGGGTCCGTCCACACACTTTTGTCCTAAGTCTTAGTGCTGGCTCCATAGGGTGAGTGTCAGGGCTGTAATACAAGAACTACCAATAATCAGACCGACGTAAAACCAAAAGTAGCTCTGCAGCGTGACAGACGTCTGCATCCACGCTGAGACTCTCGGATCCAAATACTTTAAGGTGGCAGCGCAGCGCTTTCTGAGCAAAAACACTTGATTTGTGTCAGACTTTGAGCAAATCTGTGATATAGTTTACATTTGAAGTGATGCTAATTCCTTTAGCTCGGTGCGACATAAGCTCAGTGGAGAGCGGCCACGGTAATGCACCTAATTCGCCATTGTTCTGTTTCTGGTAATAAGTGCGGACGGCTGTCGGCTTTGGTTCCATCGCGCCACGTGAGCGCGGGAGCTCAGCTCTGCCAGCCCGTCTGCCTGAGGCTCTCCTCTCCTCCACCCTCGCTGCTGCGCTGCACTTCTGCTCTGTAGTGTCTGCGGCTTCCTTCCCCACTCCGCTCTTTAAACACGGGCCTTTTTTCTTAAGCACTACTATCCTTATCTCCTCTCCTTCACGCCACGCTTATAATCGCTCCGTCCTCTCAACCAATCACAACTCTATCTCACTCCTTCCCGTCCCCTCGGCCCAATTGCCTCTCCTCCGCTGCTCCTCTCGCCTGTCGACTCCTTCCTCTTTTTGCTGCTCTTCGTCCCCCGCCGAACTTCCCCCCGTTGTCTCGTCTTGTGTGCGGCGCTGTGACCGGCTCACGTGTCTGGGTCGGGTCTGGATCGGCGCGCGTTGGGGAGTCGGGGCTAAGCAGGCGGTGGTGGGCCTGCTGACTAGTCACAACCAATCACCCACAAGGAATAAAGATAGGAGCCCAACTGGGACCAAGTTCAGTTAAGGCAAATTATATTTAATATGGATCCAGTGAGTCACGTTATGGCCCATACCTGACCCAGGCATTTAGTATTAGATTCCTGATATGTTCTAAACGTATGGCCTTTCTCTGCTTAATTACCTGGTTTTGCTCCCTCGCTGAGCTGCAATAGTGTGAAAGAAACCCCTTCAACCTCAGCTGAACCGAACGAGTTTAGCTGTCGTTACCAAAAGCAGTCGTACCCACTGAGTGGGATTCATTTGCTAATTAAACTTGCATTGTTAATTGAACAAAGTTTTTAGCGTTAGGAAACATGCGGTAGTCTAAACGCACCTTGCTGTTTTCCAGAGACCAATATTTTTGTTATTACTCCAAATCCCAGCGCGTACAATGATATAAAGGAACAATTAATGCGTCTCTTCAGAGGTCGGAGCCAGCAAGTGTCTTGCAGTTTGTCCTGAGGCCTTTCTTAATGTAAAAGGTTTATTATTGTCAGAACTGTCCCAACGACCGTCCTGTCTGTCTGTCTCCCTGTCTGTCTCCCTGTCTGTCTGTCCGTCCCGCCTCCAGCCGTGGCTCCAGGCATGGGTGTAGCAGTGTACGCCGGTCTGGTGGGGGCCCTCCTGCTGTGTGTGATCCTGGTGCTGTGCGTGGGGGTCCTCGCCTATCGCCGCAGATGCCGCCATCTCCACGGCGACATCACCGACTCCTCCTCCGCTCTCACCGCCGCCTTCCACCCCGGCAACTACAAGCCTCCCAGGCAGGGTGAGTCCGTCATGAATAAATGCACCGTGCAACGTGCATCCAGACACATGCATCATTTAATACATATGTATATGCATGTGTTGATTTTCACAACTACCTTGTTTTTATTCATCTCCTGTGAAGCATTTCATCACATTTGATTTCCCCACAACGCTGCTATTTATAACAGCCCACAAATTAAATCTGCTCATGCATTATCTCCTCTCACTTTGCCAGTTCTCATTCTTTACTGCGTTACACTTTTTACATTTTTAATCATTTGTCATGGTGCCGCTTCTCTTGTTCTTTCCAGCAAATATTAATTAACAACATTAATCCATTTCATTCGTGCCATCTGTTTTTTTTTTGCACGCTCAGCCCGTTCTGCCACTGGCGGTGATAAGAGCTCCTCTCCTCTCCCGTGTCCACAGATAACCCTCACCCTCTGCATCCCTCGGCTCCTCCGGATCTAACGGCCACCGCGGGGGCTTTCCGTGGGCCCCTCTTCTCCCTGCAGCAGGCTGTCAACGACAGCCCCCACAAAATCCCCATGACCACCTCTCCCCTGCTGGACCCGCTGCCCAGTCTCAAAATCAAGGTGTATAACTCCTCCACCCTCTCGTCCTTGGAGCTCCCCGCAGACATGGTTTCAGGTGACGGCGAGATCCTCAGCCTCAAGTCAGTGGGGACCATAGGGCGAGAGCGGGACTACCACGGCCACACGCTGTCCCGAGAGTCCGGCCTCAGCACCAGCGCCACGCTGGGCAACCTGGGAGGACGCCTCACCATCCCCAACACAGGTGAGCGCTAACCGCCTGAGCTCGCTTCTCCCAGCGTGAACTAATGGGATGTTCAGGTAATCTCACGTAACACTAAACGAGTTGTGACATGCTCTCTCAGGTGTCAGTCTGCTGGTTCCTCCCGGCACAATCCCCCAGGGGAAGTTCTACGAAATGTACCTCATTATCAACAAGTGGGATAAAACCACGTGAGTACAGCCGTCTTTATTTCTTTAGAAACGTTCCCATTTGGAGGCTCACCGTCCCTCGCGTGGTTCACAGGTTGCCCTCCGAGGGCGGTCAGACCGTTCTAGGTCCCGTCGTGAGCTGCGGCCCGTCTGGGATGCTGCTCAACCGGCCCGTGGTCCTCACGCTGCCCCACTGCGCCCAGCTGGACACGCCCACACTCGACTGGACCCTGACCCTCAAGTCGCAGACGCACCAGGGGGCGTGGGAGGTCAGAGCTCAGACCCAGTGTCAGATAACGGCCACGCAATGCGGGCATTGACCAACGGCGCTCTCATCTCTTGTCCAGGAGGTGTTGACAGTCGGCGAGGAGACCCTGTCGTCGCCGTGCTACCTGCAGCTGGAGGAGGAGTGCTGCCACGTTCTGATGGAGCAGCTGGGCACGTACGGCCTGGTGGGCCAGTCCTGCCCCCCACAGCCCGCCTGCAAGCGGCTGCAGCTGGCCCTGTTCGCCCCCAGGGCGCCGTGCCTGTCCCTGGACTACAGCCTCCGCATCTACTGCATCCATGACACGCCGCACGCGCTCAAGGTGCTGAACTCTGCTCATGCAATTTGTGTGTGTTGATTTGTGACAATGCTACACTTTATATATATATTTTTTCATTCATTATTTATTATTTAAAACATATACTGGCTAGAAAAAATGTGGTAAGCTTTGTATATGCGAAGGGCCAGCGGCGTGGAAATTACAGGACAGCAGCTAGCGACAGAACAAGAAGCGCGCTAGGACGGTTAGCATTAACCTAAGTGTGCGGCGGGAAATGCATGATGGGATGTTTCGCTCCTTTAAATTGGATCGGTTCTTAATTCTTAATACCTGCGAAAGCCCAGGACATGAAAAATTCAAATCACAACATGAAATAAACAATGAATATATGAATATAACACAAGTGCGGTGTTAAATTGAAGCGTGCCACGGTATAATAACATTAAAAGTTAATATCACTTATTTCCACAGTGGTTCTGGGCAATAGAGGAGCGCCGTTGCATCTTAGCTGACCCCGCCGATGCGCCCTCCTTCCCCAAATTAAATTCTGCCATCACATATTGAATCTTCCCCGTCCCACTGGAAGCGATGCGTCAAAATAGCACAGCGCAGACGCCGAGCGTGCGTGTGAGTGAGCGAGCGAGCGAGCGAGCGAGCGAGCGAGCACGCAGTCGACTTGGGCTCCGGTGCAATATTTTCTCCCGCTTAATCCCTTTTGTATAAAGTGTTCACAGACCAGCCGGCCTAGTAAACACGAGCGCAGTTTACTGGCGTCGCATCACATGCTTTCCGGCGGCTCGAGGTCCAAGCGGCCTTCACACTGTTAGCGCTCGAATCAGAGAACGCACAACGCGTTTAATTAAACCTTTCAGAGACGGTTTTGTAAGTGATGCAATAATTAGAGCGATGGTGTCGCTCGACTGGGCCTCTCTCTGGTTAGGAGGTGCTGGACTTGGAGCGGAGTCTGGGGGGGGTCCTGCTGGAGGATCCCAAACCTCTGCTCTTCAAAGACAGCTACCACAACCTGCGCCTGTCCATCCACGACATCCCTCACACCCACTGGAGAAGCAAGCTGCTGGCCAAGTACCAGGTGACGCACGGCCCGGTTGTGTGCGTGGGTCAGCGTAGAGCCCACTGTTCCAGCCTTTCTGTTCTCCTTTTGCGTGGCAGGAAATCCCGTTTTATCACATTTGGAGCGGCAGCCAGAGAACCCTGCACTGCACCTTCAACCTGGAGCGCGGCAGCCTGGCCGTGTCGCAGCTCAGCTGCAAGATCTGCGTGCGACAGGTGGAGGGGGAGGGACAGATATTCCAGCTGCACACGGACATCCAGGAGGTAACGGCGGCCGCTGGCGCCGAGCGCTGACGCGGCGCATGCCGCTCTAGAAGCCCCGCGTCTGAGTGTTGTCCCCCGTCTCCGTCCCGCAGACTCTCCCGCCGCACTCGCCCCTGCCTGCAGGGGGCACCTGCCTGCCGTCCTCTCAGGTGGGACCCTATGCCTTTCGCTTGCCTGACTCCATTCGCCAGAAGATCTGTGCCAGTTTGGACGCGCCGAGCGCCCGGGGCTGCGACTGGAGACTGCTGGCGCGCAGTCTGGGCTTTGACAGGTCAGCTGTGGCTCACGTGCCTGCGTGTGAAAGGAAGCCTGGCCATGCTTGTAGGTTCCAGGGCTGCTTTTCAGGTCGTCGCTTCCTGATGTTGAGCTAAAAAAAACATAGCGTGCACATAATGATATCAGACTCTATTACAGTTGTTAACTGAGGACCAACATTTGCAGCACACATGTTTTAAGCCATTTTGCTTTTGTCTTTTCCTATAACTTACCTCGTCTTTCTTCTCTTCAGGTACTTGAACTACTTCGCGACAAAGCCCAGCCCCACAGGTGTCCTACTGGACTTATGGGAAGCTTGTCACCAAGGTGACGCAGACCTAGTCTCTCTGGCGACCGCGCTGGAGGAGATGGGCAAAAGTGAGGTGCTAGTTGTCATGACAACTGATGGGGACTGTTGATTGGTCAAGGAACAGGAGAGCAAGCAAAACATATTTTTGCACCAACGTGATGAAAATACCTGCCTGAATATGCACACCCTGGCACACAAAAGTGTTTTGGTCCCTTCACATGTACTGTATTACCTCTGAACATACCCTTTGAGTAACACACCCCCACCACCACCACACATCCACCAGAACTGATAATCTGATTCACCTTGAATCCTCTAAAGCAATGTTGCATCTGGAAGACGAGGACCCAATTTGAAGGAACAGAGGTGTAAAATGTGCGCTCCCGTACACGAATAACAACGCATTGGGACGAATGGAGGAATCCACAAAATCAGCGCACCGCAACACAAAGGCGCGGCGGCGGCGGCTAACGCGGCATCACCTGCGTTCGAGTAGCAGCATGAAAGTGCATGATTTAACAGGATCTGGCCCCACAGCAGGGGCTTTTGTTTCCTGCATTGTCATTCTGTGCGTGCGTTGACTGGCAGCGAGCACCGGCGGGGCTGCAACCTCCTCAGGCTCCAGAAACACTCCCATAATCCCACCAACTCGTCGCTAATTGGGCCCGACTCAGTCGAGTTAGGCGGGTTTGCATAAATGCTTCTGCTGCCTGTAAATCCTACGGGGACCCAACCCTTAACGTTGGAGAGCTTCAGTATATTGCTTTTAGTCTGAGGGGGGGAAAAAGAAGTCTCCTCTTCATGGTTGTTACAGAATTGGCGGAGTCTTTATACTGTATCAACAAATGCCTCAAAGCCTTGGCATATCGTTGTGACTCACAGGGGTGTTTCTCTTTCATCTCTCCTTGCATTCCTCTATCGCTCTGCCACACTCCTACGATCTGTTGAGAATAAACTGCAGGAGAGCTTTCTGGTCATCCCTTAAAAGTTTCCTTTGGGGAACGCTCTTTAAGTTATTATCCATATTTGTGGATTTTTTTATACATATTATTATCATTTTCACCGCTGTGTCGATCATGTAGAAGCCGTTTTATCATTTGTGCTTGTTTAGTCTACTGAGCTGCTGTGTGTGTTTTTTTATTTGACTAGAACAGGCCAAATGGGAGCTTTAGATGCACAATGGATGTCTCAGTTGTGAATAGCAAAATGTTTGTTATTTTTATGATTGTGTATCTATTCACAATGTAAAATATACTGTAAAACATGATTGGACGTGGTGAAATGTGCAGGTGAATATACTGGGTTTCATTTCAGGCATTCTGGTTTGATGTGACTGAGGCTGTTCCAGCTGTTGGATATAAATGTTGCAGAATGCATTAGCCTTGCCTTGAATCCACTAGACAGCAAGGGACTATAAAATTTACCTCAACTCCAACTCCATTATATTTCAATCTATTCTCCGCCCATCCGTTCATCTCATTGTCTCTCTCCTCTCACTTTGAGGACATGCTGTTAACCTTTTTACTAACCTCCTGCTTTGTGGTCAGGGTCTTCATGCGATCTGCATTATTACCAGACGGGATTTGAAATTGCTGTCATCTTTAACGTCCCCATCGCTCACGGAGTTTGTGTCATGGAGCCTTTTTTCCCCCCTCAACGAAGTGTTTATATCTTTAAAATCACCAAAACCAAAACACCGGCAGTATCCCTCCTCTACAGCAGTGAGTCATGTCACTGTTTGGTGTGAATGAACTCGAAACATGCTGTGTGTGTGTGTGCGTGTGTGTGTGCGTGTGTGTGCATGCGAGTGTGCGTCCTCAAGTGGGTGGGTATGTGTGGGCAGGTGGGTGTGCACGTACAAGTGCGCACAATTCCGATCTGTCATTTCTCTTTGGAAGCGCTATGCAAGCACAAAAGAACAGAAAGTGAAGCATTTTGACTTCTTTTGTTTCCTGGAAGAGTAATTCTATTTTTTCAGATTAGGGCATTGACAGGGTTACGATTTTGTATGCGTTGGTGGTGGTGGTGGTGGTGGTGGTGGTGGTGGTCTGCGTGGGGAATTCTCCATCTGGAGCCGAAGAGTTTGATCGCAGACCGGGAAAGTTACTTCAGTATCTGGTGCAATGGCTGCAATACAAGTCGTCATGAACTCGTGCCCTGCAGTTTTTTGCCCGTGAGGAACTATCTGAACTGGTCCAGTTCAGTACCTTACCTCCCAGAACATGGCAGGACTATTTTCTTTCCTCAAATCTTGGCTAGCTGTAGATGACAGTGTTTCTATGTCCAGATTTCTCGAGTATCTGTTGAATCTTTGGCCATAACTCTGGATAATTTATGCTGGAGCTGGACTGCATTCTACGTGGCTCCCGTCGAAGAGAGAAATTTGCCTTTTCTTCAGAAAGTCCTACATTTTTACAAAAGAACTAAATGGATTCAGTGATTTTATTTTATCTCTGTAAAGTACCAATTGTAAATAAGCATCTAGCCTTCTTACCTGTAACTAAATATAATTTTTATGCAATAAATTATATTTCTTAGTTTAACAAGAGTGTTTGTGTTTTTTTATTGTGACTGACTCACAATGAGCTCATGCAGAACTGCAAAACCTCTTATCCATGGATAAGTTACGGTAAAGGCCTCATTGTTAAGTGGCATCAGAGTTGGTTTTATTAATTACACCTCACTTTCACAGGAAATACCAAACTACTCAACATGTCCCTCATTCCCTCACACCTCGCTGGAGATTCCCTCAAGGCCCATTGAGCTTTGAAAGCTTTTAACTATCAGTCTGTCCAGCCTTCAAATTAACAAGGTTTTAGAGAAGCTTACAATGGCCTATGAGGGTTTACACCTAGTGTGCAGATCGAGTGCTCCGACCTCAGGTTTTCATAAGTGCAGAATGTGTGGGGATCGTCACATTAGCTCTTCTATTGAGAACAAATATCCCGGTGAGTCATCTGGAGTGTGTGCGCGCTGCAATACAGTCTTAATGGAAGGCAACACTTTGCACCTGTTTCATTAGAGTCACTGCTGCTTGAGGACTGATATGCCATCCTTCAGTGAATGAGTTAATTGAACCATTTATAATGCATAAAGTGGTGGTATAAAAGACGACTGCAGCTTCAACTCAGAATGTTTTTTTATGAATAAATCAGTGAATATAATATTTTAAAGACACATGAATCTATTTTGAGAACATGCACACTGACATGTGACATAGGGCATCTATTATATTTCAGTAGTTTGGGATAATAGTCCATGGGCGCCAAATATGGACACTCATTACTTACATATTTTATTGATCTCTGCTGATATGTTGTCAATAGGTTTTAATTTGTGACAGTCTCCTGCCTCCCCATGATTTGTAAAGGTGCATTAAATACCGTCAAACGCTGTCCTCTGGCGTCATCTAACGGTAAATAATGGTACTACCAGCACTTCGCGATCGGTAATTTTTAGTAAAATTAATACCATAATCAGTAACGTGACTGGATTTGCTATAATTGGGTTTGTAACAAGATATCTATCTATCTATCTATCTATCTATCTATCTATCTATCTATCTATCTATCTATCTATCTATCTATCTATCTAGATCTGTATAAAGTTCTAGAGATCACAAATCCAAATTCCATTCACATAATAAAATATTATGTGAATAGATACAAATATTTACAAATAAATATTTGAAATATAAATATAGACATTACTGAATATGTAGTGAAACATCATATATATTTTCATTAAAAAATAGTTTTCTTTGAAATTGGTAACTTATAATAAGTTTTACTGTGCAGTACCAACCTGTACAATAATCAATAATAATATTACAATATAATAAGAACAGATTATGTGGCATTTAGGTCAAGAAATATATCCTATTGCATATTTGTTATTGTACTGTTTTGCTTAATAATTTGTACTAAGCTGTTTTTTTTTTTAATCACCGGAAATTGAATACGTTGTAGTTTGGACAACTTGTCAAAGTAATAGCATAAATTACTTTTAAGTTTGCTTATTTATTTACATTTCAAAAATACGAATTCAACACATCTCCTCAATAAATTTAAGCTATTTATAGGCTGAAATCTTTCCGAGCTGTACACAATTTGTATTTTGAGATTGGCATGCGTAATCTTATTTTGAAGAAACCTTGCCGGATGTTTTACTCTTGTAGCGGCAGCTGGGTGGAGACTGTTAATCAGCTGACCAGGAAAGAACGTTGTTGTGAAGAGAGCTTTTAGGTGAGTCTAACGCTTCTACAAAGACAAATGCACACAACACAGGGTCTCCAGCAGCGAGGTATGATTATTCTGTATTTTTCCAAACGCAGAATTAGATCCGTAAACGGCTTTTTCTTGAAAGCTGGTGTAGCACTTAGCTTGTCCCTGATGTTGTCAGGTAGCTATTAGGCGATTGGTGCAGTTAACCGAACTTTATAAGTGTGTGCGTGTCTGACATTATGTCCACAATCCTAGACAACTGAACAATATTAGCTTTAACAACCTGGGACGTGTTTCCACAAATGAAACTAATTCTGCAGCGAATCTGTGTAACTTGTCTCATGTGAGTCCCGGTTCCTCATTAGTGCCACACATGATGGTTTAATGTGCGACCTCAGCTTCATTCCGTCAAGTCCATGCGCGACAGGACAAGTGTTCAGCTGTGTTCCCCTTTTCTGCTGTCTCCTCTTTTGTCTCGTGACTTTTTCTACGCACGCTATCACGTCACATTATTTAGTCAGCATCAGTGGATCAAACAAACTCATGCCTTAGGACAAAAACGTGATAGATTATAGATTTCACTGTGCTTTTATGTCTGTGCTCCCAGCTACTTCCTTAATAGTTGTCTGATTGTTCAGTGATACATTTATGACTGAATGCACCTTCTGGCAATGCAGGTCAGACAAAGACTATGGCTCCACAGCGAACACAGACTATTCTGCCCTTCAGGACAAGCACAAGTAAGACTCAACCAAACTCCACTTACTCGTTATTACCATGGTGATGATTGTAACTTGTAATTATCATCTTTGCCGTTCCAGCTTCTGATTGACTCCAGTCCCTGGGTCCCTAACTGCCTGAGCCTCAGCGCTTTTTCATCATTCATTTATTGAAGTCTCCTTTGTTCTGCCTGTGAAAATGGGCAGCACAGAACCCGCAGCTAATAATCTTAACTCCTCATATGTTCCAAACGCGCCTGACGACCTCGACGTGCCTGAAGGCGAGGAAAGCGACGACCATGATCCACTTCTGCCCTCACAGCCTTCAGGGCCTGTCGCTGTGCGTTACAGTCCAGATGATTCCTACAATTTGGTGTACATCATCTTCTTTCTCATGGGCATTGGCTCCCTCCTGCCATGGAATTTCTTTGTAACAGCCAAAAGCTACTGGCTCCACAAGCTCAGTAACGCCACTCATGACGGCGGCGGTGAGGAGCAACATTCACAGCTCAGTGTGAGTCAAAGGGGTATTAACCAACTGTGTGATAGACTGACATGAGCCAAGAGCTCACTGCAACACACACAGTTACACAAAGGCAAATGAGGACAGATGCTTTAAAGTTTAAGGATGTAACAACAGACAGGAAATGTTAGGGTTTGAAATACCTTTACAACAAATGTTTATTGCTGTCATATAGTGTGTGTAAACGCTGAGCAACTGGAGTCCATGTTGTAAATACAAGACAAACGGCTGTTAACTTGACTTTAACTAACTTTACAGATGATATTTGGAGATGAATACTCACTTTGATTCTACTCTGAAACTGCAACAAACAGTGGAAAGGACTGAAGGAATTTGTCTTTTATTCTTGTCATCTCCTTTCACTTCCTCTTCCACTGCGTGAGACACTACTTTAGTGCCTGACTCTTATACTGTGTTGAAGCAAATGTGATTGTTTTAACTTTTCTCTAACTATTTGCAGGACTATTTTGAAAGTTATATCTCCATTGCCTCCACGGTTCCCTCGGTGCTGTGTCTGATCCTCAACTACTTCTTAGTTAACAGGTTGAGTCCCATGCACACACACTGTCACCTTGCTGTTTGTGTTCCTTTCCTCTCATCTGTATGTTTCTTTACCTTTTGTATCTGTAATAACAATGAGCTAAAAAAATCCCCATTTTTGACGAGAATCTGAGTTCAGCCTCGTTCGTTCTAATACGACCCTTCGTGTGCTGTTGCCAGGTTTTCTGCAGACGTGCGGATCATCTTTTCTCTGGTTCTGATCCTGTTGGTGTTTGTGGTGACTACGGTGCTGGTGAAGGTGGACACGACCAATTACAGGATGGAGTTCTTTGCTATTACAATGGCCAGTGTGGCTGTTGTCAGTGGAGCCTCCAACGTATTTTCTGGCAGTGTTTTCGGGATCAGTGGGCATTTTCCAATGAGGATCTCTCAGGCCCTCATATCAGGTACTGTCTTCTACTGGTCACCTCACTGTTTAGTTGTGTAGGCACAAGAGTGCATAATGGAACACACACACACACACACACACACACACACACACACACACACACACACACACACACACACACACACACACACACACACACACACACGTCATGTCACACGTCTGTATATATGAATGACATGGACCTAATAGCGTTTAATTAAAGCTTGAATGCAAAGTCATAGTTGTTTTGTTAATGATCTTCACAAAAAGCTGTGTGTGTGTGTGTGTGTCTGTGTTTCAGGCCAGGCTATGGGAGGCACCCTGAGTGCGGTTTTTTCAATCGTGGAAATGGCAGCAGCTAAGGATGTGACAGACAGTGCTCTGGCATATTTCCTGACAGCTGATGTCCTCATCATACTCTGCATCATCACATATCTGCTGCTGCCCAAGCTGGATTTTTCAAGGTCAGAACTGGTTCTTCTACAACAAGTATTCTTGTCTACTGTTTTGGATGCTGCCACCAGATGGTGCAAATGACAATCTAATAATAAAAACAATGCTGTTCAGGGGTTTGTTCAGTTTTAAAGTAGAGAAATATGGCAGTACAAAGATTTGAATCACCCAAAGTCCAAGCTAAATTTACGCCAGAACTGACTCAAAGTCCAAAGATACTAGATGCAGCAACTACTGTTAAACATGCTGAGTTGTGTGCTTCTTCTCTCTAGACACTACATGCAGACAGCAGCCTCCAGTCATTCGGTGACGAGCCAGGCTGGAGGCACCCAGAGCAGAGCGTCCGTGCCGCCGCTGTCGCCCATCCTCAGGAAGACGTGGCTGCTCGGCCTGTGTGTCTTCTACGTCTTCTTCATCTCCATCACCGTGTTCCCGGCAGTGTCTTCAGGGATCCAGTCCATTGACAAAGACAGTGGCAGCCCTTTGACTACAACTTATTTTGTGCCGCTCACTTGTTTCCTTCTGTACAACGCAGCTGATTTCTGTGGCAGGCAGGCGACAGCCTGGATACAGGTCCCAGGTCCAAAAAGCCACATTCTGCCAGCACTAGTGCTGTGTCGCACCATCATAGTCCCACTTTTCATGCTCTGTAACTTCCAACCAAGGGAGCACCTCCTTACAGTCCCGTTTGCCTATGATGTGTATCCAGTGGTCTTAAACTGCGTCTTGGGCCTCACTAATGGTTACCTCGGCACTTTACTCATGATCTACGGCCCTAAGGTGGTACCACGCGAGCTGGCGGAGGCCACAGGAGTCGTCATGTCGTTCTTTCTGGCTCTTGGACTGGCTTTTGGATCTTTATTCTCTATGGTGATTGTACACTGTATCTGATTTGGACACCAGACTAACTAATCATGCAGCGATTCAGTGCACGCCCACTGATGAAGGCTGTTGAACCAAGTACACCGAAGAAATATTTGTGCGGATAAGCTTCTCATTACCATTGGTCATTCCAGGAAGCCTTGATTCCTTTATACCTGGCAAGGCATCATGTTTACTCTGCTGTGGCTTTAGGGTTGTTTTCTAAGACTTGTCCTTTTACTGATTGTCCTCATACAATGCAACAAAGTTTTAATTTTATAATTGTGTTGCAAAAGACACTTGTGTAGGTTTGTAGTTTGATAAGTAAAAATATTAGAGTTCTACGTTTTACCTTATTAAATAATCAAACACCACAAATCTTTACCTGCAGAGTGAATGAGTCATTGAGTGTTTGTTTTTATTACAATTACCTTTTTAAAATTATCATTGTAGCCATGATCCAAATTCAGAGTTTCAAAGTTCTTTGACCTTTTACTTTCTTTAACATTACTTTCTTTTAATGGATTCAGTGCTTCGTCAGGGATATTCACATTTAATCAACGTTAATCGGGTAGCTCTAATTGATCTAGACCTACTATAAATGTCCTGGTCTGTGGAATAAAAGAAGAACCAAGTAAACGATAACAGACAATCCTGTTAATACAGAGCTAAAGTCAGTTTATGCCAAATAAATTCAAACTGTGTGGATTGGGATCATTTTAATTGTTTAAAAAAATGTATCAACCAACAGCTGGTTCAGGCTTTGAAGCAAATAATATTCGTAAGTTAGAATTTTAGAGGTTTTACAAGAGTGCAAACAATGGCAGGTGAGTGGGACATTTACCCACAGGCTAATCACGGTACCAGCTTAAAACAAGAGCAAACATCTGTCTGCAAAAAAGAAGACTGGGAATCAACTAGATCAGTAAAATTAAAAATCCTTCTTCTCTTTTACAAACCTCCTGCTTGCATTCTGTTCCTCCAGGGTAAGAAACTAGCACAGTAAGTGGCACATTATACAACATGTGAAACCTGAATCTCACCACACCCAGAAAGCTGTACAGAGAAGGTACAATTCATTTTATACAAATTTGCAAAGTGACTGAAGCGTTGTGACTTTTGCTCAGTGAAGCAGTGACTGACTAAGCTGCAAAGCCCTACAAATTCACTCTGCCCCTGCTCCCAAGAAAGAAAAAAAAAAAAAAAAGTCCAGTCCCTTTCCATATAGACATCGTTCTAAAACAAGTCGATTTAAACAAATTGTTTAAAAAAAAAAAAGGAAAAACAAGACAAAAATTAAAAGTAGGAAGCAGCACTACAACATTAGTTCCCTACAGGTCAGTTTGTTTGATTCATCTTTCTCTACACCCACACATGGCGCCGGCAGTGAGCCACAGCCTGAAAGAGAGAGAAAGTGTTTAGCCAGGTCTCCATGCACAAAGAGCCTTTCCACAATGACCCATGAATGAATGAATGAATGAATGAATAACCCACTTACATTGCACCGAGTTGCTGTCTCCATGTTCTTGCACCAGAATGCAGGTCCCCAGCTGCACTGCTCTGTTCCAAGCAGCCTGCGCACAGCTTCAGGGCAGGCTCCCATTTTCTGTTATATATGTACAAAGACCAACTCAACAGGGCTACTACATTCACAAACACTAGATCTTTAGGATGAAGTTATGTCATCAAAAAACAACAATTACAATAAGTTCATATAATTACAAACATCAATTTAAAGCTTACCATGCACACAAAGTCTGGGTCGAGCATCTGGATGAGCAGTTGGACGAGCATGGGCTCATATTGTTCAATCATCTGGTCACACTGTTTATACAGATAATGGGTTAAAGCAATGCTGCTACGTAACAAAGATTCAGAGTTACACAAGCAAAGCTGCAACAACTCACCTCCGATTGGAAGGAGTCAGGTAGGAAGCTGCATACTCTTCTCACGGCGTCCTCAATCTGAGCCTCAGTCGCATTCTTCTCCAGAATTCTGTCGATGTAAGTGACAGCCATCTTGCACACTTCACAGTAGCCACCAGCGTCGAAGCGGGTTTTGTCAAGCGCAACTAAAAAAAAAAAAAAATTAAAAAAATTCCAATTTACACATTTGGAAATATGGTTTCTGGTTGAAAGTCTTAATTAGAAGGTGTGAACTTACGAACATATGCACGCCCAGCACCATTGCAGAGGCTCAACACTGTGCAGACTGTTTTGGGGTCAGCCTCCTGCACCAGAAGTTCAATAATGGCCTCGCCGTAGGTGTCAATCAGATCCTTGCACTGAGCAGACAGACTAGAAGGCAGAAACATGCACACCTTCTCCACAGCAAGCTTCACTTGCTCCTGAGACAAAGACAAATGATTCAGCTTGACATGGAGCTGGATGTTTTTTATGATCTTAGACATATGTAGCAAGCACAAATTCTACCTCTGTGGCATGATCCTCCAACATGCTCTCCAGCTGTTTCATCACAAATTCACAAATGGCACATGTCGGAGACTCACGGACACGCACCATTGGCTGGAATGCAACGTAATGCAAAATGTTACAAGAGTGATTTTCATACAAAATCTAAATTAAGAGTTTCTAGTAGTCAATAGTAGTCAATGAAATGCACATCACTCTTACCTTAACAGACTTAACGACGATAGCAGGCTCCACCTTGGTGGCAGGGAAAAGTTCGAGAGCAGGTGCCACTTCCTCAGCAGGTACAACCATGGCAGCCTCCAGCGTCATCATAGGAGTAGACTTCTTCACAGCAGCACCACAGAAGGCAGCCAGGGCACAGATGTCCTTGGGTTTCTGAGGAGACAATGGACAACTGGATGAGCATCTGTTCATTTAGAAAAATCACTAGACTGCATGCTGTTAGCATGAACCATGCGTTTCAGATCTGCATATAGTTCCTAAAGCATTACCACTCATGCAGTATACCATACATAGGGTGGTCCTTATATAATACATGTTACACTCTAAGGTAACAAACCCAATGCAAGTATAAGCGCCAACTGTAGTGATAAATGTCAAGAACATCTCATTTTATACATTTAATTCTTCATAGCTTCAGACCAAGTGTTCAACTAACAAGGTCCAACTCTATACTAGACCTTATTAGAACTTTAATATGGTTCTGCCATGGACTGTTCAAGAACATTAGGGAACTGTCTGTGATGTTCAGCAACAACCTGCAGGAGGCGTGATGGGAAGACCGGAGTTTGAGTGGTCTCTGATGACAGAATTTATTGTCCTAGTTAGGGATTCTGAACATCTCCATACATCAATGCCTCTTAAGGGCTTTTGAGCTATACTCTTAGGCAAAGCGTAAAACTTTGCGTAGGTTTCACTACAGAAATTCAGATGATTACAAATAAGGACCGCCCTAATGTTGCATTGAGGAGAGCTTTAATTTACCAATACAAAACACTACAACATTCACCCATACTCCAGTCATACTTTATTTATATTAGAACTAAACACTCATTTGGTGTGAAACAACTTAAGCTAAAATCTAGTCATTTGCTGTAGAGCCCAAAAGAAGTCAGTCAAGTGTCAAGTCATTTGCCCAGTGAACGGTACAGTAGCCACACACGAGATCTACAGTGTCTACAGGTGAGCTCTGGTAGAATGAACAGCACAAGCAGCAAGAGCAAAGGGTTAAGAAGCTACAGGCAGAACGCAGACCTACCTGTTCCTGAAGAGCAGCACACAAAACCCAGAGCAGGAGAAAACAGAGCAAGACAACATGAATGGAGGGAAAAATGTAAAGGAGGAACACAGGCGAAAAATAAAAGTAGAGTTTCAAGATGTAATAAATTAAAGTCAGTAGTTCAGATGGTGGACCACCATGTACAAATCATTAAAGCTATTAGTTTTGATGGAAAATTCATTATTGCAATATTAGAATATAATGACTGTGTGTTAATGTAACTTACAAATGTTTGACACACCTTTTCGAAAATCTAAAGACAAAGTTGGAAGACTCACCATTGACATGAGCTGCTGTACAACAACGGGGCCATACTGGCTGACGTACTGCTTGCACTGCAAGGAGTAGAGACAAAATACAAAAACATGAAATATATATTTTGGGAAAAAAATACATTAAAATAAAAACATGTGCACTAGACCTGGGCTCTCACCATGTCAGAAATGCCTGGTCCCATTTCATCACACTTGCTCTCATAATTTCCAATGAGCGCATCAACATACGTGGTGTTGGCCTTGGCTTCCTTTTGGAAGGCAGTAATAAAAGTAACGCACCCTTTGCACACGTCGTCGTTTTCCTGAAAGGACAAATCAGAAACCAATGAAGACAATGTTCAACAAAAACATGCAGGGAATGCCCTGCTGTTTGTGTCAGGTATGAACCGTATACCGGCTTTGGAGTCTCTTCTTTGGGAGCCTCCTGAGGATAGAGGAGCTCTGGCACATTGAGGAGGAATGGAGCCACTTGCTGGGAAAGGTCAATCTGAGGGATTTCATTTGATGTGATCTGCTCCGTGGCATGAACTTCAGCCAGAGCTGCCTGCTGAGACTTGCACAGTCCCATGGCTCCACAAACCACGCTGGGATCCTCCTGATAGTTACAAATATAAAGAAGAAATGCACAGATAAGCAAGGTGAGAGTTCAAGGATGTGTAAATACATCAACTGCTCACCCAGTCGCGAGTCACGAGTCAAGCGTTACACAGTGGCTACTTTGTTCCTATTTAGACTTTGACTCACTTCCTCAATCAATAGTCCTTATTCTGCTCACTGAACTGTGACAGTCACTTCTGTTTTTTTTTTACACTCTTTGACCAAGAACAAAAAGCAGATGGAGATTAGCTTGTGTGTGTGTATCTGATAATGTCAAATGCTAAACTAAAAAAAAAAAAAAAAAAAAAAAACCTAATTAAATAATAAAAATCTGTTTTTTTAGCTTCTGACCACCCAAACTCCCAAAAGTCCCATCATAACAACTAAGTGCAATTGGTTTTAAGTGGGTTTCAGTTTCATTCAAAGGTTTACAGCACTCACCAATTCTCCAGTAATAATTCCGAGGAGAATGGGGTAGCCTTCATCCACAAGCTCCTTGCACTCTCCAATCATTTCTTTATCAGGGATGAGCTGGCAGACCTTCTCCAGGTACCCAAGAACCTCAGACTGTAAAAACAGACAACCTGATATCACGGCCCCCCAACAGACAAGATGTAGCTGCAAGAAGTCATTGGCTTAAATAAAATAGTGCAACACATATAGGTCTGTTTTCAAACTCACCTCAGTGGCATTATCCTTCAGAATCTGATCCACCACCATCAACACTTCTTTACACAGGTCACACGGCACAGTTTTCTAAAACCAGACAATTATACCATACATATCATTCTTATAATGGCATAGAAAATTGAAAGATTACACTTTATAGCATTAACCAGAGAGCGAACCAATGTGACTTTCACAGAAACAACACCAAACTCACCATCTGGGGCTTATTCCACACGTTTTGCTGACAGTGAGCCACGGCTCCACACAGAGACGCTGCCTTTACATTCTGGCACCAGTAGATGGGGCCACGAGCACACTGCTCAGTGCCCAGCAGAGGAGTTGCCACAGCTGCAAAGCACACAAAAGCCAAACTTTACACTTTAAATACACTGCTGCTTATGTTGGTACCGTTTAAAAAGAGGAAACTACCAAGGAAGTACAAGCAGAAAAGTACTGATTAAAAATGTAGATGATTCTTCTGCTTTTAGGTGATACAGCACATTTCATGTTGTAGTTGTGCATTCTGGTGTCAAACAGGTAACTCATCTTAGATCATAGATTATCAAAGCATGAAGCAGGCACATTTTTATCATAGTCTAGTTTAGCTAAAAAAACATACTGGGCCTTTACTGTGATACTGCTAAACAGGTTTAACGTTAAAATAAACAAACAGACAGGGGAAAAACAGACAGATGGTCAGCCCTAATCTTGATGGCTTGCAGGTGAGAAAGCCTTTTTTAATTTAATGCAAAATTACTATTCAGGAGCCAAGTTTGACAGATGTAGGACTAGAATTCTTCCTTAAAGAGCATTGTGTTGTTCCTTCTTAATAAATAATATATATTAAAAAAAAAAAAAAAACATTTAATGAAGTTTGTATTCAGTTGATGCTAAATCAGTGAAAAAGTGAAATGCAGTTAAGTGAACAAAAACAACGAGCTGGGTCTGAGAAACGAAGACCCATGCAAACAGAACTGTTGGTATATAATTTGTCCAAACGTTGTGTAAGGAAAACAAAATAAATCCTATTAGCTGAAGGTGCTCAGTGGCACAAGGGAATTAATTTGTATAGGACTTACAAATGCAAAGGTGTGTGAATAGTGGTTATACAAATAACAAAAGTATTTACAGTCAAAGCAGTAAAGATATTTAGTTCTCTGTTTTACTGAAGCGTTAAATGTGTGGGAAAGCACCTAATACATGTCTGAGGCGTTTCCTGTTTTCTCCATTACTTGCTTATTGCGGCATGAAAAATAAGTTTAGGATAGAAAATTAATAAAATGGCAATTTGAAAGTAAATAAGGCTTTGACAGTAAACACTGGGGATCGTATGATCAACTTTCTATTAGTTGATCAGTATGGGAGTGAGTCAGGGGCCTTTGGAGAGAATTCCTGTAACTGGCACAGCAGGTAAACCTGCACTGGCGCACCTCACCTGCACAGTATTCATACCAGAGGCTGGTATGGCATGCCCAGTCTCAAGTCAGACTAAATGACAAAACAGAATGTAGCAGAGAGTGGGGTGCCCCCATGTCTTGCTAGTTTGAGCTAAACCATGAGGTAAAACGCAGCTTAAAACTGCTGGACACTTGTATCTGTATCTTAATCTGTTGCTTGCTGATTATATTCAACAGTCACACCTATGGCACTGCTTTTGACTCAGTGGGTTTCAGTGACTTCAATACAGAGCAGCTGATTATTTTGAGTAATGCAACATCACATGACAGCGAAGTGTGAAATGCTTTTAAATCGAGTTTGGATTTTTTTTCCGTTCAACAAAAATAAATAAGGAAAACAGTTCCTGGGTAGAAGTCAACAGATCAGATGAAACCATCATCTAAACGTTAGTAGAAAGTTGTGTGTGTTGCATGATAAACAACGTGACTGAGCCCAGTGGTGTTGACTAACACGCAGGAATATCTGCAGCAACATGCAGGAATGTGAAACCAGCGTTCTAAACGGGTCAAACCGACGATAAACACTAAATCCACAAAGCAAAAATGTCAGGACTTTAAGGAACCAACATTGTCAGTGGACACAAAACCACTAGCTTTACGATAAGGAGGAACAGCGTTAATTTCAGATCTAGATTCTAAATGTCACAAGACCAAGCTGTTCGTATGAACATAGAGCAACAGCTCATCAGTTTATGTCTATGACACTGTTTTTCTGGACGTCAAGATAAGGAGACTAGGACGCTAGTGGCCAAAGTGCACGCCGTTTGACACAGTGTTACACGTACGACTGGAAGAAACCCAGAGGAACAAGCGAAAACAAAACTTGGAAGTTTCTGAAAAAGCTGATGTGAAAGTGGTTGAATGGTCAGTTCACACTTCCCCGAGGAAGCAAACCAGAGGTCGGCAAAGGGTAAACGGCCCCAGCAGATAAAGGTATTCCCCCACTTTGGGGGGGGTCAGTCGGTCTGCTTTAATAGCAACGGAAGCACCGGTACACGCCGTTTAAAGGACAGGTCGGGATCTAACGGCCAATCAGAGGCTAAACGTGATGTTTCCCTTCGCAGCTAGCTTGTAGCTACATGTCGTTAGCCAGCCGTTGACCAAGGTTAGCCGGACATAACCCAAAAAAAATTTAATAAATTCTATGTTTTATTTGATAAAATGAGCATGCCGCTGCTGTTTATTAGCTACTAACGAGCTAACTTAGCGCTAGGCGACGCCTTGTTGTTCGGCAGAAACGACCGTTCAAACATTT
Source organism: Betta splendens (assembly GCF_900634795.4). Taxonomy (NCBI): domain Eukaryota; kingdom Metazoa; phylum Chordata; class Actinopteri; order Anabantiformes; family Osphronemidae; genus Betta; species Betta splendens. Next base: position 8,908,633 of record NC_040895.2, read on the forward strand.
CCGCTTTGCCGAAACGCACTTTACCGTGTGGCTCAATTACACAACCCGACGTTTGTCTGACAGCCTTAGCGGTTACACCATACTAAACATTCAACCAAATCCCCATTTACCTGAAGACACGAAGAGCAGGGTTAGGAGGAGCATGACGGCGCTGGTTTTCGGCTCCTCTGTTTGTGTTGTCGGTGAAACGGCCTCGTCGATGGCGACTTCTGCAATGCAGACGGCGAGCGGGGCTGTTGTTGCTATAAAGTGACTCAGTCAGGTGACTCGTCGGCACATGTGACTCTGACTCGGCCTTTTGTGGGACTGATGCCATCATTTAGAATAAAGAGCAGGAGTTTCTCTAAATCTGCGCGAAAGCGATTTAAAATGCAAACACGCACTAATGAGACAGTAGCTCGTGGTTTTGAAGAAATCAGTTAATTAACCAGAAAAAATTAATTATCTGCAGCTCAGCGCTGTTTCAACACTAGAAACTAGTTTGTTTTTGCATGTTTCGTTATTCATTTACCCTACATCCACTTTACAAGAGATTACAAGTTTCTACTCATTTTATTTAAACGGCTTATACTGACACAAGGCCACAGATGCAGGCTAATATGATTTTAATATGATTTTTTTTTTCTGACAAAACACAGATGAGCACAACACTAAGCCTGACCACCAATAAACAAATAATGTAGCAGATGTTAAAGTGGGCAACGATGGGTCGTGTGTACTAATGTGCCGTAAAAAATCTTTGACTGCAAACCTTTTTTGTAAAGCTGGCCTGATTGTGCTACTTCAGTGATTGTAACATACCTGCAGAACCTAGTCAGGTGACAGTGTTTAAATATGTCATTGTTTTTTAACTTTGAAATTTGAACACCAATCTAAAATATGCCAAGATTAGAAAGCCGCTAAAACAGGCTAGTAATTATTCTCTCTATATCTGAAATTCTGGATATGAAATGAAGTGATATAAAAAGGTAAAATCCAAAATTTGAAGAGGAGACGTGCATGATTATATCAGAGACTGGAATGAAAATGACAACACTGCCATTACATTTCCAAACCTCGTGACAAAACACATTTTATCAAGAAAACACACAAACATGATAGAAAAAAGTTGTTTATTACAACATAAGCTCCAAAGGCAGTCCAACAACTAATGAAAGGGTCTAAGACGGAGATGTCATACTGGGCAACTCCTGGATATAAGCGGTGAAAACCTGTAAAGCGAAAGAACAAAACAAAACATAGGATTAAATTACAGCAGAGTCAGCACAGTCAGTATAAACACAAAGTAAATGATGCAGACTACATTAAGATCACACGATCACTTTTACGGCAGCAATGGAGTGTTGGATGACACTCAACCACATAATATTTCAGCGATATATACTGAACACGAAACAAAAAAAATCAAAACAAAATTTGTTAGGGACCTCTAGTGGGTAAAGTGTGTAAATGCAACATATTGATGTACTTAATTCTCTTTTCAATTACCCTACAGTGTATTATTAAATTATGTGATATTCCCATTTACACCAACAGTTACTCATCCGTTAACTACAAAAAGATACTGCATTTAGTATTATTCACCACATATAGCCAAGGCTCAAACAAGCAATATGTTTTACATTTACTACAGCTCTAAAGTGTCTCTGGGCAGAGACCACACACATATCATAGATTACACATACAAGAAATAGACCATTGTAGTCAAATAAAAGTCCTACAGATACTGAAGAACTGTCCATCAGTAAAAACTACTGCCATAGGTGATGTAATCCCAGTATTATTTTCACAAGGTGCACAGGGCTATTTAAAAAAAAAAACACAATTGGAGGAGCGAGGCAAGTGATGATGGTGGTTTAGGTTTTGGTAGCTAGGAGTTAGCATGGGATCATTCTAGCCAATGATTGACAGGTGTCAGGGACTGAAATGCAGCCTCCTGTGTACTTTATAGAATATTAACTATAACCAGGACAGTGTTTCTTCCAACAGACGCACATAATCCACCCCAGCCATTCCTTACATTCAGTCAGTGTTGGGTGCCGCAGCAGCTCTTGGTTTTACTGGTTTTAACTTGGTCGTCCTTCTTCAGGATGGCGGGCCTCACCACGTCCACGTCTCGGTACAGGTGATCCAGTAAGCCGGTGAGTAGACTGGGCGCTGAGTAGAAGTCGATAAGAAAGTACGCCCCTCGGCGGTGTCTCTCGTTGTGTTTGGTTATCTTGTAGGGCAGCTGTCTCTCCCCGAGGTTCTCCAGGTTCCTCACCACTGCTCCCCGCTCCAACAAGGTCTCCACCGTCCGCCGAAGAGCCGCCGCCGTCTCCGGCCGCTGCATCGCTTTCAGGATCAGTGACAGCTCGTAGCGAGGCATGGCGCAGCGACACAAAGATCCTTTAACGCGTTTAATTGGACTGATGCGGCGTGGATGTCATTGCCAGATCGGTCGGTTCTTTTCAAAGGCAACCATGTTATGACACGAGGAACAGGAAAGGGTCCTACTTATGACGTCCAAAGCATGCGCCTGTATTTCGACCACATGATTCTTAAAATATAACAAATAAGACACCGACTGTAAAATGTGACACTGAACAACAAAATTGTCAATATAATGGATAAAACACGATACTTATTTAAAATATTTGGATGTGCATTATAACATTATAACATTATGCGCGGTGCGCATGCTCACAAGTGACGCTTCCGGGCCCCCTCGTCACTATCTGAACGTGCGTTTCGAAGATGGCGGCGGAGAAGTCGGTGCCGAGTGATCTTTACAAATGCGTGTATTCATTTCTGCTAGAGAACAAGTTCGCCAAGGCGGCTCAGCAGTTCCTGAAACAGACTAAAGTGGTAAGATGCTGTTTTGGTGTGGCTGACATCCGGGCGAACGCGCTGCTTAGAGAATGACGCACCGCACGAGGGGTAGCTCCTATGGAACACACCGGTGAAGCTAGCACGTGCAGGGCCACACGAACAGCTCCCACGTGTTTACTCGGTTTAACTAACAGCGTAACAGTTATTCGTGGGTCTGGCTTGACATTAGAAAAACGTCCTACACCATATACGATGGGAATAACAATGTAACAATGATAATAACGTTTAAGATGCCTGAGGCCGTTAACTAACAGATGAACATTCACGTTTCCCTACAGAATCCACAGGATCAGAATGAGGAAAGCCTCGTAGACATCTACAACTTCTGGGTGAAGTGAGTCGTTTGTTCTTTTGCAATGTTTTGCAATGTTTTCACTGCTTAAGGTTGTTAAATATGCTTCCAGTTAATTGATGATAATGAGTCGTGTCGTGCAGTTACATTGTTTACTTAATCAGAGCTTCTCAAAAGCAAAAGCTAGCCTTAAATGGACTCAACTCAGTTTCAGATTGTAAACCCGTAAACATTAGCGTTGTCTTCTTTCACATCACTTCTTAAACTGAGCATCAGGTGATAATTAGTAGGTTTGCCTTAATAAATAATAATAAAATATATATAATATAAAATATGAATCTTACATTAGCAGATTAAATTGCAATTGTAAATGACTGGATTTTCCTAGGTCTCCTGATGCCAAGAAACGCAAAGCACCTGCTAACCAAGCTAAAGATTCTAATGGTCCATCAGCCAAGAAGGCAAAAACTGGTAAAGAGAGCTCCAGCAGTGAAGACTCCAGTAGTGAGGATGAAAAGCCTACCAAGGCAGCATCTGGAGGTATTGTCAATATCTTAATGTATAATTTTAAACTTTGTACTCTGTAACACCAATAACTCTGTAATCTGTGTAATGTAGTGGCCAAGGTGGTGCCTGTTAAAACAGCTAAAGCAGCAGCTAAAGCTGCATCAAGCAGTAGTGAAGACTCAGAAGAGGAGAAAACACCTGCAAAGGTAGAAGGAAATGTCCAAATTGCATTTATTGTCCATGTTATGATTTAAGAAAAACTAATCTGCTTTAAAAATTAATTGCTGCCTATAGGCTCCCGTGAAGCCTGCTGCTGCAGTAAACTCAAGAAAGAAAGACACCAGCTCAAGCAGTGAAGAATCTGACTCTGAGGATGAGAAGCCTGCAAAAGCTCCTGCAGCAAGTCAGTAATTAAGCTAACATCAACCTAAATCTATGTAAAAAAAGCATGTTGATTTAATTATCTTTACTTATCTCTGATTCATAGAACCTAATGCAGGTAAAACCACAACACCCAAACCAGCCGTTTCTGCTAAGGGTGCAGCCCAGAAGAAGCAGGCGAGCAGCAGTGAAGATAGTTCTTCAGATTCTGAAGATGACAAACCTACCAAGGTACTAAAGGTTTGAAACCTTTTATTGCATGGCTTGTTATTAAGTTTTAAATATTGCAGAGCAAAATCTTTCAAATTCAGTTTGTAAGCGTATAACAGTGTAAAGAAATGTTCTGCTTGCCTTGTGTTCTGACAGGTTCCAGTCAAACCAGCTGTTGCCAAGGCTGCTGCTGCTGCTGCTGCTGCTGCTGAATCAAGCAGTGAAGAATCGTCAGAAGATGAAGCTCCTCCCAACAAAAAACCTAAAAATGGTGTGTTTTGTGTATGTTTTATAGTAGTAGTGAATCCAATCACTTGTCCAACAATTTTTTTTAAATTGTATTTTAGTATTAGTGTTGCCAGAAATATAATTATTAAACTCTCAAACCTGTATGATACTGATCTATTTCCTGTCTTGTAGCCATGTACAGTGCAGTTCCTCCACCTGCTATGATCCAGAAAGCTCCATCAGAACAGAAAAAAGTAGCTCGTAAGTGACTGCCCTCATTCTCATCTTAAACAGCTTGTTTTTAGCGTCTTCTCTAACAGCATTATAACTCTCACAGCAAAACCGACTTTGGTAAAGACTGCTCCAGCCAAAGCTGCTGCCAAAGCTTCAAAGTCCAGTTCTGAAAGCTCAGGTAATGTAAAATTCAAGATTATGTTGAGTCAAATTTTATTAATATGACAAGATGGCGAAAAATATCTCAAACATTTTTGTTTTCAGATTCAAGCTCAGATGAAGAGGAAAAGAAGGCCCCAAACAAAGCAGCCCCAGCAAAAAAAACCCCAATCAAGTCTGCTCCTGCCAAGGCTGCACCAGCTAAAGCAGACGAGTCAGATGAAGAGTCAAGTTCTGAAGAGGAGGAAGAGGTCAAGAAACCTGCAGTAAAGGTGACTCCCGCTAAAGCGGCCCAACCTAAAGCCCCAACCAAACCTGCTCCTGCCAAGACAACGCCAGCCAAGAAAGACGAGTCCTCAAGCAGCTCTGAATCAGACGAGGATGACGAACCAACAAAAGCTAAACCAGCAGCAACTAAGTCTGCTGCACCAGCTTCAAAGCCTGCTACACCTGCTGCTAAGCCTCCTGCAGCAGAGAGCAGCTCTGACTCTGATTCCTCCTCTGAAGATGAAGAACAAGTCAAGGCAAAACCTGCAGCAACTAAACCAGCCGCTCCAGCTAAAAAAACTGCTACACCTGCCAAAAAAGCTGCTACTCCTGCAGCTAAGGGTCCTGCAGCAGAGAGCAGCTCTGACTCTGATTCCTCTTCTGAAGATGAAGAACCAGTTAAGGCTAAACCTGCAGCAGCCAAACCAGCTGCCCCGGCTAAAAAAAGTGATGCTCCTGTAGCTAAGGCTCCTGCAGCAGAAAGCAGCTCTGACTCTGATTCCTCTTCTGAAGATGAGGAACCAGTGAAGGTGAAACCTGCAGCAGCTAAATCAGCTGCCCCAGCTAAAAAGACTACTACACCTGCCAAAAAGCCAGCTACTCCTGCAGCTAAGGCTCCTGCAGCAGAGAGCAGCTCTGACTCTGATTCCTCTTCTGAAGACGAAGAACCAGTTAAGGCAAAACCTGCAGCTGCTAAACCTGCAGCAGCTAAATCAGCTGCCCCAGCTAAAAAAAGTGCAACTCCTGCAGCTAAGGCCCCTGCAGCAGAGAGCAGCTCTGACTCTGATTCTTCTTCTGAAGATGAAGAACCAGTCAAGGCTAAACCTGCAGCTACTAAACCAGCTGCCCCAGCTAAAAAAGGTGCTACTCCTGCTGCTAAGCCTGCTACTCCTGCAGCTAAGGCCCCTGCAGCAGAGAGCAGCTCTGACTCTGATTCTTCTTCTGAAGATGAAGAACCTGCCGCAGCTAAACCTGCCGCAGCTAAACCAGCTGCCCCAGTTAAAAAAACTGCTACTCCTGCAGCTAAGGCTCCTGCAGCAGAGAGCAGCTCTGACTCTGATTCTTCTTCTGAAGATGAAGAACCAGTCAAGGCTAAACCTGCAGCAGCTAAACCTGCAGCAGCTAAACCTGCAGCAGCTAAACCTGCAGCAGCTAAACCTGCAGCAGCTAAACCTGCAGCAGCTAAACCTGCAGCAGCTAAACCTGCAGCAGCTAAACCAGCTGCCCCAGCTAAAAAAAATGCTACTCCTGCTGCTAAGGCCCCTGCAGAAGAGAGCAGTTCCAGCTCTGATTCTTCTTCTGAAGATGAAGAACCTGCAGCAGCTAAACCTGCTGCAGCTAAACCTGCAGCAGCCAAACCAGCTGCCCCAGCTAAAAAAACTGCTACACCTGCCAAAAAGCCAGCTACTCCCGCAGCTAAGGCTCCTGCAGCAGAGAGCAGCTCTGACTCTGATTCCTCTGAAGAGGAAGAACCAGTAAAGGCAAAACTTGCAGCAATTAAACCAGCTGCCTCAACTAAAAAGCCTGCTACACCTGCTTCCAAGCCTCCTGCAGCAGAGAGCAGCAGTGATTCAGACTCCTCTTCTGAAGATGAGAAAAAAACAGCAAAGCCTAAACCAGCCACCCCAGCTTCAAAACCATCTACCCCTGCAGCAGCAAAGAAACCGGCAGCAGCAGCAGCAAAAAAGGCTCAAGAGAGCAGCTCGGACTCCTCAGATAGCTCAGATTCTGAATCCGAGGCCAAGTCTGCTAAGCCTCCAGTCACCAATGGTAAAGCAGTCACACCCAAGGGCACACCTGCAGCCAAGGCACCAGCAAAGCCAGCAGAGTCCTCATCCAGCGACAGTAGCTCTGAGGAAGAGGAAGTTGCTAGTAAAAATACTGTAAAGCCTGCTACACCTGCTGCCAAAGCCAAGACAACCCCAGCAGCTAAACCTAAAGAGAGCAGCAGCTCCTCAGACAGCTCATCAGATGAGGAAGAACAAAAAGCAGCCACAGCTCCCACAACTCCTGCAACAAATAGTGAGTTTTAAATAAGATATGATTCCATGCTTGTTACTTTTAGGCTTTATTAGCGTATTATTTGTAGTTTGATGCATTTGGGTGAAGCAATTGTTGCATTGTCAGCTGGTTCAATGCTGTTTTCAGTAAGGTTCCTTCAATAAGTCCACATGTAACAGTTTCATCAATTCATTAAGGTACAAATGGAAAGAGGAAAAAAGATGAAGAATCATCAGAAAGCGAAGAGGAAGAAACGGAATTCACGACTCCAAAAAATAAGAAAGCAGTAACTACTCCTCAGACTTTCCCTAAAGCCAGCAAGAAGGTAATGGATTGCAAAAAGGTTGGAAATGTGAAGTGCTTCATTGCCTGTTCACGGCCTTGATGAAATCCATTGTTCTTTCAGTCCACCAACGTACCATTCCGTAGAGTCAGAGAGGAAAATGTAGCTGTGGACCCCCGTCTCGCAGACAACTCTTTCGAGGCTAAGGTGAGTTCAGTAACCACTTTGAGCAAGATGTCATAGGTGACAGAGTAGATGGGCTTAAGTGTGTGTGTGTGTGTGTGTGTGTGTGCTGCTTTCAATTGTAGCAAGGATCCAATGGGGACTGGGGACAGAAAGCCAACAATGTGCTCAAGTTCACGAAAGGCAAGTCGTTCCGCCATGAAAAGACGAAGAAGAAGAGGGGAGGCTACTGCGGTGGAGCCATCTCCACTACAGTCAACTCCATCAAGTTTGACAGTGAATAGGGTTCTAGTCCCTTTGGCCTCTCCCAACGTGACCTGTACTGTACCTGTAAGATCAGGCCATTTTCTTCCCTGTATACATTTCCCCTGCCGTCTCCACCCAACTGCAGCAACAGGTTCTTTTTAATCAGCGCAGTCATTTAATCTATGATTTAAAAGCAAAAGTCAGTGGAGCGGTTGCAGCAGGAGACAGATGTTCCCACCTGTAAGTTCAAAGTGTACTGGTTGGCATTCATGTGACTAATTACCATTTATAGCCACTAGGTGGCTGCAGGCCACCTGTTAATAGTAGGTGTAAAGAAAGACTTCACTTGATTATCAATGGCAAATGTACGTTTTGTAACCTTCTTTTCCATTTATATATGTATGAATGACGGCCATCGACAGAGTTCGTCATTATGTTAAAAAAAGGTTGAGTCTGGTTTTTAATCAATCGCATGGATTCTTGTTCAGTTTGTCTGTTTTTTTTGGCCACATTTGAATGTAGAGAGGGTGTTTGCCCGGGCTTTTCCTCTTGTCTCACAAGTAGAACTGAGTTTTATACTATTTATTAAGTTTAACACCTCAACCTGTACGAACTAGAAAGATTTTTTTTCAGTGTTCTTGAGCCATTTGCTTAGAAAGTTTCTTTTGAAGTTGGGATGCCCTTTAATTCCCTCTCTAGTCCTGTCAGTGGTCTTGAACCTATTCAGAAACTAAGAGCCATGTTTGATTGAATTTACTGTATGAAAATCTTACTTTTTTATTACCATTTCTTGTGTCTGTAATTAAAGACTTAACAAATCACTTGCTCATTTTATATCCTTTCTTCAGACTCTTAGACATTTATCATTTCTTTTCAGATTTATGTGTGCATGTCCTTTCTATAGTAATATTCAGAAACAAAAAAAAAGCTATAATATGCATTGTCTGCAAAAGGAGCAGATGTTAAAATGAAAGTCTAAATCAGTCTCCTTAATTCTAGGCAATTGTCCCTCATCGTTCTGCTCCGCTCCACTGAGCTGTGGAGGTGCTGCTCATTGTGGACTTTTAGTAAAGGAGAATGTTATAAAACTATAAAACTTAGCTGCTGGCTGAAATAATGTAATTAATCTCTGGGTAGTTAAATGATGAAACCTTCCCAATAACCTTGTGAAAGGATTTCCTCTGCATCCCTACATATGTATGTTTAGAGCACATGCTAAGCACATAATACATCCTTTGTACATAAAGAAATACACTGTGGGAAAGTCTCCTTCAGGAGATTAAAAAAAACTCTAATCAGCCTGTAGATGGCAACAGTACATGATCTTTTGGTTAACATTAACTCATTACTGGAAAAAGCTGAATTTCTCAGTCACAGCAGGTGGAGAGTCCTCACAAATTCAGTATACAACTTGCAGCACACGCTGATGCTACATCTCCCATATCTAAGCAGTAATAAGACTCAGACATCCTCTGTGGAGGCCATTGCCTGTGACTCGGATTCGGCTTGAAAACTGATACCTCAGTTGACTAGCTGCTTTTTGTTCTCACGTAGTCTGTCAAACTGTACGTACATGCAGTTTCACTCCCATTGAAAGTACGGCTGGTTCTCAGTCGGTCCAATGTGTTTTGCCTGTAAAATATTAAATTGTGAACGTCTTAAAATATTTGATGGCAGAGCAGGGATCTATTTCAAATAATCTTAGCAGCTCATGTCATTGTTAGTTCTTATAAGGTGCTTGACAGTGATTGTAGCATCAGCAGAAAACCTTTGACTTCATCTCATGTGAGTAAAAGTGAAACAGTTCCTAAACTAAACTTTGAAAAAGTATGATTTTTTTATATTAACTCGACAAATGGCGTATAATGTGGCCTAATAAAGCACTCGCTTGTCGGCAGAGCAGCACACGCACGCTCTGTACAGGTCACATACACACAGTGAATGTGTACATTTCTGTGCCTGTGCATAAAAACTGTTGACTCAGTCTCCAAATATAGCCCCAATCCTCTGTCTGACAACAGTTAACCAGGGAGCGTAGCATCAGTGCTCACCAAGCAGAGAAACCTGAGAGCGTGTGCCTGCCTGGGCTTCAGTGCAGAGGGAACGCTCATTGGCTGCATGCTGTACTCACAATCACCGTGAGCCAGAAGAGCAGCTGTTTGTGCTGTTGATACCAGGGGTAGAAACAGATGGTTACGTGTAGACTACTAACTTGCTAAATGATCAACAATAACATTGTCCAATAGTGACTTGAAAGCCCAATTATGGCAACGCAACAGATGTCATATAAATTCATATGACACATTTGATTTGTATTGCTGAAGCGTTGAAGTCTCTGTGTGCTCTGTATCAAATTATTCTTCCACAAAGCCGAAAACAAGGCTGTTTCAGGTAAAAGTTGTTTTATGTTCCAATTGACTGTAATGCCAGAGGTAATCGCTGAAAGCAATCTGAGTGAGGAATACAGAGAGCCCTGCAGTCCAACCTCTTGACTTGCCATCACTCCAGACTACAGCTTCTGTCTGTCACTTGCAATGTGAGTAAGAGAGCGAGTCAGTTCATTTCAGGCCGATGCAGGACAGTGTGCGCGTGAAGAGGCTGCAGGACAATCTTTTAATGGGCAGCACAGACAGAGGCCTGACCCTGCCGTCCATTTCAATTAGGTAAAACTGCTGACTGTCTTTGCACACACACACACACACACACATACACACACTTCTGCATGGTTCTCTTCCTGTGGCACCACTGCATAAAACCACACGTTTCACCACATGACATATCATCCTTGAGGTCTTTTACATCAGTAGATCTGTGAGGCCACTATGAATTCCACCAGTCAGAGTGAAAATGAGAACATGGCAGGACAACAAGCCTACAAGTCACAGTTGTTTGATACGTCAAACATACATTAATAAATCATCTTTAATAAAACACTTTTAACATATTTCATATACGAAGTATTTCAGTGAGCAATAATAAGTATATACAACGTGGGGGGCTGGGACAGAACGATAAACGTTAAAGCAACCAGACAATGAGATTACACTTTTCTGGTCTCACTCATCCCTATAGAACAGAGAAATATTGTAGCTTTTACACAACTGAAGGTCAATTAAGATTGATTTCCTTTCGCTTCTTGCATTTTGCAATAAACATGGTAAATGTAAAAGTGCTACTTGTAGCGTTTGACAAAGGGTCAGTGAGTCGCCAGCTGACACCCCCATTCTTCAATTGAATACGGCAAATATAAACATACAAACTTTTCCTGTATATTTTACAATATACTAATACCCAGGTTGTCTCCAGAAGCCTCCAGTGACATACTGCAGTGTGTCAGCATGCTACAGGCAATATACCGATAGCCTGAACTAAAGCAACATGCGCTAATGACTGATGATGCTCCTCAGAGGTGAGGCCCTCAGGAGTTCTTTGCATTACGTGTCTCTTTGAATCCCTCAGACTTGTTGATGCTACAGGTGTTGTCACATATAAACTTCTTTTTGTCGCTCGTCTGTTTTGTTGCCTCCTGTCTCTATTGTGTCTTTGGTGCAGCAAAGTCCCAGATGGTTTCCTGCGAACACTTCCACATGGCACGCACCAGGCGAGTGAAGCCCATGTCCTTGGGTTTCTCCAAGCCACGCATCAGCCGCTGCTTCATAATGGCTATGAACTCCTTATTACTAAGCTCCCCATTCCCTGAAGAAGGCAGACGGGGTGAAGAGAAGGGAGAGAGGGGTGATGGAAAGAGATGATGAAATATCACAGTGAGGCCAAGTAAGAGAAGGAAGTTCGGTATTTTTGATTTTTGATTTATGATTGCCACAGGTTTATGTAATAAATACAGTCTTTGAGGCAGAGACACACACAGTGGTTATCAATTTCTTACCATCACAGTCGAACAGAGCAAACACCACATCACAGACGTGATCGGATAGCTCCACCTTGGCCACCGTGCGAGCCACCTGCTTCATGGTTACTGTGAAACACAGAATCGCAGACAAACTGACTGAACGTGCGTGTGGAGCCACGAGAAGACACGCGAGCCAGATCGTAAATGGCAAATGCGGAGGACATCGTGTGCCGTCCAAACCGCTTTGAATCAATTAGCGGTGGGGAGACTGATGCGATAAACACGAGGGAGAGGAAAAAAGGAGGAGCAGTAAAGGCCAGAAAATGACGCTGGCTGAGAGTAATGTGAAAAAGATGGCATGTGGGAGGTATGAAAAAATATTCACTGTTGTACCTTTAATTGAGATAATGCATTTTCAGATAACATGTCCATCAATTTGAGAGTAAGACATAAAAGATAAAAATGAAGGAGAAAGAAATAAGAAGAGTCTCTTAAAGCTCCAGGAGGATGAAGAAGGTTTTGCAGGGACATGTCTATCAGCGTTAAGAGCTTAGAAAAGCCTAATGATTTAATAGCCCTCCACAACTCCAAAAATGAGTGCACACTGCGCAGGCGAGCAGCGTACGCTGGCAACGAGCACCTCAGGGTAGACTCTCCCTTAATGCAGCAGCTGCTTCATCAGTGAATCTGAATAAATGGAGGTACTGACATAAAGAATATTGAGGCCAATTCACTGCAATGAGAGAAGGAAACATTGACTCATCAAACATTAATCATATTAAAAATGGCTACAGGTCTTCATTGCTTGTGCTTACTTGCTTGTGCTAATTTACTTTCACTGTCAGTGTCTGACAGACAAATTAATTCAGTAAAAACTCTTGAACTGAAGAGAAGCCTGAGCTGACACACTGGACATATTTGTCATGGTGAGATGCTGGTTGACCCACAGTCAAGTGTCTGTTTAATAACCATAGGTTTTTACTCTTAGCTGCAGAGTCTGGCATTAGCACTCTGGATTCAAACTGCCTTTTTTTAATCCTGTGAAACTACTGCTGCTGTGTGCCGCATGAAAATGGGATCTCAGGTGATCAGGACAAAACGATTTTGTTGTGCATTTTAGCCAATATTCTCCTGCAAGCAGAGGGGGAGAGGCAGTGGACAAATAGGTGGATGGCACCCCACATGACAGATAGCTGAGCTCCGATTAGGAGCCGAGCCAAGAGAGATGTGTGAAGCTGATCTGGCTGCCTGGAGTGTTAACAGCTCTGACACAGTGGATGGAAGTGTCAGTTGGGTCTGAAGCAGAGCTTTCAAGAGGTAAAAGAGAATGTCAGAGAAAATGCAGGAACCTGGAGGTACCTTTATCTATGGAGGCTCCAGCCATGTGGTAGAAACTCAGAGCTGTATCAACATCATTCACGTTCTTCAGGAAAGTGAAGAAATTCTCCACCTCCTGGAATGTGATACCCTGCACAGGACAAGAAAATGACAAATCATAGTGTTTGTTTGAAAGCAGTTAAACGCTCAGCAGCGTGACACACGTCACAAGAGGAACTGGACAGAGGCAGTTGACTCACATGAATGAACAGAGAACCACAGATGGAAAGAGGAACAGACGGTGCAAGACACACATGTACACATACAAACAGTCACACAGCTGTCACGCTGCTGATGAGCTCATTTGCTAAGGAAAGTGAGCAGCTGGTCTTAAGCAGTAAATGACACTTCTCATTTACATTACAGGTGAGGCCAATGCTAAACGACAAACAGCAGGATAGAAAGAGTGGAAGAGTAAACAAGGCAGAGAAAGAGAGAGAGAGAGAGAGAGAAATGCTTAAATTTATTTCCTCAGGGAGTCGCAACTGGCAGCCTCATCTTTTTCTGATGCCTGGAGAAACGACAGCTTCCCTGCTTTCTGTTTTCTTTCCTCTGCTAATTGCTCCATTTCACCATCAAACACCTCTGATCATAGCTCAGTCTGGCATCTGAAGTGTTCTAACAGATATGAACAACCTAGTTTGTAATGCTTGCTCATAAGAAAAACCCTATCTCTGGTGTAACGTGGATGGACTTAACACAGGTAACATGAGTGACTTGACTAACAAGATGCTGAAAATGGGAAACGAACAGGCACTTACTTTCCAAAGATGGAATGAAATGCACACTTTGACTGTTTTACCTGGTTATTCTTTCCCACTGGAGCCACACTGCTTAAAGCACTGTGGCTGTGAAAGAATAGCTGAGCGAAGGAAAAGTCTAACTTTTTTTAAATAGAAATGGCAAATCATCCAAAACTAAACTGAATAACGAAGTGTTGCCTGATAAAATAGTGTGAGATAGTGTGGTACAGAGAGTACGAGACTATGGAGACAAAAAAAAGACTAAGGACTAACTTCAGCCTGCGGAGCACTGGCTGCTTTATATGCACAGAAATAGTGGAAAACTAAGGATGCGAAAAAGACAGAGTGTGAGTAAGTTGGAAAACATCAGGCTGAACAGACTATCCTCTCACAGTGGTGCATTAACGCTTATTTTGCCCTATTCACACTCTCCCGGTGCTCTAGAATAATGTCCTTTTCTTTCCAGTCATGTAATTAGTTTACATGAACCGTTCAACCGCAGAGCAGCACACACAAGGCAAAACTACACACAGCTTATCTACCTGTGCATCCTTGAACATCTTCTTTAAGCCCTTTTGCATATGTTTGAGTTTACGAGACTGGACGCCACTGTAGGCCAGCAGCATACCCCCAAACTGTCTCTCAGTGATTCGGCCGTCCACAGGATCGTTCCTCTCAAACTGGAGGGAGGAAAGAAAGAGACGCACAACAAATGAGTGCTACGCAGGGAGACAAACGAGACGAGGAGTCATTGTGAATCACGCCTCGAGCAGACAGTGGTAACATTAGGGCACTGGGCCGTCTTTGTGTTTTCCAGCGGTATTAGTAGTGATTTAGATGACACTTGGCTCCTTCATTTTCATTACCTCTAGTTTGAGCACGTCGTGCTGCAGTTTCCTCTGAAACTCAAGAAAAGTGCCAATGGTGAGTTTTCCCTTCAGGTCTTCTCCAAAGAAGTAGGTGGTGAGAGCAGAGCTGCAGCCAGCTGTCTTCAAGGTGTTTCCTGTGGTGGAGCGGTCGCGGTGTCGCATGCCCATACTGGTCTGGGAACGGATGATGCTCTGGACCTGTGGATGAAGGTGTAGAGTAGGGCTTTTTTTGGCTTTAATTAAAGATACCACAGGCCCTTGTTGATGATATTTATTGTTTATTGTTATTATATTTATTTATTGTTTATTGTTTTGGCTTATTGCCTTCTCCAAGTTGATTTTGTGATGTGTTTCCCAGATGTGCTGCTGATCATGGTCTAACCTGTTCAAACTCCTCCAGGTCCACCTCTCCATCGCCATTCAGATCAAACATCTTGAAGGCAATCTCAAAGTTCCTTTGGGGAGCTGGACACCACGGGATACAAACATACAGACACATTGTCAAATCAATGCAATACAATGAAAAAAACAACACAAACACACAAACACTGGCTTAATGGGAACAACAGCCGAAGAGGACAATACTAACTTTTATTAAATATTCATCTTATGTTTCCTTAGAAAATTTTTAACCAGCATGAAAATAGTAAACATGTAACATCATGAGGCTTGAACCATCTGCTAGGAAACCTCCTTCTTTGTACTACATTTGTGACCATGTTCAATGGATTGAAAGAAATTATAAGGCTTCCTGCCCTGTCTGCTTAAAATGTGCTGCCCTTGAAAAGTTCCCCAGAGACTTTCTCCATATGAACGGATTATAAGAAATAAGCTGGGGATAAAAGTTTACTAGCCTCAGAAGAGGAAGGAGTCAGTGGCTCATTTTCATTACCATGAGCTCTTTGACATAGCCAGAAAGGACAAATTAATGAGAAATTTACCCCCTATAGCCAACACGAATGACAGATGCAGCTAAAGCAGCCGAGGCTTGACTCAGCTAATGATTTATTTCTTTTCACTGACAGTTTTAATTGAGGCAGCAGAAAGTTTCTGATCAGTGTGGAGGACTAAAATGATCTTAGACTGAGAGACACAAACTAATAGATATGCTGTAAAAAACAGTTCAACATTGTACATACTGGACAACACAGTGGTGAGAAAGATGTAGTCAGAGAAGGAGATGAGGCCACATTCTCCCAGTGTGTAAAATATGCTGTCCTCATCTGCAAACTTCTCCCTCTCCTGGGCAATCTTCTGCTCATCCAGGCCACAATGAAAAACAAAATTCAAAAACCTCCATTAAAACCATTTCACACCATTTAGCACAAGCCTCATGGCTTCTCCAGCTGCCCCAGTGGCTCTGTGTGTGTGTCTCTCAGTGCATAGATCAAAGGCTACGGTCAACAGAAACACACACACACACAGTCATTCTACACGCACACAATAAACACTGTTCATGTGAAGAAGTGTGACCCCTCTAGTACTTTAAAGACAGTCATGCAAGTGCTGCACACACATGAAGCCGTACAGGCACGTGACCATGGTAGTGATGAGTTATTAGTCTGTGGAACAGTACAAAGTACAAAAGACATTACCCACCAGAGGCTGTACTCAGTGTGAAATTGACAGAGAGCGAGAGATAGAGAGAGAGAAAACACCACAAGAAACTGGAGCACAAACACACAAACTACACAGTAGCTGTAACGCAACCCAGACATGTTAACAGTTAAACAGTGACTTTTGTTCATTTATACACAACCACCATTTTTCCGTGAGCATGTGTGTGTATATACACAGCACTGGATGAAAGTGTCACTTAACCACATGCACCCTAAACATTCAGTGCTCCACTAGAAGGACTCTCCACCAAACAGAGTGGACAGACGGACAGAGCATGCCTAAGGAGCGGAGTCTGGGCTACACTCAGCCCTTGTGGAGTTACCTCCGTCTGCTAGAGATCCATTTCAGGGAGGAGGAAGAAGGAGAAACAACATTTAGAGAACAGCACAGCCTCTGCTCTCTTTAAAGAGGCCTTGAAGACAAAGACAAACGTGCATCACATACGCATACACAAAAGCAGAGCATCCTGTGAAAAATAAGATAACGGGGATACCACTTAAAGTCTTCCAGTTAAAGTTTGCAATAACATTAATGCCTGATGAAACTTTGTTGTAATGTTGCAGCAATGGCACACTAAAAAGGCTGTTATAACATTTATCACCTTTTCTATCTACTGTCTGTCTGATTTTTCCAACTTTAAGAATAAACAAATAATTGCCATTGCAGACATTTGCTAAGTGCATATGGCAGATAAAAAAATATTTGCATATTCTTGCTTGAAAGGAACAAATACATTTTCTAAAACCCCTCAAACCTC
Organism: Betta splendens; assembly: GCF_900634795.4. NCBI lineage: Eukaryota > Metazoa > Chordata > Actinopteri > Anabantiformes > Osphronemidae > Betta > Betta splendens. The sequence continues at coordinate 8,925,711 of NC_040895.2, forward strand.
AATACTAAATGTTGGTGGCATCCCCTCAAAAGGACAACATTCACATCTCTCCTTGTGAGACAGACTTTATAGAAGCTGCAAAAAAAAAAACACACACACACACCTAAAACAGTTATCACTTGACCAGTCAGTTCTGTTAAACATGGATAATGCAAATATAGAGAATAATGCTATCTGTTATTATATTGATGAGCATACAAGGAGAGAAACACATGAAAGAAAGAGAGACAGGTATGTGAACAAAAAAGGCATTTGTAGAACAGTGCTTCTTGGGTGAGAAAGGAGATGAATAAACGTCAATAGATGTCAAAAACTACTGGTGCCATAAGAGGTAAAAGCTTTCAGGTTTGATGAAGGGACCAGGATGATGCAAAAAGTGATATTAGAAAGAAGAAAAGCCCACCGATGTGCATCCGTGGTGAGCCAGAGTCCTAATGCCAGCCCAAAGCACAACCACACAAATGAGAGATGCAGCCACCTCTCATGCCCACAAAGGCAGCTACACAAACACATCCACCAGTGACTGGGCCTCATTAAAATGATCAGAACTGAGGCACAGAGGACATTAACTCAGTTTGGTATCTGGGCAGAAAACTGTTCTGATGAATAGTCAAAATGACATTCAATGAAAGACAAATACACTGAACTCCCCCAAAAATAAGACTCAACATTTATACTCAACATCACCAGCACATTTCTGTGTGTAGTGCTGTAATGCACACTCACAGGCAAACAGAGATGCGTTTTTTATTAAACTACCTACGGGCTCCTCACTGAGGTTTAGGCCTAAGATACACGTCTGTCATCATCCTCCATCTTTCAGTGCTCCAAGCCTCAGCTTTCGACTATAAGAACAACAGTAACAAGCCACTTGACAGTACAGTACTGTTTGCATATAATACATTTCCACAGTCAACGCCTTTGTATACAAGGAAAACTATAGGATTCCGTAACTCCCCAGAGAAACCTAGGCTGTATCTCATCAGGTTTGTTTGTTTTGAAACATCTAGCCAGAGACATTACGCTTATAAAACAAGCTGTTGAAATCACTACAAATACCCCAGCTAGACTGAAAATAATATTGTAGAATTTTTCCAACGCACTGATCTTTAAATGACTAACTTCAATTACAGAAGCACTCAAGCTGATTAAGCGAGAACGCCGTGTCTGTAATTGTGTTGCCTGTTGAGCACACTACAGAGCTGTCAGTCTGAGCAGCCTAAAAAAAATGCACCAATTTATATGTTCATGTTCATCCGTATGTGTCAGCTATGTTATGACCAAGTGCGTGGGTCGTGTCCAGATGACTGACCAAACAACCCAACTAGCCTGTGAGCTGAGGCAGAAACCCAGTGCACACAGAGCTGCTGGCAGGCAGCAGGGCACTCAAATGCACTGTCACATACACACAGACGGGGTCGAGGGGCTGAACAGAAGCTAATCTCTCCAGTGCACTGGGCTACGCAGCAACTAGCCCGACAACTGAGAATCTTACTTGAGCCATATCAAGTACAGCCTGAGGCATACATGCAAGCAGTCTGTTCATCAACTATGGGTATATTCATCATCTAATGTCACTGCTCTTGTTTGTTATATTATATTGTATTATTAGCTTTCTTAGATTTCTTAAGCAAATATGCTATTACACGAGCAAAATGACCATATGGCACAGTTACTTTCATGATGTACATTATAACACAACTGTGCTCATTAAAGAGACACAGTTTCTGATGTCCTGCATCCTTATGTGAAACTAGAAGGAAGCAGCCAGCTGTTAGTGAGTTTGATTGTGATGAAAAGTAATGAACTGTCTTACAAGGACACTGAGATCTAGAATTATGTGATGTGTGATCAGTCAAGCTTCACCCTTGTTATTTGCAGCCCTGTGAGACTGGGCACTTAGGAGCTGCCTTCTCTGGAACCACTGTGCATGCTGCAGTGCTTTGCTGGTGATGCAATCCATGAACATGTCCAATACTGCAGCTGCAGACACCCCAATAATAGATGAGGGGGAGGTCAACAATGAAGTTTGAGTCATACACTTTGTGTTTAAGCTTTATAATGCATAATTGTAAGATAGTTTCATATGTACAGACCACAACAAAAGATAGAAGAAGACACAAAATAAAATGCTGTGGGTGCAAAGAGGGGAAATCTGCTCCCACTATCTTTGCCTTTTCGTTCATGTGTGCAGCGAGTACTTGTCCCTTTGAGAGATGCCCATTCCCAAATGACCTCTCTTTTGTTCACAGGTGAGCCTCAATAGAAAGGTACTGATAAAACAAAAAAGAAAACCCAAAAAGCGGCGTGACAGATGTACAGCACAAGGTGATAAAAAGTGTGGGGACAGGGGTGTGAGGGGAGGTCTGTACCTTTATGTCCTTTGTGTCGCTTTGTGTGATGTGGTACAATGAAAGTTTCAGGGCAAAGGGAATTCTGAATGACCTCCTTGAGGGTAAAGTCAAACAGGGTCTGAGGCTGACATTTTTGAAAAGTGCACAAAGCCCTCAGCGTGCAAGAGCACTGGTCCTGTCCAGCTATACATGCAAGTCAGGCTACATCAAAGCCCCAGAGAAAACCACATACACACAATATGGCTCAATAGAATGCATTCTGCTTCGAATATACTTCTACACGCAACATTTTGTAGGTAGGCATGTGTGTGGGTGGTAGGAGCATTAATGCATTAGCTGTCTAGTTCTAGTCTCAGGGGCAACTGCAGAGCAGGTGTACAATTAATAACTCATAATTATTCTGGGAGGACAGTCAGAATAATGGGACCCTCAATAAACAAATTTCAGTCACAGAGGAATGGCAGCTGTCTCATCAGAGCAATCAAATTATCTGACCAGATGATCTGACCAGACAGCCTGACCTCTTCTAGATTAAACAGAGAGAGGGGGAAGGTGAAAGATTAAAGATGAAAAGCAAAAGGAAAGCTTCTATACTTCTGGACACCAAACGAATAAACAAACAGGTATGAAAAATAATCACTGTGCGTGTGTGAAAACGAGAGCTAATGTCGTGGTACAGCAGTCCAAAGAGCAGCCCCTCTGGGAGATTCCTGTGAAATCTAAAACAGTCAACATGACGAGTTATGACAACAGGCAAATTCCTTTGGAGCAGATGACTTCACACTTCCTCTGAGTGACAGGCATCGACTGTCAGTTGTAGCATGTCATACAGAGGGGAGCACAGCAAATAGAATCAGGTTCACACACTTTAGATGAACAAGTCCTGCCTTCTTGAAGTCTGAACCATGCTCTACAGAAATCATGCAGCACTGACATTTGAACAATCCAAAGGATGGATTTGTGAAGACTATCAAGCACATCAATACAGCCTCAGTGTTAATAATCGAGCCATTTCCTCAGTCCAAAACCACCCTGTGATGCCACCATGCGCTGAGAGAGGGCGCCACCACCAGCTTTCTCTGTCAAACACAGGCAATAGAGCAGTGCATGCTGGGAAAAAGGCTAGAGTGCCAAAGCATGTGGAAAGCTAGACTGAAATTTCTTGGAAGATATGGAAGGATGGGAAAAAAGGGAGTGCAGGGGAACAGCACTGCTAGGAACTGGCACTGACCAGTACAGGTTACGTAGAAATGACTCATGCTAACTGCTCTCTGCATCTCAGCCTTGCAGGACTTATCTTCTTCAAGTTCTACTTTAAATGTACCCGAACCTAACTTTGTAGAATTGACCAGTGTGTAAATTATGCAGCAGTGCCGCAGACTTTAATAATCCCTGTAGCAGCAAACTATAGGGCTTAACTTTAATAATTTAGCCGACAAGACAAGACTCATATGGGCTACACAAAGAGCACCGGGGAGGTCTCCAACAAAAGGCCTAAAAACAATACAGGGAGACTAATATCACATTTCATACAAGTGCACACACAATGGCTGCTTCATTGTCTGCCACTCCAATGGACAGGCTGTAACCTGCCCTTCACTGCTCTCGGCTAGACATTCTGACTGACAGAGGCATTCAGACCAGCGTAAAAGGCCAAATTGTGAGGCAGATAAACATTTACACTTCAAGACTCATTTTCTACACAAGCTGCCATAAAGGCATCTGGCTAGTTTGCCATGACTCACACTTGCTGAAGCTGAGATGGGGAAAACTAGGTAGTAGCTGCTCCCCTGTACAACAACAGTGAATATATATGCTCTTCATATTACTAGAGAGGAGTGAGACAAATTGAGTAATAAAAACAAAAAAAAAAAACGGCGAGACGCAAGAGAAAGAAGTGGGAAAGTGTAAAGGAGAGGGAAGGAGTAGGAAGTGACTACAAAGTGCATTATTTCATTCAGGTGCACACATGCGGCTCGGCACACACCCCATACCTGCCAGAAGTCCTGCAGAGAGGGAGGGGCAGAACGGTAAGTAGATGAGAAGGGAGGGTGACAGAGTCAGGAGGGACGGGGAGAATGTGGATGAAGAAAGGGGATCAGTAAACAGAATGATTTGGAGACAGAGAAAAGGGTAGGGGAGTTTGGTAGATGGGGAATTGAGGACGATGGTTATTCACAAGGGGGGAGAAGAGAAAAATGGAGGGATTACTTGTTATGTGAATGAAAGAAGATGGCTGATAACAGCAAGAGATTAATCAGCAGTTAAAAACGGCAACACCCGCTCAAATCAACATAAGATTACGGCAGCTTGGAAGCATGCCCACGTGATTCGAACAGGAAGAAATCCCATAGATGGAGTGAATTAACAGCAGATTAGAGACGCTGTCAAACAGGTTGGGCAAACACAAACAATAGAATAAAAAAAACATACATTAGTGGTAAAAGTAAAAAGAAAAAATGGTCAAAATCAGTAAGATTAGTTTTTAAAAACCATACAGAGCCTGAAATGTTTGTTTTACATAAATAAGTAGAGAGAGGTTTTTAATATTGACACTACTGTGCATTCTTTTAATACACTGTATCCAAGCATGTTTGTGATAACTCTCCAGCCTGGCTATTTTTAAATGAAACCATTTAAAGAGAACCGCCATGTGGGTCTCACGCAATATTGTATTCCTCTCCCTGACTGACCATAGTTTACCTCCCAAATCCCAGCAGAAACACTCCCTTTGAACCTCAGCACATGCTCTATTTAGTGACTGAATTAGAGCATGTGCAGTGGCGATTCATTCTTGGTTACTTTCATATAAATATAAAACATATAATATAATGTGTTACGTTTAAAAAAAAAAGATAAATTCTAGCTGGCTAAAGGTGCCCATCAAGCCCATGAAATGCAGGTCTTTGGTAAGAGTGGCCTTATTGCTACCCTCTTTGTAGGAGGCTCTCAGGGGACAACCAAAGCTAAACACAGTTTCAGAGAAAACTATGTGGTGAGACTGTGAGAACCAGAGATAGTATACCCAACCATAGCTATAAAAAAGGGAGTGTTTCGTTTCCATATTAGGACAGAGAGAAGTCAACATTTACTGCACTGCCCACCCTCTTTGGTAAATACAATTTTTAAACAGGGGTCAGTCTGAGTTCTGCACAAGCTTTCACAATGGCTAAAGATTGGTCTACCTGAATTGCAGAAGTAGCAGAAAAGGAAGTAAAAGGCAACTGAGACAAAGAAACAGGCAATGAAAAAAAGAACTTAACATAATGATGAGTCATGATTTGCACTGATGGTTTTGATTTTAGTCGCAGAGACTTTGCTGGTTCTTAAACCAGATAATTATTATCAGTTGGCTAGCTTCATATAAGTTCCTTTGTGACAAGTACAAGTGTTTCTAATTTTCTATGTTTTATGATGTCATAACTTCACTAGCTATTGTTCATACTATGACAGCAAAATATTGTTACAATATTAAAATTAATGTAATAACAGAACAAAATTAATTCTGCCCAAAAAGATTAGGCTGTATTAATTTATAAATTGCTTTCCATAGAATGATTTAATTGGCATTTATTTAATATTATATTTTTTGACAAAGAGAAATCAGCTAAGACAGTTATCTGCTAGGCAGTTATCTCCATAATACAATTTGTATATCCAGACCACACTAAGGGTAATTTATTGTGTTTTTTGGGGAATTTGAATGAACCTATTCTATAAGTCTATAGTAAGATTGTTTATCCTAGTTCACAGTATGGTGACAATATGCCAGAATAGAATCTCTTAACCAGCGATAACAAATTCCAGCCGCTGACCTCCGAACAGCTAGGCTCACCCCACATCTTACCTTTCCATCATAGCGCTTCACAATGAACTGATCCAATCCTAGACCTGAAATAAACAGAATAAATAGAGACAAGCAGATAGTTACACAGAAGGCCATCAAGATTTATGGCGACACATGCAACAGAGCAAATAGATTTACTTTTTGTTTAACAGATGGAAGCAGGACAGGCAGTAAACACACTGAGGACCCAGCTAAGTCCCTATTAAGCGTTACTTGCATTCAACCATGTGTGTGATAATAGAGTTAATTATTCTCCAATTCAGCAAAGTTTTTCTCCAATATAGCTTTGACTAAATTTTATTCTTAATTAACTGGGCCAAAAAAAAAACAAGGTGCTGAGATCAGTATATGCCAAGTTAAGCCCCTTACCCCCCCCTAATCATGCTTCTCACGGCTAAAGATCAAATGTCCCTCACTGGCTCCACGTGTGACGCCTGCGATCTGCTCTGGCTGGAACCTGTTAATTGATACACCAACTGCTGTGTCGTGATTCCTTCAACTCAGCTTGATCAGACAGATTTGTCACTCGCGCCCTACCCTGCCTCCCTTCACACTTGTGAACACAGTGAGGGCGATCGTTATTTCATGACTGGGAAGTTTGGGGGTGAGGGGTAATGCTCAGTGATATGATCTCAGCAGCCAGCTGGAACCATCTCTCACTAGATAGCGATGGCCATAAACTGCCTGTGTGCGTGCAGGCAAGGTCAGTTAGTGTTTTTGAGGATAAAAATGTTCTGTTCTGCTAGTACAGGTAGCCATAAAAATTAATTTATTAAAAGAGATGTAAATTAAAAGAATTATGGCCAAAGGTGTAATAAGATCCAGACTAATCAAAGTAGGAAAAAGACCGAGAGGAGACTCACTTTCAGGCTGCTTTTCATTAGGCGTGATGGAGCGTATGAAGTCCTGGGGCGTCATGTAAACCTCAGCATCTCCGTGCTCACCAATGACTTTCAGTGTGGCAAAGTAGCGAAAAATCTTATCTGGAGTCGAATAAGCTCTTATGCGGTTCTCATACTCCATCACCTGTCACCCAGATAGGGAGAATTATTAATGACAACATTTCAAACATTAAACATGACTGTCACTGTAATTTACAACAGCATGGACAAGAAACCAGCAACACTTCAACCCTGTTTGTAGGCAGGTAAATATTCTGAGCAGAGCTAAAAGAGGTCAGACAGACGAAGGAGTGCTACGAATAAAAAGCAGAAAGTGTCAGGAAAACAAGTTTTCAGTCCTGATAGGGAGGTATATTAACCTCTTGACTCAACCGCCACATGATCAAGACAGGAAATAAAGTGTTTTCGGGATCAGCCTGACTGACAGGTTAATATGAAGTGAGACTGCAGAACAACCACAGCAAAACTGTAGCCATGATACACAAGTTTATTAGATTGGAATCAATAACAAACAAAGTCCAACTTTTTAGGAAACACATCTATTAGGGTTTGTCAAAAACAAAAGCCACATAGATGCTAGTACAGTCACTTGCAGAGTCTTTGCAGCATAAAAATCTGAACAGATGCAGCATCCGTGAGAAACCGACAGAGCGGTGTCTGTTTAGGAGCTGGGCTCAGCTATAATCTACACAGGAGGATATTTTAAGTGACAGTGAAAGATTGTGTACACTACATAACTCGCTGTGGAAAAACTAAGACACATTTTATAGCCTTGACTTATTTGAGGAATTTATTTGGTTCAATCTGATGACAGATAAGTCTCAGAGTGAAGGAAAGAGGGAGCGATACAGCTTTTGATCAAACTACACTCTGTTCTTGAGATTTTGTGTCGTGTGTCTGATGTGTTGTTTGTACAAGTTCATTGTTAGTTGGTTCGCTTCAGCAGAACTCAGGTCTTTGGGAAAATTTCCAAGAAAACAAGAACTCAAGTATTGGTCTAAAACAAAAAGAATTAATTTATAAGTAATTATATCGAATCTAGGCTGTGTTTGACATGGTGGGTGATCTCTTGTCACTAAAACACCAGGACATTCTGTGTCACTGTGACTAATTAAAATAATTTGTGCTTGTGCTTCTTTCCTTCTCCCTGATGCAGCAACAACATGCAGAGCGACTAACTGTTTATTTCTGCATAAAAGACAGTTCTTCTGTTGCCTAATTAACGGCAAGGAAATGTTTTGGATTATGTTTATGTAAGCTGAAATACATGCTGGTTAGATACAGTATGTAGGTCTCCATAAACTACTTAATCAAAGTAAATTGTTGTTTGAATATTGGACATTGATTCACTCGAAGACAATTAAATAAGAGATTGACTGAATGTTTATTGTTTATTGATTACCTTGCGGTCACGGAATCCAGAACGTGGCTTCTTCTTTTTCCCCTCTCCACCCTCATCTTTTCCTTCTTCATCTCCACTGCTGGCTTCCACCGATCTCTCTGAGTCTGTGTCTGAGTCTACATCCTTCACAAACCCAGCTTCCTCTTTGGCATGCTGCTCAGGGTGTTGAACAGAAGGCCCGGCCTCTGCATAGGCTCTAGTTTTCAAACAAAACAGCACAATAGATAATACCAGCAAACCTGTGCAAAAATGTTGTCTGACAAGTTGAGCCATTTCTCATGCTCTAGGACCAAATTGAAGACCGTGGCTGATTATGTGTCACAGATATAAATGCACTGGAGCTATTACGGCAGATTAAACAACAAGGAGGGTATGAGAAAGACTGGATGTTACTCCTTGTTTTGCTTGCCTGAGCAATTCAGGAAAGTGGTTGATGGCAAATTCCCAGCTGACAATTTTTGGGACTAAATTGAAAATTGCAAGAATAATAATAATAATAATAATAATAATAAATAGCAGGGTCTGTCAGGGCAGGCTGAATAATTCAGTTTAATGAGACACCCGGAGAATGAAGCCTGGGGTGAAGGCCTGGAACAGTCTCGTCCCATCAGTCTCAAATGCCCTGAGGCACCATCCATCACTCTGCCTGCTGCATTCGATCCCCACAGCTTTCACGTGACACCCCCCCCCACACACTCCTCCTCGCCTTAACTGAACACCAGTGTATTACCAGTCATGAATAGCAGGTAAAATATGGTGACACCTTTAAGTACACAGAGATTTCCAATGCAGTAATGTGAAATAACGAACTGAAATCCTGTGTCTTATTGTGAGGGACACGTCAATGTAGTAAGAAACTCAATAAAAGGAAGCACAAAGGACACATCTGCCAAAACTAATCTGAAAATGCCATAATATCACCACTATTTTGAGGTTGATTTGGGGTTAAAAAGACTTCTTTTGTGTGTGTATATATAGATTTGCAAAACAGCTCAATCAAAATATGGTAAACAAGACATTTTTAATTGAACCTATCATACTCATATTTATTTTTCTCAGGCAGTTCAGACAGCCTTCACCTACCTTTTCCAGAGAAGCCCAGCACTAACAGACACTCCAGTCACACCAGCCAGGGCTGCCATCATGACTCTCCTCTGGCCATTCCCTCGGACTGCCCCACTGTGGTAGCGTCGGGACAACTGAGCTAGTCCCACCGAAAGGGCGGACAATGCCCGCAAGCGGAACATCCTGGTTGGAAAAGAGGAAAACAAAGATGCTGAAATCAAAGATGAACATTGCATGCCATTTTGTCCAACATACAATTTTTCTGTCTCAAATATTTGTCATAATATAAGTACATTTCAGTGCCTACACATATTCAGTAGTAAAGGCACAAAATTAACAGTGATGAAAACATTCCTTCCCAACTCATACAGTAAGCTGTGGAATTCCACCCAACAAAAAAAATTAAGTAACTAACTAATTAACACTTATCTTAAGAAGCTAAGCTTAGAATGACAGCAGCTCACTCTTGGGATCTTCACCATGTGCTGGAGGCAATACTGTACCTTCAGCAGTCAGTATATGTCCTCATGCCTCACATTAATAAACATAAAGCTTGAATGAATGAATTGCCACCCGTGAAGTTAAGCTCCAGAACTTCCTTCTCAACCAGACAGTTCATTTATCAATGTTGTGGAAAGATGACTAAGCACGGGGCGATTTGTGTCTATCTGTAGCTAAAGTGTGTGCACTTTTCCAAACTACAGAATGGAGGAGTTCACCCAACTAAGGCCCGAAGCTGCCACCTGTCAATATCCTATTAACAATGCAAACACCACTTGTGAAACTGACTCAGCAGAAAGAAAGAAGGACAGTGCAATATGTAAATTAGGGCACTGATCTGGTCACAACCATGAACACGGAAGGGAAAAAGAAGGAATGATGCATGTAACAGAAACTAAATCCTTGAGTAACACCACAACCTGAATGGCACTGATACCAACATCCGTACAACTGATCAAACCGCACTCTGTCCCACAAATCAAAAGAAAAAATGAAGGCCAAATTTAATCACACTTTGTCATGATTTACAAGGACATATAAATATATAAGCATATAGGGCAGCTTGAATAAAACCCTGACCCTCACTAACGGTTGTTTGGTCTCTTTAACCCAACTTAGGACTTTCCATGCAGTGACTGTGTAAATACTTCGTTGGGTATTTGGAATTGAATTGAGCTCCCAAACTTCAAACCTGTAAAGTAAGGCCATCATCTATATAATGACCAGCTCATCCCTTTAAAACTATTTAATGAGATGACAATTCTTTCTTCTCATTAAACTTACAGAACTGTTTCGTACTGAAGGGGACACTTTAAACAGTGAACGTTTAACTAGAGCAGCACATCTCTCATTTGACATGACAGAAAGTTGGTACAAGCATTCATACATTTGTCAAAGATTCTTCTTAGCAATGCTTCGAGCTTTCAGGGACACTGTATATACTCACTCCTACAGCAGAAGAGCAGTCATGAAATACTTTAAATTCAATGCAACCCTCCGGAACCTTGTTAAGTTCTGACTTCAAATCCCCCAGCACCAAAACAATGTATGACATGTGGCTTTATATTCTATGACACCTGGCTCATCCCATCCTGAAAAGGAAACAGTAGTGAACTTGGCTGAACCTCCCTGAGCTGTTAGTGACCGCTATTGTCAGAAGATCAAATCAGTATCGGAACAATTTTAATTTCCTGATTCGTTGAATAAACATCTAAATTATATCTTTAAAATGTAAGCAATACTAAGTTATACACATTTGCTGTCAGGGTCCCATAAAACAATTGTGGGGAGTTTAACATTAGACACCGGACACGGAAAACTGTCGAAAGTGACCTGAAAATGTACAGTACAGTAAGTACAGTAATCTTACAGTGTTAGAAGCTAATGCGATGTTTGCTAAGATAAGCAAAACAACGTGAAGCCCAAACTTAGTCCTGTGATGCCAACGGACCCCAGGGTTTTGCTTTTAGCCTTTAATGACGTAAATCTAGTTTTTAGCAACGTACACTTATTATGCGTTAGCTACCCGTTAATAGATATAACGTATATGTTTGTCACTTGATATTGATAATGTAACAACACAGCTATCGACACAGATAATTGCTCAGTAGGACGGCTAACGCTAGCTAGCTGATTAGCTGCTAGCAGCTAGCAGTTACCATTAGGATGAAGGTATTCTGTTAGCTCGGGAGCTCCGCTCATCAGAGAGCAGCAAGCAAAAGGTACAGCTACTCACTTTAGTGACAATTCACAGACAGCAGTGCCTCCAAAACGACACGCTCTCAGTCCGCTTCCCCTTCTTACGTCTGCAGAGATGGGGCAGTGCACCGGAGCAGTTCCGTGTTCGGTAAGAACCGTGCTGACACCGGGGTGGGGCGACGTCTCCGCACCCCGCCCCGCGCTGCTCAGACGGCCTCCCCGCACAGAAAATCAAACAGCCGCGCTTTTAAAGTTATGTTGACTCTATGTTTATATTCATCACTAAATCGCTCTTAAAACTTTTGTATATATATTTATATATTTATTTATATATTATATTTATAATTAAAACGTTGATTAAAAAAATTGCACTCCCCAAAACTCAAAATAACTCTCATCTACTTTTCAACACAGCTTTGGGAAATTATTCACTATTATAAACACGAATTTTAATAACATGACTGAATTGAACTGGGAGCCTGGGAATCTGCCAGTCATGCCTTGCCTTAACAAAGCACCAGCATAAATATTTATCAGAGCTAAATACCAAGTGTACCAGACAGAGCTGTTGCTTTGAATCCTACGCGCTGGACTGAATGCATAATGTGACAGGAAACGCTGGTGAGCTGCTGATCTGACTGGGGATGGATCGCAGATGATGGAACTTCACATGTGAAAAGTTGCACAGTGCTGCTGTATGTCCAACTTAACTCGACCCAACCGTGTAATCTCCCTTTGAGCTCGTATCTAAATGATATGACTGGACACTGGGTACACAAAGACATCTCATTAAGTAAAAATAAAAATGCAAGCAGACCAGTCATGGCACATTTCTATAGTCCTGAGCACAGGATGAGGTATGTTGTTTGCCTGTTTCAAGTCCCACACCTTATTTGCTCATTGTGCGTTCATTATTAATGTCTCTCTGTAGCAATGCTTATCTAGTCTTTGTATTTTCCATCATCCTTTGTTAAATTAATTCTCATTTCCTTCTTCTACTCTTTCTATTTTCTTCTGTTTTGCTTCCTTTTTAATAAACAGGCTTCTGCCTACTGCCCCTCATTACAGAGTTCATTAGTGTGAGCAATAAATTCCAAGAGCAACACAATATGTGTCAGCTATTGAAATTTCCTATTGACTCTGAGGGATCATCAGGGCAGTAATAACATCAGAATGGCCTGTTTATCCACAATAGCCCCGTAGATTTCTCCAATTCAAAGTCATTTATTTCATTCACAAACACACTTAGTGATTTTTATTAACATCAACATGCATAACACACTGGAATCAAAGGCATGACAGATTCAAATGCAATAAGAAATACATGCACAGCCTGGAACACTTAACGGTGCCCTGGTTGTTTAAGCATTGAGCAGGATGTAAGACACACGGAGGAGCCTGCTCAGCTCCAATGGGTTCAGTCTTTAAAAATCATGCTGATCTCCCTGCGCCTTGTGTTTGCTTAAAGAGGGGTTCTCCCTCCTGAGTGTGACGCGAGAAACACACGTGCAAATCCATTTGGGAGTGTTGACCTTAAACAACACTGACGTCTTTTTTTAACCACCAAGACAAGTTCCAGGAGTTAGAACCAAAACCATGTTGAAACTGTATGCACAAACTGTACCACTGTAACATGAACGATTACAGTGGATTAGAGTCCACTGTCATATTGTTGTGTGGTGTCGTTACATGCAAAGGTGAGAAAGAATCTGGTCTTCTACTTCTACTAAATACATGTTCACACACCCATGCATGCTTGTTTGGGGCACAGCCCTTTTAATACAACTGTTCTTTCAACTGCCAGGAGACATATCAGTCATGCACAGACATGCAGGTACACAGACACACATACGTCTGTGGACATGCCTACACACCTCTTTTTGTACTGCACAATTCATTCATCTCATGACCTTGGGAAATTTGCTGAGCAAAAGCTACTACCATTTCTATTCTGTGTGTTTCTTTGCTAACAACTGTGTAAAAATCAGTGTCTACACAGATTTTACTCATACAAGGCTTCTGAGTATGTCAAGGAAAAATTGAATCTCTTAATTTAGAAAATGAAAATGATGATTTTGAAGTTGGAGTAAAGAGACAAACTGAAAATTTAAATAAATGTGTGATAAAAATTAACTACTGTTTTAAGGGAGATATTAAAAACATATTTTAAGATTCTAACCATTTAGCAACAGTGGTACCACCAGTGCTTAAAGTAGCATCTGATGTTATGCTGGTAACTTTCTGATTTCAGATAAAAATTGTACTATCTGCAATTGCACTGTGTCATGGTACAATTACAGCAGTACTGTAGACGTTTACGTGAGCCATTACTGGGTACAATTAGGTAACACACAAAGGCTCGCCTTCTGAATCGATGCAGCCTTGAGGCCTTGAGCAGATCCTTGTCCGTGGCCTGGAATTTGCATTTAAATTGCATCGCCCACACAGACTGATGCACTGCACCTGAAGAAGTACTGAGGGAACTGGGTTGAGTTTAGCAGCTATTTCATAGTACTACTGTATTTCACAAACAAGCAGAAAACCAACACCCCCAACAATAAAACAACAGAAATCTCTATTTTCTTTTCCCTATGCATTTTTTATACTCTATAAGGTTTGACTTGTGACATGAAGAGATTTAACAACATAAATTACTCCAATAAAAGGTAAATCTGTGTTCAGACTTGCACATGAATAATGCAAGAGGAAAAATATGTTATCGACATTCAACCTTGACCAGCACAGGTGTGGCAGATGGTATTGTATGACAGGCTTGGCCAACAATAAAAAAGAGCAGGTCACATTGCGCTGAGGGAGTCTCCTTGACATTTATTAACAAACAGATTGATTATCGCGTCTAATACCTGCATTTGCAGCAGCTATTGTGGATAACAAAACACACAATAACTGACCGTTGCCCTTATGTTTTGCCATTTAGTGACACGAGGCCGGAAATGCAATAAGATGCTGGTAGTAGCCAGTTTAAAAGCCACTGAAGATCAGTTCAATTAGATTCTATTTTGTAGGTTTCTGGACTGGGACGTCACAAGAGGGACTGAAGGACAGGCTAATATTAGACACAGTTATAGAGAAGATGATGTGGCCAATGACATTGAGGTCTATCAAGATGCAGCCTAACGGGGACACTCAGGCAAATCGTGTCGTCTCTTCCCTTCAGGACGTGGTGGAGATCTTTAAAGTGTAAATCAGCTCCGTGCCAACATTTTCCAGTGGTCATCATGGAGTGATATACCAGCTGAGGGGTGTGCAAGTCCAGCCCTCGAGATCCACGGTCCCGCTGCTTTTCCCACTCTGCCTGCTGATTACCTTGACCAGGTGTGTCAGTGGAACGAACACACCTGGTGAAGGTGATCTGCGGCAGCGAGGGCAGGGAAACCAGCAGGACAGTGGCCCTTGCAGCCTGGAACTGCCCACGCCTGCTGCAGACAGTGACACTACATTTTACTCTTAAAAATAATAAAACGAAAATGAGGGTTGTGTTTAAATTCACACATAATCACGCACAGCAATTCAATTGTAACTTGAGTCGAACCTTTACTATTTAGCATGACAGCCGCATGTATGGCACCAGTGTCGAGGGAAGACCAGCCTGATCTGCTTTTGTTCCACTATCACACCTGCAATGTTACACGTGCCCGCAGCCCGCAGTGGTCTGTTTGTTATGCTGTAATGTCCTTCTTAGATAATCTCAGCAGATAATATTACAGAAAGGAAGTGGTGTTTTTTTATATATTGTGCACGTTTGTTTCTAGCGATGTATAATTATGCTCACACGCGCACAACCGATTTACACAGTCACAGAAATGCATTAGTCTGTGAATATGTCTGTTTCAAATTGCCATGACTTTCCGCGTTTCATTTTTTCACACTGGCGCAACACTGGGCATGTGTGCGACGCCGTAGTCCAGCCCCGCAAACCCGCCCACCACCCTCCCTCTACCCTTTCGGTGCGTCTCGGTCCGCCCGCAGCAGTCTCCTTCCCAGCGAGGTTTCACTACGGAGATGGCTGCGAAAGTGTGCAGATCGGTCCTCCTGTTGCCCCGGAGCAGCGGAGCGGCGGCCGGCAGCCTCCCCGCACTTGTTGTCTGCTCACAGCGACATCATCAGCGCATACGACCGGTGAGTCCCAGGACGTCTCGCGCGCGCGCTCACTCACGCGGAGAGAGAGAGCGAGGGAGAGAGAGAGAGAGGGAGAGGAGGTGTAGGACCGGGCGGGCGGGCTGGACCAGTAAAAGCGAGCGGCGGCTGCTGGTCTGGCTAAGGAAGTAAAGCTAACTAGCTTCAAGGTGTTCCGCTCGTGTCGTTTCTTCAGATTTGCGCGCCGCGGGAAGGCGGCGGCCGCGCGCAGTCGCGACATAAGTGGCGTCCTGGTGCCGCGTGGGTGTTTAAATCCGCGGTGGGACGCTGGAGCTCTGGCGGGGGCCAATGCAGCGCTCGCCGGAGCCCATCACACCCTCCGGCGCTGCCCCGCCGCTTACCGTAACCAGCGCTCAGACGCCGCTCCCCCCCCCCCGTCCTGTGCTGTAACTTTGCAGAGGATGTTCGGAGCCCGCGCCGATCGTGCGTGAATTCAGATGGTATCCGGGCGGAGGTGTCGGATGGATCCCGCAGTAGATGTTGAGATTGGGTTTTTATAACCGACGGCGTTTCAAGGCTGTAACGCCGAGGGTGTTTGGTGACCGAGGAGGTTTATCTCGCAGCTCGCGGTGCTTGGTTTCCTTTTACATGTGTGCACGAACTGCAGCGTGCGAGAGTGTTGGTGCAGCAGCAGAAACTGAGAATAATGAATGTCTGACCAGAGCTGGAGAGGAAAACTACTGTGTGTGTGTGTGTGTGTGTGTGTGTGTGTGTGTGTGTGTGTGTGTGTGTGTGTGTGTGTGTGTGTGTGTGTGTGCGCGCGCGCGCTTGTGTGTGTGAGGGAGAGTAAGAGCGATACGGCCACTATTTATTCACTCTCTCTCTCACACACATGAGACTTCCCAGAAACATGGAAGCCCACACTTAGATGATGTCAGACTCTCCAGCAGCCTGCTGTTTGTCCCCTCCCCGCGGGTGTTTCCCCATTCAAGCTGGGAGATCCTGGGTTTTCCTGCCGAGCTGATTCAGATCCTTCACTCTACGGCAAACGGCCCAACCTTGAAAAATGTGCACGGTGGCAGGAAGGTGATTGTGTTTACAGAACTGTTGCTATAGGGCAACCCCCCCCCCCCCCCCCCCCCCCCACACTCCCGTGGCCTGAAAACCCCCCAGCCTGTACAGCAGCAGCTCCCAGAGGAGGGAGGTGGACAGGATGGACCTGAATGCGGAAGAATGAGGAAGTGAACGCAGCCGGAGACACCAGAGCCGCCGCCGCTGTTGCATTTCATACGTCTCCCTCTGTCAGTTCGCCTCGTAATTTCCTTTCTCGCGTCGCTGAATCAGGCTCCGCTCGCCGTCGAACGGGCCGGTCTGGAGGTTGGACAGCGGTCAGCGCGGTGACGCTCGGCCCAAACCGCCGGCGTCGGCCCCAGAGCTGCTACGGCTGAACCCGTTCACCTCCGCGGAGGAGTAATGTGCGCTCCTCTAAAATAAGCAGGGCCATTTAGGTCCTAAGTGATTTGGCAGGTTGAGTTATGTCCCACCGGCTTGTAGTTTGTTATTTTTCCTGCCTGTCATATTCGCTCCATCCGTCTCGGCTTTGGCCGCTGCGCCTCCTAACGTGTGCCTGTCACCGTGTGACAGCCGGGCCTTTGTGTTCATTTGTGAGCGCCTCACCGCAGTGTGTTACGCTCCCCCCGCTCGCCCATGGAGCTGCAGTGGAGTGGCCGTTAAACAGACGGCGCCCGTTAGCGGGACGCGTGGCCCAGATGCTACAGATGTGTTGTCTGGAGCCCCGCACGCAGCGGTGGAGCGCGCTCTGCTCTCCAGGGATGCGAAGCAGCCTGTGGGTTTCAGTGACTTATGTTTAACCTGCACCCATTTACCGAGTCAGCTCGAATGCAGCTTAAAGTGTATCGAGAGAGTTGAGTCACAGCGAATAAACTGTCCTTCACAGAAGTGTTGTAAAT
Source organism: Betta splendens (assembly GCF_900634795.4). NCBI lineage: Eukaryota > Metazoa > Chordata > Actinopteri > Anabantiformes > Osphronemidae > Betta > Betta splendens. Next base: position 8,943,548 of record NC_040895.2, read on the forward strand.
CTTTAACTGAAGCATGTTGACTCAGTATTTTCCATGTTTGGTGTCTTAAATACACATTTCTGTTGGGAACTTGTGAAAATGGAAAATACAGCCACCTTTTGTTTGGTGTTTACTTCCATTGATGCCAGCGTGTCCATTAAAGCTGAGCTGTTGGTCTTTGGGGCGCGGGGTCGCGGGCCTCTCTCTCCTTTTAATCCAATCAGCGTAGGAGTAAACTAATTTACCCCGGTGCCTTCGTTGAGCTCACTGCCCAAGTTCTCCAGATTAGCGCGATAAGCGAGTGGCTGCTGTCTGCTAAAGGTGACGAGAAGGTTGAGTGATGGATAAACCTGTCCACAGTGGCAGTTTCATTAATGTAATCCATCCCCTTATGGGGGATCGCCAGAGATTTCACAGGTACGCGTGTGACTCAGAGGGAACATGGGTGTTTGGAAATGCTAGATGGAGCATCACACTCGCTGTTATTAATGTGGTGTGGGATAATTGACGATATAGATCTTCATTTTGGAGTGTAATGATTGACAGATGTGTGGCCTTCTCCTCTGTGGAAGATAATTAATGGGCTTTGTGCGTCAGAGCCAAATTGTCTTGAGGTTTGTGACGACTCGCATGGCTGTCTTTCCCATTTGATCGCATCACGTGTGGTACCTCTGCAAGAGGAGCCTTAATCTTAATGATCTCTGGTCAGCACAGCTGGGCTGCTCCAGTTTTTCATGGATATTAGATTACTATCTGTACACAGAGACAGTTTTAATGGGCACGAAGTGCAGTTTAAAGGGTTTTCTTTAGCGGGTGAGAAAATTGATCTGCGTTTTCCTGTGGGGTTTCATACACTCTTGCTGGGCTATCGGAGACGCGGCGATAGCGTAGCGCGTCCGACAGGTACAGTTACAGAAATGACTGACTGGAGATTGCACTCAGTCCCATGTCCCTGCTCCTTGTGTGCAGGCTTACATTTTCCACATTAGTGTACAGTGTCAGCTGGCGGAATGAGACCACACTAGCTAGAGGAACAGGCTGCTGTATGGAGCATTGTTTACCCATAATGCACCTGTCTCTGAGGGTTGTTATCAGTTTGGCAAAATAACAAAAGAAATCAGTGCTGTAATACTAATCACCCTCAGATCTAAATCTAACCCATGATATTGTCACTATGGTAACACCCCCCCAGCAGCTGATGCACCATGACTGAACTTGCTCTGCTGGAGATCTTCACTGACGTTAGGACTGGTTCGACATTTGGTCCAGGGATTATTTTCCATCGCTGAGGCCAGTAGAACAGTGTGTGTCCATTTAGAGCGGGTCTTTGCCCTTGTTTGTTTGTGGGAGAGCATGAGATCAGTGCGAAAGGTAAAGTTACACGTGGACTTAAAGCAAACATACATTGTCATTTGCTCATCACATAAACAACCCAAGATAAAATGTTGAATGGCTCTGTTACGCAATATAATGCTAATTCGCCAATTTTGCTATTTCCACTTTTGAGTTTTCTCACAGTAAAAAGGCTGTTTAGCATCTTTAACAATGTTCTAATTTCACTGTTTAGTGCATATTTCTGAATTAATAAGGACACTAGAAACTTGGGCAGTAGCAAATGATCTTAGAAGCATTTGGTTCAGTCTCATTATAGCATCGTCACTAACTATGTCCTCAGTGGGAGCCGTCAAAGTGAGCATTAGAGCCATAATAACCGTTGACTTTATGCAGAACAGTTGTCGTAGCCCGCTTTAAATTGTCTACAAGTGTATGCTGTCTACCTCAGGACAAGTTTATTCAGTATAATTAGCCCTTCAGAACCTAGTTCAGCCTCAGCAAAGCTCCCACTTCAGCGTTTCATTTTGTTGGGACGTCTCACATTTGCAGTCCTGACATCAAAACAGCTCGCTCACTCCAGGGCGAGCTAATGACGCATTTAGCACATTATACGACGCCGTTTATTTACGGATCATCTCTCATCCCCCTTAAAAACACAAAGACTTGTGTTGCCATTTTATATCTAATTGAAACAAAACTTTGTTGCTTCTATTTTCGTCTAAAAGTCATCCTCTGTAGTATTACATATGCATTTATCCCTTGTACAAGCACAGCAGATGTTTAATTGGTCACCTCATTTGGACGGTATTCAGTCCAACTAGGGCTGAAATTAAAACCTGAGCGAGTTATTGTATCTTATTTTCCACTGTGGAACTGCGCATTTTAGAGTGATTTTTAAAGAGGCCGCGCGGCTTCGGCGTCTTATGGCTGTGAAGTAAAAATGTCAAGGGAAGTCTGGCCATCAAACACAATAACAAGTGCGCGCTGTCATCAGTGCAGCGATGAAATGCTGATGGCTTCAGCGACTGTGTCTCCGACAGAGCTCTCACCTCTCCGCTGTGGTTCAGAGCCTCTGAAACAGCCGGGAATATGTTAATGCAGCTAACTCTGTCTCCAAACGAGGGCCGATCAGCTGATTCTCCAGCTTCCTTCTCCCTCTGCAGCTGCAGACGTATGCGAGCACGTTCAGGGCACTCGTAACCTTGCTGGCGTTCGCCAGCTGTTCGCCCACTGGTCAAACCAACTGTCCTAGAAAGTCGAACGCTTCAGTAACGGAGAAACAAACGTCCGCATTTATGTGGGGCTGATGTTCCCCCTCTCCGTCTGTCACGTTGTTAGCGCACAGTTACATTTTAATGATTCCTCTCCTGGAGTGTGGGGCCACATGCTTCTCTAATCTGCTGTGCATTATGGAGATGCAGCAGGACTGTAATAGCCGAGACTATTGTGATGGACAAAGTCCTCATTAGCTTCCTGGAAGGAATTCGCCCTCCAAGTGGAAAATGCCTGGTGAACCTCTGCTGTTGGCGTAGACTAATTAGCTGCTTCCCATGTTTCCGCGTGGCCCAGCGTGCCTCCATTCAAGTCTGAAAAGGACATTAAACTAGGCCAACGCGTGTAATGTGGTGATGGATGACGGCGGTGCATGGTCGCCCCCCCCACGTCCGCCTCTCTGGGACGCCGCTCTGGTGATGTCCTCTGCCAGGAGGGCAGGCGAGGCTGCTGCTGGAACCTGAAGGTCATCGGCAGCACCAGACTTCGGTGGTAGCACGTATGGCTCTGGGCTCATTATTGTGACAGAAAAACGGATCTGTGGCGGTGCTGCGTCCAAAACGAGCGCTGTAAATCAGACTGGGCAATTTGTCTTGTATCAAGGTCGGCTGTGCCACATCTGTCTAAGAGACTGTGACAGTTAGGTTTTCTAGAAGTGAGACTCCTGTCCTGTGTATTGTGTAGACTGTGCTGTTTGAGTTATTTGAATATCATATTTATTGATTTCATGTCAAGTTTGAAAATTCAACTTTTGTGGCGATACGAGTTTGTCAGAAGATCTTTAAAGATGTTTCACCTCTGCTCCCATCTGTTTTTAAATGCTGCCAAGACCTTTGAACGGCCACCGGTGGAATATGTGGGCGGATGCTCCTGCTGCGTGGTTGGAGTGTGCGTCTACTGGTGTCACCAAGACTCACCACCCTCCTTCCTGACACACATGCGTTTGCTTCCTGGCGCAAATGGATCTGACCCCGTTTGCGGTTTCATTTAGTTTGAAGAAAACGTTACCCCTGTGGAAGACTGGCTAATTAGCAAGCAGGGGGAGAGTGAGGGTGACCTCTCCTTCAGGACTATTGATTGTTTGTACCCTTGTTTACCCTAGCAGCAGTCTGGGATGGATGCGGGGTCACGAAGATGGGAGCCGTTTTAATAATTAGTGGTATCATTACATTCCCACATTATGGCCTGTGATGCTTGCTACAATATCAAATTGTGTGTTATTAGGTCTCGCTGCCCCAGAGGTGGATGTAAAAAAGATGAATGTAAGAACTATTATCAGATTACTTTGTGTGGAGCCTCTCATGGCAGAGATATAGTTGCTGAATGCACTCTGCCACGCTTCCTCTTATCTGTACTGCTCTGCTTTATTGGATGGCGAACAGCGATTTCTATTGAATCTTAAAGATCTTTAAGTTGCAAATGTGCAGTAAAACTCGGAAGACAATCATGTCGGACAGCGAGGGCAACAAAAGCAGAGTGTCGTCCAATAAAACCAGCAGCAGAAGAGAAGATACTGACTCAGCTGAGAGTGACAACGCTGCTACAGTAACTGGAATTGTAATGCAGATGCATTATGTATGAGTCCTACTGTGTTTTACTGATGGATTAATGGCTGGAAAGTTAAGTTAAGAGGAATGTTGGGATCCTGTGATGTGAGGATTCCCTCGGCCTCTGGCTCACTTCTTTTACCAGAGGAAGACTGACTGCTTCTCATTACAGCCTTCCCATTACGCTGCTGTGCAGCTGAAAAGGATAGTGCACCCGTTCAACTCCAGTCCAGTAGTGAAATGAACGCTGCCTCACTTCTGAAGAAATTAGGTGATACTGGTAAAACCAGCATTCAGAATCTAATGAGAACTAAGAACTCGTCTGCAGCGTGATGTTGTATGGAAGCATTTAAGATCCATGGCAACTGATGTGAGTATAATCACTGTGTGAATTATTTATCCATGGATGCACGCCACCAAGGAATACTGTTGGAGGAATGAAGTATCACATTGCTGAGTACACATTTCTTCTGCTAAAAATAAGACCAACGTCCTGCAGACAAACAGCTAAGATGCACAAACGATGGTTCACTTTCAATGGGGGATCCCTTAAAATAAAACTGAGGCTAATGGCAGTCTAATCACTTGAATCACCCCCCTCCCACCCCCCACCTCCCCACACACACACAGGCTCATAAGTAGTCTCCTTGTTTCTGCTGGATCGATGCACCGGGTTAATGACGAGGGGGCTTGACATTTTCGAGTTCGTTAAGCCTTTTTTGTCCCGGTGATTTGAGAACGTGGACCAGTGTCGCCTCTGATAAAGCTGGTTGATGTCTGAGATGCAGAGGACTGATGAAGCCACTCTGCTGCATGCTTTTTATAGGCAACGCTCTTGCGTTGCGTTACCTGGAGGAGGGGGAGGGAGTAGTGTAGCATCAGTGTTGCGTTGTGTTGAACTTGCCCAATGAGCTGTTATTTGTGAGGCAAGCAGGAACCTATGTGTTAGTGTGTGGCATCACTTAACCTGAGGTGGTTGGCAAACACTGGAACTTGTTCAGACTAGCGTGAATATATTAGTGTGCAGCTTTGGGGTGTGTCTTTAAAAGCTTATTTACATGGATAGGAAACTTGTGTCACAATCTCATCATACTCTCGTCAAACTCAAAAGAGATGACAAAATAAAGATGTTGTAATGGATTTAGAAATGATGTTCCTCTCCAGCCGAGACACAAATAGGTAAGTATGAAGAGGGTTTAGTTCTTTAGGTCCCTTTTAAATGTGAAATCAGTGGGTGTTTCATCAGGCGCACTGCAACAAGTGGTTGCCTGGCAGCTGCTCATACAAAACATGATGTCAGAAACGTCATGACAGAAAAGAAGGAGAGCCGTTCCAAGGCTGCCCTCGTTCCTCACTTTACCAACCCCAGACGGATCCGAGCATGGAGTCGGCTCCGTGTATCTCCTGAATGATGCTTCCCACAACCCCCTTTATACCGCAAGAAGACGAGAACCGAGCCTTAAGTGAGATTAATCAGACTCCGAGCACATCTAGAGAGAGCCAATGAACCCCAGAGGCAAGGCTCTGTGTTTGCACTGTAATTACCCGGATTGTAGCCGTGCCATGGTACACACAAGCGAACACAAGGGGATTTGCCACGGAGAAAACAAACAAAGACGCACACCCCTGTCCAACAGCTGACTCCGGGCCCACCATTAGCTGCACCAGAGAGACGAGCCAAACGTGTCTTCGACAGGTCACGACAGGCTCAGCGGAACCCAGGTCCACATTTCTACAGTAGGCGTGCTGCCTTTGATCCAAATACTTTTGCCGTGTTGCAGTATAGAAAAGCTGTCTCGTCCGACTGCTTAACCCGCTGCTTTTGAACGAATCAGCCACTCGAGCGTTGTGCCTTGTTTCTTTTAATTAACTTCGTGTATCAGTGCAAGTGGATCAATGGCTAGAGACGCGTGGAATAAGCACGTAGTGTGCGAGCCGGGCCCAGGTTGTTGTATGCGTGGCGTGGGGAGGAGCAGTGGGGGAGAAATGTGGGGTGGGGGTGGCGAATGAGAGCTTGTCTTTGCAGCCTCAGCACTTTGGAGCCTTCCATCCATTTTAACAGTATTATACACTGCTGGGGGCAACACAGGTGACCAGATAATCCTGTTGGAAGAAATATAAAATGTGGCCAAATTAACATCTCACAGTTTTGATGGACAGGGAGCAGAATAATGTGGCGCCGCTGTTGAGTCACCACTCGCTCCAGCGCCTCCATTTACATATATTGCAAGACCAAGTCTAGGATGTCATCTGTCACCAAGTGGAGGTATATTCATTAATAATACATAATAAAAAAAAAGTCTTCCTCTGACCAAACTCGCAGCCTGGTCTAAAAACACGATGCCTGCTCTGTCTCTTTGTGTGAGAAAGTCAGGAAAGACTTGAAGAGTCTCGCCTCTGCTCAAAGGCACCTCCAGGAAGCAGAGCAGTAGGTAAATTACTAATGTAAATAGCTCTGCCACTATAATCCATTGTTTATGTGGTGTGTGATATGATGGCCCGGCGCGGAGCATTTCAAATGTCTTTTGTTGCGTGGATTAAAGGAGCACGTTGAGGGTCGTGGGTTTAAGAAGGGGACAGACCCGTAGTGACTCGCGCTCCCTTTATAGTCGTTGATAACAAGTGTTTAGGTTAATGAAAGCAGACAGCTATAAGAGCTGTTTCTAGCCACCGTGTTAAACCCACGCTGTTTGTGTGTGTGTGGGGGGGGGTCATCTGCAGCGTGGCATTAATAAGCATGGCATTCATGTAGGATAATGCTAATTAGTCTGATCAGCGTGATTGGGGAGGATATTTCCCCTGAGCTCCGACGGCGGATTCATTCGGCTGCCACTTTAAACGCACTGAGGTGGAGCTCTCTTTGTTTGCTCTTAATAGGCTGAGGCTTTGTGCAGTGACGGGGGCCCAGTCCTGCTCATCGCAAAGGTGAAACCTCCGCCTTTTATTCACCCGCTGCCGCGCGCGAGCCGATTCAGATTCAGGAAGGAGCCGCCGGTCTCAGGAACTCCTGCGGTTTTTCACATCCTCGTTCCGCGCACGAGAGGTCAAGAGGTCGCGGACCGCGTGCAGCGGTGAGAACGCGACGCGCTGCCGTCCTCGCTGCGCGGTTACTCATCCTCTGCCAGCCAGCGAGTGCTTCGCCCCGGCTATAAATAGGACGGAGAAGATGGTGGAGGGGGAGAGCAGCTCCACGGAGATGGTCACTGTGCGGGACAGGATGCTGGGCTCCTTTTAGATAAAAGGCTGGCTTTCCACTTGTCACGTGGTCGCCGGCGTTTCCAGGGCCGCATTAAAATGAAGCCGCTCCCGTCTGCTGAACGCGGACGTCCGAGTTCAAAACGCGGCGGCGGCCCTGTTTTGCAAGGGAAACGCACCCTGTGCTCTGGAAACTTTTCATCACTCAGGCTTGTTTCACACAGGCAGTATGCAAAGCAAACACAGCGCTGCTCAGTCCCCCCTCACGCACCAAAACCATCTTGTGCGGACAGACAAACAAACACGGATTCAAATTCTCTTTGCGACCTGGAGGAGGAGGAAGAGGAGGAGGAAGAGGAGGAGGAGCGTGAATCATGAATCGCACCAGTATCTCCTGACTGCGCTGGCAGCCTGTGTGAAGCATGTGAACGCCGTATAATTGGCTCCATTATGTGGCTCTTAAGGTATTTGAAAACGGCCACATGTCCGGCATGTGGGAGCTATTTTTAATTGTGTCCGTGTTACTACTGCGGCTCATTTTGGCTTCTCCGGAGCGTAGCTGCTGTCTGTGGGGTGTTGATCGCAATTGGATCCGCGACTGTCGTACAGTAAATATTCACTTTACATCTGGCAAAACTCAGCTGATGTCTGTGTGTCTGACCTTGTTTTTTTTTTGTGTATTTCTGTGGCATTACGGCTGCTCTGCTTTGGCAGCTGAACACCCCCCCCCCCCCCCCCCAACTCCAATATGCTGAGACAAGACAATTATCTGCTTGTCGGAGAAAGGTTATTCAGCCATTTCTGCAAACAGACACAGTGTTGAGATCAAACGCTTGTCATTCAGCCAGATAATTATCAGGTGTTCAGCATGGATCAGTGATGCGCTGTACAGTACCTCCAGCTGAGCTTTTGCCGACCCAGGTCCTGAGGCGAACCCTGGGGAAAGCCCAACCTGTGCATGAACTGAAGGGGAAGCCAAAGGGACGGAGGAAGAGGTGAGCAGGAGCCGTGGGGGTGGAGAGGGAGGTTAGTAGTGTTATTGTAGCTCTATATATATTGAGCTGTCTTGTACATTTCAGGCGGTTGAGTCCTGCATTAGCGAAACGTCCAAATTTCTCCTCGAGGCCACAAAGTGCATGCGTCTGATAGAGGCTCGGTTTGAGGCAGGAAGCGAAGTCGTGGCGATTCGTACAAAAGGAGTCGGCGGTGCTGCGGTTGCCCGGGTAACACTTTGCACACTGAAAACGTCCTTTTCCCAACAGAGATCTGAAGGTTATGGAACTCACTGTCTCCCGTTCTCCGCCTCCTCCTCTCCTCCTGACTCCGTCTCCCGTAGCGGGACGGAGCGCGGCACGTTTCTGCGCGGACACGCACTCGCGACAGAACCCGGGCCCGGCTGCCGCGCTCCTCGCTTCCCTCCATCCAGCCGGCTCCCGCAAATAAATGTAACACTACGATGCACAGGCAGCGGCAGTTTTCATTGCAATCCTGAATTATTGAATTGCCTACCAGGCTTTCCTTCAGTTGTATGCTTCATTAGATGCAGGATTCAATATGAATTATGTTTTTGGTCCTTTTCAACAGATCTGCAGCTGTTTATTGTTTTTGTCCTCTTTCATTTTGCCTTTTTTGAATTTGTCACATCGGGGGAAATGGATGAGCTCCCATTTTTGCAGGTCTCTTGTGGTTCATGACACAGACTAATCGCTGTGTAGAGCTGCTGTACCATCACCTCCCACGCAATATATATTCTGCACATCTAAGGCAGTGGGAGTGTAATAGTAGGTCAAGTTCGGCGGTCTGTTCCTCACATAGCCTCGTAACTGTGCTCTCCACATTCAAGAGGCGCGTCGGTCATGTGGTACCTGCTGATCGCTGCACTGGTGCTGAGGCCCAGTGACAGCCAGCTATTAAAAGCACCTGTTGCCCGCATGCAAATGTCGACCACAGCCTCTGCTGTAACACAGACGCTGCAGCTTAAATTTAGTTGCTTCACAATAAAAGCCGTTCAGTGATGTTTGAGTTGACGGTGTCTAGAAGACTGGAGCTCTAGAGTGGGGGCATTTTATATTACATAAAGAGATGACTTGTTATTTATTGATATGGGGGCGCAGTGGAAGTCATATAGCTCCTAATTCCAAGCGTGCGCTGTAACGCTAAGCTAAGGTGAGAGGACAGGTCCTTCACTCAAGTGATGTGGGAGGTAGCGGTGGGTAGTTTTTAGCCCTTTAACCCAAAGAAATCAGTTAGTCTTTTAAAATGTCAACGCCGCGCTGTTACGAAACGGCGGGCAGACGGGGCAAGCACCGCAACACGTGGCGCTGGCAGTCCGAGCAACGCCAACGCTAACAGGAATGTCGGCCTCCGCGTTATATTTGCGTCCGCGGTTTGAATTTCACAGCCGGTGCGATGCATTTCACGGAAGGCCGAGTCAGCGGCGCTGCCGGGGGCGGTGGAGGCCGCAGCCGTCTGCGCAGGCGGCGCTGCCGGGGGCGGTGGAGGCCGCAGCCGTCTGCGCAGGCGGCGCTGCCGGGGGCGGTGGAGGCCGCAGCCGTCTGCGCAGGCGGCGCTGCCGGGGGCGGTGGAGGCCGCAGCCGTCTGCGCAGGCGGTGCGGACCGGTAATCACGGCGCCATTTGAATGCGACGGGTTATCTTCCAGCCTGTTTGCATGAAGCGTACGAGGCCTCACATAGTAGGTAAAACACAAAATATCACTGCTGACCATCTCAAGCTCTGCCGTGTGCGTGAAATCCGGCTGACCACATCCCACAGTACCTAACGGATGGAGCTGTTACTCTATGCTGGTGATAGGACGCCGCGGTCGATCTACCGTTTTCTGATAAGGCTCCCCACAGCAATCTGTGCTGATGGCTGTGTAGCCTGTGAGGCTCAGCCTGCTGAGACGCAGCTCATGGGGATTGGGCCGTTTCCTTATGTCCCCGGCAACAGCACCAGCAGCAGCACCAACAGCAGCAGCAGCGAGAGCCACGCTGTTTAAACACCGGCAACGAGCCCGATTGCTCTGCTTTCTGCTGAACGTGTGCACGTTTTATTGCCATTGTTTGTTCCAGTGTTACACAAGTAGTTCCACACGGCTATTCATATAACATTGTGACAGTAGGCGGTTCGGGCTATTTGTGGATTCCACTGATGCTAAGAATGAGTGCTTTGTAATGATTACACACAAGCTCTCTCTCTCTCTCTCTCTCTCTCTCTCTCTAATGCTTTCACCCCCTCGTGCCCACACAACTCTGTACTACCCATCATCAGCTTTATATTCTAGGCTCGAAGGATGTCTCGACATGAAGGAGACTTCACACACTCTATACAACGTTGTGGTGTCCCCTCTATCCTCTATGTGACCATACCCTTGTCACTGCAGCCTGTCTCCTAATCCCCTGTGTTCTCCCTCGACTTCTCATATTCAGTTCTTGTTTACGGGACCTTAAGCCCTCTCTTCAGAAGCGAGATGGAGCAGCGAGGGCTTTAAAAATGTGATCAACTCAGCAGTGTTTGTTCTGACATTTCCAGGCCATTCCAACTTTCCAACAATACCGGCTGTGTTATGGTCTTGCTCTCTCTGCCCTTCTGAGCTTTATTTAGGTAACACCTGGGGCAATAAATCATAGAAATATTTCATAGGAGGTGTAGGACTTTTCCTCCAGCATGTTTCGGCCTGTGCGCTGCCCACACATGCCAGTTGTGTAGTCTCCTCATGCTCTCCCTCCTTTGTCTGTTCAGTCCCTGAGACACCTGGGGATGAAGCAGCTTTGTTGCCGTTCTCTATAATAAATAAAGGCACCTAAGCTCGCCCATTTATCTTTGCTCCAACAGAAGACGCTGAGCTGTCACACACCCCACCTTCACCACCCTGTTTACGTACAGTAAATGGGTGGTATATGTGTTAGAGTCGTGTGTGTGTGCGTGTGTGTGCGTGTGTGTGCGTGCGTGTGTGTTTGTGTGTGTGTGTGTCCACGTTTCCCAGGCGATAAACGGTGAAGTGAGAGAGTGACCATGCAGCCCTCTCGCCTTCTGCTCGTCCTCCCTCCGCTTTGCTTTGTACTGGTTTTTCTTTGTCCACGTCCTTGAGGGGAGAGGACGGCTGTTGGGTTAACTGGGAAAGTGACAGTGTGTCAAATGGTCTTACTTTAAGTGCTTCGAACTCCCTCAGGTTACGGGGAAAGATTATTTTTCGATCTTTCCTAAACTCCCGTCTTTATCCGTGTGCCGGTCATCTGGGAGCATCCAGGGACCCCCTGTAACTGTATTTATCTCCTCGGCTATAAAATCCACGGGCCAGTGGTCACCGAGAAGCCCCTCACCCCACAGACACTAGGTCTACTCAATATGAAATATCATTCTCCTCTTTGCCTCTACCATCTCGCTCTCTTCATCTCTCTGAGTCCGGTGATTGCCTTTGCCCCCCCCCCCCCCCCCCCTTCCACTTTCCTCCTACACCTCCTTCTTCCCCCTCCATCTCCGTCTTTCTGCTGCAAGTCAGGGAAATGCAGGGGGGGGGGGTGAATGAGCGAGGCAGAGAGACGAACTGAAGGAGGGAGATAAGGGAATGAAGTGAAGGGGAGAGATGGCAACAGTGTGAATGGGATCAAATGATGGTCAGTCGGTGGCGGAGTGACTGTATGTTTCCAGCAGGCACACAATAAAACTCTTCAATGTAAAGATAAAGCGCCAATACATGTCTGCATCAACACGCGGTGCAGGTAGGAACACGAACGACAAATGTCAGGGAACCTTTCTCCAAACGATGCATTTCTGTTTACCAGCTGCCGTGCTCACTTGTATGGGAACAAACAGCGTTTCCATTAATTTGTCCACAATTATGTCTAAGGAGCTTCCCCATCCACTGGACTCATATAAAAACACACTCTGTCATTCTATTTCTGTACCCAAGCCGTTTTGCTGATGAGCCAGCGTTTCCGACTCCACTGAGGTCTTTTTATGATGACTGAACGACTTAATTGTCAGGTTTAGGTCAAATGTGAAGAGAGAGATTTAAAACTGTGAAGTCTAAGCATGCCTGAATTTGAAAAATACTAACTAAATTAAACGAACTTTTAAAAACAAGCTCATTAAACAGAGAACGTTCACCCGTCTGTTTGGTCACTGAGTCATTACAGATATGTTTAGTTTCTTTTTACATTTCTCAACTTCTCGACTAAAATAATCAACTGTGTCTTTTTAATTTTAACATCCTATTTTCTTCAGACAACAGTAAAAAGTGGAGCCTCTGGAGCTTTTTAACTCAAATGATCTCAAAGTCTGCTAGTTTAGTTTTTCTAGAAATATCTGAAGTAAACTCATATTTAAGTCTTATAAGTATATGGTTTTAGGGAACATATACCAAACTATATGAAACCAGATTCCCATAAACAACCATACCATTAAAACATTACGTTTCAGGCTGCACCCATAGATCAGGGGAAACGTAAAAGGCTCCCGAGAACAACAGCTGAAGTGGTGATTGAGCAGAAAACACAGAATCCAATGCCGCCCACAGGTCTGTGGAGCTGCACCGTCTCACACTTAGCATCTGCAGCATCTAAGCTTCATCATTAGCCAATCTCAGCTGCGAGCGAGCTTGCATAAGGAGACATGTGGGCCTCCTGGCTGCTTACTGATGAGCTGTTTCCAGTAACTGAAGCTGCTGGCTGGAGCTTCTGTTCGGGCACGGGGAATGTGCAGACGGAGACAAAATGCCGGTGCCTCCGGTTGTGGCTCGGAGTTCGCGTGACATCTCCGGGACGTGTTGCTGTGCATTAGGCAGGGCTCCGGTGTCAAACGCAGCAGACTGACAACACGGGAAGCATGACAGATAAAGTCTGCAAGCATTGACCTGTCAGTGATGGGAACAGATCGATCTCTGCAGCAGCAGCAGCAACACACTGAGCTGGAAGTCCATCAGTAAAATCAACCAGCAGTCGCTTTTTTCTTAATTACAAAGACATTGAGGAAATCTACATATTTGAAATGAAAAAAATGAAATCAAGTTTTATCTCATCTTTCTTTTTTTTTTTTTTACCCAACTCAGTTTCGACCTGGTTCCAGGTTGAGTGCAATTGACACTCGGTCTGACTGAATTTACCTTCACCCCCCTCTCTGGCAGTGTTTTCCCCTGGTCTCTGCAGACACTAAATAGCGCTGATGGATTTGTACTTCAAAGCTCGTAGTGCTCGTTACCGCTACCGGCTCTGCTTCAATCTGGAGCTACACAACGTATGACTCACGTTGGTTTAAAAAATGGTCAGGAGGGCCGGAGACTCACAGTGGGCTGTGACAGGTATAATTGTCCTCATTAGAATCTTCATTGTTTTTGTTTTTTTTTGTTTTAAATGACAAACGTGTGATTTGAATCGATGCCGCTGGGCTTTTTTTGCGTCGGGAGAGTGAAGAGTTGTGTTTTGAGCGCGTACACATTGCGTATGATCCTGCTAGGTTCGTTGCAGTTGGTATCTAGAGAGAACAGCTGCTGTCCTCCGTGGCCGTCTAATCAACAGAAATACGAGGAGCCTCCCTTGTGCAGACGCTCACAGCAACCTCTCAGAAACATCCCATACCGCGCGGTACAGTAATATGTGTTTAGAGGAAGCACAGTATTAACATATCATCTCTTATTAATGTTCTGCTTATTTTCTACACTTAAAGTTTATCGTTATTGTGCAATATGTTTGTTTCTTCTTTTTTTTGAACCAGAGATTATTAACACATACAGATCTATTATTCTATGACTGTGTTGCTGTGACTGAAAACCACTGCCAGCACGAAAATGAGTCACTCGGGCTCCTTGGCAGAAGCGTAGCTTCAGTGAACGCACCACAGTATCAATAATTAGCCAAATGTCGCTCCTTCTCCATAGTAACAGACCATAGGATGGAGACTCGCTTGGCAGCTCTTGAACACTTTTTATAGTGGTTGCAGCTTTGAACCCTCCTGGAAGTCGATGCCGTAGTAGTCGATGCTGCAGCCTGACTTGTCACAGATAAGCATGCAGCCATAATCCAGCTCCAACATGCTATCTAGGTACCAAGGTCCATTACCTTGTTAATATAGGAGACACGGCATGAACGTGTGCAGATATCACACCTTGCTCACACGTGGGGGCTTTGTTCTCCTTTGGAGCTGATTGGAGAACTGGAGCGAAAAAGGCCCTTGGTTTTGAACAGCAGATATTTATCAGGGGGAGACAACAGGCCTCCTTTAGTCCTAAGTGTTACTCCTGGGCACAATTCAAGCCCATGATCTGTTTTGTCAGATATAATGAGGCTGGAACTGTTAAAGACAGAGTAATTGTGTGTGTAATGACATGCACAGAAAGGTATTAAGCGGACATTGGTTCATAGATTGGAGCTGCTACAGTGGAAAGGACAGAATATCTACTGTACAGGTTATAACAGACGTGCTGAGGCTTTGTATTCTGGCCCGTGTCAGTGATTGCTATTGATGGATTAATAAAGCTCACGTTTACGGGCAGAGCTCAGTATTCATCACTGTCACATAACAGACGTCTACCTGCCACGTGGGGCCTCGTGCTTCACATGTGTTTCGCTCTATATTGAGCCATCCTTCGGCAGTCTAAAAACGTTTGTATGAGCACAAACATGCTTCTACGTCTGAGGAAGAAACAAGCTAATAAGTTATTCATGAAGATGTTGTTGCGTTTGGACGCGTTGTTGTCCCGTGGCTTCCTCCTTCATGTTGCATGTGAAGCTCCGGGACTTTTCCTCAATGGCCCAAGGCCGGCTTCGTTTTCCAGCCCGAGCGCTCCTCGTGCTACACTTCGTGTGTTTCCAGCCTTGCAGCTGGAAGGCCTGACCTCTCTGGTGGCTGTCGATTATCATACAGCGCTGAGAGCAGGTTTGTGGTGCGTTAAAGTACCGAGCGGCTTGTATTGTTAGCGTGTTGTTTGCTCCCAGAGGCTACACAGGCAGGGGATACGGTAGTTAATGGGGTGCAGTAGTTGTGCTATCAGTGTTTGAGTAGTGAGTGTCCCACTCTGTCTGGTGCTAAGAGGCAGCAGCGTACACACACACACACACACACACACACACACACACACACACACACACACACAAACATCAGCGCACATCTAAGCGCATTAAAGCCTGCACATATTCACTTCACCTTCCTCATGTGTGATAACAGCCAGCTTGTAAACATCCACATCTTAAAAAAGGATTCTCTGCTAATCGTGGGTTTTAAGTGTGGAGCAGCTGCAGGCCGGCCAGCGCTTTCATCTCTGATTGACAGTCGGAGCGGCAGGATCTGCCTCCGTCTCTCTCTCTCCCCACCGTCGGCGCTGCTTTCACATGATGCTTCCACTGTCCCGGACGCACGGCTCAGACCGCGCAGTGAATACGAATGGCTGCAGAGAAAGATGTTTGTCGTGGGACCAGAGGACGAGGCACCGCTCAGGCTCTGCATCCTGATGGCGACCCATTCGAAGTCATGATGTATTTTCCATTTGTATCAGAATCAGAATCAGAAAAGCTTTATTGCCAGGTCCTCTAGAGAGGACTTTACAGAGCGGTGTTGGCTGGTGGTGCATCACAACATACTGTACATACAAACATGACATAACAAAAACGACATACTGTAGTAGTGCACATGAGGGATAGATTAAAGTAAAATATAGATATATACTGACTATGTACAGTGAGATGAAGTGAGTGTGCATGTGGTCTGAGGTGCTGTGACCTGTAAAGTGGCAGTGACTGTCCTTGGGTTGGGGTACAGTTTAACAGACTGACTGCAGTGGGGAAGAAGCTGCTGGGGAGGAAGCCATCAAAACAATAATCCACCTAGTTTCCTCTTTGAACAAACCATGATGTTCCCCAGTGTGATCTTTGTGTCTGTTTGTGTCTCTTTTCCAGCAGGAGGTACTGTCTGCTTCTTTCACCCGTCAGACTGTCAGGAGAGCGCATGGCCTACGGTCGGCAGCCCCCCCCTCCCTGTTCACCCAGCCTCCCACTGCCCTGTCTCCACAGGTTTGTTTCCGCACGTGTGTCTACATTCTTGGCTAGTGTTATTTTCTGTATGACCTCAGGAGCATATCCATATTTATAAGGTCAGCTGAGTGTGTGTGTGTGTGTGTGTGTGTGTGTGTGTGTGTGTGTGTGTGTGTGTGTGTGTGTGTGTGTGTGTGTGTGTGTGTGTGTGTGTGTGTCTCATCGATCCCCATGCAGCACTTCTTAATATATTGACAGCTGCTATAGCATAATTATCGTCAGCACTTTTCAAGTTATCCGAAAAGGTGAATCAGGAAATTGTTGAATAATTAAGAAGCCAAAATTACTGAACGCTTTCGATAACTGATCAATACTAGATCGTATCTTGGCAAGGAGCTGCCAGCCGCCCTGGGAACACTGGCTCTGAAATCTATAACGTTACTACTGCAATACAACAGACTTTGTGTTGTGATTGCTGTTTTTCTTATTTTATGTCATTAACACCGGGTCTATTTAGCAGAGGACCCTTTGAAGATCTAGGAGGTCACCGGATGGCAGCCTCGCGGTGAAACCATTACCTGCTGTAATCTATTCAAATGTATTCACAGAGCCCACGGTTCAAAGCCACAGCTCCTCTAAGGGTTTGCTCAGTGGGATTGATATTTTCTGCCGTACCAACCGTCTCCATAATAATCCGCTGTGTACCGATGAAGAACAAAGTGTCTCAATGGCATGTTGTTACGATATGAAAACTATTTCACCACAGCGCGACAAAAAGAAACCTGAGAATTTTAATGTGGGAGGATTTTTCCATCCACGCAGTTAGAGTCACCCAATTTATTGATAAGAAACTTAATTGACTTACAGGGACTTGATACATTTTACAGATTGTTTGGAAACCACACAATGGAACAAAGTGTGCGCGCGTGCGTGCGTGTGTGTGTGCGTGTGTGCGTGCGTGCGTGTGTGTGTGTGTGTGTGTTGCTGGACCCAGCTGCACCACATCACAGCCTGATAAATTTCACACTCACTCCTTCCTGTAAATTTCACTGAATACTAAATTCTGTTGCACATTGTGCATCTTGAAGGGTTTAGAATATTATTATAACAATTAAGGATAAACCTACAAACACCTGCATTCATTTACAAGCGTGTAAATGCGGTGGTATCGTCTGCAGCATCATGTCCGTGCATCAGAATCCATCAGGATCTGGCCTGAGGACCCCTCAGCGCTGCCGCTTTGCCCTTTGCTGCGTCTCTGTCGTGACTCGCTCCGACCACAGCTCCTGTGAGCAACATCTGGAATGGAACCAAGCAATCGCATTATGTCAAAAAGATTGGCTTAAGGTGGAGCACGTATATTTTCAGCAGGAAATGCGCCCGGCCCACCGGCGAGCCGAATGAAATTTTTATGACGAGAACAGGAAATCTGCTGCTTGAGTGCCTGCAGGTCTCGTGCCGTCCGTAGCGGTGCATTAGCTCGTCTTTAGTCCGCTGTGAGCGTGCGAGTGAATGTGAATTTTGTTGGTGACGGGGTGAGCATAGAGAGCCAGCACATAGTCCCAGGTGCCCCCCGTCGCTGCCACGGAGCCTCCAGAGGGAGAGCTGTGGGCTCCGAGGCCCGGGAGCGCTTGCTTTGCCAGGCTTGTTGTCTCTGCTAAGTGGGGGGGTGATGCTGTCATAACTGCAGAGGGAGAATGAAGCATCAGCAAAAGTGTGACACTAGAGAAAGTCTAGAATGAAAATCCAGCTACATAAACATTTCTGTGCAACAGTTTTTCTTTTTTTCCCCTTCCACCGCGTCCGTGACATCCCTCTTTCCTGCTCCTGCATTGCTGCAGTGTGGGGGCCTGGCTCCAGTCTTGGCCCAGCCCTCGCTCCTTCCCTCCCCCTTTTCTCCTCCCTCTGCCGCTCCTTGGCATCCGTCAGTTTAGCTGCAGCTTCCCACAACGTCTGATGGGTTACTGCAACGCGCACACACACACACACACACACACACACACACACACACACACACACGCAGGGCCGCGTCAGCCGCTCTATTTATGCACAGGCTCCTCGGCCCATCTGCGGCTCGGCTCGTACAGATGGGAGCCGCGGCGGTTTGGAAAAGTTGTCACATGTCACACAGACACATGACGAGGGAGATCTAAATGAGGAGGACAAATGTTGTTTCGCGAGGCACTTGCCAATTGGTGTAACTGATGGCGCTCCGCATTCGGCTGCGTGCTAGAACACACCCCATGGTGGATGGAAGCTAAGCAGGACAGCGATTGATGGAATAGGGAGGAACTTTCAGGTGTAGCAGAAAGGAGAACTGGGGGAACATGACGCTTCAACTACAGCCTGTAGAGCTCTTGAGCAAGGCACGGTTAACACGTCAGAGAACCTGCATGTCTGTTTCTCTCCACCACAACCCTCCCTCCTGTGCTCATTTCTGAGCCGCCTCGTAACATGCCTGCTTCTTGCTCCCAGGGCGACTTGAGCAATCGCACGTTCAGTCTCTGACAAGTGGGAGTTGCTGCTTTAATGCTTTACTGTCTGCGCGTTTTCCACCGCTTCCTCTCCTTTTATGGCATGAAGTCAGCGAGAGAGTGTGCGACACGCCGTCCATTAGCACTGATTAACTGTAAACCGTGTGCAGTGGCTGCTCTAAACCCGGAGCCCATCAACCAAGTAGGAGTCAGACAGGGACGTCCTCGGTTCCACCTGTAGACACTAATGGCTCGTATATAATCTCCAGTCAGTCCATAAGAAAATCAAGCATGCTCTTTAGTACTTGCCTGAGAATCGCTAGATTCTCATTAATAACACAGTAAATAATAAGCTCAGGTTGTAGTACTTCCAGCCTTCACTCAGCAGAAATCCGGCTGCACCCGCTGGAGGAGGCTTAAAGCTGTAAGAGCAGACGAACACACCTTCATGAGTCACCAGCATCAGCATTTATAAACAAAGTAGCTCAGACCTTATTTGTTTTAAACCTTGTTCCAGCCTCCGTCCGACCCGCTCTTTACTGGCACCGAACCCCAAGGTGTGTCCACGAACCCTCCCCTCAAGGGTTAACCATCAAAGCTGGCAAAGTGACAGCTGATTGATGAGGCCTCCTTCCTGTGCAGGTCCCGGCTCTCCCTGCAGACGTGGGTGTGGTGAACTGAATCTGTAGCTTCGAATCGTTTTATTTTCTTTATCTTTCATGGTCGACGGGGAACGACGGGGAAAGGGCCGCGAAAAACAAATAAGGAAAAATGCAGCTGTCACACTCCCGCTCCTGGGTTCTGCACAGCGTTTATCGGCGCCCGGCCTGCTGCGCCGCTGTAAACAAATGGATTTCCTAAAGTTCACAAACGCTGGGCATAAATATTTTCATCTAATTCTGCCTCGACGTTGTGAAAGTACTAATCCGGGTTTAATTTCCTGTCAGTCAAAATTGAGTGGCCAGACAAAGCACAGACGCCGCTTTTATCAGATTTCCAGTGTTGTTGATCAGCAGATGTGATGCCAGCGAGGCAACGCTGAGCCACGGAGGTGCGCTGCTAAAATCGTGTGTTTGTTGCCTTGAAATTAAATTGATTATTGATGCATAGCTATGGGTCGGCTTAGCATAATTTAAAACTACTTGCCAGACTGAGATACCATCACTGTGTCTAATTACTTTATTGATTTTTATTTGTGTGTGTGTGTCTGTTTGTCAGGACCTTTCACACACAACTGCCACTTGGTTTACGATGACATTTTTATCTGCGTGTACATTGTCCATAGGGGGATGGAATTTTATGACCTGACAAACATGCAATTTTAAGGAGAGGATTTTGCACCAACAAACTGGACGCCATTTCTTTTCCTCCCAGACTTCTGATTTGTCATCAGTTACACCAATCTGTCTGAAGGAAAGAGAAGCAGTTTCCCTTCCGCCATCATATTCACATGAAGCTGTATATTGTTTTATTCAGCATAAAAAGATGAACAGACGTTCTGTGACTAAAGCTGTGTGCATGTCCCTGAATGCCACACAACACCGGTGACCTACATTTAGTAACCTCTGGAGTCCGTGTTGTGGAACAGCAGCTAACAACTACTTAGAACTAACCTTAAAGTAGACAAATATCCTGAGCACAAATGAAAATGAAAGGTCCACTTCATTAACAGCTGATTTTATTATTTATCGGCTCTAATTTGAGGTGCGGATATGTTCAGCTTCTTCCCAATTATCAAACCACACAGTTACAAAAGGCAGGTAATCATTACAATGTAAATGTACCTGCACCTGCCAGATAGGGATAAAATGGCCTCATGTGTATTATCAAGTGCAATGCAATAATGGTTTTTATATTTATATAAACACACATTTAGGTTTTGTTAATATCTTGCAATCTGAAACCTTTACTCTTTAATTTAGAGGAGACTGAAGTAAAGCCTTGAATAATAAACCAACAAATTGTTTAGCATAACTCAATCAATTGAGTTACTACTGTATGAGCTTGAGGAAAAAGAGATTTACTGTATATAACTTAATAAAGCGTGTGCTGCAGAACAGCAGCGATTACAGCAATGCTGTCTAACAATTAGATGTTATTAGCGTCTGTTTCAAAGGGAGATGCTTTTATCTGCAGAGCAGCCGCATACAGTGTAACTCCAGTCACCTTGGAAGCATATGGGACTCAGGCAGAGCTGCAGCAGGTGGGCAGCGATACGACGGGGAGGCTCCTCGCTCGGCCAGACCCTGCGGTGAGGGAGAGAGGAAAACGAGCAGAAACAATGGCGGTGGGGGGTCGAGCGGCGCAGGAGGCCTCGGAGAAAAAGACGGGGAATCAAATCGCATGTGAGCTGGAAGAAATTGAGGCGGAGAGGCGGCACGTCGAGCGGCATACTGATGGTGGGGATTAAGCTCTAGTGAGGATACAGAGATATGAGACAGCATTTTTTTTTTTTTTTTTTTTTTTAGGGAGGTTGACAAGCTCGACTTCAATTTTAGGTCATGATGTCATTTAGGGGGGGATGAAAAGGGCAGGGATGAGAGGAAGCGCCGAGGGCGAGATGAGACGAGGCGAGACGGGGACAATCGTTAGGAAACTTGTCATCGGCCGCGGAGCCTCAGCCGCCATTACCACAAGCCGACGTTATTGGAAGCTGTTCGCTAATGTCAGCCCCGTGAGTCAGAGTGTTTGTCAGGACTCCCAGAACCGGGAGACGGTCACATCACATCCCAACGGAACGGTAGAAAATGGCCCCCGCAGCCGTTTGGGACGCAAACGCCGGCCGTCTGCGTGCTTCCATTCCTCCAGCTCTGAACATGTAGGTGGGCAACGTGATGGATGGTTCACAGGCTCTGCCCCACTTTCTGCAGAGCGTCCGGAGCCCGCGTGAGCGCGATCCGCTCCCCACGCGGCCCCGCGGCCCAGAACCTGTGAATATTTGATGCTTGTTGTGAATGGCCTGGAGTCACGCCTTTGTTGTTATGAACAATCTGACAAATAGGACCCAACAGAAAATAACTTTCGACCGATTTTCCTTCTAAGAATACAGGAGCTCCTGTCAACTGTCAGCGTTTTTTAATTTAAGACTGAAAGCTATACAGCTCCTAGAAGCTCCCGGTATTTACTGTTTACCCAAGTTCATATTATTGTAAAAGTTTGCACATATTTATTGATTTAATTCACTTCCGTGCTGATTTGACGTTAGAAGTTGTTTTTTTCTGTTCTTTTCTGCAGGTGTCATGAGGGAATTCAGATTACAAACTAAATCATGCTTTAGTTACAGCAGGCTTTGTGTAGTTTCCTATTGTGGTGTGTTTGTACTTGAAGGTGCAGTCTTAAGTCAATTTACTCTACACTGCACCATAAATATATTTTATCCTGCGTGTGACACAGAACTGTAAATACTCCTTAAATGTTGCCATGGAAGAACATTTATACTCCTTCGCTCTTGTGAATCATTTTTTTTTTTCACATTCCACTTCTTCCATCCTTCATGGAGCAGAGTGGCTGCGATGTTCAATGCCAGCGTGTCGCTGCGGCAGCCTGGCGTTCGCTGTGAGCAGCGATGCCTTTGGCACAGACGGCCGAGCAGATCGCGTGAAGCCTCCGCGCGACTCAAACTGTCACCTCCGAGGCGTCGCAGGTGATGGAGCAGAGGAGGCATATGGTGGTCCACACCCCCCGCGGGCCTCGCCGAGGCTCTGGTGGCGAGGCTGATTTTGGCACAAGCTAACGAGTGGCGATGATACTGTACAACTCCAGTGACAGTTGCATGCGCTCCACTTTTTCAGACTTGCTGTTCGTTCTGCTCAGCTGTGCTGCGGCCGCCTTCTCGTGCCCCTCGGCCACGTCCGGTCCAGTCTGCCAGCGTCTGTGTGGCACTCATTAGCCCAATTCCAGCTCTGGCGTGTGTGCACGCTGCCCGTCCTTGTGGACCTCAGCAAAGTAAAGCTCAGACAGAGGCTCTGACGCAGCCCAGAGTCACGGCGCAGTTCAAGGCCAGCGCTCGCTGTCATGGAGCTTTGATGTCCTGAATAATTTTACAACCTCCTGATGGACTGACGCGTTCAAAGACGCGGCCAGGTGAGAGGCAGCACTGACAGGCTCCTCAAAAGGAGCGTTCCCCCAGCGCCGCGCCATGAATAACACTTGCTGCTTCAGGAGATCATAGCGTGAGTGTGAGATACGGTACTCTGCCCTGAATGTCACCTCACGTGCCCTCGCAGAGCAGGGATCCACCCTCAGCTGGGCATCACTGCTCAGAATGAGATCCACGGTGATGCGAACGGTAATTCACCTCTCTGCTCACCGAAAGGCCCCTAAAAAGGGCCCCGAGCCATGAGAGGAGGAGGCACCTGGCTGCTGTGGGTTCAAATTTGACATTTACACACTTTAGTGTGTGTTTTGTCTCGGCTGACATTTAATTAGCGGGTCCCTCAACGTAAC
Organism: Betta splendens; assembly: GCF_900634795.4. NCBI lineage: Eukaryota > Metazoa > Chordata > Actinopteri > Anabantiformes > Osphronemidae > Betta > Betta splendens. The sequence continues at coordinate 8,966,760 of NC_040895.2, forward strand.
AGCCCCAGTGAAATGCTTTGTACCTTTTCGAATGCTCAAGACTTCAGATTAACTGGGAGGTGAAGAGCCTTGATTGCCACTTAGAGTGGGAATGGTGTCAACTGGGGGGAAAACTACCAGCAGTCGTGTAATGGGACAATCATGAGACAAAAAATAATGAATATGGATCAAATTGGCTTCATTATCATTGGGAACAATGTTTGAATTGTGCTAGAAAGTTGCCTAAACACTAATCTGATGTCATTGATAATTCCATAGCATTCTAACCTCAAGTGCAGATGCTACTACTTAATACAAGTAGAAGTATACAGTATGTTTACCCTGAGGTATTTGGCTCTTTGCCAAGACATAACTTCAGGGTCAGATTATTAAAGCAAGGAAAGAAGCAGCAGAGGGAGAAAGTGGAACATCTTTCAGCCTTCAGCGCCGCAGATCAGCGATAAATTGGTGTTGACCCAGTACCGTGTGCGCTCTGAACACCATATTTGATTCAGTGTGGGTTTTAATAAAGGTGACCGTAAACTCTGAATCCTACGGGGACTGTTTTTTTGCAGCAGGAACCCTTTAAAGGTTTGCCTTTTTTAATTCACCGCCACCCACACTGTGGAAGTCGCTGTGATCTGATACAGAACCTGTGGCCAAGCCTTGGTTGATTATCGCTGTTTCTGTCGCCCAAAACGGCTTAGCAACAGTTGTAGCGCTCACAAAGGACCCGTGTTCGAGAAAATTAAGAGGAGGCACTTTATTTTTTAATTCAAAAGAGGTGTTTTATCTTTCACTATAATTAATTCATTCAAAACAGTGGGAAATGTCGCTCTGCTCTCAGAGGTGTGCTTCCAAAGAAAAACGCTTTCACACATCGTCTGAGCGGTTCTACAGACCTGGAAAAAACACGAAGCGTTACAGAAATAACTAAATCTCCAAATGAACTTTGCATCTACTCGGTAAATAATTCTGACACTTTTCTATTTTTCCGGCTCAGAGCAGATTTCCTGCGTTGGCAGCTGAGGCGCCGGCTCCAGTGAGGTTAGAATAGCGGGGTAATAGGCTCAAACCGCTAAAACGGGAGACTCCCAATTTCCCCTTGAACCATGTCGGACGGGCGAAGACAGTTTGCACTGGCTGGGAATAAAGGGCTCCGATAAAATCACTCTCGCGACGCGGCCGGAGCCTAATGAATGGAAGCGGCTCGTCTACGCTGGCCCGAGCAGCTCATCTCACGCGGACCTTAAACGGGATGTACTACAGTAATGTGTGTGAAATCTACAACACGCTGCACGGAAGTGAACGGGGCCCGTGGTGCAGCGCAGGTACTGTATGAGTCACTGTAAGGTGACTTGTTAGGCCGCCAACCCTGCGCCCGCAGGGCCAAAGTCCTGCACGTACAGCTTGTCGCTGACTGAACACGCCCGCCCCACTTTTTAGATGGCAGAGATGGTCAAAAACCCTGCAAAACCACCGATCATAGTAGAATTTCAGGCTTATACATATCCTGAGCAAGGTTGTGTGTGTGCTAGGGAAGGAAACAGGCTGCTGATTCAGCAGTATTGATCAGGGTGTGATCCCGCTACCTTTCCCAGCTCCTGAGGGTTAATCACTGTACGGCCACTCCCCACTCCAAACATATATATGTTTGTGAGCGTCTGCAGCCTCCACGTGACCACGGAGGGAGGTTCCTTCATCCAGTCATCTACAGCTGGTGACGGGGTGAGCGTCGCGTGACCCGCACTGAAATTAACACCGACGCGAGCAGCTAGTGCCATCTGCTGCGTGAACAATCAAAGAGAGGGTCCACACACACACACACACACACACACACACACACACACACACACACACACACACACACACACAGATTGTGTGGTTGGTGTGTATACAGTAGCATAGATTATGAATGGATACACCGTTTTCAATTTCTGCACCGCTCTGATCCTCAACGTGACCCGAGGAAGTTGGAACCCCCCCCCCCCCCAATTTGCTTCTGCGATGGATTAAATTCTCGGAGGGAGCAACGGGCACGAGGCACGACGGCCAAACGCTGCTGAGCCCAGGCGCGAAAGCCCCGCACTGCTGTTTAATAATGCATTGGATTCCAGCGTTGATAGTCGCAGGGAGGGGTCGGGGGCGGCTGGTGTGAGTATAAGGGTCCAACTGGTCGTCAAGAAGGAGCCCGTGTGTAACAGAGACGGATTAATTCACAGCAGAGATCGTATCCCGCGGATTAAGCGGGCCGTGAGCTAGCATTAATTAATCAAAGCATGTCTGGGGTCTTGAAGAGCAGTTTATTGAAACGGAATGAAAGTTTAAGCTGGAATTATTTATATCTCGCTGGTGTTTGACGTTGGAAGCAGCCTAATCAGGGGAGGCTCGCTCTCACTATCAACTCTGCATTGCAGTGGAGCGATCAGATGGGTTTGGGGCGTTCGCGGGTCGGCGCCGCGCTTTGTCCCCCCCTCGACGTGCGAGCGGCGATTACTTAATGCGGCGGCGTTCAAGGATGCGACTGCAGATTTCATATCGGTTAATGGCTTTTGCCAGGCGAGGAGCGCGGCCCGGAGAAAAGGCAGCGTTTCCCCTCGTTACATAAGCTCGTTGGCGCCGAGGCGGAAAAAGTGACAGAGTGATTATTGTCACACCGAACCGGAATCCTCTTTCTTCTGTAGCAATTGCTGAGTGTTCACCTTATCTGCCCGTACGTGTGCTTCTGTCTGTGCCTCCGAGGGGACGCTGCGGCGCAGCGAGTGCAGGTGGAAGCGGCCCAGCTGTGCTTTTTAGCTTGTTAGCCCCTCTTTGGGGAGGTGTGGGCAGAAGGAAGCTGAGTGGACAGGACCTGGGCCCCCAGAGCAGGACGGGGGGGGGGGGTGACACGCAGCACGGCGGTGGGGTGGGAAACGGGACACATCAGCTCCAGTGTGCCCTTTACACAGCAGCTGGAATGTTTAGAAGACATGAGCCAGCAGGTTTTGTCCTATTAAATTTTTTTTTCCTCTGCATGAGGACATGGAGGTCACATGTTGTATAGTATTTTATAGTATGTTATCTTTCTGTAATTGAATCATTTTAATGAACATTTTAATGTTATATTTATACTGTATAATACATATATATATTATATTATAATAATACATCTATTATTTGGTCATGAAGTATGATCGAATTATGTCCCTTCTAGCCAACTAAGGCTATTAAGATGATTTGTTTTTCATTTTGATTTGTCAGCGCAAAACAATTAACCATAATTGTCAAGACAGGCTTATTTTGCCTGTAAGGTAATAAAAATTATGCTTGCGTCTAAAGTAATAAAATAAAAATAAAAACACAGTGCTTTGGTATAATTTATAACTTAAATTTAATTATTTCTCCGAGAAAATAAAAAAATGTAGGGGAAATGAGAGCAAAGGAGACTTTTTAAACTGTCACAGTCAGCGTTCTCCTAATGTGCTATAAAAAAGAAGTCATAAAGCTAAAACGGAAGAATTGAAGAGAATTCTGGCGTCCCGCTGGGTTAATCAATGGGAGCGCCGTTTACACACACACACACACACACACACACACACACACTGGCAGCTGATGGCTCGGGGACGCGGTGTATTTCCAGCTCAATAGCCCGTAAACGTCATTCGCCTCCGCTGACGGTCCGCATGGAAACGGCCCTGGTGGTTGAGTCAGCAGGTGTTGCAGCTGACTGTTGCTGACGTACTGTAACCGTGGCACCTTTTTAGATACTCTTGGTTTCCAAATCAAGTATTGGTTCACGTCTTCTATCAAAGCAGGATGTGGTCTGCAGCTTCCTAATGTCGTCGTCCTACAGTGACCTCTCCTTGACCTGAACCTCTATCATGCCACAGCTCCCTATTGAACCTGGGCTTTGCAGACATGCATGACACGCGCCCGCTCTGTCACTGCTGTCTGTTCTGCCCTCATTGACGGCTGCAGTCGTCGTGCTGATAAACGACGGCGCTTCTCAACTCCCCGGAGGGACTTCAGCAAACGGGTGTTATGTCAGTGACATTACTCTCCTGCAGCGGTGTCTGCAACACACTTCATGCCACGCTCGGCACCCAGAATTCCCCTGAGGTCTGTCTGCAGATAAAAGGACGAGTTCCTAAAACCAAGATATTTTTAAACCGCCGCGTCACTTCGTGTTCACATCCTCGGATCCCAACCAGCACCCAGGGCTGCGAGTAGCACAGAATGCTCTGCTGAAATAAGCGGATGGGCACCAATAATGAACATAATGCATTTTGTCACTCGTGACCCACCGTCATCAGCACCAGCTCTGGGTTTAATACGCGCAGGCCTCCAAATCTGTGTGACTGTGCCAGAGGAGGAGGCTAATAAATCTTGCAAAATTCTCTGCAAACATAATTTGGACTGAAGCAAGGATGTCGTTATGTTGCTAGAATTCCACCATAGACGGGGGATATTTATAGCTGGCGGAGCTGCAGCGGGCTTCAGTCTCAAAGGGTGTGTGTTGATTCCCGCCCATCCAGTTTATACGGTGTAATTGTCTCGTGGGTAATTTCCCTAAAAGCGCTGCTCATCTTTCTGAGCTTGTTACAGTCACACTGTGTAAGGACGAGGATCTTTCACTGGAGAGCGGTGTTCTGTGTTACTACGTTACATCAGAGACACTACGCATGTTCCACGCATGCATTAGTTTACACTGTCTCACCTGCTAAAGCTGCCTGCCGTCCTCCCACTTCACAGCCAGCGAGGTTTTCCATTGAGCATTGAGTGTGTTTTGATTTGGAATCGAAGGAAAATGTGCACACACACGCACACACACGCAGAGGGTGTGATGAAATGAATTGCAGCGGAAGTTGAGGCGCAGTGCGATTGAGAACAGAGAGGGAGATCAGAAGCAGAACATCAGGATTCAGAGCGAGTACGACGGAGGGGGGAAGGGGGGGGGTGAAGTCGAGGGGCAACCCCCCTTTCTAGACGAGGGATTCCTTTACTGCAGTGATCAGCATTCTCTCTCTCTCTCTCTCTCTCTCTCTCTCTCTCTCTCTCCCTCTCTCCACCTTCGCCTCCTCCCCTTCCAGCGCGTCTGCTGCTCCTTTCCTCTTTCTGCTTCCCCTCTCTCTCCCTCTCTCTCTCTCTCTCATGCACACACACACACGCGCTTCATCTTTCTCATCTTATTCTCCATCTTTCACTCCCTCTCGCCTCCTTCCTCTTGTTCCTGCCTCCGTGTCTGCTACACGCGACAGCGCTGTCTGCTGCTTCGTACAGTATTTGTGACTCACGCACATTTTACTCCAGCCTTCATTAATCACTATTGCTCCCCTGCTGCTCCTCCATCTATCCTCACATCCTCTCCGCCCCCCCCATCCCTCCGCACCTCGCTTTCCCTCCTCCGTCCACCTCTCCTCAGCCGCCACCGACGCCGGCCTCTTTCTTTCTGTCCCGTCTCATCGCCGCGTGACATTGATTCCAAGGTTGGGCTGTGCTATTGACTGCTGCTGCGCCGCTAAATATTTCAGGCAGCGTTTCAGTGGCTGTGTGCCGAGGGAAGGATGCGGGGGGGGGTGTGGTGTGTGTGTGTGTGTGTGTGTGTGTGTGTGTGTGTGTGTGTGTGTGTGTGTGTGTGTGTGTGTGTGTGTGTGTGTGTGTGTGTGTGTGTGTGTGTGTGTGTGTGTGTGTGTGTGTGTGTGTGTGTGTGTGCGACGACCGCTGACTGACGGACGAGAGCAAACACGCTCCCGCAGACGTGTCGCTCCGCAGGTGGACGTTCACACATACAGTGTTTGCATATGTCTGTGACACCGGCCCGCGTCGGCTGTGGGTTGCGGGCGCTGGACCTGATGAACGGGCGGACTGTAACAGGCCCGGACCGCTTCCCTCGGCAGCCTAATCGCTCTCGGTGCCATTAGACGGTAATCGGGTTTCACACAAACACTGGGCTGTGGAGTTCCCACAGCCTTCAGTCATACTGGGCCTGGTGGTGTCACATGCTCGTCCCCTGGGCCCTAAAGTCCTGCATCTGTTTACATTCAAAATACTTTTCATGAATGTTTTCATACTTTGTATATAGAGATATGAACCGCAGTCTGTGTTGCACTGCGGGTGTTGCTGCGACCACTTATCCCCCCAGACTCTGTTTGAACTGTCTGGACCACGCAGCTGCGGGGATGTGACAGGAAGCCGCTCTTCCCGATTGATAGCTGCTAGCGGACGGCTAATTAGCAGCTGTTGATTGGCAGCGTCGGTTTGGACAGCATCCGCGGCCTTTGGGTTCAGACGCCGTCGGTTACCATGAAAACCTCAACCCAACCCGACCTGTACAGTTTTAATGACGAATGCCCGCGTCCAACCTCAGCTCAGGCAGCACATTAATTTCTGGCCGTGGTGGCGCATTTTGACCCAGACCTGTGAAACTCGAGCCACCTCTGCGCCCCCTCCTCCCCCTCGCTGCGTCACTGGGCCCTCTCCAGGCGGTGGAAAAAATGATTGCCTTTTGAGAACTGAAGCTCCCTTTGTTTGCGTGTATCACAGCCCGGTAATGATGGAATCCGGCTTCGACGTGCAGACTTAGCGCTGGCGGCCTGGCTTTGATCGAGCTTCCCTCTGGTTGACCATGTTTGAGCGCGGGGACGCTGTGATTGGTCTTTCACCTCGGTGCCTCACAGTCGCAAAGCGCTTGAGTGAATGCATGTGTACACACACACACACACACACACACACACACACACACACACACACACACACACACACACACACACACACACTCGCTTATCTCCTCTGATGCGTCCTTTCAGCCCATGACCGTCAGTGTGGAGTCATAAATTAGAAGCCGTGGGATCTGAATCTCCGCTGATGCGGTTGGGCTCGGTCGGGTCCGATCCTGTTCTGGGCCGCTGGATCCTGCAAGCAGTCGGTGGTGTTGGAAAGCCAACTCAATGTGCATGATTCAGGCCCTTGTAGGGCAGCGTGCGTTATATGTGCGGCTCCAGGGCATCAGTTATTAAATACTGAGCTCAGTCATGAGAGAAATAGAGCCGTTTTTTTTCCTGCCGCAGTAGAGACACATTTTGTTTATGTGTGTGCACATGCAGCTGAAACTTTAATCAGGGAGAAGTTCTGCTTTCGCCCACTGGCGCGCGTTCCAGACTGATTTCCTTCGCCTCAGCCTCGCGAGCCGGCCCGACGGGCTCGTCCCCCGGAGCGGAGCGCTGTAATCTGAGACGTATGCGGCACATATGGGCACTCCTGCGTCGCCGTGGCGACGGGATGCAGCCGCAGCAGCAACACAGAAAACAGGGTTTCCCCCAAACTCTGCCTCTGAGCTCCTCCCCCTCCCCCTCCCCTCCTCCCCCTCCAGCCTGTGACACGAGGAGTGGAGAATTCAGACCGAACGCCGGCGTTGTTATTGGAGCTGCATTTGGCTGCCTTCTATCTGTGTCTCCCCCTGTGGTGTGTGTGTGATTTATTTATTTATCTACTGTTTAGTCAGAGGGGGATTTTTATATCAGGATGCCGGTGTTTGAATGGGACTGAAGCTGGTATATAGATATGTATGTGTGTCACTGTTTGTTTGTCTTTCCATGATTGGGAGGCTGCGTCTCCTGGGTGTGGTCCCGCTCGGCGTACTGCAACGTTTTTAGTCCCCACAACAAAGGAATCCATTTTGTAACATAATACTTACTCACGAATCAGGAATTAGAGTAAATGGCAGAGATTAGGGTGGTGTTGTGCCGCTGAGCAGACAGCGTAATGATGCGTTGTACAGTACGTGTGGAATAAGCAGGCTGCTGCCCTCTCTCTCTCTCTCTCTCTCTTCCTGTGTGCAGGTCTGGAGAGGCGCCCCCTCATGGCACGGCCAGAGACTGTTGTGTTCCTCCGCTTCCCCTGAAGGTAAGCCCTCGGCTTCATTGTCCGCTCCCATCCAGCCACTGTTGCTATAGCAGTGTGTTTCTAGACCAAAGAGCTGTGTCAGGGGTTTCCCTTAATAGAAAAAAGACCCCAAATCCAGCATCTGTCCCCATCCAAGACTAATGAGGAATGCACCAGAGAAGCTTTCTGCATTGATCAGACAGCAGAGGCTTGTTTGGAGTTAACAGCCAGTAGTCATTAATATGGAATCTGTCTCGGGGTAGCATCTGCTCGTTTAAATGAGGGTTTGAGAGCGTGAACGCAAGGGGGGGGAAGAGGGGGCGGGGGCTGAGAGGAGACGGCAGCAGCATCGCCGAACGTGCTGATGTGATTTTAAAGGGACTGTAAGATCAGAGTAGATGTGGTTATATAATCCCAACACCTTTTAGCAGTGTGTGGATGGTGAGAGGGCCGAGACGCGGAACAGGTGCGGGTGGAGAACAGCGCAGACACATATTAGCCGAGGAACGAATGGAGTGGCGGGTGTGAATTGAAACCGGCCCCCCGAACGCGCCGCAGACTCTCCTGAACCCGAGCCCAGCCGCCGCCGCCGCTGCCAGCGATCCCTGCGCCTCCTGGTGCGGGCCCCAGGCGAGATCTGCTGATTCACTGCAGTGGCGGCGAGCAGAAGGCGGAGACTGCTGGGGTGCAGCGGCGACGAGGCGGCTCGGATCCTCCCCTTCAAGTGGGCCGGCGGCCGCCTGCATCGGTGCACGGCATCGGCATCATGATGGCATCAGCTGCACAGGCTCATTGTGAATGGGTTCTGTGAACCAACACAGCTGTATTACGCCGCATTATTGGTATTCTGGCAGAGTGGAGGCTCTGTTGCGAACATGACACGTCAGCATAGATGAAAACCCAGAACAGAAAATCACTATTAAGAAGCACGGCGCTGGGAGCATGTGCACTGATTCATTTCACCTTCCTTGTTCTTGATCTCCAAATACATTCAAGGAAGGAATAGACGGAGGAGTTTAGCTGCTGCTCTAGCACTTGTTGACTGTCAGTGAATCACTCTGACGTCTCTAGTGTCTCTGAATACCGATAGCGGGCATCAACAAACAGAGCAACAGCAAAGGTTAGCAGTATTATGTCGTATTGATAGCAGGCCTGTTTGTGTTTCTACTGCTCACGAGATCCACGTGTTCTGTACTGTGAGCACACGAACCCGCCTCTGGGTCCGCGGCCGCGCCGCTGAGGCCCGGTGCCGCTCCCACTCTGTGCCTGTGTCCTTCACAGAGGTGACGGTGGCGTACCAGAACGGGCTGCCGGTGATCTCCGTCAGCCTGCCGTCCCGGCGAGAGCGCTGCCAGTTCACCCTCAAGCCTCTCACCGACTGCGTGGGCGTCTTCCTGCAACAGCTCCAGGCGGAGGACCGGGGCATCGACCGCGTGGCCATCTACTCCACGGGTAGGAAGGCGCACGGGCCCCATCCACTACATGCACTGTGTCATTTACCCAAGCAGCTTATGCACAGCCATGTCCTTCTATGCGTTTGAAGCTGTTAAGTAGCTGTGCCTTTGCGTCTGAATTTAATACCACTGCATGCACCATGAAATGGTTTTTCCTGCCCCCACTCTGCTCAGAGGTCTCATTATGCAGCAGCTAAAAGTTGAAATCTCGCTCTTAGAGCGTGAGTGCATCTGCTCCTACCTCTCTTGACAATCAGAACCGGAGTGTTATGAAATGAGGTGAAAGGTTGTTTCTGTCGCTGCCTTCCCCATTTGGCTCCGTGCGCAGATGGAGTGAGGGTCGCCTCCTCCACAGGGATCGACATCCTGCTGCTGGACGATTTCAAGCTGGTCATTAATGACACCACGCACCTCGTGCGGCCGCCGAGGAGAGGTGAGCGAAGAGCCTCCATACGACACGGAGGGGGGGAGTTAGTGCATTACATCACACCTTCTTATATATTTTTATGTGCTTCCATGCTTTAGAGCTGCTGCCCCATGAGGATGTCGAGAGGCTGAACGATGTCAAGTTCCTGGTGCAGCAGCTCTACACGACCCTGCGCATCGAGGACCATCAGCTGAGCAAGGAGCGCGAGCTGATCGGACGACTGGAGGACCTCAACTCACAAATCCGCCCCCTAGAGAAGGTCTGAACACGGTTACAGACACTGCTCATAGCCCGATGCGAGGTAGATGGACCCACACACAGGCGCGAGCAAAGGATCAGAAACAGCTCAAGCAATAATTACGAGTATAATTAGCCCCAAGGCTCCGTGCATTGTGTCGTTCAGCTGTACGGCCGAGTTGTTAAGCCTCACTCACACTTGACCTGCGCGCAGGTGAAGGAGGAGCTGAGTAAGAAGGCGGAGCGCCGCACCACCTGGGTGCTGTGGGGCGGCATGGCTTACATGGCCACCCAGTTCGGCATCCTGGCCCGGCTAACCTGGTGGGAGTACTCCTGGGATATCATGGAGCCGGTCACCTACTTCATCACGTACGGCACGGCCATGGCCATGTACGCCTACTTCGTGCTCACGCGCCAGGTAAGAGGCCTGAGGATGCGATCGTTTTCTTATCACGTTTCTGTCTAGTTGTTCGTGTCCCCTTCTAGCGACACATCATTGATTGCTTTAGGGGAAGCGTCCTCCTTTACTTGCACGATGTTATGAGCAGCCTCAGTAACCTGAGCAGAAAACAATGCAGTAATGGAATTTAATGGTTATCCTCTCATATATTTTTAGCCGTGTGCATATTTGAAAAAAATGAGCCGAACACTGATGCACTGAATTGTGATATGGTTTTAATGTCGAGGAGGTGGAGCTGAAGGAGTATGCAGAAGGCGGAGGACTTCTGATAAACCGCTGCTTTGTCTGCCTCTCTACCCTGCAGGAGTACATTTACCCCGACGCCAGGGACCGGCAGTATCTGCTGTTCTTCCACAAGGGGGTGAAGAGGACACGCTTCGACATTGAGAAGTACAACAAGCTGAAGGACGACATCGCTGAGGTACAGTCGCTCAAAGCGCCGTGGTTTGTGATGTAAAGCGAGCGCCGTGGCCACAGCTCAACACGTACCGTAGATTTGTAGCAGCTGTGCAGCATCCTAGTTTCACACCACTGCCCCCCCCCCCTCCGTCCCTTTCTCCCTGCTCTCGCTCCCTCCCTCCAGGTGGAGTTGGACCTGAAGCGTCTGCGGGATCCTCTCCAGCTCCAGCTCCCCATTCAGCAGCTCACCGACAGTAAAAATTGATGGGAACAGCAACCTCCCTCCTCTCTGAGCTCCTGCAAGCCTCTTCCCACCCGCTACCCCCGCACCCTGCCTCAAGCCCCTCCTCCCCTCCCTCCCTCCCTCCCTCCCTCCCTCACCCCCTCCCCTCGCCCCTCCCACGCCCAACAATCCCATCCCTTTCTTGGCTGTGGGAGTTAGTTTTTTCTCCTTTCTTTATACTTTTTTCTCTTTTCCCATTTACTTTGCTGACTGAAATCTTCAGTTGGAATTGCAAGTGAAAACTGCTAAAATATGAAGTAGGACGGTGAAGTACTGGGGGGGGGGGGGAAATCACCTCCCACAGCCGATTGGGGGTGAGGAGCATGAAAAAGGCGTCGATGGTAAATGGAATAAAGCTGGACACTGTGCACATGCCTCAAGTCTCCGAGAGGAAAGCTTTCAGGGACAAAGGAGGAAGAAAAGACGCTCCAGGACATGGGACGCGCAGGGGGACATTGCTGAGTGTTCGTGTGTGCTCGCGTGTGAGTGGGACATCCGCCGAGCAGAGTTGCCCTGCTGCCTCTAGCAATCAAACTTTCAGCAGACGCACGCCTGCTCCTGGCTGGGGGTCAGACTCTCCATCCCACCTATTAAAGTTTACAAGGAAGTCCCGACCGCAGTCACACCAACAGGGAGACCTGCATCTTTCTGCGGCGGAACCCTGCTGCCTGACTCCCCCGTGGCCACGCCCCCTCCAGGTGACGGACAGCTGTCCCTCCCAGCGCGACAGGAGCTGGTGGCAACATGCCGGACGCTCGTTTCCTCTTCCTGTCGATGTCCTGTAACGGGCCTGTCTGCGCAGGTTTGACAGTACCGACAACAACATCACTGTGTGTTCTTTTATTCCAAAAAAAAAAATATTTTGGCACTTTTTATTTTGAAAGCCATAGTATATTTGTTATGAAAAGAATATAAATATATATATATATAAATATATGTATACAATCAAATAAACAGATGAGCAGAGGCTAGGTTTTTCTTCAGTGGGGGGAGGATGTCTCGTGACAAAATTCGTCTGACACGCAAGATGCCACGTTCACCCCCACACACTCTGTCACATACGCACACGCAGAGAGCATTATGCATTTACTAACTTTATTTAAGAGCTTTAAATCTCATAACTTACACCATATACGTATGTGGGGTTGGACGTAAACTAAATAGTGAATCCAAACTATAATTCCTATTTAATGAGATCCTGCATTACAATTACCTACATAATTGATTGGTCTTCATTGAACATGGAATGGCTTTATAAAAGTAGCTGCACTGTGCATGAGGAGCACAACTGTCTGCTTCTTTTTTCTAATATATTAGATATTACTTTATTTCCTTTTACCACATTTCAGTGAGCTGCTCGGATCGTCGTCAGTCTCTAATGTGCGTTCAAATATTCCGATTTCTTGACAGCCATATAACAGGCGCCATTAAAGAAGTGTCATGGCATTGACTGACAGAGCTGTTCTCCTCCCACTGTTGCTGTAATGCTCCCCGCCTCCCGCCATGGCCAGGCAGGGTAGACTGCATGCTGTGGTATGCCCTCAGTAGAAATTTGTGAATGTGTAGGATCATTATTGCAATTTCCTATTTAATTGGACACTTTTGCGTTGCCAGTGGTTGAAGCCACACGTGTGTGTTTTTCCCTTCATGAGATGGCCACTGAATCAGCCTCTGCATTTACTGTCCAGTTAAAGGTGACTGCTGGTGGCCGTCGTCTCGTTCACTTTGAGTTTATTAGATCATCTCTGCAGAGGGGAAGCACAGTGACACGTCTCTCGGCATGAACACCACACTTCATTTTCACTGCGAGCGAGGCAGCAGTGAGCGTTCCAGGCACATCCAAGGGCAGGATTGGAACTAATCTCCTGTGTGTTTGTGACTGACAGAGCACAACACGACTTCTGGATCCTTTAAAGAATAAAACGATACACGGATGATGCATCAATTTGCTAAAATTAATTTTAATGCTCAGAAGCTGTGCTGCGTGAGCGCTGGCGTGTTTGAACGCACGTAGACGTGTCACTTCACTGGGGACAAAGATCAGACAACAGTATTTTAAAGAAGTGGCAGTAAAATATGAACACACTCCCTTTTTCCTCACTCGCTCACACACGCTCATACAATATATACACAAAGTGACGACGGTGTTTCCTTGGAGACGTACCGTGGGAGGTAAGAGAGTTGAAGCTGCAGTCCAGTCCCCCCTCTGCTGTTTTTACACACCTGCTCCATCATCACCTCCTCCTTTTTATTATAGCATCCACCATTTATTGCCTTTGGATATGTTTTTTTTTTTTTTTGGTGTTGTTAATTTTTTAAAAACTAAATATAACAAATATAGGGAAACTTTATTATAAAGAGGGTGTTGCATGAATGTATGTTTACATGGGAAATTATGTAAAAATAAAAAAGCTGATTTATCAGAAAAAAAAACCTCTAAAGGTAATTTACAAACGCTGTTTGTAGAGATTTCTAGATATACAGTAAAGGGCAGTGAACAGGGCTGCATCTTTAGAATCTACCCTGCCAAATCTGATTTAATCGCAGCCAACCAACCAATTTTCACCTTATTTACTCTCGATCTCCAAAACTCCTTCCCTAGCATCCACTTATTCTTCCCAAGAAATGGAAAACGCCTCCACTCTGTGCACCTATAAAGAGGCTTAAAGGCTCCTTGACTTCAGCTACCAACGTCCTGGATCTGCATCCGAAGGAACCGTGTCAGGCGCACTCTGCTAGCTCAGTGGGGGACGTGTCTCCGTCTAGTCCCCTTCTCCTTCTGTTATGAACCGCCCACAGCCTGTTTGTTTCTCCAGAGTCATGTGCATTATAATTTACACGTTTTGGTTATAAGATATGTTTAAAATGCCTGAAGAGTGAAGCAGAATATAGGATTGAAATGACCATGTACTCCATTCTGACCTCTTATTTAGTTCTGTCTTTATTTTCCTCTGTTGACATATGATGCTGTAATGTTGGCAAAAAATAAAATGTAAAATCCTGTATCATTTATGAAATATGTATAAAAGAGAAATGTAATTCAATTATCAATAAAATCCTTATCCAGTTTTGGAGCCAGTGGGTCCAGTGGAGGTGTTTGTCCTTTTCACAGACTTGATGATTAATGGACGAGGTATTTACGAGAAGCAGCTCTTCGGGGTCTCGGCCGTCTCCTCTGGCCTCTGCTTGAGCTTCCTGTGCAGGACATCCTATGAGATAGACCTGCTGTATGTTTGTATGTTACAGTAGGTCCCGTTCACTTTCTTATAACTCCACATGTCGCACTGAAGTGCATCATTATTATTCCATAGTGTATAGTGGTACTTTACTAGTGGTGCTATTTCTGTGCTACAGAGACCTGCAGCCAGGGGGCAAACGCAGTCCTATCTCCACAAGTGATCTGGAACAGAAACAGCACGTTCCACCTCATTTCTCCTAACAGCCTCTCAGATTCATGTCTCTGCTGATTTAATTACACGTGAGAAGCAAAAACTGCGAGTGTTTGTCAGGATCGTCTGGGAGGCTTCCAAAGGAAACCGAGCAGGGGAAGCTATAGATGCGTAGTCGTCGGCTAATGCTGTACGTGAGAGTGTTCAATGGACAGCGCGTCCTCAGTGAGAGTGTCAGTCTGTGGTAGAGAAGCAAAAGAAGCTTCAGCGTCAACTTGAGATTTAACAGGCTGGCTTTCTGCTGCTGAAAATGAAACTACAGCTCCTGTTAATGCAGTAAAGGCTCAGAAAGTACTGATCGGCATGTAAAAGTAAGAAAAGTACAAGAGTCGACATTGACGCCGGTCCCAGCATCACACGTGCTTGGCGTGGTGTGAGGCTGAAGACAATGGGAGGATGGTTCTGTCAGCGGATCTGAAGAGCAGGAGGTGAAGAGGTCAAGGTGAGGAAGAAGCCACACAGATAAGCCATGCCTTTTAAAGGGCCTTCCCCCTAACGGTGCTCAGTGACACACGTGGGCCTCTCTTCTATAACAGCAGCCACAATGATTACTTTGCATGTTGCTTGTTTTCTGCTGGAGGTTGCTGCTGTTTCATGCGTAGGTGAGTCCGATTCCTGATGTTTGACATAATGCTTCCAAGCTTCCTCAGCTTTGTGCCTTTATTTTGAAAAGCATCACAGCTGGACGCGGTTTCTTGCAGGGTTTCATCTTCTCCTGTACAGATGCAGGAGTTTCACTCAGGTCAGACGTGGCTCCACGTCCCTTTGGTTTCTATTAATTTTAACGCCAGCCCCATCTGGAAGATTTAACGCTCCCATTAGCATACGCCCACGAGAGTCAGCGATGTCCCCTTCTGTGCCGCCCGTGCCGGAGCACAGTCGGTCAGTCGCGCGGCTCCACAACTGGTCGTTTGCGCTGTCACTGGACTGAAGCCATGGATTGATCCTTCTGCTTTCGTTGGCGCAGTGGGCGGTGACACTGATTGACTGCTATTAGGAGGACGGAGGGCCACAACGACGCGTGTAATGACATCGGTTACTGCAAATTACAGTCTTAATAAATTAATACCCAGCCCCTGTCCATCACACACAGACACAGACAAACACTCTGCTTGTTTGTTTTATGTTAGCCGCTCTAACTAAATGTGAAGGTGACAGCGGGTTATAGAGCTGGTTACAGCTCCAATAAAATGCTAAATGCTCAGGTTTCACCGCAGATGCTCATCAGCATCCTGTCGTCTCTTCATCACTGTGTGTGAGGACCGCTCTCCCTCCCACTGCACCTACTGTCGGTTCTCCTGGCCTCTTATTGTTTTGTTTGTTTTATGTCTAGTTCGTAATTACACTGTTGAGAAGGCATGAACGACAGCTATTGATTGCCGCGCTGCACCGCAGTCGCTCTGCTCATCGGAAACAACTGGTCCAGAGCCTTTTAGTGGACGCCCTGCTGCCTGTTTAGAGAGATTAAAACGGGATAAATCCACCGTTTTCCCTCTAGCGTCTGTGGGTTTGGCCACTGTTAACATGGTCGCTCAAACGCATTACAGCATTTACAGCAAATTAAAAAGCTTCAATGAAAAAATGGCTCATTTGGACCCTGTGCCCGTCTTTGCCTTCCTCAGCCCTGGACCCGTGCTCCGCCTACATCAGCCTCAACGAGCCGTGGAGGAACACGGACTACCACGTCAACATGTCGTCCGGCGTGCCCCTGTGCGACAGCCACGTGTCCGGGGAGTGGTACCGCTTCACCGGCATGGCCGGCGACGCCATGCCCACCTTCTGCATCCCCGAGAACCACTGCGGCACCCACGCTCCCATCTGGCTCAACGGCAGCCACCCTCAGCCCCGCGACGGCATCGTCGCCCTGTCCGTGTGCGCCAGCTTCAGCGACAACTGCTGCCACTGGAACGCCAGTGTGGACGTGAAGGCCTGCGCGGGGGGGTACTTCGTCTACCGCCTGCCCAGGCCCTCGGTGTGCTTCCACGTTTACTGTGGCCGTGAGTCTCCATGCTTGTCAGGAAATGTGCCCCGGTCGCCTGCTTTGCTAACACGTCTGCGTCTGCGCAGACTTCTACGACATCTGCGACGAGGAGGACTGCGCGGGTCGCAGATGCCCGCAGTCCGACTGCCGCTGCGCGCCTGGAACCGTCCTGGGACCGGACGGACAAACGTGCCTGGGTGAGGCAGCCGGAGACGGAGGCAGGAAGCCGAGAGGGGCCCGATGGGCTGCGCAGCGCGCACAGATAAGAGGCAGCTGGAAATTGATTCTGGGAAACAATAGCAGGAGAAATAACATCTAGCTGTTGTCTTGACAAGTGAATTCATGTTGCTGGATAAGCTGCTCCGCTGCTGTTAGTCAGATATCCATGTGTGCTCTCTTCAGAATAGTCTTTTGATAAGGTAGATCATAAAATACAGTCATGTAGCACTGGTAGAATGGGATGAGTTCGAATGTTGATGAAGGAAGCAGTGATGGAGACAGAGAGACTGACACAGTGATGTTTTCTTTTCACCTGTGCGTGCGTGTGCGTGTGCGTGCGCGTGCGCGTGCGTGCGTGCGTGCGTGTGTGCGTGCGTGTGTGTGTGTGCCTAATGATAGGTGACATGCATTGGGAACCCAGCCAGCCTGAAATCTGCCATTATCTGGCTACAGAGCCATCAAACAAATCAGCCTCTCGCCTCAGAGACGACTCCTTCGTTCGTCTCCCGAGTCTCTGTCTTTGCTCCATTTGTCGCGCTGTGTGTTTCTCCCGTGTCTCCCTCCGTGGACGTGAGACGACGAGCTAGGGTGCGAGGCTAATATCTGCTTCCCGTCGTGTGTCCAGATGTGAATGAGTGCGAGCGGGCCAACGGCGGCTGTGCAGAGGTGTGCGTCAACACCAAAGGCTCCAGGCGCTGCGAGTGTGGGCCGGGCCGCGTGCTGGACCAGGACGGGCTCAACTGCAGAGGTTCCGACTGCACTCACAGCACATGACACGCCGGCCGGCGCTCTAGGGAGGTCGTCGCCGCACAGTGCACTTGATGTTTCCTCTCCTCCCTGTGGCCTCATGCAGAGATAGCGGGCTGTCACGCTAACAACGGGGGCTGCAGCCACGGCTGCTCGTCGCTGCTGGAGTCCTATCGGTGCCACTGCCCCCGGGGGCTGGAGCTGGGAGAGGATAAACACACATGTCAGGGTGCGTATGTGAGCCAGGTAGATACTGTACTGCAGCTGGCAGAGGCTGAGGAGTAGGAACAAATAGGCCGGTCTCACTGCATGGCAGTAATTAGGGAGGTTTCAGGCTGGTGGACGGGAACCGCCGTAGCATGTGATTTTCTCGGCTTCCTCCTTCAGTGCCGGTGCAGTGCGATCCCAGCTCCATCACGGTGTCGGTTCCGAAGGACCTCGTGGGAGGACTGGAGCTCTTCCTGTCCAACTCGTCCTGTCGAGGCGTCTCCAACGGCACCCACATCAACCTCAGCTTCAGCCTCAAGACCTGCGGGACCGTTGTGGAGGTGAGACGAAGGTTTAGTGTCTGTAGTTGGGGCTCGGGGGTGGATTTGACCCTTCTCCCGACCCCCCCCCCAGGTGACACACGACAAAATTATAGGCACCAACCTGGTGACGGGGCTCCCCAGGAGCAGCCCCGACAGCAGCAGGGACCTGATCGTGCGCACCAGCAAGCTACTGCTGCCGGTCACCTGCGACTTCCCGAGGGAGTACCACGTGTCGGACGGGTACCAGGCGAGCGTGCGCAGCGCGGCCCTGCAGCTGGCGGGCCACAGCGAGGGCGTCTTCCCCTTCTCCCTGGAGCTCTTCAAGAGCGCCGCCTTCTCCGAGCCGTACCGCACGCCGCCCCAGCTGCGCCTGCACGACTCGCTGTTCTTCGGGGTGGAGCCGAAGGAGAGGGTGGAGGGCCTCTCGGCCCTGGTGGAGAGCTGCTTCGCTACACCCGGGCCCAGGTCTGACCAGGCCCTCAAGTACTACCTCATCAAAGATGGGTGAGTACAGCTTTGAACTCGTTTTATCGCTTTTCAGGTTTCTGAATGGCTGCTTTCTATTAGAACTAGACATGTAGATTGGATGCTTTTGCACACAACGTATGATACAACCTGTATCGGACCCAGACTCTACGATACGTTTTCAGGCCTTAGCATCGGCTGCTGACAGCTATGAGACAGCAAATCTATGCTCCTGCAAGGGAATGTCAAATGGAAAATGTTTTCCGATTGAGGTGGAAAGAAAGTGAGAATGTTTTCAGCAGAACAACTGAAACACTGAGCAGAGTTGTCACGATGGGAACGCTGTCATAAATGAGTAGGTTTGTCTGGTGGTTTCAGGACCTGCACAGACAATCCTAATGTCCTCGCTGTGCTCTTCCTTTATGCTGTAGGTGCATTTCTGATGAAACAGTGACACAGTACTCGTCAAAGGACCAGCTGTCTAAACATTACCAGGTCCCTGTCTTCAAGTTCATTGGCAAGGACAACCAGGTGAGTAAAACAAACACGCTGGGAGCCAGCTGGCGAGCGTGTGTGGGTTCACTGTGTGCACCGCTTCACTGTACAACAACATCCACACTCAGTCGGTGTTTTCCTCTACATCTAAGCATCATCTTGGTTCTTGTGTTTCCAGCAAGTGTTCCTCCACTGCCAGGTGTTGGTATGTGGGACGCGAGACTCCCGCTGCACCCAGAACTGTCGAAGACGTGTCCGACGGGAGGCTGGGGAACCTCAGGGGGGGCTTGTGCTGAGCGGAGGCCCCATCTTCATCCTGCCTTAGTCTCGTTTCTGACATACAGCAACACTGGGGGAAGACAGTTTTGTATAAAGCTGAACAAATGCAGGAACACTCCCGCACACATACTGTACAGACACATGTCCACCTCTTGTTTCCTCAGACCAGTGCAGCTCTGGTTTATACAGTCACGTCTGCATTTGCTGCTTTCCTAAACACAACGTAGTGACATTGAAATGAATGACATTTCTATTAGAAATCATCCAGAGAGGCCACAGTTCATTCGTAGCAGCTTCGGCAGGAAGGCTGTTTTCTGGGTCACGCTATCAGGCGTTTCTCAGGCTTGATTACAGCTTAAAGATTTAAGGGATTTATAAAAGTGGTTTATTTTTCACACTATCACTGACTAGAAATGTGCAATATGTTCATTTGTCCAAAAACAGACCAAACCACACATTCTAGTGTGGCGGAGAACGATATCAGTCGTCTGTGCCTAGAGATTATTCATGTGCTTCATCACTCTGACAATTAGTCTATAATTAATTAGACCGCTAAACTGAAATTAGTCATACATTTATTCATAACAATATCCAATAACTACAAAATAACTTAGACAAAACATTAGCATAGTGGTTGTAACCGGCATTACATTTACATAACTTAGGGTTTGAGCAGACAAGCTTGATAAATGTTATTCTGCATCAACAGCAATCCATGTGCGCCACAGTAATTATCCTGTGCCTTTCTATCTGGAGGAAATTAATCCTAAAACTACAATATCCTTCCCATCAGGCACTTTGTTTGGAGTCATCAGAGTAATTTATGCTAATGGAGTCATCGAGGCCTTAGAATGGCCCAAATTAAATGGAGTATGGAGAGTGTAATATGCATGAGCAATTGAGATTCTGAAAGTCATACTCAGATGCATATTTGTTAGTACTGCCAATCAATAAACCCTTTGAAATCGCTCCTTTGTGATTCTCATTGGTTTTTTTAATTATTTTAAATCCCAGGCTCTGAAGGCATTTTTGAAGTATCTCCCTTTCAAACGCAGTATCGAGGTGCGGTCCGTGGGTTGTCCCCCGGCGTGGGTCACAGCTCGTCTCGCTCCTCCCCCCTGCAGACGCACGCCGCCCGCTGCCCGTTCATGTACGGCCTGCAGCCCAGAGTCCACACCGTGTTGTAGAGGGCGTCGGCCATCGACTCACAGGCTGAGACACAGAGAGGGGGATCTCATGCCTGCCTGCATGGATTCTTCTACAGTACACAGAAGGAGTAACAGTCAGCACGTTTCCTACCTTGTACCTTCGAGACGAAGCCCAAGCTCCTCTTAAGGTTGGAGCAGATGCTGTGCAGACACGAGCGAAAGGCGGCGTCGCAGCTGTATTTGTCTGAGCCGCAGGTGTCGTAGCAGACGTCCAGCTGGTTGCAGCAGTGCGTCATGGCGGGGATCCCCAGGTCGAGCTGTGAGGAGAAACACGCATCATTTTACTGACAGTGGTTGCTGGAGAAAATATGATTTACTGACTGATTTATGATTTTCTTATTATGATGTTACATCACTCACAAGGCTGATTTATTGTTTCTCACAAATTGTCATTATGAAGGATATATGTGTTCAATGTTTTAATCCTGGGGTGAGACAAAGGGAAGGATGAAAGTAGGAGTTCTGGAATGGTGCAAATTTCTCCCCTGTAGCACAACACACTAGATCAGCAAAAGGACACGGAAGAGAACACCTGATTACAGGAAGATTTCGCAATGTAGACAGAAGGAAAACAAGGATGTGTTTGAGTTCAGGGCGAGAGACATGTAAAGACCATAGTGGTCTCCAGAGAGAGCCTGGAGAAGGTACTCTCAACAATTAAAACAAGCTTAGATGGCGGAAGGAAGCGGACGAGTAGAACCAAACCAGGACAGATGTTTCCTTTGTGACCAGCCAGGACATTTTGTTAGAGAATGTCCCAAAAATCCTAAGACGGGAAAGAATCCCTATCACAAAAATCCGACATAATATGACAGGCCACCCCCACAGAATCCTGATATGATAATTGACTAGGCCCACCAGAAGAGATCACATCAGAACTATTAAATTAACCATCCCACTTGAAACACATTATAGCTCATCAAAATTAAGCCAAGTTCCAACAAGAGAGCTTCTGGTACAAGCAGTACCAGTGGCCTTCTTCTCAGTGGTTTTATGTCCTGAGTGCCCTGTAAATCTTCTAGGGCGTGACCTAATGACAAATTTAAAAAATCTCCATCGTGCCCACTTCCAAGGGCATGGTAGCAAAGGGAAGTGATAAAACCCAAGACAGACTACAGGCCCAGAGTAAGACAGTACCCCTTAAAGACAGATACAGAAGGTATAAAGCCAGTAATCAACGAAATAAAAGCAGAAATCATAGTGGAAACGCCCGACTCCCAATGAAATATTCCCATCTTTCCAGTTAAAAAAGGCCAATAAGGAATATGGAGGATGGTCCAAGATTTAAGAGCAGTTAATCAGACAGTGGAGAGTCGAGCACCTTGTGTTCCTGACCCACACGCTCTGTTAAACCAGTTATAACCAGATAAACAATGGTTTACAGTAGTTGCTCTTAGTAATGTTCTTTTCTCCATCACAGTAACCGAAGAATTACAGGGATGGTTTGGTTTCAACTATTAGTGGAAAAAATACACTTCGCTACCACGAACCTAAGCAGTCTGCAACTGCGCAGCACATACAAAGAGTAAAAACCTAATTTCTAGAGGAAATACTTAAGCTGAAGGCACGCATGGGATTTTAGTACTCATAGTGCAGGACACACAAACAGCGACACTATTTGATTTAAAAATCCTTAAAAACAGCAGAATGCACCCACACCAGAGCAAACTTTATGGGTAAAAACAGAGCAGTTAAAGTAGATGAAATCTACAGAATACAAAATAAACCATGTCTTCCAAAAAGCTTGTTCCGCACCGCTGCAGTTTTGAGTCATGGGCCGAGCCATGTCTCAACGGGAGGAATGGTAAAAGTGGTGGAACAGCATTTCTATGCTCATGGATTTAATACCTATTCAAAAATTTTTTGTAGGGCTTGTTTGATGTGTTGCAAACATAATGTGCAGGGGAATGTGCGACCGAAAAGAGGGCAATTCCCAGAGGCAAAGCATCCATTCCAGGTCCTACACATGGACATTATTGAACTAAACAGATGCAACAACTATAAATACTGCCGTGCACTGATCTGCCCCTTTTGTAGGTGGGTAGAGATCGTAAACATGCCAAAGCATTAACAGTAGCTAAAGCTAAGCTGAGTCATTTGTAGCAATAATGGACTACATTTTGCAAATGACGTCATAAAACAAATGGCTACACACTTGGGAATCACTTTGAAAACTTATTGTTCATATCACCCCCAGATCAAATAAAGACTGAAGAAATCTATGGAGCAGACAGGCCTGAATGCTTAGACTTAGTAAAAACATATGTGAGAATAACTACTACAGGAGACGGGCTAACCCCGTTTGAGATCATCTATAGGAGACCCTTTTGTACTCCCCATCTTAACTAACTCACACCCTAGCAGATTGGAAAGGAAAAGAAGTTGTAAATGCCAATAATCTGCCAGACGGTGTTTTGCAGCCATTAAGCCAAGTGACCAGATCCTGATACTGGTCATCAAAAGAAAGAACTGGTCCCATCCACGGTGGGGAGGCCTCTACACTGCCCTACTCACTCACCAGTGAAGACACCTGTAGCTGCCACGCACTGTAGATCTACCAGAGTCACTGCAAAAGAGTGATTCCCCTGGCTGGCACTGAGTATAGGTGGAAGTCGACCGGTATCAAAACCTTTAGTCACCGAAGAAACCAGCCGATCCCCTCTCCCGGCTATGGCACCAGGGGTAAACTTATGGCAGTGATCTTATCGTGTTTATCTTCTTTGTCCTTTATGAGAAAGGAATCCTGACAGAGGAACGTCATGATGGACGGCACCGGAACCGGACCAGAAGATGGTCGACGACACCAGGTAAGGACTGGGTCTGGAGAGACCTGGAAGCTGAGCACTTACACCCATTTGAGACCAATATCTGGTATCGTTATGTTAAAGTTTTAGCCAAATCCTATAATAAGTCTAACTGCTGTGTAATGATGCATACAGTACATTGAAAATAGGATCCTAAGTGATGTATTGATGTTTTGATGTATTGAAGTTGATGCATCACAGTAAATCCCTATAATGACAAACAGGGGGAAATGTGAGAGTAAATATTATTTACTGAGTGAATTATGCTTTTCCTATTATGATGTTACGTCACTCACAAGGCTGATTTATTGTTTCTTACTTATTGTCAATATGAAGGATATATGTGTTCAACGTTTTAATCCTGTCAGAAACAGGAACATGTTACAGCATACTTTGCTAAAGCTGCATCCTGCAGACAGACGTACAGTAGAAACAGGAAGTGGTTGGGCTGCCGACTTTTGCTGGGTTAAACGAAAGGTCAGAGAAAGGTCAGCAGTCTTAGGGTTCAACAGTTAATGATGATACAGTATACTCCTATGCTTATGCTAATGCAAATCAAAGTTGTAACTTGTTGTGCTTTGTTGTCTTCGTCTCTCCGCGTATTAAAGGGTTGTGGCTGACTCGAGCTCTGTTGCATGTGCACCGTACAGGTCTGCTGGGTCTGCTATCGACAAGCCACCTACAACGGCATTCACCTGGAATCCCACCAGAGAGGAGCTGCAGCCGTTGGGCTCTGGGGTCTGGTAGCCGGAGCGAGGCTCAGGGGGGTCTCCTGAAAAAACACAATAAAGGTATCAGGTGATAAGATGTTCTCTCTTCAAGAACATGTGTATTGATTGTGTAACTGCAGATACGGAAGACGTGCAGACCCGACTCATAAACACAACGTGCAGCACACCAGCTTCAGTATCTGCAGCTTTAGGGGCCAAAACTTTATCTTGGGTCAAAAAGCAGATAAATAACAAACTGACAGAAGAGGAACTGATTTATGTGAAAGTTACAGTGTGTTCAGCTCATAATCAGGCTTGGATTTGAAGAGCGTTGACAAAAGGTGAGATCTGAACGTACCGTATTTGCAGCGGTACTGGCACACGCCGTTGCGTCCTCCCACCAGCTCCACCAGCGAGTCGAAGTATCCGTGCACGCTCTGGAAGCCACTTCTGATGGAGTCGAGGCCCCACCCGCCGACCAGCGGCCCGTCCAGCGACCGGTTCACCTCGACTGGCGCGATCTCGTTCCACTGCTCCTCAGAGGACCTTCGTCCCCGTCTGGGAGCTTCCGGCCGCGCTTCCTCCGCTCGCTCACCGAACCCAGCGTCGGCTGCAGGGAAATCATGTGCAGCAGCTGCATCTTCTTTAGCCGCGTCTGCAAGGGCTTCAGTCCCAGCAGCAGCAGCAACAGCAGCAGCAGCCTCCTCTTGGTCAGACTGTGTCTGGTAGTGGCCGATGGTGGCACACGTGCCCAAAGAAACACAGAGAAGGAGCAAAACCGCGCCCCGAAACCCCATGGTGGTGACCTGGCGGCAAATTCCAACAGAGAGAGGTCTCCGAGAGGCGAGATGTCGCCGGGCAGAGGTGGTAACAGACACAGGCTCTGCTCCCACTGGCTCTGACGACCGCCCAGCAGACTTTGACCTGTGATTAGGTTGCAGCAGACAGCAAGGCACTCACTCGTGTCAGGGGCAAAAGTCACCACACAATCAATCCAAAACAGATTCTGTAATATCTCTAATCTCCTCATTTGCTTTAAAAAGGAAGCTGATTAAATCACATTATTTCATCTCACTTTAACCAGAAAGCTAATTGGATCCTTACAAAAGTCACGCGAATGGCGTAATGGAGAATATACGCTTTTACTCATCTTGTCGTCTCAAATGACCACATGCTTGTGTTCAGTAGAAAGATGTTGGCTGCAGCCTCCACGGGGCTGAACATCAGCTTCCTGTTTCACCTCAGACAGAGGTGCTGAGGTCTCTGATGGCGTCCTGCGTGCTCTCTGTCGGGCCAGAAACACGCGAGACGCCTCGAGGCGTCCTCTCATCGCGTCTAACATTACCCGCACAAAGGAAGAGCCTCTTGATGTTTACTCTGACACTTGGCACATCAAACACTGGCATTTCAGCCTGTGACCTTTATCAAAGCCTCACAGATTTCTTAGATTTCTGTGTGTTTTCATAAAGGTCACAGGCTGACGCTTTGGCACGAAATGCAAAGTAGGTACAGAGAGGAACGGAGAAGTGTCATGTGAAGCTTCGCTGGCATGTGTGGATGAGAGAGAGAGAGCTGCTGTTTGAGCGAGCGACACTGGTCACTCAATTCATTTGTGTCTTCTGCCCTCTTGTGTTTGAAGTTTTCTTGAGAAATAATAGTTTAAGAATCATTATTTTCTTCAAAATTCCAATAATAATAATAATAATAATAATGTCTGTTAAGATTTTACAAAGAATGATGTAAATATTTTTAAAAGGGTGAAAATTAAAAGAATATCCAACCAACATAGAATCCTGCTACAATGTTTTGTTAGGATCTACATGTACATGTACATATATTGTGAGACATTCATCCAGGGGTTATTATTTCTTCTTGTTGATGAAGCTATTCCGCCAGTATTTCATCCCACAGCAGCCTAGTGGTAAAACCAGTGAGAGCAGCAGTAAGTGTAAGTTTCACAGTCGTCCAGTCAGTTCAGATAAATTCAATATCACACATGCCGTCTTTGGGTCTTGTTTAATTTCTCTCTGTTCAGCACCGCGTTGATTTTGTTTTTCAGATCCTTGAGGGAATATTAAAAAGCAGAGGGGAAATGACTTACGCTCACGTACAAAAGCACCTACAGTACGTTCAGATCCGTGAGAACACTCTCCTACCCTGTTGGCTGTCTTCAGACATTCATTTGAGGCTATGAGTCTCACTATCTCCGTCTGAGGGCAAAAGAAAACAATTAGCAAAACGACAACAAGCCAAACTAAATGGTAAACGTAATTTAAACCTTAATAAAAAGACAAAGGAGTCAAAGCTTTGTCTCCAGGCACCTGTAGGACTTTGATGGATTCTTCTGTGGCAGCGGTTGTGACGTCGCACACCAGCTTCTCCTCGATCTCCTCCTCCAGCTGCTGGATCTCCCTCCACGTGTTCAGCACCTGCAGCCTCTTAGTGTGGACTCCGTCTGTGTCCACAGCCTCCTTGTCCAGCAGCTCCGACAGAGACGCTTCTGTCCCAACACAGAGGGACCGAGCTGAAAGTCACCGCTTTTAACCTCAAAATCTGTCATACACATCAGCCCATTTGTGATTGACTTAGACAGTAATAAAACAAATACAGCAAAAGCTCACATGTATTTTACCAATGATTAATGTGGAGACTCACTCATCATATCACTGTCCTGTGGCTCTGCTACAGCTGGAACATTCCGTAATTCATTTTGAATTCTACGGTTGTAAAAGAACAACCACGCTCAGCTCAGCAAACACAAGATGCAGAGTCGAGTGCACTTTAACGTGTACTTTTCTGGTTAGGAATCGCTGCAGCACCGTTTATGCTCCTCTAGAGCTTCTCTGGCTTCTTCCTCCAGCCTGGAAACCTCTG
The DNA here is from genome assembly GCF_900634795.4 of Betta splendens. Lineage (NCBI taxonomy): Eukaryota > Metazoa > Chordata > Actinopteri > Anabantiformes > Osphronemidae > Betta > Betta splendens. Next base: position 8,993,620 of record NC_040895.2, read on the forward strand.
CTTCGGCCTCTTCCAGCTGCATTTCCCTCAGTCTGCCGCTGCCAAGGTGGTCACATGGGGTCTGCGACAACTGTAGCACAATCATATTCAACATACAGTATGTAAACTGGTAAAGAAGCGACACGCGTTGTTCTTAGTTCTTAGTTACAACTACACTGCATCGGACTTTACCGGGTTGTGTGGAGGCGAGCTGGAGGCCATCATGTAGTTGACGTACAAATCATAATCAGTCTGGAAGAAAAAGAAAATGTTACTGCACCCTGAGTAGGACAGATACAATAAATAACTACTGCTAAATGTACTGCTTCTATATTTTGTCTTTTTTCACAGTTATTTCCAAAATGTTTATGCTCATACTGTTCATTTATTTGCATTACAGCCAGTGAGTGTGGCTAAAGGATTAAGTATCTTCACTCTTGTGGTGGATGGAACCATTGCCCTCTGGTGACTTGCTCCCTGACGTATCACGAGTGGGTTCCAGTGCTCGCTCTACTTCTGGACGCCACACCTGGGACTCGCTCTCTCTCTCGGCCGCGTCTGACAGCGCGCGCTAAAAATGTGCTAGTGGGTACAGAGGAAATGGAAAAACCTTAATTTCCCTCAGGATGCGTCCAAATACTGGCGAGGTCTCACATACATCATCAAAGACGTCACTGAACACCGCAAGGCGGTCTCTGTGGGGCCAGCTCTGCGCCGGCAGCTTCTGCAGCGCCTGGATGTGACAGGAACACACGCGCGCGGGCGCGCGCGCGCGCGCATCGCGTTAGCCAGTCGACATGTGCGTAAGAGTCCTCAATTGACGCAGCTTCGGAGAGAGTGTTGAAAGCTTATTTCCAAGACATGTGAACTTATTAAAAGGCCTGAAATCGTGAAAAGGTGCTTTTAGGACGGTTCTCACCTCTTGCAGTTTCCTCTCGTGCGTTTCGGCGAGGCTTCGTCCGGTCCAGGGGTTCTGCGTGGCTGTGAACGACCTGCCGCATCGCTGCTCTGCTTTTGGCTGGTCTTCATTATTCACGCCTCTGTGGCGAGCGTGATCAGAGCCCAACAGATTTTTGTGCTTTAAAATAGGCGGTAACTTGGATTTTGCCGGTCCGTCCGGCAGCCCTTTTCCACGCAAAGAGTTTGAAGACCTATGAATTATCTTAGGCAGGCTTAAATCTCTGCTTGCATGTGATGAGTAATCCGTATCCTGATGTTGTGACTCCAGTGAAGCGGTGCCAGCTGTGAGCTCAGTGTGAGACTCTTTCAGTCCTTTCTCCCTCTCATAGGCCTGTGCCTTTGTCTGCCCGGACGGGAGTTTCACTGGGTTTGCGTCTTCTTCTTGGCCACGAGACAACTTCCACATGACCTGCTTTTTGTCCTGATGGGGCTGATTCTGGTTCAGGCCACTGGGCCCCAGATGACCTGCGTAGTAGGCCAGAATATCGGCCTTCTGGCCGGCTTCAGCAGCCGCAAGCAGCCTGTGGACGTCACTTCCAAAGCACCGACGCTCGGGTTTACAACCTCTGGACATGACTGTGAAGGCACCACGGGTTAGTTAAAAGGTGATAACACGAACATTTTGACTTTCTCAAAAAACAAACTAGAGTACTATTAAATAACATGGACATGTACATTACAAGCAATTACGCGTAATATTAAAATAAGTTTCTCTGTTAGCAGTGTAAGCAAACAGCAAGATGAAGCTTCAAAGTTCGAGTAAACGAACCTTACGCGTTTTTAAGGCTAATAATCGCTAACAATGAGCCAAAACCCGTGAACAAGTAGCAAAGAAACACGGAATAATTACCTGGGACTTGTTTTAGTGCGAATCACGGCACAAAGCAAACTTCCTGCACGTAGTTGCCAAGGAGACCGACGCGTTGCGTTCACTGTCTCTGCAAATAATCCTTCTCATTTAGTCACCATTGACCCCAGTGATATATGCCGTCATGTCTAAGGCTAAAAATGCCAAAACATCTGTTAACATGTTTAACACGCGACTAAATGAATATAATATATATTTCAATATATGGTGATATTCAAATGTTTGCTGCAGGCGGCTTTGAACCATATCACACAGTAACCTGATTACCAGATAAATCACCTAAATTGTGTTTTGTAAACTTAAATTATCTTAACCTGGTTATTCTCAGTAATAAAATATACAGCAATAAAAACGCAGCCACGAGTCTTTACTCGTGTCTTTACTCTGAATAGAGAATGTGAAACTCAACTTTACGGCTGTAATAGCCAAAGCATTATCTTTATCCTTAAAGAATAAAGAGAAACACTGAAGTAGTTTGTAATAGAAGTCTGCTTCAACATATACAGTAAAGTCAGATTGGACACACACTAAACAAATTAGATAAAATGCAATTAAAATAATGTGTTGAAGATACAAATTGACTTGATGGATGGATTCCTAACAATAATGTTACATAAACATTAATATTAAGTTTGGAGATTGTCTTTGTGGTCATTTTAAGATTTAAATGGACGGTGTAGAATCTGCATGTGCAGTAGACAGCACAATAAAAAATAAGAATACATTCAAGCATGAAATCAGAACTACACAGGTGTATTTTCTCAGGTATTTAATAAAAGTAATTTGGGCTACTTCTTTTATATTTACAGAGACATTCCTCCATTATTCTGGGTAACAGTAATATGTCTAGACTGCTTCATCTTAATGTTTACTTTGTACAAAACAAAAAGGCCAACATTATTTCTTTGTATAAAAAATATAAGTTAATTTAAATTTAAATCTAAGAAAATAACAATAGCAATAATAATAATAATCATCATCATCAATAATAGTACTGATGACGAAGATCATAAGCTAATCATAGTGCAGACACAGGGATATAACTGGTGCTGAAAAGTAGAAAGGACAGTGCTATGGACTTAACCACGTACTCAGGTGGGGCTGGAGTGGTGAAAGTCAAAAGCTTCCTCTCCCTCACGCACGCACGCACGCACGCACACACACACGCACACACACACACACACACACACGCCCGCGCTCTGTCTCACACATACACACAGTGTCAGTCAAAGTGCACAACTCCCATTCAGTTTAGCACCATCAGAGCACACATGTCAGTCTGCACAAACTCCTAGATTGCACACAGTATACACCGAACATATGCAAACGTATATAGAAACTTCAGTTTAGGTGCATGCTTATTGTTGCTCTTGGTTGAAGCTTACTGGAAGCGATTTTGAAACATAAGACAGAGCTCATCATGGAAACTGACGGTGCGCTAAACCACATGCTACCACTGAGGACCTGCAATCAACAAAACATTCGTCACAATGTTCATTCACACCGTTGGGAGCAGGAGCGCAGTACCAGTTAGAAAAACAAATCTTTCGGGCTATGACTCTAGTCTTGGAGGGACGACTGGAATGACAGGTTCAGACAAATATTTGTCCGCTGGAAGATCTTGGAAACTCATTTGATTTCGCGTCCAAGCGACCCCCCCACCCCCCACCCCCTTTGCATGATGCTGGAGAGCGGGCGAGTTCCTCGGGCACGTCGCGGATACGAGGGGAGCTTCTTTTAGGCGCCTGCAAGAAGTCAACCAACACTCTGGAGCCGCGATGCCAGAGATGGACGTCTGATGCACGCTAGCGCGACGGGCTTGACATTACGAGAAAACAGCTGATAATTGTTGAGTGCTAGTGATGAGTCACAGTATGGCTGAACATAGTGATACAGGATAGCACAGCCAGCTATTTTAAAAGGGGATGAGTCCATAAAGGCTTATGTGTTTGAAGCACGTGTTATTAATCAGGGAGTTGGTACGAGGGATTGTGTTCATAATGCAATCTCTGTGCTATCCTCATTTTACTGTTTTATTTATAGTTGCAGAAGTGATTACTGATTAATGAGAGCAACCAGATTGTTGTGTAAAATAATTTATGACAGTGGCATGAAAGGCTCTGTGACAGTGGAAGCTTAATAGCACGTGGACTCGCAGCGAACGATCGGAGCCACTGCTCGTGTGACGGCCCGCGGTCGGCGCTCGTTAGTCAGAAGGAGGCGGATTTACGTCGCAGCGGGCTCCCAAATGTCAGGGTGTGGACGAGGGCAGTGCTGTGGGCTCCAGTACAGGGGGAAACAATGTGACCGTCTCGTGTTCTCAACAGTCGGCGTTATCTAACTGGGTTTGTCACAGTTCGTCCCGTGTCCTGCAGACAACGCCGCGGGGCGTCTCTGCGCGCTCCACGTAGAGTAGGCTGCTTGTCTTTATTCAAGTACTGCAAAGGATTTTTGCTTACAAAGTAATAAAAAACATTCTAACGTCCACCTTCTCGAGGAGGCGCCATTGCCGTGAACCTGCTCTACACATTCCTCCTGTCCCTGCGGACGCCTCGCTGAATCTACCACAGAAGGCAAACAGTACCGTTTCATACGAGCCTGAACCAGCGACAAGATTTCATATATCCTAGCCTTTGAAAGGTTCAGAGTAAGGCCTCTGCAAATACAAGGCCGTAAAATAATCAGCTCAATTTAAAAAAAAATCATAAAATAACAGAAAAGAGCCAAACTATCACAACCAAAAAGGCATGAGTCCGTTCTACTGAATCGAATCCCACGCTGAGTGGTCGCAGGGCGATGGGTTGAAGTCCCTCCCCCTCCACTGCCTGTCAGTCTCTGGGACCGGCGAAACCGTCAGTGTCGACACCTCCGTCACCCCATGAGGTAACTGTGTGTGTGAAAATGGAATCTCCCTCTGCTGATCCAGCCCGGGATGCGGGTTCTTCCACCGTAAGCGCTGCAGGTCCGTGGCAGGATTCGGGTCGTGTTGCTTTGGTGGGCCGGCAGCCCCCTTTGGTAGTCAGTTGTCCACCTTGACGGGGCCTGAATCACAGGGTCGGCTGGGCACGACATCCTCCACCTCCCCCCGCGCTATCTTCTCCCACTGGCTCAGGTTGTCTCTGAAAGAGGAAGACACCCCAGTTAGATTCAAACTTCAGGACAGTTATTTTAAAAACGAAGCCCGCAGTGAATGTCTTTCTTTGTAAGTTCGACACACAAGCTTAATTGTGGCTCTACTGGAACTGCTGATGCCGCGAAGCCGCCGGCACCCGGTGCTGTGAGAGCGTGCTGCCACTAGGGTGCGCATGAGCTTTTCAAGTCTTAGCCCGTCAGAACTTTAAAACAAAAATCCAGAAACAAAAACCACAACATAATCAAAATATAATTGTATAACCTTGAAGAAAAGGTAATTTAATTCATACAAATTACAGTGAAAAAATGCATTGGACAAAACCAAAGTGAATCTAACTAACTATTTACTAATATATTTCTGATCCAAACGAGCCGTCCCAGAAGGACTCACCATAAACGTAACTACAGGCTACAACAAGCCTGACATTTGAGTGCAGAACACGCTGCCCTTAGCTGCCATTCCAGCCAATTAAGCAGCCTGATGCAGTTTACACTGTGTGTGGCGGATCCCACAACAAGCAGCTGGGCTCCGTGAGGTCTCGGCCCGCTGCCCACCCAGAGCCCGGCGCTGACGTACTACCGGGGCTCAAACATTACGCCGCTCGCTTTGTTTGCATTCCCCACAGATCAAGGTCACGACATTATAAAAAGCAGCAGGTTATCCCAGGAGGGCCGGCGGCGTGCGCCTTGCGACGCACACGTGCACACGCGCCGTGCGTTTCGTACCCAGCAGGAGCAACAGACACAGGTCGAAAGCCGCAAGCACATCCTTCACACAAACAATGCGTCTGTGCTGCTATCTGTATCTGGAGAAGGGAAAACCTTGGTTGCTGTCTGGCTCGACCGGCTCCAACTGGCTCACACGCACACATGAGCGGAGTCGCCAGACGTCTGCTGATGTTCTGCCACGGCCTTGACTCAATTACAAAGGAACATCTCTGAAGTCTTCACTTTGAGCCAGGCACCGCAGCCTGACGTTCAACACACTCTGATGAGTGACGTTAGAGACGTACGCGTGGGATTTAAGAACGAGGGTCAAAAGGTCACGTCAAAAGACCCACACTCTGTCTGACACAACATCATGCAGAAACATTATGCGCACTTTATCATTTTTTCATCTAAATATGAAAGGCTACAGCATCTAAATGTGTCAGAAACGTGTGTTATAATGCAGTGGGGCGACTGGAATGTGCAATTATACAAACTGTACTTATCACCTATAATCTTGTTTGTCTGTCTGAATGCTGCTGGTCAGAAAAGTCAGCGCATGCAGCATCACCTCAGTTTAGAATCAAGCCTTTTTGGTCATAGTAAATAAAAAACTGGTTGCAGCTTTTGTCATGAACAGTTCAGTTCCTACCTGCCCCCCCCCCTTTCGATACCGTACTCACTTGCAGGCTCTTAGAAGAGGACTGGATGGTGGGAGAAGCTCTGCTAGTGTCGTGTAACATGGAACAGCCACAGCGTTGTAAAATCCCACCTTCAGCACACACGAATGCAACAGAAGGAAAAAATTAGTATCTACTGTACACTAGTTGGAATAAAGCTCACATTGTCCTTGTGTAAAAACTAGTATTGCTGTAAATTGTAATTGTAATGCTGAATAAAGCTTCTGGTCTCCTCTTATTTACTTCACAGCTGTGTGAAGTAGAGAGGAACGATAGTTTGAGGAACATCAGTATAAGTCTCACTTGGCCCTGGGGAACCTCATCCTTCTTGTCTCGGTCCATCATAGGGATCGGCTGCATCCCAATCTTCTTCATCTCATCTCCCTGTGAAAGAACAAACCAAAGAGAGACGTTCCCTTTTATTTTTACATAATGTGGCAAATGTCCCAACCACCTGACAAGACTATTTTAGGTCTTACGAACTGTGGGATCGCTAGGTGTAGCTAGGAGCGGTTTCTTAAGAACAAACAGGATCTGTCTACAAGGACCATCATGACACTTCAAACTGCTTGAACAGTATCCCACTGTACCTCGGCCCAAAACTCGGCATAGATATCGTTGGCGGTGAGTCGTGTGATTTGCCATTGCTTGGTAACGGAACACAGGTCACATGCTGTCATCATCAGACCGATCACACGGTCCCTGCAGGGGAGCAAAGCCTTGTTATAGATGAACCCATGCAATGAAGCCGCTGTGCTTTTTCTTCCCCCGCACGCCAGCGCCGAGCTCCACCTGTGCGAGTGGTTGTTCAAGTCCAGCGCGCGCGAGGACAGCAGCTCCGTCAGCTGCTGGTGGTTGTTGAAGTAGAGCGCCAGGTCCGTGGCGATGATGGCCTTCCTGATGATCTCCAGCACCTGCTCGTATTCGCTGGAATTCAGGTTGGAGAAAATATTGTGCCCTTCCAGCTATGGGAAACAAAGAGATCAATAAAAAAGCAAAAGCTCCACTTAGGAGGCGTTCAGCTCAACTACGGACTACGACAGGTCGCGATCTCAGGCTCAGGTCCCATCCAGCACATCCTGGATGTTACAGAAGAGGGCACCCACATCCAAACCATCCAAGCACTGATTTGAATTTCTAGGGAATACCTGCTCTCTTACACATAAAAACACAAGCATTAACAGTACAAACAGTATTTTCATAAGTCTTAAAATCGTCTGTAGAGTTTTTTCTCATGTATGTTCTGCATAGTGGAGCTCTACCTGCAGGATGGAGACGGTCTGAGAGAAGTGGTGTTGCTCCATGGTGGAGGTAGAGTACAGAGCAGCGAGCGGATGGTCAAACTTCTGCAGGTAGGAGTTGGTGTAGCCCCGGTGGTCCAGATCGTGGCACAGGCAGGCTATCAACAGACCCTTCTTCTGCAAGAGGAGACAAACCAAGGAAGATTCACAACCTGATTCATTTCCTGGTCGCTTCAATAAACCAGCAGCCAGACAAGAAGCGAACCTCTAGCTCTGTGAACATCCCAGAGGTTTTCTGAAGGATGGCGTACATACAGTGTGCCACCGTCACGGCGTGCTTCCAGTTGTGGTAGGGCACGCGCCGGTAGTTCTTCCGCACCGACATGGTGAAGCGGCACAGCTTCTCCAGCTCGAAGCTGCACACGGGGGGAACGGAGCTGGTGAACGAGCGCTTGGATCAAGCGGCGGCGCTGACGTCTCCGCGTCTTTACCTGGTCTTTCCGCAGGAGTTGTGAACCATGTAGATGAAGACGGCCGGCCAGATCTCCTCGAAGGGGCTGATGTCAAAGTGGAACCTGAGCAGAGCGGGAGAGAGGGGGGCAGAGTTTATTTTGAAAAGACCACGGGAGGCAGATGAGAGGAGTTTCTGTGAGCGAGGAGCGATCGGGCTGACGTCTACACACCCGGCCCCTTCCTGCACTGACCCAATATCCCGGCCTGGACTCTTTCACAGACCTACAGCCTCAGGCTGTCTACGCTCAGGGCCACGCGCTTTCATGCAAACCTTTTGGAAAGACTCACATTTCAATCTCTTTATAAATGGGCGTGGGGAGGTTGAGCTGGGTGAGGGTCTTCCACTCTTCCGACGTGCAGATGCTGTGATACGACAGTTTCTCCATGGTTACTCTGTAAATGCATTCGGACTGCCGGATCCTGTGGTACATCTGTGGGAGTCACACATCAGGATCAGGTACTGTAATGTATAGGTAATCGCTCTGGGATCGTGCAGCATAACCTTTTTACAACACGAGGGTCAGACAGTCAAGTTTTCCACAACAGCCCAGTGTCATATTTCATTTGTGTTGCTCCAAGAACTGTCTCCACATCTGGTTTGTATCCCTGTCCCCTTCCCAGAGGGGCAGGAGAACGATGCCAAGCCCACCTTCCAGCGCGAGTCGCCATAAATCAGGAAGTGGCCTAAGCGAGTTTCCTAGAGACGCGAGGCCTTAATGACAGCTCCACATAAATCCTGTCAGCGGACGGACACAGACCGCTCGTCTTAAAATATTAACGCGCCTCATTAATTTTAAAACTAACTTTGTGACGCTGCTCCTGCGTAAGTTTGTCGCACGAGATGACGGTGAGTCAGGGCCCACAGAGGAGAGGCTTTGACAGACAGACCACACAATGCAGGCTTTGACTGTTAGCATGTGTTCCACGAAAGGGATGCTGATCGTCACCAACAAGACAGAAATCTGGGTCAAAGACAAGTTTCTAGATCTTTGAAATACAGCACTACTACACTGACAGAATCCCATCCTAGGAAGTTGGATTGTGCATTCAAAGCCAATAGGTGATATTGAATCATAGCATAAAGAGCAGGCTTGTGCAGAGAATAAAGATGGGTCACATTTAAACAGTAGAGGATAAATCTAGTGCACTCACGTTTGCACAGTGTAAGGCCAGAGCACAAAAGACAGCAAACATCTTAAAGTTGTTCTCGTCTGTTTTAGTGAAGGCACTTCCGCTCAGCTTGTTCACCATCTGCACCACACCTATGACGGTCCCCCTGCTCACAATGGGCATGCACAGGATGTTCCGCGTGGTGTATCCGGTTTTGAGGTCCACCTCTCTGTGGAGGGAGACATGCCAGAGCGTTAGGTGGACATTTATCATAACAAGGTCGCTGGGGTCAACAGACGACCTGCTAATATTATTGTTCATGATACACGATGAGTCAGTAATAAGGAGTTCACCGGTTGAACCGTGGGTCTGCATAGGCATCTGGGATATTTAAGACTTCCCCTGTCTGAGCCACTTGGCCAGCTATTCCCTTGTCTATAGAAAACCTAACGGAGGAGACGGGAAGAGAGCAGAGCAGAGGAGTCCATTTGATTTGTACAGTAACTGGCCATCGATCAATGAACTGGTAAAAATCTGCTTCACAAAATTAGGAATCCATATTAGCTCCACAAAAGAAAATCAATGTGCAATTCTGTTATTAGAAATTGGATTTATAGCAGAAATTGTTCCTTTGAAATTGTACATTCGGGGATGAAATGATTGTGTTCCTCAAGAGGACACATTGAAACAAATGAGCAGATACTTTGATGTTTGCCTGTTCCTGTCACAAAAACAATACTGCAGAGAAGTCTCACTCACCGTATTTCTTTGGTTTTCCTAAAGACAGGTTTGCCTTCTTTGACCTCCCCGATATCGAACAGGTCAGAGTACAGTTCTTTGTTGCTGTGATCTACCTGGAAGAGGGCGCACCTGTCTGCGTTCACCAGGTTTTTTGCATATATCTGCAAAAAACAACATCAGGGGCAGAGACCAATTAGCAACACAGAAGTTCAAAACAAGAACACTGGCGTCTCAATTAATTCGTATGTAACGCTGCAGGTTTAGTTGCTTCTTTTAGATGGAACATATAAATATAGGGAAATATGAATACATTAAAACAATTACTCATCGTTCCTGTTTGTTTTGTTTACGTTGGCCTGAATGACCTGAGATGATATCATAGTCACGAGGCAGCAAAATACCACACACACAGACAGAGAAGTGGGTTTTAGTAAAAGAAACTGTGCCTAAGTTACTAAAAATATCAGTAAAGTCTGACTTTATTTAACAAGTCTATAAACCTATAATAGACCTAATTATAAATGATCATAATTATTATGAGCGGTTTTGTTTAATTTTATTATTCTCTATATTATTAATGCCAACCAGCATGTGTTGTCCTCTAGGACTATTAATATTATTGATGCCCCTCAGGTACTGAGATGAGCGGCATCCCTACTTGTTAACACACACTCCCAGGTATCAATGAGGACGTACTTGCAGAAGTCACACTCACCATAATATGTTCAAGTAGAGAATCTATTGCCACAATGTTATCAAAGTATGTTCTGTGCGAAAAGAAGAGATGGCGCATTGAGATGTTTGACAAATGGGAAGCTCTGATGACGTTCACATTCAAGACATGAAAGCAACTTCGGCTACTTTAGTTTTTTATTTAATGTTCTATTTAACTTTGAACCTAACATTTTTATACCCACATAAAATGATAACATTTGATAAAGGTTTGCATCATATTTGTTAACTGTCCCACAGGAGGCTCTTACTTTGACACATCGAGTAGGAAGTCATTGAGCTCAGTCTGTTTGGCAAGGCCTCTGCACACCTAGAGACGAAGAAAAGGTCAGGATCCTGCACACAGGTGTATGAAACAGCTCCCTGCATAAACGCGGCCTGTTTTGCAGCGAGTTGCACTGCCTCGCTGAGACTCAGGAGTCCACTGTGGCCAGTGCCGCAGTGGGACCCGGCCTCTCCTAGGTATTCATGCCGCTCCTGCTGTCTGCTCGTACAAAGACAGCAGTGGGACGAGGTGACGTCCTCGAGGAGCTGTTTGCTGAACCTCTGCCTCAGCTGATTGGTTTGGACTCTGTGACAACCTAGTTCCTGTACACAGTGGAGTTCCCTGGTAATAAACACCAGCGCAGAACCAGAACAAACAAAGCCACCCAGGATCATAATAAACGGGATGGGCAGGCGACACCTTCAATGGAGCGGTCTTGTGTGGATGCGTTGGCTCACCTGTACTTGATGAATGGCAACCGATGCCCACGCTAAATTAGCTGTAGCAACCTGGAAGAAAAAGAGAAGTTTAGTTCCAGTTACACATAACTAACATACGTTACTATACACGCTCTCCTTGTGGTTACGCACATTGGGAAGTCTCATGATCAGGTGACCTATGGAGCGCTTTTAAGCTACAACTTTAAGGTTCAGCAGCTTTGACCATTTTTCCACAATCAACTGAACCCCACAATCCTAACAGAGGTCTTAAACAGATCCAGATTAAGATGAATACCAGGCTAACTGTAGTTCTGTCAGCCTTGCTTCAGCCTCCAACTCTTTTGTCTGGGTCAGACTGACCTCCTGGTGGCTGAGGTTGAAGGGCTCCCGGCCCCAGCGCCGATGCAGCTCCAGGATGGCGATGAGGTCCCCGATGGCAGTGACGATGGGGAGGCACAGGACAGAGTGGATCCCTGAGTCCTGCCCTGTGCCGTCGGGGAAGCGCTCGTCCTAGAAGTCGACAGAGTCACGGCAGCTTAACGACGGACGTCGGCGTAGTTGTATATTTCAAGGGCAGTTGGTTTCCCAGCTAAGCAGTCAGAGAGCAGACCTACCCCCATGATGTCCTCTACTAGCAGTGTTTTGCGAGTCTTGGCAACGTGAGCGGCGATGGTTGTCCCAAATGCTATGGGGCCAGAGGGGATGAGGCTTGGAGGGCCATCCTTGGCCCCCGTTGGAGTGAACAAACATAGACTCTATTGAGAAGCACAGACAAGACCAGAGAATGAAGCAGAAGAGAGGGGGTGAGCTGCGTGCACGCGGCGGCGTTAGCGCGGAAAGCGCTTTGGGAACGTATCAGCTTACATTGTTGCATTCTCCCAGGAAGTAAAGTGCAAATCCATCAGCTTTTGTTGCTGTAAAAAGAAGAGACGCGCGTCACATATGTCCAGAGTAACATCTGAATGTACGTTCACATCACAGGCTACTGTATGTCTGACAAAAGTCCGGTTACGAGCTAATAGCACTCTTTTAGCCACGTCCCACATGCAGGAACAAGGACGCTCTGACCCAGGCTTTTGACTTGCATCCAGTTCATCTCATTCCCAGTCCTGTTTCATACTGGTATATGGGTCAGGCTGTCATACATCGTGGCAACAGACACAAATGATCCAGAAATGGTTTTTAATAGACGTACAGTACAACTCACATTTTGTGTAATGGCTAACGTGATAACACGCTGACAATGTTAGCATAGTTCTTATTCTTCATTTAATTCACATGGAGATTGACTGACTGTCACGACTCGACTCCTCCTCCTGAAAGATGCTCCGGGCCTTTTAAAACTGTCTATCGTGACTGAACACGACTTTTCCCTCCTTTCTGGACAATTCCACCGTTTACCTGTTTTGACGATGTTGCACAGCTCGTAGAGCAGGAGCTTGTTGTCTCCTCCAGTGTCCAGGCGCTGCTCCATGTAGCTGTTCAGTTCGTACACCACGCCCTGCATATTTGTGTCCTGGTACTGACGGACACAGGACACACAGAAATTCGTGACTACAGCTGCATAAACAGCGAGAGCCACCGACAAAGAAGCGGCAACACCTGCACCGCGAGCCGCTACTGTGGCGCAGCAGCTACTAACTCAATTTGCAAGGCTTTTTTCAATGAAAGGAGGATTATGTTCCTGCCATTCACAAAGACAGCGCGGGCCCGTACCCCACCCATGCTTTTCACTGCTGCCTTCTAGAGCAGGGATCCATCCTCAGTCCTGCGGGGAAGGCCGCCGGAGCCCCACCGCTCTGATTAGAGCCCTGGCAAGCTCCGGCACTCAGCTCCGGCTTAAAAGTGTGATTACGTAACAGGCGGACCTCCCGCCTTGTGCGGGGCCAGAGAGTCGTCTATTTCTGCGCCTGCAGAGAGGGTGAGGACAGGACGGCAGGGAGAGTGGCGCACTACAAAGCCCCCCCCACGGGACGCCTTCAATCCACCCACATCCTGTTTGCACAGACGTATGGATGACGCACTGAGGGGTTAAGTGGACCTCATTTCATTTTGTGTGTGTGGAGTTCTTCTCACAGTCCCGACACCTTACTTCCAGGGGAAATGATGGCGTACTTGTTCTGCCCATTTTCCTGCCAGCGATCTTTCAAATGAAGATGGAACTTTACTTCACTTTGTTTCTTATTATTTCTTTTAATCCTCTTTTAACTGCTGCCTTTTTACACCAGCCTTTACTGGACCACTGCAGTGTTAAAATCACACGGCTGCATCTGATCCAAGGCTCCACTGGCATTAATTCAAAGAAAAATAAAAACAATTCTGTATTTTTCAAATGAGTAACTCTGTGTCATAACTGGTGTCAAAGTGTTTAGCTTCGACATCTGAATACGCCGGTGCAGCTATTAAAGCACTCTGTGCCGTCCTTCAATTAGATCGGGCATATTGTCCGTTCCGGCTATGAACTCAATTAGTGAGCGAGGTTAGCCATGGGATTTAGGCAGCAAAGTGAAACAATATCTACAGTGTGTGTAAAGTGAAACTTCAACTGTTCTGCCACATGCAAATGCCCAAGCACATAACTGAAGCAACACCTACCCGACTGACTTCTTTAGGCGACGTGTCATCTGCAAAGAGAAACAAGTATTTACAGTAGCTCGCATTTTTAACTTCAACTAAGTCAAAACCTAAGATAAAAGATGTTAAATACTTTCTTCTGTCACTTCTAGTGGTTAATGTCATATAATATTAGCCAACATTAACTATATCATTGCAACAGAATGAGCAACAGAGAAATCTGCCAAGGTCGTCTGGGGCAGCGAAGAAGCAAAACCACATGATTCCCAGTAAATGCACTGTGTAAACATAACAGATAAATATTTAATCTACTTATGATGCAGAGACACATTATTTTCCTTTTAAGCAGAATTAAGAGAGAATTAAATTTAACCCAACAAGTGCAGCGTTTTGTGGCCCCAAGTGTAAATTCCAGCGTGACTGTTGTCTGTGGACAGCAGATGCTGAACTATGTGATGATAATAAAGAGCTCTGTGAGGCTACTACTGACTAAAGCTAATGCCACGCACACAGCTCGGGCTGTTCTTCGTTACACACGGGTCAACAGCACATGAGAACAGTAGCGGCTCAGATCTCCGCGATAGCGCTTCATGTGATGCGGCCATGTGAAAAAAGCCGGGCATATTTGAGGAGCGTCTCACCGAAGCGCTGAGCGAAGCTGCTCCTCTTCACACGCCCGCGAATTAGAGCCGGCTACAGTGTTTGTTGTTTTAAACATTCCTCCGGTATGCTATGAGTTTCCTAACTTAGCCGTGAGAGCTATTTTAGGGTGAACCCCTGGCCGGGCGTGACGTCAATCGGGGGACAGAGCGCTGTACTTGGAAAAAGCTTGAAAAAAAAGAGGAACAATTCAAGAGTTTTTAAATGGAAAAATAATGTTTGGACTTTGACCTCCCTGAGGAGGATATTTGGAAACGCCGTATTGCAGTGAGAAGGGCTCACTTCTGAAGATGTAGATAAATGCAAACCAAACGCAACCACTTAAACAAGCTGCAAGCTTTGCTGCACCTGAACAGCCTCAGTCCATACCATGTTGCAGGTATTCCTTCGAAATGAACTGTGTGTGACTCCTCTATGTGACACAGGGTTCAAGACTCATGTGAACACTCGGCCCAAAAGGTCAAAAGTACCACAGTTTATTGCCTAGAGAAAGTCTTGGAAATAATTCATTTCACATAGTTTGTTTACAGAATGGGACGACTGCTCGGTTATTGTAGCTAACCATTAATCACAATGTTTTCGCGCTCGCTATTAGCATATTGTTTTAAGATTAAGCTGTTTGTTATGATTCGAGGCCTGTGGTGGTAGATTAGCTGTTCTCGGAGCGCACAACTTAATAGAATGGGGCTCAGGCTGGAAGGAGAAAACCCGCTCGCCGACCACGTTTGTAAAGACAGAAAAAAATCCCAGTACAGTTAAAATAAACGGATCAGCGTGACTTCAGACGGGAGAAACCCCTCTCTTGAGTCTGGATAGAAAATTTGATTCTGACTCCTTTACCACAAAAACAGCAAGACGGTCAAAGCCTTTTCACACTCCAAAGAAATATCTGTTCATGTATATTCATATAATGATTTCAGGCTGTGCACAATATATACAATTCAAATGGGTAAAGTATTAAATATACCACTGTGCATCACTACACCACTAGCACCTAATGGAATAATGACCTCAATCACTCAACTTAAAATTCCACTAAAATAATGGCTAATCTGGATTTGTGCACTTTGTGTGGTTTCTGATGACACCTACACCTGTGTAATTTGCAGAGACGCTAAGGTCACGGTGGAGCTGTTGGAGGAGACGCGGGGGTAAACACGGCGAGGAAGCAGCCGGACCGGGGCAGCAGCCCCGGGGTACGGCCTTTCACCCAGGAAAAATCTCTCACTCAACTCGGCCTAATGCGCACGGCACTTGATGGGCGCCTTATTGATCTGCCGCCGCGGACACACACTCTGTCAAAGGACGGTCAGCTGGCAGTGACTCGGCGGTCAATATATGTCAGGCCAGTGGTCGCCCTGCATCGACCTGCAGCACAGAGGACGCGCAGCTGCCAGAAGTAGCAGGCGTCTTTTTCTCTCCTCACCTACTTGCCTTTATTCTGCTCATCCCTTAGTAGGGCTCTGTTTTCCTGTTTGGTAAGTGTTAAGCAACAATCAGGGGTTTAGTTTGGCACAGTACAGTACAGTAGGGTGATGATCAGCAGCTCTGAGGATATTTTCAGGCATTCGTGAGGTATTTTAGGCTGAAGAGGACTTCCTCCCCTCTCCTGATGGGAAGCCCTGCAGGTGAGGCAGCTCTTTTACCACAGCTCCTCCTACACAAGCGCAGCTTTGTCCGCCTGTGACTGCTGGCCAAAGGCATCCCAGAAACAGTATCAGCTGCTTCACGGCCCTCCCTCGCCCTCTGGTTCCAGGCCGGAGGGCCGGACACTCAGTCAGACGTCTTCCACAAGTGTTTTTAATTTTTAATCAGCCTGTTTATTATTGAAGCATTCAGCTGTGTTAAAATTATACTATAAACTGCAAACATCACTGAAGACTCTGTTCCGCCTCCGTCTCAAGAATTATTAGTAAGAACTGAACATTCAGAGGAACAAAGTCTTACACCTGTGTGTGTGTGTGTCTGTGTGTGTGTGTGTGTGTGTGTGTGTGTGTGTGTGTGTGTGTGTGTGTGTGTGTGTATGCAAAATGCACAGATGAGCCTCTGGATGCAGGCAGCCAAGGGTTTGGGATCTATTAATTAGCCCTTGACAGTGTGTAGTGTGAAGTAAACATTGCCAGTGGGACAGCGGTCAAGAGACCAATGATGGTCAAATGACATCAGCAGGGATTCTGGGAAACCGTGCTCAGCTTCATTGTGTTGAGTAACAGGTTGCTATAAGCTATGACTGTGACTGAGACACCAGCATCTGCCATCAAAGCTGTAAGACTGAGCTTAACACTACTGTAAGTCTACAGTAATTATTATAATGTATCATACAACAGATATGAAATATTAAAGGAAGGTCATAGTGAGATAATAAAAATGAAGGCCTTTCTGGAAGTACAGGCTGCAGCAAACACACCCCCGCATGTATTTGTGCAGACAAAGTGATTTATGTAATCCAATGTTGGCCATCACATGATAAGTGAGAACGGTACTGGCTGCAGGGACCGCTTCCAGGAAGCAGCGCCTATCGCAGTGACAGTCACATGATGACAGGTCCTGCTGTTTCACGCAGAAACACTATTACCTGAGGAAGGCGGAGCAGGCAAATTAAAAATAGATGCTTTTAGGGCAAGTCTGCTATTTTATCAGAAGCCTCGCCTTTTTTAACACAGAACAAAGAAACGTATCAGAGTGTGTAGGTCAGACTCCTCCTCCTCCCGACACGGAGGCTGCGTGACCGACCGGAGGCGCCTGTTGTTTGAGTGGATACGGTCAGAGAGGGAGGTGGTGCCTGAGCGTCTGCTGCCGCTGGTCTAACAGACTTACAGAGATGCTGCGGATCAGCTCTGATAGAGACACGTGTTGTGATGAGAGAGCCCCTTTACTGATGCTTTTATTTTGAGCCCGGATCAAAAGTCCAACTGCATCAAGATGGCGACCGCGTTTTTCTAATGATGAATTATTATAGAAAGATTTTTATTAAAAAAAACAAAAAAAAAACTATGAGACATGCTGCTTTGGGTTTTGGATGCTGTATTTAATGTCATTCAGTAGGTTGTTTTCAACAGTATGTTTGCTCAGTGAGGTTGGAGGTTGGCTTCACTGAGACCTGGAGGTGTACCTGGAGACTCCCTACTAACACCTGACGCTTTATTCTGCACAATATGAGCATCAACTTTGAAATTTGACCCTCCCCTCCACTTTGTGCTCCATCATAATGTGCATCGAGACGGCTTCCGCGTTTACTGTAGGACTTTTCTTGTGGCTGCTTATTGCAGTCACTGCATTACACAGAAGCTGTACAATGATGGCGTTTCCAGGAAAGTTATTCAAGCTGCCCTCCTGAAAAAAACTGAACCGAGCGGCTGAATGGAGCGAACCAAAACGTCTTTGAAAGCATTGTTTCCTTCCCTGCATTGAGGGAATTCAGTTTCAGGAGTGAAACGACAATGACAAACTGTTCCGTGGACTTTCTGTGTCGCCGTCAATTAACCTGAGCCTCGATGGGGAAATTAGTGAGACTGATTAGAGCCCGCGCCCCATCCACCTGTCAGTCTTTGCACAGGAGTCTGCTTTAAACCCTGCGCGCCACAGATCTGTTTGCAGACACTTCGCGTGGAAATGCGACAAACCCATCCCCTCGTTTCCCCCCCCTTCGCTTGAACACACCCACACCCCGAGCGAGCTAACGCACCCCCCACCACCACCACCACAGCTACACCACCCCGCCCCTCCCCTGGGCCCCCCTTCAGCCGGCTGCATGTCTCTGGAGGTCGCCTCTGACGTCAGCAGCTCGACTGGGCCGAGTGCCAACCCTGTGGGCCCTTGATGGATGCGGTTGGTCTGAGAAACAGTCCACTGTGTGTGCAGCGCACGGCACAGACTCGGCTCGGCTCGCTCAAACACATCTAATGACCCGTAAACACCCGACAGGCCCCGTCCCTTCCTTCTGTCTATCGCACACGCTGGCGATTGAAGGCGAGGATGAGTGATTTGTCCTGCGAATGGTGGGGATGATAAACAGAGGTGGACTGAGGAGGGCTCATTTCCAACGTGCAGCAGATACTCGGGGCCGCGGGGGATTTGTGGCCGACGCTCGTGGCGTTATATGAATCAGAGCAAAGTCCCACAGATGCTGCAACCGCGCCTACCTGCAGCCTTGCCGCCGGTCTTCCTCTTCAGCCATCGATCCAACGTCTCGGCACTCACGCTCTCCGAAACAAAGTCGTCCAGCATCTGCGGGTGCAGCGAGAGGTAGGCCTTCACTTTGTCATCCGTCAAGCCTGAAAAGCACGGAAACGGGGTTATTTCAGCGTGATGGGAGCGTTGGGGAGGTTGACGCTAGCTCAGCTGTGGTTACTGTGCAGCCGCGTCCCCAGAGACGGGAGCCCCCAACAGAGGCGGCGCGATAAAGGAGGACTCGATTGTGCTTAATAGGCAATTAGGTCCTTGAGAGCTGGCTAAGTGCTGCTGTTTACCGTCTCCGTCGTCAGGGAGAACAGCCATTTGCCGGAGCCCTGCCGGAGGAACGTTAGCGCAGCCGCAGGTGTGCGAGAGGCCGCCGTGCGCGGGGCACTCGTGCGGCGGAGTGTGTATCAGCCACTGGGACTGTGTTATGACGTGCAACCTGAAGTCATTACTCAGGGAAAATAAAACAAATCCCACGGCGGCGCGGAGCTGCTTCATGGTCGCGGTCGCCTTTATGCCGCCCTCTCACGAAAACCTGCAGCTATCGGCCGCGGGGGGTGCGTGTGGAGGGGAGTGCAGCTCATGATCCACGGGAGGACGTGCTCCTCCATCCACGCACGCGTCACCCGCGGACATGCTGAATTTTAAGACCGCCGTGTCCTTTAACTTATCTGAACGCGAGTCGATTGCAGCGCCTGTGGCAGCAGGAGGTGCTGGCAGTGTTGGGGGGGGGGGGGGGTTGGGGTTTGGTCTGCAGCCTGACGCTGTCCAGACACGAGACACCGCTCTTGAGGAGCGCTCGCGAAAAAAAAAAAAAAAAAACGGCTCACGAGACTCCTGGCCATCTGTGACGCACTTCGGCCGAGCGCGGCTTAATAAATCAGAGAAAGTTAAGGGCTGTGCGAAGGAGCTGCAGGGGAGAGAAGGACACACAGCGAGGAGGAAAGCGAGAGCCCGGCTGAAGGCCCTCGCAACACAAAGGCGCCACTGTGATTAGTGGCGGGACAGAAAATACGCCATGAATTGATGAATACATGTTTTGTGCGGAGGGCTCTCAAGATGATTTCACTCCCGTATGTATTCACATGGACAAAAAGTGAAACATTCTGTTTATACTGGGGCAAATAAGATAAGATAAGAATTTTGCAGTGGACACATATTGGTTGGTTGAGATATAAAAAAGCTATAAACAAGAACAACTAATTTGTTATGCTTTGATGGACCAATGTGTCCACAGTTGAAAAGCACAAATATGAGAAATACAAATATGAACAAAATGTTTTAAAATTGTTGAAGTGGAGAGAAAAATCCAGGTTACACATTTATTTATGCAAAGTATTATGTAAAATGCAGAAACTTGTGCTCGTACTTGCGTCGCGATAACTCTCTTGGATTGAGAAAAAACAAGCTGAAACCAGATTGGAACACGTCTTCAACTAATAAGATCAATTTGTTTGGGTTTGGTTTCCTTAAGAAGTTAAAAAAATATATAGATTCTGAGGAACGCTGGTTTTATAACACGATCACTCATAGCTCACTCATAAGGAAGACGCATGCTGTAGAAGTGCAATCTAACGTTACAGTGCTTTATGGGAAGGCAGGGCACATGACAGGAAAGCCTTCGAGGGCTGACTTCCTCTAAATTTCAGAGCAAAGAAATCAGAACGACATCATTCAAACATTTCGTTGTAGTAATGCAACGTTTGCTTTCTGTGAGCACAGATATTAACAAGTGTGGGGGGGGGGGGGTTGTCTGCACGTCACGCATGCATTAATCTGGACCCGTGTGGAAGTCGCTGGTTACTGGAAACAGGCACAAAAATGTAAATATCATTAATGCCTGGAAAAAGCACAAGACGGTGATTTGCGGCGCTTTCTTCACAGCATTCCTCCGCCTCCTCCTCCTCGGAGGCCGACCCTCCCTCCGGTTTCATCTGAGCCGCAGCGTCGCCTAACGCGACCGCGGCGACAGCCAGAGCTGCGCGATGTGCGTCAGTGCCGGGCCACTGCTACGGCGGCTGATCAGAGGTGCGGTGGGACGGATCCGATCAGTGGGCTGGTCAGACCCCAGTGAAGTTCATAGAAAGGTGATAAAGCTGCTCATTGTTGTTATTACTCATATGGACTTGATCACTTCCCTGTTGGTGCTAATGATGTTTTAGTCTATATCATATTACAGGTCAGGCTCCTCCAGGCGGTGACGTGGATTCTCCTCTACCCTTTTCACGGACTATTGTTCCTCGAACAGTTGTTTAAATGAAACCACGTGCGAGGGAAACCTCCAGACACGCGGGTCACAACGGACACGGCCGCAAGCTCAATGCGCTCAATGCAATGAGCCGAGTACAAACGCACTGTCGCTCGCCACATCTGCACGTGGGCCGCGTCGGGCGACGTTCCGCTGCCCATTCACACGAACGCGAGGAGGAAGCAGCGCGTTGCGCAGCGCGTTTGTGAGCCGCTGCAGCCCAGTTGGCAGAGATTTGGGGGCCTGACTCAGACTTGGGCTTCCTGTGTAAAACGCGTAGCCAAGTGCATGAAGTTAGGTATTGTTGCATAACACTTATCTTGACTACAGCACGCCACACCCTGGGACTGGGAAGGGAAGGCCACAGCAGTTATAGTCTGTCTGGGTCTGCTCGCACAGATACGGGCCTCCATGTGAACGGGCTCTGGGGACGGCACCAACAGACGGTGGGGGGGGGGTTGTTATTAATATGGCATTTCAGGTATCACAACATCCTAAAAGGGCCTAAAAGTAGTAAATCCCTTTATTAAAGTTTATGGGCTTTTTTATTAAGGAAAGCAATTAGGCACGGTGTTATTTTATATGGAAAAGTAAATGGTTTGTAGAGATGCTGTAAACTTTAAGTAGTTCACTCCATTGATCAAATGTGCTTTCGGTACTTTTGTATAGTAAGACCATTTCCAAGTATAGGAAGTGGGATGTGTATTGTGAGCTGACGCATTCAGTGATCTGCTTGGACTGTGGTGACATCAAGTCACGAGGCCTAATAGGAAACTTTGCAGGTCAGACTTTCAGAGAGAGGCCTGGAGTCTGAGTGACGTTAACGAAGCAGCGGACAGAAGAACGAATCCCTCCAACACAAGAGCTCCTTCTTTCGCGTTTGTCCATAATTCATCCATATCTTATGAATTATTGACACGCCATCGCCGCAACTGAGCAACTTTCTTTTCATCTCTTGTGAAAACAGATATTTTAGTGTGAGTATCTTAAGTTACCGGATCAATCCCATTAGGACATTCTGTATAACTACCTTTTTTATTCACTCTTTGTTTCGCCTGTTAAAATGTATACGAGAAACCATTTACTGTTACAGTTTATGCTGTAGAAGTCCAGGCTGTTTTAATTAAGCCTACAGAAATTAAATTTCATCCTTGAAAAAGGACGTTAGAAATGAAGCATCGTCACCGTTGTCTCTTTGAGGTGTTTTCTTTTTTACATTACACAACTTTTTCCAGCTATTTGCTCCTGTTTTATTTTCAGCCAGGATTTAGTGATTTCCTCACTCTTCACACCAGAAGGGCTGTTTTTCAAAATTGAAGATGGGTTCAGCTGATGCAGTTTTGCTGACGGTAAACTCTCACGCTGCTACACAGTTTTAATTCAAACAATGACGCCATAAAACAAGTGGAGGTGCGGAGGAGCCTGAACGCCCCTGTTGCACCTGTGTCTCTAGCCTTGTCAGATGACAAAGCCAACAGCTGGGGCCGGCGCTGGCACTGCCAGCGTTTGGTGAGCGAGACGTTCTCCCTCCGCAACACACAGATGAAAAACACACACCAGAGAAAATGGGAAAAGACCACTTCTCTTGCAGCGCACTCCTTCTGGCAGAGAGTCAAGGGCAAGCTGCCAAGGTAGTACTTTTCACTTTCCTGACATGAGGCTGATCCAGGAAAGGGGGAGGGAGGAGGGGGAGGGGAGGGGGAGGAGGGGGGGGGGGGGTGCAGGGTGCGTGCGTCAGCAGGTCCGCCTGGGACTCCCTTGCCAGGAGGTGGGGAGAGCATGTGGTTCTTATCTTATCTATGGGAAGGCTGGAGCTCAGCATCCGACGCTGGCGGTCAGCGAAAAAAAAATAAAAACTCTCCTACTGGTCTCCCACTGCTCAACTCGAGTATTCGCCAAGCCTGTGCTGTGAGCACGCGCGTGTGTGTGTGTGTGTGAACATGCAGGTGAACACTTACACACCTCCTGCATAAACCGAGCACAAGTGGACGGGTCCGGAAAAGCAAAACCTGCAGCCCCATCGCTTCAGGAGACACACCCCCACACGGTGAATTCAAACATGTGAGCTCACACACACACACACACACACACACACACACACACACACACACACACACACACACACAGAGGGAGATTTCCATGGAAATGTAATTTGCATTATTTCCACTTGCATGGTCCAGGTCATTAGACGTTAAGGGTAATGGCTATAAATGGCCGACTGAGCTGTAGATAAGGCAGGTCCCTTGATCGTCAGGCTAACAGATGTCACACACAAGCACCAACACTTAAAGCGCAGTTACACACACGCAGCGCTTCAGCCTCCATCCTCCACCTCAAGGCTTCCGCCTGCAGTAAAACACGAGCCGCTTTCTCCGAGGCGACACCTTGCACTGAGCTAGCGATCCGACGTAGCGCCCCCCCCCCCCCCCCCCCCCCCCCCCCCCACTTCCCCTGAGCCACATCAGTAATCAGGGGTCATGTTCCCCACTCCACATCTGGACCGAAGCTGATCCCCGCAGCCGCTCGGCAGAGGGGCCGGTGGGGACCCGGTAATGAGAACCACAGATCCGTGCGTCTTCTCCGGCGCTGTGCTCTTTTATGGGCTTTGACGCGAGGACAAGTCGAGAAGCGCTCTCTACATGCATGCGGCCTTTTCCCATCCCCGCAGCGAGCTCGCGAGGGGTCAGCGCGCGCCTCGACAAGAATGGCATCTGTTTCGCCGCTCACATGGCACGCTGTGCTCCGGCACCGGTCCAGGCCCGAACGGACCTTGGTATAAAAAATGGCTCGAAGTACACGACAAGCTACTTTTGATTGGTTTGAAGTTCCTGAGAGGTCAAATAAAGACAAATCACAATAGGAGCCTGGCAATCTGGAATCAATTAACCATTCATATTTCATTCAAGCTTTAATTCTTCTTACAGTCACATCAAGTGCTCTGTGTATTTACATATTAGCACTGAGAGAAGTTCTGTGTGACAGAGGAGGCAGGAAATGTCCAGCGTGCGTGACAACGCAGCCTTCTTCACTGAGCCAAGCAAACGGATCAGAACCACCGACTGGCTTTAAAAAATGCCTGAAAGATCACACTAGGACCGGCCCAGGATGACCTCTGACACGGACCAGAACTCTCCACAAACCCTACGCACGGACGTACGCATAACTCCAGAACAGCACCAACTCCTTCCAGGTCAAGTTCACCAATGCTATGAAACAAGGAGCGAATAACCTGTCAGAAACGGAATCTATCTTTATGGGAAACTGTGGATTTGTGGGACAGATGAGGATGAGAGGACAGAAAACAAAACACCTTTCACACCGTAAAGCTACTGTCTACTGTGTGGGAGACACACAGTCATCTTATTACAATTCTAACATTAGTACATTACAACATCTGATTGCTTCAGAAATGTATATTCTTGCACATATTTAAGAACCTTAAACAAACCTCTTCTGACAATCAGCGCATCAAAATATTCCTACATTGAACTCACTTGAGTGGAGAGGTTGTTTTACAGTGAACACATCTGAGAATTACTTGTTATAGTACATGAAAATAGTATTAGACATGTAAATATTCCAGGTCAAACTACACTATGTGGTGCTTTGGAGTAGTTGACTCAAACCACCTACTTCTACTATTGTTCTGTGAATCCAAAAAGTGTGGAAGCTCTGTCAAATCTGAATTTCTTGTCCTTTTTTGGTCAGTATGAGGGCGGCTACCTACATACAGTACCTCAATAATACATTCCATGACTGCAGTTTACTGCTATGCGTGTACTTTGGCATCACTCAGTATCCCAGGCCCCGCACTGCTAACTTGTTATTACAGGGTTGCCACTAAAGGTCACTCGAGGTGCCACGGACACAAGCGAAGCCACTGACAGAATTATTCATTGTGCTGCACGGGCAGTAAATCACAACTAGAAGTTCCTGTTAAAATATTTAAAATAAATACAACCCTAAATAATCTGCCAACATATTAAACAAGGACTGCATAATATCCTAAAGTAGCTCGTGAAACATAGGTGAATATGGTGGATATTATTTTAGTGGTACAAACATTACCAATGCATTAACTCACTTTGCAGGCAGATATCTAATTATTTCTTTTAGTATATTTCAATAATCTAATATTGTTTTGTACATAGAGGATATCTTCCTATATTTTGCAATAATATAACTTCCAAACATAAAAGCTATAAAGACTTTTTATAGACACTTTATGCAGCTATTGGGACGTTTCTGGTAATTTAAATAAATATAAAAACAATTGTATAATTGATAAACGTATTTTTGTAGGAAGTCGCATTTCTGGATATTCGTTCTTCTTTAAGGGTTAAACCGTATTTACTTTCTGTCTTGAGTCTGACTCATGCTGTTCACACTCGCTTCGCTTTTTGATGCCCCGTTCCTGCAGCACCGCTGAACAGACCACGTCAAAACATGGATCAGAGCCGCTCCGGGTTCCGTTTGAAACCGCTGTAAAGTGACGTTTATTATTTCTAGGTCTCCTCCGGCGAAGAACCGGCCCGTCCAGATCAGCGATCAATCTGTCATTCATAAAGTTGAACAGACAGACGCGTCCGCTCGCAGCCTAATCCTCCAAAATAGGTGCATGCATTGCCACAAAATCTAACAATTAAACTTGTCATGTTTCCTTTACGCTTGATTAGCAGGAGCCAAACATACGTACTTGAACCCAGGAAACAGTCCGTTAACCTTCTGAAACAGCTTGTTGAAGACGGACCATCTTCCATGTCGGATTGTGAGCGCAAAGGGAGCCAGCGGAGAGTAGTGCGCCTCTGCAGCTGCAACTTGCGTCTGGCAGAAAAAAAAAAAAAAAAAAAAAAAAACTATTCCAGGACGAGCCGAGACGGTGGGGTCTTCACCGCTCCGGGCTGCGCTGCGTTTAGCGAGGGCAAGAAGAGCAGTGCGCTGCCCCCACCCGCCCCCCTCCACCGGCACTAGAACCCAGCACCGCTGGCCGAGGTGTAGCTACGGTCGGTCCTCCTCCCCGGCTCGGTGGCTCCGCTGTGGATGCGCCGCAGCAGCAGACTGGGGCAGCGGAGGCGACGACGCATAGTCAGAGAGAAATGGGAGTAAGCGCGCGCGCGCGCGCACACGCGCGCGCATACAAGGGTACAGGAGACGGGAGCGCGCCGTCGTCAAGTCAGCCACAACAACAAAGCGATGCCGCGACGTTTTTCAAAATAAAACCAGCCGAACGCTAAACGCGAATCCACGAAAACGACAATAAATAAGAGAAGTCGATTAAACCGTTTCTGGTGCGTCGGACTTGATGGTGTGCGATAACTGCAAGTACAGATAGGTGTATACATCTATGGTATATGCTAAAATAAATTAATTAAACCTTAAATTTTGCTACATTCACAAAGTCAAGACGTTTTCAGCGCAGATGTTTGTTTTATTTTGAAGGGATGGATGCCTGTGTTTCCGCTTGGTGCTGGGACACTCAGTCTTGACGCTGTTAGGCTGCTGTTTCTGTTCCTCAATCTGTCTGCGTAAAAAGGGCCGAGCCTCGTGCCCAGCGGTCTCCGGAGACACGCTGCCGTTTCCTGGTCCTCGACACAGTGGTCGATGATGAGATTGCTATAATCTCCAGCTTTACAGCAGGACAGAACAAAGCCTGCCAACGTTCCTTAGAGCAAGGCATTAAATTCTAACTCTTGACTTATACCCAACAGTGAGCACACTAAATCGGAACCAAAAGCCAACTTTTCACCACCTTCAACTATATAGTATGATGATATTATGATTCATAATAATGGTAAAATTTTATTATTATGTTGACACAGCAACAATGTGTGGACGTGAGGATGGTCCCAATCTCGTGTCTCCAGCTGGAAATTTTACACGAGGCTCTTTGATCTGAAGTGAACTGTCTGTTGGCCTTTTCTGGATCACTGTTGCTTATTTCAAATGTCTACAGGGAGTTGCATTTACAGAAGGAATGCATTCAATTGATTTACTTCACCAGACTAACTCAGTTGTACATTTACATAAATTATAATTGTAAATATCGTCTTGAATTGTCAGGATAAAGTAAATCAATGTAGTACATTCCTTTCACAAAGGCCAAACACTGCAAATCACCACAAAGACTGCACAGCTGCAGTGCAACTACACTATTTAGACATCTCACTAGAATCCTGGACGAGGGTTATAATCCTGATGACAATATACCCAGTGATAGTAATAAAGAAAAACAAATTAACCTTGAATTTAGCTCAGCATGAAGGACACGTGACTTCTACACTAAGAGTCTGTAGGAAACGCATTTTGGAGCAAAGGTTACTAGAAAATGGCAAAGTTAGTATCATAAAGCACAAACTTCTCTTTTCCTTTGTCTCTCTTGTACATTCAATTGGTAAAATGTCAAACAATTTCCTGTATCACTTTGAGCTTTCACCGACATCTTAGGCTCACTTAGTTCCTTAACTGTTGTTTTTCCTCAGAGGCTGAATTTCCACTAAGAATATTCATGCAGAACCGGGACACATATTTCACTTATGAGACAGTGGAACAGCAGAACAATACAGACGTGGAATCAACTTTGCCCCGTAAATTTAAACAGGGTAGAACGTTCACGTGGAATGCATAAAATGCCAAAACTGTCAGCGAACATGTACAGTGAATGATGACGGCTTAAATAGCAGCTGTGTGAAAGGGTTAGGTGATGATCCCACATCAAGTCCCAAATGAAGTGAGCTGCTTCTCTTCACAACCTTTGTAGACGTGAGCTCGTGTTATCAGCACTCACAGAGCACCTAAACAGCTCAGAGCCGGCAACATGATACAGCATAAAGTGCGCCAGATTCCCCCTTGGCCACAGCAATACATAGTGATCATATCGAGAGAGAGAGGGAGAGCGAGGTGTGGGTGCTGTGGGATACGTCAGCGTGTCATTCCTGCACTCTGGAGCAGCTGGTCCATTCAGAGGTCATTGAAAACATAATGGATTCTCTCTGACGCATTCTGTTGCTTTCTTCTCCCGTTTAGAAAATCCCTGCAAGCGGGCAATGACGCGCGATTCGGCACTAATGGTTAATTTCCGACGAAAAGTTCTATGTGAGTATAATAGTGCTGCAGCAAAACGTGCACGTCCACGTGGGTCTGGCAAAAACAGCGCACTTTAAGAAGTGCTCTCTCAGAGCTCACAGGTCATCTCTGACCCCCCCCCCCCCCCAACACGTCACTGGTTTATGCTCAGATATGTGTTGGAAAACGCCTTCCCTGCAAAGTTGGAGGCTGGAAATTTATGCGCTTATTTGAAATGGTCATAGATGAAGTGCTTAAAGTGAAATGCGGTAAATCACAAACGATGCTGCAAGTGTCTGTGACCCGCGCGTGAACCCTCCTCCGGAGCAGCAGCGCAGAGTGAAGTTAAAATAAAAGTCAGCTCCAACTGTCAGTTAAAAAAAATATGTTTCTTGTTAATAATACTCCAACTGCTCAGGATTTGTATTGTTACTAATCCATTACTACTATTGTAACACTAAACAATTACATTAAAATAAATGATTGCATTCAATTAAAGGCAAGCTTGAATTGCACTTTATTTCTGTTGCTGTGTGCTTCAGTATTAACTATACACAACACAAGCATCTCAGCGTGAAATAAAGGTTTGCATAAAGGCACAAAAGCAACTGAATGATCCCAGCAAATGATCTTGAGCTGTCAGATGTTTTCTGTACTATTTTAGGAGCACAAAGGCAGCCACATTTTTCAGGGAGCTGCCTGGCATCTTTGGCAGCCGAGTAAAACGCCAGTTTACCAAATCGCTTCCCGGCCGTTGACATTTTAAAGGCGTGTTTCTTAACGTTTGAGGTCAAATTGCAGCCACACTAATATAATGAGTTGAGTCACTGCCCAGTTCCTGATATTAAAAATTTGATTGCTCTGTTTGCATCATTTATTTTGGTCAGCTTAGCAACAACACACTGTACAGAAAACATTTGGGAGCATTTCTACTGAAATCCAAGTAGCATCATGACTGAAACATCACAGCAGCATTTTAAAACAAGTGCAACCAGAATCGCAAACCTTTCTATTATTCAGAAAAACATAAGGAAAAGCAGCATAATCCTGCAAAGTGAGTGAGTGAATCCTGGCAATAAACACACTCCAGCAAAGCGCCACAGCATTGTACTTAAGGCACTCAAGGTGGTGATGAAAGGCGCTGAAATGCCCATTTGGGACGCGCGCGTCGCGTGAGGGGAGGTTCAGGAGATCGCGGCCTCGTCTCCAGACGCCCGTGCACTCGTTCACACGCAGCCCCATAACACCACCCCCCACCCCCCCCGCGCTCCAGAACTCATTCGCTTAAGCGCAGCCGGTTGAAACGGCTGCAGATCACACGCGAGCAGACGCGGGCCCGTCTGCGCGCAGACACTCGCGCAGCCGCACGCCAAACATGTGGCAGATGCACACCACAGAGACTCTCAGTCCCCCTCCCCCCTCCCTCCCTCGACTGAATAGTCTGTTCTGACAATCCACAGGACAGCCGGAGCATTGACGTCAGAGGCAGGCCCATGAAAATACAGGGTCCCTGGGGGGCTGAGGGAGTTATGCACATCTTCACAGCTTTGCTCGCAACTAGTCCAGCAGCCAGCGAGCGCATTACCGCCTCTGCTCGCCCGCATTTGTCCGAGAGCGCAACCAAAAACAACAAAAGCCGGAGTTTCGCCCTCGCGCGACAGCCCCGACGTGCACAGATTTGCATGCGACTGCAATGCGGATCATCTCAGACGTGACGTCAATGGACGTCATCGCGCTGCGATCCATTAAGACGAATGTGAGATAGGTGCATTATTTAGGTTAATGGGAATACAAATCACGGCGCATCGCCGTCTGAATGACGGCCGCGGCGCATTAAACATACGCGGAGCAAAGGTTCGCTGCTCACAGACGTCCCCACGGTCCCAGGAGAAACAATGACATCTTTGTTTATCACTCAGTGTTCTGAGCCTCTCCTGGGGTTTTTTTTTGCTCCTTTCAAGACATCATTAGAGCATCAGATCCATTAATCTCATTGTTCTCTCCCTCGCTCGCGCTTCCTCTCACCTTATCTGACGTCGTCTATGGCAAATTATGTAACCCTGTTACTGAGTGTTGCTGTGGTCTGAGAGGTAAAGTTACATCCAACATTTAAAATGACAAAAATTTATCAAACACAGCGTTTGCGTCTAGTTTGATCTTTTTTTTTTATCCTTAAAAAAACATTTTACTTTAATTAACACGTGGTTGTCTCTATTGTCATGTTGTCAGTTCCAACATTAGGCTGTACTGTACTTAGATAAGTCAGTTCCTCTTCATTGCTGCTTCTCACAGTAAATGACAGCCCGGATCAAACTGGAAAACAAGGCAGTGTAAATGCAGTGGTGGGAATGTTTTTCTTGGCATGACATGTCTCCTGAGAGTATCGTGGTTGCATATGAATATGTGTGATGTCACCGCAATGAATCAGAGTCCTGGCTTTTGAATACAGCTGTTGAAATTGATGAGAAGTCAGATGTTGGGAGCTGTGAACTACTAGTAGTTTAACTATATTTTACAGCTGATAGTGAGGATGAGGACGGGTTTACAACTTGGTTTGAAAACTTGTTTAATCCTACATTTTGCTTTACTTTTAGTAGCTTAACCCAGTAAACATCAACTTGGATCCCTCTATAGAGTTAGGATGAGCTGGTCTCTCTGTTTCCAGTACTTCTCTAAGATGATTTACTGTTCGACCAGATTTTTTTGATTGCTTAACAGAAGCTTTAATGGTTTTCCTGTTGCTGAAATACAGCTCGATCTGCATCCAAGCGCTCAATGAAAACCAAATGGACACGCTAAATGCTCATTTATAACCGATAGCCCTCCTCGTTTCAGTGCCGCGGCCAATTCTGATGAGAAACAGGCCGAAATAACTCATCCTGTAGTAGCTGATGTAGCCAGCTGTACATAAAGCAGACTAAGCTGTGCCCCATGAGCAACATGAGACTTAGCTGCGTCCTATTGATCGGATCCTGTCCAACTCGCCTGCACGTGTGCTTCTCCCATATGGTGAATGCGCTGACAGGAAACTAAGAGTCCAATGCAGCGGGACAAGTTCTTCCTCGTGACAGTGAAAGCCCTGTGACACTTAGGCAGCAAAGGTTACATGTTGTGTCCCCCAGGGTAAGTGTCCACTAATATAACTTGGCTCGTCCGCCTGCGTACAGAGGTACTGTACTGGTCTGTCAACAGGAAACGTGCGTTCTGCTGAAAGCTGCCTTTTATGGACTCGCTGACTGTAATATGCTCAAGTAACCCGAGAAGGATTATGGCCCTAACCTTCAGTTGGGGTGGAGCTGATTAAATGAAATCGAGTCCTAGTATTCTTCCCCTCACAATGTAGTAGGTGATGCAGGATTCCACTGTCTGCGCTGCTTCCGCTTTGCACATTCTCTCGAACTACACCGCTGCACATCTAGGTCCTACAGCAGGACGAACCCAAGAGCATCCACCCATGGAGCCATGAAATGTGGCTGTCAGGCCGGCAAACCTGGCCCCTCAGCCTCTACAAAGCATACGGCCCATGGGCCAGTAGAGCTACAGTGTTTGGATTCAAGAGGGATGAACGTTGACTCGAACTGTTGGACTGACAACTCAATCAAGCTTGGTTTAGGCTTCCACTAATGACAGGATAAGACATCCATGCAACATTATTAGAAAAAAATTGTGTACACAGAATCATTTTATCACAAATTGTAGTGTAAACAATATTGTTTATGTTTAGCAAAATAAACTGTATTAAACAACATCTTAAATTAGAAGCAGGACATTAAAAACATCCGGAAGCTGACATCACCACTATGATTTCTAGTATCAACCAAACAATGACTGAAGTCATTGTACTGTAAGAAAGTAAACAAGCTGCTGTGTAATAGAACAGAAATCAGGTTTCATTTGGAACAAAATGACATTTGGAATGATTATTTCTTCCCCGTAGTCAAACGAGGTCAGAGGTCAGGGTAAACGTGAGTCTGCAGGAAGAACACATCCAAACCTCAGACTTGTGAAGGTGACCACTGAGCAGCGAGGTGTACTGTGACTGCTCAGTGAAGTGAAGTAAACATTTGACATTTGCTAAATATTAGTTATAGTTAAACTGCATGCAAAAAGTTATTTTGTAAATAATTTGTTATTAGAGGATGTTTCTGTTTTTTTGTATTTTCTATTTGGTTTAATCCAAGCTTACTCATTAACAAAATGACACTGTGCGTGTGAGTCAGTGTGCAGCAAACTGTGAAGATGTGATCTAATTGAACTCAACTAATTTCATTGTAGATTTCAGCTGATTTAATGCAGCCGTTGACTAAAACAGTGGAAGCCGACTTCTCCTTTTGTGCCACACGCTGATAAATTTAATGTGACCGTGTGACACCTCTAATGCTCTTAGCAGCTCGCTGTGATTCAGACCTCGAACTGCACAATCAAATTCAAAAGGAAAAGAGGATTAACACCGATAATATGTCAAGAAATAAATGAAAGAAATGTTGATAAGGTTCCTATCGATGCATGAGAGGAAGCGCGTTCACTGAGTGTCCGGTGGCAGGTGGTGTAGACGTGGAGCTGAGTGGAGCACTGCAGTGGAAGAGAAGTGCACACACACACGCGCACACGCACACGCACGCACGCGCACACGCACACACACACACACACACACACACACACACACACACACACACACACACACACACACAGGGACGCACGCACGCACACGCGCGCACGCACGCACACACACACACGCACACACTCAAATGGGTGGAAAAAAAAGTGATGAAAGAAGTGTGGTGGGTGCATCTGCGTCAGAGCTGGAGCCAATGAAGTCAGAGATGGGGCAGGCTCAAGCAGGAGATGCTGTTACTGCCACTCACAGCGCCCGCCTGGGCCTCATATGTGCTCTACGTCACAGAGCTGGCACGAATTATGCCTGAACGCTTGTCAAACACATGCACACACCCACCAACGCGAGGAAAGGATGTCGTATAGGTGCATTGCAGGCAATGTTTATGTGCTCGTTCCTTCAAAGAGTAAAGACTCGAAAGCCTAAGACAAAGCACAGAGCTGGAGTCATGCTTTATATATAAAGCAGAAGATTTTAATATATACATTATGTAACATGATGTCTTCCAAGACCCAATTCAGCATGGATAACTGAAATTGTATTGTTGATTTAATATAGAAAAATAGCTAGTTGCTAATAAGTAACTAGTCTATAATTATATTATCTATTTAGAAGGAGCAATAGAAATTAGTGGTAAAATACTAAAAAACAAATGCAAGACACAATTCTCATCATATTTATAAATTAGTATGTGTCTGGATTTTCTAAATCCATGTTGATATTTTGTCTTCTTATGCAAACCCTGGTTGTTCGGTGTTTGTGTTTGTGTTGTTACTGCTGGCATCACTTTCTGACCTAGATCATCATTCTCTCGATTCTGGAGGACAATTATAATGAAGCGTAAAAAACAAAACAAAGCAAACCACACTCGTCCCACAGCCGACGTCATCCAGCCGTGTAAAAAACGAAAAAACGCTTCACTGTGCAATCTGGTGAAACTGCAGGCAAAACAGGAAGTAGACGGTGCGGCTTCGTTTATACATTGGCGTGTGACTCGCCTCAAACACCAGCATGTGTTGAACACACACGCACACGCACACGCACGCACACACACACACACACGCATACGCACACGCACACACACACACACACACACACACACACACACGTATCAGTAAATGCTGTGCAGCTGCTGGGTTTTGTCGCAATGAGCTGCAGCTCCACTGGCAGGAGTCACATATGTTGGGCGATGACGCAGGCAGCCATGACCTCATCAGGTCTTTAAGTCACCCCCCACACACATACACACAAACACACACACTCTGACTTACTACTCTTTAAAGACAAACACACTCCACGATACCACTCTGCTTGTTGAACCCGCATGTGCTGATCTCTGTGCTGACAAGTTAACAACAGAGGCCCTTTAACCTCCGAAGACGCATCATTACTTACAGCCTGTCAGTGTGTGTATAGCGACTGTGTGACATGTTAACCTGCTCCCTGTCCACAGAAGACACATTTCTGTATATTCAGACACAGACATTATTTTAAAATGTTATTATAAAATTATAGTTTTATAATTTATTTATTATAAAATGTAAAAATTATTTCTAAAGTTAAAAAAATAATGCTAAGCTTTTATTAAGCTTTTATTTTTAAGTCAATTATTTCTAGTGTGAGTTAATCTACATTTGTATATTGTTGAAATGATTTGATGGGGAAAAGTGAGAGAACTTCATTCGGAGCTGGAACATTTGAGGAGTGGCCGGGGGGGACGAGGGCTCGCTGGCTGCTCGCAGCCTTCGCCAGAAGCCAAACAGAGTCCAGATGAATCACGGGTGAGAAATACGGGCGCTGACGTACAGGCCTGTCAATCTCTGTGCACGGCAGACATCAGAAGAAGCCGAGGCTGCTGAGAAGCCAGACGTCAGGTCTGCCTGTTTACTGATAACACATGGATCTAATCCATTTAGCAACTAAACACACTCTCTCTCTCTCTCTCTCTCACACACACACACACTGGCCTTGTTTCTTACAGGACTTAGCTTGAACCTAAAAATTCTTGCTTGACACCCTGCAGTCCAGTTAAATTGTTAAAATTAGGGGACTAACCTCAATGTGTTGCAAATACTGCCTTTCCCGAAACGCTCTCGCCTGCTTTGTGCCATTTATTCTCACATTCATCTATCATTTTGTGAAAGCTTGCAGCAGGTATTTTCAACATTGCAAATCACAAAACTAAAAACACGGTCAAACGTATCTGAGTGCAGGCTGCTTGCCCTGTTTAATTTCTGGACAGCTCCCTGCGTTTCATTTTATACTTTAGCGCCACCTAGTGTCTGTTTGTCTCAGGGCACTTACGAAACGTCTTACGGTTCTCAAATAAAAAGAAAAAACTTAATTAATAAAGATTGAAACAACCGTGATCGAATGAGGACATTATGGGGTTTTCCATTTGTGTGCACTGTGACGTGTAATACACATTCAGACCACTGAGTGGTATTGTGGTCCAAGCTGAGCCGGTCCCAGTCAGCGTGCAGCTCCGGCCCTGAAACACGGACCTGTCGCCGCTGTAGAACACGGCCGTCTGCGCAGTCGGCGCATACAGATGCGTGGACGCGTGCGAGGCGTCTGCAGACTGGCAACCGGCCCTGAGACTCTGCTGCTCTTTTTTATTCCTTCAGCACCGTGGGCACACGGCCAAGATAAAGACACACACGGTGCACCGCCGAGAGAGACCGCACCAGTGGATGAAGTTTGATCTACGAAGACAAACCAGTCCATAAGATCTGTGAACGGGCCCTGTCCACACTGGTCTCCTGTCTCCCAGTAACACGGGCTTTTTGTTCCTACTGTAGGAGTAGCAGCCATTTTGTTCTTCACTTATTGTTACAGTGGACGGGACAGTTAGGGTGGATTTGCTCTAAACGCTTAGAGACGGAAAGAGCAAATAGACAGTATGCATTATCATACTAATGTAATACATAATATATATTAAAGCTGGAGACTGAATGAATAACTTACTATTCAAAGCATGGTAATGTAAAAGAGTTTACAACAGCTGAATTAGAGTCTGTTCCACAGGCACCCAGCGCTGAAGTCAACGAGAAGCCCTGAAGCCCCAACACCAAGAGGCCAAACAGCAGATGCTTTGTGGCCCTGATATGAAACTCATGGTCTCTGTATCTGAGCGAGTGCTCTCCTGGCCTCTGAATGGAATGACCTCCATGAGACTGGGTGGAACCTGAGTGGAACCTGAGTGGAACCTGGAATGACCTGGTCATTCTGTTCTCCAACATCGGGTTTCGCATGTTTTATTGTGAAGCCTTTGTTTTACAGTATATTCACAAAGCATCTTTTGAGCAGACTGTCAGGAAAGCCTTTCCATTATGGCCCTAACTGACTGACATCCGTCATGAATAGCATTGGAGAGTCAAATCTATTAAACGAGCAAGCAGCTTGTTATATTCCTCGTGTGATAAGCAACAGATGCTCTGTTGACCAACAAGCGATTATATATATATATATATATATATATATATATATATATATATATATATATATATATATATATATATATATATATATATATATATATATATATATATATATATACACATACAGAGGTTTCACACTGTATCCCCTCATTTCATCACAAGTCGGCAGCTTGGAGAGATGAAAATCCCGTCTGACTTGTGTACCTGAATGTTGCGTTGGGGTGTCGGTGGGTGAGTACCCCCTGAGCAGACACAGATGCCAGGCACAGTC
The DNA here is from genome assembly GCF_900634795.4 of Betta splendens. Classification (NCBI taxonomy): domain Eukaryota; kingdom Metazoa; phylum Chordata; class Actinopteri; order Anabantiformes; family Osphronemidae; genus Betta; species Betta splendens. The sequence continues at coordinate 9,030,038 of NC_040895.2, forward strand.
AGGGGAGGAAGCGCCCGATCCTCCTTCCACCTCGGCCAAGGGGAACTCTCATGCGGGCGAGGGCCCAAAAAGACACAGAACTAAAGTCTGCCATGCAAATAGGTCACATCCAGGAGAGATTATTTATGGTGCGTGAGCTTCCATTAAAATGTCAAAGTTATGGAAGTAACATTGTGTTGTAACACCTGCATGTAAACGCCGTATGATTACTGCCTGATCACTTCCAAACTTGCGTAGCGTGATGAGGCGGCGTGGAGGGATCTCAAACTGAAGCGTGAGCTCGAGCTGAACCACCTCCAGCCGGGAGGCGGTGGGAGCCTAAAGCCTTAGTCAGGTTGGGTGGAACGTCAATATGCAAATGATTAACTGTGAGGTTGTGTGAGAGACGGCGTGCGCGGTGATGACGTCACCGTGACGACCTCGGCGCCGCTCGGCTGCTCTCCATCACTGTACGACTGACAGGTGCTTGGGCTCCGTCTTCTGTTGGGCTTTTGTTTGGACTCGGGGATGAGAATGATGTGACTGATCCTCCTCAAGGGTGACAGTCAGTCTCAACGCACTCTATGCATTCACACACTTTAATTTGACACAGTTTTGCATTTGTCCCGCACAACGTCCTCCCACAAGCTGACTTGACTTTATTGTGCAGCCAACACAAAAGTGACTGCATCGAGGACTGGAGGGAGATTATACAAAGTAATCTGCGGCAGCACACGAGCACTTATTTTAGCGGAGAGGTCATTTTATACGAGCACGTGACTCAATTCAGAAAGTATAGCAGTGCATCTGACGTTGCAATAACGCGATCTTCCGTCCTGCTCCTAAAGTCACCGTACATCAGACACTGTAGAAATCCTTTCTACAGGCCGCAGGGACGTCACGTACTCTTTAACTTCCACACCATTGTTTCTCCTACCTTGGTGGCTGCAACCTGCAGACGGGGGTCCCTCAAAGCCCTGGTCGTCAGGACTTTTTCGTTTCTTCGACATTTGCTGCGCTCTGGTCGAGTGATGGATGCGTCCTCTGCCGAGTCGATATCTGCTGACAACGTGAGGCGCCTTCAACCAGCGGGATACACGGCGCACGCAAGAGTCTGCGGGAAGGCGAGGGGAGAAACGCACGCAAGCCTCAGTCCCATTCATTCACGCCTCTCGCGTCCTCTGTCCAGCGTGGTGTGTGCGAGAAGTTACCATGTGGCGGCCAGTCGCGCACCTGGAGATGCAGCGAGGCATGGAGCCGGAGCCGGAGCCGCTCAGCCGCGGGTTTTGCGCCGCAACAGGACGAAGTGCGTCTCCACGGACGGCCCGCGGCTTATTTCTCGAACGAGAAATACCTGCAGCCGTAGTGATTTGCCGATCACGTGTGTCACGGATTACGCTTCGACCACGCTCCGTCGGTTGTTACGCACCGAGGGCAACTTGTTGATCCGCGTCTTTTATGGAAGAAAGTGATGCGCCGTCACTCCGGATGGTTTCAAAAGCATTTTTTTAGGCTTTTCACGTTAACGTTGAATAAGGTGTTTTGCTTCAGCGGTGCCCGACGACGTCACACTACAAGTGTAATCAGGCTCGGATGACGCACAACCCACACAACGGGAACTCTTGGATATCTTAAAGAGTATAGGCCAATGTAAACGGAGCCTCTCTAGACGTGGCGCAGCCGCAAAAGTGCGGCAAAGCACGCGTCCCGTCGGCGTCGTTTGAGCTGCGGGCAGAAAACGCTCCCCGACCGCATGTGTGGAGCGGAGGATTCCTCCCCGGCGTAAAAGCGGAGCCTTCGCTCTCACGAGCCCGTGCGTGCGTCCAGCGGCGAGAAGAAAAACGCGGATTCGTCTGCAGCACTTCTAATCCACGCGTCGAGCAAACGCTCATCGTGTTGTGACGAACGGCCGTGGACAAGTTGGAACTTGAGAATAAGTGTTGAATAAATGCAGGAGGCGAGTCGCGGTGTTGCGCGAACCACGGAGGAGGCGATGACGCCACCGGTCTGGCTCTCACACGTTGCTCGACGGTAGTTTTTTTTCTGTCTGGTGAACACATCTCTGTGTAAAACCACAACAACGGCGCCGTTCTTCCCAACGCGTGTGTCGTGGCACGCTCGAGAAGTTTGCATTTTCGTGCAGGCGCGTGGGCAAACAGCCACTTTCACAACACGGTCACAAACGGGTGACCGACACCAGTGCCCCCCCCCCTTTTTTTTTCTTTCTCCCTCCCCACCACCATTCTCTCATATGCTGATTTATTTATGAACAGTCCGGGTCAGGGGATCATGTTCCGTTTACTACATCTGCTTTAGATTTCCAGTGCGGCTCCTAAACCGCTTCTCCACAACGTGTCAATTCGACACGTTCACGTCCAATGCGCGTGCAATTAGAACAGCGAGGGCTTTGGACGTTTTACGCGCACGTCCGCGGCGGTTTTACGGCGAGGACTTGGAGTTGCTTTCATGCCAATGACGCTGGTATTTTGTGGTATTTTCTGAAGGCAAACACCCCCCCCCCCTCTCTCTCTCTCTCTCTCTGCCCCCTCCCATCCCTCATTCACTGCAGCTACTGACGTCAAGACATGCTTGCGTCAATGCTCCCTGCTTTGACAGAGAGCTTTTTTTCACTGGGATCATAATAGGATTATTAGGCTTAGAGAAATACCCTGCCTTCATGGCTTTTTAGATTTCTTTCATAAATGTCCCATTATTTATTCTGTTTTCAATATTGTTGATTTAAATATTATTCCTCATAATAAAAAGGGCATTTCATTGGTTCTTACAGCACTAACAGAGCGTTATTGTGAATTGTGTAACTATAACAGATGATATTTTTCATCATTATTTCTATAATGGACATGTGCAATGTGTTTTGTAGCGTGAATGTCTCTGCACACAGACAAACAGTGACACATTAACTGTACAGAGACCGTCTCATTGTCAGACTGGGTTAACGCTGCGATGCTCAGAGTGAATCAGTCAGTTGTGTATTTGATTTAGCCGATTAGATGTCAGTAGCTTCCTGCCGGTCCGTGGCTGCGTCTCGTATAAGGGGGAGGATGTCATGATGTCCTTATACACTGACCTTGATCTTCTGGGCTGAGTGGGCTCTTGTGCTGTTGACTGGCCTCGCTTCACATTTATTTATATTATTTATTTTTTACACCTTTTCTGCATTTAACTGTTGAGTTTTCTTTTAAAACAGTAGATGTTTTGTTGACAGGATCACATATTTGCAAGTAGCAAATATACAAACAAAATAAAGAAAGATGAGACGAATGTCCTGTGAAAAAACACGTTCAAAGACAGTTGAACTTTACTTCATATGACAAACGAGACGGGGTCTTCTGCCAAATCTTCCCCATGAGGCGCCAGAGACAACACAGCCGTTTACTGTGCGTCACGAATAATGTATGAGCAAATACTGGGAGGATTTCAAGTGTGATGGATGGACCATTGCTTCATAAACTGTCTCACAACAGAGGACATGGCTGCTGTATGTGTAGGTTTGGAGCACTTCAATGTACAAATTTAAATGTACATATATAATTTTTTTGTCATGTTACCTTAAAAGCAGGTAAGTGTGTTTCTTTTGTATCATCTATGCAGCAGAATACTGACATTTACTGAAACCACTTTGCTCCCTTCACTTTTATTACAATATCAATGTGAGATAAAAGTCTTATTCATTTAATGAAACCTTAAAAGCTTTATTTACATTATAAATATTGTATATTTACATTTACTTCCTGATACACTAACAGACACATCTGGATGAGGGACAAACTAATATTCTTGCATATTAAATATATTTTTGATGTGTTTGCAGAATCAGACCTCGCACGCCGGGTTTGACCTCCCGCAGCAGCATCCCATGGCTTTCTCCCTGCCAGCTCACGCTTCCATCAGAGGGGTGGAGGCGTAACCGGGGTCCAGGCTGATAGACGTCCGTGTGGGGAGGCGTCATACTGGGCCGCATCATGCACTTCCGAGGCTGCGCCGCTGTCGTACAGGGGAGAGCCAGCAGGGGGCCCCGTGGCTGAGTGGGACAGGCTGTGGTAGTGGCTGCCGGACCCCCGGAGGAACTGGAAACTCAGGCCGTTATTCAAATCTCCATTCTGGGGCACGGGAGTCAGGGGCGAGTTAGTCACAGACCACAGGCCTGGATACTGACTGCACACAGACATAAACAGGAAACAGCTTACTCAGCTTCTGGATAGGATGTTTTTCAGACAAAGTGAGAAAATGAATGAAAGAAGATTAGATACACATTGTTCAGCAGAGGTTGATGAATCAGGCTTAATCATTTTTCCAGGCAAACTGCAGTTAAATGTTTTATTTTGAATCACTGCATCACACACAAAATTAGTACAGAAATACTCTGTGACTTAAAGAACTGCTGGAGCCATGTTCTACGTTACCGTCTCCTCTCTCCCAATGCTGACTTCTCTGTAGGACATGGACATGTGTGTTGTTGCTTTAATTTACACACCTGGAGGTGGCACCAGCGGTGGAGTTGTGAGACACTGCCATTGTGCTGGAGTGCGTTGGCATCTGCAGACCGGACCAGTTATCGTGGGTTGAGATCATTGACAGACACGTTGAAGAGTTATCAGAGTAGCTGGCTACAACACAAACAGAAGCGCTGAGGTTAAAGGTCGCACAGGACACGGGACTAAAACCTGAATTCTGCGTTGCCAAATGGGCTGTTCTCCCAATTTTCACTTCACTATGAGACTGTTAAAGGCTTGAATCTTGTGTCCATACATTCCTTGTCCGAAGCCCAAACATTTACAGCTTTGTGGCTCCGTTCACACAAAAGCCAGTGGAATGTAAAGCATTCTGCGCTCAGCAACATTTGTTTGAGTTTCTTGTTAATGGCTGAGGAGGAAGTGGTGTAATCCTTGCATGCAGACAGCGGAGGAGCGCACTCACAGGGGGAGCTGGTTCGATGGGGGTACGGACTGGTGTAGGGAGAGGAGCGCTGGTTCCTCAGGGTGGAGTAGCGCTCGCAGCCGTGGGACTGGGACGTGGAGATGGGACTGCCAAACTGGCTGTGAGGACTGGCAGCGGAGCAGAGGGAACCTGTGCTGGGAATAAACCAGCCCCCTACTGGAGCCACGGAGGAGCAAAGACGTCAGCAGGACAATATAAGCATGCATATAAAATATGCACAAGCATATGAAAAGATACTGGGCAATGTATAATTACACTGAGAGTAGGGTGAGTGTTGGTTTTCACTGACGTCCTCTCTCAGGTCTTTGGTGTCACTTCTGCAAAAATACATAAATTGGTGCGAAATACATTGGTGAATTAAAGTTCTCATCTTAAGACATTGCTTTAATTATTGTGAAATAAAGTGGCACGTGCATTCGTACCTCTCCTTTGCGTCCAGGAAGGCTTTGGCAAACGGGTTGTACTTGATCTTAAGAGCAGTTATCTGTAGTCATATCATAAATATAATATCAGGGTTGTGTCTTGGCATCGGTGAGAATGGCGGAAAATAAACTAAACCTTGAGCAAAACGTTGCGCGTCAATTACGCGCACGTTTTACGCACAGGAAAAGCGCCACTGTAACTTCAATTTTTGTTATCAGTGAGTTCTTATAGACAGAAAATTGAATTGCCAACCTCTTCGTTTTGATATGCGGTGACTGCGATGAACTGTGTCTCTGGGAACGAGTGGCTGGTGATCATCCGCCTCGGGCCTCCAACGCGAACGATGTGGATGCGTGGCTCATACTTATGTAAGGAATTGAGCATTATCTGACAAAAATAAACATTATTCATTAATAAATTATATTTTGTTTTGTGAATATTTATCCCCGTGCTCTTCCTTACCTGACCTCCTCCGTTCAGTTTATTCGTGAGCTTGACTTTGCTGAAGGACACGGGAGCCTTCATCCAGTGCGCGCCGAAGTTCGGAGAGTCCGGATGGATGTACACGCAGCTGGGGGTCTGGGGTTCGGGCTTGCCCCCGGGAACCCACTCCCCGTTCACGTATTTCCACCTGTGGTTGTCCGCCGAGGCGAAGTCCAGCAAAAAAGAATACATGGCGTTCGGGTCCAGTCCCGACACGTTGATTTTCATCACAGGAAACATGCGCCTTGACGACAAGAACATTTCCAAACGCACAGATTAGCGTCAAAGACCGCTCCGCGTTCACGTCGCGTTATTTCCTCACCGCCGTGCTCACCTGCCGTTCTTTGTAACTATCATCTCATTCGTCAGCTCCTTGAACCTCCGCCAAAGCTCGCCGTCGTCCAGGGAGACGGTCAGCTCTCTCTCCGTGGGGTCGCCCTTCTCGCTGCCGGCCTGCAGCTCACTCTCCACGGCGCTGAGGAGGTGATCCACGCGGTGCTGGCCGCTCTTGCACTCGCTGGTGCCCGTTGCCATCCCGAACGGCGGCCCCGGGGTTAATAGTTCTAATCACCGGGCCCCTTGAATAACATCCACGGGTCGTTTCCTCTTCTCGCGTCTCCACGAAGGCGCGTTTTTGATCGGCGGCTCGCTGGACGTCATGAGCGGCTCTCAAATATATACTCTGAAGAGAAGTTGCATCTCCGGATGGGTGTCCGGAGCAGATACGGTTGGCTCTTCTGCCCTTTGATCTCTGCGGGCTTGTCTGTGATTGGCTGAGAGGGACCATATCATTGAGGTCCACAGGATGGCGTTTTGAATGAAGCAGTTTAAGCTACTTTGTGACATCAACCTGTAAATATTGACACTTAGATCAAAGCCACTCCCGCACAAACCAACCGGTGTAAAACGGGCCTGTGCTGATCTGTATAGTCCCCAGTCTACCAGCAACTGACTTTAATAATATAAAAGATGTTGGTATGTTGATAAATTGTTGTGGCTAATGCGGCGTCAATCGTGTAATTTAGAGCAACCACCTGTTATAGTTTTGTCAAAGGTGCTTTAAACAGAGACCAGAAAGACTGATACACAATTTAAGTTTGCTGTAATGTTTTAAAACACATTCATTCAGTGTCACTCAAAAGAACTAGAACGAACAGTATTGGCTGCAAACAGATGCGTCGGTGACTTCAGGCATGTGTTTTATGTGTAGTTTCTCCATAGTTTAACCCCACAGTCAATTACCTAAAACGAGAATGTCAAAAGAGAGACTATTAAGAGAGCAACATGCAGCTTTGCCAAAGACTGAGCCTGCTCTAATCCTACCACCGCATGCTTTTGTTGGCACACGTCCTCCATGCACAGAGGATCAGGTGTTTTACAGCCACAAGCTGCTGGAGCCAAAGCTACAGCCTCGAAATGACGCTGGCTGCGAGAGACAACACACACAAGCACATTACAGGCGCCTACTACACGAGTTGACTTTCAAAATAAAGTGTTTGCTCGTGGATCTCGTGTACCTGGAGGAGGTCCCTCCGTTCGGCTGATCGGGACGTGAACCTCTGTGGCTTCGGACGCTTCTTGGCTGTTTGGGAGGACTTACGCGTGAATGGACGATCCCCCCCCCCTGTTTTTGTTTGGAGTCAATGTGTGGAAGCACCTTTGGAAAAAACAGGAACGTGAAAAAAAAAGCCCTCTCACGTAACTCTCACTAATGAAACATATGAGCTGATTTATACCCAGACATGTAGCGCAGAAGTGCCATGCTCACAAATAACCAGCAGGGCGGGTGTATTCAGTGTTACCTGTTGCCATGGTGTAAAAAAGCCCTCGCAGCACGCTTCTGCAGAGCGCCGCACTGTTGTGTCGTGTTGTGGCTGCCTCGTGTTGCTGACCGGCCCCCGGGCGCCGCCTCCGTCCTCCCGGCACGGCGGCGCGTCTGAGTCCTGCTCCAGGAGTCTGCAGCCGAGTTCACGGGCAGAAGAGAAAGGCAAACTGAGCTTCAGAGCTGTCCGACTGCGAGCGTGAACGCAGTTTGGACCCGGGGGTCGCACGCTGTCACCGTTTCCTCCGCTTCGACCAACCTTTGGGAGAAGCCCATGTTGATTAAGCTGAGATGGTGCATTTGCCTCAGCCGCCCCACGTAAACCTCCGCTCTCCTGCTCCTCTCAGGAAGTTCAGGAGGGACCTGGTTTCACACAGAAATCACGCTTCGCTTCATGCTCGGCCACGTGCTTTCGAGGGGGACGCGGGCGACGGACCCACCAAATCGGGCATCCTGCTCCGGAAGTTCTCCATGAAGTTCGGCCGCAGGGTGGCGAAGGTGGGGGCTTTCACCTGTGGACGGCACATACTGCATTTATGCATCACTTCCTGCCTCCAGTAATCGCTTGGTGATTTACGTGGGGACGCGTTCCGGGTCGCGTGAACGAGCCGAGGTGAGTGTGGCGCGTGTGTGTGGTGTCATCTCCCACAGACGTGGTGTCCCATTTGGCGCCTGTCTCTCCTCCTCCGACACCCCCCCCCCCCCCATACCCCCCACCCAGCACCGACTGGCTCCCTCGGTCACTTCCTGATGTGGGTCTGCAGTCTGTGAATTGGAGGAATGCTCTGTATGATAATAACCCACTTCCCCCAACCTCAAAGGATGAAGTGCAGGTGAAATTTAAATTGCACATTCAATCAATTGACCCCCCCCACCCTCACCCTTCCCTCCCTCCATCTTCACCGCTGTTCCCACACATATGCAGGTGCCCCGCGGACAGTCAAAGTGTGGATGTGAGCGAGGGTGAAGCGTGAGTAATGCTCCCGGCCCGGCCCGTCTGACCACTGTTTGCCTTCCCCTGCTCTCCCTCCGACCCAACTCTTCCTGTGTTTGCTCGGGCCCAGTTTGACACGGCGGTGAGAGAAAACCGGGTCCTGTGCGTTTCTTCCTATGCACTCCTCTCACCGTCTCTCTCTACCGGCCGCTGTCTCTGCTCTGACCTGTAACATGTAAACCTGTACTTTCCCTTTTTATGTATTTTCACACATCTGAGCTCCGTGATCCATCCATGGGTTCTCGCACTCACCTTGGGAAATATTTGTTCAAATTCATTGATCTGCTGCCTGCCATTGGCTGCTGGCTGCTCTCCAGAACCAGTCCTTTGCTCCAATAACCTACAGAGAGTCACATGTACAACTGAGAGACCTAAAATCAACTGATTTTAACACGTCAAGATAATTTTCCAGCTTCTCTGATCTACCATCTACACACAAAATGTCAGGTGGTTAGTGCGTGTTCTTCGCTGTGTGCGACTTCTCAAGCGTCGCCTGCACACTGTACTCTTGTGCAGCTCACGCCCGATAACACTACGCACGGGGGTGACAGCACATGTTGTCTGCTGGGTGCAAAGCAGCAGGGAGGTCTCAGGAGCGCGGCAGCGTTTGCTCCCAGGCCGGTGCAGCGGATTGCACATCTGTCCAAACCCCACGAGCTGCACGGGGTGCAGGCGGGCGACACAGTCCGAGCGTCAGACGGCTTATTAGCATCCAACACCCAGACAGGCTCTGGAGTCACTGAGGTCAGCTCATAGTAATAGAAACGCTATGTTCCGGCCAATCTAGCTTTTCAGAACTGTACTGGGCTCCTGTGAAATTCAACATGTTGAGGAGATCATGACCAGATGGCCACAAAGATAGAAAACCACAGCTTCAGCTGTCCAGTAAATCAGAGCAGCTAATAACAAGCACATAAATAGCAACAGAGTGGGACAGAGTGGATAAATGGCCTCATTACTTTAAAACATAACCAGGCCCTTTGCTGACTGTGTATTTTGGCTTCAGCTCTAATTGTTTTTATTCTGAGTATTTCTCGTGGATGTGGGGAATGTGCCTGTGGCGCTGTCTCGCCATGTTTGTCTGTGGAGTGGGGCTTTTTCACACCGGTGGGACGCCTGTGAGCTCGAGCTTCTTGCCGAGCGCCTGATGCGTTCCGAGACGTCCCCTTGTCCTGTCACGCTAACATCGTACGCTCCTGAACAGACAGTTAACAACAAGCCCAACGCTGAGCAGGTGAAGAAACTGTTATGTGGGCAAATGTAATGAAACCGAGATTCTGCCAGGTGGTGATTTGTTCAAAAGTCGAGCTAAAGGAGCCTTTAAATTGTCAGCTGATATCACAATTCAACATTTCATTCATGCCGGCACTGGGAGCATGTCCACGTGGTGCCTGTCTGAGGAGGTGCATCTCCACAACAGAGCCTCGCGTTGTGTTCGCGCGTCTCACTTCTGTGTGAGTAATCAGCGCTGTCCTCCAGGAAGGTCTCCGCTAAACGAGCCTCCGGAGGGGGTTTGTTCTTGAGCCTGAGCAAACAGGCTTCCAGAGGGAGACACTGGCTCTAGCTGAGACGTTGCAGGGACTGGAGCAGAGTGTGTAGATGCGCAGATTAGCGCTGGATGGACATTTATTGAACTTAGTGGAGCTCGTGAAACAACCACCTGCTCTGGGAGACGTCCCCCGTGTGTCCTCTCTCTTCACCGGTGCAGGGAGCTTTTTCCGGTGTCTTCGTTCCCAGCACTGACAACAATATATCAACATAGTCACGTGCACCGTTTTGACAGTGCTGATCCTGATCTCATAAGGAATAAATCAATGCACATATCTACAGGTGTGACGTAACTGCTTGTCCTGACGTCCTGCAGGCTCCTCTGCAGCTCTGACGGGTGGTCGTTATACTTGATGCATCTGTAAAATTCCTCCAAGTCGTGGTGGGTTTTCAGATGACCTTGCTCTGCCAACTGGGTCTGAAGGTCGAGGACCTCAGAGAAGAAACGTGACGTATTTATAAAGAACGATGCAAATGTGTCACTTAAATCGAGCTGTACAAGGGAGAGACATACCAGGTGATAGCGGGTCTGGGGGAGGGACTTCAGGTATGAGTCATTGTGCTGCAGCTTGGAGAAGGACAACTTCTTTGGTTTCTGAAAGGCAGACGGTCAGTCATTGGAGGTCAGAGGCCGAGCTGTGGGAATAGACATTTAAGTGACTTTCCCTTGTTTCAGGGGCTGAGAACCAGGGCGCACGGGACAAATGAGAAGTAAACACGCGGCCACAGGAAGCCATTAACTGCAGCAGGCACCAATTAGAGCCCAGCAGGTGTTCTTGGAGTTGCCTCACCTCCATGTCTGCGACAGAGCTTCTCAATTTGAGCTGAGAAAACAACAGGCAGTTTCATTTGTTTAGCAGTTTGAGGCAAAGGGCCTCGACTGGAGGGCCTCTAAAAGAGCTTTATTGTGTTTTCCCTAAGTGTGAGTCACTGGGGAGAACAATTACATCCTCTGAAAGACAGTGAGCTTTTACAGGAGGGGAGGACAGGCCAGCAGCTCTCTCATGGTGGACCCCCCTCTGAGCAGCCGCTCTTTATAGCTTATGGCTCTTTTCACGCCCAGTAAGAAGAGACAAAGCAAAGGCAAGGTCAGTCACAGCAGATATACAAATTCTGACATGACTTAAGTAGCTACTTGAATAAAGTCGAATCATATTAATTGCACGTGTCACCTCAGCAGTGATGGAGAAACTGGAGGTGTTATAATCACGAGGGGCTTGATTTGACTGAACCAAAGTGCTGATTGGGGCCTGAGGGGACAAATCTAGGCCTTTAGCAGCAGGCTGAAGGCTCAAGCACCAAGTGTGATTTACATTTAAAAAAAAACCTTCTTACTGTGGATAAAAAATGAGGTGTGTGTACAGCACATTGCAAATCCTATAATCTCAAAAAATGAATTTGCTCTGGGATAAAATCCTAAAACAAACAATATGACTGCGATGCTCAGAAACCTTTAAACCCTCCATCAGGTAAACATTGGCAATTACCTGCTTAGCGTCTCCTTCTGTTTTCCTTACTGCTGCCTCGTGCCTCTGCTGTAGCCGTAACCTCTGTGACTGCACCTTGTCTTTGAGCAAGGCAGCGTAGCGCCGATAGAGCGCGTCTCTGAGCCGGTGCAGGTTCCTGTACGCCTCTAGATGGCGCTGGAGGATAAACAAAGGACAGAAAGGCCTCAAACTAAAAGGAGAGAACAGCGTTTCAGGACGGACTAATATGCGTGGAAGCTACTGAGAACTATGATTCACTGATCAGAGGTCAATGTGCTTCTGTTTGTCTGGTTCAGCTGCACAGTTTTGAATATCATCAAGTCTCTTTAATGTTTTGAAGGATGAATCCAGGTTTTATCCACCTGCTCCAGCTGAGTCTGACGCCGGGCCCTGGCCTCTTCCTCTGCATCTGCACCAGCATCACGCACCGGCTTCATCCTCCAGGGCTCAGCTTTCCCTTCAGCCGCTGCCTGTAAACAGCAAGAAGCCCGTTTTAGCTACTGTGGGAGTGGATCCGTCACTGAGCCTGAAGATTATAATAAGAATGCATTTTTGGTAATCCCTCTCATCCGCCGAGGAGCATCCTCCCACACAACATCCTGACACTGTTTTCTTGAAGCAAACTGGAGAGATGTGCAGCGAGAATACACCCGCCCGCAAACTGCTCACCTTGTTTTGTGATCCTATGCGTGTCTCTAGAGAGGAGATTCAAAAGACTCTCTGGATGTTACACAGTTGTCCTGTGAACATCCAAAATAATAAAAAAACAACAAATACAAAACGAAACACAAGGTTAATGAATCCAACCCTGTAGTAATACCATGTGTTTGCTTTTATAAGCCTCAAAGAGCCTAACTTCATGAAAGGAGTAAGTCTCACTCTGTCCAGGGAAATGCCTGATTCGTGATTCTCTAAATCGGAGCGTTACTAAACTCCACAAGCCGAGCTTGTTCAGGAAGTGCCCGTTTTGTTCCTTCCTCACAAAAGCTGCTGGAGACGCCGTTGTTATCAGTCCCGTTGCCACAGTAATGGTGTCGGGGCAGAACGCGGGCCCGCGGGTCTTTGCCCCCGGCGCCGCGTGCCGAGCGTCGGCGGCGGCTGCAGGCAGCATCCGTCTGGTTTCCCTGCTGCTATAAATCGGGGGCATCGGGAGCACGTCACTCAGCGCAGTGAGGGGAACAGGGGCCGGCGGCCATTTCTTTTCTTTGCTCCTGACTCAGAGAGTGAAAAGGTGATAAGACTGACTCATCAGTGACAAACAGTGAGCAGAAAACACGGCCGGGGGCGTAAACAGAAACAATCAGTGACTAAGGAATGAAAGACAAAGCTGAGCATGGTGTGGACTCAGCAGCCTGGGTGGTTTGGAGGAAATGTTTCTAACTAAGCCGCTTGTCTCAGCCGCCGCCAGCTCCTGCAGTTTTTAACTTCTAAAGTCCCGCTGAATGCCAGCGTTTGAGCTACTTGAGACGTAATAATGCAGCCCTCACCCCCAGGACAGCGATGAATAGCTGCAGGCCTACAACAGACAGCCATGAATACCAGAGGGAGGCACACAAACAAGGGCACAGTTGAAATGACACAATAGGGGAAGGCTTACACAACATTCAGCCACTGAGCCAGCAGATAATATCATCACAGGAGCCATGGAGAAGCGAACGGGTCTTGGTACAAACTGTCCGGGCTCGGTTGTGGGCTCAGCCAGAGCCGTGTGACAAGAAAACCACTTAGTGACCGTCCAGTCAGAACAAGCTGTCTTCTTCCAGCAGTTTACTCACATAGGATCAACGAGAGAAGGAGTAATTGTAATATACTACAAAGTTTACTAAGCTGCACTGTTGTATGTTTGGACACAATATGTTGGACAATACCTGAATAAAATGCAATTAAAGAGGATAATAGTGGGACGAGAATATCTATGGCATCAACATGTTGGATTTTGAGAGAGAGAGACTTTTGCTTGATTACACTCATATTCCACAGTAGCTGACACATACTATAGTAAAATTCATCAAATGACCTGGAAATGAGGCCAAAGTAAAACCAAGCACCAACATTCATTAACTGACGCAATCATTAGATGCAATCTTTAAAGACAGCTTACCAGCGCTGTGTGTGAGAGGCTTCAAAACCAGTCCTAAATGTTTACCTTCCTCTGAACAACACTGACTGAACCTCTGGTTACCAAGTGACAGAGATTACAATGGGCTTAAGGCTTATTGTGGGGAACCTCCACACACACTCCAGCTACACTACACACAACACTACACAGCACCAAGATCTCATTTGTGTAGGAGGCTTGTAGGTGATTTCCATTAAATACAAAATCACCAAACAGGTCTTGTGGCAACATTTAAAACAGTCAAATGTTTCTAAGCCCTTTTGCTTGTGACCAGCTCTTTCTCCCTGAGCAGCACAGGACAGTGACAGCACTTAGATGATCATAATATGATATGTTTGGGGTGCTTTGGGCAGTGTATGCAAGCATCAGGAATACGCTCGTTGCTGCAAATCCTAAGACTTTTTATGACAAATTGATTGAATTCTGACAGCTGCCATGTTTATTATGACATCATTAAAGAAGACTAATTTCCTAAAGGGATCATGCACCTGCCCTGCGGTTCACTGGCCAACCCTGCTTAACAAGAAACCTAAGAAGCTTACTACACTAATGCCCAAACGGCCTCAGGTAGCTACAGTGGCAACAAAGAGCCTTTAAAGCAATGCCTGGGAACTGAGCAGAACTATTACACATACATGTGGACACGCTGCAGATCAGCATCGTGTGAAATGAATGTTTAACACAAATCAAACGATTTAAGAGTCAGTGACACGTGATTAAAAAACATCATTTTACTTCGAATGACATCATGTCAGCTGAGAAAACATTTGACAGTACAAATATTTAGTCAATATTAAATACTGTACATCAGCAATAAGCCCTGCAAGGATACAACCCTCCCTTAGAGGTAAAATGGACAGTACAGTTTGGTTTCAGCAGCAGGGGCACATGACGCCCTGTGTTGACAGCTTATTGTTCCCCAGCACAAAGGAACCGTATTGCGTCCTTTACCAACCCACTGGCGCCCCGCTGAAAACAAAAAAACATGTGCAAATGACGAGAATGTTAAGGTATTAAATCCAAACTTTAACAAAAACATCAACTAGGCATCTGACTGGAGAAGGAATGTCCCTGTGAAGCATAAGATACGCTGGAGGATGAGCCAGACTGCAAAGGCTGAAAAATCTATTTTTTCCACCGGACACGTGAACGCCACATATACTGTTCTTCCAATGCAGCCGACTCCTCTTATTATAATTTTAAGGCAGTGACATCGACTTTAGAAAAACATCCCCACACAAAGTGACATTCGTTCGGAGACGCGTGTTCTCCCCTCATTTACAAACGTTTCATGTACAAGACTCAAGTATGGAGGCCCGCGTGGGCCATTTCACCAGTCCATCGTTATTTCCCAACCACCAAAGTTGATAAACGAACGATGTCAGCAGCCTTTAAGGTGCGGAAGTGCAGAAACTTTGTCAACTTTTCCCAGAGCTGCGGCATTTTCGACCCCCTTCAGCCACTCTTTGCATTTCCTCACAACAGTCTCATCCACATCCCCATCCTCCTCCTCGTACTCCACATCGTCGTACTTGTACTGGTCATTCAGTAGAGATATTTTGACGATGGCGGTGATGTCCTGCTCGGGGCTGTCCGCTTTGCCGACGCCAGCGCAGCCCTTGGATGCGCCGTGCGCCTTTTTGGACGGGAAAACGCGCCGGTGGCGAAAGTCCGCGGAGGCGCAGCACTTCTGCTGCTTCGCCATCATCTGCTTCTCCAGGTTGCGCTTTTGGATGACGAGAATGGCTTCGGGGGTCAGGCTGAGCGTGAACTGGAGGTCCTTCTTCCCGTCCTCTTTGCCGTGGAGCTGCCTGGAGGAGTCCATGGAGCTGGAGCGCCTCACCGCTTCCGAGGCGTCCTGAGGTTTGGGCACCGCCAGCCAGGAGCATCTTCCCTGAGTCTCCGGTTCGCCCCCCGGCCGCTGAGCCGGGCTTTTAGCCTTGTCTTGGTGGGCTTTTCGCCCCAGATTCCTCAAATTAGACGGCGTCCAGGGAGCGGACGGCTTCTCCTTGTCGGAGCCCCCCTTGTCTCCGCCGGATTTGCTGGTGAACTCAGGCACTCCGCCGGGTTTCTTCTTCCCGAATAAATCCCTGCCGGGAGAGGAGATCCGCGCGTGGAGGCTGATGGGCGGGAAAGGCATGTTCGCGTGAGCGGGAAGTGATCAGGATATAAAAACGTGCAAACGCTCAAAGTGCGGACGAGGAGGCCGTGCGCGAACAGACGAGCGGTGCTCTGCGGGCATTATCCGGCAGCGACGGGGGGGGAGGAGCCTGACGCGCACCTGTTGTCGCCCGCTGCTGGAGTTCAACTGGTGCACGCGCTCCGTGCGGCTCGTTTTATGGCCGCGCCGGCAGGAAGGCGTGGCCAGCGCACGCACCAAACAAAGCCACGCAAACGCTGCGGTGATGTCATTCCCTCATTTCCAATAACTTCCTTAAGACGTTCCGTGTTCCCTCATGCCTCTCTGCTGCTTTCTAGTCACTGAACCAATTCTCAAACACGCAAATGATAAATGGATAATCGACATGGAAAGTCTGCGGTCCACTGCCCGTCTTAGTTAAGGATAGTGGCTACAGGTGTGGGCTTCTCTGCCTTTGTGAAATAGGAGATATGGTTTACCTTGAGTTTAATCTGACAGCCCTAATTTTACAACAAAGCGCCACGCTTGTTAAAGTCTCCTGCCGCCAGCTGCACTTGTACCCAGACAGGTTTAGAACTGATCCAGTGTGGTTTTGTTTCCCTCTATAGAATTGAGCAAATCAGTACTTTCTAGTTTTTGCTGGTGTTAATGGATTTGTTGGACAGCTTGACGTCATCTTTCTTCTCTAATTTATTATCTATATGTGAGATTTTATTATACATTTGAATTGTTATTTCAACTGTAACGCACAAGTAAACAAAACTTAACAACAGCACATCTGAAGTGACTCAAATAGTCATCACACAGCTGATCCAACATCGGGTGGATCACAAAGAGGAAAAGGACGCATTTCTTAATTTCAGTGAGTATAGGAATGGGATCCAGCTTCACGATATGATGACAATGGATTAGCAAGAAAAGGAGGAAACAGTTGGGCCACGCTTAATAAACAGCCCACTTCCTCTTCAGCTCCAAACTTTATCTTAATCCGAAAGTAGCGGGTGATGAAAACTGATGGCAAAAACAAGCACACTGCTTTCATTCATCAGAATTATTTTATCCCTAAGATTACGCTCGAAGGGATTTGTTTCTGCGAAGTTAGCTGAACAAGTACTGGAGGGAGATTGTCAAAGCTAATCCACAAGCATGTTACACAAGCATCTAATGAAAGTATGTGGGGGCTGCACTACGAAACCTCAACACAATTATTTAATAACATCCAGCACAGAGAAAGCCTTAAAGCAAGTTCTTGAGCACATTGTGCAGCTGGCAAAGGATGACGTGAGGATATTTGAATATCTTAAATCACCCTATAAAAGCCTTAAATGCAGAGTCTGACAGCTAAAAGTGTCTTACATTTCTTCAACATTATATATTCATGACTGACTGCCAGGGCAAGGTGTACAATGAAAGACACCTTCTCATCAGGATAATGTGAACATCTGCAGCACAGATGGGGGGTAGGCAGAGGTTATGAATCTCCTGGAGGAGGTTGTCATGACAACTCCATCCTCAAAGGCTATGAGGCTGAAGTAATATAGGGAGCCCGTGCAAGCTATAGTGGGTTATTAGGTCACGTTAGACTCACAATGCTCAAAAAAGCATAATTAACAGGGTCATTGCTGCATCTGGCAGGAAATCAAACAAGATGCTCTTTAAGTCTAATTTGTTAAACTAAAGGGGAGCAGATGCATTCAAATACACAGTAATGACTAACAAAAAAACTTTTTACTTTGGCTGCATATATACGATCATTTGAGAACCAGGAAAAGATGTGTATCACAAACAAACACATGTGTAAGAATTCATTTAATAAGCTTTGTGTAAAATTAAAAAAAAACAGAACAACAAAGAATCATACACTGTTAAAAATGTAAAGATGTGGGTTCGGTCAATAAAACAAGGCCTGTTTCTGTCAACTTAAATCATTTACCTTCATAATACAGAGTCATATTTAAATATATTAAGGCACCAATTTACCTTATTTAAAAAGCAATAAAAAATAAAATCTGATTATAGTAAGAGATCAGTTAAAGTAGCTGAGCAAGAATTCACAGCAAAAAGATAAAAGATATAGTGTAAAAACAAGGCAACTGTAAAATTTACAGTTTTGCTGTTCTTGCAATAGACTGATTGGGCCCAATCTTCACACAAATGTGTCTAACTGATACAAGTCGTGAAGCATTTCATCACCGCATCCCTGTGAAAAACAGAGGAGTCTAAGTAATAGTGACAAACAAATGCAAGGAAAAATATGACTGCTGAGTAAAACAGCACACTAAAAAATAAATAAAATCCAGCAGGAGCAGTTTGGTCGAGCATACAGAATTAAACGTGACAAAAAAAGCAGTTCCATCCTTTGTTGTGACGATTTGGGTGGGGCTCGTCATGAATTACTAAGTGTGTTTTGGCAGGGAAGCACCACACATTAAGAGCGATGGGGGCTTCCTTTCTTCAGGTGCCCTGTGTTGAGGGATGATGCAACCCGAGCGGTCTCCATGACAACCACAGACCGTTGCCTACACCATTTCCCATTTCATACCGTTTGCTCTCTCACCATCGGTGTGTTGCTATGCAGACTTCTTCTGCCGCCACAGTGGAATTTCAGTGGAGGAGGTGTGAAACCCGTCAAGGTTAAAAGGAGGAGAGGGGGGGGGGTCATAAGCGGTGCGAAGAGTGGTACGATGGAGGAGAAAAGGACAGCGGACGACAAATGATCTGCTCAACCCTCCAGTGAATAAACAGAAATGGATCCCCATATTCTTGCTCTCATACAATCAGTGTTTCTGAACGATGACTTAAGGCTTGCTGCTATTTTTACCTGCCCTAGAGGCACTTCCCACCCAATTAGATATTACAACATTAAACATAGATTATATTACAATTATACAGTAGCCTTTGGGCGCTGTGGCAAGTACGCATGCTGCAGGTTTTGGTATCTGGCTCAGTAGGTGTGAGTGGCTATTAATAGGCAACCAGGTAAAATACATTAAAGGATCACGGCCATGGGCATGTGGTGTTGTGACTACTCAGGACACTGGGCACACTCAGGTATAGGCAGAGGCTGCAGTCTAATGCTGTTTAATGTGTCACGGATAGAAGGTCGGAGGTCAAACATGCAGCTGCTCAGAAACAACGTGCCAAACAATAGAGAGCTAAATGATCAAGACTAAATTAAATGGAAAAACGGATTAAAGTAAGAAGCTTAACGAGGGGACATTAAGGAAAAATAATATTAAACAGTCATATCAGTAATCACTAGGATGTTAAACCAGCTCAAGAAGTAGCACCTACATTTGAATTTCTCTGGAGGAATTTATTTTGGGAGCAGTGGCACTAGAACAGGTTTTTGTCTCAGCTTAGTATTGTTGCTAGCATCGGTGGGGGGAGGGGGAGCCTGGGGTGGTTGTGGGATGTCTCTCAGCTGTCAGGACGGATTATAAGGTTGCCCAAATACACGAGGCACTTAGTGGGGGTGGGGGGGGGGTGCATTAGGCTCGGGGTAGGTCCCTAGGAGACAGAGCCCTGTTACAGCTGGACTGACAAAACAACATCACACCTCGCGTCCGGCTTCAAGAAAAGCAAGAGGTAGAGGACCAAACGGTGAAGACCTGAGTGGAGTGGATCATGTAAAATATGGCACTGGGGGTGAAATTACAGGTCTGTCTGTAGATAGGTATAATTGTTGGGTTATATACAACAAAGACAAGAACCGTACCCATGAGACAGACTATCTCTTCGATGCTGGACAGTTTATTTAGGTCTGCATCTAATCAAACATTTGCATTGTTTTCTATCCCTACAGAGCTTAACATAAGCTCATCACAAATAATGTAAAAGCTACATTGAGGAAAATACTCTGGTAAATCTGTCTGCAAGGGCTTTATTCTGTAAGCGCTGATTTGATTTGGACATTACGGATGTGGCGAATAACGTCACAGGGCTCGAGCACAGAGAAGTGTGAAACAACAAGCTGCCATTTGCTCGACACAGAGCCTGCATGAGTAGTAGGGGGGATTACAGCCATATGGTGGAGGCAAACAGCGCGGGGAGATAAATAAAAACATGTTTTTCCATGGAGGGACACTCAAAGTGTTCCCTTCAGCTCGGTGTGTGTGGCAGCAGTTTCCTTTTTACTGAGAGATAACGGCCCTGGTTAAAGACAGCTTTTACACTTTAAATAGGAGTCACTGCAAAAAACACAAAACTCAACAGCACAACAAAAAGAGCATCTTACCTGGCAAATGGAATGTAAGAGATGCTATACCTGGAAGAGAAAAAAACAACAACAATCAGGAGACTGTGGCTGTTTATTTGGAAGACGTGTTCCTCTGTTTAAGCAACAAGTCATAAGAGGGATCTTAACAAACCCTAGAAACCCTCCTTGATCATTAATGGACATTATGCCTTTGTTACCTTGTGATAATCCTGAAATAAAAGCATACCAACCAATCAAGGGAATTAACAAGCAACACACTGAAATGCAAAACATCTTAAAAGCATCCATCCGATAACAACCATTGGAGCGTAGTTTCTGATGACACACGGCAAACAGATTAAACATGATTGAGAACGGACCAGATAGACTCTAATCTGTGCACTAATTAATCTATACGGATTATAGCATTCTGCTACGCTAAAGCTAAACATCAACTCTTACTGGAATACTGGAAATGATTGAAGCTGAAGACACCCTTTAAAATATGGATGGAATCTGGTAACAGTTCAATCATTAACCAGAGTCTAAGCCTGAGCATGACTGTCATCCTATTACAGCAGTTAACAGGAAACCCCTAAACAGATTACTGATCAAATTCTTTCAGTTAATATTATAAATAACCAAGTTAAGAATAAATAATTTTCCTTGACTGTCTGGCTTCATCTGTTCTATTTTGAACTGATGTCATATGATGATTGTACAGATTTCAGCCTGAGGACTGGACCTCAGTGTGTGGGTCAGTGGAAGCGCCTCGTTCCCAGAATCACCTTGACGCAGATGTCCGAGCGCCCGCGTGGGAGTGCACTATGCCCCCAGTCTGTTAGGAAGGAACGTGGAATGTGTGACTTGTTGCCATGGAGACGTCTCTGCGAATGTACTATATGTAGGTGCAAAAAGCAGTGAAGACCGGCCGCAGACACAGTCCTGCTCAGTGATGCGCTGCAATCGCCTGCGCCGTCCCTCGAGCTCCGGGCCGTTTACGTTTCCAAGCACATTAGCACAGCAGACGTCTCTGATGCTTCAGTGGAAATACGTTCCGCTTAATGAAGAAACATGCGCCGACATGCTGATCCTCATCACACGTTAATACATCATTCACTGCCAAGTCGTAACCTAACATTCTATACAATAGTGCACAAGCAGAACACGAGCAGAGTTACCTCCCAAAACACTATACAAGACAAAAGGTTGTCTGCACTGTGACTGCTGTGAACCACCATGACCCACCACAGTGGCACTGGTACCTACTAGTAGACGATTTAACCCATCAAGGACGTGTTGCTGACTGCTCAGCAGCACATGAATGTGTAGGGATATGTGCACATGAGTATGGATTTTATGGATTTATGTATAGTGATTTGCACAGCATAAGCTCTTAGCAGCACATGCTTTATGTAGATTGATTTGATTTATAATTCAGAATTCTCTCATGAACGACAAATAAAAAAAAGCTTTGAATTATTCAGACCAGCTGGAATAAGGTTCTCTGTAGTGGAACGATGGATTCATCTGAGTAGGTGTAAGTGGCTGATGCGTAAATGAACAGACACAGGCTGAGATGGCTAAGGCCGCCCGGTCACACCTACCATGTCATTGCCAAAAACTGCATTATACAGAAGAGGATGGCCAGTCCCCTTTTATGCCACTGCAAAACAAAATGCAAAGTGTTACTGAATGTAACAATGTACAGTATCAGACTTTGAAACTACTAAAACTACGACTTACCCAAAATACTGCACAAAGTGTTAAGACAAGGCAGAGCTGATGGAGAAGCAAAGAACTGTTAGCATGAGTTTATGTTAACGGTGACTTCCTGGATGTCACAGTGATGTTTGCTATCGGACAATTCTAACACTAAGAAAGACTGTTCACACAAATCAGTGGCTTCGTCTCTTGAAACATCATAAGGTCCATCTTATAAACTCTATTATATCTATCTATATTTGTGAAAACAAAAGCAGGATAGGTGCTGAGGAGGATTCATTAGAGCATCGTTTCATTACCAGCATCACAATGGTGGCGATCAGCCTTGTTGGTTCGAACATGCGCTTCAACTGTTTTAGCGGTCCCATCAAGAAGCAGGTGCTTTGGGAAGAACAAAAGAAAGAAACAACTTACATCAGCGGCTACACTGAGCCATTATTACAGAACACAATTATTGTGCCAATGGCAACTACTAAGAAAAGCGCCTCAGCCCACTCTATAATCTATACACAATCAGTGTAGTATCCTCCTACTGCTATGGTCTACTGGGTTTAGGAATCACTATCTGATTTCAGTAGCGGACCTGAATAGTGACGCCATAGTCAAATGAAAAGTACACGCGGCAAATATAGAGCTGAGTGTTTCATGCCCAGCGCCAGTCACACATTTACAACCTCCTACATGATTCACGTGTGACGTCAGTGAATGTAACGAGACAAAGGCTTTCCCCTCTGACGAGGCACGCAGCTCTGGGCTCAGCGGAGCTACGTGGGCACAGGGAGTCTGTGGAGCGTCAGATGTGCTAAACCAGACAAAAGTAGTCGGCTGACGCAGGCTCCTGCTGCAGCTTTGCTGTGAGATGATGAGTGAGAGAGATGCTTTTTTTTTTGAGACACCATCACTTGTACTGCAGATTAGTCAGAGGCAGGTATGTCGCCCGCTGTTGCATGAGTGTTCGGTTTTTATCCCAGCCAAACTCAATTATTCAAAGCTAGTGTGGTTTAATCGCATTCCGTGCAGGGTTTTATTGGTTTACCGGACGAGGAATTGAATTTAATTTGACAAAAGATTAAAATAACATCTGATGGTGGACACCAAAGATAATCCTATTACGATATGAAATTAATATTGTACTGCAGTACAGAGTCTCTAACAAACCCTGTAATTAACAAAAGAACAAACCCGGCAAAACATGACCTGTCTGTCACGCTGCAGTAGAACTACAAACCTAATTACTGTAGGTGTAATAAAGTAAAGTGCTTGGCTAAATCCAGACACTGCTCATTAAAGATGCATACAAAAATTAAAAACACTTTCAAAATATGTCTTATTATTAGATATAATTTTGTTGTTATCATTATTTAAATCTTGACAGCTATTTTTGACAAATCCTCTGTTACTAGGGCTAAAATGATGGAACCAAAGCTTGTGAAATATAGCTAATGCAACCTTAAAATAAAAAAAAGTCTCTGTATTGATAACCAAGGTCATGAAAGCAGAGGTTGGCACAGTTTCAATCACATCTAAATGTCCTAAACATTCAATATCTGAAAACAGAGACTCAAATTATCACATTATGTTTTACTACTCTGTGAGGGCACAGTAATGACAAACTTGTCACTGTGGTAGTAACCTGCTGTTGTTTCAACACAAAAGACAAATTTCTTTCTCAATACAGTATGCTCTCACAAAAATTAACAATAAAGAGGAAGCACAAAAAAACAGAAAGCAAAACAAAATCGTAGAGACTTAGAGACTTAGCCAGTGTGTTCACACTCATCACTGCCTCTATCATTAACAAGTGCCTTAAGGAAGCATATAATTAGACTAAGGGACTGCATGAGTAGTCACATGATAGGAGATCTAGCAATATTTACCCCTTGACAATCAGAAATTATACAATTACTTGTAAATTTACAATTCTTCTTTAAAACAATTATTACAATATGGATGTAAGTATGTATATATTTATATATACATATACATATATATATAAATAATAAAGTAAAATAAGTGTAGCTATGTGTAAGTGTAGCTATGCCAAGGATGACTGCAATAGGGTGTGTCAATCATACTTTTTGTTCTATTCTGGGAAGTGTGCTGTGTATGTAGGTGTTACATGTAATAAAGACTTTGTGAAGAACATGTCGGAACCTTCAAACGTGGGATGACAGTTACCTGGCGAGAGCTGAGATATTCCCTATTGTGTAAAAGACAGCAAACAGCTTCAATCCATTTGGAAGGAACAGCAGAGCTGTACCCTGGGAAAACAGGAATACAGTCTCTATCAGCCACATACAGTAAAATAATGTCACCGCACATAAACTGATACAAAAAAGAAAAGGTAGGCAAACATCCTGTCGGTAAGATTTAAGACAGAGGAATTAAGTTTTAATGCTAAAAACAGGCTCCCTCTGCTGCATTAGTCCAGAATTGCTGCCTTCAATATTCAAATCCACACCATGTTCATCATCTGGGTCTATTTCACAGAAGACTGGTGACACACATTGGTGTGGTTTACAACAGAGAGGATCACAGCTATGACTTCATTTAAGAAGGTGCTTTTACATTTTACTTGAGTGCTGCCGTTTACTGCAAGGACAAATACGTTCACTTAATAATGTATGAAAGAATGAAACATGAAGAGGCTGTGCAGTTGACAGAGTCAGTATTCTCTATATGAATTTCATCACCAGCTCGGGAGCAGAGGCTGTTTGGAGCTTCGTCAACGGATTTTTCCCTGTGTCTGTGTCAGGACTTCCTGTCATTTCACTTTAACAGTAGAAATTGAACCGTTCGAAGATATCAACTAATCCACTTCTACTTATTAAAGTGGCAAACGTTAATGTTAACTTCAATCTGCAAGTGCAAGATGGTGTGTGTAATGAAGCAGATCACATCAGAACGGGAATTTAGCGCATGCAAAACGCTATAAGGCGTTCACTAACGCTATGCATTCCTGATGGAGAGAAAGACGGTCTTTGATTAAAGACAGCGACACTCACGAGTATCGAGCACGCGATGCCTGCGCCGAAGCATATGACGAACCATTTCACCCTGGTGCTGTAGCTGAGAGTGCTGGCATCGAGGACCTGGTGGGAACAATGGGAGGACGTCACAGAACAAACTTTATGACCCCTGGAAAGACCCACAAGAACCCTGGTGATGATCTAGGGTGGCTGTATTCCGCTGTATTATGATCAACACAAACACGCATAGACACACAACAAACAGGCTATGTAACAGCATTCCCTTTAAATTGAACCGAATGCATCAGAGCACAAGTGGACATGAGTTAAACTTTACATGTGCAAGACGTTCAAAAGCAGCAACAGCCCTTACCTCATTTCCTCCTTATGGCGAACGCGTGAAAAAGTGTAAATAAACAAACAAATCAAATGTAACAAATGCTACATTAAAAATGAAACCACATGATAGTTGAGATCATTTTAAAGGGGCGACTATTGACTATAATCATTATTTGGCTAAAGTTCATGTCAGTGTAAATAAACAAACAAATCAAATGTAAAAAATGCTATGTTAAAAATGAAACCACATGATAGATCATTTTAAAGGAGCAACTATCGTCTATAATCATTCTGTGGCTGAAGTTCATGTTACCTAACAGTGTTAGCAAAGCTACAGAACGAGAGCACAGCTTGTAACAAACTAGTAACAAACGACATCATGCAATAATCAACAACACGACGCTGTTTTCACCGCGACACCGTGAAAAGCGACGCGGAGCCGAACTCGCTGCTGTCACTCAGTCAGAGCCACCGACGCGACGTTAGCTTTAGCAGCCCGCGCTAAGTGCTAGCTTACCTGCGCGGTCAGACCCAGCTCTTCGTTGTCCTCTCGGCCGCTTAACACACGGCGAAGCTTTTCCATCGTTCCGGGCGACGTGGATGGTTTTACGGCTGAATGTTCCTGCGTCTCTGGCTGCTGCTCGACCAACTGCTAGTTGTTATCGCCGCTGCAGCCACTTTGACTTCCTGAACCAAACTTCCTGTCACTGCTGATCCGCACGCAGTTCGTTCGCATCCACTTAGGCAAAAGCTCTAAAGACGGCCGAAAAGAAAACAGACCGCAGATCAGTTGGTAACTTTACGCAACTCACTTCGACTGAGCTCGTGTTGCCTTTCCGGGCTGTGGGAAATGACAGGGCTATTTCATAAACTAGTGTGTGAAACTGGTATCGATAATGCGGACGCCACGAGATAAAAATAAATAGTTAAACCGATTTGTGACAAACATTCATGAAAAATATTAATTGAAATAATGAAAACATTTCAATTATGTCTAATTCATATTTCAATTAATAATTTTATTAATATTCACGGGCTTGAATTTTTGTCACAAATCAGTTTTACTATGTATTTTTTATTGTTATTAAGTTATATTCCCTTTTTATGTGTAATGTGTAATTCTTGGCGTCCTGTGTTTTATTACTGTTGTTTTGTCGCCACCCAGTGGACGCTTAGCTAAATACCAGCATTTCCTAAAAGAAGTGTCACATTTTTGAAGGTACTGGTTCTTAACTTATTTACTTTGACTTTATTGCAGTTCTAATTTTTAGGTAATTGCTAATTAAACCCCACGGGGACTCAATTAGGCGCCTCTGAGGCCTCAGATTAGTTCCTTTGGGGTTTGAAGGACTTACCAAGTACTGACTATGAAGGGTATACACATTACAGTAGCTTGTGCTGACATTTTTTTCAGCTCAAGTCCTTCATCGCTCCTCTGCCATGTTTTCCATGTTACGTGTGTCATAGAAGGTAAGACTTTCTTTAAGCTTAAGACTGAGTCTTAACGTTTAGTCTATCAAGGCTATGTAAAGTTGCCTTGTCTTTATCAGCTACACAACATGGAGCCAAATCAGATAGTGTTATGGGAGGGAGGTTTTGTACTTGGGGTCACACTGTCCTGCTAAAGAGACAGTCTGTGACTTGGCTTTTTGTGTAAATGTCAGTACAAACATTTATTTTAATTAGTTTCAAATAAGCAACAATTACAGATACAAGAGTTAACAAAAACATTTAAAATAAACCAGGGGCCATGAATACCTCATTATATGAGATGATATCCTTAAGATAAATTAACTATAATATTCAGCCATTACATTCACAGTAGTTGAACCCCATTTATTGTAAGACACAACTATGAGATTTACAAAAAACGTATATATGATGTACTTCAAATCACACATCAGTATATCTGGAACATATCTGGTCATTTGTTTGCGCACCTTTATTACTTTAAGTTAGGTTTTGATATAGAGCCATATTAAATGAATGGATAATAAATGAATATTAGACGTTTGCCCCCCTTAACTAAACCCCATTATCAGTTTTTAGCAACTGTTTCTTATATTAATTTAGTTCCTCCACTCTGAAAGAAACAATCGACTTTTAAAGTCGACGAACGTTTCACGGTGAATGATTCTGTCGATAAAAAATCCCAAAATGTCACCGTGTTTCATTTCGCTGTAATTTGAACCGAAGGGAAGAACTTGATCACAAGTTGAGCATCAGCTGGCTGAGGTTCTACGCTGAAGGATAAAACTCATCATCACATGTCACATCTGGGGAAGGCTCAGTGTCTGGACGCGCAGCCTTCAGTGGACGTCCCGGATCCTGTGCGTTTGGGCGTTTTCCACACAGCGGCGGCAATGTGGACGTCGCTGCCTCTGCTCTCGTTTCTCTCGCTTTTTTCCTTCTACGGATGCAAGTGCGCGACGTGCTTCGTGTGCCCGAGGATCTGCCGCTGTTTGTCCAGCACGATCAGGTGTAACAATGTGACAGAGGGGTCAGCTGTGATGATGGGCCACAGGGATAGAAGACTGTAAGTTCACACCTGACCAGTTATTTAGTTATTTACTCTGACTGAAACGCGCATTGGAGGTGGATCTAATACCTGTGTGATCGGACGCATTTGCCTGTTTTAGCGTATATGGCAAAGAAATTACGCAGCTCACTCTTTACGCGGCGTTTTTACGCACGGACCCAAGGATTCACTCGGGCGCTCGCTCGTTTAACGGGTTGATTAATGTTGACGTTAACGAGGGTTTACAGATGTCACCCTTTCAACGTTTCTGTTTGAGTCACGCGCAAAACAATCGGCCGTGGTGCGTTCACGTGAGAGCAAACGGCCCATCCAGTGGCCTATTAAACCCAAGTCTAAGCTGTGGGATGTCGGCTCTGTCACTTTGATGCTATGTAATAATGATGACGAAAAACACTGTCACCCAACAGATGGTGCCACTTTCTAGCACTCACCGACTATCTGTAGTCTGGGTGTATTTAATTTAACACCTTGAAAACCTTCTTGGTGATGCTGATGCTCTCTAACATGTAAATAGTGTTTCCTCAAAGTGTATATTAGACAGCCGTGTTCATCGCACTGTCACAAACCTTGAAGGAGGAAAGCTTGAACTCTCTTCTAGTGAATTACACCTTGTTCACGCCGTCCGTGAACGTCAAGGCTATCGCCTCATGCACGTATGGAACTGCTGCACGTCCAACACTTATTAGAGGATCTTGATCATGTGTAATAACTTGTCTGTTTTTCCCCAGGTTTCTCTATCGCTTGCCATTTTACTCCATTTCCAGTCATTCGTTTGAGGAATTGAAAAGAGTGCAGAGGATGTACGTATCTGTTTGCACCCTGCCAACACTGAGATGTACAGTCCACTTTGTACCGTTCTTGATCTTTATTGCAACTGATTAAAGAACTGCCACAATATTTTGTTTGTTACATTTGTTATTAATAACTTAAAATACATGTTTGTTTTCCAAGTTTGTTATAACAACACTGTTAATTAAATATTATTACATTTGGCCAAATATTGACCATTTGTAGCAGATTATGTCTCAGAGTGGTGTTTATTATATTATGACAGTAAAGAATGAAACCCTTTTCCTTTTCTTCTGCGTAGTGGGATTGCCCAGAGTGTCACCCTGGAAACCATTGACTCCTTAGCATTTAACAACCTTCCTGAACTCTCTGAAATGTAAGTCTTGTGTTTGGAGCACATGTGGGGAATAGGATGCTCGTTGCGACAGCTGCCTTATTTTGCGTTGCAGCTCGATCCAGAACACGAGGAGCCTGGTGCTCATCGGCCGAGGAGCGTTCAACAACCTTCCAAAGCTCCGTTACCTGTGAGACAATGACAGATCCACAGCTTTTACTTCATGAACTTATTTTTGTACTTTAAGATGTAAAGAAGTAATAACATGCACTCACAGACACTAATAACTTAACAGAAACCATAAAATCCTTCTTTGTGTTGACAGGAGCATATCAAACACTGGGATAAGAGTCTTCCCTGACATCACCTCTATCAACTCTCTTGAATCTGAGTTTATCTTGTAAGTGCATCTGTTGCAAGAGCCACAACGAAATCGACAAAGTGACATTAATTTACGTGAACTTTGGTGCTTTTGCAGAGACATCTGTGACAACCTGTATCTACGGGAGATACCTCCAAACGCTTTCATTGGAATGACAAAAGAATACGTCACAATGTGAGTGACACCCGTGCCTCTCAGAACACAAGTTGAAACTGATTTCCTCATGATGTATTATTCTTTTTATTAATTCCAGGAACCTTTACAACAATGGGATCAGAGAAATACATGGCCATGCCTTCAATGGGACAAAGATAGATAAGCTGTATTTTCTCACATTTATTTCTTTTGTTCTGATTTATTGATTCCAATTACAGTAGCTTTCTGCTAATAGTCTTATCATGAGTCTTATGTGCAGCGTGTTAAAGAATAATCGAGACCTCAGGGTGATTCACAGAGACACCTTCAAAGGAGCTACGGGCCCCGGGGTCTTGTAAGTGACTGTTACTTGTTTAGCATAAAAAAATAGAGTAATTCTAAGTATGTCGGGCTTGTGGAGTCATTATTATCGCATTCTGTTGATCTTCAGGGACGTCTCTGCCACCGCTCTGACGAAGTTACCATCCCAGGGCCTGGAGTCCGTCCTGGTGCTGGTGGCTCAGTCTGCCTACGCCCTGAAAAGCCTGCCTCCCCTTCAGGGGCTGTGGAGCCTGCGCGAGGCCCGTCTCACCTACAACAGTCACTGCTGTGCCCTTCTGAGCTGGGACGCCCACAGGTGCCCTGCCCTGTGAATACTGCAGATTAATCAAGCGCAGAATCCTTCCGAATCCATGTGTGAACGAGTCTTTACATGATTTCAGGGACTTCTCAGCAGGTCCGGCGTGGAATAACGTCTCCGCTTACTGTGATGACAGTGATCCATCAACAGAGTAAAGAAATCCTTTTATTACTTGAAGTCTAAGATGTTGAAATAATTCAATTTAAGAGAAGACTCTCGTTTCCTGTTTCTCCTCTTCTGAGTGCAGTGGCCAGCGTGTCGCTGGCTCCTCAGGTGATACGCCTCACGTTGTGGACCCGCCCTTCTTCACGGACGCCGACCCCTTCGAAGACGTGAATTTCCACTATCCAGAACTGGACCTCTGTCGACATCAGCCAGCCCTGGTCTGCACCCCTGAAGCCGACGCCTTCAACCCCTGCGAGGACATGGCGGGCTTCGGGTTCCTCAGGGTGGCCATCTGGTTCATCAACGTGCTGGCCATCGCGGGAAACCTGACCGTGCTCCTGGTGCTCTTCACCAGCCGCAACAAGCTGAGCGTTCCCCGCTTCCTCATGTGCCACCTGGCCTTCGCCGACCTCTGCATCGGCATCTACCTGCTGATGATCGCCACCGTGGACCTGCGCACCCGCGGCTCCTACAGCCAGCACGCCATCGAGTGGCAGACGGGGCCGGGCTGCGGCGCCGCCGGCTTCCTGTCCGTGTTCGGCGGCGAGCTGTCGGTCTACACGCTTTGCACCGTCACCCTGGAGCGCTGGCACACCATCACCAACGCGCTGCAGCTGGAGCGCCGCATGGGGCTCCCGCGGGCCGTGGGCATCATGACGGCGGGTTGGCTCCTCTGTCTGGGAATGGGTGCGATGCCGCTGGTTGGCGTCAGCAGCTACACCAAAGTCAGCATGTGCCTGCCCATGGACATCGACTCGCCTCCGGCTCAGGCCTTCATCATCATCATCCTGCTTTTCAACGTGGGCGCCTTCACTGTTGTGTGTGTGTGCTACGTGCTGATCTATCTGGCTGTAAGGAACCCAGAGTTTCCGGGAAGAAGCGCCGACACTAAGATCGCCAAACGCATGGCCGTGCTCATCTTCACAGACTTCCTTTGCATGGCGCCCATCTCCTTTTTTGCCATCTCCGCTGCCTTCGGGTTCCCCCTCATCACAGTCACTAACTCCAAGATTCTGCTGGTGCTCTTCTTCCCCATCAACTCTTGTGCCAATCCTTTCCTGTACGCGATCTTCACCAAGGCGTTCAGAAAGGACGCACGCCAGCTCATGAGTGCCGCGGGCTGCTGTAAAAAGGCCGGTGTGTATCGCACGAAGGCCTACGGCTCAGAGAACGCGATGAGGAGCCACTTGGCATCCGGCAACAAAGAATGCCCCGCAGAGGTGAGGCTGGCTGCTGTGGCGACAGAGAGCTCACCTGAGATCACAAACACAGGAACAATCTGACTGTCTACAATGATTAGTCATGGTATGCACTGAAAATTAATTTTTGTTCACATTTTCAATTATTCAATTTTTGATCAAGCCAACGGCCGTTCAAGTTTATCTGGCAACAAAATACATTTCAAAATAAAAAATATATATTTGAAAGTCTTCTACTTTAGCCAAAACGTGGTGGATAATCACATAACTCGTAAACAAGTTGGAAAGAAAATACAAAAGTACAAAAAAATATATTTTCAATTAGACGTATTAGTTTGTCAGCTCAAGAACACTTTATTGAATCATTTTCCATATCTATTTTCTCCATGAGTACATCAGTAAGACTTTACTATAATGATAACTTTTTATGGGCTTTCAGTCCTGTTCAACAAGGCGACAGTTTCTGTCTTTCCAGTCTTGAAACTGCTGCCTTTGTTTTACTAAGATAAAGAGATGAGACACTGAAGGAGTAGGTTTCAACAGATACATCTCAATACTAGGTTCCTGTGGATGTTGCAAATAGCATCTAACAAACAAATGGGCTTAGGTTTCTTGTGGCAGGAAAGACAATGACATGAAACCCTGCTGTGGGTCCATGATTAATTTTTGATTATTATTTCAGCATCCAGGTCATTGTCATGAAGTCAAGATGAATATAAATGAGATAAAATGAATGAGATAAATATTTGGGGCTGAAAGAGGTTGTGTGTGCCGAACTATGTTCTGTGTATTGTACACGTATTAAAATAAAACTTATTTTTATTGCTACTATTTCTAAATTACGGCACTTACATTACTAGAGTGGAATCCAGAAACGCTTCCTTTTGACGTGGCACCGCTGAAGCTCTTATTTTGAAATCCGGATGTACAAAGGTACGTAGTTGTCGGCTGCGTAACCGCGAGCAATTTACCGTAATCTACCACAACACGGTGCGCGGCGTCTCTCAACTGTTTGTTCCCATTACCGTAAACCCCAGTTGTTTCTGTGGCGGCGTTCAAACCACGCACACACGAACGAGCGCTTCACCGCAGGATTTCTACACCCAGTCCTCCCACCATCAGATCCCGCCTCCGACGTGGGGGAAAGCAAACCTTTTTTTTTTCCTACAACAAACTCGATCAACAACTATTTGCACAAGCTGCGCTGGGTTCACCGTGGCGGGTAATGCTGGTGCCGAGCCGCAGGAGCCGCTCAGAGTAGAGACGTGGACCTCGTCATGGCAAACAAGGCTCCGGGCGCCTCTGGACGCCTTCTCTTTGCAGCAATGGCCATTCTTGCGGGGATTGGTGTGAGCGGTGAGTTGTTGATGCTTTGCTGCCTGTTTTGTACTGATGGAATTCAGGGACGTCAGTATTAGTATCAGTGTCAGACCTTAGTCTGTGATTGAGTTGGAAAACTTTCTGGTGGAGGGATTCTCCACAAAGCTCTGAACGACTCCTATAACTTATTTCTAGTAACAGTTAAACTGAGACTTGGTGGTGGCGAACTGCAGTAAAGACGTAAAGAAAACAGCCTCGGTGAAAAGAAGCTTTGGTTGTGTACCGTAAATTTGCTGATCATATATTATTGATGCTAAGGACTTCTTAAAGTCCAACTCATATGTGCTGAAATATTCTAGATGTCATCATATTATTGACGTTATATTAGTCAGCTTTTAAATATTTATGAGACAATGCAACAAACATCGATTTGATGCCATTTTATTTAATAATAATAATCCCAAGGTCTATAATAATAATAATAAAATCTTATTCTCAGACTACTTAAGCAAAAAGCTTGATGCTTATGTATTTAAAATGATAAACTCCTTTAGACTTATTCATATTATATTGAGCTTTTACTTAAAAGCACTTAAGCAATTTGAACCAGTTATTATAATGGAGTGTTTTCAGTACATTTTTCAAATCCATATTGTGATTAATCAAACACTGAATATTACTTTATGGCTTTGCGAGGATTTTGAAAGTAAGTTTGTGACCCTTGGATGTCAAATCTGCGGTTTAAAGCACAACGTGACTAATAAAAAGCAGAAGCAGCTGTTGAAGGCACTATGTCTCCCTGTAAACAGCCCAGCATTCTCGGGACCGTCTTTACCGACCGGCCAGGAACTCGGGGCCCCTTTCGGGGCAGAGGATGTATCTCAGCCCCGATCAGCTCCGACGGCTCCACTTCAAGCCGACCGCGGGCTTCCTCCGGCTGTCGGACGGCCACGAGGCCAAGTTCAACTGCTCCATCAACATCCCCGACGACAGGCTGGAGCCCTCCATCACGTGGCTGAAGAACGGCCAGGACCTGGCCGCCAACGTGCACGTGGTGATCAACGAGCTCCAGACGGTCGCCAGCGACAGGGTCGCGACGCTGCTCTCCACCGTCAGGTACGTATGGAGGTCGGAATGCGAGCGCGTGAAGACGCGCGCGGCGCCGTGACTCCGTGCGCTCCGGTTTCAGCATCAACCCCGCGCAGAGGGCGGACGCCGGCGAGTACCGCTGCAGGCTCCACATCGGCTCCATGAGGGTGGAGTCGCAGCCCATCGTCCTGGAGCTGGAAGGTGAGCTGCAGCGTGACGTCAGCCATGTTTTGGTGTGTTTAAAGGCTCTGATACATCTTATATCTGGTGTAGGACTCCCAACGTTCATCCGGGAACCAGAGGACAGGAACATAACCAGAGACGCAAACTTTACTCTGTCGTGTGAGGCCGTGGGACCCCCAGAGCCTGTTGAGATCCGCTGGCTGAAGGACGGATCACCTTTTACTGGTTTCATTAGGTCTCCCAGCACCTACACCATTACAGGTAAGACACCAGCCAAGAAGCCCTCCTCCTCTCCAGCGCTCCAGTAAATGATCTCAGCGCTTCTTGCTGCCTGATTTATACCGGTTCCTATATCTGCTTGAGGAAGTGAAGAAGTCATTTTCTCTGTAATAAAACCTGGGGGCCGGAGACTTTCACATTAAACTGCTTTACGTGAGCTTTTCTTTTTGAACCTCTGGCCTGTTTACGTCGTTTAACGTGTCCACGATCCCTTTTAATCCAATTAACTGGGTTCTTTTTGATGGACTCACACCCGTGTGAATACGGACACGTTCATCAGCAGAGATAAAGGGGCATTTGAGCCTTGATAATGGCCACAGCATCCATTTGCTGCGAGTTTCTATCCTGCCACATCTCTGCTGTCTCAGCGTCTTGCAGCAGACGAGATTCTTCCCCGTGTTCATACAGAAATACAACCAGCCGCCAGCGTATTTCAGACTGAACTCTCTCTTTGACCTCGACCTGGCTTCCTCTTTAAAGTAAACATTTCTCATTAGAGCCATTGCAGCTCCGCTTTGAATTCTCCAGCCCTTCATTGTGAGCCTGCCTCAGGCTACGCGCTTCGTCTGCACTCAGTCCGCGGTGAAACCGACCAACGCTGAGGGGGTTAAAGGTTCAGCGCTGTGCTCTGGCCCGGCGTGCGCAAGGGCCTGGGCGGTAAAAGGAGTGGGGGGACTGCATGGAGGGACTGTTCGGGGGTTGGCTTCGGGGACAAAGGCCTCATTGACGGGACGGCCCACTACCCAGCAGGGAGGAGCTGGACACAGAGGCTGGCGGGGTGCAGGCTAGCAGTAGACCAACAAAACAGCACGGAGCCACTGTTCTGCAGGCTCACCTCAGGCGTGAGGCCCCACAACAAAGTAGAGACAAACATTTGCATTTGTTTTACAGGAACGGCGCTATTGTACAGAATGTGTGCCTAAACTTGGATTATGCAAAGCCTAAAAGATAAAGGTGCATCAGAATACACGATAATGAGGTGTGGCATCGAGCAGGAGGAGAGAATTGATAGGATTGCATGTCGGTTGTTCGTCGTGCCGCAGTGTAAAAGCGAAAAAATACCCTCGACATCTGGCGAGCTGGAACTCTCCTAAACCCCCTAATTACATGCTGCAGCATCCACGCTGCAGGACGTCCACAACATGAAGCTGGCTGCATACACTATGTGTTATTTGTGCCGCTGTGCATGTCTGTTTTTTTTTTTTTTTTTTTTTTGCATGTTTCCCGTTATGAGGCCAAGTATTCTCTGATCTTAAGCTGACCCTCGTCCGTAGGTGTTGGGTGGAGGAACACTCTGTGCTTTTGCTGCTGGCACGTGTTAGCGCTGTACTGTGGAAACACCCGCGGTTTAGCCAAAAACTCTTGGGTTTTGATATTAAATAGCTTTTTTTTTTTTTTTTTTTAGTAAAACGGCTCAAAAGTTCAGCCTTTCTCCAGCTTTATAGGAAGGCAAAAATAATGGGGATGTGATGTTCTGCAGATTGTCAACAAAACATCCTGGAAAGCCGGCTTCCAGTAGTCACTCACAGGCTGTTTCCCAGATACGGACACTGGAAAACAGAGCACAAAAGCGCCATTCTTCAGCAGCTGCTCCAGTTGTGGTTCAACTGGGCAGATGTGTGTTGACAGATAAGTACTGTGTCCAGCAAAAGGTCATGACTTCACCGCTCTGAGCGGCATGAACCTGCCTGGGACATAAAAAAGAAGCGAGTCGTCCCCAAACGAGTTTTTGTGCTAATTCCAGTCTCACTTCTCCGCCGAGGCTGACGTGACTCTTTTCCCGTGGTTTGTGCTTCACCACATTTCACCCTGAGAACCGATTGTCCGCCGCTGAGCTGTCACGTTGTTCTCGTTCAGGTGTGAACAGATACAGTCGCTTCAGCTGCGAGGCCCACAACACGAAGGGCGTCTCCACGTCCCGGGAAGCGAGCATCAACATTAAAGGTAGGACCGGCTCCTCGTTGGGCTGTTTGACGTCTGCCTTATGTTGCACGAGGAAGTGCGTGAGAGTCCTTTTGCGTTGTGCAGTGCTTCCCAGCAGCGTCTCTGATGTCACCGTGGTGGAGAAGCAGTCCAATAAGTTCATCTTGAGCTGGACGCCCGGGCATGACGGCTTCTCGCCTCTTAGCAGCTGCCTCATCAGGGTAAATCCCACAGCCGCTCACCTCCGGGCTTCAACGTCTTCACTCGCATCCTGACGCGCTTTCTGTTCGGCCCCAGGTCAAGGAGGTGAGTCGGAGGAAGGGGGAGGTGACCACCACCCGGCTCGTCAACGTCACCGTGCCTCCGTTCCAGTGCGAGGTGCCGGGGCTGCAGGCCGTGACGTGCTACAACCTGAGCGTCTCCTGCAGCAACGAGCTGGGAGCTTCTCCGGGCTCCGCGTGGACGCAGAGCAACACCACGGAAGGAGGTGCTTCACTTCATGCAGTCTGCATGCTGAAATGACACAGCCTCTCAGATGAAAGTCCTATCCACAAAATCTGTTTTCCTCAAACATAGGAAATAGGCGTGGCCTCTGTCACAAAGTTCCTATTGGGTGGAGTAGTTTTCAATTTCCTCCTGAAGCCACTGCTGGGTATTTTTCCAAGCATCTGATAAGCTGTGCCAGGAAGGGGCCACATACCAATTAGTTCTAAATTTAATCTTCTCCTTTTCATTTTGTTTCATACAGCGGTGAAAGTCTTCGTTACCGTGTGATGAACCTAATCCCGCTCTTCTCCACTTCTTGTCCTTCCGCCAGTGCCCTCGGTTTATCCTCGAAACGTCAGCGTTCAGCTGAACGAGTCGTGGCTGGTGATCACGTGGAAGCCTCCACCGGACGATAAGATAAATGGCATCCTGCGCGGTTATGAAGTTACTATTAGGCACGGGAAAGAGATGAAGAAGGTGGGCGCCGCTCCAGACTGTTTTTTTTTCTTCAGGGCTCGTGTAGGTGGTCAATATTCAGCTGTTAAGCTCACATCATTTCTGCAAAATTTCTGATAAGCCTGACAAATGTATGACAAATATTATAGGAATGTGTGTTGTGTTTTGGTAATATTTGATCCTCCCTGTGTCCTGTCAACCGGACCCGAGGTCAACTTCCCTATTATCTGTGTGTAACAGAGTTTCCACTCAACCACAGGGTCAATTAGCAGATGTGCGTGTTTTAAGGTGCAGTCTTTCAAAAGCAGAGCCATTTGATTCAGTACTGGCTGCGTGTGTGTGTACATGTGTGCGTATTCCATGATGCTGTCTGTGTGTAGTCACGCTTGTGTGAGTGGTCTCCACTACAATAGTCCGTTTCCCGTTCTTCCTGTCTGTGTCGTAGTGGAAGGAAGCTGACAATGTGAAAGCTGGAACGGGACTGTTTTTCCTGGTTACACACGTGGCCTTGAGTCACTGGAACACCTGGAATGCGAACACAACGGGTTTTGCACCTCGATGTGCTGTGATGTCATCGCGCGGGGGGGATTCGTCACAGCGCCGTTGACGGGAAATGTGCCCATAGGCAACGTGTTTAACCCCCCCGACTCAGCAGCACCTGCTGCAGCGGTGCCGCCCCGTGTGACGGCCTGTTTTAAATCTGAGGTCGAGGGTTGAGGTGATGGCTCTGCTTCGCTGAGAACATCCAGCCACGTGCTGCCTTCAAAGTGTCAGCAAATCGTTGAAGCAGAGGAAGATGAAGTCTGTTGTGAAACACAGAGTGCGTCTGTCACATGCTCCCTCGCACTGCAGCACGAGCTCATCCGGAAAGTCCTTCTCTTTTCTTGACGGTTTCATTATTTGCACCGAGTGCCAGTTAACAGGTACTTTCTAAAAATGTGTGTTAAGTGGAAAGAAGAAAAAGGAGGAGCTGTGATGTTGCTGAGTGTCATATTTTACATAAATAAGGCTCATCCAACTGTGACCTATATTACAAGGAAGTGGCTTAGATCACAGATCATTAACCTCACTTGTGACTGTGTGTTGTCAGATCCACAGTTACACCAGCACGGTCTTTGAAGCCGTGCAGGAATTCAACACCACGTACGGCGTGGCGGTGGCGGCGTGCACGGGGGCGGGCAGCGGCATGGCCAGCCCATGGGTCTGGCTCTTTGTGCCGGGGGACAGTAAGCGGCTCCTTTGTTTCAGCTCCTTCATCGCTGCTCTGTCCACTTCACCAACAACAAATATACTTCACGCGACCTAAATGACACAGAGGTTGAACTAAATTTGAGACGTTGCACAAGATATTGCTCGCTGTTCAGCCACAAAGTTCCCAAAACATGTAGCACAATTTAAAAAAACTAAACACGTGATAAAGGAAACCGATTATTAACATGTGACTTTCTGCAGTGACCTGACCTCATTCTACACATTGTCGTGTCTCTCAGAATCCACTGTGGCCCCATCGTCCAGCCCAGAAACTGAGGTTCCAGGCTCCGTCTACATCGTGCTGGGCGTCGTGATTGGCTTCTGTGTTGTGATGCTTATCATCTGGGGGGTTATCTGTGTACGCAACAGGACCTCTACCTACTGGCTTGAGTATGACAATGATATAATTACCTCTGATATAATCACCAACCCTGCTCATTGTTTGATTATATTGTCTGTCTCTTTTGATTTAAGCTATTGTAAGTAATTAGGTATTAGCTGTGGGGGGTTGATTTAGTTTTCTTTGCTTCCTTTGCTTCCTCTTAATCACCAATAATAACTTTGCAGCTGCTGAAACAGAAAACAAAAAACAAGCAGTTCATTCCCCCAAATGTTACTATTATGATGTTTGTGACTCAGTCTTCAAGAAACAGGACAGGAACCTTTCTCATTATGACGTTATGTGTGCGTGTTTGTGTGCGTGTGTGTGCGTGTGTGTGTACTTCTACTGAGACTTTCCTGTAATTTTGGCACTTTGTCCTGTTCTAACCCTCTCTCTATCGCCCTCTGCAGGAGGCTGTTTGGAGGTGGAGAAAAGCTGCCTGTCATTCAGTACACGCCTCAAAAGTCCTACAATCGTTCAGCCATACAAATTACACGTACGTGTCCAGATATAAAGTAATATCTATGTAGGCATTCATGGTTTGCTGTTACATTCAGCAGTGACCTTAGTGTCTCCTGTCTGCAGTTGGAAACCTTGGCGTCAGTGAGGAGCTACAGGCCAAACTTCAGGATGTGATGGTTATGAGGAGCTTGCTCACCATAGGGAAGGTTCTTGGAGAGGGTAAGAAACAGTAATAAAAGTAAATAATGAGTTCTTTGCTACATTTTTATGTGGTGCTGCTTATCCTGGACTAGTGAAGGTATTTGCTACTGGGTTTGTGCTTTTCTCCAGGGGAATTTGGCTCCGTCGTGGAAGGACATTTAAAACAACCGGATGAAACATCAGAAAAAGTTGCTGTAAAAACAATGAAATGTAAGTCTTGCCTTACTGGTTCTCTAAAAGAAGCGGAACAATACAGCTACCTTCATTTTTCTTCCTCCAAACAGTGGACAGCTTCTCTCAGAAAGAAATTGAGGAGTTCCTGAACGAGGCCGCCTGCATGAAAGACTTCAACCACCCCAACGTCATCCGGCTGCTGGGTAGGACCGAGGCAGGAACGTGGAGCGCGTCTCGCTTCCATCTGCACGCGCTTCATTATCTGTGTGCTGACTTGTCTCCTCCAGGCGTGTGCTTAGAAGTGGGCGTGGGACACTTTCCCAAGCCCATGGTCATCCTCCCATTCATGAAGTATGGAGATCTGCATAGTTTCCTGCTGCGCTCACGCCTAGGAGAAAGTCCGATGGTAGCGGAACACATAAAGACTGAAACATGTGCATCATATACACAATATTATCATGCTCAGCTAGTTGTATTAACGTTCCATTGTTCTGCGCAGTTCTTGCCCACTCAGACACTTCTGAAGTTCATGGGCGACATCGCTTCGGGGATGGAGTATCTCAGCGGCCGCAACTTCCTGCATCGCGACCTGGCGGCACGCAACTGCATGTACGTACGCTAGCGAAACAGACAGGTGAAGCCCGCTTTGGACCGGGGTCCAATGTGTGAATGCCACTCGTCTCCCACAGGCTGCGCGACGATATGACGGTGTGCGTAGCCGACTTCGGGCTGTCCAAGAAGATCTACAGCGGAGATTATTACAGGCAGGGCAGAATAGCCAAAATGCCCGTGAAATGGATCGCGGTGGAGAGTCTGGCCGACAGAGTCTTCACCATAAAGAGCGATGTGGTAAGTACTTCTAGCTGCAACTCTGATAAGTGAGGTACCGAGGTTTCAGTGGTGAAATCTGTCTCTGCAGTGGGCATTCGGTGTCACCATGTGGGAGATAGCGACGCGAGGCATGACGCCCTACCCCGGCATCCCCAACCATGAGATCTATGACCACCTTGTTGAGGGAAACAGACTGAAGCAGCCTCCAGACTGTTTGGATGAGTTGTGAGTTAAGAT
The DNA here is from genome assembly GCF_900634795.4 of Betta splendens. Classification (NCBI taxonomy): domain Eukaryota; kingdom Metazoa; phylum Chordata; class Actinopteri; order Anabantiformes; family Osphronemidae; genus Betta; species Betta splendens. The sequence continues at coordinate 9,070,680 of NC_040895.2, forward strand.
TTTTACATTTACAGACATTTATCTATAGTTTTGTTTAAAAAAAGATCATGGCTGGAGATGTATAAATGTTTTGTATGTCTAGGTATGAGATCATGTACAGCTGCTGGAGGGCCGACCCACTGGACCGACCTTCCTTCGCCCAGCTCTGCGAGAGGCTGGAAAAGCTGACGGAAAAGCTTCCGGAGTCTTTCAGCAGGGACGATATCATCTATATTAACACCAGCTTTCCTGAAGGGGACCCCGACGGGGAAACGCTTTCTGCTGAGCTTCCTGTAGAACTTCCTGTATTCAGCTCCTCGCCCTCTTGCAGCCGTCAGGCGGCAGAACGTTCAGTGGTCACTGTGGACATTCACGGGAGCCTGGAGGACGAGGAGGACGAGAACGACGGCCGCTATGTGGTCGTCGTCTCCAACCCCGCAGCGAGAGCTCCAGCAGTGGACACTCCTCTTTTGCCAAGTGTTGCTTTCAGGGAGGATAATGGAGACATTGTTATGGAGGCAGCAGGGATGGACCACAGCTCCAGTGACACTTCACGCCTGCTGTAGTGATTAAAACAATTACATGTGCAAATAAGCTCATTAGACACTGAACTGTGATTTTTTTTTTCCTCTGTGCTCAAATTTATGTTGACGTGTAAATATAGACGTGTACATTTATGATGATTATAATGACCTTTACAAAGAAATTATTTTGGCCTCATTTGAGATTTTGATAAATATTGCTTTTATCGGTTGCCAGTAAGATTAACTGTTTGCCAGTAACTACATTAATTATGTTGTGTATGTATATTTTGGCATATAAGCAAATCAGACATGGGCTGCCCCTTAATGCATGAATTGTCATAAATAAATAATATGTTGTTCACCAACATTAACTATCAGCCTCACTGTCATGTGGAATGAGAGTGGAAACATTTGTGTTTTGGTCATCGTTTAAACATAATTAGGAATGTAAAATTGTTTTTCAAAAAAGTTTTGTTTTTCATCGACAGAATTATCATCATCGTTATAAAACGCACAATTCATGCATCCAATTACCAGTATTGTATTTTTCTTTTTAAATCGACCTTAAACAGATGCCACCAGTGGTAAGTTAAATGATTCAGCGCCCCCCTGTGGGAAACTGCGGGAATACAGGTTTCATAAAAAGACCCAAACCACGTGACACATCCTGGAAGCATACGGAAGTATGGCGCATGTTTTGAGTCGCTTTTTCGTTTCCGCCTACCGTTTGTCATGGTGCGTTCACGGCGCCTCCTGCAGGAAAACGATGAAGCGTTCGTCAATCATGGCTGCTGAAGGCAGGATGAGGACGTGGAGCTGTCCGAGCAGAGGAGCTCCCTTTCAGTGGCTGCTCACCTTTTTTATACTCAGTGACATAAGCGCGGTTGTTGCTGCTCCGGAGACGGGTCTCTTCGAAAGTACGGTTGTAAATGTGAGTACTTCACTGGCTGTAATTCATAGCACCAATTAGCTAACGTTAGCTGCGTTAGCATTGTTATGGTAGCTCGCTACCTGCTGGGACTGTTGTCCTTTAGTCGCGTTTGATTTCTAATTGTTCTCTTTAATGTAGTGTAATGTGAGTTAATTAGGAGCTAATCGCGACACGAAGGCTGATGTTGACATTGCTTAGCATCCGGCTAACTTGCTCCTCCAACTTAAAACAGCTGTTCAAATGGTCAAATTAGATATTAAGGCAGATTACCCAGAGTAACACACATGTATGTGTCTCCACCCAACACCATCTCTTTGTTAAAGTTTTAAGGTCAGTGTCCCAGTCTGAACTTGGTCGTTGCAGCCTGCAACACGTCTGTGTAATATACACGAAGACACGTGAAAGCTGATCTACAGTCAGATGCTCTTACAGTAGAGTTCCCCTCTTGTTCATTGGTTTGAATGTCCAGTTCCCAGACTGACCCAAGGAGAACTAGAAAACCGTGATCAATAATTAAAATATTGGGACTGAGTTGCTCCCTTGCCTCTGGGTTTAGTTACAAGTATTTAGTTTTGTGTTGAGTGCTGTGAGGCAGGTACACACTGACTGGTCTGTCACAGATAAATGATATTGTGATTATCACTGTTAATGATAAACCTTATGCACTTGCCTGCAGTCTTCAAGACCACTACTGTTAAAGAAATCCATGTATAAAGACACTGACATTCAGTTCAAAGGTAAGCTGCATCACTGATAACAAAAACAATTGGTGGTTCTTTTTTCTCTGTTGTGTTTATCGTCACTGTTTTCTTCATTTTCTTCTTCATTTTCTTTATAGTTGTGTCTTTCAACTGTCCTGAGGAGGTGAACTTTACAGTTCACTGGTATTTAAAGTATTCCCCCTGTCACAATGACTTCAACAATATTGAAGTGAGTGAAGAGGCTTGATGTAATATTATCAGATATCTGTCTGTGATTGGTTTCTGAGAGTGTCGGAACGGTGTCGACTGTCATCTGTAGGAAATGTATGAGGTAACGCCTCTGAGTCGTGGGACAAGCATGGATCCAAATCCTCTTGGACAAGGAGAGTACATCGAACACAAACACTGCCCCTTCAAATGTAGCAATAAACTACGCTCGCTTCAAATGCTCAAAGTAGGTCCACTAGCGTGCACACAATATATATTATCTGTTGTCTGAGTACATTGTAACATCCACTGTTTGACAGAAAGCGAAGGCAGACCCTCCAGTTAGTCTACCAGTCCAGAGTGAAGAGCACGTTGTGAGTAAAGATTAACAGAAACATATTAGACACATTTAACGTGCCGTGTCATACATGCTTTATTATTTTCTGTTATACTGCAGGATGAAAAGAGGATCACTGAAGAGTGCGACAACAATAGCACAAAGAACAGCAACCTAGAGATCAAGGACAACGTCATAGCCACCACATGGAGGGATGGTCCTTACCTTCTGGTTGTTAAGATTGAGTCCAGTAAACCACTGGTTGCTAACTGGAGTTTAACAGGTGAGCTTTTATTTGAATGAGTGCCACAGTTTGTCACTACGACATATTAGTTAAGCAACGTCGTCATGCTTTCATGTCCGCACTTTCCAGTTAATGTGGTGATGAAGGGCAACCATGGCTACATTTCCATCACAGAATGGCCTCTAATGATTGTAAGTAAACCAGTGTTCCTCCCAGGAACATGCTGATTCAGGTTAGGTTGTTACATATACATTAATTTGTGAGTGGCATTCTTTGTGGTAGGATTTGAACAGAGGCATCAGCTGAGTGTATACATTTGGAACTAGTCACTAGCTAGCTTGTGTGTTTACTCACGACCCCTTAACTGTGTGTTTGCAGTTCTACATGGTGATGTGTATAGTGTACATCCTGTACGCCCTGCTGTGGTTTCTCTGGGCAGCGTGCTATTGGAAGGATCTGTTGAGGATCCAGTTCTGGATAGGAGGAGTCATATTTCTGGGGATGGTGGAGATGGCTGTCTTCTGTGCTGAATATGAAAACACAAATGCAGTTGGATCTGCCTGTAAGTATCAGCAAATTATCTCAAAGTATTTTCATCCCTTTTTCATATGATATGTTTGATTTCTGGATACTAACTTTTAGTGTTGCTTTTAGCGCAAGGATTGTTGGTCTTTGCTGAGCTGGTCTCTGCCCTCAAAAGGACTTTGGCTAGACTGCTCGTCATCATTGTCAGCCTGGGTTATGGTATTGTGAAGTATGTAAACACGTCAAGTTGTGGAGAAGTACCTCAAATTATTACACGAGCATAATCAAGCAATCAGCCTTTTTCTTTACTGTGTTTAAGGCCTCGTCTGGGAACAGTGATGCACAGAGTTGTGGGTCTTGGAATCCTGTACTTTGCTTTCGCTAGCATTGAAGGTGTTCTGAGGATCACAGGGGTGAGCTGAAACCTTCGTTCTGAGATCAATGTGTATGTATGTACCCATCAGAAAAAAAGACAACCTGACAAGAAAATGAAATATTTTGATTCAGAGTAAAGTCCCATTTTATTAGTTAAACAGTTAGTGTTAGTTGACACAGCGCGTATGACCAGTCAATGATGAAATCTAAATTTGGTTCCCTTATGTATGTTTTCAAGTCAAACTGCCAATTTGTGTGTTTTCATGGTTCATTGGGGGACAAAAATCAAGGGTCGAGACAATGGCCCTTCTCTCATTACAGCAATTATTCTGGCTGTATTTGACTCCTCCGCCATCTGGTTCATATCCTTTCAGTGCATCAATACCAAATCATTATGCAAATATCTAACTACAAACAACTGTATGTGTTAAATAGCTGATGCCAAGGGATTCAGGTTAAGCTGGGTGATTTGTTATTCTTTTCAGCTTTAATGCTTCTGTGGTGTCACTCCCATCTGTGATTCTTCCACATTTTCCCCTCTTTCCTCTGTTCCCTGGTTCCTCTCCAACCCCCCCTCCAGGTGAAAGGCTCTGACTTGGCCCTGCTGGCCGACATTCCCCTGGCTCTGCTTGACTCCTCTTTGTGCTGGTGGATATCCTTTGGTTCACATAAAACCTCTCCCTGTGTCGTTCCCTTCTGATCCTTCACATAAACCCAAACTTCCCAAATGATAAGCAGTGAAGGAGCAGTTGCCTGCTGCCACAGGAACATGCAGTGAAAAGAGATGTAACCACACTGTTTGCAACATCCTGGTTTTCTGCATAGTGTATTGTTTCACAAATCTTCAGCTTGCCATAATTCATGACCAATTTAAGCAGAAATTGAGAAAAATTGCAGACAAATCACCCTTTCTTCTGACTAAACTTCAATCATTTAAAAAAAGTGTTCCTGTTGATTTAACTGCTTGTTAAATCCTCCATCCTCAGGTTCTTTTCTTGCAAAACTACTGAGCATGCCCCTCTACTGTCCTTCAAAGGTGGTCCAGGTTGTAGATAATGCATTATGAAAAAAATATTCATTTAAATGAATACACTACTTGCATCTGACACTTGCATTTGTCCAAATCTTTGCCTACAAAACAAATGTCCCTCAGTTATCTCAATGGCAAATATATTTTGTTAATTGTGTAAAATAAATTGGTAGCATTATATTTATGCTGTTAATATCCTAATGCTCTTTGCATGTGGTCTGTCACATTTACCTTAACTGGTATTAACATCTTTGTCAGTCTGGCACAAACCATAAAGACTCTAAAGCTGAGGAGGAACCCCGTCAAGTTATCGCTCTACAGGCACTTTACAAACACACTAATATTTGCAGTTATTGGTAAGTGATACAGTCCAGTAAGAGACTAAGCTGCTCTTAATGCCAGTAATCATTCTAGCCGTTTCTGTTCCCCGTATAAAGTTTAGTCAGTTGCATTTATATTAACATTAGTGTGTGTCAAATGTTGCCCTTTCCTCTCAGCTTCCATTATTTTCATGGGTTGGACAGCCAAGAACTTTCGACTAGCAAACTGCCAGTCTGTGAGTATCGTTTGACTGATTCATGTACAGAGGTTTGCGTTGAAAACTGATAAATGAAGCCTGTTTTTGTGTTAAGGACTGGATTGAGCTGTGGGTGGAAGACGCTTTCTGGAGGTTCTTGTTCACCGTCATTCTGCTTGTCATAATGTTTCTGTGGAGACCATCTGCAAACAACCAAAGGCAAGTATGACATCATCATCATCGTCGTCATTATCCACAAAATCTGGACACTTTCATGACTGAACACTAAATTTCAGGTATGCTTTTACACCTCTCATGGACGACTCTGACGATGAGGAGATTGAGGAGTTCATCGCCTCTGAGAACCTTGGTACGGTTACATTGTGGAAGAATGACAGTCTGTGAAATAGTAATCGTTTTGTTTTTAAATGTTTTTTTCTGCGTTTTGCTCAGGGGACGGGATAAAGTTGAGGGCAACTAAAGGTGACACGAATGGCACAGCAAAGCCTGTAGAAACAAACCCTGTAAGTACACAGCCACATTTATTATTATTATTATTATTATTATTATTATTATTATTATTATTATTATTATTATTATTATTATTATTATTATTATTACATGATTTAAACTGAATATCATTTATTTATTAAATATTAAGTGAAAAAATTAAAGGTAACTTTCCCAAAGTGTCCCATGTTTCAGTAGATGGCAGTATTTCTTTGTTTTGCTTGACCAGGATGAAGACCTGAAGTGGGTAGAGGATAATATTCCCAGCTCTCTTGCAGATGTGTAAGTGTTATGATGAATAGTTATGCAGTATATCAGTAAAGTATTTTTATGTGATGTGTGACTTTAACAATGTTTCTCCAATGTTTGGATTTTTACTGCAGAGCTTTACCAGTTCTTCTCGACTCAGATGAGGTACGAATTACAAAAAAGCCACACACATCATTTCCTAAGTCTAGATACACTGACGTGAAATGTGTCTTTCTTGCCTTTTTATATCATGTTAGGGGCAAATTTATGAATTATGTTGATGAAGACTTGAGGACTGATGTCAGACAGCAGTGATACTGTAGTACCACAATAGAACAGTGCTGGGTTTGGTCAAATGTACAAAAGCCCACACGTGACCCCGCCCAGCTGTAATGAGTGTGAGTGACTAATCTGGACAAAAATGCACTGTATAGTCCATCATTTCATATTATTTTCTAGGAAATCATGACGACCAAGTATGAGATGTCAAAGTTGGAGTGAGGCAAAACATTCCCAGCACTGAGCAGGCGCGGAGGGAAAACACAGCAGCTCCCCCTGACTCTGAAGCAGGGCTTCCTCCAGGACTTCGAGGGGTGGAGTGCCATTTTATTTTTCAGGGTATCCTTCCTAATGGCTGCTACTCCGTAGAATGGCGCAGGCTATAATTTACTCGACTTTTAAGTACAAAGGACTCTGCCAGAGGAGGCAAGACTTCACCCAGCAAGCGGGTTATTATTTCCCTGATATGATCAGTTTTCTTCCAAAGAGAGTGTTTAATATTCTAATAAGTGCTGTATTTATTTCTGTTATGTTTATGAAGGTTGAGTTCATCAAATATGAGAGTGATGGACTTGTGGAAGCCACCTTTCAGATATACTTTAAGTGTCTTTTTTAGGGTGTTTAGATGTTGTTGGTTGCTCGATTAAAATTAGATTTTTTAAATTTATGATGGGGGAAAAATGTCAGCAACCAAAATACACTTAGTTTAGAACTCATTTGTTTCAAAGAGAATAATTCTAAAATAAAGATCAGAGATCAGTCATGTACCAGGTTTCATTTAATTTCTTTTGAGTGTCTTTGTATTTGGCAACACTAAAATCATTAGTAAGTATGAAGTAAGTAATTTTTAAAAAAACTTTTGTTAAGTGTATTACGTTTTGTGTTGGAATTTAGTCTATGCTATGTATTTTGTTTTCTGGTTTTAGCATTACAATCTGAAGGAAGCAAGGACATTTAGAAATTTGTAATACTAGCAACTTTTAGTGGATTATTTGCTCTAATGCACTTTGGAGATCAAAGCTGTGCCTGCATGCACTTCCTGTATGAACCCAAATATGCATTACAGGTAACTGAGATACATATATGTGAAAGTGCCCAACACGCTCTGGGTTGAGGTGCATGGACGTATGTGAGAAGGCTGAAGGACAAACCGGTGACGTGAGTGTTTGTGGGTTTGTTGTACAGTATGTGTGGGCAGATTTTGTCTTCTGAAAAAAGGAGCAATATACAATATGTTAATAGAGAGTTTAATAATTTCATTCTTTGTGTTTTAAGTGTACTTATACTCGTGTGTTTACAATGTGTGCTCTAATTTTTTATGGTTTTTTTGTTTATGTTTGACCATAAACGACATTACTACTGTATTTATTAGCATCAACATTAACACAACAAACTGCAGCTTGTTTCTTTGCAGTGTTTGCTGTATCTGATGATGGCATCAATATGTTGGGTTCACAGACACCTAAATAATTGTTCTTTTAAAAAGTCTTCATATGTGTCTTTTTTTATGTTGACTGTTTTTATTTCTTCATGTGTTTGGTCTTGAGAAATGTAAAAGCAGTGCATGTATTTATTTCTGTCCACGCCTCCTATATTATGACACACCCGATAATTTAAGCGGTTAGCACAAGCACAAGCTAATCACCTGAATCACTATAATATCGCTTTTTCTTTTCTTTATAGGAGCATATGGAATAATTGTGCTTTTAATGGCAACCTGTCTGTGTTATATAAAACTGCAGACACCTGCAGTGGACCTTGAATATTTGTGCAGATGGGTTTTGGCTTTGGCTTTTTTCATAGGAAGACTGGCTGGATAATGTGACTCGACTTATTATTTTTATGGGTGTCATGAAGAATTGCCTCAGACTGTTAATACCAGCAGTTTTCTTCTCCCTGTGCTGACTGACACTGATTAAAGATGAATTGAATACAGAGGACGTTTGTTTTCTGGTGTATCATGGTTTGTAATCATGTGAGAATTAAAATACACACTTTATAAGCGTGGTGATTTTACAACTACAAATAGCAGATGCACAGTGAAGGGAGGGGATGATTATGATGAATAATAATGAAATGCAGAAAGATCTGTTTGAATGAAGTCCAGCTGCATATTCTGTATAAATAAACACAAACAATTTATCATTTAAACACACATTTTATGAACATTTGAAACTAAAATTGAAAATTTAAACATATTTCCTCAACATGCGCAGTACTTTAATATTATGTTGGACTAAAACATTTGTTTTTTTAATACCTAACTTTTAGAGTCTGTCTACGGACTATAAACGATCCCTGTCACCAGACAGAAGAACAGGACCACATTTGTTTTATATGTGGGCAACAGAATAAGCAAATGTAATTTAACCCCAGGAGAAACACTTTCAATTTCTCTTCCAGTGACCAATGCCTTTGTTCTTGAATAAGGTAAAGTTAAGATGTTGTTGCAGGATATCGTATATTGTGTAGCTTAGGATTTTACAACCCCTGGAATTTCAAGAATTTGTGATCTGCAGATTGTTTCCTCCTTCATTGCTCTAATAAAGGGGAACCGCAACAATAGATAAAGTAGAAAGACAAATGACGCAGAATTTAATATCATGAAATCAAAGCTTGCCACAAGTAAGAAAAAAACCACATAGGCACAGTTTACAGCTGGTCAGCGCCTCTCTGACAACCTGCTGTATGCATGTTTCCATTAGTTTGTCCAGCTCTGCTATAAATTTTGTGCAATGTGTCTAAACTTCCCTCTGTGCTGTGAGGACTGGCATAGCGACTAAATCAAAACTAGGCAGCCACTAAAACAGGCTGTCATTTTCAGCGTATGTGTTTCTCTCTCCTGGACACACACGGCTCTGGCTGCTTTTATTGCAGCGTAAACCCCTGCATGGGGACATGCAGTTAAGAGGACACATGTGGGGAACATTATTCTGTTCATTCAGTTACAAATGGACACATTGAGAAACGTTTTTTAAAGTTAACTTGCGTTGCCTGTGAGCTCCTACTACAGGCAATACAATACAATATTATGAAAGACACTTTCATCCTCTCTGACCTTTTGTCCGTTCATCCGGTGTTCATCTATTAACCGCAGGCTGGTGTGCATTTCACTCGTAACGGATGTAGAGAAAAAACAAACAGGACAGTTCAAAGCAGACTGTTCAGCATCAAGTCAGGTTGTTCAAACAAATACTGAAATGTTGAACTGACTTTATTTCAGTCATGTAGACAATTAAGCCTCCAGATGAATGTTTAGTGCACTGCAATCTTTGATTTAGAGCATAATGAGATATATCTGGGCAACGTGCAGAATACAAGTAAAAATATGCCTAAGTACTGTGCCGCATCTCCTTTTAAATAAAACTCCTTCGGTATAATGGACAGGACCTTGTAACTAGTAACAACAAGCAAATATACAGTATATGATGGGAGATAAACATGGTAACAACCAGGTATTTCCAATAAATTAGAGCCATGGGAGCACTGATGTCCTATAGTAAAGCAATGACAGTGTACCAGTCTCAGGACGACAACCTGAACTTCATACACTCTTCTACTTCTGTATGTTAAACATGAAAAGCAACAGGGATATTAAAAAACTCCTGTTTACCCCTCCCAGCCTGTTTATTACGTAGTGTCATGCATTTAGACTCAGTCATAGCACATTCCAACACTACATAAGAGGCATGTATGATAAACTTCTGTCATATAGAGTCCTAATTATATTCTAACTGCTTAATGTAAGTGTTTGGTCAAATGAACAATCTCTGGCCTGTTATTGGCTACTCAGATACATACATTTCTGACTGGGGATGTTCTTTCCACCTTGTCCCTCTTCGCAAGTCCGCTCTCAGAAGTTGTAAGGTGATACCATGACATGGACCCGCGCCACATGCTTGGCCTGAAAGGTGCGGTCGCTGTACTCAGACATGTCCACGTCAACGCTGGTCTCCTGTGGCCCGCGTAGCTGCTGGACCAGTATCAGCTCCCCGGTCTGCCTGTCCGAGCGCTGCATGACGAAGATGCCGCGCGAGTTTCCGCCCACGATGCCGAAGCGCAGGCTGTCCGGCCCGGTGCGCCCGGGGGCCGTGGCGGTCGCCATGCGGAAGAGTGTGGCGGGGGTCTTCAGGTTGGAGGGCAGCGACAGGTAGTGGAAGGACATGGTCTTAGGGGCCAGGTGGCAGGATCGGCTGTTCATGGGGCAGGGGTTTCTCTCACACTGACTGAAAAACACAAGCACAGGACATTTCCGGCTTTAATTCACTAGAACAGTAGATAATAATGGAATCCAGTCTGCACTAAATTCCACACAGTATTATTTTTCTTTCGTTATAAAGCAACAACAATGTAATTGCCAATCAGAAAAAGAACATTTTCCAATTATAAAAAACAACGCTCATTTTGCTTCCTGAGCTCTGTCTCACCATCTGCAATTTGTCTTAATTCGTTGCAGCTGTGAGTAGCTATTTCCTTTAAGCTCTGATTGTTGGCGATACCAAAAATCAGATGGATTCAATATGCACACTGACATCAGCAGATATGCCTGATTCAGTCCCTATATCATAAAGTCAACACCTGCTTAGTATTAGCATATAGGCTAGAAGTGGGACACAGCTAAGTCCATTAGCTGTTTTCGCCAAACTCTTCTGCTGGCAGCTGAGCAGGGTTTCACCACATTGATGGTTCAGTAGGAGCAGACAGAGTTTTGTTTCATGTTCTGAAATGAGGCAGCTTGCTAATCCATGGCAAACAGGGTGAGGTAAGTTAAAGTCTCCAGATATTTAGTCAGCACAAAAGACATTCAACATGGTTTTCAGGAACTACTTAACATTGTTTGGTGAAGTATGTCAGGAACTATTTGTGTCACTGTGATGTGGCAGTGACTTTATATTTTTATTGAAATAGGATCTGCAAACCTGGGGCCATCACTGTAATGATGGCACAGGTTATCTAAACAGCAGTGGGTACTTGAAATACCTCTGCACAGTAAAAGCTGGAAGGCACGACTGCTGCAAGTGGCAACAGAGACAAACCTGAAGACCGTGAAGGACAGCTGCTGGTTTTATCAGCAGCCTTTGATTTCATTTTAAAATCCTTCCTTTGATTTGCCACATCTAATCGCCCTGATCGGTTTCAAATATGGAACATGTTTAGGGAGTATCCACTTACAAAGGCGACGTCTTCACATAACTGACGTTGCCATGAGAGCGCGGACACTCTGGGTTGACACAATGAAAAGCTCCCCCTGTGTTGATACAAGTTGTCCCTTGACTGCAGTTGTGCTGTTGGCTTAGACACTCGTCCACATCTGGAAGACAAAACAGCAAAGGCATGTAAGAATTGAGAGCGGCGAGGGAGAGACTTGCCAGACCGACTCCCTGCTGCCTGGTTACCACAGTCCGAGCAGGGGGTTCTGTGCTGTGATTGTTTATTTGGTTTTTTCAGTTTAGTCTCCAATAAACGCCTCATGTCCCAAAGGTCCCTTCTGATGGGAAAGGGTGAGGTCATTTGTTCCACTGGCATGCGCTTTAAAGATTCGTGGGTACACACGGATGTGGTCGTGAGGTTAGGGGTTGACGTTCATCTGTACACAAGGTAAAAGCTCTACATGGGATTTTCTACTAAATCGCAGGTATTCCTCTCTGGACCTACATACCGAGCCACGCTGGCAGCCAGAGCCTGGTGAATGAGCCTTTGTCCTCTGTTCATTCTTGTCACTCACCCTCGCAGCTCCGCCCATCATGCAGCAGCTTGTACCCGCTGGGGCAGGAGCAGTGGTACGAGCCGGGGACGTTCACACACTCGTGGACGCACAGCTTCCCTCCCTGGTCCAGGCGGTACACTTCACACTCGTTCACATCTGTCAAAAACAGAGATGTGGGGAAAATAAAAGTTGGTTGTGATGTATATGAAATGATATACTTCTCAGTTCACGAAAGCGTCCCTGAAACCAAGGTTGCTTCTCTCAGCTTGTCGTCAGTATTTAGAACCTCAGTTTTGCAAATTTAGAGAAACTGCAAGAAAAATCGCATTTTAAAAATGTCACTTAACCAATACATCTTAAAAGCTACTGAACTGTGACCCAAATGGATGCTAATGAGCTTGTGACCTCTTGAGAGGATTATTTTGTTTGTCACAGACTGGCTCCGCAGATTACGCTGATTTGTTACCATCATAATAAAAAGCAAGTAAAAATGTCAGATATTCACAAATCTTTTAGCAGCAAAGTCCTTAAAACATCTGCTGTCTGCTCTCCAGAGAGAAGCCTGAGCAGATGCCCCAGCTTGACAAACTGCTCTGCAGCCGGACCTGCTTCCCTGTGAGGAGGAAAAAGGAAAAAAGGGCAAATTTCCCCACAGGGATAAATTAAGTAACACGCAATTACAGCTCACCCTGACAGATGCTGTTGTCAGAAGTGCCACTCATGTGGAAGCCTGCGTCACAGCTGCAGTGCTGGGCCTGGTTCACTTGGGCACAGCGAGGTGTCCGACTGAACGCTGGGTCGTTCATCACGCTCCACTCGGGTGGTGCTGTGTTAGGGAGATGAAATCAGTAGAGCTGTGCAAGCGTTAAGCTGGGAACTGACCTTGGGGGTGCCAACCTGTCTGGGTTTGGTGCTGGCAGTGAGAGCCACTCCAGTTCTGAGGGCAGGTGCACTTGTACTGGTTGACACCTTCCGTACACGTGCCTCCGTTCTGGCAGGGATTACTTGCACACTCGCTTATATCTGTGGGTGTAAAGCAGACGTTCCACTAGGGTCAACTTGTCATTTTAGTTTGGCTTCTCTGATGGAGCAGCTTTTATTCTGCTTTTCATCTACTAAAACTTAGAGTTCCATATTTTCCTCTTCTACATAAAATAATTTGCGTCAAATGAATTCTTCCTTCTCTAACATCCGTGTCCCTTTCATTTATCCATCAATGTTATGTGTACTGGCATAAAAACTCCTAATTATTGCGTTGTGTGTTACGTCAGAATTTCCGTCCTGTGATTTGTATTTATGCAGTCAGCGTTTATAGCGGTGCAGATGTTCAAATTATTAAGTAGTGCTGGTTCTTTGAGGCCACAGAAAACTGGACGATAACCAATCCCTTTAATGTTTATTTTGCTTCTCCAGGGGCCACCACAGGACCATAACATGAAAAGTCCCACTTCACTCGGCTTTATACTCTGTTTTTAAACTCTTCCTAACTTTAACAGATTCACACTCTGTCAGCATGATTAAATTTAGACCTCTTATACTGGGCTGAAAATGTACAAAGGTAATACTGTGCACAGCCAGACCTTCTCCTGTTGTTTTAGCCACGAATGTCCAACTGAGTGTTCAACTGAAGGTGCTCTCAATAGCATGCTCAGCATAGTTCTGTGCTATCAGACCATGGACCTAACCTCGTCCAGCGGGACCGCACTCAAAGAACCAGGGGAATTGGAGTAGAGGGGATTTATCTAACAGTGACCCAGGCACTGCTGTATAAATACCTCGGAGGGAAGGCACCCCACAGTGGAATGCAGTACAGGTGTTTTTGTGGGTTCAGAGACTTTTAATGCAGTTTTAACGAGAGCTTTATTCAGAATGCTGAGGAGCTACTGCAACTACTTGAAAGAAAGACTCCTTTCTTTACCACATTGCTGAGTCAAGGTCATCCTGAAAGGGGTTAGATGGGGATTTTTGCCCAACAACATTCCTCCAAATTATGCATAGGCGGTTGTGAAGTTCTTCTCTATTGGATTTTGTTACTTCCAAGTCAAGAATCTGTACATTCCCAAGGAGACTCACCTTTACAGGTGGCACTGACACCAGTCCAGGTGCCATTGTCCTGGCAAACACGCGAGGCAGAGCCAACTAGCTGGTGGCCCAGGGAGCAAGTGAAATGGACCTCATGTCCAACAAAATATTTTGAGCCAAACTTGGTTCCGTGAGCGGGGGCTTCCAGGGCGGGGCAGGTGGTTGGAGCTGTGGGGGATAGACAGAGAGTATGAGAGGAAGGCTGGCCACATGTGGAATAAGCTTCCCAACATCCTCTGGCATTTTCTGCCTGGGGAGATACACGTGTCATTGGGCGGCTGAAAGCCTTCATGGGAAAAGACGCTTCAAACGCCTCATTTACAGCCAAAGGGCAGAGGTTCGGGCCATTTTTTATGAGACAGCATTGTACCTGGAGCCAAATGCAATATGTTACATGCTCTATGAAGCTGAATACTTGTACTGTTTAATATATAACTACATAGCACTGTGCAGGGATTGCATGCATTGCATCTCTCTGCTTTTATGAGACGTTTATATGTCCTTTAACAATTGCAAAATTAGTTCCTATGCTTCCAAGCTCCAATGAAAACTGTACAGTGAAACTTACTTTCTTACTTAGCCAGACCTCAATCACATCCAACTAATATTTGAGGGGTTTTGTGCCATTGTGTTCTTTTCTGACTACTCTCTGTTGCCAGATGTTTTTTAGACCAACATGAGTTTCATAATAAACGTCAGGTAAAGTGTGCACAATAAATGATATACATATTATAAGAAAATGTAGCAAAAAAATGACATTTTAATATGCAAAGGCCTGAGCATATAAAGGCAGTGGTGCAGTCTGTGTCTTCATTTCCATGAGTCTTATTGCTGCTAATGTATATGTAAAATATCAGCTTCTTCCTGCCCTGCCAAGTGTTCTCCACAGAGTTATGGACTGCACTGGTCCATCACTAACAAATTGGCCTCGGTGTCTGCTGCCAAACAACACAATTCCAGAAATCCGCTTCCTCTGTCAAGTACCCAGCTCTGTAACTGAGATGGCCCTGTGCTGCTGGATGAATCTATAATTCCATACAACACGAAGCCCTTTCCGGCTGGCTATTGTCACAGGACGATGAAAGAACAGTTAGAAGATCAGCTTCAACTGGGTCTTCCTAAGGATTTATGCATTTCATTTTCATATATTAAACTGAGCCACTAAAATCGGGTTTAACGTTGCTCTTTACCAGATACAGTGAGACAGTGTTAAATGATTGACTTGCTAAACCCATCATATCATTTGATAAATATGAACTGTGATCCAGTGGATCACGTCGTTTCATTAAGTCAGGGTGTCTGCTGCCAAAATGGTCACTCTGATGATGATTATTTTCATGACAAGTTGGGTGGTAGGGTGTGCTGCTCCCAGTTCATTACTCACCATCTGACTGGTCTGCCTGAGGTAACTTT
This sequence comes from Betta splendens, assembly GCF_900634795.4. Classification (NCBI taxonomy): domain Eukaryota; kingdom Metazoa; phylum Chordata; class Actinopteri; order Anabantiformes; family Osphronemidae; genus Betta; species Betta splendens. The sequence continues at coordinate 9,086,290 of NC_040895.2, forward strand.
GACACAGAGTTCTGAAGCGTTGCCAGTTTGGACTTCATGATCCTGAGGCCCTCTGTGAATCGCATCTCTTGGCCTTTCAGAAACTTCTCCATTTGACGAAGCACGCTGACCACCTGGTGCTTATCCATGCATGTCTGCAAACAAAGCAGCAGCACTATGAGCACAATTAAATGTTAAAAAGAGCAGAGCAGAGCACTTTAAAAGCCAATGACTTTGCAACAATAGTAACTATTACATCAGCATAATAGGTGTGTACTGTAACTAAAATCAATTTCATCTTATTGGTGGTTGATGTACAAGAGTTATCAATAACAGTTAAACAGGTTTAACAACACATAATACAGCAACCCGCCATCTTTTCTTTGGAATTCACTGTACTTTATTTGATGTACGCAATGGGATATTCTAGTCCCATTATCCTCTCCTTTTCTGTCTACCAACACCCCAGTAGCAGACACAGCTGGACAAAAGCTGTCTGGCAGGCGTCAGTGGGACCTAAGTCCAGAATGCTGTTCCTCTGTATATTTTGCACAGTGGTAGGAAAGCACATGCTCAGTGGATAACCCTGAATGGACAGACTCAACATGGGTGCCACTAACGGTTACTTGAGTGAGAAGGCCTGTCAAGCCACTGCAGAGTTCTTTGGACAATGTGTCTCTAATCCTTTCAGGAAAGTTTATTAATCACATGCTCATTGGAACAATTTCTCTGAGCAGCATACTTCAAATTCCTGCAGCGCCGTTTTGGAGGACTTTGTATAGTAACTTAAAACACATTACAAATACTCACAAACACAGGATGTAACCAGTGTTCTGCTCTTTTATGTGTGCGCCAGGCAAAAAAGGAAATGCCTTTGGCTGACAAGACATAAGAGGACTTACATCCAGATGCTGAAAGGGGTTTATTTCAAAAAGGGTCTTGTTAAATTATCTAGTAGACAGACATTCACAAATTTAAAAAAAGTAATCAGAAGAGGTTAAGCCTAAAATTGTTTTAAAAACAAAGCAGTTTTTAGGATGAGACATTGCTTCATTCATAAATGAGGAAGCAATGTGAACAGGTTCTGAGATTAGGGGGCACAGAGATTGACAGGCGTGAAGGAAAGTTACCTGAACGGCGGCATGGCCACTCTGGACAACTGTCAAACAAAGCAGGAGCAAACATCTGCGTCCAAAGAGCAGCATCATCTCTGACTGTCCAGTGTCCCAGATCCAATATGTCCAAGAGTTTCCTTCTATATGGCTTCGATAAAAGGTTCTCTCTGGCAAAACACGGCCCTCGGTCGACACGTTTGGAGGATGCTCATCAGGTGCGTGAGACAGGGATGCGGTCCCGTCTCTGAGTCTGCACTCGGGGAGAGTTCAGCCTCTGAGCTCCGCACGCCTCTAAAGTGAATCCCTCCCACTGGGATACCTTAACTCCCAAACGAGCCATACTCGCTCGATTGTCTGTTACTAACAAGGCGAAATTAACTCGGTGTATATTCGGAAACACACACTAATGTACGTACATGCTAATCATCTGTTATCTTTATAATTAGCAAGTAGCATCTTAGCTCACTCTTAAGGCTACTGTCTTGTACGCTAGAAGCAAAAATAACTACATGCTACTTAGAGTACTTTTACTTTTATCTCACACTATTATGTATTGTATTGCGTTGCTACAGTACAAACAAATTTAGATGTTACTTTCTACTTCGTTTTGTTTGGTCGGGGCTACATCTGGTGGTCAGTGACGGGACAGCACGGCCCCGTCAAACCGTGCGCACTCTTTGCTCGTGCGCGGGTGTGCGTGCGCGCGACACAGACCGTGTGTTTAAATGCGAAAATGCAAAAATACCGAGTTTCCAGTAAAGTCGTGAAACTGTTGTGTTTACCGCGTATGTCTTTAAATCTCCATAAACTCGGGTCGTTATAACTGCGTAATGCGCGTAGTCATGAGTTACAACACCGACAAAGGGCAAAACTGAACGTCATACACCCTTCATTGTTGCACATTTTGAAAATTATTGACATGGCTTGGAACCAATCAGAATCTCGCTTCCTTTTGTGCGCGCGACGTAAGACCAATAACTAATGAGAACTCGCTACGTTCAAGTTAGATTGATCCAGACAGCACTATAAATACGTGGAGGGCTACATAGTCGGAGAATGTGCTGCAGAACTCAGAAGCCATTTTGGGATGATGTCCCTGTTGAGAAATCCTATGAAGATGCTGAAATCAACGAACATGGTTACATTTCTGTCTGTTCCTCCCTCCGTCTCCTCTCTTTCACCATGGCAGCTGTCAACCGACGGGACATTAGCAAAGCGGGGTATCAAGCTGTGCTCACAGAGTTAAAACGTCATTGATATGAAAGAGGAGGGTGTCTGTTCACTGTCTCTGTCGAGACATGTAACACCGTGAGTTTTTTCCAGTCTCAAATCTTCCAGCATCTCTCACAACCCAACGTCTCCTTTGAGTGACTGATTAATTCACTCTTGTGCCGGAGAGAGAAGGGAGGCAGATCCGTTTTCCAATGGCTTCTGTGAGCCTTGTTTCCAGTCCCCCAGCCCCCGTTCTTGACAAAAACATGACAGACTCTGAGCTTGCAGGGGATGAAAGGTCGAGTAACATTCTTATGCAATTCTTAATACGCTCATCTGTGCAGTTGCAGTGCTGTGGGTCTACATGCTTGTGTTAAATGTTTTCTTTTTTAACCATGATTTGCGGGATATAGAAATCTTGCCACGGTTTTCCCCCCTCAAAAATATTTGCATGCCTCTTCAGTGCAGTTGATTCACGCTGTCCAAACTGTCTTATTTCCCATCACCGCGTCGACAGGACTCATTCATGGTCATTTACGTGCTAAATAGCGGACCTCATCGTTTGTGTTGTTGTGGTACTGAGATGGATTTATGGTGTCATTGTTGCCATCTGCAGGAGACTATGCAAATTACTGTGACGTACATGGCACGCCCATTCGTTTGTGCTCCCCCTGTCGGTCAGCGGGTAGTACTGCAGTCAGTTCACTCAGGGTGTGCTATCCATAGGTTAAGTTAGGCCTGTGTCCATGTGAGTGGGTAGATAGCGCAAACAAAGGGTTTGATATTTCCATCAATTACTTCCTCTGGTGATTATGTCAACCAAAAGAGCAACAGCCATCTGTTTGAATGTTTGGAAAGAAACTTGGCTTGCTTACTTTACCTTCCTTGCTGTTATGAGTTTATTCTTACAGATCTAGACCACTACTTTAAGTTAGGTCAGATTAATCATGGAGCATCCTGACAGGGACACCAGGAAGGATTGGTGCGATTGCACTATTTAAGATCTCACTTGGAATGTCTAGTTTAATAAATGCATACATGTAGACAGTTTTGATGCCTGTGCACCATTCTGCACACTAGGCTTACACGTGTTACCAATCTGCAGTCAGGTATTCCAACAGAAATATGAAAATGGAAACAGATAGTTATCCATTTTTCCATAATTACATTCAAAATATTTCATTTGGCAAAACTTGTTACTTTGAATCTTGAGGTCGCTGCTGTTTTAACTGGACTAGACGTGAAGTTTAAGTAGAGTATCGGACGTTTGTGGAGGGTGTCAGGTTGAAGCCTTGTATGTTAAGGGAAAAGGTGTTAGTTGGGGGCCCTACTTTCCCATTTCCTGGTGTTTTTCTTTCCTGTGATTTTATCTGATCTCTTCTTTTAAAGCTGCTGCCATAACATTGTAGAGAATAACAAGGATGAAATTGTGATAGATATTATTGTTATACTTTAATAGGGAAATGTTTTCTTTGCACAGGCACACAAAAATTTAAATATATATGAATTATAGTCGCTGGTCAGGCATGTTCTGAAAAGCTTTAGTAGTATATCAAAAATATATTTATTGTCCTGAGTGTTGCAAACAATAGAAATACACAAATTCATCCCAGCCTTATTTGAAACAGTAAATGCACATTATTATTTTTTAACGTTACCTTCACTGCATTAACCAATTGGTATCTTTAATGAAATGTTTAAAACATTGAAAGTAATAAATGCTTTTCATTTGGCATCTTAAAATGGGGTGGTTTTAAAATGATTTGTAGACATTTGTATGACAAAATGTTTGACAAGAAATGAAAACCTAACCTTGAATTATTATGAACTACTGTGATTAAACCTTTATAGTTATAGTTAAAATGCTGTTTTCTATTTATTAGAGAGGACGGCGAATTGGAAGATGGAGAAATAGATGATGAAGGCATTGGAATTGAGGAGGAAAACAAAGAAGTTGCAGAGGTAATTGAAGACAAAGAGAACGGGAAGGAAAAGGAGAAAGAAAAGGAGAAAACAAAAGAGAAAGAAGAAAAGACTCACAGGCACTCCAGGAAAAGATCTAAGAAGACCAGAGAGAAGAGGAGGTCTAAAAGGAGGAGGCGTGATAGACAGAAGGTACTACTATATTTGTTATTATCTTGTACTGCTTCTGAACTTAGGACATTCATGTAAGCCAGTTTCATCTTTTATTCACTTTAATGATGTGTTCTTCTCTTCAGCACCACTCGCCTTCTAGCAGCTCCAGTTCTGACAGTTACGACTCAGACTATGACCGACTAGAAAGACCCAAACACAGGAAGAGCCAAGGATCTGGGCGCGACAACGACGGCCAGTCCTCTCAGGTGAGTACCTCACACCTCCTGCTGGTGGCTAGTATTCATATTAATATTACTGTGTGACATCTTTCTCTTTGACCTTTCAGCATGGGTGGGATTCAAAGGGAAGCCATAGCAACACACGCAAGTCTCCGCCTCAAAAGAGCGGTGACTTTGAAAAATACAGTGACTACAGTGAGGACAAGTTTGACTATGATGAAGAGGAGGATGATTACGAAGTTGATGAGTATCAGTCAAAAGGCTCAGCCTCCCCAAGTCAAGGAAGGGGGCGCCATGTTAAAGACCACATGAAGAGAGGAAGCATGAGAGGGATGAAGCAACAACAGTGTATGGATAAGCCTTCAAATTCAGACACATTTCATGTAGAATAATACAGTGAATGATGACCAAAGAGCCAATCTAAGGCAAAGTTTTGTTATGCATGCAACTTGATCACTTCTTTCAAAATTCATTTTTTAGTTGGGCAGAGGGGAAGAGGCAGAGGCAGTGGACCGGGAAGGGGACGTGGGATGCAGAAGATGAACAAGAAGATGAAGGGCAAACCATGGGGAGGACGTGGACGAGGTCGGGCAGGAGACCAGGGCATGGAAGACATGGTATGACCCCTGAAATGGAGAGGCTTTGACTGTTAGTTCTTGATGAGACTCACAATAATTTAGTAAAATAAAATTTTGCATTGTACTGTAATAAAAGCTTGTTTATGTTGTTTCACAGGAGGGAAAACATTCTGGCTATCAGAAGAAGCGACCAATTATGAGCAAAGAGTTTATTAATCAGCACACAGTTGAGCACAATGGTCGATACATCTGCAAGTATTTTTTGGAAGGTCGATGCATCAAGGTACAGTTACCACCGTGTCCTTTTATTTATTTTCACTATTTAAGCTGATTTATTTGTAAACTGAAAGTTTTTATGGTTTGGTTTCCATGCAGGGGGAACAGTGCAAGTTTGAACACGAGCTTGTTATACCAGATAAGAAAAAGGAGCTTTGTAAATTTTACCTCCAGGGATACTGCAGCAAAGGAGATAACTGCATTTACATGCACAATATCCTTCATTAATGACAAATGTGATTCATTACGTTTGTGTAATCTTGTCACGTAATTAACCGAGATGCCATTAAAAGCTAAAATCCCATTAATCCGCCATGTTCTTTAACCTCTTGTTGCACATGAATATCCGTGTAAGTTCTTTCATACTGGAGCCAAGTGTTATCAAGGGGACAACTGCAAGTTCTCCCATGAGGCTTTGACTGATGTGACCAAAGAGCTGCTTGATAAGGTGGAGGCCTTGATTTTTAACATGCCTTTACCAGAGTTTCTCAGCAGCATTAATGACCAGCATTTATCTTACTGCTTCTCTCTGATTAATATGTCAGATAATTAATACGGAGGAGGAGATCGCCCGTGAAGACGAGTTGGAGCTGGAGGATTTGAGGAAGCAGGGTATCGCCCCACTACCTAAGCCTCCACCAGGGGTGGGCCTGCTGCCCACTCCTGGTCAGAGCAGCCCCTCCGATGGCCATGGGGGAAAGAAGATCCCCTCGCTCTTTGAAATCAAGGTTAAACCTACGGTGGACTTGGCGCACAAAATTGCTTTGGGGTGAGCAAAATAATCTTTAATAAAAGTAAACTAAGCTGTTGAAGCTTATACATACTTAACTTTACGCTTTTTTCTTCAGTGGCTCCAACTACTCACAGAATCAAGGTGAGGGCACCAGTCAGTTTAGTGGTGGCTCAGAGGAGATGCAGAGTGGAGCCATGCTGCATTCAGGCCCTTCCGGTGCTTCTGTTCCTCCTCCTGGATCGCCTGGTTCCATGGGGCATCTGAGCGGCCCACCTATGCCTCAGAGCCCCTCTGGACAGAACACACCACACGGATTTCCAATGCAGCCACCAGTTTCTTCTGGTCAGCCCTTCAATGGAAGTAGACCTAATATGAATATGCAGAGGCCACCCCCTCCTGGGCCAGATCTACAGATGCTGCAAAATATTATTCCTTTTTCATCGTCTGGTCAGAATTCAGCAGAGCTCTTCAGCAGCTTCCTTCGGAACCAACTCACAGGCCAGCAAGGAGGTGTGTATTGTTTACACAGTAGGATTGTGACCTTATAAACATTTCTGAAATTGCTACATTACGCCTATTTTATTTTACTTCCGATGTAGGAGATTCTGGTGCGGGTTTTATGCAGAACTTCCAGCAGCACATGGGTGCAGAGGCACAGTTGCAGTCCTTACCACCAGCAGTGCAGAAAGCCATCTTATTACACTTGACACAGCAACAACAAGAGTCACAGGCACCGGGGACTGAGCCACAGAGGGCAGAGATTCAGGATGATAACAAAGCCAGCAGAGGTAAATGCTCAGACAGGCGAAGCAGATAAGTTCAAGTTTAATAGATACAAATAAAAATAAGAATCAATAAATGTTATATTTTACAGATGAAACTACAAGCTGGTACTCCAGTGATGAGGAAGATGGAAGCTGTGTTGCTTCCCTCCTTAAATCTCTAAAACAGCACAGAGAGACGCACCAATCTCACTCCAGCACCCAACAGGCTTCCACCATGGCTCTACCACTGGGGGACCCAAGACTAGTGAAGGACAGGGCCCCAGCCAGCGACCCGCGTGTGAAGCCAGACGCTCCACACAGACCCTGCGAGGTGAAAAGCGAGGCAGCTGCAGATCCCCGGCTCTCCAGGGACCCCAGGAAGATGAGGCCAGTGGAGCCGAGTTCCTCTCGTCAGCAAGCCCACCCTGCTCCTCAGAGGCCTTCTGCAGCGGAGGAGGAGGACGAAGGGGAAAGGGAGCTCAGAGACAGAGCCGTTCCCATACCGCTTGACGCCAGCCCCGGTGCGGTGCTGCGAGACCCTCGTTGCCAGTTAAAGCAGTTCAGCCACATTCGTGTGGACATCCTGCTCCAACGGCCTGCCTTTGCTCAGACTGTTGTGTGGGCCCCTGAGGACCTCATTCCCTCCCTGGTGCCCAAACAAGAACACTCCATCAATCTGCCCCTTCCGCCACTAATTGCTGATGCGCAAATGAACCGAGCAAACCAGCCCGACCACCCCCCCGTCTCTAGTCCCCCACTATCTGACCCCAGACTGGCAGCTGCACGTTTGAAGGAACGTATGAGTCGAGTGACCTCTGGGTGTCTAGAATCTCGATCCTCCTCTGACAGACCAGTCGATCCCCGCCAGCAAAAGACTCTGGATCCCAGACTTAAGCGTACAGGAAGCCTGGACTCTAGGCTTCTTGGGCAAAAAGAGGCCCCCTCTGGGGGTGGAGTTGTTGACCCCAGACTACACAAGTCCAGTTCAGCTTCCCATTCTGCTCGAGCAAAGCCAGAGCCTGAGAGACTGCCACCATATGCCCCTCGTCTGGCATCTTCAGGTGGCGGGTTGGAAAGTCCCACTACAATACTTGGGGGCATCAGTCTGTACGATCCACGTTCTCAAACAGAGCAGGCTCAGAAAGCGCATGAAGAGCCTCCTAAGAAGGGTGGGATTCTGAAACACCCTGCTAAGAAAGACACTACACGGTCGCCAACACTTTCACCAACACAGTCTTCTGAAGAACCCAAAAGCACAGACATTGCCTCAGATGAGGTCCCACCTCCCGGTTCCCCCACAAAACCTCCAATCTCACCTGTTAAACCACCTGCCGTTCACAACCTCCCCATCCAGGCACTAGCTGGGTTAATCCGACCACAGTACAGTGACCCCAGGCAGGCCAAAACGGGAGGCCAGGGCTCTGCTGGAGCACAGGAGGAGGCAGAGGAGAAGAAGGAGCAGGAGGAGGAACCAAAACAAGAGTCTGAGGAGGAGGAAGATGACAGAACACTTAAAGATGTGTTCAAAACATTTGATCCCACTGCTTCCCCTTTTTGTCAGTAGACATGAAACGTTGCATTAGCAAAGTAGTAAAGTAGTTAGCAAAGTAGTGTTTGTTAATGTTTATTCAGCTTTACATGAGTCTATTTATTTCTGTAAATAAATTATCCTGTATAAAATATTATAGCTACACACATTTCATTGTGGGGATAGAAGAAGAGGTTGAATGGACAGATAGGTCACACATATGATACATGTGCACATATATTCATGCAGTGTTGTAGTAAGATCTTTTATCATTGTGTTCTGAGTGACCAGAAGCAATGTTACTTACGGACTGACTCATGTATTGTTCCTTTAACTCAGCCACTGTTATACAAATCCCCTTGGCTAGGGTTTTATGTCTACATGTAAGAAACCTTTATGTTTGTACTCACTTTTATATTAAGGGATTTTTTTCATATGGAGTCAGCAGACGTTTTCGTACACATTTCTACTACACCCAGACTGGAGTTTGTGACATGTGGCTCACATGTCCGTGTGCTGGAGTTCAGATGGCAGGTGTCTGTTCATCCGTTCTTTATCGACAGCTGTTCCATTTGACATGTTTCAAAATAAAGCTCTGTACCGTGCAACGAGCATCAGAACAGAACACCTCCTGCTTGTATCAGATCCCATGTTTTTGTACACTGTTGGACTGTTTTCACTTTAAGTGGCTTAAATACGAAAAGAAGAATGTTACGTTGTAATGGTGCGGTAAGAACACTCACCCTCTAAATCGCTCATAAGCAACATTTCATTTGTCTATTTTCAAAACAAATATTAAATATGAAACTGCTGGTAGATTACATGTGTGTTACCACTTTTACTAGGAAGTTCATTCTTATTGGACTTTTCTGTGTCTTTAAACTAAGTTACTCCTTTTGGCTGAAATTAAGCTGTTTTGGATTTTTATTGATTTTTGTAATTCATTGTAAATTCTTTTATATCACGTACAGTGTGTTTTTGAGTGTTATAATGAATAATGTTTTGTTTTTGACAGTCGGTGGTTATTGGTTGTAATAATACTGTATAACATTTTAATAACACATATTTCCATCATATTTCTGTGATTTTATTATGAATATGTGAAATAAAGATGAAAAATATCAACAATTTTACTTTGGAATCAACCAATAAGTTGTCTCCCTACAGTTATCGTTTGCTGTGCTTTCATATGAACTATTAGCTTCAGGAAAAGCTAATAGTTCTGCTATTAGCTTTTCTGGTCGTTCACATTGGTGAAAGGACTTCAGGTAGGTCGGTCTGGTTACTTGTAGCTGTCGTGCACAATTGGTGGGGCAAGACTGGGTGCAACAGGGTGCAGGGACGTTTTTCTCAAGCCCAGCTCGTCCGTCTCAGGGTTGGACGTCTGCTGGGCTCGATGGATCTCCAGCTTTCTCTTCCACTGGAAACACAGAGCTGTGGCCTCTGCACCGTCGGAGTTTGGCTCAGGCTGCTTCAAACCCTAAAATACAGCAAGGTGTAAAACAGTTTGAGCTATATCATACATAAAATGAAGGGTTTTCCACTACATTATGAGATACACATATTTATGGCGCTGTCTTTACTGTTATACAGGCTGTCTCTGCTGCATGAACCCCTCGCAAGACTGTCTGGAGCAGATTCTGTGCGTTTTTCACGAGGATCTCATCAGATGATTTACACCCAGGTGTTACAGCATTGACGCTAAAAACAGCAAACGAACCTTGCTTTAGGTTCCAATTCTCAATGTAAGCATGAATATGAATTTATACCAGGCTGATGAGTGACCTGGAGATAATGTTGAGCTGGTTGGTGATCGTGAGTATCTGATCAACAACGAGGGACAGTTCAACCGCACACTGTTTATCCAGGCAGTGGTTGGCAATCACTCTGATGAACTGAGTCACTGACTGGGACTTTAACATCACGTCTTTGGCTGCCGTGACAAATGCGTCTTTATTCTGAAAAACAGTATTAATAACAATAATAATGATTGTGCATATTTGTGGCTGGAAATATGGAGCGAACCCGAGACAAGTAAACCCGGTAGGTGGTCCCCACCAGTATCGGGCCTTTCTTCCTTAAGTACTGGGTCATGGAACATATGGTGTCGGCCATCTTCCTGGTCACCTGGACAATTCTGTTGTCTTTGGGATCCCAGCTGTCACTTTCTTGCTTTAGGAAAAGTGAGGTGTAGGTTAGCGAAGACGCTTCCCTGTATGCACTGGAGCCCAAAACACCCTGAAAGACAAATGAGCGCATGACTTAATATGACTCTTATTGTGATTGATCTGTAGCATATTTTGAATCATGAGATACTGACCTGAGCTCTTTCTGTGCACACGTTTGCTTCTGCAGCATGTTTGCTCTCAGCTTCAGCTTTCTGCCACGGTATGATTATTGTGTCAGAAGGACATCCTGCCTCTCTGTTTATAGAAGGCGCTGCAGCCATCTCTGTGCTGTTGTCAGGCGTTCTCCCTTGAAGCCCGGCCTTGATGTGCTCTTTAGCCTCCGGGTGAATCCCGTCCTGCTTCCCGATCTCCTCCACCACGTAGTGCGCTTTGGCCGACCAGCACTGAATGCGCACATCCAGGCTGAGTGTGTCGCAAACGTAATGAGTCTCCACCACGAGCCTGGCCCTGCTGATGACATCTGAGATCTGAAAGGTCAGGTGATCGTTGATAGACCTCAGGTTAGAACGGGCACGTGGGTCGCGGACGTAGTTCAGGCAGTCCTCGACTTTCTGGGTCGACGATTTGACATTTTCAAGAAGCCTTTCAGCTGCATTTTTGAATTTCTGCTCCAAATCTTCAAAGTTGCTGTCTGAGTGTTGAGCAGCCAAATGAGCCAGACTGACCAATTCTTCAAGCGATGTGTCATAATCCTGGTTTGCTTTGCTTAAGTGAGCAGAAAGAACTCTAATGTTAATGAACAGGTGTCGCTGAAGGAACTCGGCCTTTGCCAGCTCTGTCACATCTGGCATTTTGTCCAGCTCTTCTGAGGCTTTAAGGCAGGCGTCAGTGAGCGTTTTCAACTCATCCTGGTACCGCGTCAACAGTTTGGATTTGTAAGCACTTCTGCAATTCAGGCTCGTGAGCCTCGCTGCCTCCTGGATTCGAAGCGAGTTCTCCGCCAAAACTGACAGCTGCTTCTGAGGAGTCAAATGATTAATTGCCATTGAGGTCCCCAAAATCTTATCCAGAGAATTCAGCAGAGTCTCAATGGAGAGACCCCAGAGGATGCAGAGGCCCTCTAGTTGATCTACCTGTCCCTGCGAGGTGAAGAACTCAACCAGATACTTTGTGTTGTTCTGGGCTTTGTTGAGTTTGCTATGTAAAACACTGAATGTTTCCTGAACGGCGCTTTGTAAAGGTATATCAGATGATGTCAAGAGCTGGACCACGTCCGTACATAACCTTGTTACTTCATTTAGATGTTGCGTGACCGTGTCTGCCTTCGTTGGTGTGCTTCCTTGCAGCTCACTGTAAATAGCATGATACCAGTTTCCAGCTACCGGCAGTAAAACCTTCCGGATGTTCTTAATCAGGTCAGTGAGCTTCGTGCTATATTTGTAGATGGCCTCCGTAGTCTTGGCGGAGCCCATCGCTGTCTCCTGAGCTGCCTGAACGAGCAGCGGAGTCACTGACACCAGCTCTGCTCGAAAGCCTTCCAGCGTTTGACGGTCAACCGCGTCCACAATGGCCGAGGCGTCCTTTGCGGCTTGAGCGTAACAGTTGGACAGCTCCAGAACGCCAGTGCAGGCCCGGTTGAGCGCCGTCACATCTTTCCCTTTAGTCACACTCACAACTTCATACAGCAGGGGCAAAAGGTTAAATTCAAGAGGCCTGTGGAGCAGCTCGGGCACCGGGGAGACAGGTGGGAGCGCTAAATCACCGCCGTCATATTTACGAGCCAGTTCCGCTTCTATGATTTCCTCATCTAGAGGTATCTTCTCATGTTCAGTATGAGAATCTCTCTCCATAACATCCAAAACAGAAGCATCAGAGCCTTTTACGGTACACGCCTTCCTCCTTTCACAGGTGTCTTTGGCCGGCGAACCGGGCCGTGAGGTTTCAGGCTGACGTGCCCTTTGTCGCAGCGGGCTCAGAAGATGCGGATGCTGCCGGCCGTCCAGTCCTTCTCTTAGTACTTTGAAATCCTGAATGGCGGCAGAAACAGTGTCCGAAAAGGCGGAATATACCTCCACGTTCAGAGTGGACCCTGAAAGCATGTGTCTAACTGACTCAATCGCCCTGGCCTGAGATGACTGGACCTGTCTGAGCAGGACCAAGAGGCCGTTCCTGTAGATGGGGTTGTCGCTTCTGTCCAGGTGTCCCCTCACAGACTGGACCACCAGCTTCATGTGGCAAATCAGGTTTGTGCCGTGTCGGAGGAACAGCTCGTAGCTCTGCTCTCTGTACGCTGCGTCGCATCCTCGACGGTCGTTGATGAGCTCGTTGATCGCAACGCTGGTGAACTCCCTCACGTCCAGCACGTCACTGGCAGCTTCCTGAAGTTGGCCGCTCTCCTCCTCCCATTTCTGACAGGCCTCACGGAGCGCTTGGACGGTTTGCACCGAATTGTCTGACAGTTCCAGCGAGAGAGCTGCCATTTGACCTCTGAGTCTCTTCAGACTCGCTCGTGAGTTTTCAACGCTCTCCAAACTCTTTGCATCAACGGTCACAGCTGAGACAAACTTTGCAAGTTGGATTATTCTGTCAGCAGATGATATGACATCCTCAACTAGTGGCTGGATAAAGATCAGATCTACTGTTGTAGAGGAATCTGCACCCAGGATCGGTTTCACTGCATTTAAGAGTTCGTCAAATGTTGACGATGCTGTAATAAATGTGTCCAGCACTTGGTAAAGAACAGCGGTCGCCAAGGTGTCGTCAAGCATTTGGATCTGCTGCCTCAGCGATGAGCACGTTTTCTCAAGGCTATGATCAGGATCATCTGAGGACCTGAAAATCCCTTTCAGTTCTGACCAGAATTGTAGGATGTACCGACAATGACCCACCATGCTTTGTTGAAACTCTCTACGAGAGGAGTTTGCCACAACCATGCAATGGAACACGAGATCTCTCACCGTGCTATCGAAGGTGCCGTCTTGGACTGAGGAAGTGGTGAAACAAAGAAGTTTCTGCAACAAACTGTTCCTCTTCCCCGTGTAATACCCACAAGGACCCAGTGACCCAAAGGGACACTGACCTTGCAAGGTTTTGACAATTTCACCCACCGTGCTCTGTACTTTGTCCAGAATGTACCGCTTGGCTGCCTGCCCCTGCTCATTGGCCGGGTGTGTGATGGTCGTGCACATGGCAGTGTGCAACATGGAGATGCACTTCCTCAGGGTGTCTAGCGAGTCGAGAAGCCGCTCTGCTTGTCTGGAATCCTGTAAAGAATGGGCCCTGTCCACCGTCAGACTGTTGAGGAGAAGCAAAGCCTCGGAAAACACCTGGAACGATCTGAGGAGAGCCTTGACGTCCGAGGAGGATCCGAGTTCAGAGAGGCTCTCCAACACCCGATCAGCCGCAGATACAACTCTCCTGACAACAGCATCATCGTCCATTAGCAGAGCCTGGAAGCAGAGGCAAGATAGTTAGTTGCTACCTTTGAGCAGTTCATAGTTTTCCTTTACACCTATTGGTTGAATGGGCTTCATTGGGTCAAACAAGCACGTCAGGATAATTTAAATTGTTATCTGCAACAACACTGGAAGTTGTTGAACCCCGAAGGCTGAAAGACCATGTGCAAACATCTGATCTAGTCCAGGTGTAGAATTCAAAGCAACCATCATCCGTCTCTTGTAGTATTTCCATTTAGGGTAACTTCAGCTGCACAAGAAGCATCTGCAGCTTTTAAAGATGAATCTCTTGGAAGCTTCAAGTGCTTTTCATCACTCACCGTCTGGCTTCAGACAAAGCGATCATTCCTTTCTCCTTATGTATTTTTAAAAAGGGTAATATTTTATCATTTGTGCTTTCCCCTCCCTAATACCCTTGCAGACATCTTTAACCAGGAGAAAAAAACTCCTGTTTTACTTTGACTACTGCCAGGAAGACGCTCTGTGTAGCAGTGACGAGTTCCTCTCTGTGTTCAGCTACGTTGGACTGGATGCTGAGTTTCTGGGCCGCCAGCAGCACGTGTTTTCCAGAAACAGTGAGCGACTCCAGCAGTGACGACGTCTCCGCGTGTAAGGGTTCATCCTCTGTGTCATTGATTTGCCTGGACGGAAAGAGCCTGACACATCATTACAAATGTCAGTCTTTAACGTTTTTAACATATATTTGTTTGCATTTCATATTTTTTCAGTCAGTAACTACATACCTAGAGGCCACGTCTGCCATGTCTGCGGTAGCCACAGCCACGGCCTGAGCTGCCTCCTCCAGCTGGCTGAACTGCTCCGGTTCCTCCACGCTGTCACAGAGGAGCACCAGGAGGCACAAATGACTAGCGATGGGTGCAACCACCTGCTCCACCGAAGCAGTCCTGATCAGTCCATAATCAAACAGGGAGGACATGGTTAGCAACCTGCAGCTCAAGTCTTACTGGAGTGTTCCCTTTGCTTTTGGAGAAACTGTATGTATAATTAATTGGACGCTACAGAGAAGCGTCTGCTTAGTGAGTGTTTCATAGCAACTGATATCACGTGGCCAGGAACGCACAACCTCATCACGTAGAGAGTAATTAGATGCCTATTGGAGCATTGTCTGACCAACGGAGCAAAACTCATTTATATTTAATTCACAATGATGAAGCAGTAAAAGCACCTTCTCAGAAAAACCTGAGACCATGAGAATTAATGAATTAATAAAACTCCCTTTTAAAAGCCTGTCTAAGATACCAGATATTTTCAGGAACTTTGAATGTGTTTTTTCCAGTTTTAGAACCAAACAGCCAGCAGAGAGCACCACACTCCACCAAAACGTGAGGGAGAACATGACTTCAGCAGATTCACTGGACAGAAAGAAGCATACGGAGCCATGAGATTTCACCCTAAGATTTATCAACAGATAAATACACAGCTCCAACATGACTTTAAACATCAAAGACACAGCACACTATAATGGAAATAATATTCAGTGACAGTAGTATGCTCCACATAGGATGATTACCGGTGCCAAAATAACAAGGAAAGAAAAATATAACCATCACAGTTATAATTTACCAGAAAAAATTAAAAACATCAAGTGTGGCTTCCTCTGCATACATGTATGACATCAGCTCAACAGAAGCAGAGGGAGGATGTGAATGTGTGCAGCAAGCGCCTTCGTGCCAGTGGAATCTAATGGTAACATAAAGTGTTTCAGATAAAAAACATATCCAAACAGAACGATAACGAGCCAAGCAATCATGTGAACCATAAAGTGTCTTAAAGTCTAGTTTCTGTTCTTTGGCATTGCACGTTTCAACGTGACCCACAAGTCACGATGAAAAGGGTTTCATCTTTAAATACTCTTGATTTGTTTTGCTATAGTTCATTAAAATGGTCCAATACATTCTTCAAAGCCTTTTTTGATGGGTATACTGTATTTAATATGAAACTTTATTCAATGTGTTCTGCAAATGTTCAATCGAGGCCAGCATTTGAAACCTTTTGAGTAAATATTTGACTTGAATAGTGGCAGGTTTTCAGGGTGCTGACATTCCTCCATGTTGGCCTGAGCTTTTCCCATGAGCCCCACAGAGCTTGTTTATGTGTAGTGATGGAGTGCAGCACATTCCCACCTATTCTTAGGCATTACTCATGCTGTGGGGCGCTGTAAATGACTGTAGGTGGACTCCCGTCATGGACACTAGTAAATCTCATATTTCACAATAAAACCTAATGCCTATTAACATAACGGTAACATGAAATACAGTCTTCTTGGTCTTGGAAATGGATCACGACCAGGTCTTGTCACGTACAGTGAGTTTCCTACTAAACAGCATCAAATCATACGTTACATCCACTTATATCACCCGCTGTACATATGAGCAGAATGAATGGAATGCTACTGTTAACCATGAGTTTTATGGTATAATTTAAAGCACATCTTCTCCATATTAAGTGAGGATAACTAAAGAAGCATTGCAAATAAGGAGCAATGCAGAACCCTTGCCACTGATCAGCACAACTTGATCAACTAGAACAACATTGCGGGACTTTCAGAGTCAACTCAGAAATAGCAGTGGATGACATTAGGACACAGCATTTTAATCATTGTGTGCGTGGGAGCAAAACTGAATTAGCCTTTAGATGATTTTCTTTGCGAGGGAGGAAAAGTCAGATGTGTAAAACAGATATTCATAGGTTGGAAATAGCAAAAGAAATACAATCTTTCACCCCCAGGAAGAACTGAATATACACACAACTCCAATCAAATACTATACAGGTCATATCTTTGGCATAGAAATGAAAGTTATGAAGCCAAAGTACTCATTTTTATCAAACATCAGTGCTTTTAGAAAAACATACTTCAGATACAGTATGTTTATAATGGCCTTCAAAACCTCATCTCTTCTCGATGCCCAGTTTTATACAATATGGCTTAAAGTGTAGGTATAAAAATAAATTTGCTATGTAACATAGCCCTGAGGGTTTTGTTGTCCACCAGTATTTATGCCGTCTCCACATCCCAGCACGGACGTGGGTCTCCATCAGTGTCCCTTCCCCGATGCCTCGGAGTTGCCTCCTTTGAGATTAGCTGAATTCCACAGCAAGTGTCCTCTGGCATACCACGCTGTCACCTCAGAAGCCTGTTTCCTGGACCCCCACCCACAAAAAATATCAAGTCTCCAAAAAATATGGAGAATATTCTTCTCTTCCACATATGGAAGACTGAAGGGCCTGGTGCCACTGGGGTGGCCGGGCCTGCAAGACCCCTTGCTATTGGATCCCTCCCGATCCAATCCCTAATCTCATTGGCTCCTCTGGGGCCCCCGGTGTGAGTCCTGTATCAGTGATTCTTTTCCATCCAGTCCCAGCTTTCATCGCTGTCCTTTCTGTTCTTTTCAGCCTCGATGATCTCTCGGTAGCGGCGACGGAAGAAACCCATCTGTGAACAAGCAGGGCAAACACAAATGCTCATAGTAAGACGGTCAAGTTATTATCTCAGGTCTGTCACAGTTTACTGAAGGTAATGCACAGATGTTTCCTCTTGTTTGTTTTATCACTCTTCTTTAAATTCCACAGCTATATTGGCATTAGTGAGCTTCCAATTAGATTATCATCACATCCTCATGTTGCATTGTTTGTTGAATTAGGTTTGCTTAGCTAAATTAACTAGCTGTTGGCTGCGGGGGTCACATTTCTGTACAGATGTGCTTTCCTTCTTCTCATCTAACTCTTGGTGAGAAAACAAACAAGCAGACAGAATCTAATCCTAATGTGGTGGGAAATTTAAAACATATGTTGGTCATAATTAAACAAAACAATGACACCAATTTAAATAATGTGGATGACATCAGTTAGCCAGTTAGTTAGTTAATTAGTTAGTTAGTACAATATAACTCCAACCCTCCATTTATTGGATAATTCAGAGATCCTTTTGTTTATGTTGTCATGTGTATGCCAAAGATTCCTAATATTGTTTGCCTGCACAATGATTCCTTTAATGTGATTAATGTGTTATAAATTCTTATACAGTAATACTAAAAAAAGCTCTGTTGGAAGCTGTTGTATTTTTTGGACTTATCTAAAGAAGAACAATGCACACTAATCATTGTGCTAATGCTGCCTTTAGGGGCAGTCTGGCACATAAGGCTTATGGGTTGGAAGTGCAGAAAACCGAGTGAGGGCCATTATGAGTACAGTACATTACATTACTTCATATTCATGAGGCTTGATGACAACATTAAGTTGCAGGGAATGTTTTTAAAGCAACAAATCTGCATTTGTTTTACACGGCTCGTAAATAGAGCAGATGAATGTCAGGAGTGACTTTGAATGTACCACCATTAACTTAATTTATTTGAAACACACCCTTCTTTCATGTGCATTACTGCAAAAATAACATTATTTTACCAAGTAAAAATCCAGCCATTGACGCCACTTTGATGGATTATGGATTTTACTTAAAAATATACACGTATACAAGTTAAAAAAAAAGCATGACTGTGAGGTCATGTAGGAAATCAATTTAAGACATCATGGCAAAGTACTGCTTTAAAGACGTGTACGTAAATGTATAGAAAATAAAAAGTTGAACCTCATAAAATCACCGACGTGGATAAAAGAACTTTGAGGATTTTCCCTGGCAAACGTCTGTTGTGCCTTTAGGAACGTAACTCTGTATTATTGTTTAAAAATAATTGACCTATAATAGGAACCTATCAGGTGTTACGTATATAAGGTCATGTGAAAGGTTGGCAGAAGCTGTGGAACCGTGCGGTGTGTGTAAACAAAGCAGCAATGCTGGGATGCTGCCGGACTCACTACGACTCCATTCATTTATGTGCGTTTGGCTACTGAGGTTTATTGATACAAACCTGCACTCTCCTCAGGCATTTCCTGAAAAGAGCAATACAGGACATGTGCTGCTCTTGTAAGTGGGGTTTATTTTGGCAAGAGCTGAAGACCTGGGGAGGGGGGGGAAATCTATCCCAGCACCAACATTCCAAGGTTCCGATGTGGCGTTCCCGGCGGATAATGAAGCAACGCACAAGAAAAGGAGTTTTGTGCTAACACGGCCTCTTTAGATTTGTCTTTCATGTTAGTGGTACGGTGCGAATTATTGTCCACTCTGTGATTTGTCCCTCTCACGAGCAAGCCCTCACCCCCACCTCCTCCTCTGCCTCCAGCTGTCTCTGCACAACTGGAAACTCTGTTGATACCTAATCACTGTTGAACGCAGGGCTTCTGGTTGTGAACACTGGAGTTTGTTATCACAGCCCTGTTCGCTGTTGTCTTTATAGAGAAGCATCGGAGGGAGAACCGCTATGTCAGTCTGAGCAAAGATGGATTCTGTGTGTGGATTACCTTCCAGAGCAGCACAGCTAACAGCAGAAAGATGAGGATTCCCACCAGCAGACTGATGGCAATGATCCAGCCCACTACGTAACCCCTGGGCTCCTGACTGTGGAGAGCCTCGAACATCAGCTGAAACACAGCAACACTTCAGTCACACACTGCATTAAGTCATGCACCGCTGCTGATGCAATCTGGAGCAACAATAACAACCAGACACAGCCGCTGTCAGAGGGACCACAATGACCATCACGCAGCGGACAACTCCACGTTCTATCCATCACTCAACATGCACAAATAATACAGATCAATGAACATAAGAAATCGGCCAAGTCTAGATATAACACTGATAGAAACACAATGGCAAATGATTTGAGCAGTGACCGGTGCAGCACAAACTGGACATTTTGTGCTGAAGAAACTCTTTTCGCTCACATAGTGAACATTTTTGGCCCCGGCCGCAGCAGCACAGCTGTTCAGCACCAGCAGCAACGTCAGTCTGTGCGACGGCGAACAACTTACAGCTTTGGTGATTTACTCCTCGTTAACTTGCTGACAAGCTAAACTAATGCAGTGAACATTCTCTCTGCTAACCATCAGCGTGCTGTGAACATACGGTAGCAGCACAGTGAAGGCAACAGCCTCAGAAAACAGCTTCACAGCCGCAGACTCTGAATCTGGACTCGGACTCAGTCTTGGTATTCAACACAAGACGTTGTTTTTGCACAATGCAAGAGTTTCATATTGTTTGTCATATTGTACTGTTCATTAAATGTCTTTGTTTTAATGCCAACAAATATTCATCGTATTAGATCAGTGCAATTCAAAGTAATACATCATCCACTCCCTCCGTCAGTTTGAGCCTCATGCCTTAACGACCACTTGAAGTCCAGACTGAGCCTAATGCTGAGATTTATCTTTTCTGGGAAGCTTGGAGTTTGGCTCCACAGTAAATAACAAGCTATTTAGGATGCTGAGCATGACATAGGAAAAAGCTACACTGCTACATAATCTGTCAGTTCACTAGACTGCAGCAGAAATAGAAGTTTGTGATTCTAATCAAGTTAACAAACAAAAGAAGTGCTTTTATTTGACATTATGACATTATGATGTTATATCAGCTCAGACATAATAAAATTCTGTCTTACTACTGTAAGAAGCTGCTTTGATGCTCTTTGAACTTCTGTGCATGCAATTTCCTACAGTTACTTTGATCACTTGAATGGATTTGAACTTTAAACTTTACCCAGTTAAAAAGAAATAAAACATTCCATAACCACAGCTCAGCCTGCTTTAATTGTAGCACAGAAACAATACATTCAGTAACATCAGATAATAGTTTTTTTTATTACATGTGTAATGTGTTCCTGCAGACTATCCTGCATGGGACCATCTGTAACCAGACTGAGCCACACCTCTGCTCACGGCACTGCTTCTCCCTCAGGCTTTCAACGCGAACGTGCCACGAGACGCCAAAATGTGAGCCCAGACAAAACCAAGTGCACAAGTGGAGCTTGTGTTTGATTTTCTTGAAGACCGATCTGCCTGTCGAATACTTTCCCACATTAACACCTCCCCCTGGCTCCAACTCTGGAATCCGACTGTTGCTTCGCATGCCGGGCAAAAAAGATGAAAGCTCGCCGACGTCGACTCTCCTAATTCAACTCGTGCAATTGGTTCATGGTGGGAAATTCATTCACTTCAGCTCCTGTGATGCCAAGTTTGTAACTAACCATATTTAGCTGGGTTTGTTGTACATACAGTCCCGGGGCCACAAATTACACTGCAGTGTGTACTCTAGGAAGCAATGATCCCGAGGGAAAAGGCAACTCTGTTTACTAAAACTCAGAGTGGTATTAGTCGCTGGAAAGAGCACACTCGCTAAGTGCAGAAGGAGTGGAGTGCTCCAGACACGTTTATATTGGGCCCCGGGTCGGCGGGTCTGCAGACCGGCCCCGACTGTAATCGTTTCAGCGAGGCCACTGCGAGGGCGCTGGACGCTCCATTTAATCATCACATCTGATCTGTGGGCCCATTTAATCACTCAGCGAAGGGCGGCGGGGGGAAGGGCCCGTCCTTGAGCGCAGCTGAGGACCCTGACATCAGCCCACAGGAGTGCCACCGGGCTGTAAACCTACAGGCCCCAGCTGTTCCCTCATATGCGCTCTAAACAATACAGAGCGGGGAGCGTCTCACCACGACATCATCGACTACGCATCGAGAGCTAAATATAAACAGTATAAACATAAGGATTATTTATATGACTTCAGCTGAGCCGACGAGCATGCGATCTGCCGCGGTGCCACAGAGCAAGGCTTAACATCAGTCTGGGCGGCCGATGCGTTCACTGTGTGTGCTGTACTCACAGAAATGTCCTCCGGCAGGCCCTTGGGAACCTCCACAGCCCTGTCGCTCACTTGCACGCTGCCCCTTGCCACAAACTGGATCACAGAGGAACTATCCTGTGGGAGGACGAGGGTTGGATTATTTTACTTTGCACCTAAATCAGCAAATGTCTGACGTGTTTCCTACCTTCTTGAGAATTTCAGTGTTAAGTAGAAGTTTTATGTCTATGCTCAGGGCTTCCTCTTTCAACTGCGGACCCAGGGTGCAGGAGATTGTCATACACGCTCTTCCAGGACGGTCACAGTCCTTTTAAAAAGGAGGTGGGAGAGATGTTCAAAACATAAGTATTCTCACAGGGAATGAGTGAACTCAGACATGTGAGGGCTGCATATTTACCAAGACTTTGCGCCCGGATTTGGTGAAGAAGGCAAATATGGAGTGGAAGATGCTCTCTCGGTCCTGGGGGACGGTGCACGGGCTCGGGTTCCTGTGAGGGGTGCAGTTCCCCCGACCGTCGGCCACCTGCGGAGGAGAACGAATGTTTTGACTCTGACTGCGTATAAAATCGTATCTAACGAACACAAGGTCAACATATACAACACGGGGGCGGATGCGTGTTTGCCAGGATGTGGAGGAGAGCGGGAGGCTTGACATGTTTTATGTGGCACACACACGTCTGTTTGTCTGACTTTAAAAATGTGGGAACAAGCACTCGTCGCCTTAACGAGCCCGATCACGTTATTGTTCAGGCGTTTTCAAGGCCCACAGGAAGCTCTCCCCAACAAGGAGCCGGCCCCCCTCCCAGGCAGATTTCCCATATGGAGTGATTTAGTGCCCGGCCCCCAGGGAACACTTCCCCTTTCCCCTCCGCTCAGTCCAACCTGAAGCTCTCAAGGTGAAAATCTCCCCCAGCCTCCCTCATTGTCTGCCTTTACGACTGTACTTTCTCACGTCCCGTGCTTCTGCCGCCATGGCTGGCGTGAAGATTAATAGTCAGCACAAGCTTTAAGCCGGCGAAATTCGGAATTGTCACAATAAATAATGAGAATTGAGGGATTTTGGCCAGAAAAACCAGAACATATGGCGCAGCCGTCTGGAACTTCTATATCACGTCCAAACAATTGCAGGTCTGTGTGTAATGTAAGAATATCTGGCTATAAAACATAAGCGCGAGTGTCCAGTGCCACCGGCAGCACACAGTGGTGCAGTGTTTATGACGTGCTCCACGCTGGGGATGGTACGAGGCGGTAGCCCGCTCCGCAGGTGTCCCATTCCCATTTTCGTGCAAGCCGCCTGATCCCCTGAAAGTGATTCCAGATGGTGGTGAAGGGTGGGATACACGTAGTGGACCCCACCCACCATTCACAGTAAATACAGTTAACAGCTACCTATATGAGGGGGGCAACGCAAGGGTTAAGAAAACATTTTAACCCAGCGGGGGGATTGCTTTTCTTTGCCTAAATGGGAGATGTTGTGAGACAAAATGGTTGAATAGTTTCAGTAGCAACGTCAACACTTTTGCTTCCGTGCTGCCGGGGCCACGACAGGAAGCCCACCAGCTCCGACGCCACGAGGTGGAAACAAGAAGCAGCCATGACCCGCGGACTCTAAGCGCGGCCGCACGCAGGTGAATAAACTAATAAATTAGGATTCGGAGTGGATGAATGATGTGGACAGAGCGCCGCTGGAATTCACCTGAGATTCGACGGCGTGGAACATGTCGGCGCCGCTGCCAGCCAGCCGGTTGGGTATTCTGATGTCCACGGTGGAGCCAGGCAGCCTGCTGGGCCCCTTGTTTATGGCCTGGAAGCACATCACACAGACAGACGGAGATGGAGAAAAGGCCCTGAACACACGGCGCAGCGTGAAAACAGCGAGAGCCCGAGAGCTCTTTGTGCTCACGGCACCTGGAAGGTGAGGTTGAGCGGCTGGAAGCTGCACTCCATGTCCTCCAGCTGGACGAAGCGCGAGGGGTCGATGGAGTTCCCGTACACGAAGGAGGTCGGGGTCACCACCCTGCAGACAGCAGCCACAATGAGTTAAAACCAGCTTCACCCACAGCTGTGGCTCCAGTCGGGCAGCGGAGTTTGTTCTCTAGCAGGTCACACATGAGTCAGATGTGCCCGGTTTCTGCTGGAACCTCCCTCACAGTTACAGTCACACAGGCCTCTTATCACATGGCAGAGTCGGGGCAGATTTGAGCCGTTTCACGTCTCGCTCCCCTGTCTGTCAGCAGAGATAAGGCTCAGACAAAGCACCCGATCGCCCCCCCCATCCGACGGATGAGCGGTCACGGCTCCCTTTGAGGCTCCGTTAGTAATGACTCCACTGTTACGGGTGTGTGTCTTACCCTGTAATGACTGTGTCAGTCTCATGAACCAGAGGGACGGACAGATCCAGACTGTTGTCCGACAGCTTGTGCTCAGGATTGGCGCTACCAAAAGCCAAGGAACATGTTATGCAGTTAAAAATAACACAAAAGTTACTTCCAAAATCAATAAATATACATAGTGGTGTTAGTCGCACATGTATTAAAGTGTGACTCCTAAAAACGTACCTTTTAGCTTGAACTAAAAACTGCAGGGTGTCATTTTCGCCAGACAGCTGGCTGGTGTCAAAAATCACTGCAAAATGATACTGGAGGAAAAAAAGAGAACAAGCCAAGGAGTTACTCAAAGTTCAGCTATTATTCTGTGTGATCTCAACCCTTTTTTCATGGAAAAATGCAGTTTGTGCACAGATGAGCTTTGCTTTACTGAGATTTGACTTGTACTGTGCTGTATGTGTTCCCCCCTCGCTTCCAGCTACCTTAGTCTGTGCTCGCATGAAGGGAAATCCCACGCTGCATCTGAGGAAGTCCAACTCAACGAGTCCACACGAGATCCCCTTCTCTTCCTGCAGGGAGAGGATGAGAGGGGCTGATGAAGACAGACGGACAGACTGGAGGCGGCGTGGGTGACACTCATGGAGACAGACGACCCCGGGAGGAAGACACGCTAGACAAGATGGCGGATGTCACAGGGAACGGCAGCAGGTACAGGACCCTCCCCCAAAACAGACACACACCTGACAACAGTTAGTCCCAGATGAGATGAAAGCTCCCTGTTGGACTCCTGTGTGTAAAATAATAGGCTTTCAAATCTTATTGAAGTTCCAAACTAGGTTAAATGAAGAATGCACAGAGCGGTGATGGCACACGCGCACACACCACACGCACGCACACACACACACACACACACACACACACACACACACACACACACACACACACACACACACACACACACACACACACACACACACACACACACACACACACACACACAGCGGGTGGGTAATGGGACAACCTCCAGGCTGCATGTTTGGAAGCTTGTCTAAACAATACGGAGCTTCACCGGCTGCGCTGTGTAAACACTCGGGCCTCGACCCTGAGCGGAGCAGGAATTCTTTTAGTGAGAGTTCATCGCAGGGCTGTCATCTGAGCCTCAAGAGCAGGCAGAGATACCTGTGATGAAGAGAAGAGGAGTTGGACGGCTGCTCCTGGAACTTTTAGCACTGGGCTGAGGATAAATGGTCCGCATTCAACATCAACTCAGCCTGAGCCTGTTTTTGTAATATGCTTCCAAATGTGATACACAAATTAGGTGTGGAGGTCGTCTGCGCTGACATATTTAAACGTAGACGTCCAACCCCGTCTGATCCGCCCTCCAATCCCCCTTACTCAGCAGATCGTCGGTGCATCTTCATTAGACAAGCAGCTGTGCCCTGCTGGCTTTGAAGAGGGGGTGGGGACCCCGGGCCACTGGCAATGATGGAATTTCCTCTGCTTCCTGTATCCCTCGGTGCCGCTGTGCAAACAGCGCTCGTCCCTCGGGGCTGGGCAGGATCGGGGAAGTCGGCCTGTTTACCCCTCAGCCGCCTGCCAGCGCTTGACAGAGAGCAGAACAGAGGAGCGACGGCGTCTGTTTGCTCAGCACCTCTTCACTTTCTTTTCGCTGGTCTTTCTCTGGCAGGAGCAAATACACACTGAGGCGGCTCTGCCGTTTGTGAAATAAACACCGCTGGGATAGTTTACCCGGCTTTAGTGTCAATGGAAGCGTCTAATAGAGCGGTAGATCAGTGGATGACAATACACAGGAGGCCCATTTTCTACCTGCTCCATACATCGACGTCTCCGCTCCCTCTGGTGCGTGTGAGTTTGGCTCCATCTTGTTCTGTCTTCTCCAAATAGATGTCATCAGCTGCGTTCTATTCTCTGAACAAGTATGAATATTGAGGTGTTCCCTTCGATTTTCTTGGTGTGCAAAGCGGCATCTGACAGCCAAGAACACCAGTGGGTCATTTGTTCTTACTGTGGCAGCAAAGGCCCAAGGAAACTCACAGCTTCACACATGGATGGCATCCAGGAGTGATATGGAACGTGCTCTCAATGTGGGAGTGTCGATACAAAAAGTGTATGATTAGCAAAAATGTCTTTGAATAATGAGAGAAAATATGTTTGCTCATGTTAAAGGATTCGTTCTTGTTGAGTGTGAAGTGTTTTTAAACGAGCCGCCATTTTTCTTTCGGGGGTGTTTTGTTGAGTTTGGAGATCTTTATAAATGGTTACGTTGTTTTTTTCGGACAAATCTTATTTCAAGGCTGGACTGTGTCATGTCTAAATTCTTATTATCCAAGAGAACTTTACTGCGCACAATACCACAACAGGACCTTGAAGGAAAAAAGAGCCCTAATCGACTGCTCAAGCATTCGAGAGATAACCAACGAAAACACAGAAGCCGGTCCAGCAGCCTCTGAGTCGCATGGGAGCGGAGGCGGCGCTCCTGAAACGGCTGCGTTCTGACAGCTTGTGTTGCAAGAACAACAGAGCGCTGCAGAGAACACCAACGGAGACCCCCCCCTCCCCCCTCCCAAACGCGCAGGGAGTAGGGTTCACGCTCGGAGCAGGCTGGGGAGGCTCAGGACCTGACTCTCTGTCCTCCCTCACGCCGCCCACTTCCTGCTCCGCCGCGACTCCATCGGGTTCCTGAGCCCAACGCGGCTCCGCGGCTGCCGGTCAGCCGATATCAGCTCATATCAGCCTGCGTTATTAGATTAGCCGTGGAGGTCACGCTCCTGCGGCGCGCACGCTGCTTAAATGGGATTTCAGCCGCGGTGAGGTTTGAAATCGTGTCACAGCTTTGGTGCGTTGCATAGATGCAAATGCAGTATGAGCATGATGTCTCTGATGGAGGACACGAGCGGAGGCAGAGGTGACCTATGTTAAATCCATGCGTGCAGCGGTGCTGAGGAAACTCTCTGAGGATGAACGTGGGTCGGCCGCGGGTGGAGATCCATTTAACAGAACACTGAGTGATCAAATCTGATCATCTGCCTTTTTCTAAGCGTCACTGCTCAGTTCTCCTGACATGTAATCGGTCTGAAATAGTAAATACATACTGTCTGCATCCAATGTGGCTGTGTAGCATTTCAGCTTCTGCTTCACAGCGACAGGAAAGAAATAAACACGTGTGAAATAACTAAACAAGCAGCAGAAAATTCAAGAGCTACAACCGACCTTCTGCCAGAAGTTGATGTAAAAGACGTCTCTGGAGAAGTTGAAGTAGATGTTGGTGTCGTAGGCGTCGTCTCCGGCGTTGGAGATGGTCAGATTCAAAGACACGTTTCTCACGCCGCCAAGGGCCAAATGGGGCTTCACGTGCAGCCTATCAGGGACAACGTTAACAACGGATGTCAGACACAAACAAACTTCGTGTGGCATCTGCAGAACAGAAGGCGAAGCAACTAAACGTTGATTTGGAAGCTTTTACTTTAAAACCCAGGCAAACAATGAGACGCGCTGGTAACCAGGACAAACACGAGCTGTCACTACGGCGAACGGAGCAGGAGACAGGGAACTCCCTGAGCATGGAAAAACATATGGACGCCCTCCAAGCATGCGTCATGGCTTCACCGCCCACACCCACACGGCTATGACGTCAGCCGGCCTCCGCCTGCTCGCCCTCACAAGTGCCGCGCATGGCTAAAATGGCCGGTCAAAGGCTTTTACCCAGAGAGCAGCAGTTTCCCGTGGAGCCTCAGGTCTGCGGCGCAGTCGTCCGACAGGCAGTTCTTCTCAAACCAGGTCTGAGGAGGAAACAGAGAAGTACACAGTTGACATGAGCTCATCCTGTGCAGGCACTGAACACACCGGCTCCACGTTCAGACTAGGGGGCAGTGTTGTGTTGTTGCTGACGCCATTCAACAGACGAGGCCCCGGCTCAGACTTAAACTGCGTCTGATCTCCCCTTTTAATCAGCCAGGACTTATTGTTTGGTGTAAATCACGAAAGGAAACTCCAGTCAAGCGGTGAGGCTGCACGTTACGCTGACGGGCGTCAGATAAACGGGTTCTGTAGGTGCTGAAGGATGCAAATCACGAAGGGCAGACAGTGGGGAAACACATGTGGGGCAGGTCAAGGGTGACGGTAAAGAAAATAAATCAATCAGACTTTTTGGATCCCACTCAAGAAAAAGCGAACACGGAACACACACAAGAACAAGCTGATTGTAGCGTGAATCTTTATCCTACCTCGTTCCTGACGGCGATCTTGCCTCCTTTCCTCCAGCGGAGCACTGGGGTGAGCGCCGGCAGGTCCCGCTCCTGGTGTCCCGCCACCGCGTGCCTCCCGAGGCTGTAGGCGGCCTCGAACGCGATGGCTGTGAACACGTCCTTCACGTCCTTCTGCAGAGAGCACAAACCACACGGCGTCTCTCTCACCTCAGGCCTCAACCTCGCAGCAAAGAGCGTCGCCATGGTTACGGCGACCGAACATCTTTCTCCTATTTACGCTTGGTGCGGACGCCGATGATGATGCAGATTATCCCATGGATGCACTGTTACTGAGCCAAAGATCCAGGGAGATGGAAGCATGCCGATAAACCACCAAACCCTCTTAATTGGTTTTAATGAATGGGTGACAATAATGTCATTAATTAGCACGTCTAGTACAGTAATAATAAAGCAACCACAGAGTCAATAGCCCCCTTTTTGTCACTGAAAGCCATCTTTGCGTGTCAGAGGCCACGAAGTGTTTGATTTGGCATCGTGCTTGGAAACAGTGTAGACCGAATGAAAACAGGCCTAAATGTGACCAGATCCCGTGTCCTTATTTGCCGAGTGCTGAACGTTGTACATGGGAAAAACAGATCTGATGTTGACTTTTCATCTCCTCGCTCTATTACGGCAGCGCTGCTCTTTAAAAAGCCGCTGGCCGCGTCTGGCTCCGGTCTCAGCATCGCAACCGCGCACCGGCTCCAGGGGCAACCTGTGTTCCACTGCCCAGGAGTCGGCCGCCGCCGGGCCAAACCCACTAGGCAAACACAGAGGGCTTTCCTGTGCTCGCCGGGGGTCACGCGGGCCACCTGCTCTTTTTGTGTCTCCTCTCATTTGGCCGTTATCGTGGCGTTTTCCAGCGTCCACACGCCCATCCTCTTTCCTGGGTTCGGGCACGAAGCCAAT
The DNA here is from genome assembly GCF_900634795.4 of Betta splendens. Classification (NCBI taxonomy): domain Eukaryota; kingdom Metazoa; phylum Chordata; class Actinopteri; order Anabantiformes; family Osphronemidae; genus Betta; species Betta splendens. The sequence goes on from NC_040895.2 coordinate 9,115,584, forward strand.
CTGGGCTTTGAACGACGCCGACGAACCCATCCCCAGTGAGAAAGTCACAGCAGGAAAGAGCAAAAAACGGGAGTTCGTACAGGAAATGGTGCTGCACACAGATAAAGGAGCAGCCACGTAGATAATCACAATAGTCATTCTGGTTATTCTTCAGTTCAGTTTAGAATATCCCACTTAGAGCAAACAAGGTGCTGTAGTAGGACCAGAGGCAGCGGCAGTGCTGGATGGGCTGAACAGCCCATAATGACCAGGCTAAAGGTCGTCAACAAGCGGTTTAACACGAGATTTTAGCCCATTTACAAAAGGACAGATCAGATAATCAGCCACACTCAGTGTGGTAGTTAGAGTTAGTGGCGGCTGCTGGTGGGACACAGTGGGACACTGACGAAGCCCGAGGCCTCAGGAGCCAGTAAAGGTCAGTGTTTGAACTGTCCTCTGAGTGAACTGACCCCCCGGCGGGTCAATGCTCGAATGGCCAGCCACCGCTGCCCCCCCCCCCCCCGCTTATCGCTCATGTCCACAAGCCACAGAGTTCTCATGAAATTAAAAAAAAAAACAGTGACTCTAAGGTAAATGAGTCTAATCTTTGATTTTCTTCTATTTGTGGTGGGATTTTCAACAGGGTATCTATTGTTTATTGAACATACAGGATCGTTTTCCTAAAATAGGCCGCTAGGAAACACATTAACATCCAGCGCTCGCATTAGAGGTGCTGGAGGCCATTCAGCAACACTGGGTCTTAAGTTTTACTATCCCTCTATCAATGCCACCAGTTGCCTCTCCCCAAAGCCATTTACGAGCTCCTGAGCACGAGCCGAAGACAGCGACCGGCGTTAGCGGCTCGCTACATAGAGTTTCATGGAAAAAAAAAACCCAACAAATGCTCCTTGCATCACAGCAAGGTGGCGACAGATGGCCCCCGCTCAAAGGCGTCCATCGAGCGCAGCCGCGGGCGTGTCCCCGATCTCACGTCACAGGGAGCGCTGCTGCGAGTGGAATCTGTGCCGTTTGAAAGCCCACCCGACGACAGGTGCGTCTGCAGACGGCAGCTCGATCGCGGGCACATAGAATATAGTTCAACATAAACTCTGGGGCTGATGTGATTGGTTTCAGGCGCTCTCGTCAACCCGCGGCCCGTCTTACTCTACATATTAGAGGCTCCACGCGTACTGTAGCGATGCCAGCTACCTCAGCGGGAAGCAGCTGTTTTCCAGCAGTTCCCACCATACTGTGGAAACTGTAGGATGAATACGCTGCGCGTTGAAGTCGGAACCTCTTGTAATGCACATTTTGAAAGAAAACAGCTGGAGGCCAAACCTTGCCTACATCACATCCTGCGCGAGGGACTAAGTTTCTGCCAATCTACTATCTACAGTACGTCCCCTTCCTACACACCCATCACACTCGCATTATATCGTAAAGCTTGCTACTGTTCAACATGCATCATAGTTTTCACTCTCCATGCAATAAGAGCAGGCTCCGAGTCTCACATGTTAATTTGATCGCAGGGATGGCAGCGAACCAAACTACCCGCTCATGCTCCACTCCAGCGTGGTGGGTTCAGGGGGGTGGAGGCTCTGATCTCTACTTTAAACGCCTCATGCTTGGCTGAGAGGCACAAGGGCTCGTCTCTCAGCCAAACCATTCCCTCCAAAGCGCAGAGCCGGAGCCTCGTCATGGGAAGTCTTTATTGAGTCGAGAGGGAAATGCGCACACATCGCTCCTTTTTAGGACAATGGGAGTTTGGACGGCTCGCAGGTTGAGGCCATTTCATTGAAGGGCCACATGCCAGGGAATCTTAGGTTAAATGGAAAAAGCTTTTTAGCTAAGCGATGAATGAATGCAGCCGGCCTAAAGTTTAGGGATACTAGTGCATAATGAGGAAAATGGAGACAACTTCACATTTAACCCATTCATAGCTACATCTGCACCATATGGCAGATGTGCATTCAGGCTGCTTATCTAAGTCCAGAGGTGAAACTCTTATTACCTTCATGTGCAGCCCTGCGTCTGATGGGCTGCAGGGTTGAACTTCAGCAGCTCAGAATGACTGAGCAGATGTTTAGAGGCCTGGAACGACAAGCTGTGTAGGAGTCGGAAAGAGTGTCATCCAACTGTTAAAGCTGGAAACCTTTCGGAGGAGTCAGCTACAGGACGAGCGTCTTCATCCTGTCCACGGCAGTCATCCTCATGATCCAAAATCTCTGCTCACGCAACAAGTAGCAAAATAGATACTACACAAATCCCATCGCTCATACTTATATTTAACAGTGTATTTGGTTTTATATTTAATATTAACGCCTACTAACATCCACCAGTAGCTTCCTGCTGCAGTTGCCAGTGCTGGGTTATTGTTTAAAATTCCTCATTCTGTACCTTCCTTCGAGGGCATTTTCAAGGACGTCTTAGTGAAAATAAATACAGCTTCTTCTAAATCTGTTTATTATTTATAATTTGGTCCCTTATGGGAGTTTCCTGCTGTTGTTTGACTTGTCTTGGCTGTTTGGCTCCTCCATCCACTCTGTTGTGGGAAGACGAGCCACAGCAGCAGTTCCTGCAATGGTGGTTCTTGGACAAGTCATTCACCTAAAGTGGTTTGGTTTTCTAGTCTGTTGTACTGTACTTTTTAAAACTGTTGTACTATTAGTGTGCATTTACACATTTACAAATGCAACATTTGCATTTTTTGGGTCAATGGTAAGTGTAACTGTACCACTCCTTTTCCTATAAGCTGGATTTTGGCCTCCACTTGTTCAGGGGTAACAGCTTTCTAAAATTTGTAGAAAACATCTGGTTCTTTAGCTACAAAACAGTATATTCACCGGTGAGAAGCGAGCCAAAAACAGTAAAGCTGTGGGCTGTAAATTCAAAACAATGAGCTGAAGGATCGCAGAGCTGCGTCCTCATTTCCTCTGTGTTGATCAAAGTTAGCAACGATTGTTCACTGAACATAAATATAAGCTCAGTGGTTAACAGAACAATCAAATAAAGTGCAGCTCCAAACTGCTAATGACACTATGACAGGGCCAGCGATAGATTAGAAGCACTCAAACCATGATGTGAGTCTGTTTAGACAATTAATAGTCTGGGAAAAAGTCACAAGTCAACAAACACACACTTGCAATAAGTAAAAGAACGAAACAACTATCAGGAAAAATAAAGCGGATTGTGTACATTAGATAAATATCGCTGTGATTTTTTCACTCCTTTTTGAAATCCTGCATAAAAGAATAAATAAATTGTGTTGTGTTTGTGCAGCTCGGTGTCACGTTGACACAGAGATGGTGCAAATGTTGTGTGCAATTCAGGGAATGTTGCTACATTCGTACAGCTGTTCAAACACACATTTCCTACTGGGTGAAACAGAAGTACCGTCATCTGACAGACAGGACACCTCAACCATCTACACCGAGTCCCTGCCCTGAGTCACATAAGCAGCTAAACAGTAACAAACAGCATGCTGCTCCTGAGCTGTGATGCATTTGAATGAAAAAGTTTGTTTCTGCTGTTCAAAATCCTCGTTGCTTTCAGTAAAATGACCCTCCTCAGTTCAGATCTCAGAGAGGAGATAAGAAGATTAACATCACCTTCACAAAACAAGTGTATTAGGTTTATTGCTTTTTAAAACAGCGCTCATGTAAACACAAATTACAGGCCGCTTTTATGGCCTCGCGTGCATCATGACAAAGGCATTCAACGTCTGACCCTCGGACAGTTAAACCCACAGCTGGGATTTATAAAGGAGGAGAGGACTGTGTCTCGCTTCCCGGGTGGACTCGGGCAGATGGAAAAGGTTTGCTGCTCAAACACACCAGACCCATAGCTGCGTCACTTTCTCTGCAATCTACCAACAATGGCTGGATTTACTGCCAATGCTAACAATAGCTGTATTAGTGTAACATCAGGATGTGACATCCAGCCGGTCGCCTATAAATACGCAGACGTGCCCCCTCGTGTCCCACTTCCTCCTCCTGAGCAGCACTGTGATATTAAAAGTCCACCTCCAGAGATTCAGAAGCCAAAGCAGAAGCGAATGCAAATGACTTTAACTGTTGCTGTATGTTACTGAACTCTCATTCCTCAGATTTTTAACCCAGGTCACCTGTCATCACTGTGTCTGATGTATGTACATTTAACTCCTCGCTGATTTCTTTTGTTACCCGACTGATGAGCGTGGACTCGTGACGCGCGCACGCGCACGTGCACGTGCAGGGCTAGTGTTGAAAGAAGGAACCAGAAGGGATCCTTTTAGGGAAGCAGTGCTCACGCTTCTCCAGGACTGGGACTCAAACGTAGACAAGGGGACGCTGGGCGCCGCTCACTTGACCCGTCAGTCAGACCCACTGAGCTAAAAGCATCACATCTGTATTTGCATTTACAAAGACAAAGCATCTGAAGACTTCCTGTGTTTGAGAGATTAGCGTCCTTTAACGACCGGATGCAACATCTTTGTGCATAAACAGGAAGCTTGTTATCTGCACTCTCATGCAATTAATAGAAAACGAACAAATGAGTGAGGATTCCTCAGATTTTTGCATGACGCTGGTTTTAACAACAATAAACTATAACTGCATGAAAAAGAATTAGATGAGAATTAGTTCAGATTTTTACATATTTGTGATTTGTGAGGTTTATAAACGCTCTGTTCTGTTGGTGTCATCGCTTTGTTAACATCTGCAGCACTTTTACTTGCTGGCTGGCAGTGATGGATCCTGATCCACACACAATCTGACGCCACGAAGTTCAAGTTGTGGTAAATAATTTCCCCATCGACCCGTTAAGGAAGGAGGCCCAGCGATGACGCAACCGCAGCCTTCTGCCTCTTCCTGCTTATCGCAGGCAGCGCTTATCAAGGGCCGACTCCACATCCACATCCACGCACGTTCGCGCTGAACATCTGTAAACATCCACGTCCCGTCTGCAGTGGATGTGGGAAGCGTGTGGAGGCAGCCGCTTTCCCCGCGGTCGGACCCGGCCGCCCATTACGCCGGCTTGTGGTGGCATTGTGTGGCGGCGGCGCAGCCAGAGGACTGCGGGAAGGTTCTGCCCAGCGTGCTTCACGGGCCAAGATCAACAAATCATCAGAGCTGAGACACAAGTTGCTGCACGGGGGGCGCATGTGCTGCGGATCTAGAGAACATGCAGCACGGGAGGAACAACAAGAGAACAAGAGAAGAACCGGTCGGCTCCAACCATGTAGGGAAATCCTGAGCAGGACATCACCCTGACTAAAATTAATCTGAACAGCTCCTTCTTATGATCCGGTAAAACTGTACTGCAAACAAAGCAATCAGCTCAACATGCAGTATACGCATCTATACACTCAATCGTTAATGCATTTAATGCTCTCCATAAATAGGTGATTGGCTGCTTGTAACAAAAAGCAGCTGGCTTTGATTCACTTTCATTGAATCAGCTCTTTTGGCCTGAGGTAAATAAAAGCGGTGGAGAACTACATATTTGTGTTGAGCTGCAAAGAGGCAAACAAAGGCGTCAGTGTGGCAGCGGCCGGCTCTGGGGTCTCGGGGGGTCTGTTCTCCCCGTGGGATGCAGCGGCGGGAGCTTTCGCTGGGCTTTAACTCACCCGGGCTTCCTGTTTGTGGGACGGGAGCAGACTTGGGTCACACAATGAGCGTAAATCAGTTTCTGCATTAGGCTTGGGAGTTATCCAATATTTGAAACCTTTAAACCTCCCCCAAAATGATTTCCTGCTGCAGGGATTTGACTACTGAGGCTTTTGCTTTTCAGATTTGATACTATGCAGCTCTTTCCACCTGTTGATTCCCATTTTGTGTCCAACTGCGTCTTCAGCTTGTCCAAAGCAGTTTCAACTCTCTCTAATCCTCTGTGGACATCACTATATTTTAAATTAGAACACAAACCTGGCTTAATACTGAAATATAACATGTACGTCCTTGATCTGTCTACACACTAAGCCAAATGTTATGAATGAGCTTTGATGCTGACCAGCTGGCGCACAATTAAAACTTAACCTCATTTCAACAGAACTCTGCAGTGGTACTGACATGTAACATGGCTCCCTCTGCAACATCATTAGCTCAACTGCAGGATCTTTAAATCCATGCATGTCATTGCTCAAATCGAATATATCTGCATGGGCTAGTTTTTCCCTCCAGCCCAGCGATTACCTCAGCGTATTACGTTTGACAGACAGATGTTTATCCTGCACATGCCCTTCAACCGCAAAAGGCGACCGGAAAACAGCTCGACAACACTTTAAATATTCCACCGGTGCCAAGCAAATGTTACAGGGACACCAGTTATAGGGCACAGACTGCAATGTGGGCCAGGGGAAAGTGAGCAGGATAGTTCACGGGCTAAATTAAACAGACAACTGTCACAGGCCGGGCTTTAAGCGTCTATTTTAACTCCTCCCTGGAGAGAGTGATGCCTCCGCAGCGCTACACAACGCTACTATGACCACAAATGGAAGTAGCTGTTGGCACGACTTCAAGGATCACGCACACTGCTGGAGTAAATGACACACTGCCAAAGATGTAAACACGCTACGAGTTCAAGTCCCGAACCCAACAAAGAGGTAATTAAAACACGTTCGCTACAACAAGCAATAAATCCGAGTCAAGCACATCATTGAATCATAATAATCCATAAATAGCACACAAGTACACTAATAAAGTAAATAAAACCTCAACTTACAGTAACTTTGTTTGACTTGTGTGACCATTGACATGTTTTACGTCAAATACTACTATAACATACTGCTACTGTATTATTTACTACTATACTGGTTATTTTCAAATATCAAGATCTATAAAGTAACATAAACATTCAAAGATATCCTTCACTGCAAGTAGCTGTGTTCAACTGTTAGACGTTAAAAGAACATGAAGTAGTAGAAAAGTTTAAATGTGTAGAATTACTGTGAAAGATGAGAAATGGTTCAGTGCAAAGACAAGGGTCAGACAGGGTCTCTTCCCCGAACACAGTTGTCTTCGCTCACATGCAGTAACTCCTGTACTTCCTGCCCACAGAGCACAGCTCCATCACTCCAGGTAGACGGTCATTATCATATCTAGCCCACACCAGTAATAAACACGTGTTTATTTAGGGGAAAAGCGTTACCTGTCTCATAAGAATCCGCGCTGCCCATTTTACGGCCCTTGGCGCCAACATAATAAAGTTTAATTGCTGAGGTGTCCACTTGCACAAGAATAATAGTGAAAGTCCTCACGTGCTTTGGCCTTTTGCACAGTTTGATGACACACTATGCCTCAACAGTCCAACGGGCCAACTGTACTAAATTCCTTAATACAACACATCAAACTGAGGAATTCTACCTCAAAGTGGATGGCTGTCTGGTTAAATGACTCATTTCCATCTCACACACAGCAACTCTGGCCATCCGAACCCCAATCATTCATCAGCCGTCGGCGTTTTCCCTCCCTGAACGCGAAGTTCAGCCGAAGTAAAGCCCGCGTGGAGTTTACTCAGCTAAAAATAACCAAACAAAGACCATCTGCAGGGCTGGTATGCGGTCGGAACGTGCCAATGCAAACATGTTTAATACGATCAACATGAAAGACCTGCACCATTTCTTAGGGAATTACTCCAGAAGGAGCCGAGAGTTGGGACCGAGGCTCAAGCTTCTGTGGCGTGTGCTCCTGGTGAGCGCTGGTGTCTCCACTCCTGCTCTACTTGGATTCAGATGGTGAAAATTGAGCGTGTCTGTTCCAGCGCTGTTGTTGCGTGTAATGTCAAGTTACGTAAAACAAATGCCACTTTACCGGCGCATTATTAAATTTAGCCGTCGACCCGGGCCCTTTAAAAGCGTTCCATTCATTAAGTCAACGGAGGAGGTCGACAGATGGTCAGCGCCGCTGTGAACGCGAGGGCCCAGAATAGCTGGTGGCCCGCGTCCACCGGCCCTCACGCTTCGGAGCCGCAGCGATGGACCCTGACGCCGAGGGTTTTCCGTCAGCGCCGCCAGCGCGCCGTTGACACAACAGGGTCCCGCGCTCCCGTGTTTTCCCTGTGTTTGACTGCAGCTGACGGGAGGCTGGGGGGGGGGGGGGGGGGGGGGGGGTGTTACCCGCTCCCCCCGCCCCTGAGGACGCAGTGGGGCAAACAGCTGGTTTCCATCACCATAACTCTTCTAGGGAATGTGGGCAAAACGCATGAGGAAGACGAACGATGCGAGCCCAGATCACAGTAGATTACCGTGATCCTTCACCTCCTCTCGTAAAAAAAAAAAAAACGGGTTGTGATCTTCATCCAGTCTAACGTCATTTGGCCTGTAAGCAGTTTAAGGAGGTTGTAATTATGCACCACACCTTCATCACGCTGTTTCGTTTTCAGCTCTTCGGAAACTCTGTGAATTTTACTTTTTGCCGCTGAGCAGGTGGAATTTCTGGCCGCACGCTGGGAGAATAAGAATTCACACAGCTTCAGCGACACTTCACACCTCCGCTCACTTCAAAAAGTCCTACGGGCGAAAGGCACAACGGTAACTTTATAAAGCGTCCATCGCAGGACACGCTTCGTGTGCACACACAAGTATTTACGCAGTACTTTTAAAGAAGCATCAATCTTTGGGAGACGAGGGTTCAGGGTTTAGTTGGTAGTAAAATACCTCTCACTTTAGTCTTAGACTAAACAGGAGTTGCTTCTTAAGCTCCAGCAAACACAGCTTTCTGTACAGTGAGTCTGTCTTCACACAGCTGGACAGTCTGACTCCAAAGCCAAACAATGACAGCTTAACTGCGATACAGCAATTATTTATCGGCATTTTAGCAAATTCTTTGTTGAAATTCTTTATCAGACAGATGGTTTTAATCATTAAAGCAACAAAAGAACTGTCCGATTAAAGAAACGGCTCCATCCATCGGACTTGATGTCAGGAACCTACTCATCCATGTCGTGGCTCCGGCACCAGCCACCGCTGAGCAATAATTCCTCTTCCCGCCCACCCACAAACCCAAAGATGTGTGGTTGAAGCTGCTGTCAGACTTACTTTCAAGCAGAAACACTACTTAACATGAATGCTGGGTGTCGCAGCTCACAGACATGAGCATTACGCTCGAAATGTGCAATTCAAAAAGCCGCCCCGGCTTCAGTGAAGCGCCTGCGTGAGCGCATGCCTGCACTTACTGCATGTGCACCGCTCATTACAGTGGACGCTCAGAGTAGACGAGGTAATGACAGCCCCCCCCCCCCCCCCCCCCCCCCCCCCCCCCCCCCCGTCGGCGGCTCAGCCTCCCACCGTGAAAGCGCCCGGAGAACATGCCGGCCAGATTTACAGGCCCGCTGCGTTACGGTAGGTGAAACGTGGATGGTGCCCTCAGGACGAGGACCCTCAGGAGCTTATGACTAACTCCCACAGCAGCACAATAGAGCGACTCTGTGGTGACAAAGGGGGCTCTGTTTCCTCTTTCTGTCACTTTCTGCCCTTGAGTTTTTATGGACCATCAAGAGGCTGACTGTTACCCTTAAACTAGCCCAGCAGGGCGACACAGGCAGCTTCCCAAACCATAAAAAGCCAATACCCACCGTAATTATTTTTATTTTCTATAATCATTATCAATTAACTAATCAGCACAAATCAACTAAATCAAATGCTGATCCTTTTTAATTACTGCTTCACAGCAGCCACCAACAGTCGTAAACAGTTATCGCTATTTATGGCATCGGGAGAACAGTATCTGCTGTGTGAAACTACGTGAGGGTTCAAAAACAAGGGGGGCCTGTGAAGTCAAATACCACAAAGACACCTGGATTGAGAGGCGCTGCTGAATTCTGACATGTAAGGATTCAGAGCGGAATCACAGGAAAAAAATAAAAAGCTTGTGGAGTGATCTTCATAGCTTCACTCATTTTTCTCTGTCTAAACATTATACATGGAAACAAGCGGGCTAAAAAAGACAAATAAAGAGGAAAAACAGACTCCTCAGGCAATGACTCCGTGACTGCGGGGTGAGAGAGCTGGAGGTCACGGGACCACACAGAACCCGCGCAGCTCCAGAACCACCTAGCACAGACCCGGCCGATCCGGCGCTCACCTTGACGTGGGCCGTGAAGCGCTGGCACGCCTCCTCGCCGCTCACCAGGCCCAGCCGCTGGCTCGTCTGGCTGACCTGAGATCCGCCCTGGCTGAAGAAGGCCCGCGACGGTTGACTCCCCTGTCGCTTCTCCACGTCGGCCGTCAAGTTGTACAGCACCTCTGACGGGAGAGAGGAGCAGCGTTAATGCGGAGCGACAGCGACGGCTCATTGAGGGAGAAGCACGTGAACTATGTGGGCTTCGGTTTCATGGGAACTAAAACTCTCTGACATTTCTTGGTCAAATCATCTGATATAACTTATCTTAACAAGAGCCTGTTGTCTGATGACACTAATTATAATAGTGTAAATCATTTGCCAAATAGGTTTTGCTCCGGGGGAAAACACAGACTTAGTAGCAGAAACAGAGCACATGCGTTTCAGTTTCATCCACAGTCCAGACAGAATTTACAAGAAATAAAAAAAAGCACATTACAAGCAAAAACATAAGGCGCAATTATACAATATGAGCTGTTTCCGTGCTGTAACTGGCAAAGTCAGCTTTTATCCATAAAAGAAACTGTGCTGGTATTTACTTTAATACGAGCAAACAAGTATTAACAAAAAAAGGAAAATGAGTTTTCCAGCTACTGGGACACGAGTATAATTGTTGTGTAAGAAAACATTCCACCGACAACACTTCTGCTGGATCCACCCCTGGCTTCAGTGACACCGAGACCTTTAATTGCATTCTGAATTGAGAAATCCAAAACATGTAGTCAACCGTTACAGACGTTTCCGCGAAGCCCTAATATGAATGAATCGGCCTCAGCCTGTAGTAATTGCTTCAAGAGGGTGTCGTACTGGTAAAACGGCGGGAGTGGCGGTAAACACGGCCCGGCCGGACCAAAGCCCACTGTTTGGTCCGTCCAGCAGAGCCCGCGGGGAGCACCATGAGCTCACTGCGGAGGAAGCGAAAGCAGGTTCCATGAAGGGAGTCGCCGAACGCGCGGCGCTGCGCTTTCCACGGCGCTCGCCAGACGGCCTAAACAGAGAGGCATTATTCCTTGGAGCCAGGACGCGGTCATTACGAAACGACAGGGCTCCTGCCTCCCCGGGGGGCTGCGAATGACAACACCCTAACACTGGAGCAAGACTGGACCTCAGTGTTCGACAGGCACCGCACCCACGGGCCGAAGCCAAAGGGTGAAGCGTGGGCCAAACGCTGACAGACACTCAGTCAGCAATGGACCCAGAGCTCCTCCGAACAGCGCTAGAAGTGCTGAAATCAATATTCTCATCAATCTTTACTGTATAAACACTTCACTGAAGGGAGAAATTCTGCTTTAACACAGAGGGGGGGGGGTCCATCCGTCCTCACCTATCTGCCCTGGAATCCGTCTCCCTCTGAAGCTCATGCAGACGGTGACGTTGAAGCAGTTCTGGTCCCGGTGGCCCTCGTGGCACTGTGGCACGGATATGTTGATGGAGGCGGGCAGGAAGATGGAGACGTCCAACGTAATAACAGGCCGCGACCTGAAATCGGTCCACACGGGCGCACGGTGAGCGCCGGTCTGCACTTAGAAAAGCCAAACGCTGCAATGATGCGGTTCCTCACCTCAGCAGCACCGCGCTGTCTGTCATGAAAGCGCCTACGGTGACGTCTGCAACACAAAGATGGCGCAATGATGCACCTGCGCGTCTCACACAATACACAGAATCCACAGAGCGGGCGACTGGCGAAGTGTGAATGACAGCTGTGGAATGTCGTAAACAAAATGCCTTCATCACGAGTCTGCAGCGCTGCTGCTGCAGGCGCCTGCTCTTCTTCACGCTCTCATCCAGGCGGCTGTGACTCTACCTGGGTATCCATTGCCGTCCATGTCCACGCTGCCAGAGATGGACTGGCCGAACATCTGCAGCCCAGGACTTACACTGCGCCCAGACAGTTTCTGTAACACACGGGTTCGTCACTTTGATCAAACGGAATTGACGAAGACGTGTAAACATATGACACGCACAGAAAAGCTGCCTTTGTTTGGCTCTAATTAAAGCAGTTTAAATTTAAATTTTGAATGACAGGCTTTTATAAACCGGGTTCAGAAAACACTATCCCACCATGGAGTACTTGCGGATGATTCCGGTGGCGTCCCCGTGGTAGATGTAAACAGCGCCCCCATAGTCGTCCTCTTTGGGGGCTCCGATGGCCACGTCTGCACAGACAGAGACAGAGCAAGGCGTGTACAGAGGTGCATGAGTGTTTGTGAATGAAGAGAAACACTTCCTGGTTCCTGGGAAACAAGCTGTTATAGTAACACACTTAATAGACAATTAAGTGTTGTTAGTGGCCGTAAAAACGTGTGCGACCTCTGAGAGAGTGGAAACAAGGCCATAAAGTGCTTCAACGGCACTGAAGCGTCTCCTATTTCCACTCAAAGGTCATAAATAAAGGCTCTTTTTATAAACGAACACACGTGTCGAAGCGAAAACACGAAAGAATGACACAATAATTAACATATTATGTAGACGGGTTCAGACTTCTGCAGTAGCACGTTCAGATTAAATGGTAGCGGCTGAGCTGTAAATAACGTCACTCGGGCTCTTTCGGCGCCGCAGAGCGTCGGGCCGCGGGGCGAGTTACACCAGCCGTCCTCTATGCAAACTCCAGGGATCATTCCATGATTATGAAATGCCAGGAAATAGATGAATTCCTTCGTTTTACACTATTACCTTGATAGCCGTCGTCGTCTATGTCTCCGATCGCGGTCATGCATTCACCAAAGTGTGCGTTGAAAGCGCTGTCACCGGTCAGAGGTGGAAGCTCCTCCATCGCACCCTGCAGAGGAGCAGTAAAGGGGGTTATAAACACCGCCGCCAAGATGGAGCACGAACACATTCATCATAGAGAGTTCCTTGGATATGAACGGAGACTAAGATGCATTTCATCCAAACAGGTTGTCAACTTTCTTGGAAAACCTCGGGCCTTTTACTGTAAATCCAGCGAGTGCCTTCAATTTATGGTTAAATAATCTCACTCGACTTCTTTCTTGTAACCTAATAACACGTGTGGTCAGGAGTGATTCAAACATGAGCAAAGTTTCAAAAAAAAAGCGCGCTATGGCGTCCCCCCTGACCCACACAGAGCAGAGCAGCCCACTCACATGGCCCTTGCTAAGGTACACAGAGACCTGGCCCTCGTCCCGGAGCAGGCTGTGCATGGGTGCCCCCACCAGCAGGTCCGAGAGGCCGTCCTGGTTCAGATCAACTGCACACAATGAGGAGCCAAAGTAAGAGCCCATCTGGAACCAAGTCGAGCCACAGAGCAACCAGTCAGATCACAGACACTTCTTCAGTTTGATTGACATGAGCTGTGAATGATTTAATTCTCCTTTTATATCTGCACAAATGTTAAAGGAATATTTACAAAAGTCTAGCTACTGCGACTTCCTTGCACTAAGGCTGTTTGACTGTGGATGAGTGCATACGACCACATTCAATCTCATACCATTTTCCCTGAGGCTTGAAAGCTCTTCACCAAAGACACGCCGTCGATTTTGAAAACGTAAACCTGCGCGGGAGAAAGAAAACACAGGTCACTGCAGCGAAAACGACTCGGCGGCCGGAAAACGGGTCAGAAGGCGAGGCCCCTACTTTTCCCGTGCCGCCGTGCCGAGGCGCTCCTGCAGCCACGTCCACCGCGCCGGGGGAGGAGAAGCGTCCGGCCGTCACCGCGTAGCCTGGACACAAAGCACAGTGAGTCAGCGGCGCCGCCACGCCCACCGCCACCCCCTCCACGGGCCCTCACGCACCCAGGTAGCTGTATCTGTGGGAGTCCACGTCGTCTCTGTTGGGCTCGTAGAAGGAGTCCGACGACAGGTTGTACACCTTGATCATCCCGGTCCAGTAGTACGAACCCGGCGCCCCCATCACCACCAGCTCCTGAAACCAGCAAGCGCACAGTAGTTACAGCTCAGTGTCCTATGGTAGAGCGAGAGAGGAGGGGGCGAGAGAGAGAGAGAGAGATGCTGGGTGGACGTCTGGTTAACCGAAGGCCACGGGCGCTTGGTGCTCTCTGCTCTGAACCACAGGTCCAAACGTGGTGCCCCCCCCCGTTTGAAGCCGTGAGGAATCCAGGACCTGAGTGACTGCTGTAAAGTGAGTTCGTGATGGTCCAGAGCCGTGAAAGGAACCAGAGCAGCACAACGTAGTGTAGACGCTCTGTTTGGACAGGCGGGCAAAGCGTGTTCACCAGCGTTAGTCCCGCCGCGAGCTAGCAAAGCCGACGCGGCGAGCTGCTGACTCAGCAGTTTTCATCCCCCGCGCGCTGCCGAGCATCTGGGCACCATGAGGCGCAGGAGCCCTGGTTCAGACCGGGATAGGGTTTAACGCTCGGGCATCTTTTAGTCAGATTCCTCGCATTCTTTGGGGAGAGGGGGCTGCTCGAGCGCTTTGACAGATAAGCGCTGACAACGATCATCTGCGAAGAGCCGGATGAGTTCCTGTTGTGTTTTGACACTGTGGTTTCATGTACGGTGAAACTTAGCAGGCAGGAAATACAACACTGATAAACTGAGCACAGACAGAGGCAGCGCGAATCTCTCCCATCTGTGACTTTGTAAAGATAAATTAATAGAAGCTTTTAAAAGCTTTTTATTGTGATTGTTAAATGTGACTTTTTTTATTAATGACCCAAAAATGATCAGTATAGTCATGTTCACTGGGAGTCTCTGATGTTATTAGCACAGGAAGAATTAAGCAAATCTACTGAAATCTGATGACTTGGGTTTCAACCCTCCAGGCTCAGCTGAGCTCCATGGACTCTATCACTCTACTGTACTTTACTGTACGTCCCAAACTGAGCGTATCTGAGCAATGAAAAGGACCTTTTCTGAGCATACGTTAAGAATTAAACGGCGAACGTATAAAAACAGAAATCTGGTCATCTGGTTATAGAATGCAGATTTTCCACATCATTAGACATTTAAAACAACTCGGGAGAAACAAATCCCCATCAGTCCATGTACAGCATCTCTGGTAACTATCCATCCAATGCGGAGGCTCAACGCCAACAGACAGAAATTATGGTGAGTGACTGTTTCCAAGATATCAAACATGGATCAAGTGCAAAAAAACAAAAGCCTGTGAAAAGCAGTGGGAGCGGATGACGGCGCACCGACGAGATGCTGGGACGGACACAACGGGTACTGACCTCCGTGAAAACTCCCGCTATCCCGGCTTGGCACGAGCCGTGCTCTTCCCCATACTTCTGCTTATAGTCTGCAAGAAAAAACAAACCACAAATTATTTCACTGTGCGCTTGAGCCAGCGTTTACTGGAGTTTTTCCTGCATTCCATATGGAGTTAGTCAAAGTCCTCCAAGAGGAATCCGGGGGCAGAAAGCAGTCTGAGATTCGCCTGTACCCCCCCCCCCCCCGGGTGGGTTGGGGGGGGGGGGGGGGGGGGGGGGGGGTGCACGGTGCTCTTAGGTTACAAAAATATTGAGTTTGGATGTGTGTAAAATGCCCAGTAAATGTGGACTGATGCAAAGACTGGCAGTGGTGCTGGGAACGCCAATGAGGTGTAGAACGGTCGCTGATGGACAGTTCTGAGCGAGAAACCCATCAGATTTACTGTACGGGACTTTCCTCGTGGACACAGTTTAACGGCCAATCATCTAATCAGGATCTCTCCCACACATCTCATTCATATAGCGTTCCGACCCAAGATCGGGCTAATTGTCAGTAATCGTCCTCCTGCAGCCAGTATGAGAGAGTTTCCCCCTGTCGGATTGTGTCTGAGTTAAAGCAGCAAAGCAGCGTTTGACTGCTGTGGGTGTGATGCGAGTGGCTGCCGTACCTTCGTAACAGGGAATGAGGGGCTTGGTCCGGCCTTGGAGCGTCGGCGGGATGATGGAGCAGTAGCCGTGCGGAAGGATGTGCTCCGAGTTGTAGTAGACGTTCTTCCAGCGGTGAGCGCAGGCCTGCGGGACGAGAGGAAGTCACTCAGGCCCCGCCTCTGCGGCCGTCAGGCGGGGAATTACAGCCCCCGACCATAAACGCCACGGTCTGTGGTGTGAAATTGGTGCTCTCCAGCACAGCGACATTTCAAAGGTTTTAACAGTTCTAATTTCAAATAACAGCGACTCTGGGCTTCACAGGCAACGGGGAGAAGCCAAACGTTCAGACGTTAAAGACCTGGATCCGAACAACAGAAAAGGGGATCAAACTCTGGTTGATCGATCGTGCTGCCGCTGACAAATTGAGCGCATTCCTTAAAGTGGCTGGGAGCGATTCGCAAAACAATATTTGGCTGTAGTGTTTTTCCATATTAAACCCCTTCTGCAGATGGGCAGGCGAACGGGGCGATAGAGACTTGATTAGCAGCGCTGCACCGCTTAAATGTGGTAATGATTTCCCCCCCTGGGGGTGTGTGTGTGTGTGTGTGTGTGGGGGGGGGTGTGTGTGTGTGTGTGGGGGCTCCTGTGGCTCTGGGGACAGTTCTGGAAGCCTCCGCGCAGACAGAGTCCACTTAATGTCGCCTCGCACAGCTCCACTCGCTCCACCAGGCTGCAGTGAGTTAATACGAGAGGCCACGCAGAGCATGAGATGCTACGCCGGCGCTTTGAAAGGCAATAGTAGCAATATCAGCATTAGCTTAGAGTAGAACCATATGCTGTGAAAAAAGACAGATCAATGGGCCGACGCCGAGGAAGGAAAGCGCCTTCGGGCAGCAGCCGACGAGCTCTGCGGAGCGTGTGCCGTTGTCATGTTAAAAAGGCCCACTGGTCCCAAACGAGGCCTCCGCGGAGCTCAAAGCGCGGGTGAAATCGCACATCTGCCGGGCAGCCGCCGCGCGGGGCGGCGAGGTCGCTCGCTCAGAGAGAGAGGATCGAACGGGGACGCGTGGTCCCCAGAGCCGCCTGAACGGAGCGGGTTGGAACCACGCACGGGCCCCAATGAGCGGCGCCCGAGAACTCAGCGGGGGCCCAAAACACCCCCGGCGCCACTAAAAGCTGCTCATGTGACATGCGCGCCCTCAGGGTTGTTCACCTGTGTACGGACACGTAATGATTTGCCGCGGGACCTTCGGACTCACCAGCACTCTGCCGTCGGCGCTGTTCTGGCGGGCCAGGCTCACCCCCATCCACTCGTCATCCCGGTCGCCCTGGCACGTCTTCCCACACGACTCTCGAGGCTTGTTTCCTGACAGACAATGAGAGCAGTTTGCGGACGGTGACTCATGAGGACGGAGGATGTCTTGGGGCGAGTAGCCGGTTAATCGTTAGCCACCGTCAGCATTGTGAGCGCCAGGACTGATTGTTTTCTTTCTGCTGAATGTGCAAAAGGCGAACGGTACACACATTACTGTAATATTCATTGTTTCATACTAGTTTTTGCCTTTACACAACCCTGAAGAATCAAATCCATTATTTGACATCTATTAAGCAGTTGTTGCAGCTGTTTGCTGCTCCACTTGGCACCAAGCAAGATATGATCAGTGATTGTGAGGCTTTATTTTGGTGGGTGAGACACTGACTCAGGCTTCTGCCCGGCACAACTTGACCACAAGAACAGAACCAGACTCGAGAGGTTGCTCGGAAAATATTAGACCAAGCGTAAATCATATTTATCAAAAACATTTATGGCTCTCCGCACACAGAACCCTCTTGTCTCCTGCGCGTCTCCGTGTGGCAGGTTCGGAACCAAAAGGAACAACTGTGGCACTGTTTAAAGCAGAATAAGGCCGCATTATTCTGATAAAACGAACCAGATGCTGGAGGGGAGCTCGTGCGGAGAGCGGACGCGGAAAGCTGCGGGAACGGGCGGCTCGCGCGGACCGCACCGCGTTCAGGGCGCAGCGGGCGCGCGTGCCGCTCCAATGACCCGCGTGACTGACCTCTTCCCAGGTCCATCTCCGTGCAGCGGCGCTCCGGGTTGCTGTGCACGCGACACTTGTACACGGCTCCGGGGGAGTGGACGGAGCTGCTGTAGGTCGAGTTGGCCCTCGGGGCGCCGACTATTACCCTGCAGACACGAGGAGAGAGGTGTACAGAGTGTGCGCGTGCATGTGCGCGCGGCATCTGTTTCCCAGCAGCCTTTGAATAAATGAGAACAATCTATCGCCAAGAGCGACTTACAGTATAGTAGAAACAGAACTGTCTTTTCATGAGGAATGCTGTGTGTTTATTACTGGGTCTGACTGTATCACGGGTTTTGATTCATAAGTCCAAAATCATTGCGCCACGGCATCAGTTACATTATTAACATCATTTCTAGGAACAGTACAACACGGGACTCACCAGCGTGTGTTGTCATGATAATGCTCCAGCACAGAATAGCCGAAAAAACTAGAGTTTGGTCCGCGGAACACCAACGGGTGTTCTAAGTCTATGTTGTAAGAATATGCCACTGAAATAGAGAGACAGGCGTAAAAAATATTGTGTACTCCCATGTTTCGTCTACGAAGAGGAGCCATCCCTTTGCGCATCACGCGTAATTACGCGGTTAAAATGTCCAAAAAGCAAAAAAAAGAAAAAGTTAGCTCTTCAGTAGTCAAAGTTGCAAAACTTTTAGAAAACTATTCTTCTGGTGCTTTGTCCTGGTCCAGCACGGCAAACAGGCTGTGATGGCATGAGGAAAGGCGTGAGGAGGGAACTTAACGGTCCGGTAAATAACTGTGCGTCAGCTTCTCTCCATTCTGTGTCAGTCTGTGGCCGTTGTTGCTCGCAGACTCCTAGTACAGGCGAACAGCGCTGTCAAGTTAGCGACGTGCGGACACAACAGCATCGAACGTATGAGACGCTTCACTCAAAGTAAAAGCATGAAGGCTTCAGAAGCTCAGGGGAGGTTTTAATTTGAAAAGCCATACCGGAAGCCGGGGATCATTCAGACCCACTGACTCTGCTAACGCGGCCGCGGAGGGACGAGAAAGGTTTTGAGGAGCAAAGCGTCACATTTCACGCAGGGGCTCTGGGGGGTTAATTCACCAAAACGGAGAACGGGGGCGCACTGCTGCCACCTAACGTTATAAGCCACAATAAACAGGAACACAAAAACGATTGGACAGTTTATTAACGCAAAACTATAAAAATAAAAGGAGAAATTAGAAAATATATTCCTTTTTTAAAATTGGACAGTTTAGTAATTGTCTTTTATATATTTAATTTGTTGAATGTGCAATATTTTTTGTGGTTTTGTCTTTGTGTCCTCAGAGGAATTTTGGATGCTCCTCATGTGATGAACAACAATATAGATTTAATTACAGAAGAAATAAGTAGAGGTCAAGCAAAGGTTACTTGTGATAGATGGCTGCCACCTATAGGATCTTTAAAAGCCAGATTTGTTTTGACAGTCTACATTCCACATCTCTGTAAACAGGACGTTATCCCACTGTATCCTCTGTGTGACAGCCCAAACAATGCACGGCTCTGTGATAAGACAACGCATTTACCACGCAAGACGCCGTCTAACAAACGAGTGACAAAAGCTGTTCTGCAAATATGATTTAATTTTAATCTGAAAAGTCATATATTCCCTTATGGTAGAGTTTTAATTAGAATAGTACAATTTACAGTCTTGTGTTTTGGGGTTTTCTATGTCAGTAACAAAATATAAAGCATAGAAAAGCAGTGTTAAACAAGGCGCAGAGGCCATTACCTTAATGTGGTGTGACTGCACAGTTAAAGGGTCATTAACAGTTTTACATAGGAAGTGATTCAGACAACAACAACAACAACATAACACCTAAACCTAAATCAAGTGACCGTTTAAGTCAGTATGTGATAATGATATCATTTATTGCACAAGCCAATCTGTATAAACACAACCTAAAAATAAAACTAAAAGATATAAAACAAAAGGAATTTCAAATTAAAACTGTATTTATGGAAGATTTGTGTTTATATAGCACACATTCGGCACCGCACACACCACTCTTATGCCCCAAGTGTGTGCACACATCCATAAACACACGCACGCATTTATACACTTAAAATGACACAAAACGCAGAGAGAAGGACTTGATAAAATACATGTCTTCTCCTTCAGCAGCAGATTTCCATCCGGGTTTTCCAACTGTATTCAGATTCTCATCGTAACCAAGTCTGAAGAGAGAATACATGTTAAGTACGATGATGCTGCAGTTACAAACAAAACGGAGTTCGCTCAGACACTTACAATTGCTTTTGAATCCTCTTTGTCCAAAACCTTCTGAACTTGGTCTGGAGGAAACTTGAGCATGGAAGTAATCACTTTGGCCATTGTCTGTTCACGTAGAGCATACAACAAATAGATCAATTAAAAAAATTGAACATTTTAACCTCAAAAATATTTTTTCTTTTCATTGTTCAAAACAACAGATTCACTCTCATATCTCTTATCGTTGAATGCTATGATGAAGCTTATTCTGAAACAATTAAACTTCAACACTAAAAAAAAAAAAAAAAAAAAAAAAGATCATTATCAGCATAATCAATTCCAGGCCTATCTGCCAGGGTGCATGCGTCTCCCCATAAACACAGGGGATAATCAGAAACAGGGCTGCTGTGGAGGCAACCTAACTGCTCGACCAACACTAAACAGAGCCTGAAAGTCTTTAAATGGCAATTTTACATCATGCAAGGCGTATGTGCCAGTGGGCCGGCTGGGGGACATCCTCCACGCAGGGGAGGTCTGCCATGTTGCCATAAAGACCGACTGTTTGCTGAGGAGCTGGGAAAATCCCGCTGAGTTTAGGACCATGTCAACCACACTTTTAATTAGGGAGATCTCTGTCAATTTTGCTTAACAAGACTGGACACAACATGAATTTTATGTGACTCCCTTAGTTTGAGTGGTGATGTAATGACTCACAGAAACCTGGAATCAATGCAGTGTTAGTTTGGAATTGTACATACTCATTGTAAAACATGATATATTTTTGTTAAGTATGGATCAAAATTGTAGATTTATGCAAAAAGCAGCAGAAATTTAATCATTTAAGAACAAAGAACATACTTTTGTTTCCCGTCCCATCATGTATTCAAATAGCACCTTCCTCAGGTACTCCGTCTCCGTAGCTTCTGAGAGAGCATCGCTGCTGTTGAATCCAGAATCTGTAAGGACCATAAAGACAAACACATGTAAGCAGCAACTAAAATCTTAAAGGCTCAGCATGGACACTTTAATAGCAGGAGTTTAAGAATGAACATGTTATTCTGTGCCCAAAGCTACACCATTACCCCATGACAACCTATGAATGGGAAACTATTACATCTTGCATAGGGGTAGTAAAGCCTTTATGACTGTTTGTGCAAGTGAAATATGCCCATCAGGTCATCAGGTCGCATCCACTTGCTTTGTGCAGATCTGGAATAATCATTCAGAGGGCACCAAATGCTGCTGCCCAGACGGGCTTGTAAAAGGAAACATCTCTTTGATCCTAGGTCGTGTTGTCCTAATTCGGCTCATTATCACTCCACAAACATTCATAATGAACAGAAGATATAATCAATAATATTGTGAGTGCTATAGTCCGAAGTGCAAGTATTGCGTGAGCTCTACTGCGTGTACTAGAGGTGGTGGATTTGAGGTATGTGTGCACTTGAGAGTCCTGTGTGGGAAACATTACGACCACAATCTGCAAAACACATTAAATCCAAGAATGGCTTCTTCACCGGCTCCCTCCTGACAGACACCAGCAGGGAAGGTGTGTGTGTGTGTGTGTGTGTGTGTGTGTGTGTGTGTGTGTGTGTGTGTGTGTGTGTGTGTGTGTGTGTGTGTGTGTGTGTGTGTGTGTGTGTGTGTGTGTGTGTGTGTGTGCGTCACTTTTCTGTGTCCGCCTACACAGGTTCACCACGCTTCTCTGAAAAGCGCAGCAGAGCTTCCTTCCAAAAGGAAGAAACTTGAGTGTTTCTCTATATTGATGAACTGAACTGAAACTGAATTGCATGTCTGTATCTCTATGTCCTGTTTTCTTTTAACATCACAACCAACCACTGAGTCTGGTTCTGCTGGTTCTGTCTTCCGTTAAAGTTTTTCCTCTCCACAGTTGCCTAGTGATTGCTCAAATGGGGTTTTCCATATGACTCTACATAGTTGTAATACTGTGTCCCATAATGTTTTAGGCTTCACATTGAGAATCTCTCTCCTCATTACTGGTGCAGTATTCTTTACTGTTGGCGTGTTTTTAACTTAAATTCTCCAAAAAGGTGATTAAGGATGTTAACATTACCTTTAAAAGTGCTCCCAAGATGAGTTACAACAGTGCCCCGCTGAAAAAATTTAATCTTGTCCTCAAGTGAGTGAATCTAAAGTGGGGAAAACACACAAGCAGGCACAGATTAGCTTCCGACCACCAAAGGTTAATTCTATAAATTAGCTTAATTGTTGTATGGGAGTCAAACACTCTCTTCCCAGAGGAAGCTTGTGAGGATGACGCTATGAGTGAGAAGAACAGTGGGAGGCACTGGTCTGAACTGGTTTATAGGGTTAAACCAAATGTAAGCAGATGTGCTGTGTGATAAAGTTGATTCAGCAGGAGAGAGGTAGCTGCACACGCTGGAGGCCACACAGTCCTGGGAATACACTGCATGGGACCATGAGTGTTCACTTGTCCCTGCAAAGAGCACATTCAGGGCCAGGAACTCACCCGCTCCACAAACTCCTGCTCCTTGAGCCGAGCAGAGCTTAGCAAGGTCGTCTTCTCAGCAAGTTGAGCCTACGTTGGAAGACGCAGGGAATATGAAAGGCATTAGTGAAGTATGTGTAACAGTTTTATTACATGGATAAAATGATTAAATTAAATGAACCAGCGATCCTACCTGTAGTTCTTCTGTACTCATCTGTGCCTGTATAAATAAGAAATAAGCAAGTAAGTGTATTGTGTATATTTTAGAAGATGCAAAGTATATGTAATAATGGTAAAATAATATATAAATGGATTTAACCTGTCTTTACAGACAGCTACAGTACACTGTCCAAATGAATAATGGATCAAGAGGTCTGTAATAAGGAAAGCCTTCAACAAGTATAAACCCATACAATCCACCCATAAAGTTATTACCTCACCAGGGAAAAATGCAGCAGAATGAGAAGCTTATTCATGGGTGTTTGTGTGTAAAAGTAGAAGACTCACTATGTGGGTCCGCATTGTAACTCAGCACCTGGGTAAAGCGTCTCCCCAGACTACTTTATGTCCAATGTGGCCCTGTGCCATTGTGTACATCACACACGCAAGTATTGCTGTAATATAAATGTTGGACCTAAAATCACCTCGTGTGATGATAATTGAGAACAGAGACTTTAGCTGGCTGCACCGCTTGCTGTAGTTCCCTGAGAACTTTCTTCTGGGATCGAAAGCAGCAAGCGCAGCGCTTCGGAGAGCAGCCTCGTCAGTGCAGCGTTAGACTGACCAGTACGAGACGAGCAATGTCCCTGAGATTCTAGACTCATTCAATCGTGAGGCAGGAGAAAAGGAAATATAACCAATAGCTGCTGCTGGAAGTCCTTTAAAAGGTTTTATTGACGTGGCCTCGTGGCACTGACACAAAAATGTGCCTGGATTAGGCCGTCCTTCAACTAGTAATGCTTCCATTAGAGTACAACCTTCCCCCAGAAGGACACTGAGGAGCTGAAAGGAGGCTGCTATTGTTAGTCCATGGAGCCATGATTGATTGAGTGAGCTACGGCTTTTGGAGAATGGATACAATTTAATCCAAAAATTTAGCTGACTGTTCATGTGCAGACGCGTCCGACAAACCAACCAGCTGTGACGTCTCTCACAGGTGCTGGATGACCTGGTCATTAGGAGGAGAAGGCCACACATTTGTACCTCAGACACGCCGTGGGTCCTCGCTTGAAGCTCCTCCAGTTCCTTCTGAACCTGCCACACTCTGTCTCCCATCTCCTCCTCTCGACTCTGGGGGAAAAGGAATGAGCAAGACAGCGGCTAAGTCATCGTCGTCATCATCATCATCATCATCATCATCATCATCATCATCATCATCATCATCATCATCATCATCATCAGTTAAAGCTTTCTGTAATGTGTTGGTAGGTTTCAGGGAAAGGGGCCAGGTAATTTCCTTTTGGAATTTATGCAGTTCTTTGAATCTTGAATAATTTCCTGTGGCTGATCTCTGCATCATAATTCAAATATGTTGGACAGTCTGATCACTGCCTGGTCAGACCTCGTACCCTTGATTATGCAGAACGTGAGACTATTATTGAATTATTATTCATCCATCCATTATTCCACTAAAAGGGCTCCGATCATTGACACCAGTTCTTTAAAAAGTATGCGTTAAATCCAGATAAAAGGGGAGACGGTAGGCTGAAACTGAAAAAGGCAGCAAGAGGCAAAGGACAGATGATGAGTTGACAGATAAACTGGTAACTTGGTCATCGTAGAGCAGTTCAATTACATGTTTAAACGAGCTAAAGGATAGATGAATGGTTTAAATACAAATATCATTGAATAAATACAATTCCGGGACCTTTATTTATTGACTCGTTTCCCAGTCTCATGAAGGGTCCTTGAGTTCATCTACGGGGCCTGTGGGGCATGTTTCTAAAAATGTGGGGAACCGCAGCTTCACTCTAGAGGAACGTTTCTGCCAACTAGTGGAGTGATTACTTCCAAATGTTAGGTGGAATTCATCTCTTTTACATCTTAAACCAATAAACTTTTTTTTTTATCTTACCTCTATAACCTGTTCATATTTCTGAACGGTCCTTTGCAGGTCTTCCTCCTTCTGGGCAATCGCCTTCTTCAGCTCACTGGTCTCATCACGATGGCTGCTGATGAGCTCCTCTTCAACACACTGGGCTTTTGCTGCATTGAGAAGAAGAAAGATGCAAAGCGTTCACGTACTCTATGTAACATGCTTTAATAATGGGGGGAACAAGATGCACTGTGTAATAGTCATTACATGATTCCACTCGGTGTCCAGTTTAAAACATGCTTAATGTTTCCATGGAGATATTACACCCAGATGCTGTATTGTTTATTACAGTCAGTCATAGTTACTTTGATTTTTGCCTTAAACATAAATAGTGATATTTTGAAACTTCAGTCTAGAAGTATTAGAATCTTGTCTTCTCACCCTTTGAGACAACTGCAAATGTCACTTTAATTTGTCAGTGGGGATTCTCACCAATGGTCTCCTTCACTGCAGTGTCAAGCTCCTTCTCTTTCAGGGCCATTTGTGTGTTGACCTCCCTCATTAACTGTTTGATTGCAGAATTGTGCTTCATTTCCACATCTTCCAACTCCAATCTATCAGACGATAAAATGTAAAACGATTTTAGGACATTGCAAAATGTGTTTAGATTCACAGCCAAAGGACTGGACATAGAATAACGCAGGCTTGTTTTGCCATGAACTTACTTCAGCTTTTGCTCATACTCCTCTAGCAACTGCTTCTTGGTGTAGTCCAGGTCCTGTTCGTGCTCCTTCCTCAGGGAGCGCATGTCCTTCTGTAGCCGCGTGAAGTCTTTCTGGATCTTCTCCTTCTCGTTCTTCGTTTGACTCAGTTTGCTCTTGAGCGACTCCAGAGGATCGTCGTCCAGCTCTTGCACTGGCGCATGGTTTTCCATCATGTTTTTACTTTCCTGCACGCTGCTACGTTCCACCATCACCTCAGTCTGATTTTGGACCTGCTCCAGAACCGCCACATGTTGACTGAGCTGGGCGTCCTTTTCTTTTATTTCTTCCTTTAGACAACTTATTTCTGCAAGAAGCTTCTCTTTCTCCTGTTCTGCTTCTCTTAGACTCTCCTTTATTTTATTTGCTAGTGACTCGGCTTCTTTGAGCTCTGACTGCTGCGCTGCCTCTCTCTGAAAACATAACTGCTTCTCTTCGTACATGTTTTTCAGTTCCTCCAAAGACTTCTCTTTGTCCAGCTTCTCGTTGCTCAGTATCTGCTCAAGTTGTTTCTCCTGCTCTTCTTTGAGCTTGACCAGAGTTTCTTCAAGTGTTTTTGCTTTTTCTTCTAATGTTTCTATGTGCTTTTTGCCTGATGTTTCATTGCTCTGTGTTTCCTCCAAGCTTGTCTGAAGAGCCTTGATGGTCACCTCTCTTTCCTCAAGCTGTGATGTTAGCTGTTTTTTAATCTGGCTGATTTTCTGCTCAGCTTTCTTCTTCAGCTCCGACACTTTCCGAGCGCTCTCCGCAGAAAACCTCTCCTCACTCGCCTTCAGACTCTCCTCCTTGCTCTTGATAAGCTCATCTTTCATTCTTTCGAAATCCTCCCTTTGAGTTTCGAGCTCATGCTTACACTTCTGGTGGTCTTGCTCGAGGGAGCGCAGTTTTTCCACCATGTCTCGCTCCACGTTAGCGCTCTGTGTGCAGTGCACCTGGCTCTGCTGCAGCTGCTCGACGAGCTCTTTCTTCTCAATCTCCTTGATGATATGCTGCTGCTTGAGATCAGCTGTGAGCTGCTCACACTCGTTTGTCTTTAAGGCCAACTGCTCCTGAAGCTCACTAAGTCGAAGGCCGCAACTCTCCAGCTCTGAGGTGAGTCCACTGACCTTCTGCTCTTTCTCACTCAACACTTGGTCCATCTCAGACTTGCTGATGGATTGATTGTCAATACTAGTCGCCAGCCTCTGCAGAGCTTCATTCTTTTCTGAGATCTCTCGCTCCAGCTCCTCGAGCCTGGTCTGGAGAGACGTGATCGTGTTGTCATTCTGTGCGACCTGTGCTTCATACTCGGACAGGCTGCTCCTGAGAGCATCTGCCTGCTCTGATGTAGACATCCTCTCCCGCTCTAATGTCCTAACTCGCTCCTCCATTTCAGCACGAGCCTGTGTCTCCTCCTCATAGTGCTGCTTCAGCTGATTTATGGCTTCCTCCTTCTCTTTTATGCTACTTGCTAGCTGATTTTTCAAGTCACTGACGGTGCTTTCCAGGTGGCTGATATGTGACTCATTTGCTTTTATACTTTCTGATATGACTCTGTTTGCATCACTCAGCTCCTGAATTCGTTGAACTTTGTCTCTGATGGACTGAGAATGATCCTTCTCCTCATGTGTTAAGGCTTTGATATGCTCCACATGAGCATTTACCTGAGCTTTCATCTGTTCTAGTGAAATGCATAGATGGTTGTTCTCCTCCTTTTGCAGGTGGAGATTGTTCTCTAAAGTGCAAATATGGTCTGCTTTAGAAAGAAAAATATCTTTGAGCTGTTCTACCTTTTTCTCACTGTAGGAAAGTTTGTCCCTCAGTTCTTTCACTCTACATTCAACTCTTTGACAGAGTTCCCCGGATTCACACTCCACTTTAGACTGAACCTCCTTACAGTAATTCTCCATTTGGCTGATGATCACTATCAATTTCTGCTCAAACTCTGTGTCCTTGGCTTGTAACTGAAGGGCAGTTTCCTCAAATTTACTCTGCAGGTCTTCACTTTCCTTACAACTGGAACTTTCCAGGGCTTTAAGCTGCTTCTCCCTTTCTTCCAACTGCAGTGACAAAGTCTTCAGCATCTCTCTACTCTCTTCCTCTGCCGTATTAAGCTTGTCTTGGAGGCTGTTTCTCTCATTCAGAGCCTGGCTAAGGTTCCTCTCCACTGAATCCAGCTGCTCTTTGAGCAACGCTTCACCCTGAGACAAAGTTTCCAGCTTCACTGCTGCTTCATTAAGCTCTTCTTGTAGCTTCTGTACTGTGGTCTCTCGAATTGCAAGGTCCTCCTTTAAAGACTTCATTTCAGACAGCACTTGCTCATTCTCCTCTCTGCTACGGCTGAGTTGCTGAGATATTTCCTCTAGTTCCTGGGCCTTCTCCTGTAATACTTGGGACTGTTTCTCCAGTAACTCCTCCTCCTGTTGCCCAAACTTCTCTTTCCAACGACACTCCATCCCATCTATTTCACGTTTATGGCTTTCATGCAGCTTCTCTACTTCCTCCTTATGGTTGACCTGCAGCTCTGCCATTGCGCTGCTTAGGCCTTGGGAACTCTTTTGGGCCATCTCAAGAATCTTCTCTTGGACTTGTTGCTCTTTCTGCTGTAGCTCAGCCTCCTTCTTTGCAAGCTCTTTCTTCATGGTCTCCTCATTCTGCTGAAGCTTTTTCTTGAAATTCTCCTGCATTTCTTTGGCTTTCTGTTTGAACTTTTCCATTTTTGTTTCTTGTGTTTTCAGCTTAGCTTCCATCTCAGTTAGGCTTTTTATCTTCTTCTCACGGGCAGCTTTTTCATCATCCAGCTGTTTCTTAAGGCGTGTTTCTTCTTCCTGCTTTGTGTTCAGTTCTGCAGCAAATGCTTTCTCCTGCTCTGAGAGTTTCTGTATGGTTTCTTGTAACCGGTTGTCCAGTTCTTGAAGCAGTTTCTCTTTTTGTTGACAATCATGATTTGCTACTTCCAACTGACCCGTCAAATTCGATACATCTTTCTTGGACTGATTAAGATCCTCAGAGAGCCGAGTTAACTGTGCATTAGACTCCTTTAACCTGCTGTTTTCTAGCTGGTATTGTGATAAATTCTGCTGCAGCGCCTCCAGTTCTCTGACCTTGACATGCGATTCCTCATCTAACGTTTTTTCTCTAAGGATGTACTGTTCAATTTCCTTTTGCTTTTCCTTCAGCACAATGTTAAGTGCATTAAGCTCCTCCTTAAGCATTTTCTCCATACCTCCAAATGACTGCTTATTCTTTTGTTTGATACTTTCAAGCTCTGCTTTGTGCTTTGCCAAGTGATCTTGGAACCTCTTCTCATGTTCCTGTTGAAATGAACCAAGAGCATCTTCAGCTGCCACCAACCTATCCTCTAAAAGCTCTTTACTTTTCAAAGCTTCAACTAGTTCAGAGGAAGCTGCCTCCAGCTCTGCCTGCTTTGCATCTAGTTTCTCCATTGTTTTCTGGTTCATTTCAGCAACATGTGTTTGCAGCTGCAGCTCTTTATCTTTCAGAACACTTTCCAATTCAACCCTGTGTTTTTCCTTGAGTTCCTCAACAACAGTAACATGTTGCTGAGTAAGACTGCTCTTGTGCTTTTCCAGCTCCTCCTGGTGTCTTTCCGCCAATGCAGACATTTGCTCCTTGTGTTTGTCCTTCAGTTCATTCAGCTGACTGGAAAGTTCACTGGACAGACTTGATCCGTCTTGTGAGATCTTCTCCAGAGAGCTCTCCAGTTCCAATATTCTCTGGAATCATAGGCATTCAGGTTTTTTAGTTTGTTTTATGAGACAGTTTATTCACAGTTGCGATACCTGACTTTTTTCTCATTTTCTCTTATTCCGCTTCATAATAACACATTCAACAGACCTCTTTGTGCTTATGTTTACAGGTAAACTAGAGTTTGTCAAACACATGAACAGTAGACCTGAACTGTATTTTTATTTAGTTTACTTTGAAATGAAGTAAGATGCATGTCTCATTTTTAATTAGTGGTTCAACATGAACCAAACAAACTCACAGTTCTTGCAGTTTCCAGGTCCACTCGCATCTCTTTAACCTGGTTATCAGCTTCTGTCCTCAGAGCAGTCTTCTGTAATTCAGCATCCTCCAGAGCCAGAGAGGACTGCTGTTCTTGGTCCTTGGTTAACTGAGCAAACTCCTCTCTGCATTGCTCCTAGGCAGCAGAAAATTGATTCGTTTTAGTTTTTGTTGTGACATTATTTCTGCCTTTAAAAGAAATAAAGAGTAACAAGACTGAAACCTTACAACAGCTTTGTTGATTCTGTCAGTTATTTCTGCCTCTTTAGCAGCTAAAGTTTCACTGTGGAGTTTTTCCAAATTGGCCACCGTTTCCTCTGACGACTTCTAACAGAAATTGAAATAAGTAAAAAACATAAATAATTGCATAAGTTGTACTTCTAAGACATTTTTCAATTCAAAGAAATTGAATTCAATTCAGTTCATATATATATATATATATATATATATATATATATAATATATATATATATATATATATATATATATATATATATATATATATATATATATATATATATATATATATATATATAAAGTTCATATATATATATATATATATATATATATTTATTTTTTTTTTTTTGTTTTGTTTTTTTTTTTTGTGGGTAGCCCTGGCAATTTCACTACTTTGCAACTAGTAAAAATTAAAACAAGCAACAGCACAAAGACACTTCCTAGGAAATACCAGTAACTCTAAAATGTGAGTAGCTCAAATTATTCTGCAGATGTCACTTTCTGACCTTCATGATCGTGACAACCTCCTGTTTGACTCTTGTTAGTTCTTGCTGCAGAGTCTTCCTCTCTTCCTCACTGGCCCTTTCAACATCTTTTACTTGCTCCTCCAGCTGAACCTGCATCTGCTTTCTGGCCTCCTCTGCCCTCTGGGCAACACCCAATGCTTTTTCAAGTTCTTCAAATGCTTTGAAAAGAAAGAAATGTCATCTTATCATCCTGTTCAAAGAAATAATATTTTCATTTAAAAGATACAGGGGTGAATTCCACTTACCTGATTTTTCACCCTTTTCTTTCTGTTCTTGTAATTCTTCCTTCTGGGCAGTGGCCTGTTGGAGCCTGGAGCGTAGCTGTGCAATCTCTTCTTCTTTTATTTCCAGTGTTTCATGCATCTGGCGCTTTGTCTCTGCAATAACCATTCCCTGAAAGTGGGCAACCCAAAGAAAGAAAATCAACCTTTTCCATTTTTCCTATTTACCATATGTTATGGATCTCCATGGGAAGTTGTACCACGACTAACACTAGGCCACCCCTTTCACCCCAGCTGAAACTCCACGTTTGTAACTGTTTAAATGCTTTCAGCATTCCTACCACAGCTCTCATGAGCTGGTGCTCATCCTGCAGAGTTGAGGTCAAAGTTTAACAGAACCAATACGGGCTTCAAGGTGACTGACGTTTTTACTTTGTGAAAGAGTGAAAAAACATGTCTGGTCTTCACAGACAACTGAATTTGCAGGAAGTTAGAGCAAGATGTGACTAAAGCATAAAGACGTGATCACCCACCTTGTCCTGCTCCAGTTGTTCAATGAGATTCTTGGCATCACGGAGCTGAGTGATTAACTTGGTCTTTTCTGTTGTATGCAGCTCCTATAATCATAGAGCATTTGACAAAATTACAGATTAGAAAGTTTGTATAACTATGTCCTGCACTCATATCCTGTATATGCTTTGGTTTGTCAACTTCAAAACGAGATCTTTTCTTCACCACACAAGATCACAAATGTCTCGCCCACAAGACAAATAACCTGACGGAGTACACAAACCCAGCTAAACCCACAAGTGGACCCAAGGAAGAGCCCAGTTTATCAGCAGAACTATGTAGTAGCTATGTTTCTCTGGATTGATAATTTTTATTGTTTTAATCTACATCTGTGCCAAATGTATCAGGGTGTTCAAAACTTAAAATGGATGATTTGACAGTGAATAAAGAAAAAACTATGTACGCCATAAAATCACCCAGACAGTAAACAGTAAAATCCAAAAAACCCCTGCTGATGTCCTGAAATTGCAGGCAAATGGGGCAGTGGTGATTTGAGAGAGATTTATATGCAGCAGAGGATGAGCACAGCTTAGCCCGGCCATTCCAGGATGCTTTCACGCTGCTCAAGAGGGCAAACACTTGTTAACCTCTGCCTTTCCTGACACGGGAAAGGCCCTTTTCCCAAAGAGAATGCAGATTCAACACAAAAATGATGGTATTCATTATAGGGAGGCCAGTCAGTTAACATTGAATCAGAGAAGCTGTGTGTAGCAACAAACCTTTTGTTATCAGACGCTGCACAACTTCAGAGCAGCTATGGGCAAGCAAAACAAGCCGATCATACCACTAAAGCAAAATATTTTGAAATCAGTGAAAAAGGAAAACTGTACAGTCAGTGTCACGCTGACACGACGTGAACCCTAGTCTGGGAGCTGAGCCAGAGAATTTGGATGTTCAGACTTGGAAAGCCACAGCAATTCTGTTTTGAGATAATACAGTCACACTATCACTGGAGCATAAAAAACTCTGGCTGACATCTAGCAGGACATTAATTACCCTAAACAAGCTGCACAGTCATGTACAGCATGTCAGCTCCGCTCCATTTTAACAACCACGATTCATAATTACACTTTACAACCAGATC
Source organism: Betta splendens (assembly GCF_900634795.4). Lineage (NCBI taxonomy): Eukaryota > Metazoa > Chordata > Actinopteri > Anabantiformes > Osphronemidae > Betta > Betta splendens. The sequence goes on from NC_040895.2 coordinate 9,147,649, forward strand.
AATTTCTTGTACATGAATGTCACCTAGACATGATCTGGATCGACCCTACTAGTAAAATGATGATTTATATACATCATGAGTTACATGACAGAACCTAATATGATACAGCCTACTCTGATAGCAGCACCTTCATCTTCTCCAGCTCCTGCAGTCTCTCCTGCAGCTGCTCCTGCAGAGTTTCATTCTCGCTGCCCAGCTGGGCGCTCCGCTCCTTGTGTGTACGCATCACGTCTTTGCACTTCTGCAGCAGATTTTCCTGTCTCTTCACTCTCTTCTGCAGAGCCTCCATAACTTTGGTTGGGTCACTGTTGCCCTCTCCTGCCCAGAAGATAAAATGCACCGGTTAAAAAAAGAAAAATCGAACACAGGTGAAATAGCTCTATTTTATTTGGACATAAAAAAGGATGCTTACCCTCAGCACTTTCAGGCTCCGCTCTTTGTTCTTTAGAAGGACTTTGTGGAAGAGAAGCAGAATCTACAGCATCGTCAGACTGAGGAGCCTCACCTTCAGAAAGAAGTGCACCGTCAGTTACTCCCTTAACTCGTTTCTTCAACAAAGCAACCTGGGGAAAAAGAAAACAAAAAAACCCATTAGTGAAATAAACTGTTTTGAGATTAATTCTATAGTAAATTGGACATATGTGAAATTATGCAGATGAAGAGATCAAAGAGGATATTGAAGACTATTTATATGATTTTAATAAAGACAATAGATTATACAGAGAAGCTTACTACCTTGTCTGTAATGAAGTTACCTAGTAAATCAGTCTTATACTGTGTCATTACACTCACTTGTGTTTGGAGAACAGTGATCATTTGGTCTTTCTCCTCTAATGCAGCATCAAACTCATCCTGAAGGTGTTTCTTGGCCTGCTGGTCCATTTGAAGCTCCTATAGATCATTCAATATGTTTACTTAGAAAAAAACAAAGCAACTGTCCTAGAGAAACAACAACATTCAACCCATATGGCTGTACCTCCCGCAGCTCCCCTATCCTGCGGAGAGCTTTATCTTGACTCTGACTGAGAATGGCCTGCAGGGAACAGAAATGACAATTCCATGAATTCAGAATAGTATGTCTGCATTGTCCTCTAGGCTTTGCTTTTATGTGAAAGGCCTTTGGGGAATTCTGTCATATCATAAAACACTAAAAAAGAATTACCTGTGTTTTTTCTTTATCTCGATGCACTGTTCGGTAGGCAGTAACCAGCTGCATGACAAAAACGTGAGATTACAACAGAATCAAGAGTAACTTGCTATACTTATACATTTGTACTAATAGGTGCAATACTCTATTTATGTTGACAAATATAACTATTTAACCTTCTATGCCTCTTTCCTCTTGTAAGTCTCACCTCTGAGTACTTTCCTCTGTACTTCCCAAGGCTCGTCTCCACTTTAAGCAGACGGTGCAACAGCTGTTCTTTTGAGAGAGATTCGGCACTTCCCGGCTGCTCCTCAGCCTCGCTTTCAATATCTGACGGGGGATCGTATGTTGGGGCCCCTGGGGACTCATTTTCTCCTAAAGTTGTTAGAGAGTCGCGGGATGAGCTTCTGACAAGGTTTTCTTTGGAGGGAGAGCGGAAAAGGTTTTCTGCCCGACTGGCACCACTGCGAATCAATGACTCCATTGAGGGAACCTTTAATTGCAGTTTCTGGGCAAATGACTGTGTCTCCTCTCGCTGCTAATATGTTCAGAAAAAAAGCATGAACAAAATATATAATCACACAACAACAATATTCTTATGTGCAAAATAACATCACACAGGTTGGGTAATAAACTTACATAAGGAGAAGCGCCTTCATCACCATTAATGCTACCTCTGGGAGACCTTGCTGGAGCTTTAGATGCACTCTAGAGAAAAAAGACATTATGAGAAAGAAGATTGGTGCCAATGCCACTTGTCCTGGACCAGTTAGTCATCCACACCCAGCATGGCTCTCCCTGATTACTCTGGAGGGAGCAATATTAGTATTGCTGGGAGCAATGCAGGGGCAACGGGTACCCTCATGCAAATTGGAAAGAACAGAGGGGTTATAGACATAAAGGAAGGCATCGCTACTATACAAGAAATGAAAAAGGGTTAAAACTAGACTACACAGAACAGTCATGAGGTCAGAACAAATAGACAGTTAAAGTTAAGTCAGAGAGCTGGTATTTGAATTAATGATGCTTGGCGGTGCCGTTTTTCGCTGTATTACAAGAGCACAAGGACATTACTCATGTAAGTGGACATACAGCAGCTCAGCTGGTTTAGCTGATTTGTTAGAAGCAGGGTCAGAGTAAGCACACGTTCTCCTCTCTTATCCAGCTCTGTGCTACTACTCCATCAGAGTAACTCTGCAAAGACATTTATCTGTTTCTTGTGGAAATTTGCTAAGTCAGAGGGTAATCACTTAAGTTTTCAATTTTCTGAAAAAGTAAAGAATTAACACGACCACTACAGAGTCCATGAAGACACTGCGCCACTGCTACACATGTTGTGACAGTTACTTAAGGAGAACAATTTGAAGGACGCGTACAGTAAAGCTCTGAGTATCCCCATTTCTGTACTACTTGCTCAAATATCAAGTGTTCAATTTGAGTGTGTTTAGAATGTTTTCTGTCACTATCATGTCACAAATCAGGTATCAAAGGGCACAACAGAATGTGATAAACCAGTACTATCTTTTTTTGTGATTAAAAATCTACATTAAAAACATTGTCACATAATACATTACCAATAGACAGCCCACATTTAATTACATAAAACAATAGAAAAAAACAAATTAGGCTTTAAACCTAATCAAGAGTATGAAATTACAAGTTATTTACAATAATCATGTTTAAACAATCAAAGTCTGCTTTAACTGCTTAATTGTAGAACATATGAGATGAATAAGGTAAAGTAAACTGAATTTATCATAAATATTGATAATTATCTTTTCTTCAGTCTTCTTGTTGCCTTTACATTAGAACACATTAATTTTTAAGCTTCACAACGGCATAAAGGTGTTCTGGTGTGTTTGTTTACTTGGAAGAGTTATGACCAATTTTACAGGAGCAGCCTTAAAAGCCTTTACATTTTCCCTAAAAAAGGGGGGAGCAATCCAACAACTCTCCAAATAAACAGACGGGGGTAAGGGACAAATGCCTTCAGGCAACATAACAGGGTATTAAGGATCTAGGCAAGCAAGAATACCTAATGACAAGAGGCAATATTCTTTTATACTGCAACAAATCACAATAACTTAGGATACGATGGGACAATAAACCAACAGACGGCAGAGAGCACACAAGCTTCTATCCCACAATGTAAACCCAGTTAGATGCAGATATAAGATGCCTTCTTGTTGCTAAATCCAAAAGGAAATAGGAGAGAGAGCAGGGAACAAGCTGTCCCTTCATGGGCCACAGTCCTCTACCGATACCTTAAAGGCGCGGTGACGGAAGGAAGGAACGGGGCAAGAGGAGGAGTAGGAGGAGGAAGATGAGGAGGAAGAGGCAGGAAGTGAGGACAAACTCACCACACTGGCTACCTGGGCCGTTTTGGGTTGTTTTGAATGGTCCAGAGCAAAGATAGTATACTCAGAGAGAAAAGCGGGCTCTGCTATCATCCCGGCCAGCACCTGACCCCGTCAGTGCAGTAACGGGACGAAAGGTGGGGAAAGGAGAGGAACACAGAAAGCAATGAGAAAAACAACACCATGATTGTGGAACAGTGTTGAAGGGAGTGTGTAACCAGGTTGTCCAGAAGAGTTTGACCAAGAGAAACAGTTATGTGGAGAGAGGTGAAGAAACAGAGAGAGAGAGAGAGAGAGAGAGAGAGAGAGAGAAAGCAGAATGACAAAGGAAACACACTACGTGACATAGAAACATAAAGTGGGAAAGTGAGGCATGTAATCAAAACCATTTCCTGAGTAACAGTTTCACATCTCTGCACAGTCTTGAATTATCAAAAATCTACATTTACTTCTTTATTTAGCCCTGTGTTACCAGAGATGTCAAAGTGTTCAAAGTTCATGGGGTAAAAAAAAGTGTGATGGTATAAGCCCGCAATAAAATAACATGTAAAGTATAGGAACCTGCGCAAAAGAGGAACTGTCACTGTTCCTGGGACCCAGAGTGCTCAAAAGTCAAATCCTGTTATGAATGAGTAATTAAGTCAGTCAATCAGTATTTTTTCCCCAAACAGCCAGACCTTTGCACTGTATGTGACGTACTGTTGTTCTACCTGTGCCTCTGCCCACTTTTGCTGTTGGAAAATTTTGCAATAACCAGATGAAAAAAAAACAGTGAGGACAATTCATCAATTATTCTAAACTGAACCGTCCTTTAGGTCAATACTTTGGTGTTTAGTCGGCGACAGGTGTAGTAGAGTTGTACTGCAAACAGCCAATAACCTACTCTCAGACCATTAAAGCACTACTTAGGCTTAAAGTAATAAAATTAAAGTAATAGAAAGAGGACAGCTTTAGTTAAAAAAACATAGAACACAAGCTGGGGAGAAGACATGACATCTCAGCAGGCTGTAAGCTCAAACATTCCGACCACCATCGTGTTACAACATGCTCACCTCTCTGTCACTGGGAGTGGGTGTGACATCGTGAGAAAACTGAGGGGTTTGGCTACTGCGCCGTTCACCGAGGCCCATCTGTTAATAGAAGTACACTAAAGTCAATATATAAACACATTTGTTTAAAACGCATCTTGTCAAAGTGCTGTAAGGTTTTCTTTTCTAATTCTAATAAACAGCATCAAGCTCGTGTCAGCGTTTGGCATTGACAGGCTACGTATGAGTCAAAGCCAAGGTTCCAGCTGACAATCACTCGGAGCCCAAGCATGCAGCATAAACTGTCACGCCCTCAGTGTATTCGCGTGGACTATTACACCTCCGAATAGCGTCTCGGTACCGACGCATTTCAATTGGCTGCAGGTTGTTTATCCTACGCGGGACAACGAGATTTACCAGTTACAAGTTGTCCTGAACGCACCTCACTAGCTGCTGCCTGCTAAGTGCTAACCACTGACATAGTGTTAACGCATATAAGACAGCAAAAAGGACAACAAACAAGTGGAGAGAGGAACTTGTTATTAACTTGTGTCAATAAGCATAAAGCATGAAGTGTTATTTCCAGCGAAAAGTCTCAACTGTTCCTTCGCTAGCACGTCACCAGTGTAAATAGTTTAGCTTAGCAGCACAACAAACCTGGGCCTGCTGAGGTGACTGCGCATTCCTCTGCGGAGACTCCTCGTTTATCTTCTGCTTAAGTTTTTTAAACATATTTTAAAACGATGTAGCTAACTTCTGATAAACAGGAGCCGGATAAATGTATTTTGTTTCAGCCTAACATTCAAGCCCTTAGTGTCCCAGACTTCCTTGTTCGTTTCTGATTCCCAGCAGGTGATGGGCCTCTGCGCATGTGCGGCCAACGTGGAAGAAAAGTGAAACGTCACAGTTAAAGGGCCAAACCGTGAGCTTTGGCAACAGCGCCACCTGTGTAGGGAGGCAGACGCCACATTCCTGTTTGAACGTTTTAGTTTTTATGCGTTTATTAGTGGGTTTTTTTTTCTTACATTGCCTACATTACATGCATACAAAAGACAAATCCATCGGAAGAGAGAAAAGCAGTGATTCGCTAGAGGTGTGCTGGGATCTGATGCTGTGCAGTAAACTTGGAGTCAGTGGGTGGTGTGATGCTGGGATGTGTTGGTGACCTTTCCTTTGGTGTGGTGGATCTGGTGCCCATGATTGGCAGGGACCTGATGCTGAGGGGTTATGTGGAACTTGGGAGGTTCTATGGGGTTGGAACATGTACAGGAGCAAGACTGGTGTTCCCTATGGATAGAGATTATCTTTAAGTCTAGTCAGCATCTTATCTGGCAAGCTAAAACAGTGTTATTCAAGACAACACACGTCAAAGACACATTTATTTGTAGGTTCAGGTTCAGTAATTGCATAGAGACTTGGTAGATTTATCTGCTATTCACATTATATTTATAGTGGTGTCATTGTTTTACTCCTGGAATATTGTTTTACACACAATCACAACAATCAGTCATAACATTTAAATGTTGTAAATGTGAATTGCTTTTTACGGTAAAAACAAGCTACTTGCATAACAAAGTGATGGAGGTCTCTGTTTGATCAGTGCATGCCTGGAAATAGTAGGTCTGTATGCTTGCGTTCATCTGAGTCACAATGTCCTTGGGTAATGGAGTGAAAACTGTAACAGACACGCTGACAGAAAAGATCACATTGTGGGCGTGAGGCATGGCTTCAATATGAGGTATTTTCCCTCTGTTGGGATCTGGCCAAGTGCACACTCTGACTCAGACTTTGCTGTCCAGGGAAGAAAGAATACGAGACATGCGCCTATTTTGGGTCCCAAACACATTTGCATAGAGCCTGAAACTATGCTGCCATTTGCATTATTTACCATTAATGCTTAGATTTCAGCAGCGCTGGAGATCTAGGCTATAGAAATACATGCATGAGCAACGGGTGGTTAATGTCAGAGAGATGGAAGCTACCCTACTGTATATCATCTGCTGCATAATAATACACCATTACTGATGGTGATGCTATGTACAGTATGTACACACACTCGAAGGAAAAAAATCAAATAGACTTGGACTGTTGAAGCTTACTCGACATGTAAAGCTGGTGTTTTTATGGCTTTGCAGTGGTCGAGGACATCCCATCCTTTTACACTTTATCAGTGTCTCCTACATTGGCCTGGGAACCAATAGAAAACATTCCCACCATTCCCACTAAGCATTACTGTACCCCCTCTATGTAAATGAATGTATAATATTGCTGCTGTTTAGATAAATGGATAGATAGAAAGATAGAATACCTTTATTGTCCCAACTGTGACCCTTTTCTGGTTTCATGTTCTGTTTTTTGTAGAGTACAACCACTAGATGGAGCCACACATACATTACATCTCAACCACCTTCCATAGCGTTAAGCAGGCTTTGTGTTGAAAAGCAGTTGGAGCTCTGCTGCCTTAATGCACAGGTGTTATCTGAAAGAGGCAGTAATAATTGTCAAGCCTGAAGATGTGGCATTTCCAAACAGCAGTAACTGCAGGTTCAGAGGCCTGTGGTGGATGTGTGATGCATTTTAGTTGTGAGTGTGCATATCTGCATACTGTACTAGTGTGCCCACTTTCAACTATTATATAAATACACAATTATTAAATGAGCCAATAGAAGACAGATGTTCACAGCAGGAATTAATTGAGTCACTGAAAACATGAACAATGACTGTGTTGTTCTTTTTAATGGCCTTGTCACCACAGTCTGACAGGGAGTCAACATGCACAGGGAAACTGGAACAGGAGCAACTAAAAGAGTTTAGTTGTTATCAATTAATTATTCACAGCCGTGTTTCGCTGCTGTGACTTGATAAAATGCCTTCAGTAAAAAAGAGTGATACTTGAGCCCAGGAACCACCTGTACCTGAACACAACAGTCAGATTACATCCTCTGTTTCACCCACTAATGGATTAATAGGATGGGATAAAATCTTTTAATCACAAACAAACGTAATTGTTGCACAAAACCTGCTGCCTTGTTCCCAACCTAATATACTGGACGTCCCCACCATTGGTGAATACAAAACAGTAGCAAATAGTAATTAAGACTCAAAAATAAGACCTAAAGTGGAATACAACAGGGATGATCAGAGCAGAGGTCCTGCAGGTCTGCTAACAGTCTGCTGCATACCATGGATCTAATTAGGGATTTGGATGAAGGCCTGCAGGTGAGATAAGGTCAGGAAAGGCTGGAGCACGCTTGGGAATAATGACTTCAAGATAAGGAATAACAGGGAATTTAAATCACAGTGCTTCTTTCAGTTTACAAAATAACATTTTTATGCTGTGTTAAATGCTTGATTTAGTTGCATGGTCTGACCAATAGCTTATGGTGGATTACGCTGCAAATAGTGTTGACTGACTCTAATATCGTCACAGAGTCAGTCAACACAGTAACGTCACAATAACTACAGAAGATACACGAGCCTCTGAACACATCAGCAAGGAATTGGCAGCCAGTGCATTACTAGAAACGTCGTCACATAATGGAGCAAACGGCTTCAGTGCCACAAATCGAATTACATTTTCACACACAATCCTCCTGAGGACAAACTTGGGTGTTCCTGTTTCCTATTTTTTCCTTCTCCTGCAGGAGTAAAGAATTAATAAAAATTTCACTTTGTAGGTTTTGGCTCATACACAATCACATTCTACTCATGACACATGTTGAAATTTAAACAATTAAACAATGATGTGTCCGGGACATTCTTTAGAGGCGTGTGTGATTTCAACAGGGGAGTGGCTGCATTTGTGTTGATCTGATGAGAATAATGATGTGCATTAGACCATTAAATTCCAGCTGTTAGAAATTCAGCATCGCGAAGTGAGGGCACACCTGGATGAACATGTTTTATGTAGCAGGGATAATCTTTCCAGAAGGATGCACTGGTTCCAGCATTATCTTGTCTTTAGCGGCTGGATATTCATCCTGTTCCAATAGACAAGGACACAGCGGTGCATAATTCAACATATTCATCCATTCTTAGCTCAAGCTACAGCAGGGCAATAAATTCTGGTAAGAACATTATTATCATAGTGTAAGAAATGTTTTATAGGCTGATTCCAGGACCTCCCGGATGACAAAGGCTGGAAAAAGGATTTAGCATTTCCCGAACCAATATAAAATATTTTTATTTATACATTGTTATATAGAGGAGTCACAATATATGAGATATGTATTTCTATCATCATACAATGTTATATATGATCAGCATTTTCAGCCGTCACACCTAATATTATATTCTTTGGTACTTCCTCTTTATCTATAGAGGACCGCTGTGCTGTCGTCACCTGCCTGCAGTTTGCACACTGTTAATCCACACGCCTGTAAAAACAAGCTCACTATTAAAAGCAACTGGCAAAGTTTGGGGCGGTGAAGCAGACACAGGAGACATTTATTGTATTCAGGGTGATGTGCACTCAGAACTCAACCATTACTGGAGCACCTTTAACTTTATTGTGCAGAAACTACACTAAATCACTGGGTTTGGTTTTCTACATACTGGCTGAAATTAAGCTTGTCACTTATCTCCATGCAGTGAGTTCCAATTAACCTCCCCGCAGACTTGAACCTGTGTCTGATTAGACTCACTTTGATGTTTCCTACCACTACACGCGTCTGCCACCGCAGATAGTAGCTGACAATGCGATTAGACAAACATCACACTTGCCGAACGAATTGTCTCCAGTTTGTCCCCAGTGCTGCCACCATTGTCACGGTCAAACCAGGAAGAGGGATTGATGAAGCCCAGCGGAGAGAACAGCTGCGTGTCTGACCCCACAATGCAGACAGGGAAAGTTTCCTTTCAGCGTCAGGGGTTATCTCTCTGTCCTCTCATCACCATGCCAGCGGTAATAAAATACTGCTTTGTGGCAGAGGATAAAAGCAGTCCTGCTGGTAACTGTGATTCCTCCCCCTTGGAGCTCCTGGAGGCGGAGCAGAGGCAGAGAAGCTATTACAGAAGAAAGGAACACTAATCTGATCATGTCCTATGGGGTGAATGTGACATCAGTCACCAGTGCCACATTACTAACCTTTTGCCTCAGAGCAAACATACATTTGCCATTTGTTCTATTTTTCCATCAGATGACATCTGCGCGTTGCTGCTCGTATTCCACCGGTGACCGTGTCGTCACGATAAGCGCCGCGCTCACCTGAACGCAGGACAGCACATGTTTTTGATATGTGGGCTGGACGGGAGCCAGTGGCGACAGAGTGGCTATGAGCGAAGCAGGCTGCGGTTCAGCTGATCTAAGCTGGTGCCAGTGCTGCTCTGAAACCCGAGCTCATGTTTGACATTGACATTGATTAATACTGATTATGAAGGTGAACATTTAACAAAATCATTACAATGATGAATTTCAATAACTACACTAAAGAAAAAAATAGATTTTTGTTTACTTTAATGTGTATGTGATTGAATATAAAATGGTTGAAATTATGGGCATGTGCCAAAGTCTAAAACTAGCCCTTTTAATATAAATTATATAAACTAGTAGAATGATGAGTTTTATTTACAGTTGAACCATTACAATACATTTTAGCCATAGTAACCTCATGTTCCTGTTTCATGGCCACCTGTGGTGCAAACATGTATTGTTGACATACAGTCGGTCCTATAGGAGGTTGGATCCACAACATCCATGTAAGAAAAACATCAACATGTTTAAAAAAATCCTCCCACTGTCTGAATGCAGGTTTGTAACCACTGTGGGGCTGCACAATCTGCTGACTACACCTTTATGAATACACCAAAATATATGTAGGGGTTTTTACTTGTTATCTTCGTTTAACAACAACATAACATGATGTATAATTCCTCAGACACCACACAACATCTGGCGAACATCGGGCTTGTGTTAAAATATTAAATACAGATGAAGACGAATGGTAGGGAATGTTGCTGAATGCAGTCAGGAGTAACTGAAATTGTGTTCTTCCAAGCTGCTTTCATTTGTCATAAAGGCACCAGCACTGCTTTTATTCATTTGTTTTATTTAGGAGTAAAGACAATCTTTATTCCCTTTGAGGCCAATCGAATGCCATGAAAGTGGCTGGAACCAAGACAAATAGATTGCTGTACTTTTATATTAGAGATTAAAAATAAATGAGGATTAAATATTACAGACAGAATTATTGATTTACTGATAGTGTGGTAATAAAAGAGTGAATTTTGTGCATATTACTCTTGCGATTGTAATAAACCCATCCAAATGAAAGCTTGCTCAGGAACCATCCTGATTAGATGCTCCAATCACCTTAAAGCAGCCCATTTCCATGTAAAGGAGCAGTGGCACCATTCTGAGCTCCATCCAAATCTCTCTTCCTGAGGGAGAAGCCAGCCGTGGTGTAGATAAAACCCATTTCAACCACTTCTTTCTGCCATTAAATTCTTTCTGGAAATTAAACAGTAATTTCCCATTACAAAAGAGAAACATATTCTCATCTGTAATACGGCAGCCAGAGAGAGAATGAACAAGAATTCATATTATATTTAGATTCACTGAATCATCATCAGCTTGTTTAGGTTTCATTGACGAAGGCCCAACTTGTTGCGAACTGCTGTGGACGAATATAAAACAAATATAAGGTTGTGAAATGAAACTTCTCAGTGTTGATGTACAGCTCTGGGTTTAGCGTTAAACTACTGGAGCGTGACAAACGCCGCTTCAGGGGATTCACGGCACCTCGAGATGTCGCCCATGGGATGTAAGGAAGTCCAATCATCTCACCAGTAATTAACAAACCCTCGCTAACGCGCTTCCTTATACGTTTAGCTGCCGTATTTGTTGGTCTTTGAGGAATAAGGACAACTAAAAAAAAAAAGAAAAGCGCTGCAGCGTCTCATGGTGCTCCGTCAAGCATCCCTTTATATAATTAGATTTACTTCATTCATCAGCACATAATGCAAAAGTAAACAAGACAATATGCATGTTGAATTCAAAAGGTCAAGTCTTGCAGCGGGCTGCAGCTGCCAGTGCTTCTACCCAGACAAGCATGTTTCAGGGAGATAAGCATCCAAAGCAGGCTTATCCACCATCAGTCGCTCCACCGTCTCTCCATCCTGAAGTGGTGTTGGATAAAAACGATTATGACAGTAAAAAAATGGCAATATGTTGGCTCACATACACCCGAGATGCCTGTGCCATTTCACTTGTCGGAAACTTGTGATATGTTGGTTTCTAATTCCTTTCCTCTGGCTGTCCTCGAGAGCTGCGAGTTGTGGAGGAAGCCAAGAGAATTTAAAAGGTGCGATATCGCAGGAGAGCTGCAGCAAACTCCAGTCATCTAGAGCTTTGTAGTGTGGACCACCTCCAGGTTATTCCTGGACTGAACTGGAGTGTTTCGCCAAGAGAAATATGCTCGACACAAGAGGATCCTCTCAAAAGGCCTCTTCTCGTCTCCTGCCTTCTTTGCTCCGTTCTACTGAATGGCTCCACTGTGTTGCATAAACGCATTAAGCGTTTTGAAGAACGACACAGACGCCCGTGAAGAGACGAGGGATGCACGTGGGCGTGAAGCAGAAAAAGACCAGACAAACAGTTACAAACACTCTTTTGTAGCATTTTGCCATGATGTTAAAAAACGTGTATGATCGAATCGGACCCAGAGCAGCTTCACACGGGTGAGAGGAAAATCACATTGAGATGAGGCTTAACTCACCTTCCTTAACAAAATGTAGAGCAGACTGAATGAATCACCTTATGCCTGAATCCCTACCAGTCATTTACTTTGTAGGATTCTCTAGCAGAACCATTGTTGTAGGGCTGTAAACCTAATTGGATTCTTGATGGCAAATCCTCCTTGTCAGGAGAAGAGGGGAAACGGGTTCTCATGTTGAGCAAACACAGCCCCAACATAAAATGACACGAGCACAAAAGGGGTGGATTAAAGTTGTAGGACTGACGCATTAATTGACTCGCACTTCTGTCAGTGCTCACGCCAGAGATTATTACTGGAGCTCATTATAAGGAATAAACTGTGATTCATAAGCTACATGCAGCTTAAATTGTGCATGTTGTTAGCATATGAATGAGTTCGTGTGTCTCCTTGGAAGACATAACTGTGCTCTAAAAGCTGCGTTTCAGCAGGTGTGGTGAGATCAGCACCACGGACAGAGTCAGTACCACATGCATGAAGACGGAACAGAGGGCGGAACCTTCTTGGCTTGTATTCTTTGCTTTGATGTGATTTTTTCCACTGATGAAAAATATGCTTTTGTCCCAGAGCTCAGATCAGAATCTTCTCACTCTGCTGTTGGTGCCTTTTACCTCTGTACTACCCTTAGGTGTCACAGCCAGTGGAACACATTAGATCACATTTAGCCATTAAAGGATCCCATGCGGAGTGTTTTGAAAATGACAAAATGATTGATTTCGCCATGTGTTCTGGATCATCAGGAGCTGCTCTTGCTGAGCAGGCTCAGGGAGAAATCCTCGCTCCCCACCACATTTTGCTTTCTGACTGTACAGTAAGCGACGCGTGGCCCGCGTCTCCTCGCATTTGTTCACCGCACGAGTTGGTGTCGCTGCTATGGGAAGATTTGCCTCTCCGCTGTCTCTCCCACATGTCTGCAACCGGCCAGTAGAGGTGTGTGCCGAGCTATGGCTGGAGTCCATTTAGCATTTCACACTTAGCTCGCACTAGTGCAAAAAGCTGCTGAACTGGAATTTAACATTTAAAAAGAAGCTTAACATGCATGTATTTGTATTCCATTTGAACAGATTTAAGGACAGGCCGCGCAACTATGTATCTGTCAGGCCTTGAGACTTGATGTATGGTACGTCTACAGTAAAAGGCTGTAATGACTCCCCTGGCCTCCAACCAGTGCATGCTGGGATAATCTGCAGCACCCTATGATCCTGGAAAGAAATGAGTGGGTGGGAAATATAAGTGACAGGGACCAGGTTGATGGCTGATGTGTTGCTGTAGATTGCGCTCATCATGTTCTGTTAGTCTTATAAATTCAGGTACCGCGTATGAGAAGTGTTCCTACAGCAGCGAACGCCGGCTACAATTTTATTAAACAGGCAGACCTGCCGTCAGTGGCTCAGAGACAAGCTTTCACTGATGTCATCCTCCATCGCATCGCTCTCCTGCGCTTCTGTACAGCTCCGGGTAAAAATTGGAGCGGACAAGGACAGAATGTGCTGAGATAACTGTGCTGAGGATGCCCTTGTTCAGGAGTCTGCCTTGATATTTGTAAGACAATTAGCCAGATTAGAAAACATAATCAATACAACCACTGTAAATGCGAGCTGTCTTCCCAGTAGAAAAGCTATAGCCTTGGTTGTACTGTTGGGATCTGACACCATCTTTTCTTTAAGACAATGACTTTAATTGCTAATTTTATATTAATTAAATGTCTCCTCTGAACTCTATCACGGAAAGAATCGCTGCTAACACTCGAAGTGGATAACATGTCTTTTTAAAGCACCAGTCGATTTCACGGATATTTATATAGACCAGTAGCTCCAGGTCATCATTGATTTCATTAGCCTCTCTAGTGCGAGGACACAGTCCTGAGAGGATATTGCTCATTTTTTCATCCGAGCCTCATTGTGTACCTTGTATAAATCCAACCGTGTCCTGTTGTTTTGAAAGCTGTCATTACCACATCACCTGCCTCTGACGTCTTCTCGGCACTTCCCCCGAAACCCACCGGTGCATGAAACAATGCACATCCTTCTTCCCCCTCCTTTCATTTTTCATTTAAACAGTGACAGCAGGGTGACATCATGTCTGTCACACAAGTAGATCGTGTCTTGTCCAGTTTAGAGTAGCTTTAGTTTTGTGACAGCCTTTTTTAGCGCATTTTGCAAATATTGTTCTCATTAATTGAGAATAATGAGAAAGTAAATTATTGCAGTGTGATTCGTTAGTGTAAATTCACAACATTGTTGGAAATATTCCAATTTGCCTAGTCTGTGAACAAAACAGTTCTTTTAATGTGATTAACTGAACTAATTAATGCTGTACAACGAGCCCTTTATTAACCCTCGTTTGCGTCAATTTGCAGTATTTTACTACATGGTTGCTTTTACTTATTATTATTATTCCAGTGTTATAGCTTTTCCAAACTTCTTTTTTTTCCAAGGGCTTATTTCAGGCGTGCACCTTCATTTCTGCGTTTGTGCCTACGTTGCAGAAAGTAACGGCGTCCGGCGAGAGCTGCCTCAGTGCGCATGACGCGAGGCAACGCGGCTGCACTCGAGTCAAAATGTAAATCCCGTTATCTCAGGACTACCTCGACTAAGGACGCGCGGGGTGCTGCTCCTCCTCTCGCTGTAGTAGTGATCTCACCGCATGCGGTGACAGGACGCGACGTGCCGCTCCGACGTGCGCGAGGAGCTGCGGCTGCACGCTCCTCCGGACCCGGCGAGCGCCGATTGGAGGCGACTTTAATTGGTTTCCCGAGGGACGCGCCGTAACTTGTGGGATTTCGAGCGGGCACCGGGGCGACCGCTCGGTCCGAACGCGTTTTGGTGCAGAGGACCCACAGGATACTACTACTACTGCTTGCGTTTGCACAAAGAAGCGCGTCCGGCTGGATTTACGCTGCAGTCCACTTCACGCCAACTGCATTGCCACAAGTGTGAGGGAGAGCGCGCGCGCGAGAGAGCGAGGGAGCGAGAGAGAGAGAGAGAGAGAGAGAGAGATCTGTTATGAAACTATGCGCCGGTGTGCGTTTCTCGTCCACTCTTTGGTGAATTTGCAGACATATATCCTCAAGTAGTGCGTTTTGACTGTCTCTCAGCCACATATGAAGTCACTCCATCGCAACAATGAGACGACCCGGCGGGTTAACAGGAGGAAGCGGTGCCCGTAGAAGTGCCGCGGGAGCGCAGGACAGTGACTTCCAGAGGGCACCTGCGGACGAGTGAATGCCGCCTCCGATGTGGAGCTTGTCGCTGTCCGACGCGCGAGTGGTGCTGAAATTTGGATGATGCCTGGCCTGCGTCTGCAAGGCTGCCGCTCCCTGCACCTCAACGAGGACAACGGCCGCTTCGTGCTGCTCGCCATCCTCATCATACTGTACCTGCTGTGCGGCGCTGCGGTCTTCTCGGCCATCGAGAGGCCGTCGGAGCTGCGGGCTCACGGCCGCTGGAACGGGACGCTCCTCAACTTCAGCGAGACCTTCAACATCAGCCTGCAGGAGCTCAACTCTTTCCTGCGGGAGTACGAGGCGGCTATCGCCGCCGGGATTCGGGCTGATGCTTTGAGGCCCAGATGGGATTTTACAGGGGCTTTTTATTTTGTTGGAACAGTGGTGTCAACTATAGGTGAGTGGCGCATCATCCACTGATTCCTCTGACCTTTGCATCCACGCTGCATGTTGTAGACTTCACATCGACCCCAGAGCACTTGAATAATCACGTGTGGCACCTCCTAACTTGACAAATGACTTGGAGAGTGATACGTTTGAATGCAACTTAAGTTTGTTTAATAATCACACTGTCAGCGAACAGAACTGATAGCTTCCTTTCCCACTGGCTCGCCGTCAGAATATCCGATTAACATTTTTCTTTTTTCCAGTCGTGCGCTCCGCGTTGGCTGCGAGCGATTTTGGCAGTGGCGGCGACGTCTGACTCGCCTGCCATTTGGAACGGCACACTCATCCCTGGCTATAGGACAGCACCCATGGGTGCAGCCGTTTTTGCCACATTTCCATTCAAACCATCAGGAATGTCAATGAGAAGCCCCCCCCCCCCCTCATTTAACATTTGCTTGTGCAATAGGTCAGAAAAGAGCAAGTGTCCCTCGTAGGGCTGCCCGGGGGCCGGCGGAGCGGCGTGCTGCATGCCTGATGCAGCTCTGAAGCCCACTTTAGTCCCGGCCCCTCCCTCGGTGGAAGCCAGAGGCAAAGACACAGCCCGTTATGAACGGCTGAACAAGCAAATGAACACACTCCAGGTAATAATCTGGGCCCGGAGCAGCTGACCTTGCCCTCAACCCTGAACAAACACGTCGACATATCTCGCCGATTAATTGAAACCCAGAGTGGGGAAAGTGCTGGCTCTGTGTGACTGGACAGGAAGGAGCCGGGTCCCTGTGAGCAGAGGACCCGCCAGAACTTTATTTACCGTGGGCCCGACAGGAGAGCTTTACAGCCCTCCACCGTCTGCTCTCATATTTAAACACACAAAGGCGGAGCTCCTGGGGAGTCCGTGCAGCTGTGTTTGTGTACATGTCTGCAGCAGGTTGAAATCCTTTGTGCGCCAGTTGTCGTGCAGTCTTCCCCCGACAAGCACATCATATGAACTGACTCAGCTGCTTGGGGAAATAAAGTAAAAAAAAAAAAAAAAAAAGGCAGCGTCGCGCTTCTCTAGTTTTTGTCTGTTCATGCGCTTGCATGGATTTCTGTCTGGATCTCTGTTTTGCTTTGATCTCCGCGCCTCCCGCCCCTCCGGCTCGTGTGCTACTTCTTCTTCTACTTGTGAGAGGGCAATATAAAAGGGATTCGGGGGCCTCCCCGCACAATTCAGAGCGGCATCCCCCCCTGTGTGTTCCCCCCCACCCCCACCCCCCAAACGCTTCCCACCTCTGACTCTGAGGCTTCAAATCAGTAGTGACTCTCTGCTCTCCTTGATGCGCCTCCACCGTGTTGCTTTGAAGAATGAAAGCAGAGCCGTGGTCACTTTGCACTTGGGCCAGTTTTCCATAACACAACACATTACAGCACTTACTGCATTATCGATACTCATATTAAAACCTATACGGTATGCCTAATACTCTGAGAACAGGGTCCAGCCAGGCGCTGCCTGATCACATAATCATCCTCAGCATTCTATGGGAAATCATTCACACTGATGCCGTTCTGGGCTTTTACTTCAGCGCTGTGCTTCTCTATACAGTAATTACAGCTTCCCAGGTCTGGAGCAGGCTTCCTGTCTCTTTCTAGCCGCGCTGGCTGCAGGGGCTTCCAGCTGGTCGTTACCACGTTATTGGACGTATGGCCGTGACATTTGTTATGGATATCCGCAAATACTGCCCACGGGGATAAATCCTCCTGACAGGTGGCATTTCATTCAGTGCCTGCAGCGGGTTGAAGTTTTCTAATAAGATGTTGCGACTGGATTGGGATAAAATGGCCTGTGATGTCATTATTCATCACCACCATGTGATACAACACGTCCACGTCCTCCACTCATGTCCTTCGCGGGATGTGGCCCCGTCCCACATATTCATGGCGCTCACGCTGGTTAAAGAGGCCATAACAGTGCGCTCTGTAAACTGAAGTTCTGTTAATATCCAAGCCTATTTATAATCCTCAGAGCTGACGGACGGCTGCCGGCTGCCAATTAGGACAGTTTCCCCCGGTGTGAGTGACATTTTGGAGAAGAAGAAGCTGAGGTTCTCACAGCCCCCCCCGCTTGTAGGTAGAGGCGGCTTTTAACCTGTTAGGATTAAGTGGGACGGGCCCGTTTGCTGGCACTTCCACATTGCATTCGGCCGCAGGTTTGGATTGTGTTCCGGGCAATTTGTTGCTGCATGGGTATAAACTCTGTCCTGTCGTTTCTTTCCTCCGGCAGAGACTGCAGCTCCTCGCATCCGCCCACTCAGAGGAGTCACAAGGATGGATGAGGCAGACAGGATAGGTTAGCAAAACGGCACCAAACAGACCTCTCCTTCCACCGCGTCGCTTCATAACTTGTTAAATGAGGAGAAAACCCCGCTAAACTGCGTGAACCGCAACATGTACATACAATAAAGTAGTTTCAGCCGTCGATCTGAGCCGTGTGTTCGTCCTACAGCCCCTACAGGCAGATTGCCCTGTTGAGCATGTGAGGATGTGTCAGTCTGCCAAATAAAATGAGAGTCAACACTACATAGTGTCTGAGAAACAGATGCTGCGTTCAGCAGAGGCTGCAGCTAATAAGCAACGGGGCTGCAACTAAAAACATCCAGACGGGAAACGTATATTATTTACCAGCTTCTCCTGCTATTACGAAGTGATGAGCTTTCAGCCTTATAATGTTGTGAGAAGGAATTATTGCGCTCTGGGATCACACAAACGTATTTTACATTATTGTTATTCATAGCAAATACAAGCTCATTAGCTCATAATACAAAGAAAATGAAGAAAGATGGTGATCGACTTCTTTAGTGAGTCTCTCTCTGCTGAGGTTTGTCTGACTTCACACCAAATTGCTCCTCTGTTCTGCACCTTGTAGTTCACTCGCGCGCGGGGTTCCGGGTCAGCGTCGCCTCTTCCTGGCGGCGCGTGCGTTCTGGCGTTCGAGCGGCGGGAAATGCTCCACGGTCGACTGCGTGCAAGTCCCGAGGGCGGGCTGCGCGGCAGCTTTGATGGCGCGCTCGCGTCGGGATGAACCGCTCGCGCCGTCTCGCGGGGACGAAACCATCTGCGGGGCCGCGGCCGCCGGTGCGCGTCGTGAACGCGCATTTCGGGAGGTGGGTGGGAAAAAAAAGTTTGCAATCTGTGGAAGCAGATTCGTGTTATTTCAGACGTCCCTGCCTTCTGTCTCTTCTCTTCATTTATATCAATACATTTGTATTCAAAATATTCCACAGTGTATTTCTGTTGAACAACATTGCAGTCGATGCTGATATTCCACAGGCACTGTTACATAATAAAATGAAGATCACTTTACAGGAGCTTTTGAGGCGGGTCGGGACCTTCCGCCGCCGTCTTTCCGAGCCTCTCCTCTCGTCTGATCTCCCCGGCTGCTCTGTGAAATCGCAGACTCAGAGGAAATGTCACCGTTAAAAATGGAAAACGGAGGGCCTCCGGTCACATGAAAGGCGCCGGAGGTCTCTTTAGATTGTGTGCAGCCGTGGCGCTCGACACAAACACTGGCTGCCGAGGAGGGAACGCAGCCAAATGGCAGCGCTGCTGCACTGACGCTCCACACGATTGACTTGCAGCAATTTGCTGCCTTTAAGCTGCTCTCACTGATTCGAACTGTTTGTGTCTTTGAACTAATTGTTTGGGTTTGAGGCTCACAGCTTTGCTGTGTATGTTCCCTCTCTTTTAGTGGCCGCAGGCACGGGATGTCAAAATAAAAGCCCCCATTAATGCATTGTTCCCTACCTGCAGCTGACAAATGTTATTATATGATATTTAATATGTGCTGAACATAGTGGAGCCTTTAATGGGTAGTGTAGTGATGACTTTGTGTGTGTGTGTGTGTGTGTGTGTGTGTGTGTGTGTGTGTGTGTGTGTGTGTGTGTGTGTGTGTGTGTGTGTGTGTGTGTGTGTGTGTGTGTGTGTGTGTGTGTGTGTGTAAATCCTGCCTTTGTGAGGAGAGCTGTACACGCCGCTCCGCTGTGTCACGGTGACTCATAACTCTGCCCCGACGCGCTGAGGACTGTACTTGACGGCGTCCAGTAACTCACAGACTCAAATCATCGCGGCTCTGCGATAAGATCGTTTTGGAGGACGCAGCAGATTTGCTGGGCTTCCTCAGCCTCCAGCTTATTAGCATTTCACTGATTCTGCTCTTTGTGCCGCCAAGACAAACGCAGGATGAACTCCATGTGCTCTTCGCACCCTTCAGCTCCCTGAACTCTAGTCGGCTGAACAGTCATTACAGAGTTCATTCTACTGTTAATTTTTTGATCATTATCAGTCTCTTTGTGTCAATGCTGACCTGCAGCTATGAGGGTTTAACTTTTGGATGGCACCAACAAAATGCCTTAACTCATAACAGTTGTCGGCGTCTTGGCATCGTGTACGTTAATGGCTCCAGCGTGATTTGGCCGTTGTCCATCTTTATGCCGTCGCAGCTCTGTGAAGCAGATGCTGCCTGTGAGGAAGGAGACAGACAGGAGGAGAGTCCTTCAGACGGCTCAACACAAACAAACACCCGGTGGAACGTCAGATCATCTTAAACTTCGCACAAACGCATCTCTTTTAACTTGAACTTGATTAAATAAGATGGTTGGTCGATAAGAAATGTTTGCAGAGCTGAACATATAGGTAACCCCTCATTCATGAAAGCAGTCCATCTACAGTAACCGTAGCCTGACCCTTATAAACTCTGAGCTGATGATTGTACATTTCAGTCAGCGCACGCAATTAAATCATTCATGCAACACACAGACTTCTCACCATTTTGGCCTAGTGCCACTTGGACCATTCATTTTGGCACTAATTTTCATTATGAAAAAATTATTATCCTGGAAATCTCAAACATACTGTAGTTGAATGTGTTGCATGCATTTTGTCCTAACGCCAGCATTCACAAATTATTCAGCGACTGTAGCTCCAGGCTGGCAGCCTCTCAGCATCTCGGGCTCATAGTGGGAATATTGTTATTAGAAAGCAAAAGATCATTTAATTTTGAGCAGCAGAGCATTGCCTCATCATTCCTCTTGAGGCAGCTTTCTCTATGTATGATCTGGGATCATTATTGCAGCTGTCAGAGACTTATCAGTCCCTGACAGGAACCAAAGTTTTGTGCACGGCCTCAAATTCCAGGGACCCACGCTTTCACATTAGCAGCACTAAAAATCCATTACAGCAAAAGACTGGCAGGGTGCAAGCATTCATCTCCTGATTCGACTCTTTCTGTGCGGCGCCTGCAAATCTGAAGCTGCTCTGAAAGGCAGAGTATATTTAATGTATTGTTACCATCGCACTGTATCATCTATTACTGGGAACACGGAGGCTTATCGCGCCGGCCCGAGGCTGATGGCTTTTCAAAAGCTCTACCTGAACAGGTGTGTTTGCTCTGGCGGCTAATAGAAGAGGGCCTTATGTGGCTGAGCGTTTATTCAAACACTGACTGAGCACAGAGTTGAATAGACGATAGGAAGCACAAGGACAGAGTGTCTAAATCACTCAGAGAGATTCTATTAATCTGATGAGAGGACGACTCCTAACTGACATGAATGAGCTAAATCTGTGTCATTGTTTGTGAAGAAGATGTGAAGAAACAGGCATCTTTATTTATTTTTTTCATTTAAGCCCTATCTTATGTGACGAAACCGACTTTATTTTTTCATCTCATGTTAAATTTGGCGAAGCGAACTGATCAGAAAGCAACCAAAGAACAATAAATGTTGGTCCAGACCCAAAGTCAGTGCAGCATTTTCCCTGACAATAAATCAATACGTACAACAGCAGAGTCATCAATCGTTCTGTGCTCTCCTCGCCAGTGAATCAAACGCTGAGATATAATTTAGGACCCCGGACTCAATCCAGTAATGGAGCCGCCAAACAAATGATCAAATCTGATAAGAGGAGCTATCGTGCCTTCCTCTATCTCCTCTACTATGTGATCTGACCAACAATTATCAGTAACCTGTTGCCTGTGTGCAGCTGGATGTGAGAATCAGTGACAATGTCCCGCTTCCAAATAAACACACTATGATGCGACGTCCTGTAGGAGGCTATGATGCGATGGCGTGTAAACATGCACTCAGCTCTGGAGCTGGAGGACTGTGAGACCGTTGCTATTCTTATCGTGTCCGCCGGTGACCCGGGCGGCTCTTCAGCAGATGGCCGCCCTGCTGCTAACTCAGCCCTCTGCGCTCGCCGCCATCAGACCCCCAGCACGCGTCCCGTGACTAATGATTTCCCGCTCGTCACAGGAAGCGGGCGTGCACGCGTCTCCTCCTGCCGTTCCTATCAGGCCAATTTGAGGCTATTCCCACCGGTTGGATGCAGGTGTTGGACCGGGAGCTTGTTTTTAAGCTCATTAATTCGGTGACATGGAGGAAGAATTAAGTGGCAGAGATTTGATTTTTGGCTTGAAAATTGTCAGATAATGAATCTTTGGGACAATTTCTCGGCTGACTGGGTGTCGGCCTTGTGACTCGCTGAGAGAGAAAGTGTCTGTACATATCCTTCATTTAACAGGAGGAGGTGCTTATGTGTGCTTTTAGTTACCCTTTATTCTCACGTGGGCCTCCAAGAGGAGCTCTGGTCCGCTGTAATTGGCTAAATTGTATTTTCCTTCTTCGCTGTGATACGTTTTCCCAATCAATTTCGAACTCCTAACTGACGTTCCCTCAATAATCCGCTGAACTCGCTCACGCTAAGCATGGACTTTCTCTAGACGGAGGTGCGCTTGGCTGTCTGACCGTTGGCCTTGTGAGGCCGTTTTCCAGTAAGAGAAATCAATGTGCTGTTTTCAGAATACATTGTGATGGATTATAGTGTATTATAGTGAGCTTTGACCAAATACACCACAAGCTCTTCTGTGAACTACCATAAAGTGCAATATCTCTACTATAACTTTTAAATTATATGTTTCATCATTGCGAAAAAAAATTAAATAGAATGTCCAATTCATTAGAAGTCATATACTTAAACCGGGATTTTTTAAAGAAAACCAATCACAGTTCAGTTCAGTTTAAATTTTGTATTCATATTTTTAATTTACCGGCACATATCACCAATTCACAACTCAAATATCAAGCGTCATCTCAAAATTTAAGACCTTACATAAAAATACAATTATATAGAGTTATGTATAAAAGCCAAGAAAAGCCCCTTGGACAGCATCAGGCAGCAGTTTAGAGGAAAGAATCCCTTCAACAGAAGAGACCCTCAAGCAGAAGCAGGTTTGGTGGGCGGCCATCTGCCTTTGTCGGACATATATGTAAGCCATTAGTGCGTAAAATTAGTTTAGGACTATTAAAACGTGACTGTTTGATTAATACGCATTTGTCCAGAGTGTGACCTGCCTCTAGACCACTGCCCCCTTATGAGGGTATAGGAAGAATGATGGATGGATGGATGGATGGATGGATGGATGGATGGATGGATGGATGGATGGATTGTATACTAAGCAAACACCATTTTTCACACTTGGGGGCAACCTATATGTGGTTGGGCCTACATGTACGTGGTTCGGATCAATCGGTCCATCCAATCATATCAGCAGCTGATGTTGCACAGGAGCACCATCCGTCTGGCGTCTCATTCAGAATGGAGGCCAACTCCTGAAGGAGCCGACTCAGTACAGATGCTGCTTAGTAAAGCAGACGCCACCGCCGGGGTCAGCAGCTTTACCGTCCTGTCTGGGATGAGACCCTGCGTTTCAGGGACGGCTTCAACCCGCTGCTGGGAATGAGGCTGCATTTAAAGCAGGGAGTCGAGGCCGAGGGGTGTGGCTTTATTTATTTAATAGGTTTCTCTCAATAACAGTCGAGTGTTGATGACTGGTCACTGTTTAGAGGAGTGATAAACCATGACACCCATAAATAACAATAATAATAATAATAAACCCCTTTTAACTAGAAGTAGACTTGTAATGAGAGGGAGTCATTTGCTATTACACTGCAATTTGAGCAGCTCATCACTGTAGCAAGTCTCCAGCTGCTGTGATTTAAACGTGACCACTGTTAATAAAGCTGACCTCTACACTCAAATCCCTGTGGTAATTTATTTTTGATCTTTCCGGCCGTTTCATTCCTCCTTGGTCCGATAATTATTAATGCTACTTTTTTCTGTTAAAGCTGTCAAACGATAATTAATGAATACTAATGGCATCATTTCCATCACTTTCCCTCCAGTTGAATCCGTAATGTATAATTATATGTGTGAGCAGCATTGGAGCATGACATCATTTTTATGTTGTGTTACAAGGCTTTATTTAAGGTTAATGAACAGATATTCTCCCATGGCTCTGACTGAATTGCATTAGCATGCATGTGATTTTCTGCCTTATGAAGTTCTGTTGAATTTAAATGTGGGTTTGAAGCGAGCGGAAACATTTAAGTGTTGTCCGGCATCAGCAGCGGATCATTGTTCTGCACTGGTGACTTCACCTTTAATTAAGACTGAATGTACAGTGTGAATAAACATGTCCTTCCAAATGAGGTCACCTAGAGGTTTTTTCATCACCTGACCTTCTTCTTCTACTGTTTTTCTGCGGTCTTCATGCGTATTGACACAGTATAGTGTGGAGTAATGCCTCTGGAACCCGGCCCTTAGTTCAAGCCTGGTGCCTTTTCCGCTCTTAGGTAATTTACTGGTAATGAGAGACGGTGCGGAAGACTCTCTCTGCGTGCACTGAGGAGATGTAATCTGCTTTCCCTGTGATTTAGTTGGGTGAGAGCGACTCAGGCTGCTAATTAATTCATTAAAACGCTCAAACAGGATTTCACTGAAGGGCCTAATTTGGGTAATCGCTGCCCCTCACCTTCCCGTCACCCGAACGACGCCTCGCTGTCCACGCCTGAACTTGGCCCCCGTGTTCAACCGTAGCAGGTTATTGGAAGCAGCCTGTCTGTCTGCATGAAGGCCACAGCGTGCGCGGCCATGTGGTGGTTCCCTCTGGTGCCTATAAAACGCGCCGTATCAGTCAGCGTTGATCTAAATGAGCCGGCGTGTCAACAGCCAACGCGTGTGAGAGTGGTTCTCAGAGCAGGAGATGGGCTCAAAAAAGCCCTTTTAGGTATCATAAAGGAAGCGCCGTCTGGATATTGATGTCATTTATTACCCTACCGCCATGCTCATGGTGGGGGGGGGGGGGGGGGGGGGGGGGGGGCTAATGCTCAGACGAGACTGAAAGGGACGATAGCCGTGATGGAAAAATCAATTAACCTTGAGCTGGAAGTGAACGGCTTGATCTTTCAGCACGATTTTATTTGTTGACAAATATGCCATCTGTTGTACAGGCCTGTGTGTGTGTGTGTGTGTGTGTGTGTGTGTGTGTGTGTGTGTGTGTGTGTGTGTGTGTGTGTGTGTGTGTGTGTGTGTGTGTGTGTGTGCTCACACGGGGCCTGGGAAAGAAGCATGAATACAAATAACCACACGGACACGTGTAGACAGTTCACACGTGAACTAACAATTCAGCCACTTAGTAAATGACTGAGTTTTTTAATTGCTATAATATTTTGAGGGCCACTACAAGAAACAATTGGACTTCTCAAACTTTCTCTCATCCCCTTGAGTTCACATTAATCACAATAATGATCAGTGCCTTAGAGTTGATTTATCTTTGGATTTTATTCATCTTAAGGACAGTTCACCACAAACGGCCGGCGGCGGCAGCTTCCCTGGTGCTTTCCGCCAGTGCCCAGAGGATTTATAGCATTAATCGACCTCTTAAGCAACAACGGCGTCCTCATCAGCAAATGCCAACACCAGAGCCACGCCGCACCTTCACTGGTGACTCTCCTTGAGAGCGAGGAGCGCTACTTCAACGTGCAGCCGAATCCATAAACGCCCTCCGCTCTCCACTCAGGCTCAGCTTGAACACTCAGCGTAATTGACTTAGAAATCAGAAAATAGCAGGAAGCCAAAACACACAGTGAGAGAGAATCCGAGGGCTTAGCTAAGCATATTCATTGTGCATGCGTCCTCCTTCCAATATAACCCCCCTGCCCTTGATATTTGCAGCCCCAACAACAGCAGTGAATGTTAAGCCCTGTATTTACAGTGTTTGCTGCAGGTACAGTATGATTATTATTGGTATGACTTCTTTCATACAAGGTTTGTCCAGTTGTTATGCAGTATCTTATGCATTTTATGCACTTTTTATTTCGCTCACACCTCCGTCGGCGTTTGTTCCCGTCTGATTTGCACGTGCGCAGGTTTCGGGATGACGACGCCGGTGACCGTCGCGGGGAAGGTCTTCCTGATCTTCTACGGGCTCCTTGGCTGCGCCGCCACCATCCTCTTCTTCAACCTGTTCCTGGAGCGCATCATCACGCTGCTGGCGGTGGCCATGAAGGCCGTGCGGGAGCGCCGCATCAGGAACAGCGGCCTGCTGCCGCCCGGCATCCGCCACGACTTCTCCGCCTACTCCCTCCCAGGCTGGAAGCCCTCCGTGTACCACGTGATGCTGATTCTGGGCCTGTCGGCCATCACCATATCCTGCTGCGCCTCCGCCATGTACACCCCCGTGGAGGGCTGGACTTACTTGGACTCCCTCTACTTCTGCTTCGTCACCTTCAGCACCATCGGCTTCGGGGACTTCGTCAGCAGCCAGAGCGCCGCTTACGAACACCAAAGCCTCTACAGGGTCGCCAACTTCCTCTTCATGCTGACGGGCGTGTGCTGCATCTACTCGCTGTTCAACGTCATCTCCATTGTCATCAAGCAGGTGCTCAACTGGTTGCTGGAGAAAATGAGCTGCCTGTTTTGCCAGCGGTGCAACAAGGCGAGCGCCTTCCTCGGCAGACGCAACGCCATTCGCCCGGGCTCCAAGGGCCGCCAGGGCCGCTGCGGCCAGCCCCCCGAGGCGGACGGGCCCGGCGACAGCGACGCCGAGGGCCGCCGGCTGTCGGGGGAGATGATCTCCATGAAAGACCTGGCGGCCTCCAACAAGGTGTCGCTGGCCATCATGCAAAAGCAGCTGTCCGAGTCGGCCAACGGGTTCCCCAGGACGGTGTGCGGCAGCTCGCGCCACAACGGCTTCTCCGGGGGGGTGGGCGCCCTCGGCATCATGAACAACAGGCTGGCAGAGACCAGCAACTCCAGGTAGAGATCGCCGGGAGGAAAATGCAAGCGCGCGGGCACGGTTTGGCGACCAGTAACTCCTTATGCATGATACTTGTGACTTTTTGGGATGTAGCTGTGAGCCTGAGGCGATGATACAAGGTCCTCGGATCCTCGAAAACATCCGCGGAGCGTCCGCTGATCCGGAAGCGCGGGCGTCACCCATCGACCAATCCATACACCTCGAACCCAGAACAAAGCAGTTTAACTCGTTCCGCCTGCAGTGTTAGCGTGCACAGGGAAGCGTCTGATTCTCGTAAAGGAGCCAAGGGAAGCATGCACAGCAATCCTTATTGTTTTGGGCTTATGCCAGTTTGTTTGAATGTACATACTGAATGCTGATAGTAACAAGTAAAGTGTAACCACAGAATGATATAGCACATATTGATCTATGCATTATACTTCCCATGCATTTTTGCACCATTTCTACACCTTGTATTGATTGTGAACCCCCCCATTCTCAGCCAATAGATTTATTGTCTGAGAGCGAACGTGGCCGCGATGTAGCCGAGCCCATTCCCACAAAGGCCGCGGAGAGGGCTGTTTTTTCACAGCGCGCCACGCTAACAGGCTACGAGTCGTCCTTTGCTACTTTGCCAGGCGGAGAAAGCAGCGGCGGAGAATGAAAATCCGGTCCTCGTGAGAGACAAACCGGTCTTCTTATCAGCGGCAAACATGCTCCAGCGGCCGAACACTTCGACTTAAAGGGTGAAAAGCAGGAGGGCGCCTCCCAGCTGTTTCTCTCTCTTCCTTTTGGAGCTCACAGCTATTTTGCGGGGGGAAACAAAGGGATAAAGGCCGACTAATTACTCTTCGTATGCAGACTGAATGTAGACTTATGCATTTGTAAGGCGAAATTAATCCCAAGTGTGTTTATAGTTGTTGGAGGTTGAGGGGGCGGAGAGCGATGGAGAAGGAGGTCAGTCACAGCTAAATGATGCGGGCTCCGATGTGTTTTCTCCTCTGATCACGGGAGGCATTTCTCCACATACAGTCCAGCACGTTGCTCCCTCACACAAGCCATGGTGTAAAAGCCTCTTGATTTCAGTGCAGCGCAGCCAAAGTTTAACGGACGGAGGGTGTTTGTGGTGGACGCGGCTGCACCATCGACGTCTCCTGATGTCAACATCTGGATGTTCACAAACAGCGGAGGAAACTGAGAAACAGCGGTTTTCATGTCCACTCTCCACTCAGAGCCTGCGTTCCTCTCACAGCGTCTGTCTCTTCACGTCACCAACACCTCAACCTGCTCCTTCTTTCTCGCAGATCTCAGCGCTCTCTTATTGCCCTGACACTGTGAATACGAGACACGCCACAAACGTACTGTTCATGTATGTGTATATTCATCGGAATGTCCTCAACAATAAGGCAAAGATTGGATATGGATCTATTCTTTGTTGGTTTTTATTCTTTAGTGCATAGATCTGAATAAATTACTCCCCAGTCTCACTAAGAGGAATAGAGCAAATGACTCAGGTAGTTAAATCTTCAGGCTTGTTCGTTTTTTTCTGCATGCCGTTATGGTAAAGCCATAAAACATAGCTGTATATAAAACAGAGTACTCTATGAAGTATATTTTTCTACATGTAGCTCTTAAATATATACACACGGATGATCGAGTTGATGTCTCACCGTCGGATGATTGATGAGATGCAGCATTTGGGAATGATGCGCCCTAAAATGAAAACGCACACTGGGGTTTATGAAGTAGACAGAGGTTTCGATATGTTTGGTATTTTGGGAGACGCGCGTGTTTAAGCCTTCTTGCAGGAAGATGGATGAGACGCTACCGAGAGACTAATAAAGCCACAGTTGTTCTTTTTACACTTTAGCTTAGCTTTGCTACGTCGGGTCGGAGGCGAAACCTTAACGTTCCTGGATTTCATTACAGGTGCTAGCCAAGAATGTGTGTGGTACAGGTCAGGATGCGGCGTGTTCATTAGGCAGCTTGCCGTTTCTCTCTTTTCCCAGCCTTTATACCACTATTCTACTGTACTGGCTGTGTCCCAGGATATTTGACTCTGCCTACCAGCACTCAAGCTCACTAATTAACACATTTTACACCGTTGACATGTAAATCACAGTTCGACTACTTTTTTATTTTGGTCCTGCGGCTGAACATGGATGCATAGATTTCCCAAGATGTCAGCGCGCTCCTCTGTGGATTTCCAGAGCGGTGACTCAATAGCGGCGCAGTGTTGGTGATGCGGTGGGTCACGCGCTGCCACGCCGCCGGCCTCGGAGCCGCGGGAGCACGCCGCCGTTTTGAATACGGCGTCGCAAGCGAGCGATGGCGCGGCTGGACTTTTGTTTGTTTTCCTCTGGGACCCGAGGTTAGCGTCACCACGGCGGAGGCATCAGAAACGCTGGGGCCTCAGCGACAGCATCAACTTCATCACATCGATCCTTCCTTCCAACAACAAGCATGCATGTGTACATTTCTGTGTCCAAACTAGTGTGTAATGGCCTGAAAATGAGAATAAAAGGACTGATATGTATTTTAAATGCTTCCCTAAACACACGTCTCACATACTATTGGACTTTACATGAATAAAGTGCATTTTCCATAAGCCTGCAACACATCAGGTTTAAGACCGTCATAATAGTATTCTAGAGTAATGTTTGCTCACCTAAATTGCATGCATGGCTTGATTCAAGCGCCTTACATTAGTCCTTGCATATAACACAAAGGTTCCTCTTTGAAAAGATTAGTGTGTAGAGCTTGTGGTGTTGTACTATACAATCTTTTTGCATTTTGCAAAATTGATCTCCATTGATTGCAATGGTTTCAAGTGCCCCGCTGTCCTCTGTGTGTCAGAGGAGACAGGTGGTCTTAGTATTTACAGTATGTTTGTTTTTGTCATAAGGAAAAATGCCTCTGAAATGTGACATCGCCGACTCTCCATTTCATTGTAATTAATTCCCCTCATGTTCTCATCAGCCACGTAATTAGATGAACGCGACGCAAGATTCTCTATTTGTACATATAAAATATGGTGAACATAGCAGACGTGGATCACAGCGCTGCACGGTTACAACTACAACTATCAGTTTGAATTAAACACACAAATGATCTTTCATCAATGCGTTACAGTAGTGCATTGCAGCGAAAAGCACGTCGGCTGTAAAATTGCCCCATTAAAATGTTTTGCTCCGGAGCCTTTACACACCCGTAATGAAACTATTCTCCATAAAGCAGAGATGTAGTTAGTGTTTATCTTGAAAGCTGTTGATGGTGCTAATGGCGTTATCCTTTATTCAGCAAAGCTTTTACACTTCAGTGTTTTTTTTTTATATTTTATCAGAAGCTTCGTTTCCAGATCCACAGGATGCGCCCACTCTGCAACCCGCGTTCAGATGCCACAGGTGTCTGTGATCCACTGCTATGTTCACGTCTGGCTCTACCATCACCGACACAACTCTACACCTTAGTGTGTGTCTCACGTTGCTTGCATTGTGATGTAACATCCAGTTAATGTATGCAAATGAATTGTGTTTGCAAGTTGCACATTTATACCAATGATTGTACTTTTATATTTATGTAATTAAAAGTAAAACCTATACGAAAAAGAAGGGATTCCATTAAACGCTGGTATTTACTTATGTGTATTCGGTTTATTCATGGCTCTTTTCACTTCAATGCTTATGGATGAATGATGTTTATGGAGTTAATTGGACTAAAGCACAGACTTGCTTTAATTCATTTAATTGAATCAACAACTCAAATATCTAACTGTATTATATTACAGTACTACTGTACAGTATGTGCCCATAAACACTGACCTAATGTTGGTTGACAGCGATTCTCAGTATATTTTCTCAGCAAATGGGCTCGTCTGTCCCCTGCATTACCTCCAGACCACACACAGCTGGCCGAACGCTCCGTGAGACAGCGTGGCTCTGCGGTAATGGCTCGATCAGGATGTTAGTCATAAAGGGGGGGGCCCTGTAATTGCATTTATTATTCAAATGAGTCTGATCCCTGCAAATTATGCTGAAAAACAACATACATTATCTCACTGCACAGGGGTTAGGAGGAGTCTGTGCAGAGGAAACAGTCCAGGGTCACTGTAGATAGAATTAACACCCACCTAGAATGAACTGAAGCCGCCCCTCATTAGACCACCATCGTTTTTCTGGTGGTGAAATGTCCTACAAGAACTAAAACAAGATGAATTGTTACTGCCTCCAATAAATAAATAAAAAGTGCTTCCAGCTCTGAACAGTTACAAGGGAATAAATACCAAATCCATGTTTCTGAAATTTTGCTCCTTCATGCAAACAGACCTGTGTAAAACCGGTGCAGTGTTTTCTGAGATTCCCCAGGAGACAGGGCTGCGGTTAAACCTCCAGCAGCAGCAGGCTGGAGTGTTTCCTCTGGGTTTCACTAGGTGTCATGTGCCTCAATTTCTGTACTGCAGCAGAGCCCTTTTCCCTGCAATTCATCATGAAGCGTGTGTGCTGCTCCTTCCTTTCCCCCCTTTTCCTTTAGTTAAAATGCAAACTCCAGCTATCAGATAAATGATGGCTTCTATCTGCTCATATGGGCGGATATTTGAATGTACTGCAGAGTTTTACTGGACTCCACCGCCTCTCAGCACACTGTCATCTATCCTCATTATCCAAGATTGTCCCAAGTGATCCGGATGACAAATCCCCTAAAAATCCAGTGAAATGAAATACAAGGTCCGATATAAAACGCAGTGGCAGTAAAGCCCTGTCTGAAAGGATCACTGAAGATTGTGGAGTCTTAGTTCTACTTGAAAGGACGAGTCTGTTCTCACTGTTGTCAAATCCCATAAATACTGTACACCAAAGCCAACGCTGACTGGATCCGAAGCGTTTCTTTACCCACGTGCGTCTCCAACAGGCACAGTGTGACAGACTGACGTGTTCCCTCATTACGGTGACCTACAGTGAGGTCGGGATGTTGTTCTTACCTTACCTGTACATTTGTCAGCTGTTACAAATAGTCCAAAGGTGCATTGAAGTGAATTTGCCTCCTGTTTGAGCCCTCTTGGCAACATCACTTAGTCATTTCCTTTTAATTAAAAGAACATATATGTGGAAGAAGTGGTCCTGAGGCTGAGGACTAGAGACAAGCTGGAAGAGTCAGCGTCTTCTCCTATGACTTGTTCTTTAATCTCGTGAATTAGGTTGGTGCTTGGCTAAATTAACTCACATGTCTTCTCCAAATTTACATCTGGATTCAGATCTTAGGAGATGAAATGAAATATTAAGCTGTGGCTGCGTTAGATGTTCTGTGAATTAATTAACTTGCTTTGAGTGAAAAACAGACGCGTAATGACCAGAAATGTGGAAATGTTGCCTTACATGACTCCGTCAGTTGATTGACTCTTTTAACTGAAAGAAAGGATACAAGAAGGACTCTTGAAACATTTATAAGGACAAAGCACTGACCTACGACTCCCAAGGATAAAACAGTCAAGTGTATAAATTTAGACGCTGAAGTGAGTCCTGTGAAAATGGGGTTAACAGCTTCGGTTGACCTCAATATCCTTAGGGTATCCACTCATTATATTCATGTCTCAAGCTAAGGCAATGATATCTTTAGTCATAGTGAGGATCACTTTCAGCCCAACAACCTTACTCTCACAATTGCCTTTCACGCGATCCGTGAAACTGGATCCTATTTTATTAATCTATTCATGATCCACATGGTACGATCTGTAGAAATAGCTTGCAGCGCTCTAATGGCAACTACAGAGACTGTGTCGGAATTAAAGGAAGAGTGTGGAAATCAAGAGCCATTGTGGAAACAAGACATTTACATATGAAGAGAGTGGGAAGCCTGAGTGATGAGGTAATTATACCCCACAAACCTCCACACTTTCTATTAGCACGGGTCCAGGAGATAGAGAACGGGAGGTTAAAGATAAGGGAAACTCACCATTTCAGCTAATTGAGTTTAATACGAGCTCGTCCTCAGGTGTGTTTACTGTTGCACAAATACACACACAGTGGTTCAGTATTAAAGGAATTACTGTTTTCTTCTGCTTTAACTCAACCCATGGTAAATGAAGGTTTAGAACAATGTTTCTCTCATTGTCCTGTGTGGTCTTTGCTTTTTTGTGAGGCAAAGAAAAAGTCCCTTGGCTTAATTCAGAAAGTTAGATTCCCCTGAGAAAAAACAAAACTGGGTTATTAAATGGGGCTCGGTTAAGCAGCTTTTGAATTGCAAATGTGCGTCTTGTGGACAGCGTTGGTGCATCTCAAAGACAGCAGAATTTCCAGCAGTGATGGAAAACGAAATAACATCAGGTGTTTTCTGGTGATTATTTATAATCCAATATTGCCTGTTTGTTTTTGTGTGGGTGCTTGATTTAACCTCGTTAGCTCAGACTCTGTGACTAAACACGTCTATATATAGATAAAATTGTTCAGGGAAGGACAATTGTGTCTTTTCTAGCTCTTATTTTTCCATTTTCATCTATACAAATACTCCTTTGCTTCTGTCTGGAGAGGGAGCGATAGTGGGGTTGGTGTTAAATGTGCTGACTGCACTATCGCTCCACTATCAGTGCCTGCTCCTGCATCAGCTCCCCCAGAGGCAGCTGAATTAATACAGGACTGAACCTTACACATTTACGGCGCTTCAATAGGGTACAGTGGCAGAATGGAGCTGTGAAGGGACACGGCTGATGGATGGCTGCAAGGAGGCGCAGAGGCAAGAGGCATTAGTCATCTGCATTAGGACTTTTAATTGGTCTCTGTGTTTGTCTATGAAGAAATAAAAGTAAAGGCAAAGCCCTGTGATCATTACATCTGTCTGGGTGTGAAGTGAAGGCAACAACAAAAGAAGGACCTGTGTCTATCTGGTCACCCTATTAAGCAGCAGAGCAAAGGAAGAAGAAAAGAGGGGAGGAAGGACGGAAGGAAGGAAGAAGGACAAGAAGAGCTGATCTCTTCATGTTTTCTCTGCTCCTCATTAAGCTAAACTGAAAATAGTCTCTGGAGAGAGAGAAAAATACCCAGGAGGGACAAAAACATATATAAGCAGTCAGGATATATATTTATGTGCTAACTGCTTGTGATGGAGCGTCTCCCAGCAGCCAGTGGGTGGGAGGCGGGTACACCCTGGACGGGTCTCTATCACAGGGCCCGTATAGAAGCAGACCACTGCTACTCACATCCCCACTTGAAGATTAATTTATGGTCTCCATTTAGCCTTTAGCATGTCTTTACATTATACACATACAGGGTCTTGGTCAATCGCATCCTGATCACTACTGTTGGTAAGACATGGAGGTTCCCATCTAAACGCAAGGCACATTGGGAGCAATGAATGAGAGTCTCTAATCTCTAATTGGCCTTTTTGCTACTTTTTTACATTCATTCTGTTGTTTTGGGGCGTTGGCTTTTTTCATATCACTTCCTCCCAACCTTTAATATGCTCACAGACCTGAGGAAGTATAATTCACTGGCTGACAGGATCTGAACACTGTCAGGGACTGTTTGATTTGTGACAAGTATCTTCATCTTGACCTACACCAAATGCATAATAAAGCAGAGTCCCTGGCAGTGTCTGTATTAATGTCACAATATATAATGTCACCTTAATAAGTTGCAGTCGGCTCACTGCTTGTTTTGTAAACCTACGAAATCAAGGCAGCGTTTCACAACCCGTAGTTTTAATATTTAGTTTGTTTTTTTATTAAGTCAGTTCAAAACAGAAAACAAAACAGTTTCAATAGAAAATAAACGTTCTCGGCAGAAATGATAAACAGAATTTCCTTGAGTGGCCTCCATTCATTTTGCATTGCACCATCATAGCATGCTGCTGTTTGGGAGAAAACATTTTGCCACTGACAAGGTTCAATTTTCTTTCTATAAAAAAAGTGACCGTTTCCAGTGCTCGACTTTTAATCTCCAGCTCTCAGGTGCAGTGGACGGCTGCTGACTTTTGTAGCTCCAGCTCAAGATTTAAACAGATGAGTTGTGCACACAAATCTTGACCACATCAGAGGAAGGCACGGCAAAATGTACAATTTATAACCTTATCTAAGGCCGCACCTTCCATGGCATTTCCCACACTTTGTTGCCTACTTTACTACAGTACATAAAGTACTTTGACACAGCTCAAGCATTTGCTTGTCAAAGTGCCCATTTTCAACTCAGGGAGTATTTTATAAGGATTTATATGCCTGGAATATAAATATTTTATCAGTCTAGTTTAAACTCCGTTCAGTCTGGCTCGCTGCTCTCGGTTTAGTGAAGTAAAAAACGGGAGTGAAGGTGAGGAAACACCTGACATTATTACACACAGCTTAACACTCACTATGTCCGATGTAGCTGCTCTACACAGCATCAGCTCTGCTGCTGTGCCTGTGAGGCAAACCAGCACCGCGGAGCACTGGTGCTACAGGAAAGGGGATTTATGTGCAAAGCAGGAAAAGAAAAATGCAGCATGAAGAGGCTACAGGGACAAAATGAGGAGAGTGCTCGAAGAAGGAATTCTGATAGAAAATGGGTTCTCGTCTCGGTGCAGTAATGTTTGTCAGCAATACTAAAAATGAGAAAGTGTCATTTTATTTTCGTAAATAATATAAAGGGATTTTTCCTGGCATTATTTACTGAGAATATTTTTTAGCCCCAGTGTCTTGTCATAGATTGATGCTCCATCCATCCACATGTGTCTGCCAAACTCAGCTCCGATGGGCAAAAGGCTGCTTATTTAATGCACTTAAAAGTCAGAAATAAATTAAACTACATGTTTTGGGGCAGGAAAGCGAAGGTGTTGAATATATTTTAATATTTGAAACAAAGTCCTGCAGGGCACGTAATCCCAAACATGTTATTCTCAGTAATAGCGAGGCCTTTAAAAGTCAGGGTACCACAGCTCTCGCCTCATTGATGCTCTTTGACACTTACCACTACTACTTGTGTCAGCTGTGATGTTCTACCAGTGCTGCCTGCACAGCCTGGGAACGACAACCACTTTATAACAAGAATGCACCCTGAGTAGCAAGCAAAAACCCAAAGAGACACTTTACAATAGCAGGAACACTGATTTAATCAATAAAATTCATTAAGTCGTTTCAGCTGCTTCGGCGTTTGACTAAGGTTTGTGCAGGCTGGCGTACTGCCAGGTGAGCATCTGACTGAACTGAGCCAATGTTACTGATAACACCACAGTTTTTTACAACAAGTCATGGTGTCCACAATAAAAGGCAATTGAAATTTAAATCTTAATTTAGCGCCTTGCTTTTCATAAGACTGTCACTAAAAACACATTTCATATTGTCTCTAAAAGACATTTACACTTCTGCCTTTTGATTTGATTCAGATTATTACTGTGAATTTATTCATTCAGCTCCTCTCAGACAAAACCTTTACAATAGCCCTGTTTACTCATGGCAGTGGTAACAATGTATCACTGAACGGAAACAGCTCTTCATAACAACTGCTGTGTAAGGTTTTGTAATTCTGTCCTAATTAGATCTATGCTTTCTATCACCCACACACAGCATGCCAAAAAGTCACTAGTGGGTGGATGTTTGGTAACTAATAGTAACATAAATACATGCAGCAGCACCTTTTTGAGTATCACAACTGCTAAGAACATTAATACTTCACAATAGTTAGTAATTTATTAATATTTTGAAACGAAGGATAAAGTACATCTAAGTAATGCTTCAGATGCTTCCTTTTAATTAAAGTGTGCAAAGTTGATCATATCAATCACAATACTGGCAAATTAACATGAAATCCTTTTCTAATCCCGGTTACCAGAATTTATCTCAATTGTGTGTTCAGGAGTTACCTGCTGCACTGATGTCCCACTGTAGGAATAAAGGTTGTTACACATTTATTTTCCAGTCTTCTGCTGCACCCTGCTGGTTGTTAATGACTAACAACAATAACCTGTTTGCACATACACACAATTTAAACCTATGATCACCGTTACATTCTTATCATGCATATGACAATCTTTATTGTACTTTACTATAGTCACAGCGAAAATGGGTTAATCCATTGAACAATATATTTCAGCCAAGCATTTAGCCATAAAATATAAATCCAAGCCATAAACTATACTTTGCATTTAGTCTTTCGGGAACCAATACCAAAGCTGCACGTTTCCCATCAACAGATAATGCAATTACTTTAATTATTTTAGAAGAACAAATAATAAGCCAGGTATGAAATAATTATACCTTAGCACTATATTATATAATTCATATAAATAATACATATAAACGCTCGTGACAACAGTACAGACTATATTTTTCATGTTCATAAGAAATAAAGTTTAATTTGAAATCGTGGCAGAAAAAGTGTCTGGGCGCCAAAAACAGACATGTTGACACCACGTGACTTTGTGATGTAAATATTCTTACTTGTTATTGGAAGAAACTCGTAACCACGCCCACGACGTCCTGTGCGTCCCTTTCCCGCGAACGGCTAGCGCTCGCGCGTTGACGCCGTCTCGCCGAGAGCTAGGAGGCGCGTGGAGGCTTATGACACTGGTGTTAGCGTTGTCTGAAGAATTCACGCGTTACCATGGCGAAGCAAAGCTCTCTTTTCAATTTTTTCACCAAGTCTCCGCCGCCGGTCTCGAAGCCGAAGCCGAGTCCCTCTCCAACGGAGGCGGACCTGCCTTCCTCGGTGGACAAGTCCAACTCCTCTCCGACGGAGCAGGCTAAACAGACAGCACAACAACAGGCGAGCAAGAGCAGCAAAAGCAAGGCGAAAACTGAGCCCAAGTCTGTAAAAGGAGGATTTAAGAAACTATTCGGCGACAAGGCTCCAACTGCCAAAGAAAGGTATTCTGAAAATGTACAAAACCTGCAGATTTGTTAAGCTAAATCGTGTATGTGTTTAATACCAGGGGGAAGTTGTCCTCACAGTAGCAGTAGAGCCTAGCTAGCTAATCAGATGGACCGAAAAGGGATCTGTATCTACACGTGTAGCTCTGACACGGCTTCAATATTAAAATAGAACTCTGCTTTTTTTTATCAGCTCTTCGTCTCCGTTCAGTGCTGGTGCTCTTGTTTGGGCAAAACTAGAGGGACACCCCTGGTGGCCATGCATGGTGGTCCCGCAACCTCTGACTGGACAACAGATGCGAGGTCGTGGTCGAGCGCAGCGCATACATGTCCATTTCTTTGATGAACCTCCTACCAGGGGATGGGTCAGCACCAAATACATCCGAGAGTACCAAGGTTGGCCGTTATGCCCATAACCAGCCCAGTTATTTTTCTTAAACTGGCTCGTTTTTAAGAGATAACTTGTCCACTGGTGTGTGTGTGTAGGCTCTGACAGTAGTGATGCTCAAACTGGAGGAGTGTTCTTCAGCGGGAAGCCCGTCATCCGCCATGCAATGGAGCTGGCTGACAAAGTGATGTTTGACAGCCCAGAAAAAAGACTGAAGATGCCTCTCTGCGCTGATCCATCTGATGACGAAGAGGAGGACGAAGAAATGGAGGTGACATATGTCAATTAGTATTTAATGACTGTGCTCAACATTGCTATTTACAGCCTAGTGTGTCATATAGCATGTTCTGTTAAGCATAAGTATACAACACTGTGTAGTACAGTCATATTGTCTACTATGAATTAAAACAGTCACTGCTTTCTTTTTTGCTACTAAAATGATAAAAAATTGTTTTTCTCAGCTTGAAAAGTCAACATTAACTGACGAAGATGTCTGTGATGAAGAGGAACATAAAAATGGAGACTTGAACCAGTCCAAAGTCAGTCGGCGATCATCCCGCACTACAACTCAAAGTAAAGGAAATAAAGCCAAACGGCGTCGCATAGTTGTGGCGTCAGATAGCGATGGCTCGGATGATGAATTCAAACCAGAGCAGGCTGCTTCCAGCAGTGAGGATGAGGAGGAGGAAGGAACAGTGAGCAGTGAGGCGGAGGAA
This sequence comes from Betta splendens, assembly GCF_900634795.4. NCBI lineage: Eukaryota > Metazoa > Chordata > Actinopteri > Anabantiformes > Osphronemidae > Betta > Betta splendens. The sequence continues at coordinate 9,186,545 of NC_040895.2, forward strand.
GAGGAGAGCACTCAAGAGTCAGAGGCAGAAAGCCCCATCAAGCCTGCAAAGCGCAAACGACCCGCAGAGAAGCCTGCTAACGCAAAAGCCAAGGTATCCACCCCCCCGTCTGCTGCACCCAAGCGGGCTCCGGTGGGTGTTGCAGCAGACACCAAGTCGCGCCTGTCCGCCTTTACTGCTCCCGACAGCTTTGAGAGTCAGACAAATGGTTCCGGCAACAGTGGAGGCGCAACAGTTTGGGACCACGAGAAACTGGAGTGGCTGCATGACGGCAGGAGAAAAGATAGACGGAGACGGCGGCAGGCGGAGGATGACTACGATCCCACCACCCTGTATGTGCCTGAAGATTTCCTCAACAGAGTCACTCCTGGGATGCGTCGGTGGTGGCAGCTCAAATCTGAGATGTTTGACACTGTTATTTTCTACAAGGTGGGCAAGTTTTATGAGCTCTACCACATGGATGCTGTCGTAGGAGTCAATGAACTGGGTCTAACTTTCATGAAGGGAACCTGGGCGCACTCGGGCTTTCCAGAAATTGGCTTTGCCCGTTTCTCCGATGTGCTCGTCCAGAAAGGCTACAAGGTGGCCCGTGTGGAACAGACAGAGACCCCAGAGATGATGGAGGCGCGCTGCAAAACCATGACCAAGCCCACCAAGTTCGACCGCGTGGTGAAGCGAGAGGTGTGCAGGATTATCACGCGTGGCACTCAGACCTACAGTGTGTTGGATGGAGCTCCCTCAGAGTGTCAGAGCAAGTTTTTGCTGAGTTTAAAAGAAAAGGCTGAAGAGGAGAACTCTGGTTGTTGCCGCACCTATGGCGTCTGCTTTGTGGACACGTCAGTGGGTTGTTTCCACATAGGCCAGTTCATGGATGACCGTCACTGCTCACGCCTGCGCACCCTCATAGCACACTTTGCCCCTGCAGAGGTGCTCTTTGAAAAGGGGAACCCATCTGTTGAGACACGCAAAATACTCAAAGCCTCTCTGTCCTCGGCGCTGCAGGAAGGCCTGAACGCAGGAACACAGTTCTGGGATGCTCAGAAGACCCTCAAAACCCTCTCAGAGGAGGATTATTTTAAAGAGACTGAACAAGGTACAGGAAGCGGTTTTCTTCCAGCTCTTTTAAAAAAGATGACCTCTGAAAGCGATTCATTGTGCCTTACTCCTAAGGAAGGCTATGAACTGGCACTGTCAGCAATGGGCGGATGCATTTTCTACTTAAAGAAATGTCTGGTAGACCAAGAGCTTCTCTCCATGGCCAACTTTGAAGAGTATGTTCCTGTTGATGTAGAGATGGAGAAAGCTGCTGGACCAGCCAGTTTCTTTTCTCAGACTCGACAGCGTATGGTTCTGGATGGAGTGACTTTGGCAAACTTGGAAATCTTCCAGAATGGATCAGGAGGGACTGAAGGCACGCTGCTGCAGCGTTTGGACACTTGCTCAACTCCATTTGGCAAAAGGCTCCTGAAGCAGTGGCTGTGTGCTCCTCTGTGTAATCCCACATCCATCAGAGACAGGCTAGATGCAGTGGAGGACCTGATGGGTGCTCAATCCCAGACTGCAGAGGTCACCGACCTGCTGAAGAAGCTTCCAGACTTGGAGCGTCTTTTAAGTAAAATCCACAGCATCGGCACTCCTCTGAAAGGCCAGGATCACCCTGACAGCAGAGCTGTTCTCTATGAGGAGGTCACTTACAGCAAGCGCAAGATAGCAGACTTCCTCTCAGCGCTGGAAGGTTTCAAAACTATGCAGGAGATCATTTCTGTCTTTGCTCCAGTTGTAGGTGAATTTCGGTCCACGTTGCTGGTTCAGATCATCAGTCTGAAAGGTGAAAAGGATGGCCTATTTCCAGACCTCTCTGTTGAGCTGAAGCGCTGGGACACAGCCTTCGACCACCAAAAAGCCCGCAGCACTGGTGTCATAACCCCCAAAGCTGGCTTTGACCCAGAGTATGACCAGGCTCTGACTGGAATCAAGAACTGTGAGAGAGACCTGCAAGATTACCTGGACAGACAGAAGAAGCGACTGGGCTGCAAAAGCATGGCCTACTGGGGAACGGGGCGAAATCGCTACCAGATGGAGGTGCCCGACAGCGTGTCGGAGAGAAATATACCCGAGGAGTATGAGGTGAAGTCCACAAAGAAAGGATGGAAACGCTATGTGACGAACGAGACGGAGCGGCTGTTCTCAGAGCTGCAGGGGTTTGAAGAGAAGAGAGATGCTGCGCTGAAAGACTGCATGCGGAGGCTTTTCTACAACTTTGACAAAAACTACAGCGACTGGAAAACTGGTGTGGAGTGCATGGCAGTGCTGGGTAATAATAAACCTCTATGCTAACTCATTTTTATTCATCCTCTTAAAGTATTCGTCAAATATGTCTGGTGTTTTTTTTTGTTTGTTTTTTTAAATATTGCTAGTAGGCAACTGAGGAGGAACTCAAGCACTGACTTGCAGGTGTACAGTTTGCTCCCAATACATTTCCTGCAGCCGTTGCTGATATGCATCAGTAACATGTTGGCGCAGTGAGTGACTAAAGGCTTCTGCCACTAAAAACAGCTTAATTTAAAACAAAAGCTAAAATCTGTTTGCAGCTTTCCCCATCTCATCTAATGCTAATCACTTGTGTATATACTGCCAGCACAAATGCTATGGTTTGACTTCATTTTCTTTTTGAGCTGAGCTAAAAAAAGACCCGTAAAATAGAAATGATAACTAACGGATACGTTAAAGCCTCTTTATTCATCTTTTGTTGGCGTTCTAGATGTGCTGCTGGCCTTGTCATGCTACAGCCAGGGTGGGGACGGCCCAATGACCCGCCCACAGGTCAACCTCCCCGAGGGGCATGACCAGCTAGCGCCCTTCATTGAGCTCACTGGCTCCCGTCACCCCTGTATTACCAAGACCTTTTTTGGGGATGATTTTATTCCTAACGACATCTACATCAGCTGCCCTGGTAGTGGTGAAAGTGATGAGGAGAAAAATCAGGCCTCCTGTGTCCTCGTCACAGGACCCAACATGGGTGGAAAGTCTACTCTCATGAGGCAGGTGAGTATATCTTATATAGATTTCTCCTTGTGAAACTAGCATTATATAGATGATGATGGCCTGAAGTGATTATTTCTAATACTGGGACATGGTGGTGCTCTTTTCGTACAGTGTGGACTTGTGATCATTCTAGCTCAGCTGGGTTGTTATGTTCCTGCTGAGAGCCTGTGCTTCACGCCAGCTGACAGGGTCTTTACTCGGCTGGGAGCCTCAGATCGTATTATGGCTGGTAAAAAACACTCATTCCTGCAATGCAAACAGTACATGGCAGCATTTTAAGCTTCTATCGTCTGGGATAAAGTTGGATTATCTCTCATTTTCAATAGGTGAGAGTACCTTCTTTGTGGAGCTGAGTGAGACTGCCAGCATTCTTCACCATGCCACTAAACACTCACTCGTTCTCCTGGATGAATTAGGTAAACTGTGGAAGCATATATAAGGCTTGTTTAACATCTCTGTGGAGTCACTGCATAGGCTGCTCTGTGTTTCCTAGTTGTAACTATTTATCTGTGATCTATTTGCAGGAAGGGGCACAGCCACATATGACGGCACAGCCATTGCCAGTGCTGTTGTGAAGGAGCTCGCTGAGAAGATCTGCTGTCGCACCCTCTTCTCGACACATTACCACTCCCTGGTCGAGGACTACGCTAACAACCCTGCTGTGCGGTTGGGCCACATGGTTGGTACAGAAATGCAAAACACGCTATACACTATACTGCAGGGGACCAAGCAGTGTAGGTAGACATGAATATAATCATTATCTACGGAAGTATCTTCTGCACAGTATTTAGTTATTGCTTTCTTGTGTTTTGTTGCACATAAATTAGTTATGACTAATTTTTGTATAATCAAATTGCATGTTAAATATTTGTGTATACTATAATAATGTTTGCCTATAAATTGTGCAAAAGCTGCCAAGCTTCTGCACAACCTTGTGACTTGTATTTTAAATCCAGTTCCTGGCTATTAAGTTTAACTCGCCCTGTTTTTCCCTGTTCAGGCATGTATGGTGGAGAATGAATGTGAGGATCCAAGTCAAGAGACCATTACATTCCTCTACAAGTTCATCACTGGTGCTTGTCCAAAGAGTTATGGCTTTAATGCTGCTCGACTCGCCAGCCTGCCAGAGGAGGTCATCCAGTTAGGCCACAAGAAGGCCAGAGAGTTTGAGAAGATCACAATGAGCCTCAGGCTCTTCAAGTATGTGTTTTTATTCAAGAAACATTTTGTTGGACCCTGTTGTACTGCAGTAACATCTATAATCCAGTGAAACTACTAAACATGTTTTATCCCCTCTCCCTTTAACAGGAAGATCTGCCAGTTTGCAGATGATACCACTCTGGACAAGTCACACTTCTCTACACTTGTTCAGATGGTCAACACCCTGTAGTTTGAGCAACAGTTTGGCTTTGCTAAAGTTTTTTTTCCCTTTTGTCAGCATTTGAAAAAAACACTACTGAAATGATCTAATAAAGTTTATTTTTAAAAAATGACAATGTTTCATCTAGGAAATTAAACCCTTTTAATTCACGCTAGCGCCTACACAACGGTTATTGAATACTTCACAATATATTAAGTCTAGATGTTATGATACATGCATACATTTCAGTCTGTATGAGAACCCACAATCACCAATACACATGAATGAGGGGGAGGGCAATGAAACCATATAGTGCTGTATGTAGATACTTGTCTCAACTTAGGTAGAGTAAAAGCCTAAATTCTCCAGCAACATTGGCAAATAAGAGAAGAAACAGATTAGAATTGTGTGCACTTTCACAGGACTTGTTCTTGGCCCGGACTAGTAAGAGAAATTTAATGTCTAAAGAATTAATTAATAATTCATTTATTCTAATACAGGGCTAAATGTTTGTATAAAGCTACTACAAATCAAATTATGATTTCATAGCATAAAAAACTTGGACCCCAACCATGTGTTCAATTTAGAAGTGAGCAAAGATGGGGCTGTGTCTTTATTTAAAAAAAAAAAAAATACATCACAGCAGTTTTGTCCCATAACCATGCTAATTAGACTTCCTGCAGGAGTAATGGTCTTGGCATAACAAACAGGAAATATGCATAGATTAAAGAAACATTTGACACAATTCTAAAGAAGTCAGCAAGTCTTGTGAGAGCTCACTTGAGCATCAGTTTTCTGTATTGCAAATGTAGACGAGTCAACATTGCTGGAGAAAATGTTTAGTGTTTTCCTCTGATCTCTTTCACAGAAAGAAGTTAGATACTGCGACATGAGTATAATACAGCAATTCTAGGGTATAATAACCAAAAAAAAATTTAACACATTTAATAAAATAAAGACATTCAAGTACAGTAAGATTTTGCATGAAAATACAAAACTACACAAAGCATTAAAATCAAATCTCAGTTGTCTTGAGGGGAGGACAAAAAAGCTGAAGTGCTAGGTCAATTTTCCCCATACGTGTCATAAGACGACGTCGGTTGCCCAGTGATGGAAGCATGTTGTATTTGGGGCCTTTGCCTCCACAAGGAAAAAAAAAAGTTGTGCCTCTTCTGGCTGAGCTTCTGGTTGCAATGTGGCTGTACAGGAAGGACTGCAGTATCTGGTTCCTCCACTTCTTCAAAGCAGATGAGCCTTGGCAGCTTTTGTCCGTCTCATTTATTTGACCAAACTAACACACCCACAAACCCTGAGTCAGCTGCTCTTCTGCTCTGTCCCACTGAGGTCACTTTTTTTTTTTTTTTATCAAACAGAAGAAAATGAAAAAAGGAGGCATCCGTAGTCAGACTTTTTTTTCTAAAATGTCTCATTTTAGCCTATTTGTATCCAAGTCTTTTTGAAACGTCACTTTATATGCTCTGCCAAAATAAAATCCATATTTTAGGATTTCCTCCTCCATTGCACAACTTTAAAGTGTCTTATGTCCATTACTGCTGACAAAAAGAGGACTGTGGGCTCAGTTGTGCTGCAGTGTATTGGATTCTATAGGAGGAGCTGAGTCGTACAGGGTGTCTGTGTCGTGAGTCGGCTCTCCAGCTAACGTGCAAGGATTTGACAGCGTCCCTGCGCCACAGTCACAGAAGAACCTGCAGACAGACATGTAAAAAAAAAAAAAAAAAAAAAAACATTCAGTTAATGGTCATTGAATATAGATTTTAATGAAATAAGTGATTCCCAAACCCAGTCCCTGAGATGCCATCTCACAAGTATGAAGTGTGTGGACGAGGAATTGATAGCATCTACTTTGCTGAATGATTAGATCACACATTTTCATTTATAAGTCAGTAGAGCATGATAATTGAGAAACAGGCAGGGCAGGACACACTGGCCACTTGGTGGTGACTGGTACTCAAAGTGATAACACTGACCTATCATGTCTGATGAACTCCACATCATGTCCTTGGTGACACTTCTTAATGCAGTTCACACAGATGGCGTTGCGGTCTGTTGTATTACAGGTGTGACACCTGCAAGAACCCAAATTGTATTTGTCATTCCAAACAGTGACCATACGAGATGCTTTATTCACCTCAACTAAGTAAATAAGTTACCTGTAAAAATCGTGCATTGGGTAGCTGGTGTAACTTGAAATCTTGTACAGGCACTGACCTCTGCTCACAGCTTTTTCAATGGCATCTTGATTGTTCATTATTTTATTATCTGGAAAGAAAATGAAATTGAAAAACTGATATTATTACATGGTAAAGGGGTGGTGGGAAAACATGAAAGTCTCGATGTCCAGTATTGATACCTTTCATTGTAACATTGACACCAGATGCAAGAAACAATCCACCAAAGCGGTTGTTGAAGATCTGATTGCCCTCTAGTGTCGCTGTGGCATGATTGGTGATCTCGATACCTACAATTAACGGATTATCAGTTCATATTCACTAGTTGCCAGTAGTGAACAGACAGCTTATACAAGCATAATCCTAAGAAAGGTTACTATAATTACACTAATGCCTTGGATTTGTTAGCCTACCTGCAGCAAAACCATCAAATATCCTGTTTTTCCGAAGAACAGGGTGGCTGTTGGTGCTGATGAGGACTCCTGCTTGGGCGTTTCTGAAGATATCATTTTCCTCTAACAAACCTGAGTACAATAAACCCATTTTAATTACACCAAGCATGTAAAAGGTAAACACGAATAGCACTAAAGGCTACAGGAGAATGCTCACATTATACAGAAATTCCTTATTTACCTCTTCCCCCATTGAATATACAGATCCCACCATCTCTTCCATCATGGATCTTATTCCTCCGTAGAGTGGGGTTGCTGTCGGTCTTGATCCACACGCCTGCCATGGCATTGTCAAAGATTTCATTGTCCTCAATAAAACCCAAGCCTGATTTTAAAAAAAAACAACCATGTTAGGGAACCCCCGTCATAGGCTCAAGGGATGAAATGGACAAGACATTTATTTGCTTCTCACCGGAGTTGTACACCAAAATGCCTCCATTTTGGCCTCCCCAGATTTTGTTGCGTCTGATCTTGGGATTGCTGCCCGTCCTGCCACAAAAGGAACAATTGATACAGCTCAAACAAATGCATAGCTTTAAATCAGGACACGTGATTTAACCTAGAAATACATTCAATTTGGCTAAACCTTCTCAAAACACAGTTTCATTCAGATTTAGTGAATACTGTTACTGTGTAATGTACTTTCCCACAAACCTAATTTGAACTCCAGAGTACATGTGATTGTAGATGTCGTTATCTTCCAACACACCGTGGCCATTGTCATAGAAGTAGACCCCAACCTGTTAAAATGTCAGTATGAACACATTACCTCCTTTTAACTAATTAAATGAAAACTACTTCTAAATAGTTATGGGAGGTGGTTTTCATTTTCCATCTTTTCATAATTTTACCTGCTTTCCGCTGTGTATCCTGTTCCTCCTCAGGACTGGAGTACTTCCTGTTGTAACCCATACTCCTGCCAGAGTGTTGCTGTACACCTCATTCTCCTCTATGACACCTTGTCCTTTTTCATGCTGTGGAGTTTTGAAAATATATCCATCACTGCTTTGTTTCTAAATGACAGCATAAAAGAGACAGAATATGTTAAGGAATGGGTAGGTTTGGAAAATACTTACCACGTATATGCCTCCATGCTGGCCGTCATGGATCTTGTTATGCCTGACAATAGGGCAGCTGTTTGTCCTTATCTGGATTCCTGCCAGGGCGTTTCCGTAGATGTCATTTCCTTCAATGAGGCCTCGACCGTCACCAAAAATGTAAACTCCACCTTGGTTCCCATTAAAAATGGCATTGCCCCTGTATTTGAACAAAAAAATTAAATACTTACAATCAGGAAAATCCCAAATTCACACAAGGATCAAACTTTAGATTTTGAATATTTAGAACACACTGACCTTATAGTGGGGTCACTGTTTGAAGTGATCCATACACCAGCAAAGTTGTTTGCATAGATCTTGTTTTCAATGAACTGACCGCGTCCCTTTTCATGCACGTAGATGCCCCCAGTCTGCCCATGATGGATCTCACATCGCACCACTGTTGGATTGGCGTACGCCTTTACCTCAAAGCCCGCTATACGGTTCCTGTGGATGTTACAGCTCTCAAAGTAACCCTGCAAATGAACAGAGAAATGCCGTTTCATTAATCATTGATTGTATACACATACACACCTTATAGTTGCACACAAAAGCACTGTTGAAGAAATGTTTCCTTATGAAGTTTTAATCAGAATTCAAGGATAACAAAATTATTATTATTATCTTACCATGCCATGGTCAAATGTAAAAACACCCACATCTCTGCCATGGTGGATGTGATTCCGTCTTATTATTGGGTTTCCATGGTTTTTCACCCAGATTCCAGCGAGAGCATTGTTCGAGATCTCATTGTCTTCATATATTCCCTAAACAATGAAAAATAAGTTGAGTATTTTCAAGCCTGCCTTTTTGCTGTTTGCTGTCATTCTTCTATTTAAAATACAAACTTTAAAAGGCTGGTTTCTAAAGCGTGGGTAGATTGCCCACGCTTTGCTGCAGTTTCTATCAGCTGGTAATGCTAAAGTTGGGAAACCTCCTGTACCTAAAAAGGTGTGTGAGTTCACCTGTGCATGGTCAGTGATGTACAGACCAACGTTTTCACAGTCGCTAATATTGCAGTGCTTGATTGTGGGACAAGCACCCTGTCCACTGACACAGACAGCTGATCCCACTGAAACAGGTAGAATAGAGGCATATTCATACACATATCTCTATGCAGCACAAATGACAAAAACAACAAAAAATCAGATTCAGATCAAGGGCGTATTACCTGTGCATGTGCTGCGTATGATGCAGTGGTCAATAATGGGGCTGCAGTTGACTGTAATCTCTAAGCAGTGGTGTGCATTGTGGTGCTGGGCAGATTTATCATCGGGATTGAACTGCAGTGGACACAAATACTGATCATGAGTGACACGTGCATAAAGCCTACACAGATTATTATAATAATGTCTATAATTAATAATGTAAAAAAAAAAAAAAAAAAAAGAAAAAAAGATCATTTCACCCTTATTGTCATATATCCAACGTAAGCATCCTCTGAACCTTCCATAAATACAAAGGTCGAGTCTCTGGTATTTTCAATGATGACTTTCTCCGCTACTTTTCCTGGAGCTACAATAAATGAGAAAGTTTCAAACAAGACAAGAATTAATAGATCCACCATGAAACTGTAACTATAAATGTCAGATGCACATACCAGCTCCAATCATCGTGATGGGTGACTCGATGTAGATCCATTCATCTGTGTAAATACCAGAATGGACGAATATCAAACCGTCAAAGTGAGGCTCCTGCCCCCCTCCGAGAGCATCCTCAATGGTGTCATAGTACTGGAGAAAACAACACGTCAGGTAAACATCTAGACCAAACTGGTGAAAAGACTAAAACAAAGGAAAATGGAGCAATTCACTTACAAACATGTTATCTCTCCCTTTGTATCTGGCAGGATTACTGTAGAAATGTTCTGCAAAGCCGGGTTTAACATGAGCTCCTTTATACTGTAAAGACAGACATAATTATTCAAACACTAAAAGAACATTGACGAGACTTGCATTTTGCACAAGACAAGTCTTTTCACTAGAAAAATGCTTGGGACATTTTGGTCGAGAGAAAACAGTATTAAATGTTCATGTATTACAAAGCATTGTACGGTGAATTTGACTACAAAGCCACCTGTCAACAAACATTTATGTGAAGATTACAAAATGCATTGCATCATAACTGCATTGCCTGCTTTAATGTGAATGCTACTGTATATATCTACTATACAGGACAGAAGGCAAACTTTCTTGTTCATCGAAACATTATCAAATGCCCACGCTTTCTCCGCTTATAAGTTGAGAAGCCTATTACTAAGCCCCAAGGTGTCTCCATACCAGCTGCTGAAAACTTTCCTTCCACGGGTTTGGCTGTTCATATTCTTCTGGGTTAATCTGGTAGAACTTTCCAGCCTCTGGATGCATCATTGGTCGAGTGTATTCAAAAACTTCCATGTACAGCCTCTTCCTAAAGTAGGCAAAAAGAAGGCACAACAATGACAAAAAACACTTAGGCTAAATGTGAAGAATTTAAAAAAAATTAAAAAAAGATGTGATTTGACAGTGTGTCAATCTATTGCATCAAAGTTACTGTGACATTTCATCTCTACTTTGATAGATATCTATATATGATACAAAGATTTAAGCTGCTTAACATTAACACACAGTACAATAGGAATCATCATCCCCACAATAACAAAACAACTCCTCCTCTTCCTCTTACCAAAGAATGGGGTCATTGGCCAGCTCACTGAAGCGCTTGCATACACATGCTGCACGGCACAAGTCCTGCTCCAACAGGTACGAGAAGATCTTCAGGACCACCTCATCTGGGAGTTTTTCCTGCAGATACTGCTCTGCTGGAGCTGCTGGGAGGACAAAGACCATGCAATTAGAAATAAATATTTTGAATTGACAGGGCAGATGACAAGAAAGCAGTAGTTATTTGAACATATCTACAGCTAGATCACATGAAGCCCCAAAACAGTTTGCAATAAATGCATTGGTATGTGGCTACTTATTACAGAGAAAGCACCAACAGCGCAGTAGAATTATTTCTGTCTACAACAGCTGAGTTGTTTGGCTGAGGGAGATAGTTACACATCAAGTCATGCAAAATAATTGAGTATATCTTTCTGATAAACCATATGATGGTTATGAATATTGTCCCATCTAGTGGGGCAATTACCTATTTTGGATTAGTTGATTAGAAGTACACGGGATAAACCCCACAAATAGCTGACAGGCTTGATAGGTATTTTTGCTTCATAGCTTTAATTTAGACGCTTGCAATGAGCAGTGAACTTTTAGGTTGTTAACACAGTACAGTTGCAAAAAACATTACATGATCACAACAAATGTATAAAATGGAACATTTCCAATTACCTGCTAAATCTTGACACTTTCCGGAAACTCTGGGGCGCTTAGGTCGATGTCCAAAGTTCTCAGTGGTTGAAGTGGAAGCACCCTGGCGATTAACATTAATAAAGAAGAAATGTTACATTGTATAAAAATGCAAAAAACTGACTTGACTGATATTTGTGCTTCATTAAAATCAATTTTTTTTTCTACACCATCTTTGTGAAAAAGGTACCTCCATGTTTGTCTTTGTCGGACACACTGTTCTCTTAGGCAGAGACTTTCTTCTAAGTTGGTAGGGACTATTCTGAGCTCCTGGACCGGATTCTTCTGCAACCATATCTGCATGAACGTCCTCATCTGGAAAGGTGTAGAAGACTTTTTTATTTATTAGGTCAACCAATATAATTGTACTGGCATTATACTAGGCACTGTGAGTAAAAATAGACTCTTTTGTATCTGTACACTGAAACTAGCACAGGCAACTGCCTAAAGAAGACCAAAAGGCAAAAAGAAACAGGCTTTGTTCATTACCTGGTATCTTTCCTACAAACTGAATACAGATCCTATCAATAGGGACTGGATCAACAGACGCACCACACAACTAGGGCATTAAGCCTGAAATAAACAGACACCTTTATTAGGCTATTCACCATGGCATGATGAGTGGATAGCTACCTCAGAGGGGAGAGGCAAACTCTGTGTTGCTCTGGTTGCAAGGATGACTCTCCCCGGCTACTAGGCCAGTAACCACTACAAACATCATGTGTAACAAACTGGGTGACATAAAGGTAGATTCCACAGTCATAAAATCACATAGAAGTATAGATTAGGCTGCTTGTATTTTTGGATTATTTTGCAGGTGTGAAAAATAATTTTCTGGGACGTGCAGTAGTCGATGACACTGATGCTGATCTGTCAGAGGCCAAACAATTTATTCCATTTACTGTGAAATTGATCTCTAAAAACACTGAGGGACATGCAAGTTAGACCAGGTTTTAATAAAAGACAAATGTGATTTAGATTTCAGTTTTCTATGATAACTGTCCCTGTTGTTAAATTTGATCACCTAAGGGTTAAAAATTCGGTCGGTGCCGTGACATCCAACATCACGATATGTCACAAGTCAAATCACGTTAAATCATATTCAGAAACCAAGTGTTGCTGTTGCTAATGATATCATCCACGTTCAACTGAATCTCTCGAGCTGATTTCCATCCATAGCAATGGGCTTAAATAGCATCCGGCTAATATTTACTTTAAAACGCTGCAGCCAGTACTCGTTTACATTAGTTACACCGTGCGCTGTCACACTGCGTTACTGCACAACAGTCAACCACAACAATGGAACTGAATTGAAACGGTGATGCCATCACTGGGGTTGCACGCATTATAACCAGATTTAAAAAAAAAAAAAAAAACGTTGCAAGAACATTTTTTCCAAAACCCCAGGACGCAGGCGGCTAGCCAAACATGCTAATAATAACAGCAAGTCCCAGTTAGCATGCTACGACAACTGGCGAAAGCACTTTGTGCGTGCGCGTCTCTCCGACTGCGTTTATCACTTACGAGCCGAGCAAACCATTGTCTGTCCCTTGTAGCGCTCACTGGTGATTTAACGCCATTTGGCGAAAAACGGACTCAAACGGCGACATGACTTCAGCCAAGCGGCAGGGAGGCCGACTCGGGGCACAGAAAAAAAAAATCAAGCAAAACAAAGCGCGGCCCTAATGCTACGTGCAAACACAAAAGCCTCGGTGTTTCCTGGCTGCACCGCGATCGTTACGGATATCGGGTCGTTCCCCGGCATTCAAGCAAAACAACGGACGCTGCCACAAAACGTCCCCTGCCCACGTACACACCGCGCCGTTCAGCCACACAGCACCCAGTTCGAGCCTGAAGCTAGCTGCCCGACCAGCCGTTCCCCAATGCTAACGTTAGCATGGCTAGCGGTACCTCTTTCCTGGTGGTTCCTCTCCGGCTGCACCGGGCGCGGCCTCGATACTCGCCTAGGTCTTCTGCTAACGTTGCTGGCTCTGACGGAGTTCATTTGGGGTGTTGTTAATCTCTGACGAAACGTCGAAGCCTTCACAGCAGCAGAGGCGACGCCACGTGCATCATCTATGTCTTTTTCTTCAGCGTTGCGCGATTTGCCATGTTTCGCCGTGGCCCGTGGAGGGGGAAGGAGACGCAGCGCCGTGTGTTATTCCCGTTCCCCTGCACTGGTGTTGCGTCTAGCCCCGTTCCGCTGGAGCAGGAGGAGCCATAACACACGGGCACAGTCCGTCAGGCAGCCGTATCACATGGGAGAACCTGCTCCGTCACGTCGCCCTCTCCGTGCACGGCGGTCTATTTAACGGGGATCTCGCGTTCACGCCTTGCTCGTGTGCTTCATGTTATATCGCATCAATAGGTTACGGGTTTTTTTTTATAATAAATTTCAAACAGAGATATTCACTTATGCATGCACCAGCTACATTCGTTCAATACAAAAGCCCTGCTTCAAGTTCAGCATAGAATTAAAGTGATATTTTTTTATGGATCAGTTTTGCATTTTTTAGAACTTCAGATTTTATGTACATCATGCACTTTTGCCTGCACCCAGTTTAGATCCGGGAGCTGTAGATGTAGGCAGAGAATATAGTTAGACTCTTCCGCAATTATTTGCTGTTTCTTCCTTTGATTTATTTATGTGACATCAAAAGACTCAATATTGAAATATTGAACAGTTTAAATCATACTGACTCTAAGGCACACCAGTCTGAACATCTCAACTAGAAATAGATAGGAAATTGAGGATTTATCATCGTTTACTATAAACTTATATACATTATGACTAACAAGTTGGTGTGGCTGAGCAAATGTAAAGGCTGATAATATGGCCAAGAGAACTGCACATGTGTAGAAGTTGAGAAGGGGTTAAAAGCTTTAAAAGTCATTCAAGATCACCTGAGTCCAATTTTAAAATCTTCTGCAGAGGACGTTTTGTGGCCACGATTTCTGAGTCCGGCGCAATTGCATTAAGCATCTGACAAATTTGGTGAAGTCAACCATTTTTTAAATTGTTTACAGTATTTCCATCTCAAAACTTATCTGTAAAGATTTTTTAGAAAATTTAGTGATTTAGTATTTTTTAACAGTCTCACAAACTAGATTTTATGTTCTGTTTTCGTCCACTAGATGTCTTCACATCTCTACGACTGAGTGTTTACTACATGTTGTTTGTATGATGAGCATCACATGATACTTTACCTCTGTGGTATTTTTGTCTTTATTGTGCATTTGCTTTATTACCATGGTTAGAATTTTATTCATCAATGCTCCGGTGTTGTTTAAGCTGAAATTGTAAAAAAGATTAAATATTCACTAAGACACAATCTTGTTTGTGATAGACTTTAGACTTTTTCATTTGCTGAACACTCTGCACTATGTTGCTTTCTAGGAAGGTCCTGTCTTGAAATCAAATTCAATATCATTTTTAGTTGAGCTAAATGAATATTGTCTCACTGAATAATTAACTGCATTTGGTCAATGAGTCACACTGACCATTAAAACTACCCTGCAACCACCTTTAGGTGGCAGTGACTTCACTAGTGAACACGTATTTTCAGTTTACATACATGTATATATTTCCCGTATATTTATATTATCTGTTTTCTTTCGTAAACCTTGGCTTAGGTGTGTAACTGACCTCCTGCCCATCAGCTGGACCATCTGTGATTTTTGACCCATCTGTGGTTTGTGTGTCTTTCTGATGAGGTTAATGGTGACTGACCTCCTGCCAGTAACAGGCCAAAGTCTTGTGTGAGACAGTATATTGTGGAAAATCTTTTGGCCATATTAATAACTCATGTGCTGTGAGGAGAAAGAATTATTGTTGTTAAATCAGTATTTGCGGCTATTTATCAAATTAATCGTCACTTTTTATGAATGGTTGTTTTGTCAGCCATGATTTAAATGACATCCCATTTTCTCCTGTATTCATGATGCACTAGTTGTTCTTTGATGATAAAATGGTTGGACCCTGTGTTGCCATGGCCAGAAGCTCCATCTTACATAATTTCCTTTTAGGTTTGTCCTTTTGTGTTAATGTTTCCTACAGAATCACCACTTATAATGAACCAAGCTACAGTAGTTTATCTAATCTGTTACAAAAAAAGCTTAATCGTCAAAACATTTGTTGTATTACACAAATGTGTTGCGGATATAATAGTGAGGAACATGTGTTGGCTTGGAAACCAATCTAGTATCCAGTGGCAACAGAGGTCTATTGAATGCTGGGTGGCTCTGTATTAGCTGGTGTGCCCATCAGTCTGCTGTGACACCGAGTCACATCCATGCAGCAGGCAATAAGGGCAGGCTTGTGTAATATTCAGCTACGGAGTCAATACCGTGTGTGTGTGTGTGATTGTGTGTTACTGGGGAGGGGTCATCATTGCAGTGATGCTACAAATGCTCTTTGTGTTTAACAGGTTAATGTACTAACCTGTAGGTGGCAGCACTCTGTCTCACGCGCACACACACACACACACACACACACACACACACACACACACACACACACACACACACACACACACACACACACACACACACACACACACACAGTCTCGATGTAAATTACTTTAAACCACCTTCCTCCTTTACATTAAACACATTACACACATTTGTTTGGTGCTGATTGTGTTTCAAGTGTTTCAAGGTTGTTTGGTTTAGAATTTCTTCCTGGGCCCAATTCATATCTAAAGGCATCCATTGGTGCAGAGGCAGACACAACAGGATAAGTGTGTTTGTCTCAAACTCCTGTCTGTCAAAGAGCCCCCCTCCTTTCCCAGCCTCTACTCTATTTGGGTGGCTATTACAGAGAGGGCAGATGGCTCATTACCATAAATAGGACAGAGAGAGAGAGAGAGAGTGAGGGGGCCGTGCACACAGACCAACGGGACCACGCAGCCCAAAATCCAAGGAAATGGGAGGCCGTTGCTAGGAGAGAGGAAAGACAGCTTTATGGCAACACAAAGCTGATTCCCCCATCCAACCTCACCCCCCCCCCCTTGTTCCGTGCTCTGGGAGCTGAGCTTTGAATCTTCTGGTTGAGGACAGATGGTCGATGGGCCTCACCGTCTCTACAGCTGGACGCAGGGTACACGGACACAGTCGGACCTGGCAGGACTAAATCACACCTCTTCCCGTCCAACGTATGGGAAGCAGGAGCAGTGAGCGCCGAGGCTCAGTCCTTCACCTAAGAATAGACGCACACTTGTTGCCCACAGGAAATGTGTGACTGTATCATAGGTAATATTAAGTGCTTGTCTCTGTAGGAGTACGATGAAAATCACACACTGAAGATAATCACAGGTTTTCTCTGCTTCCCTGTTGTTGCTACTTAGTTGTATATGGGTAGTATAGGGAAACTCGAAAATGAAACCTCGACCAGACCCTGATGTAAATGAGGACACACCTCTGTTATCTTTAATCTCACTCATTTGACCATTAAGCTGAGTGTTCCCATTTGAGTCACTGGCCTGGTTTGTTGCATGTATCCATTCATGTGCAAAACAGCGGAAGGTGGGGAGAGGTGAGCGGCCTTGCCCTATGGAAAGTATCTCAGTCAAGACCCCACCTCTGTAACAATAGCTCATCTGCTCTCACCAGACCTCAGGTTGAAAGGGCAAGTGCAGCCAACTGTTTCACAGACAGGAAGGAGGAGAAGTCAATGGAGAAAACAAGAGTCTAATTTCAATAAATGTATAACACCAGCTATAAATACTCAAGTGTGGTAGTTATTTGAAGCTACACTCAGATGCTTGTTTATGTTAATGTCCTGTCATGGGCTGTTATAATCATTGCTTGATTGGGTTGGAGACCTTTTGCATATTGTCCTCGGGCAGACGAACACCGAGCAAACTGGGGCGCCGGGATGTCTTTGACAGCGCCACATTTACGTGATGCGGCACGAGAGAGAGTTGTTGAAAAGGACGACTAACCGGAGCGAGGGGAAGGAAGCGTGGCAGCAGCATGACAAGTACGCAGCATCACCTAGCCCTCCGCCCCGGTTGCATAGGAACACGAGGGCCGTGCCTGCCCTGCAGACACACTCCCTTCCTCTCTGCTCTGCCACGCTTCATTACCCAGTGCTCAGCCAGGCACGGAGAGGCACTGCGCCACTTTCCCCGCGCTACGGCCGCGTGCCCGCTCTCAGCTTCACAGCCGGGCTCCGCGTGGACCCGGGACGGGCGTCTGCGCCCCTCAGGCGTCCGCCCCCCCCTCACCACCGTCCTATCAGACGAACCCAAGTGCCCACGAGGACAGATGTAGTGTCATGACATGCAATACAATATTAGCAGATTATTTTTTAGCTTAAGTTGACAGTAAACGCACAAAACAGCCACGTATTTCCTGCAACGTTGCCTCGTAAGTGGCCCGTCTCACTGCAGAGCTGGTAGTGCCAGACAGCAACACTACGGCACAAGTCCACTATTGTCCCACGAGATAAAGTGCTCTTGTGACCACGACGCGGCGGGGAGGGCCAGATGCCGCGAAGAGATAAGGCAGTGTCAAGAAACAAAGCCGTTGGTGCCGTGTTGTTGTTTGCAGTAAATTCACCCGCAGCGGACGAGGCGGCTTCGAGTCGCTGATGGAGGATTTTGAGTTGCAGGTTCGCTTCAGAGCTGGGGGGGTTCACAGTTCATTGACTCCCAGTGTTTATTTGCCTGCAAGGAGGAGTCATTAGGAGTGAATTACAACATTTAGATTGGCAATAGAACAGCCAGGCATCGATGGGTTAATTCATTTGCCCCTGCCTGTGGGCCTTTGTATAGCAGGGCAATTTGAAGGCTTTCATAAAGGGAGTCAAGCAGTTTTAGTGTACTTACAAATGCAAAGAGATACAGATATTGGTCAATAAAGTGGGAACAGCACTCATGGTGTTAAATAAAACACAGGAAAGTTTAGTGTTTGGTGGCGATTAAATAGTTAAGTCAGTTCAGCAAATAGAAGAATGTTTCATTTGTGTTTTGTTATTTGAGTGTTTTAACTTTTTTTTTTTACATTTACACAAATAGATCCATCATTAGTGATTGTAAACTGCTCACTTTTAAACACGTGTAGATGACATACATAAGAATTAAAACTCCAAACCGGCTGCAAATGGAAGCGGCAGAATCACTCCCATTCATCATTTATTGCTGGAAAACCCGTGACGACTAAAGATAAAATGTGGTGATCTGCAGTGTGATTCTTAACACTTTATATTATGCAGGCTGTTATACAGTACAGAGACGTTTATTGGGACTATAACTATATATGTGGTCATAATGTTTTTTTACTGCCACTACACTGTAGGTAATCTCTCACTCCCACTTAGTGCAGTGTGGAGTTTGTATTTTGTAGTGTGTGTGTGTGTGTGTGTGTGTGTGTGTGTGTGTGTGTGTGTGTGTGTGTGTGTGTGTGTGTGTGTGTGTTGTACTAATTATGCAGTTAGATGTTGTTACACTATGCTAGTGTCACATCTTACAATGGGATCAAGAATCTTTGCAATGTGCAATACTCACACTCAACATTCACGTTTCTTCATGTTTTAAGTAAATAGTTGACTTCTTTGTGTTCTGTAAACAAACTCTGGGAGAATCATTTTACTCAGCATCTGGTTACACAGTCCTGTTTCATTAAACAGATGAGCTCTTTTTCATTAAGCCGCCGTAAAATTGAATTAAGCATCTTGAGTCCACACTCCTTTCATAACCCTTCGCTGGAATGAGCTGACATTTGGGCATGTTTATATATGTGTTTGCCCAATCTAACCCGAACAAATAGACTGAATCAATACAGAATTACAGGATATTTGCTTGGCTGCTGAAAAGATCATTCCTCGGCCCTACATGTTGAGCATTTTATTGCCTGTGCATTAAAGGAGGCACTTATCAGCTGACAGATAACACACAATGGGCACACCGCTGACACAATTCATAAGGCCTGGTTAGCAGAAAGGATTGTCAAACAAAGGCTTCTGTAGGCAAACACACACTTCAGCTGCAGGATAACTGCAGCCAAAAGCTGCGAGGACCTCTAGGGAAAACAAACCTGAAGAACAAAGAAAGTGTTGCATTTGGAACAAGTTGACCACGCCTGGTTGCTCCGCTGGCAGTTACAGGGCGTGTATGCGTAACATTTACACTAATTTGACCACAAAGACACAAATGAACCCGCTTTAAGGCCGGAACTACTACAAGAAATACTTGAGAGGAATCAGTCAGTGGTGCTCTCCTTTAAATAAAAGTGGTGTGATCCTTGTAGAGCAATTAAGTCTGGACTTCTTGTGCATGTGTTTGCACAGCAGGTGGCCTCTGGCAGCTTCACAGATAGCTGCCTTCTTGTCCTGGGGAAAATGCAAACGCTATCCGTTAAACCAACAACCACTCTGATCACACTTATCTAGGATCTGGATACTAAAATCAAATGCTATAGAGATTCATCTGTCTTTAATCTACATCCCAATTCTCCCGATGACTTCTACAAAGGTGGTTCACACTAATTAGCCCATGGTGCCGACTGTCTGCAGCCAACTGGCGACAGCTTCCACGTCAAATATCGGTAAATGTTTGCTAGACTGTGGGTTTCCTTTATAGTTTTCTCCACTTTCCTGGATGTGCACCGATGTGTCAACATCTGTGCTCCCGTTCCCGGCACAAAAGCGGAACAGGAAAAAAGACAGTGAAGCCTGAACAACGGGGCCAAGGAGACGGCCCGGACGGGGAGCTGCATGCAAACAAAGGTTGTCGCTAATAGAGAGTTTTATGAGCTCCAGACCTGCTGAAATGGAGCGCGGCGCGCGTGCATCAGCTCTTATCGGCTCGCTGGCAATAGGGGAGGGTGAGAGCTTCCACACTTGCGCTCTGTAAAAATGGTCTGATTCATTTTCCGCATGAGAGGGTCTCACTGGGGCGGCATCAGACCAGCCAGTCCACCCAGATTTATGGACCATTAAAGCAGCAGGCCTCCTGACCGCCGTGCCACCATAGGCTGGCTGCTCACACACGCTGCACCCTCATTCACATTTGGTCACTACCCTCCATCACACTGGCTTCCTCATTGTTCATCCCTTCATCAGCACCACACATACTCCTCCTATACGAGCGCCGGCACGACCTCTATTCTTCACGTCACTCCCCTTTATACACAGTGAGCTGCTTCTTGTAATTATTTAACCTTTCTTAAACAGCATAAGCAGACTTTTTAATTGCATTTAATTATTTACATGTGCCACACAAATAAAAACGTGTCACTCCTCAGGAATCAGGATCAGGAAAGGCTCAAATACTGTTATGAGCATGTGTGGTGGTGGCCAGTGGGGCACGTTGTTTTAGCCTAACAGTTTTACAATCAGATTAGTAGCAATGCAGGCACACAGGCTAATGGGTCTGTCTTTTCAAGGCATCCTCAATCAACTGTTTCCCTGGTGATTAATGCATCTTGTTTTCCTCTCGCTCATTTGCTGGCTTTGCAACTTCATCATCCCTACGAGTGATACTGCAAGGAAAAAATGGGGCAGAGTCTACGCTGCCTGCTGGCCCTAAGAATAGCTCAGTGCGCAACACAGTGAAACCACAGGGATCCGAGAAAAGCTGCAAAAACTAAATTCAATTAATAGAAGAATACTCTGTTTTCAACATAGAATCAAGAAGGAAGTTACTGAAATAGCTTTCTGTAAATGATAAATAAAGTCACCAGTCAGGCATTTGCATTGACACAAAACTGCCATCACACCACTGCAAGCCTGTTCATCCAGTTTCAAGGAAGGTAAACACAAGGGCGTGCAGCAGCACCGGTGCATTCTGCATTTCCACAACTGCCTCACACACACACGCCGTCCGTTCAGGCAAACGGACGGACGGCCGGATCGGTCCGCAGAGAGCTACTCGTGAACGCTTTTGAAATGGAGTGGCTGGGATGAGTAAGGTATCACCATTATGTGAAAGTTTCAGTGTGGTGAGAAGTCTGTTGGCCAGTTAAGCTGCACTCCACAGAAAGCTGGGAAAGGACACAAAACCATCATCGCCTACAAAACCGGCTGTAGAAACACCTCCATAAAGTTGTGTTTTTGACATTTCACCAGCACAGACAATGTTTAATAAGACTTGCGACGAGTACAGAAAACATCATGACTCTATTTCCCCCACTTCTCTTTTCTTTGCTTTGTTTAAACGCTCAGTCTCCACACATGTTTGTTGTGTAACTATGGATCACGCATACTGGGCTCCTTGTATCGTTTACTGTAGGAGGGGCCCCATTGGAGGTCCACTATCGTCACATAGCTGGGTGTGGTGAAACATCCTTTCTCTCCGCCCCAACGTGTCTGTGTAGCCTAAATAACGCGTTAGTGTGCGTGTGTGCGTGGGACCTGTGCGTGTGTGTGCGTGTGTGGTGGGGGGGACCATGCTTGATCACAAACGAGCTTTTTTATGAATTTATAAATAATCTCGCTATTACTTAACTGCCAACAGTACTTTATAATTCACAAATTAATCACGCAACATATTTCTCTCGCGTATTTTATTATTGCGAGCAGCTGGCAGGAGAAGTGAAAGCACATTGCACGATGCAAAATAGGATGGCGTGCTCGTGCGCGGAGCTCCTGCGCTGCGGCAGTTGCCAGGGGAGATAGGAGGGGAGGGGTTCCCATTGGCTGAAGTAGGCCTGTTGCCATGGCGACGGCAAGGGGTTTGGTAGCGTTGCCGTGCGCTGTGCGATCTGCGCGCTGCGTGCATGGAGGAAGCAGCTGCTGATCTGATCTCTGACATTGTGCGAGACAGACATCTGAATAAACTGCGCACGGACGTGTCTTTAAACGCACCGCACCGGGACGCGCCGTGGATGATTGTAAGTACCCGCGCGGGGGGTTTCTCCCCCGGTTTCGCCGTGGCCGACTCGCGTTCGCCGGCGCAACGGTGTGCGTTTCGAACAAGCTAAAAGTAAATGTGGTCAAGTGACTTTGCTTAGAGCAGCCAGCATGGCAGATCAGGCGGCAGCATGTGGCCAGCTAGCTAATGTTAACGTTACTTCTCCCTCTCCTCGGGGTCGAAGCTTTATTAGTGGACGGCGATATTTAAAGCACCACAACGCGGTGGTCGTTTCCACTCAGGGGGAACAACAATAATGTGTCATTTTACACGTTTACCGTGTTATGCTAACGCTAGCAGTGCGTCTACTTCACTGACCCACCGAGCGACGGCTAACTCCACTTTGCCTCCCGGTTTGTGCTGGGTAAGGAGCTAACGTTGGTCATGTAGCAACTCCCGCAACGCACTTTAACTAAAGCTGAAGCGAATGTTACGAACTAAACGCAGATACGCTGCCTCGTAAAAAGTCCCGAGTGACGGGTCGCGTTGTGCAACAGTCCACGTCAGTGTGTGTAACTTTGCATTGCTCATTGTGTCTCGGGTCGTGGCTGCTCCTGAGTGTGGTTTCGAGTTGGTGGTGACTAATGTCTCAGCATATTGAACATTAGTATAATAAATAATATTCGTCAGGACCTTGACTTGATCCCGTTCTATCGCCACCAGAGCGGGCGTTCAATTAAATATTTCCATACTGGTGCGTCGACGCGTGTTTTTCGGCTGGTGTTTGATTGTCACTTCCAGTAGTTGCTCTGAATTCCTCATCTCTATAAGTAGTTGAACGTTTCCTGCTGTATATCGGCTGTAGCTGAGGTTTGGGAGGTTTCGCTGTCTAGTGGAGCACATGATGTAATGGATTATCATAAGATTGTCCCAGTTTCAGAGTGCTCCACAAACAATGTCAGCATGTAGGGGAAATATCTGTGTAATCCAGATACGCTTTACATGCTGCTGTGAAATGAGTTCACTCCTAGTTTATTCACCTGCCGTTGGAGTGGATCACTGTCATCTAAAGTTCATCGTGCTCTAAGGTTTCCGCTTATACTCAGGAAAAAGTAGTAGGAAATGATGTATTTCTTCGCGAGGTTATGACATTAACGCAGACCGACGTTCTTCCCTTTCCGTGGCCTGACAGTTATGAAAGCCCCTGTGATAAATAGAAGACAAAGGCAACGGGGGCTGAATGGACACAAACTAAACAATAAAGAAACAGATGTTGCCAGTGTGCCATTATTTTATTGCCAGGATCTCTGCGGTCATGTTGTGGGTCAAACCATCTGTTGTGTGTGCTGTTGTTTGGAGTTGTGGGGTGCATCCACTCCTGTACGTGTTCCTATGTACAGGAGCCTCTTAAGGGACAGGCTCCCAGAATAGATGAGGGTCCGCTAACTTGACGAACGTTCAACACTATAAATAAGACCTGTTGTAACCTAGTGATGTTATTGCTGATGTGGAACACCTTTTAATAGGTGCTGTGGTCTGAAGTTAGTACAATTGAATTATTGTTTGTTGTGTATAAGCTCATTTATTCCCACCATTAGCCTGCTGAGCTATTATAGTTACCATAAGTAGCATTTCAACCTTCCTTTCTATTTCAATATAAAATGAAGTACACGTGAAATATGAGGAAGACCATTCTTAGTGCATACTTTGGTCTCTATTTTATGTCTGTGTAGACGATACAGTGTTAACAAAGACGAAAGTAAGACGCCGCACTGATAGAACTTGAAACTGAAGTTCACAACTTGTTTATGTTCACTGGGTGACATGAGTCATAGTGACGTTTGGTGTTTTTGTCATTTAATCATGGCATTAAAACCTGGGCCATTGACGCAGTATGATTCGGACCACAATGAAATTAATCTGTACACACAGTGTTCTCAAATGTTCTCGTCTTTTGGTAAATACACACACCTTTCTGCAAAGCTGCGTCTTTGTTCTGAACAGGAAGATGTTTCTTAAGGCCTTTAATGAAGAATAAATTTGACCAAAGAGACCAGCAATTGCCGCTGCCCTCTTTCTGAGCAAGAGTGGCACAGAATCTGTACTTCAAAATGGTGGCGTTACTGTGTAATCAGTCTTATCACAGCGCTGTGTACTCTGACCCAGAGTAAAACCAAAGGTTGGGTCCTCTAAAATCCACCGTGATCTGGATCTGGATCATGGAAGCACACGAAACATGCGACGGTGAAGTCATGTGGAAGGAACCTCACAAGGCTTCACAAGGTCCAAACCCAGTTTCTTATACATTGGCGGAACTGAAGGAACAAAGCTTTATAACCTGCTGTTGTGTGAAAACCGTTCCACCATTGAGTCATTGATGACTTTGATTTTGCTGAGTGGATTGCTGGAGCAGCGAAAGAGGTTGAATAATTCAGTGATTAGCAGAATAGGGAACTTGATGGTCTTAATTACATAGAGTGGTTGTTTGATTTTAATGTTATAATGCGTAAAATAAATGAACAATGTGCGTTGTAACCAAGTGAAAGGCGTTTTAATGGAATCACGGTGAGGGCCTAGGTTGACTGTGCTGTTGACAATGCAGTCACACACGTGTCTGGGACCAGCCACTAATCAGTGGGCTCCAGCGCTGACTGTTGATGTCTGTCAGGGTTGTGAAGTCGTCTGCTTTAAGTAACCCTTCATCCTGCTGCATGTGTGTTCCATCACCTTTGTTCGGCCTCCGTGTCTGTTTGAAGGGGACATCCCCAGGGGTGTGTAGTCTTTTGTTGTCTTATATCTGAGACTTTCTGTTGATCAAACATAGGTGCTAGCTCTAAATTTGGCCCGCAGATGTTGGGTCTGTGACGGCCCTTCTTCACGTCTCTGGGCATGATTTTGTTTTCCTCCCCTGTTCAGATGATGAAATTGCTTTTTTTTAGGAGGTTTTACATCATTTAACGTCTCCTGAGAGATCAGAGTGCAGCCAAATGCCATCTATTTTTATCCCACAAGCTTTGCATTTAACAGCTGTCACAATTTTCCAGACTAGTGTAAACCTATTGTTGTTAATGTCATGACACCAACAAGAATGCGGAACATGTTGAGGTTTGGTTCAGCTATTTACTAATACATGGCATGAATGTAAATGTACATACATTTACAAAAGCAAAAGATACACTATGTATATTCTTGTTCCTGGTGTCTGTCTCTACTTCAGTTATTGTTTTGCATCTCTTGATTTGTTACAGAGGTTGTGCTCTGCCCCCTCCTCTCTTCTGCCCCTGTCCAACCCCCCGACTGTCCCTCTTCCTGTGTGTTTCTGCTGGTCTGTACTTAAACAGCAGCCCATTAGGGCCCACCTCATTAAAGGAAACACTTATGTCACACTTTGGTTGATTGAGAGAAAGGAAGAGGGGAGCACAACTGTCGGTTATCATAATGGGCCTTTGTCTTTTCACCCCTGGCTGAATTACCGGGATTTATTTAATGGCTGGTGTTGTGGAAAGTCTCCATGAATTTCCATCACAGCTCTGTGTACTTCAGCACAGGCTGGTCATAGCGTGTGCGAGTGATGCTGAATCTGGATGGATGTTTGGGTTTGGCTTGAACGGTGATGGTGTCGGTTTACCAGACATGTAAAGTCACCCACGAGGTTACAATGTGGCCATTAGGTTGAAAAGCAATGTCAACATGAAGCTGTCATAGACAACGAAAACAACAGTATTTTATACTGAGCCCAGAACTTTAAAACAGCTCAACTGATGAAGTACGAAGCCCAGTTTACTAGAGCGTGTCTAAAGCCTTGCTATTTTTAAAAGTCTAGCTTTGAGATCACATCACCATGGCGATTTATTGCAAAAAGGATTTGGAGGGAAATAATATTAACTTTAGCAAAGAATCCTCGAGGCCTTGTACTTGAGTTGCACCAAAATATCCTGTGATTCTGAAGGAGCGTTCAAGTGTCTGTCATATTATTGCTGCTTCATGTTTGCCCTTCTGCCGCTTTGCTCATTTTAGAAGCTTCAGTAAATATTTAAATTATTCTAAAGCAGGGTACTTCTAGCCGTCCTTGTGCTGTTCCCACTGGATCTGGCATAGATACATATGAAGAACTGCATTACAGCCTGCTCTGACGCCAGGCGTCGTCCAGGGGTGCGTTCAGCAAACCTCCAAAAGTAAAGGGAATTTCAAAGACTCTACCATTAAAGATGCGGGCCAGCTGGTCAAAGCCAGTTGGCGCTGAGCGTTTGTACACTGAACTTACAGGCACCTGACCCCAGAGATAAGGTTTCACTCTTGGCCGGGGGCGGCCATGTTCTTCCCGTCTGTTGACAGTCCAAGCGCAGCCTTATGTGTTTGGGTTTAGAATCACTGCGTGAACTTAATTGTTTGATAGTCCCCCCCCCGGCTGTTAAACCCTCTCGTCGGCCGCTACAGGTTCTGCTCGGGTGTTTGCCAGCAGCCTGCGAGCCCCGCGCTGGAACCCGTAGACCGCTGCTCGAGTCCAGCGCTGCTGGAGCGGGCCGCGCAGACACGTCTGTGCGCGGAGGCTGAATTTGTTTGCTGAAAATGAACTTCCTCAACAGGCAGGCGGTGTTTCCTTCCCTCCCGGCCCTCTGTTTAACACTGTGAGGTGAATACTGAGCGCTTCTGAAACATGACTAGAGCAAAAACAACTGCTCCTTTGTACGAGCGGAGTGTGGGGCCGTTCCTAAATCTTTGTGCGAGCTCGCTTTCTTCTGCTTCCACCGCGGGCGTCGCGTGGATTATTTTAATCCACCCAGTAGTTTCATTTAAAAAAATGTATCATTTAGCGGCGCTTTAGCAGTGGCCTGATTAGCCTTCACATTAATGGAGGCTTTATTTATAATGACATGATTGGACCCTCCTGTAAAATAAAGCGCTGCCACTTGGCCGCCTGGCTCTGGAGCAGCCTCTCGCTCCCCGTTCCTCCCGTTCCAGCTCACGCCCCTTTGTCTCATTCCCAGTTTTACAGCTGCAGCCAGACTGGGTCGTCACCTAAACATCAGTTAGGGTGTCGGATGACGCCCCCCCCCCCCCCCCCCCCCCCCCCCCCCCCGCGGGGGCCCTGCGGCACACCTTTGTTTATCTGTTGCAGAGGTGTAACTGGTTTGAGTCAACCGGTTTGTTCCTCGCGAGGAGGGTGTCGACCGGTTTTCGCGGCAGTTGCGCCCGAGCCTGTGTTGGGACACGTCGATTCGTCCCATGAGAGCGGCGTGCGGGAAGTTTTGTTCGGCGTCGAAGCTCGACCGGCGGAAGGAGCGCTGTGCCGGTGCGACGCCCAGGTCGCCGGTGGCCTTTCTGTTGGTGGAGAGCAGCGGAAGACTGCTGGCTTCAGCGTTTTCCGCGCGTATTGATCCCTCCACATTAGCTCTCTCTTCATGCACAGACATTAGCACAATTGCTTCCCTTACAACATCGGCTGCCGTGGCAACTGAGTCCTCATCGAGAGATTTCCTCCCAGGAAACATCTCAAAGCAGCACCTCTTCATTTTGATGCTGCCATCATCTCCCTTACATTCCCTCGTCCATATTTGACACATCAACGGCTTGATTTGCCACTTTAAGCTATCTCCATATGTCTTTGTGTATTTTTGAATAGGCTAAGTGCTTAACAGGATAAAAGAGCAGTTTGAAAGGGGTGAAAATGTGCCTTGGCACCTGCTGTTCGTGCCTGCCTGTTTGCACATGAATATGATGAGGCTGGCGGTGCGCGGGGCTGTTTTAACTTGCAGATGAGCCATCAGGTCAGCACCGTTGCAGCTTTGGTGCGTTTTCAAGGATGAGCTGCAGTCAACAGGCCGGTCCCGCTTATTAGCCGCCACTCTTGTCCCCTCGTTGCATTCCCAGACGCCGCTGGCTCTTTGATGCCTTCACAAGAGCGGTGATAGCCGCGATCATTGCGGCGGCAGCGGCGGTAATTGACCAGCTGCATTAATGGAGAAACACTTCCTGTGTTTGCTTGGAAGCAATACAGCTCTCCCCTCCATCCACTCCGCCTCTGTTGATATTCAAATGATGGCCTTCTGGATGAGCAGCTCCGAAGAGGATAAGCACTCTGCCACCCAAGGGCTCGGCCGAGAGCTCAGGGACCTGAAAATTGACTGAGGTGAAGCTCCCTTTGCTTTAAGGTTAATCAGCGGTCTGACACTTCACCAGGCCGTGACGTCATCTCATGTCCCAGTCAGCTGGTTACTCATGGCCCAGTATGGAGAGCATGGGCTGTGCTTTCAGTTGACTGGTGCTCCAGTCAACGCTTTCGCCGCACTTTCTAATCGAACCTGAACCTGACACCCGATTCAGGTTCAGGTATGGCCTTTACTTTTTGCCACACCCGTGTTCGCTTCTGGTTTGCCCTGAGCTCATTTTTTGCCATAGGCATTTGTTGTGTAGACTTCCCACCATGGTTTGCCTATCCAAACTTTCTTGTTCAGAAGTATCAGCACATACACAAACACACACAAAAGATTTCCAGAGAAATAAATAATATTTTTTCCCTTTTCTCTTTGTGAATTCATAATTCTTTCATCGTGGGCACACGTCATGTCAAGGGGTATGGAATTTCGGTCTCTTGAGCAGAGATTATCTTTTAACACAAATGGACAGTTCTCGTAATGCCTGACATCTGTTTGTTCTACTTTTGGTGAGAGCTGTGATTCATCCTAGACTCGGGATAACTTACAGTACACAGCCTACCTCAGTAGCACCGAGTCTCATCTGCTTCCCCATCTTGGCGTCTGGTCTCTATCACTCTTTCTGTGTTACTCTGGTCATCCATTATTCCCCTATTGCTATTTCCCCTTTTGCCTTCAGCTGTTCTGCTCTTTTGCTTTAGGCTTAAATAGCTCTTTGATTTCCATATATATATGCGCCACATGGAACATATGCAGAGGCTAGTATACAAGATGGACTCTTATGACAGACACTGAAACAAACCTGTATATAAGTATGCTTTTAAGGCTGAATAAATGATGAGCCTTGATTTAGATACCACTCCATGCCGGTGCTGCGTGCTTATGCCCTCATTGATAGTTGAGTGTTCATTTGGTAAATGCACTAATGTGTCCTTCTTCCCCCTCCTTCCCTTGCTGACTGAGTCTGACAAACTGATTTGTGTGTGCGCGTACGCTCCCTCTCATGTCTCACCCACTGTGCAAACACTCTTGAGTTTGACCCAGTTCTTATCGCTGTAATGAAAATGTATGTCAGTCTACTGCATTTTTCTCCTCAACCTTTCAACCGCGCTTCCATCTCAGTCCTTATGCAGAGCATCCCTGGACCATCCCAGATCCAGGGCAGGGTGTGTGCTCAGTATGTGTCTGTGTCAGGGGCAGTCACTATGGATTACTGACATTTGTACTGACTCTTGTTTGTGGGATTTCCTAATTGACATGATGACATGGTTGTCATGGAGACACCTAGGCCAGAAAGCTCGTTGTTAGCTGAGCAATAGTTATGTCTTCATGCTTGCAGGATCATAGGATTGTATATTGTACATTTACAATATTTCTTTTTGTGCAGACCTCACTAGATCAGGTTCAGTTACATCATTGACAGCATCAATTTTGTACAGGTCTTCTTAATAATAGCAGTTTTGGATGGAATTGGTTAATCATACAGAGCTCGTGGCAGTTTGTAATTCCTTAGTGCTGTTAAATGACTGACAACTTTATAGCCACTTTACTCTCCTTAATCAGGCTGGTAACAAATTGAGACTTGATTCTGGCTTCATCTAGATCAGCCTTTAAGAGCCATCCACTCTGTAAGATGGAGGACTTCCACTCCTTCTAGCAGTCATTGAATGGTTTCATGCTCATTTACTCATAACGAGCAGCTGAGTCTCGTCTGAAACGAGGTGGGCGTCAAGAAGTGGGGCCTTAAGTTGGTTTAGTTCCTTGAGAGGGTCTCCTCGAAGGTTCTTGGTCGGAGTCGGGAGTGATGAGAGTCAAAGGCCTCTCTGACAGAGAGAGGGCCAGAAGGCGTGAAAGAGGCCGACAGGCACAGCTACAGGGGGTGTGCCCCCAGGGGAAACTTAAGAAAACAGGGTCAACGCTTGGAAGAGCACATCATTTCAGTATGTTGGATCCAGTTATTCCACACCATCAGCAAAGCTGTGGGTGTGTATGTATAACCTGTTTAAATGATAAACTTATTCTCTCTCTCTCTCTCTCTCTCTCTCCATAGACCTCTTTGATTTAATGGGTCCAATTATTGGGATGTCACCAGATAAGAAAACGGAAATTCCGGGTATGCAAGAGGAGCGAACGGGGCTCAGAGGTGTTT
This sequence comes from Betta splendens, assembly GCF_900634795.4. NCBI lineage: Eukaryota > Metazoa > Chordata > Actinopteri > Anabantiformes > Osphronemidae > Betta > Betta splendens. The sequence continues at coordinate 9,217,129 of NC_040895.2, forward strand.
GTGGTGTGGGAACGCTGCCTGAGGCGGAGTGTGCGTCCAGCCCACTGGCGACCAGCGTGGATCGCACCGGAGGTACCGAAGATGAGGAGCTCACTAACCTCAACTGGCTCCACGAGAATTTGCTCCAGAACTTCACCCTCGGGGGCCCCGAAGCTCCAACCAGCGGCAGCCCCCTCTTTGACATCGAGGGCGACTACAAGTCCAACCAGGGCCCATCGTCATCTTCCTCATCGTCATCGCACGGCAGAAGCAGGGAGCGGGACTCACTGAAGTCCAAGCCCCCTTTCTCGTTCTCTCTTCTCATCTACATGGCCATCGAGCAGTCTCCCAGCAAGTCTTTGCCTGTTAAAGAAATCTATGGCTGGATTCTCGAGCACTTCCCTTATTTCTCAAATGCCCCCACTGGCTGGAAGAACTCAGTCCGTCACAACTTGTCCTTGAACAAATGCTTCCGTAAGGTTGATAGGAGTTTGGGAAAGGTAGGTTCACACTCAACTATGATACACTTTGTACAGATTCATTCTTTTTTTCAGTCTGTGGCTTCTACTGAAATAGCTCTCACTACTCTATCTTTGTTGGTTGTGTGTTAAAGTTTTCATAGGCCAGAATGTGTCATTTAGCAAAGTGCTGCTTTGGAGTCCTCCATTGCAGCGCGGCTCATTTGTCCGTGTCCAGGACAGTAAGGCAGCTGTAGGGACCTCCTGACTTTGCAGCGATAAGGAAGGAATCAAGTCAAGGTCACACATACTCCTTCAGAGGAAACGCTAACACAGCACACCAAGATAGGACTTTATCTCCTGAAACAGTGCAAGGTAGTGAAACAGTTTTAATCAAATGGAAAAGAATCTTGCATTTAAAAGTCTAAAAACGACAGAAGGAAGAAAGAAACGTGACCTAAAAGCCAGATGGGAGTTTGTGGGAATGGTTTTTGTGAAGGGCACGTGTCCTGTAAAGAAAGACACATGACGCGTCCTGCCTGTAAACTGAATGGGATATGAAAGAAACATGAAATTGTTAATTTCTTGTCTCCAAAGTTAAAATTTCCATTTAGGTCTTTGGCCTTTGGAAATTATAAAACAACTTCCCTGTTTTTTTTGGTCAACGTTATTTTGAGCTAGTTGCTTTATCGGCGCTGTGATTTGTTTTCTAAAGGTGTCTTTAAACAAACACTCCCACAGATGTTTTCACATCAGAGCAAAGTCCTGATTGTTATATGGAAGTTTGTTTCCGGGTAGGAACAATGAAATGATGCTTTTATTCATTTACTATAAGATGCTTCATGTTGAGCCTTGAAAGCAGCCGCTTTCTCTTCTTTCTAAACTGTTTGCATGCGTTGCCCAATTTGCCTAAAACTGCTCCGTGGGGTGACGGTCGCCGCGGTAGCCATATTGCGCGTCGGTGCGGGCGCGGTGGCGTGCTGCGCCCAGGCTGTGGCTGGCTAGGACCCCGGAGCTTCCCAACATGGGAGGGGACGGCGGCGGGCGCTCGGCGAGCAGCAACATGGTGCGGTGCAGGCCGCTCAGCATGCAGGTGCACAGTGTGAAGCAGCACCAGTTTCACATGACACACTGGCTGGTGGTTTCCGTTGCCATGGAAACATTTCCTTCTTCCTGCATCAGGGCTGGCTGGTAATCTGAGTCAAGGTTATTCTCCACCCTCCCTCCCTCCCTCCCTCACTCACTCTATTCTCCTCCCAGACTGGGCAAGAACACGCCGCCATCAGATAAAGTGACAGTTAGCACACTCCTGCACACATCAGCACACAAATTCATTCTTTACACAATTGCTGTGGGGCAATTGTTTCCTGCTGTCTGCCAATGTCTAGTCCTCTTTGTTCGCTTTGGAATTTTGGAATAATCTAGACGTAAATGATTTGTTCAGCATTTTTAAAAGAAGGAAATAGATAAATGAATAAAATGCTTGCTTAATTGCTGTGCAGATCGACAGTTCCCGACTCGAGCTCGAGACTTTATAAACGTCTGAACATTTCCGCTTTAAGAGCATATAGACCCTTTGCTGCAGCACATTCCTTACTCTACCAGGCCTATGGAGGTTTGACTGTACCTGCTCTTTGTTATAGGCCAATGGAAAAGGTTCTCTGTGGTGTGTTGACCCAGAATACCGCCCCAACCTGATCCAAGCCCTTAAGAAGCAGCACTTCCCTGCCGCACATGCCTTCTGCACACCACCCGCCTCCCCACCCAGGTAAATTAAACTCACTATTATAGCTTTCCTTAACTCCAGTTAGTTCTATTAGTTACATTTCACATTATTGATTATTATTTGAGCGCCTTGGCCTTCATGTCTTTTGTTTTCCTTCTGCAGTGCCTCTTCACCCCCTCGCCACCTTTTTCTACAGGGCTGCTCATTCAAAGGTGAGACCCAAGTAAAGCTAACAGCAGTGAAACCTACCTGCCCAGCAAGAATCTACATATGCAGTATATACAGATCCAGTGCCATTTTACGGCTTGTGTTTGTGCAGTATTTTGATTATGTTGCCTTTGCACACGTTTGCTCCCAGAACATTCTGCATCACCGTGCCTTTACCTTCAATTCTTGGTTTGATTTGTTGCTTTCAAGTCATTGATGCTTCATGTAGACCGTATGTTTGAGAGCTCCCAGTTGACGTCTCAGCCTCCTCTTCGCCCCCTCCTGCCTCTTGGATTTGTAACCTTGACGACAGGCAGAGGTTCTGCTGGTGCAGAGTGTTGAGCACTCAGTCTCACTGTAATCATTAATAATTTAGTGCCCCAGAAGTGAGCTATGAGGCTTTTACACACTTTGTCATTTCTGAAAAAAGATTAGATGCACTTTGAATATCAGTGTAAAAAATGTATCCACTGGTTTGTTTAGGTGAATCTTTTGCATATATCGTCTGCCCAGTAAACATGACAGGATCATTATGTGTTTCCTGTTTAAATTGCTGAAAAGAGCCCAGTCCTCCCAGTCATTTCAGAGATGCCATGCTACCATTCACTCTTTAGGACTGACCATCATGCATGTTCTCTCCTCTTCCAGAGTCTGACATTGATGCTGCCACTGCCATGATGCTCTTAAACTCTGCCCCTGGGCACCACGTTGACCCATGTAAGATAATCTACAGGCAGCCTTACCTTCGCCTGTTTGCCCCCGACATACCACCCTCTCATTGCTTAAGTCTTTTTATTTTGCTTTTGTGATGTGTACATCTTGTTCTTAGAAACATTTTGCAGTGGAAATGTTTTGAGAACATTACCATATTCAATGTGCATAATTATAGGTAGTAGTTGTTATAAGGTTATATAAACAATGTTGACATATAGACACCTACAAAGATCATTCCATGTGTCTGGGATTATTATACATAATTATATTATACATTGTTGCATTAAAAAGATATTTTTAAACCAAAATGTTCCTCTTACATCTGCAGAAAAATAACAAAAGGTCATTGAGTGCAAAGTTATAATAGGATTTATATAAACTCACATAACTACAACTGCAGCATTTAAAGCATTTCCCTGTAAAAATTCCTTTAAATCATGAACTCATGACCGTTTCCATCTTCTGCTCTCCTCAGGCAACTCTGACAGCCCGCTGGACCTCTCCAGACCTGACTCGGTTCTGGTGAGCAGCGATCCAAAACAGGACCACAACTACAGCAGCGTGGCCCTACAGCGCTGCTCCTCCCGCTCCTCCTCCTCGTCTCTCTCCTCCCTGGACGAGGGAGGCTGCGATCGCAGACAGTCCCGCCGCGCCGGCAGCGAGGGCTTCCACAGTGACGAGGACTCCGACCTCTGGGACGAGAGGGGCGTCCACCCGACCGCCCGACGTCCGCCCGCCATCAAGTGGCCCGCCGGCAAGAGGGCACGGCGCGAGATCAAGCCAGAGCTGGACGAGGAGCTGAAGGAAGCGGCGGGCTCCTTGCTGCACCTCGCTGGTATACGCAGCTGCACGGAGACTTCCAAACGCACTGTCAAGAGCACAAAACTGAACAGGAAATGAAGATTCTTTTTTTTGCCCTCAACAGACTCCGGACCCTTTGAACCCTAACCTCTTACCCCTGATCGTGTGTCCCAGTGTGCCTCCTTCTCCTTATCTGATCGTTCATTGGCCATTTTGAGCCTTTTTGTTTGAAGATATCACTGTCCAACAAAACAAATGGCAATAGTATCGTTCAAACAGGAGAACAAAGCCATAAAGAGACTTTTGTACCTTGGGGGTAACTGCTGGGGATGGGTGTGTGGGCTATGGAGAACCATCAAGATACCTATCCAAAACGACCTGCCTGCTTGAGTTGGGTTAGAAGATTGTGATCGAAGACGTTTTTCTCTGACAGACAAAATGGCAAACGCTGAAGGTTTCTATAACTCAAAGCATTGCATGCTTCCTCCTCAAACCTGTATCCTCTTCCAAGTGAATCTATTTATGAAGCGAATGAGTGCATGTTTGTAACAAACAAGATCTAACCTCCTCCTGGTGTTATCAGTTCCTCCTTTTTGTGCTGAAGAAAACAACTCCACTGTTTTGAAAGGAATTCTTGCTCTATGAGTCCTCTCCTAAGAGAGCTGCAATAATTAATACACAACCATAACGTTTTGTGACATTACTTCATGGTGGCATTCTTCAGAGTTGAGTACGCTAGTTAAACTTTACAATTAAGAGAATGACTGGAGTAGTATTATGATCTTGTTCGATAAACTTATTACACAGGAGCTCCGGCTCTGTTTCAGGATTAGCAAGATATGGAAATAGTATTACTCTGCCACTGCCAAATTTAGTTGCAAAGTTAGCTACGCTACTTGGCTCAGTTCTGTGCAGCCATTACCGCGCTTTGATATTGTTTCTGCTCATCCTGTCGATCTCTTTCATCCATCAGTGAGTTTGTGTGTGTGATGACATTTAATGTGCAGACACAGGTTATATATTCACGTGTGTAACTGCCTATGCAAAGTGAGCATCTGCCATGTATTGCCAGATGTTCACTGTGTGTTCATAGGTTTAACCTCCCCAGTTCCTTTTAAGTGCGTGTGTATCATAGTGCATGTCGACTTCAGCCAAACCTTCATGATAGAGAAGACACTGAACTGGTCAGCCTGTTTAAAGTAGTCGTACTGCTCCAATGAATGTGACTGGTGTCCTGACAGGTCTCCTTGCTACAGCTGTATTGTAGAGCTGGTTAACAGTGACAACGGGTGTGGACAGTAAATTAGCCCACATGTGGGGTTGCAGCAGTTTTATTACATGTGGTCTCCTGGTTTTTTTGATATATGTACTTCATAAAATGATACAGCAAATCCTCTGCTTGCTGTTAATGTGGCCAAATTAACTCGCAGCTCGAAGAAGACTTTGTCTGTTTTGGTTTCATTTAAATAAAAGGTAGTTGATCAGAATATATTCCTGGTCGGAGAGAACAGGACTTGATTTGAGCGGCCGCTCGCTGGCGAGACGTTGGAGACCTGTTGCTGCTCTCACCCCGAGCCCTCGGTTCTGGCTGGCCACCAGTGTTTTTATCCTCGCTCTTCCTCCTAGAACAAAATAAGGAAGTGCACGCTCTCTTCTCAAGCTGTGAAATGGAGTGTTTATTGTCAGTCGATTGCACGCAGCTCGCTGAGGGGAAGTTGTGAACCGCTTTTCGAAAAGGCCACAATTCTCATTTAAGCTCCAGCAAAGGCTGCACAGTCGCACAGCGTACAATAAAAAGGTAGCACGGAGACGCACAAGGGTCACGCACCGAAAACGAGACGATTTCTTCCCACATACTAGATCACTTTGTGTCACACTGACTGTTAGTTTAGCATGTATGGTCAGTGCCAAACATGTTTTTGTGCCACTGATATAAAAGGACCATAGTCGTTCTATCCCCCTGCTGCCACGATGTACATGTGATTTAGAGTAACTACGCCCTACTTTTCTGAATCATCCTAACAGGAAATGGGAGAGTGCTCTGGTCAGTGCAGTGACTTGTTTTTGTCACTTTACAGTGGGAACTGGTCTCAGCAGAGTAAGCTGCAGTTCTCAGAAGTAATACTTGCATACACTGGTTTTGTTTAGCTGTGAAAAAAAGAACAAGGTATTGTTCATGAATCATCAACTTATTTATGACATTAATTTATGGGATTATTGAATGCATACTCTATCAAACACTGGTCATTTCAAACAAATGACCAGGCACATTTATTTCTTTCCCTCTGTGAACGCATCTTAAGTATTTTGTTTTTCCCCTTTGTTTATTTTCCAGCAATACACCATTCTCTGTTTCACTATGTTATAGTGATTAAGTATTTTGCCAATATCTATCATCTCTAGAGCGGGTGTTTTGTTTTTAAATTAACCATTACTGCCAGGTTTTCTTGATGTTTTGTTTTGCTCTTTGTCAGGTTGGATAGAAGACAGTTAATTGACATTGATCCTGAAGCCTTTTGTTGCCAAAACTGATGAACGGCAGGGTAACACGTTACCCACGTGCTGTAGAAGCTGATTGACTCTTTTATTTTTTATGTTTGGAGATAATTACATATGTAGTCCAAATTGAAGACTAGTTCTTGGTCTGATCACAGTGTAATAATATTTTTTCAAAGGACTCGCACTCATAACTCATGCTTCCAGGTATTACGGGATGTTTAAATTGTTCTGAATGCCACTGAAGACTGGAAGCGACTAACTCGGTCCCCAAGCTGCTGCTGCGTAGTTGCAGACATACATTTAAATTTAGGCATGAATGCACAGACGAAGAGGAATCTCATCATCATTATTATTATGTCATTCTTTCTGTAGCACTTGCAAAAGAGACATTATGTCGGTGTCAAAGTGACACCGGGTCAGTGAGATGGCGCGTGAGTGAGTGACCTGAACGTTACCCATCTCAGCACCCAGTTGCTTTATTGCTCAACAGCTGTTATTGAATATTGATTATGTGATTCTCCAAATTCTGTTGCAGTTCCTGTGGGTATAATGATCATTTAGTTGCATTTGACAAAGCTGCCAACCCAGTATCAGTTTGTGTCAGTTGTCTGCCATGTCTATTGAACCGACACACCTTTTGGTTTTTGTATGCTAACCTCTGTTGATAAAATGTTTATAAGATTTATTTTCGCCAAAGATATGCAATTGCATTATATATGGTATTACAAAATATTAATAAAAACCTGTTCTTGTTACCACTGTGTATGTTTTGATTCTAGTCTGAGCTCCACCTCAGCATTTTATCACCAAATTAAGACTTGTCATCTTTACATTTGGAACCTACACTTAGATCCACATTGCCACCTGCTGTGAAGGCAATAAGATCAACATTTCAGCTAATTATAGTCTGTTCATTAGTGTGGCTTCATCTCCATGTGGCTGCTTTCTCAGTTTTCATACAACCTTTTTTACAGCTGGCAAATATTTCCCTACAAGTCCAGCAGTTCACTGCTGTTTTGACTGCACACACTGAGCTCAGCACTGTGTCGGCTCCACCACACTTTCTCTTTTCTTCTGCTTGTCTTTTAAAAGCACCAACATGGCCGACTGCCAGAAATGCACCTCGCATTAATGTAAATTCCAGGGCTGTGCCAGTGATGGATGTATCATCAGATGTTCTAACGACACTCTTTGCTGTAAGTTAATTAGTCATGGAGGACTGTGGGATGAACACAGTGTGACCCTGAACAAGGGCTTGTCTGAGTAGCCTCAGGGCCATTGGCGCAGCTCTATTGTTCAATAGAGTCCTGTGTGTCGACTGGAAGAGGGGGGCTTCTCCCTACTGACTGCCTCAATTCAGCTGGAAATCAGAGCAGCATCACCTCCCCCCCTCCCACACGGCCCTAGCAACCACGCCACGCCGACAGTTGCCAGGCAACCAGACAATGCTGGAGCCACTGGCTGTGGTGTGCGTGTGAGAGAGTTTGCGTTTTTTGCCTGTATGCATTAAAGATCAGCGACAGTGAGACAGCACTAGCAGAACTGTTCTTCTTTGGTACAAAACACTGAAGCAAAGCCTTTCTGTGAATATTAAAAATGTAACAGCTGATACAACCCAAAATACACATTCAGACTTCTTTAAAGTAAAAGTAATACTCTGGTGGAAATAAAGAGATTATTATGGATTAGGTGAAAATAATCATGTAGGATTTGCGCAGTGATGGTTGCATTAGCAATGTGGCATTTCACTTCTAGTCCAAATGAGGTCATGTGCGTGTTAGAGTCTCAGACTCACACAGAATATCCTTTATGGTGCTACCTTCTTGCAATTTCTGACCTCATTTGTTAATGCAACCCTAATGACACTCAAGCTCAGAGATAATAATAATAATAATAATAATAATAATAATAATAATAATAATAATAATAATAATAATAATAATAATAATAATAATAATAATCTTTTGCAGCATAAAGGCAATCATAAATTGCATTAAGAGTAATTGGGAAAGATGTTTTTTTGCATTATATATTGTATACATTATTTGGCGTTGTACTAATATCAAATTATACTAATGTTACAATTTCTGTAATATACAAGTGTATAAGCCATTGTTTTAAGTATAAAAAGTTTACAAGCATGAATAGAAAATAATGTAATGTATAAACATTATAGGTATATGTGATGCTAGCAACTTTCCTTTTTTAATAATATTATTAATTGTTATGTTATTAAATCATCACTGTCATTAAATTACAAAGTAATTCACTACTTGAAAATACAATGAATATGAATGCATATAAGCACACATTCAAAAACTATACCAATTACTAAGTAACTGCAGTATTTGCTCTCAGGTGAAGTGATGTTTTTAGGGGTCCGTCAGACGCCAGGGGGCGCCCTACTCACACCGGCTTGCTGCTCGTCTCCTTGTGAACTTTGACCCCGCTTCTGTCTGTTCGGCTGTCAAGCGAGGAAGAATTTACGCGTTGGAAAATGACAGTTATTGCCTATGAATGGACTGTCGGGCTCTTTTACTAGCCAAGTAGTGACTACAGTCTCTCTTTCATACGATTTTCAGACGCTGGTGGATACCCGGCCGCTGTCAGAAGACGCTGACCTATATGTGCTCTTCCGTGTCGGATTTGTTTTGCTACATTAGCTAGTTAGCTGTTAGCTGGTTAATAGACTTTATCTCTAATCGTATTTCTAACGTAATTTTTAAAATGCTGTAAAGTTGGAATTACATCCGCCTTTACAGTGCAGCGTAGATCAGATGACCATCACCAAGTTCTATCAGTGGTTCTTATGACCGTCACTCTTTAAAAATGTTTCAGCGGTTAGTTTTACCGAGTAACGGAACAAACCGTCCTGAAGTAGCGTTGCTTACGGTGAGCTAAGCGACCCGAGTTGAGCCAGGTTAAAGCTCACCGTGTCCGTCGCGGCAACGGCCACCGTTCAACTGTGAAGAGCGTGTTCTGCGCCCGACAACCACCAGCTGGTTAGCGGCGAAGCTAGCTAGGATAACGTTATTTAGCATCAGCGCGTTGAAGGGACGTTTCCTACGACGATGGCTAACGTTACAGACCTGCAAACCAAATACACCAAACTAGCACAGGAGTACTCCAAGGTAAAACGAACTCCACCAGCGCTATGCTTGTTAATTACGGACAGTCTGAAGTTAATAACGGATTATCTGACGCATGGGGGAGATTTGAGAAAGTTGTCAGTGGGTTGTTCACTTTGCTTTGATATCTAACTTTGCTAATAGGCTTTCATATTTTCTTGATGATAATAGTCGTTTATAATTCGTATTTAGGCATGCTCAAGTCACGGATTTTGTTTTTAGTCCTGGGATGTTGTGATGGTTTACTGTAATGAGCTTCTAGATTTCTTACTTGAAAATAAGAGCATATCAAATTTGTATGTATATGATTCAGATCAGCCTCTGGTGACGCATTGATGTCGAAGTGTGGCCAGCTGTATTTTAACATTTTACTTTGCCAGTAGACACCCAGTGATACTATAGCCTACATTTATGTCAGCTGACCGCACAGGGAGTGTGCCTTGTTTCCAGAGCAACACTCAGGAACTGCTGACTATGTAACTGTCATGTGTGCTCACATTGTGCCTCATAAATGTTGTAGTTAAATCACAAGTTTACGCTATGCCTTCAGTTTTACATTTTCTAAAACAGCAACTATACGCATGCATACTGTGTGCCAGAGATGATCTAAATAAAAGCAAATGTGGTTACATGCACACTGTTATTCTTATTTGAGAAATTGAATTTGTTCTTTGTACCAATATTTTTGTGTTCGTAGCTCCGTGCCCAAAATCAGGTACTGAAGAAGGGAGTTGTGGATGAACAGGCCAACTCTGCCTCGCTTAAGGTACTGACATATGAAATTTAAACTAACTAGTCATGAAGAGAGCTATGGAAAATGTTTTATACGGGTTGATTTTCATGATAGTTCAACACCTAGTTTTTAACTTGTGCCTGTCATGTGCTTTGTGCCATTATACCAATTTCTTCCTAATCAGGATCAGCTGAAGCAGAGGGACCAGAGCCTTAGGAAGCAGGAACAGGAGATGGACAGCCTCACCTTTCGAAACCAACAGCTTGCCAAGCGGGTCGAGTTGCTGCAAGAGGAACTAGCTGCAAGTGAAGCCAAGGGCAAAAAGGGGAAGGTAGGGAAATGCAGGGGACTTGTCACAATGTTTGCTCGAATGCCAAATAATTGTGCTCATAAAAGTAAGGATAGCAAAGATGTATGACTATGAATTTACCTACCTCCAATAATGATTATAATTTATACTAATACTTAGAAAGAATGAAGCTTATGAGTAACATTCTCTCTGATTTTTATTTTTATTTTCACAGAATAAAGGTGATTCCCCCTCACAACATGGCCTACAGACCCAAAGTGTTTTTAATGAAGACTTGCGAAAAAAGATAGAAGAAAATGAACGACTTCACATTCAGGTAAGCTGCCGTGTTGTTTTGCACCTTTTTCTGATTTAAAGATTATCTCATACAAAGTTTTTCACTGTATGCTCATTAGTTCTATGAAGCTGATGAGCAGCACAAGAAGCGAGAGTCCGAGCTAAGGTTGCGGCTAGAGGAGCTGCAGAGGGACTCTGAGCAGCATCAGGCTGTAGTGGATGGGCTCACCACAAAATACATGGAAACCATTGAACGGCTTCAGAATGATAAGGCTCGTTTGGAGGTGAGTTCAAATAGGTTTGGAGGGCCACGTACATGATGTGTCTTAGGGTTAGGGTTACGGTTAACCCTAACCCTATGTTTTAATGAAGTTGAAAAAATTGTGGTTTTTCCTCATAGGTAAAAACACAGAGTCTGGACAGGGAAGCAAAAGAGTGCAGACTGCGAACAGAAGAGTGGTAGATCTTTTTTCATTAATTTTACATTAAAGCTGGATTTATTTGCTTATACTCTAACCTTTTTGCATATGTTCCACACTTAATTAATATTTGTGGTGTTTTTTTGGTGTTCAACTAAGAAACATACATTTTATCTAAACCATTTGTGTGTTTCCTGTATTAAAATAAGTTTGACAAGTATCTGTTGCTTCATAACATTATAACATCACAGATATTACATTTACATTTAGTTTTTGTGTGCTCTTAACAGTCAGCAGCAACTGAAGCGGTGTCAGGCAGAGCTGAACAGACAGGTGAAACAAAGCAGCAGTGTTATCCAGGAGAAAGTTCCATTCAATGACACCAGTGAGTATCTGGCACTAAGCCACATGGGCAACAAGGATGGGCCACAGAGAAGCGATCTCTGAGAACATTTATGTCTGTGTCACTGATACCATAACAGCATTCTGCCCAGGAGTAAATACTGTAATGCTACACCAAACTGTAATATTGCACGCAGGGAGGTGGAAGGCTAAAGCATTTAAGCCATGCTTGTTGGGGCAATACAGATCAGTACAGAGAAAGGGGTTGTGCTCTGGTTTAACTGCCCTGCTATGTCTTCCTGCAGAAATAATTGATTACAACAGTTTAAATGTACCAGCCCACAATCGAAGGCATCAGGTAAGCAGAATAACAGACCTCCTGTGTTAGTGAATGTATAACGTGTTGTTTTTCTATGACTAAATGTATAATGTTCTTACTTTGGATGTAGGTCAAAGCCCGGGATGTGTCAGGACAGGCTCTGAGCTTCCTTCAGGACCTTGTGGCTGCTCTCTTAAATTTCCACTCCTACACAGAGCAGAGAGTACATATTTACCCACTGGACTCCTCTATTGAGCTCATTTCTCCTCTTAATCAGAAGGTCAGCAAACTGTACACAACAAATACATACAGCCTACAAAAGATGTGGTCCTATAGCATTTAGGAACTTGTGAGGTATTTCTTGTAGAATCTAAAAAGCATAACTTCTTCCCACCCAAGTTCTCACAGTATCTTCATGAGAATGCAGCTTATGTGCGCCCCCTGGAGGAAAGCTTTCTGCAGTTGCACCAAAGCATCACAGAAGACACAGTTACAATACTGGTCAGTAGTCTTTGAGCAGAAATAGCACTTTGATTCTAATTAGTCACTTATTCTATTTTTTGCTTTTGAATTGAAGGAAACTACACCTAAACTGAAGAGTTTTGCTGACAATTTTTCCTCATATACTCATTTTCTGCAAAAGATTCTTCCCTACCAGCTGAAAAGGTCAGTGTGTGTGTGTAGGATAGAGAAAGGAAGTAGAGAATGCTGTACTTACTTGTATTTCCTCTTTTACTTCCAGCTTTGAAGAGGAGTGTGAGGCACCTCTCTGTACTGTTGCCCTCAGTGCAAAAAACCGGGAGCTGCAGAAGGACATGAAGAGAATGACCTCTGTGTTTGAGAAACTGCAAAGTTACATTAACCTTTTAGCCTTACCCAGTAGGTTCCTTTTTGGCTCAAAATCTAGTGCAGATAACACTGGACAGCATCATCTGTTGATACAATGTGCTTTTCTTTTACGTGTCTCAGGTGTGCGGCAGGATGCCATGCCACATAGCAGCACCTCAGCTGTCTTCACCCAGCTGGCTGCGTACCTACACAGTCTTCACGATGCTACAAAAGGCAAGCAACATTATGAACCCTTTAACCTCAAGGTTTTCTATCAAGTCTCCCAAAAATTGTGTTTGTTTACATATTATTATATTGTTAAACTGTGTGTTTCATCCCTGTGTGCTCAGAGATGTCAAAGCATTACAACCAGAAGGCTAGTTTAGAGCAGGAGCTCCCCACTGTCACCCAGAAGCTCTGTACTACTACTGACTGCCTGCTGGGATCTCTGGGCTCGCTGACAAGTAGCACTGGCAAGGTAAGGCCAATAGGGGGCAGGCACAAGCCAGGTTTATATTTCTGCCTACATATCAGATGTTGAAGCTGTGGGTGCTGCTTGTTAGATGCAGTGCTTAAACTAGCAATCCTAAGAAGCTTTGGGTTTTCATTGCAAAGCCATCATGTTGGTAATTTGCCACTCATGTTATAACATAGATTGTCAGGACACAGGTGGGCAGCAGTTAAATGTTCAAAGATGCTGTCCAACTCACAGTTTGTACAGCTGCTCCCCTGCCAGACTAAAGCGATGAATGATTGCTCTTTTTGAATTAAGTGAACCGTTGGCTGAGATGTGTGTGCCCATGTCAGGCACATTACGGTGGGTTGTAGTGTGGAAAAACATATTGGTGTGAGCTGTATTTTTAGAGTGATCATCTCTGTAGGCAAAAGCTTAATTACTCAAACATTTATCATCTTTGACACTTTGTGGTGGAATCATCTCTGGACCATAAACACTGATTGGTTTGAGGTTAAATGGAATGCTTAGTATCTTCATTGGAAAATGTAGCCATTAATTAGTCCTTTGTTCTTCTTTTGTTTAATGGTGTCACTGGTTTGTTGCAGATTGCCACTTTCTTCAGCAACAACTTGGACTTCTTTACCTCATCAGGCTACAGTCCAAGAGGCAGCACATTAACCATCAACCCACTGCAAGCAGAGAATATGCTCGCCAACAAAAAGAAAGCAGCTGCCTATATCCAAGCTATCAAAAAGGTTGGTAGCCTAAATGTGCTGTCTGTTCCCTTATGACAGTGTGAATGACATTACACCACTTCTCTCATTATTTTACATTATATTACAAAGAACACATTTACTTAATGTACTATGTTTTTATAAATCTTTATAAATGTCTTTTTACTTGTTTTTTTTAAGCCCAGACCACAGTCTGTTCCATACACGGAAGCCTTGTCAAATCGTCGAATACTTACCAGCTCTACTGAAAGCAGAGAGGGTCTGACTCAACAGGTATAAAACACTTTTTATCAACGAGTTTAGTTGATGTTTATTCATTAATTTAAAGAAGGAACTCAGCCTCTAGTTTTGTGGACAGCATAATAATGGTAAAATCCCTTGTTCTGTTTTTGTTTGTCCTGGAAAGTGGGAGAACAGCAATGGCTGCTAATAAAATAGAAATGTTGAGGAAGTTTGGACATGAAAGTACAGAGTACTGGAGAAATGTGTGGTTCAACATGATGCAACACAGTCTCTGCTTAGGGACAGGCATTTTTTGGAAATGTTACTTGGGTCAAAATGCTCAAATGGTTCACTGTCTTGTCACTGTATTATGTAATCATTAATAAACGTATTAGAATAAACATGGTTGTGATTTAGGACTCCCCATTTTTAAACTGCACTGTCATGTTTTGAAGAATTATTACAACCTGCTTAGTTGTATTGCTTCACTGTTTCTTTCTAAACAATGTTGCGTTTTCACTTTTCTCAACCTTTGCTGAGCCACCTTCATATAAGATCACTATAATTGCCCTTCTTCCAATTGGCACCTGCAGGTGCAGCAGAGCCAGGAGAAGATCGCTCGGTTGGAGCAGGAGAAGGAACACTGGCTCCTGGAGGCCCAGCTTGGGAAGGTGCGGCTGGAAAAGGAGAACCAGCGCATTGCAGACCTGGAAGCACAGCTTGCAGCAACACTAGCAGGGAGTCCGAGCACTCAGGCCATCATAACTGGTATATCTGCTCAGACCCTTGAAGAAGCAGAGACTGAGCAGAAAGCTGCAGGGAAAGAGACTACGTTGTGCACAAGCCTGGTAACTTCACTCATTTTCACCTGTAAAGGAAATTTTCTGCCTCAAGCACTGGTGTCTGATTTGTTTCAACAAAGGGAGTATTATCATTCATTTCTTGTACTTACCTTACTTAAAAGACTTATGCTTAATAAATCTCAGACTTCTGCCGATGTGGCAGAATAGAAGACTAGCAAGTACAAGTCACAACCTGGAGTTTATGTCTCTTCATGGCTAGTTGTCCAGGGCGTGTTTGAGTGTCTGTGCTTGAGGTGGATTTATAAAGCTATTTGATCATCACACCAATTCCTGACATGTTGTTTTGCCTTGTTGTGTCTAGGTTGGTATGCTTTGTACAACGCCAACAGTTGAACATGTGAGTAATAATTGCTTAAGCAATTCCTACATGTAAATGAGGACCTGCTCTGTGTGTGTCGAAAGTAATACATTCCAACTGATGTAAGCTGAATGTTTTGTCTGTGCTTTCAGGTGGGAGATGAGGAGTCCCGGGAGCAGCTGATAAAGACACATTACATGGCAAGAGTAGGAGAACTCACCACCCAGCTCCAGATTTCAGACAGCAAAGCTGTTCACTTCTACTCTGAGGTGAGGGTTTTTCAGTAACTGCTACTTACAGCAACGTTCTGACCTTTTAATAGAGCACAACCTCTTACATTAGTTGTCAGGGACCCTATGGAAAAATCTCACTACCTCCACTAAACCTCCAAACACAGTTGAGCAGAATAGTCATTTGCCCTGTTCCCACATGTTCCTTCCTATAATCATTTCACCACTATTTTTGTCTTCTTCTTTAATTTGCTTGAGAACAGAGAGCACAGGAACTGAACCAGAACTTAACCTTGTTTCTCTGTTCTTTTCTTTTTGTCCTTTTGCTTCTTGAGTTCCATTATACCCGAGTGGGAAGAAACTGACACCTATTATTTTTAGTCTTATGGTGATGTTAGATCTGAAGGCAGATACTTTTTTAAATGACATGCTGTCGTATTGTGAGTAACTGTCGTGTCAGTCATCCTCATTTTGTAACGTGGCAACAGGAATACATCTGATCTTGAGTCAGCATTTCAGGTATTAAGCTGTCACTTTTTCAAATTGTGCATTTACCTTTTGACGTTGTCCTCAAATGTACTCGTTACTCAAACACTTCCCTGCCTCTACTGCAGCTTTTAAAACGGATATGTAAATTGTACTAGTCATGTATTAACCCTATCGTGGCACTTTCGTTTTCCCCATTCTAGTGTCGAGCTTTGGCCAAGAGATTAGCTTTTGCAGAAAAATCACGAGAGGCTCTTAGTGACGAGATCAAAGAAGCTAATCAGAAGTTCAGCAACTTGCAGGTAATTTCAAGAAGGTTCGCTACCTAAACAGTCATTTATTACCCCTCAAATCACATTGAACAGGGTTTTCTCTGAAATAGGATGAATTAGCTACGATTAAGAGGAGCTACGAAGACCAGCTCAGCATGATGAGTGATCACCTCTGCAGTATGAATGAGACTTTGACCAAGCAGAGAGAGGAAATTGACACGCTCAAACTGGGAACTAAGGTAACACACACACACACACACACACACACACACACACACACACACACACACACACACACACACACACACACACACAAAATGAAGCTCCTGCTTTCACATCTGTTTCAAACGATCACCAACTGTAACAAAACCACAAGCATGAAGGATTATGTCAGGTGTTGAAGTGAATTTAAAGGTTCTACCAGTTATAAGGTGAACTGGGAGCCCAGCTATAATGCTGGCAGATCTGATGGGAAAAGCACCTGCTGGAACCATCTGAGAAAGTCGTTAAGAATAAAGACTTGTGCGTGTTCCTGCGTGTGTGCACACAGATGGCTGCACGCTAGAAAGCTGCAGGACAGAACACGTTTGGTTTTCTAAAGCTGGTGATTTACTCTTGAAAGCCAGAAACTGGCCTCAGCATGTTTTTTTTTTCTTTCCAGTATGCGATCTGAGCAGTCTATTTGTGACAGTATGCCTTAGCAAACATGAACATGACCCAAGTTTGATTAACTTGGAGCTGATGTCTTTTGTTTCCTTTAGGGAAATGCCAAAAAGAATAAAGGTCGCTAGAGTTGCCCTCGAAACTCTGGCTCCGATTGGCATCACAAAGTGCACCTTGAGAAGATTGAGATCATGGAGCCTCTCGGCACAAACCTCAGGATGGCCACGAGCCACTGAAGCCTCCACTGTCAAGCGGGGGTCACAGATGAATAAGGGTGAATGAGGGTTTGAACATATTTCACTGAAGAACCAGCTTCACACTTTTCCTTGACAGAGCACCAGTTCTAACATGTTCCAACATTTGTTTAAAAGAAAAAACCTGACTGTATGAGAGGCTCTTGCCTGACCTTGGTGTCAAAGCAGGGTGGGAGTGGAAATCTTTTCCCAAGCAGAGACAGACCATAAACAGATGCAGTTGTTTATGCTCGATAAAGATGTGACTTAAAGACCAAGCCCTGTTGAACAGTGTGAGTGCTGATGAAACTGTGCATTCTTACTTACCTGTGTGAATATGTGAACAGTGTAAATGTTGGCGTGATTGCGTGTGTGTGTGTGCGCATGCTGTGGTGTCTCATTGTGTGACTGCTGTCATACTTTACGTTATGTGAGAATGGTTTTACACGTAGATATTTTAAAATCAAATTCAGGAGTACTTGTGCAAGTTGTTCCAAAGGACAAACCCTTCAAATACATGCATTTATCTCAAGCATTTGTAAGGAAGAGCTTTAAAACCTGATTGGACAACTAACAAAGATTCGCTTGAATTCATTCTTCAGCTTGGAAAAATGTTCAGTCTTCTGGGAGTAGAAAAAATAAATGACATCTGCCCTAAAGCGGATTAACTGTGTTTACCTGGATAAAAAGGGTAGATGGACAAGTCAGAGCTCGTACAATAGTCCAAGTCCGTCCTTGTGAAGTTACTTCAGTCATTGTTATCACCAAAGTAAGTGTGGATCTGCACTCAGAAGCCTGGTATGACAAAAGTGTGAATAATTTCATATTGCATATGTATGGATAAAAAGGGTTAATGTGAATATAACCTCATTTGAATCATGCTATAATTGTACTGTATAATTTCTAAAATAATGTATACAAAACAGCATTTATTCAAAGGTTGCAACATTTTATTTTTCACGAAATCTGGAGAACTGAATCTGCAGCTAGTGTGTTTTTCTTTGTCTCCTAAACAGCCGGATTACCGGCAACTGTCAGAGGGGGTTGGCTCCTACAGGAACTGGTGCTTAGACAAACCGATTCATGAATCACGGCAGTGAGTGTAGTTAGAGCTGTTGTAGCTTGTTGTGGCATGAGGTAAATGAAAGTGAAGGCCAGCGGCAGCGATGAGCAGTTTATTCAAACCTGCCAGTAAACCTTTGTTCACAAAGGTTTGCAAAAACCCTGTGTACTGATACAGAAAATTCTTGTTTTCTCACAGTGTAACTAGTTCAAGCACATATAAGTATGTGAATCAAAATAAAGAGCTTGCTCAACATTCAAATGCTTCACGTGCTTCAATTCCCCTGGTTAATAATGACCTCTAAACTCTGCCTGGCTATGACGATTCTATGCTGCAGATTTGGTTTGTTTTTTTCCGAATTGCCTATAATTAAAAAAAAAAAACTGCCTGTAACACACCCTGACCACTGGGAAATCAGACTAAAACGACGAAAGCGGGAGGATTAATGTTTGATGCCGTCACTTTGTTTTGGAAGGAAAAACATGTTGGATCATTTTCGTTGAATTCATGGTGCTTTCACGGTACTCTCCGTACATAATTAAGAAACGACTAAAAGTAGTAGTAGTAGTTTTTGTATTGGCTGATCATAATGAAACTATACATTGAAACTAAACTTTGAGATCTTTTTTAAATTTAATATGAGCTGGGAAATACATTGTAGCATATTTCTTACAAAAACAAAAACACAGGTGATATTCCACCCTGTTTGGAAATGTGTGAGTAAGTGATGAAAACAAGATACTTCATATATAAGGTTACATTTTATACTTCAGTTACATGCTATGTTTAATAGTTAGTCCAGATTTTCTACCACTCTCATAAGTGAATAATTAATGCAGCATAGTAGTAGTAATATATCAAAATACGGACTTATTATATTAAGTCATACGAACTGTACCTATTTATACCACTGTTATGGACCCAATGGGCGCAGAGCTGTGTGTTTGTTTCTCCTTTGTACTTTGGGGGGTGCGCGCCTGCTGCCTGATACGATAATTCCCCACCGTCGTGAACGCAGCGCCGCTCTGTTCATTCCTGCAGCGTCCCGTTGGAGGACAGTCTGCGTGAACTCGGGAGAGGAAGCGCTGCTCTCTCCAAACTCCCAGGATTTACACTCTGCCATTTTGAGGCGAAACCTGCCGCCACCGGGGGTTCGGACGCGTCCATCACACAGCAGCGACCATGGCCTGAGTTGGCGAACTTCGCCCGCGCGCGTGTGAGTATCCCTCTGTTTTGCGTGCACGCGCGTTCTGCATGGAGGGTGGCGGTTCCGACAGCAGCTTTAGCGCGGCGTCGCTAAAAGACCCGCAGCTCCTCTGGCAGACGTTGCCCTCGGTGCGAAGTCGGGCCGCGGGTCAGTGGCGCACGTTGCGCCCCCCCCCGTAACGAGCGCAAAGTGGAGCGGGGCGCCGGTGACGCGCGGTGACAACTTCCAAAACAATGGCGCAGAACCGGACCCGGCCGTGGGCCTCCGGGTCCGGGACGCGGGCCTGGCGCGGCTGCGGTGGGTGACAGCACGCTGGCCGCGTTCACTCCCCGCAGCGTGTCCCGCCACGGGCTCGCGTGCCCGCCTGGCACCGGGCCCACGCTGAGCCCACGCCGGAGGAATGCGCCAACAACACGGCCATTACGCGTAGTACGTTTGCTGGACGTCCTCGGGGGTTTGCTGCTAGCGTTCTAACGTGGCTTAAAGCGTGGGACAGCGTGTGTTTTGTACACAGTGACGTGGTTGCCACTGGTAACAGTTCGGGGAAAAGGTGAAAGAACGGCAGGAGTGGAAAACAGTCACGGAGTTAGCAAAGTAGTTCACAAAGCTAAAGTTGGCTAATGTTTAGCAGCCACAAGCTAATAAAGTAGGCACGAGCAACAATAGCCAGTTTACCGGTGTCCTTAAATGCCTCACATAACTCACTACTTCACCTCAAACGCACCAGTGAGGAGGTAAATGCCAAATAGCCCCCATTCATCCCTGGGCATAACTAAGATAACACATTTTAATGTGAGGTGTGAGGAGGTGGAAGCAGTTAAATCCAAACTTCCTTTTCTGCCGCTGCTAATGAGGCGGTGCAGCTCATTCTGTGCAGACGAGGCCGGTGGAAATGGGTCATCGCATGTCCAGCTCTGCGCTAGATTACACAGTCATTGTGGTCCTAACAGTAGCGCTGCCCCAATAATTTAAACAGGAAATGATTTGTTTATGTGCAAGTTATCTATAAACGTCTACGGTGCAAATTGTGCTTGTGGAGGAAGAACGCAGAGAATCCAACAGGAACTTGTCCTGTTTCATCAGGAAGCATCTGTCTGGAAACATAAATTTTCAGTGTGTATTTCTGAAATCAGCAGTTTTCTGCTCAATCCATTTTAGTTTGTCACCGTTTCTGTCGTGACCATAAAGAAGAACTGATCCAGGTCTTGTGTTTTGCTTTTGTTTTTCATATCCCTATGATTGAGTCTGGGCTCATGAAGTGCTGACAGGCCTCTTTCAAAGCTGACAAATGCTTTTCAGCACTGCGCTGTGACTGAGCCTGACACAATAATTACGTTAAGGCAACTTCAGAATTATAATCTATGAGTTGTGTATGTTATTTTGCCGAGTTGAGGTTTAACCAGTGTAGTAATGACAGTGTAATAATCAGTAATGATGACCCTCACACGCTGCTGGGGATCATGCCTCTTTCTTAGTTGCAGTGTTTACAGGTTTACTTGACTCACACTTTATAGTAACTTATAACAGAATCTTGATTACTTTAGGGTTTTTCTGTTTCTATAACTTTACATATTTTGGTCATGGCAGTGAAAATATGATTTGACTCCTCAGGGTGAGCGTCTATGCATACAAAGTACCTAATTACTGTAATAGGCCTATGCTAATCTCCCAGCTCCTTCATTGTCACTGTTTTATTAAGTTTGACAGGGATAAAGAACCAGTGAATCTGGTGCATTTTAAATTTTGGTATAATGACATTAAGATAATATTTGTTGTTAGTTCACACAAATATACCAGGCCGGTATTTCCTGTGTGCAAAGCGGCTTGTCCCAGAGGAATGTGTGGAATGTATTCTTTTGTCCTCTGTAGATTTAGCCGTGTCTCATTTCTGTGCTGCCTGCGAGAGAGCCCAGGAAGCGATGGCAGAGTGAAAACGAGCCCGAGAGACCGTCTGCCTCCCCCACTGAGAAGTCTGCTTCTCTGTGAACCAGCGCGGCGCATTTCTGCTATATAAGTGTGAGAGGAGGGTTAAACTGGTGGAAATGTGCGCATGCCGTTGCAAGCGTCCTCTGATTAGAAAGACGTTCTCCATCATTTGACTCAATCCCCGTCCATCCACCACCCAGGGTCCCCACGTCGCTGTTTATTTATAGCTTAGAGGAACTTGCCACTGAACGTCCCCTCCTTGACTTGGCTGTAATCGGAGACTGTAATTGAAGCGTACTGCTTTTTTATGAGGACGTGACGCTTCAGCCTTTTGAAAGTGGCTTTTGAACCCGACGTTATTCAGAGCCGAGCAGCCAGTTCATCAAAGGACAGATTGTGTAGAGTAGCTGGAAAATAGCTGTGGAACTGTGTAAACACAACATATTTACTCTCAGACCTCAGGCTAATTAGCCTGAATACGTTTATTGTATGTTCAGCGGTTTCCCCATCGTTTTAAAACACCAACACTGAAATATATTCTCCAGATAATCAGGGGCTGAAGAAATTGTCATTTTTCAGAGGTGATGTTTGAATTCATCCAGTGATACCTGCTGCTCTGCCACATTTTATGTGCTTTTCACAGTTGACTTAACACTGGTTAATGAGGCAGGACCTTTTCTGTCCCGGCCAACTTATCTCAGACACATTTTAAAGCAGACTTGCAATGTAATAACTTCTCCCCCATGCATTTTAAAGCTTGCCTGCTATTAAATAAGCTCATTTGGAGGTGCCCATTTCCACAGTACTACATTTACCTAAAAGATTTACGTTAGGAAAAGTCGGACTTTCAAAACATATGAATCAATTTTTTCTGGATCCCTCCATCATTTAAATTATTTAAAACCCAAACACAATAGTCTTAAAAAAACGTTTTCCTGTTGTGGATGTGTAAATGTTAGTTTGACCTAATGCATTAACTTGAAACCTTAAACTTTGCTGTCACCAATTCAAAGCCTGCTTACTTCAGCTTTTGTTTCAAATACAAAGTTGGTGTTAACTGATATAAAGTTCTCAAGGTCAGTCAATGAACTTTTATGGATTAGCTTCAGGAAATGTGTTTTTTTTCCTGTTCCCCTGAGCTCTCCTTGCTCTTCTTAGTAATACTTTTAAGTGAAAACTGATTTGCTCATGCTGTGCTACTTGTGGAGTGTCTTAAAGCTGTACTTATTATATTATTTTCTTATTTTTCAAATGTGCTCTTTTACAGATGGGAAAGCCAAACCAGCCAGGGAGGAACTGTTGTTTTTAATCTGTTATCAGACCTCTGCAGCCATGTGTTCCACCAACCATTCGAACTGGGTCACGTTTGAAGATGACAACACGCCACTGTCGCCACCTCAGAAGCCCTTACAGTCATCAGAGATTATCAAGGCATCAGTACCGCGTCCAAATGGCCTGAAATTAGTGCTTCCTCCCATTAAAGACACTTCCTGGAGCTTCAGTCGCTCCTTGGAATCGCCTCAAAGCACCTTGAGTTTTAGCGGAGGTTCCTGTGCGCCATGTAACTCGTCTATTTGCACTCCTGTGAGTGGGGGTCCTGGCAGTGTGTCCCCATTTCACTCGAACACATGGGACAAAATCACCTTCTTCCAGAGTTTGTCCAGCACATCAACCTCCTCCACTCCCTCACCTGCCCCACAGGCTTTTAATGAAACCTCAGATGGACCAAGCCCTTTTCCTTCATTCCAGGGGAACTCAGGACACTATAACCCCTTCTGGGATGGATCTGGACACAGCGCAGATGTTGACAGCTCCTCCTCAGACTCCGAATGTGACAACAGCCTGCCACGTTTCTTCATTCGGACCAAAGACGGCAGCGAACCTCCACGCGCTGACCTGCAGAGCTCCTTCTCCTTTGTTTGCCACAAACTGCAAGACCTGCGATCAGAAACTGGGTGTGAAACCGAGACGGAAAATGATGACCCGAGGCAGCTAGGTTGTAGGAATGAGGTATTAAGCGAGGGTTCATCTCCGTTTGTTCCCCGCGGTCTGTTCCGTAGCCAGAAAAGAGACGGTTGGCCCATCATGCTCAGGATTCCTGAAAAAAAGAACCGCATGTCCTCCCGACAGTGGGGGCCGATCTATCTCCGCTTATTGCCGGGGGGTGTGCTGCAGATGTACTATGAGAAAGGGCTGGAGAAGCCATACAAGGAGTTCCAGCTTCTTCCCCAATGCAGGCTGTCGGATCTGAAACTGGAAAGCTACAGTGAACCCCGCAAAGTCCTCACGGTCAAAGTGGAACATTTCTCCTACACAGAAAAGAAACGCTACCACCCTAAGCTGGAGGTTAGTCACGAGGCAGAGGTGGAGCAGCTGCTCAAATTTGGCTCCACGGTGCACGAAGACATGGAGGATCTGGTTGTCTCCATGGAGGAGGAAATCTTTAAACTGTGTGTGCCCCATCAGCAGAGGCGGCACTACGAGGAGCAGGAGCTTTCATTGCAGATCACTGATCACATCTGGGTACAGCTGGATAAGTCTGGAGAAGTCATAGAGAGGACAGCCTTCACTCAGATTCACTGTCTGGCTTTTCTGAACGGCCTAGAGGATTGTTTTCTCGCCCTTAATGACCTCGGGCTGCTGCGCTGCGACTCCAGCTACGCATCCGAGGAGGGCGCTGAACTGTGGATGGAGATAGCTGACTGCCATTTTCACAAATGTGTGAACGAGTTGGAGTTCCACAGGTCCCGGCTCATTAAGTTCACACCCCCCGACGCCTGCCGGGTGGAGCTGATGCGGTACAAGACGACAGTGTTGGGTTGCACAGAAATGCCCTTCTCTGTGAAAGCTGTGGTTACAGTTCAAGGCGCCTATTTGGAGCTCCAGGCCTTCCTAAACATGTCGGCTACATTCATTTCCTCCGTGGGGGTCTGTGAGAATATAGTGATTCGCGTGCCGGTACCGGGCGACTGGGTCAAGGTGACGCAGACGGTGGCCCTTCTCCGGCAGAGGTCCCTCAAGGCACGGATGAACAGAAACGCCTGTCTGGGCTCCGTCGCTGCTGCAGATTCACAGCCCGTCATGCAGGTGTCTATCGGCACTGTCAAGTATGAGAACGTGTATTCGGCCATTTTGTGGAGAATCGATAGACTGCCTGCAAAGAATATGGGTAAGGCGTTTCTAAGGTTGAGCATTTTGGAGCATTACCTTCCTGGCGTGACTACAAGTGATCTTTGTTTCCTCCTTTTGCAGCCGTGAATCATCCCCATTCATTTTCCTGCAAGCTAGAGCTGGGATCAGACCAGGACATCCCAGATGACTGGTACCCATTTGTCACCATGGAATGTGAAATTATGGGCGCAGTGGTGTCCCAGACCAGGGTGAAGTCACTGGGCACCGAGAACGACATCCAGCCGCAGAAACATGTGACAAGTTGGACACGCTATCACTGTCAGGTGAGCAGCGTCATCCCTCCAACAGCATGAAAGAGCCTCCAAACTGCTTTTATTATCAGTGTAGCTAATCTGAATTTGTTCCTCTAGGTGGAAGTGGAGAAGAAATGGATTGAAACTGAGTCACAGAGGCAGTCTGGCTGTATGGCACAGTGACAGCTGAAGACGTTCTACTACTATTGTCTTAATATTTATATAATAACACACAAACAAGGGTGATGAGGGACTTTCTGCCTATATCTGGTGTCATTTAAACTAATTCCACATAGCCTGGTAGTATTTATAACGGAGGTGTATTAGTGTAGACTAATCCACAGGATACCCTGGTCCTTGTGCCTAGCACTTTACATTTACTAGATGTATTTTTTGTACGATTACAGTTTATATGAATACTGTACATAAGCTTGCATTTGCATCATCTGCACTGCCCTCCAGAATGATCGGGAGCCCTGATAAATGTGTGCCAAAAGGGCTCTGAGATAAACGGCTTAAATAATGAGCAGTATTCACTGGGGTTGAGATAAGCTAATTAAAAACAGATATTTACGATTAGGCCCCAGCGCCCCCCCCCCCCCCCCCCCCCCCCCCCCGGGATCAGCACATAACTCCACATTTAATTTGGTATGAACACATGAAAGCGTTATGTGGCATGAAAGTGTTTGATTATTGCTCTCAAACGTCTCGTTGTTGGTTCAGAGGTTGGTCTCATCACGCTGAGTCCCGCTGAGCCACATTGGTTTGAAGTGACTTAATCAATGTTAGCCAGACAATTTGGTTGAATCAACTCAGGTTTCAACAGCATGTCAATAATCTTAACATATGTAATGAAAAATTAATCTTCTCTTTGATCACATGAATACAACTCATTATTCTTGTTGTTTACCTCAAGTTAACTTTTCACTTCATACTAAAGGTTGTATTCTGGACTATTTTATTTAAGTAAATCAAATCTTTATAATAATAAACTTTCTGACTCGTGAAGAGGTTGGGACGAATGGTGACTTCACGTGTGAGGTACCGGCTTAAGCTGCACATTAAGAGCAAAAACTACAATAAAGCTAAGGGCTCATGGTACCACCTTCCACATGTGTTTGACGTGCGAGTGCTTTTTGTCTCCAAACTGCGTGTGGTTACGATGCAGAGCCGTGGTGAGGTTTCCTGCACTACTCCTGCTGAAACTATATAATAATATTCTAACATAGAAGGAAACAAACGCTGAAAAACGTTTGAATAATTTAATTATACCATGCGTCAAGTGAAGTGACAAGTGAAATGCTGCTGTGTAATACACGGTTTGTGGAAATTAAATGAATGGCTCAGTGCCATGAGGTAAATATCTGTGTATGAAACCAGGATCTTATGGTGGTTGGCACTGACGCCTCGGGCCCACCTGTGCTGAGGCCTGTCTGTGGAGCGTGGGAGCTCCCACTGTGCCTGGTTTCCTCCCACCCTGCAAAGACCCGCCGTCAGGTTCATTTGTGACTCCAGGCCGCTCACAGGTGTGTTGGAAGAAGGGAAGGAAGTCACATCAGGTACAAATTGGGTTTAAACACACAAAAACATCTGCTCAATTGAATTGGGCACATTGTGCTTATTAGAGTAATACCCGGAGCAGTTAGTGGTGAGGTAAACAGTATTATTTAAGGGAAGCGTTTCCCTCTGACAACAGGTGTGTGTGGTGGAGACATGCAAATACAGAACGTTCTGATCTGCTATTATTATTATTATTATGCAGGGTTCAGTTGTTAATTTATCAAGGGAAGAAGTCTGGCAACAGCTTCACCTTCTGCTGCACCGCGACAAATAGGAACGTGGCTTCATCTCAACGGAAGCTTCCGCTCCGAACGCACCTGTGGCGCCTGATCAGCGTCACCTGCGTCGCGTTGCTTTTCATCGCATCGCCACGCGATCCCCGTGTGGTGATTGGGGTTTGATGGGAAGTTCACTGTCGCCGCTTTGAAGCATGCTGAGCAACACCGGTCCGGTGGTGAGCGCGTCTGCCGTTCTGCTATATTTAACTTATATGTGACGCCTCTTAGATAAAACTGCACAATGCAGCTTTAAAGCGACTAATATGAAGATTTTAGGGCAGGATGTAACGGAGGCATTTACCACCGTGAATAAATGTCTGACTTACAATGTTTGTGAATGAATTCAGGGCAAACTCTACTTGTCCATAATTGATGACGTCATTGAGGGTATGAGGGAGCTCTTCCTGGATGAAGGGCTTGAAGACCGTGTCCTGGATGATTTAAAACATGTGGGTTCTACTCTTCACATCCTTGATTAATTAAATATATGAATATAATGCGCGTCCTGAGTGCAGCTGCGGTGGCACAGTTAAGTCATGTTGTGAAGTGAGCCCCGTGCCAGGAAGGCAGACTGCTGTGTCTTCTGCTGTGCAGCTCTGGGAGTCGAAGATGATGCAGTCAAAGGCAATGGAAGACTTCAGAAAAAGTCTCAACTCCTCCAACTTCGTGCTCCAGCTCCCTGCCAGCTACAGTCAGGCGGATCAGGAGCTCACAGGTACTGAGGGAGCGGCTGTAAAAGTAGCGACGTCGCCGAAGCCGCGTTGATCTTAACGCGCGCGGTGCATGTGTGAAAGTGAAGCCAGGAGACCCGTGCGCCGTTGACCTGCTTTGTTTCTGCTCTCAGCCTCCGTCGTGATCCCAGCGAATCGGAGCGTCCACAGCTTTCCAGTCAAGGCGAGTGGGATCTGTGCAGCTTCCCGTTCACTTCCATTTGATTTAACGCGGCCGGTCCTTTTTTCCCCTCAGAACAACTCCGAGGCCCTGGCTACGTTCTCGCTCCCCGCCGGCTTGGCTTACCCCGTGCAGATCCCAGCGGGGGTCACCCTGCAGACGGCCTCCGGTAGGCAGCCGCCTCCTCCTGGGCACCCTGGGCTTTGTGACGGGGACTGACTCGCAGCATGCGCTCTCTCGCTAAGGTCAACTCTACAAGGTCAACGTTCCCGTTGTGGTGACTCAGGCCCCGGCAGGTCAGCGAGCGCTGTCCCAAACCACGAAGGTCATCGACTGGAGGGAAGCCCTGACCCGTCCCTCGTCATCATCATCATCATCCGCCGCCGTCCCAGCAGCGGCCGTTCGTCCTCAGGAGCCGACTGCTGCTGTCACTCAGCCGCCGCCGACTGCCGGCGTGCCCTCCGGCCAGCAGGGCCCGGCCCCCCCCCCGCCGCCGCTTCCTGCCGCCGAGGCCTCGCCGCCGCCGGGGGCCGAGGCTCCGCAGCCCGAGGTCGCGGGGGAGGAACCCGAGCCGAGGCCGCGGTGTGAAGCGGCGTCGCCCTGCAGCCACTTATTAGACTTCCAGATCCGTGCAGAGGAGGCCTTGACCCAGACGGGACGCCCGAAGGCCAGAGACATCGATGAGATCCTGAAAGAGGTGATCGAGGTGGAGACGGAGAAAGTGGAAAGGGCGCGGAATCTGGCGTCTGCGAAGGCCGGCGATCGGGCCGAGGCCGCACTTGGGGTAAATATAAGAGGACGCTCACTCTTTAGTTTATATCTGAACCATATCATATCCACCAAATGCAGCATCTGGTTGTATGTAGCTTTACATTAACATGCAATTTAAATGAAATGTTCTTATTTACCAGATAGAGATTTCTAATGTATTCATTTGTGTTGTGAGGAAAAGTGAGGATCTCGCTGCGTTGCTTTTTGACCATATTCTCGCTTCTTTGCAACCCGACTGCTGCTGCTCTTTGCAACCCCCGCTAAGCTGGACCTGGACTACGGCTACAGCCAGATTTCAGACATCGTTCAGCTGGACGGCGCCGCCGACAGCTCCGACGTTGAGGAGGAGGGAGCTCCCCTGGACGAGAACAACTTTCTGGGCATTTTAAATGCGGAGGCCATAAAGGCCCTGCAGGAAGGAGATGGAAGCAGCGACGGCAACAGCATGTCCTCCAGCAGCGACGGCGAGGGAGCAGGTGAACTCGCTAATGTGGAGGAAGAGGTGAGTCTTGGATTTACATTTTCATGAACCGGTGCAGTTTCCGACACCAGGTCTGCCTTTTTCTCGACACATTTGCAGATGGCAGCGTTTTAACAGTGTGTGTTTTGCGTGACACTTTTTTTTTTTTTTTTTTTTTAATTGATCAGGATCCTTTGAACTCGGGCGACGACGTCATTGAGCAGGACATCCCGGATCTCTTCGACACGGAGAACGTGATCGTTTGCCAGTACGACAAGGTGAGAACAGCTCTCTGCTCATCGTCTCGAGCTTCTTCTTCCACTGGGAGCGCGACACACTCTTCTTTGCGCCGCAGATCCACCGCAGCAAGAACCGCTGGAAGTTCCATTTGAAAGATGGAGTGATGTGCCACGGAGGCAGGGATTACGTGTTCTCTAAAGCTGTGGGAGAAGCCGAGTGGTAATGAGTCTCTTCAACACATCAGATAATCTTGAACCTCAACCACTTACTGGTGTAATTAGCTCATGGAGCAGCAAGTTAAAACACCACTGTGCAAACTTTGTTTTCGTTATGTAATGAGTATTTTCAAGCAAGAAATTACTTCTTTTGGCTTTGAGTCAGATTCATTTGTATGAAATTATTTTGCCTTTATTAGGAAAAAAAGTCATTATGTTGCTGTGAGGGCATCTAATACACACTTTGACGAGCAAACATTGCATTGTGTCTTTAATCCCATCAAACATTCTGAGCTGGGCTGTGTTCAGTTAATTCTCTTTTCTTTACAACCCAGTACAGTTGATGTTTGCTGTCTTATCATACTTTGAAAAATTAATTATTTCACTAGTAAAACCAAACAAACCCCACGAGGCTACTGGAAACCATGTAGCAGAGAAGGCTGCATCACTTTCTAAACTGAAACACATGTTTGACCAGCTTGAAACGAATGTGGAGGATAGTGTGAAAATGCAAGGGACAAATCTTCACAAAATATTTCAGCTTTTATTATGAAGTTCTCATTTACCCGCTGGTTATTAACAGGATATAAAAGCACACACAACACAAATGTTTATTTCTTTTATGGTTGCAGTAATGACCTTTTGTAATGTTGCTCTGAAAAACAAATGGTCACAAGTAAATGAGGTTTGAAACAACTGGCTCAAATTATTAATAAACAGTGTAGCTGTGTAAAATCAAATACCTATAATGTGAAAACTCCCAAGCACACGACCACCGCCATGTGCAGGTTTCTCTCACAACAATCTGCTGTGATACAAAGGCGGTACAAGTGTTTGTCTACACATTCACGTCTAATGTCTTGTAGCATAAATCCAGAGTATTTGCAACAGCTCCACTGGGCAAACAATCCACAGGCTGTCTGCTAGTTTCCTGAGCACAACAAACCAATAGATGGCACTAATGCTCAAGCTCTTTGAGGTCTGGTGGGCTAAAAGAACGTCCATTTCACATTTACAGTCCTTCCTTCTACTTACTGACAGTAATAGTTTCCACTACTGAAAAAATGTGTCTGAGTGGCACACGTGGTTTTCCAGCAATCCAAGTGGCCGTTGTTGGGCTTCTCTTATTGTTGCTGCGTTTAACTGCATCTCTGTGCAGAAAGAAGGGCTCCATCACCAATCCTCCTCAATTTGAGCTCTCTCGGCCCCGACGGACGCCCGCCCGCCACATACAAGATTGAAAATGTCTTCCTGCTGGCCTGAAACGTACCCACCCGTCAACGAGCCGCCGCCTTTAGGTCCGTGCCGTGACTCTGCGTGCGGCTCGTCATGTGGTTCCCTTGT
The DNA here is from genome assembly GCF_900634795.4 of Betta splendens. Lineage (NCBI taxonomy): Eukaryota > Metazoa > Chordata > Actinopteri > Anabantiformes > Osphronemidae > Betta > Betta splendens. The sequence goes on from NC_040895.2 coordinate 9,247,706, forward strand.
TCAGGAAGCAGCCCTTCTTGATGTGATAGGCGTAGAAGCTGAGCGAGTGCGGCTTCCTGCTGGGCGGCTTCTGGGAGCACGCCAGGTGCGAGGCCAGCGTCTGCGACCTGCAGAAGTCGGCGTTGGCGCGGTGGCAGCAGCCGCCGCGGCTCAGCAGCCGGCACACGTCCTTGCGGAAGGCCCGGGTGAAGATGGTGTAGAGGAAGGGGTTGCAGAGCGAGTTGATGGGGTAGAAGAGGATGAGCAGGATCTTGGAGTGGGACACGGTGATGAGGGGCATGCGCAGCGCCGCGGAGATGGCGAAGAAGGAGATGGGCGCCATGCACAGGAAGTCGGTGAAGATGAGCACGGCCATGCGCTTGGCGAGCGTGGTGTCGCCGCGGTGCGCCGAGTTCTCCGGGTTGTGGACGCTCAGGTATATGCAGACGTAGCAGTAGCAGACCACGAGGAAAGCGGCCACGTTGGCGACCAGCACCGCCACCACGTACACCTGGGCCGGCGGCGCGTCGATGTCCATGGGCAGGCAGATGCTCACCTTGCTGTAGCTGCTGACGCCCACCAGGGGGAGCAGCGCCACCAGCAGGGAGAAGCCCCAGCCGGCGGCCATCATGGCCGCCACGTGGTGCATCCGCAGGCGCTTGTTGACGTGCATGGCGTTGGTGATGGTGTGCCACCGCTCCAGGCTGATGACGGTCAGCGTGTAGACGGACAGCTCGCTGGCGAAGACGGTCAGGAAGCCGGCGGCGCCGCAGCCGGGCCCCGTCTGCCAGTCGGTGGCGTGGTTGTAGTACTCCTGGCGGGAGAGGAAGTCCCGGAGGGCGATGAGCATCAGGTAGACGCCCATGCACAGGTCGGCGAAGGCCAGGTTGCACATGAGGAACCTGGAGACGGTGAGCTTGTGGTGGCTAATGAACAGGACGGCGAGCACCGCCAGGTTGCCGGCCACGGCGAAGACCGTGATGATCCAGGTGAGAGCGCGCAGGACGGGGAAGCCCAGCAGGTCCTCGCACGGGTTGAAGGCGTCCGGCTTCGGGCTGCACTTCACGAAAGGGCTGTTCAGACAGTCAAACTCCAGGTCCGGATACTGAAAGTTGATGTCGTTCAGAAGGTTCACGTCATCTGCGGTGGGTTCTCTGAAGAATGAAAACATTTAACGTTAGCATTAAAGAACAAAACGATTTGTGAATCTTGGAATGCGTTTCTTTGTGGGGATGAATTGGCATTGATTCAATGAGCTTATTTAAATTAGGAGACAAAATTGTATTTCACTAACTTACATTTCTGTTTGGCTGAGGTCACAAAACTTTGTGAAGTTTTTTAAGGCACTCTCTCTAAAAAACAGAAAACAGGGAAAGGTCAGACGGCGCCAAACGTCAATGAGGGGAACTAATTACCAAAGCCTGGGGTCCTCACGAGACCAACGAACTCATTACCTCTGCCTCCGACGCCACGAGTGGAAGGCGCAGCAGTGGCTGGGGTACGTGAGCTCGGCCTCCAGCAGCTCGGGCAGCCCGTCCAGCGGCGGGAGCCTCTTCAGGGCGAAGGCGCCGCTGGCCTTTAGGAACCTCAGCTGCCTCAGGCCCGTGGGAGGAAGCGAGCTCAGGGGCGTGGACGAGACGTCCCTGGCAAAATGCAGTGACACCTTGGTCTCTTCCAAGTTCTGCTGATGCTGTTTATTGCGGGGCCAAGGCCCTAATTGACATTTTGTTCATATTCATCAAGCAAATGCTTAATCACACTATTTTCCAGGGACACTCGAACACAACAAAAACACTTCATCCCATAATTGAAGTTGCAATTAGTGCCATTTAGCGAGCACTAGATAAACCTATAATCACTAACGTCGCATCAAGGATCGTCTTCATCTTCCATTGATTGGATTATTCAAAACCTGACATTCATAAAGAAAAGTGGTTCAATGGAGCCGGCGCACGCAAAGAGGAGACATTTGGCATTTCGGTGAGTCCCACAAACACTAATTCACCACCAAGATAAGAGGGAATTTCATATCTCCAAGACAGGATTGCTCCCAATCAGAGACCTTGCAGGCTGTGCTCCACAGACTGGGCTATTTGCTCACTAATCAGAATTCAGCAGTCCACCCGCCTTGTTGGTTGTTTACACAGACAGACTGTCACCACCCTAATGTTTGGACAATAAAATGATAAACATTGTTATGAATATTAATCGCGCCTCGCCGGGCCAGTTCAAATATGGTCACGTTAATTCTGTTGATTTACACAAGAGCAGATAGAGAATATATGAATTTCCCCCTCGTAATGTGAATTTCTGTTGCACATTTGAAACGGAGCCTAAATTTTCCCATCTGCACATTTATGGACACGACGGCGAGAGAGAGAGAGTTTATGCTAACGTGATGTAAAGGTATTTAAAGTCGAAGTCGGAGGCCGGCTCGTTTCACACGCAGGAAGCAGGACCGGTCCCATCCGCTGTTAACACCCAGCAGCTTCTCACTGCCATTAACCCGAATTAGTGTCACTTACAGAGAACTTGGACCCGTGGCTCCTTCAAAGGCTTTTTCCTGAATGTGGCTCAGATACGCGTTGTCCCTCAGAATTCTGGAAAAACACAACGCATCCGTGAGACGAGCGAAGCGACTGGGAGGTGATTGCACGTCATGGAGGGAGATTTAAGGCGACGGTTAACGATTTCCCGTGTGGATTTTGCTTCTCGCCGCGACACTGAGGATGATGAGTATTATTTTTAGACTGCGGGGTGTCTGCACGTATCTCGTCCCCATCAACATCCAGCAGGACGGGGCAGAGCAACGAAACAACAGGGCGTCCAATCTTTGTTTAGTCTTACATAATGTTTGTTTACCAGAACACTGTGTTGCTGCGATTAGAACAAGAAAAGGCCTTAAACCCAAACTGCGCATCTAACGGAAACCTCTACTGTACTGAGTTTGGCCGTGATTATCAAAGTGCTGACACTTACACTGTGTTGAGCTTGGTGCCATTGAACGCGTGCGATTGAATTTCCTTGAAGCCGTTTCTGACCAGGTTCCTGCCAAGGACACAGCGCTATAAATCTCGGCCGACCGTCAAAAAGCAGCCATCGTCAAGGCCGGGGTGAACGTTCATGCATCAGCATATTAAAGCGGATGAAAAATATTTTTGAAATAATGACCCGGTTGCTCACATGTCCACGTACTCCCTGGTCATCCCCGGAAAGCAGTTGGCTGGGATGCAGCCGATCCTGGTGTTGTCGGCCATTTCCCTGTAAACGGAGGCCAGAACAGTCACGCGGCGACGGGTCCAACACAGACATTGCAGGGTCGCGCGAGATGCGTGAAGATAGTGAGAAAGGGGCGATCAAACATGGAGGATACTTACAGGATAATGTTCGGTGCCAGGGAGGAGACGGTGGTGAAGTCTGGGAAGTGAGTGATCCCTGTGTTGGAAATGCTCCTTGGAGACGAGCAACACAGACAGATATGAGTTCATGTCCCTATCAGAATCAGTGAGCTGGTCTTTGTCGGACAGGCTTTTACAGTTACACTTGGATGTGAAACGTGACACGTTGTCAGGCTTCATTTTGCCTGGTAGAAATTAGAGGACTTCATAGTTGCCACAACATGTAAACAATGAATGCATCTTGCAAAAACAGCAGCGTATGAACAATCAATATTAATGCAAAGCAGGACGACTTACAGATATCGGAGTCTGGGCAGGTCCGTGAAGGCGCCTTTCTCAATAATCCTCAAACTGTTGATGTTCTGCACTGAACTACAGGAACACGAACCGGGAAAGATATCCGTAATTACAATGCGGTTGTCAGAGGCCGTCAGCAAACAAACAAACGCTCCCGACGCCGGGAATTAAACGCGCCGCTCTGTAATTGACAGACTAATCCCGCAAAAAACGCGCGCCAGCTGCTGGAACGCGTGATGGCGTCGCGTGCGGCGTGCGTCACTTACACTTCAGCCAGGCCGGGCAGCGACAGGAAGGCGTGCCTGCGGATCCGGGCGATGCAGTCGCTCTGGGAGACCTCACTGTGCCGCAACGAAATGGCCCCACATCAATCAACAGATTAACAGGAGAGCGTCAATGAATTACTCTGGAAAATGAGAATCCGACGTTAAGAGCGTGTCGCGGACGTCCTCGCCCGCCCTCGCTCGCTTTTCGAACGTTTTTTTTTTTTTTGCACAAATAGGACAGAGGTGATTGATGCTCCGATGCAAACCACGAGGGAAACATTAAAATACCAAGAACGACAGTCCGGAGTTCTGGGGCACGTTGGGAACCACGCAGAACATACATCACAGATGCATCTGGGCCAAGAAGACTGAGTGGAGATCTTTAAAAAAAAAGGAGGACTAAACAAAGACGTTCAGAGACAAACAAAGTCAACACGGCCTCTTGATTCGTCCTTGAACAATTTGTTTTCTGATGGCTGACCTTTGCTTTCTGATCCGCTCCCCATCTTTATGTTGTAATCACCGTTTTTAAACTCCCACTCCGCTGTAATCAAGCAACACGTCATTTCAGGCGAGGACACAATTAAATGGCTCCATCTGTACTGCTTTTACTTTTGCCTCTGATTGCTTCACGTACAGTACCGTGTCATAATTAACACTCAGGGCTCAGGGAAAACTTTTTTTTCCGTTCTCATTTGAATGCGTCATCAAACCGCACGCTGCTCCCGCGTGCTACTCTGACACAGGTGTTGCAGAGCTGTGACTTTATTAGTATTTTTATACTTTTTGCGAGGCTGATGAAATTTGAACATTATAAAGGTTTTACACTCATAAACGAGAGTGGGCGGCAGAGGGAACTGGTCCCGCAGGAGCGGAGGGAACACACTCTGCTACATTAGCAATTGATTTCACCAGAGGCTAACAAACAGTTCATATCTGCTCATCACACTGTTGGTGATGTATTAATTAACACTAAAACCCATTCAGCGATCGCTCAGGATAATGTTTTGGCTTCCGGACAAATGATTCCGCTTGTGTAAACATGACCAGGAGATCCAATTAATTAGTGAGCAGGGGGTTGGATTTTAGTGAGATCCCATTCAGTTAATTGGATTTAGCTGAACATCCAGGTTGAGCCAAGAAGCAGCTAATTTCACTCCAATGTCTTTTTCTACCAATGGACTCTTTCAGATTATAATGGCAGGCTGCATATTGCTGTGCTGTGGTCATTATTTTGCTTGTGATGTGGCCTTTTCTGCTTCATGTATGAGTCCTTCAAACAGCAACACTTTATTTAGCTTGTGCATTAATGCATGCGCAAATCTATGATTATTGGTTGATGGGCTGTAAATATGTTCAAACATGATCTAATATCTTTGCATTACAACCTACGTTACAGTATGTGCGATGACGTCACATCAAGTCTAGAAGAAGCCTAAAAACACGTCTATGCTTCAAACTGGTGATAATATTATTTTTATTCAGATTTAATCCCCACTACAAAACACTTTTGCTCACCAGACAAAACGCGTAGAGAGTCGGTAACTTACATGACCGTGACGTTCATCAGCTCCTTGAAGGCGTGAGTGGGGACTTCCTTCAGCGGCAGATGAGCGAGTCTTCTGCGGGAGCCACAAGCACAGAGGTCACCTCCACATTCACACTCACATATGCTCAACTTATGGGGAGTGAGGGGTTCAAAAACGGCCCGTTAAAGTTACGACGGGGTAAAAGGAAGCAGTGCCTCGAGGGCTGCAGGAGTTGAGTTTGGTTCGAATCCTCAGTGGGAGATTACAGCGCTTTGAGGCTGCGCTACCGTCGCCTGGAAGCCGAGTCACTTACAGTCGAGGCACGGAGGGTGCTGCTGCTGCTCCCGGGGCCAGCTGGGTGTCTCTGCTGCACTCGAAGGTGTCGGCGCTGCAGCGGCAGATGGCCGGACAGGTATAGGCGCAGCAGGAGCGCGCGAGCAGGACGACGGACAGCGCGAGCAGGACGCGGACCGCCCGTGGAGCCATGCGTGACACTGGGTCTGCCACAGCCGGGTTAAAAATGCATGTGTAAAAAAAAAAAAATAAAAATAAAAACTATCTTCTCGAACTAGCGAGGGAAATCCGACACGCCGCCCTAAAGGAATAGAGGCTAAATAATGTTATGGTATGTTTTCCACCTCACTGAGTTGCAGGCTCCAATGCTGCCTTCACGGGCTGCCGTAATTGCGAGTTTGCTCCGCGTCTGAAACCCACCGAAGTGAAACGCAGGGGGGGATTTTCTTTGACAGCTAAGCTGCAGACATGTGACGTTAAGTGGGTGGAGATCATGAAGGCGCTGTCAAACAGCGGTGTAAAAAGTGGTGTGGTGCAGTCCCGCTGCCACTCACTTTTATTTGCGGCCTAATAGCCGTTTGTCATTTGGTAGCTTCATGCATTTAAAATTGAGGTGGGGCCACTGGTGAGCGTGTTGAAACTGTAATGTTTGTTAACGATTAATCAAAAAAATCGTATAAGTTACAAGTTTAGTTTATTCATATTTTTCCTGGCCTTTTTTCCCAATGCAGATTGAAAATCACAACTGCGCCTGAAGCTTGTTCTTCGCCTTAGACTCAATAAAACTTTGCTGCAGACAAACATCTTTAGGCTCATGCCGGGCACTTTAGTGAGCATTCCTGAAGCTGAAGCTTTAAGGTTCACCTTTCATATTCATGTGATAAAAACGTGCACGGCGTTACCGCTAAACAACCTCCTGTTGCCCATTAAACAACACAGAACATAAGCAGGTTAATCCTTTTACACTCATAATGATGCTCCCTGGAAAGTGTAATAAACAGATGCAAATGCTCCTCAGCAGGTTTTAGGGTGCTGCTGAAGCTGCAGCTGTATTTTTATTTGTGGCCTCAGTTACTGTACATGCAGCACAATGCGTTTTTATGTCGACTCATACAAATCTAAATATTAATACGCACAGGGAGCAGCACAGAAACTGGGCCCCAGAAATAAACCGGTACGAGCCACTTTTATGATCGTTATGAGTCGAACCAGCTATAAAACGACGCTTTTAATGGACGGATGCTTACGGTTCGAGGTGTCTCTGTGCCGTGACAGAACAAACTGATCGCAGCCTCCTTCTTGCGAAGCCAAACTCGCGTTTACATCACCCGACGTCACCGGAGACCAACGCCACAATGAGGCGAAAAGGTTTGTGTCACCAGCTTCCCTGTCTGTCAGTGACCCTGACCCCATTTGCTGTTTTCACATTCGGCTCCTCCACCCTCCTGCCACCGTGACCCATGTCAGCCGAGCAGCAGCGTCTTTTTTTGACTGGAACACACACACACACACACACACACACACACACACACACACACACACACACACACACACACACACACACACACACACACACACACACACACACCTCCCTGGAGAGGTTGCTGCCCGGTTCTGTTTACCAGCTTCTCAGCTGTGCAGCGTCGGGGTCCAGTCGGTGGAAGAGGGAAAGCACACGCTACACACTGACCAGGAGAGACAGGTGATTAACGGGCGCTCTCCCACATCTACATGTTAACCACCACGCTGTGCATCACACACACAGCAGGAGGAAGCATGCAATTAAAAAATTAGACTATCATATTATCATAAATGAATGATAACTGAGCAACATTACATGCTCTCATATGAAAGTAGGACACTTGTAGGTGCAAACTTGTAGCCTTGCAATAACAATAACAATAATAACAGTCATTCTCTGTTACTTTGTATCTGCTCGTATCAGATTTTCTCTTTGTCTTTGAGGTCAGCGTCTGATTCCCGTCACTTTACTCCCTTTTTGTGTCTCTTTGAGGTTATTTTTGCATCAGGTCTTGGTCTTTGCGTGTGTCTCTGCCTGATCTTTCTAATTCAATTATCGGCGGAGGCAGGTGAGAACAGCATCCCTCCCCTTTGATGTCACTGATGTTCCCAGCGAGCTGAGGTCACGTTCACAGCCGGACGGACCTTTACTCAGATGCAGCAGTAACCGGCTGTAAATGCTGCTAAGGTCTGGTGAAAATATAAAGTAATTAGCGTATGATGGGCTGATTCCTCCTTTTCAGGGAGTCAGATGAGACCCAGCTCATTCAGACTGGTGTAGATGTGGCAAATCAGACTGTGAGATTTGGCCCCCCGCTGTCACCTTCGTCTGCAGAATGTAGTTAGAGGTTCCTTTTTTAGGGACGGGCTCCTTCTTACCTCTGGGTGGGCGCTGTTGACCTGTCAGCCTTCTGCTTGTTACCGGAGCACACAAAGGGAGTGTGAAGAAGACATCACAGCCCCGAGTTACATGATGCAGTGGAACACCAGCAACGCAACACGGCGCAACACAATCGCGCACGCCGACGATAGCGGACATCATAAAAACAGCACAACGTCGGAAGTGCACAGAGGAGAACACAAAGGTTACTGAAGCACACGGGGACTGAGTCAGAGCAGGCCTGCAGTCATTACTGAAAATGGTAGAAGCAGCAATCGGTGTCAAATGCTGTTTACTTACTTACTTCCACATAAAGTGACATTTTCAGGGAGCGAGTTCAGGAGTGAACACACATCCGTGTGGCATTTGAGGTAATTGGCAGCATGGGCACAGGGAGCGTTCACAGAGTCCCTTTGTTTCTCTGTGCGCCGTGTGGCTGCGGCTCAGCGGCGAAGGGCAATTTCTTTCAATCACTGTCAAACTCGGCGGTTACCTCTTCAGAAGCCAACGCGGGAACAACCTCCAGTCTTCTCGCCGCACATCGCCTCGTTTCAAGACCTCCAGCAAACGTGTGCGACCTGTTTAATTTCTGTTGCTCGTTTCCAAATCGATTGCGTTGCGTTAATATTCCTGTGCTCGCGTGTCTCTGCTCTGGACTGTATGTATAATATAGCATCACGACTGGATTTGGGCTAAATCCCAGCTAAAGTCAAGTGAATGAGTTCATTACTGAATGGAAATTGCTGGGGACCCTTTATAATCATTTACTGTGGCTCACTGCTGTGTGCTGAGATTCCTGCTCTCAGCAGTGCCTCACTTGAAATGCCCCAAAACCATCAGGTGCTGTGATGCTATATTCATAATTATTTTCATAATGAACTCATATGTCTGTTTTATTTAAAAGTTATAAAAAATGCACTGGAGCTTTTTCAAGTCCAGTCCGGCGTCGACCTTCTCCAGATGCGCTGCGGTGGTCGCTAAGGAAACGCCGCCGCCTAATCAGCCTCTGCCTCTGTGTGTAAGATGTAAAAAAGCTGTGCACAGCCCAGCGATCGGGACAGGCTGCACCTCCACACCTCAGCTCTCATTTGGTCTTTAAAAAATACAACGACATAAGTATTTATCACCATGAATAATATGACAAATGAATGATTTGACGAAGTAGGAAGGACGGAGTTTTTCCTTTTGGCTTCGAAGAGTGGGTAAATCAAGGCCCTGCACTCAAGGTCTCTGCGAGAACCTCATATCATGAACGAGGAAGTGGGGGCCAAGGAGAGGGGGGGGGCACAGGACGGGTCAACGTGACGAACACACGCACACACACAGACACACACACACACACACACACACACACACACACACACACACACACACACACACACACACACACTGAGCCGTATACTCCGCTAATCTACCTGCTTTCTTCCTCCTGTTTCTAGGGCTTTGCATGTGAGTGCTGTGGTTCTGGGATATACTTCCACTTCGGCGGGTTATAATCATTTCCATATGCCCTTTAATCACTCTCCTTCACTCCCACTCACAAGACATTTTGCAGTATGAGCACCATGAGGCTGGCATGATAATGAACGCAGGATAAACAAGCAGCCAACAAACAGGGGAGTCATTATTATGAATTATTAGGCGGAATTTATGCAGTCTTGTTTTTAATGGCATATAACCTTGAGGCTGTCCACTCTCTCCATTCCCTATTACACATGCATACACATGCACACATACACACAATTTGTAGACAGGGCAGTGCTCCTGACAGCTTATCAGGGCAGGAATTCATGGGTCCTTGGGCATCTGAAATGCTTCACAGAGATATCGCATTAAGAGGGTTAACCCTCGCACGTCCAGGCTGCAGCTCGCTCGCTTAACACCGCGCGAGGAGAGCGGGCACCTTCGTCGGCGCGAGCCGAGGCTTTTCTCGCACCGCGTTTGATCAGACGCGCGCGGCTGTACTTGATCAACAGGTGTCAGAGTCTGGGGTTGAGCTCGGGAATCCAACTGTGAACAGACGGCTGGTCTTTGATCACTGATTCATTCTGATCAGGTGCTAAAGAATAATAAGCGTTGTGAAAATGGGACAGGAGGCCTGGTTCAGCCTGGTTCAATGAGCTCCAACTATCCAGCCATCGGTTTTAATATGTATGAGGGTGTCACAAAATATCTGGATACTTCAGCCTAAAGTTTGCTGATTATTTTAGCCTCTTTTCTTTTGCCACATTTATGAATATAACGTCGCTGGGCACCTTTTAATCCTGATTCGTCAGTGACTGCAACGCTGCACACGTCGCTCAATGCCACGGAGAAACAAACAAACATTTAAATGTTTTTGTCTCAACATTATCTCCGGCTGAAATATGCCGCAGCAGAAAGAGCCACTCACAACTTCTACCTTTCATGCAATTCCAGCGGATTTTTTTGGCCTCCACCAACATCAAAGCATCATTTTCACTGCCAGCTGGACGACAGCACCAGTGGAGAAATTGGTTGTGTGTGTGTGTGTGTGTGTGTGTGTGTGTGTGGGAGACTTGGACCAGTTCCCAGCTCCTGGCATATTTGTGTTGATAAACACATCTTAACACACCTTTCTCTATGGGTGCGTTTTCCAGAAGAAGAAGAGGTGTGGGCCGTTTTCACTGAAGGACAGAAATGTCTGCTGCTTCATGGGCAGATCCACCCGAGCCTCTAAAACACTCCTGACTGCTCATTTTCTAACGGACGTCTTAGCACCTTCGACCTACCAGCCAGTGATGACCAGCCAGTTTGTACTGGTCAACACACAGTGAGCCAAAAGGTAACGAGAGCAATAAGCACCAACCTGCATCTGTCCTGTTAAAACGGTAAGAAGGGCATGCTGAGTATTCAGAGGCCAGCTGGTGTCGCCCATCAGCATAAAAAAACAGCTGGGACTCCGAGTGGCAACCAGATATGCTAATGAAAACCTAAAAATGTGAACGGCTACAATTGTGTGAGGACATGACTCATTAGGCAACGCTTAATTATCCCCGGGAAAACGTTACGCCACCAGATCACAACTTAGGCAGATCCCGTGTTAGAGGGATGGGACCAGTAGTTTTTTTGCCTAAAGGTTAATTACCCCCCCCCCCCCCCCCCCCACACACACACACACACACACACACACACTCATTTTCATGTCTCAGTTCAAACAGCTTTCCTGGTTTGATGAACTCTTGTGCTTGTAAATACATTTTAAGGCCATTTACACTTGTAGCTGTGATAAAATGTGGTCGTCTGAGGCTACGTGCTTTTTCCTTGGTGATGACTGAGCTCCTCTAATCTTTATTATTATCATTGTAGACACCCGATATATTCACTGGATATGTGTATTAGTGGGTTTTTGGACCAGTACTTGCCTTAAGGCTGTGGTACCAGTGTGAATAGACACACTTGGCATCAGATTTGATTAAATATAAGCAGCCTTTTTTCCCCCCATCATGTTGTTTTAATTGAAGGGCATCACACCATGCGAAAGCCAGGTGCGACTTGCCGTCCTGCAGCAACTCCTCATGCGCGTGTTACCGGCAGGGCTGCAGCCGCCCGGCCCGGCCCGGCCTGGCCCGGCCCGGCCCGCCGGTGGTCGCCTGTTGCTAAGCGGTCCCGCACCCGCAATCAAACAGCTGCAAAACAAACGGATGCGGACAGCGAGCGTCGCCTGGCAGTCGTCGGCCTCCCATTCCCAGTGCGCTGCTGCAGAACCATCCATCCAGCAAATCTGCTCCCCCTCTAATTAAGCTGGAAAAGGGGGAGTGAGAGGGTCATTAAGCACTTATTTATTTGGCAAGCCTCTGGTACAGAACAACAATTGTATTTTTCACACTGGGTCATATAATTGGTATGAGCAGTGATAAGCTGAGCTCCGTGCAGAGTGATGGGCGAGGGCACTTGGGGGGTGCTGTAAACTGAGCCACACAAACTTTGATCATTACACCCTCAGTAGGGAACAGCGCTGATTAATACGTGCGTTGACCTCAAAAGCCCCGAACGCATTTGCTGAGCCGCCGCCGGCTCACACATGACACGCTGCTGCTGGAAATGTAAAGAGAATAGGTGTCCTGCGAGGCGCCTGCGATTACATCACAAATGGAGAAGGAGACGAGAGGATTCAATTTGGGAAGAAGTGTATCACGCGGGCAGAGTGGCCCTTGTGCTTGTCAGAGATTGGGAGAGAGGAGTGTTAATCATGGCACATAACCCGCGCCTCCTGGCCGGGCTGCAGCTCAGGTCCCGCACGCTGAAATACAGTGGGCGTCAGAGGAAAGGTCAATGAGGTCGTTAGGAGGATCCGTGAAGACACCCAACACGCACGTTCACACTACAGATATAAACTCCAACACGTCAAAGCTGCAGATGATCATCATGCATATTTATTTACAATTACGAAGGACAAAATCATCATTTAAACTGTTTTTTAAAGTTTGGAAACAATCAGTGCCCGTGTGAATCAGTCGTTTATTATGAACATGTGATTGCTGTCAGAATTAGCACCAACTGTGGAAGGTGAGAGAGCTGCGTGTGAGGTGAAGGTAAACCGTTACCATGGTAACCAGAGGTGTGGCCGAGTCGCCCAGGTTTTGAAATTGTAACAGCGTTGTGTGTAACGTGATTGTTTCAGATTTGAGGACTGGCGTCGCTGCGTTTCCAGTAGAACACGGAGCAGATGAGTCGTTCCTGACTTGGAAATGCGGCTGCAGCTGCATTTGCCTCACACCACAGTAAACATCTGTTCTGCAGCCACAACGCAGTGACTGTGCTTTATAATTGATGGCATGAATAATCACCCCTTCATGTGACGATTATTTGACACGTGCTCTCGTGTACGAGCCTTTTATTTCTTTCGGGGCGATCACTTAAATAGACTCTGTATTTGCTTGATGTGACTGGAGCGTATCAGTCAGTGCAGACCTGGCACATTTACTTGCTAATGAAGACGCTCAAACCTCTGCTTGCCTTAATGTCGCTGTCGTGGCATTTTGTCTCGCCGTGTTTTTTTCTGACTGGCGTCGTGTCTATCCATAAACTGTCAGAGTTCATTGTGTAATCAAGTACCACGTAAAACCGGGTATATTTTTAGCAGCTCCTCAGCGCCACAGACAGCTGTTACGGGATTAATGTGCAGCATCATCATTCCTAAAGATGAGGAACTAACAGCAGTCACTCGTCCGTGGAGTGTGGAAGTGCTGCAATCAATCCCGATTGGCCGGGACGCGGAGACGAGAGTAATGTTTGCGCGCCTGATATTTAAAGGGGTCAAGTGCCATCGATCGCCGGCTTCCACCGAGACGCTCACCTGTCACGGCTAAGACGGATTAAGCTCAGCGTTTCTCCATCACGGCCTGCATCCTGTCTGCAGCGGCCGCTCTATGACTCAGTTTCCCGTGAGCTTTCTCTGTGGGATCGCTGCTTCTGTGGCCTGAGCTGCCCACTGAGGGAAGTGACTATATAGCGTGACTTGGAGGATGGACTGTACTCGCACTTATATACAGAAAAAAAGGTTATGCATGCAAACTTTCCTCTGTGTTTTAAGACTGTTGTAAGTGCAAAGACGATGACTTAAGTTTGTCTAAATGGTCCAAAACTGAAATACATCAGTCAGTTAATCTAATGCTGGAGAACACATTCAGTCTCGATGCTCCCATCAGCGATGTTTCTCTACCCAAAATGTTGTTTTCAGTAGCAGAGGATGCGGCAGCAGACCGAAATTAGCGACGGGGGAGCCCAGCGGAGCGTTTAGGGGCCAAAGGGCCAGATATTTCCCTCGGGAGCAGAAGCCGAGCTAAAAAGAGAAGGAGCGGTGGCGTTGTTGTTCCCAGAGCAGACGGACGGACGGACAACTTAAAAGGAACGCATTGGTTGCTCCGTCTGCAGGCAGAAGACGGCGAACAGCAACCAGAAGCAGCTGTAACCTGTCCTGCTTCCTTTAACTGACCTCTCACCAAATTAAATATATATTTGGAGTTCATGTTCTTAGTTGTGATATGTCTGTATGAAATTCTGGCACTTGTCCAGACTTACAATAAACCACTGCAGACCCCAAGGGCTTTTTGCTACAAGTCATCTGTGTTCTCCTGCTTTCACCTTGCTCATGTAATATATATACAATACATGGACAAATTACAACACAAGTATCTGAGGTATTAATCTGTCATGTCTGAGATATGACACAAGTCCAGGGAGAGTTTCCTGCTGCAGGTGGAGCTTTTTCGCCCTGTTTTCTTTACATGTACCGCCGACGTGACAGCGTGAAATAGAAGCGGGCAGGAAAAAGCTGGGTATTTGATAGCTTAGAAAGCCTCCAATCAGCGCAGCAAGCCTGTGGAGCAGCCTGCTTTCCTTCTTAAGGGGAAGATATCTCACAGGAAACAGTCTTAGTATTGTAAGTTCTGCCATAATTGCCAGGCTTGTTCAAGCAGAAATTATGAGTGGATTGCAGATTCTGACATACGTGTGTGTGTGTGTGTGTGTGTGTGTGTGTGTGTGGTGCTACATTACAGCTGGATGCAGATGTGAGTTGACCTAAGGCATTATTGCATTATTGAATTAGAAAATCCCTCTGTAAACAACAAAATATATGAAAACATGCTTGAATATTTGCCTGCTGGTGTTAGAGCAGTAATTAGTCATTTCATTGACCACGTCTGCTGCTTCTCCTTCAACCCGCCTCTATTGAACTCTGCTTCAGTTATTTCATCGTGTTTCATTCCGTCTTCGGCTTTGATTCATTCGCATCGTGACCAGCAGATGTCAGAAGTGTTCCTCAAAACCTGGGTGTTCCTCAAAGCATGATATCACATTAGTGCCATCAAGCTCGTTTCCTTGCACATTTTCTGTATAATACGAATGCTCAGTCACACAATGCAGGAACACAACACAAGGACAGACTTTTTTTCCTCCCCGTGGATGCTAATTTAAATGAGGCGGCCACTCTTTGCATATGTGTGGTAGTAATTTGGTAACTAATGTGGATGTGCATGAGTGTAGGTACAGGCAGTAGCCCAGCTGCATGCCAGATAATCACAGTGCTGGGTTAGGATGGACAGAAAAAACAAGAGCGCAGTCAAGGGGAAGAGGAGATTGTGACAGACACAGAAAGACAGGCAGGTGATCAGACAAATAAAGTGACAATTAGGCAGGATGGAGCGCACAAACACACACGGCTGCATGTACTGTATAGATAATGACATGGTTTTAGAGATGAAAGCAGAAACAATGCAAATGGCCCTCACTCGCTGCAGTTACCATGACGACCATCCACCTGAACTTGGAGGTAAGTCCCAGGAGGGGTCTGCAGGAGGGAGAGGTGGGACAGGAGAGGAATGTGCGTCCTGGTTGTCGTCCCCGCGTTGTGCAATCACGCCTCAGCATTCATTTAAGGGTCAGACGCTGGAAACCGCAACCTGAGAGACGGTTAATGGTAAATGAACCATTTATCACATCGGCCTTGTTGTGCTCTCCCACCATCATCAACTAGCAGCCCAGTCGCTCCAGTATAATGGACCCTCCCTGGGTAGTTGGACTCAGGTTGTTCTCAGGTTCTGTACCCATCCTGAACGCACTGGCACCTGCACCTCGTGCTGTGGGACGAGGGGGGGTCCAGCACAAATCCCCACATCCTGAGCCAGAAAAAAACAATTTGGCTTTGACATGTTTTTGTGCCACTGTCTACTCTTTATTTGGTGGGGAAGACTATGCACAGAACTCTGTGGTGTCTGTGATGGAAAATGTGCCTTTTAAGCTTTTTAAACAACAACATTAAGTAATTAAGTTTAGAAACGGGTGATAAATTGTGTTGCATCGGATGCAACAACCAAACAAACAAGTAAAAGATGTCTAGCGTTAATAGACCGTGCACTCAGTGACCATGTTACCAGGACTCTGTGTCATTCCTGCAGCCGGAGCGATATGACACAAACACATACAGTAGATGCACTTTTACTAATTACTGTACAGCCGCTCGGTGGCAAAACGTCTCGTGCTCAATGAAACTTTGTATTTTAGGCCCGGCAATTAATTTCCAGGCTGTACCTATCATTATGAAGCTAAATTTTAATTACTCATTTCAGGGCAGTGATGGTTGGAGCCCCGGCTCACTAAAGATAATTTGCTTTTGCGTTAATCTTGAGGTTCAGGGGGTTACGGCAGCCATAGTGGCAAGTGCAAGCGATTTTTGTGACAATCAGACTATAATTATGTGTGGGGACGCAGCCAAGTGCAACACGGCCCCGTGTCATTAACATGCAGCCCACCGCAGCCTGAAAGGGGCTGGGGGGCTGTCATTATTTTCTATTATTCTGAGAGGAACACAAATCCAAATGAGCACGGGTTTGAAAAAAAAAAAAAAAAAAAAAAAAAAAAGCAATGCCACAGGCTCATCCAGCTGTTTGACATTCAGCCGTTAAACCTCGCTAAAGTGAAAAGAGTGGGGTCGTGAGGATAATATTGCTTGAAGAACAACGTGAAATTTCATTAGGTCTGCTAATGCCCGCCTGACATTAGTGATAAATCCTCCGCCGCTTACTAATGGGTGCTGAGGAGGCGGGTGTCTGTGGTCGCTGGGAACTGCTCCGTGTCCGACGGCAGGTATTTGGTGAATTTGACTTGAATTGAACAGAAGCATGTTGCTGGACAGCGTGTGTGCGTGTGTGTGAGTGTGAAACTTTCTGATCCTGAACAAAGGCTTTTTAATGAAGACATTGTCTCCTGTGCTGCTGCTGCTGCCGCTGTCGTCATGCAGCATTCAGACCGTGTTGCATTGTATTTATAACATACATTTTGGAATTATGCATGAATATTTCATGGCCTGATGGACTGAGATCCAGCTTTAGATGCTGTTAGGGCTGGATACCATTCATACTATTACACCCATACCAAAGCCCTGATACTTCTCCTCCCCTTGAAATGTCAATGTGAAGTGATCTGAAGATCCGTCAATATTTCCTGAAAAAGAAAACTAAGAAATCGAAGAGGGAGAGGCCGGGTGATTGTCTTACCAATAAGTGCTGATACATATTTTTTGCTAATACGCGTTTTGGACATGAAGGGCAGTGGCACTGAGGTAGAGCAGAGAATCGGATGCCACTCCTGGTGGGCTTTTCCTCTGTGGATCAGAGGAGCGGTGTCTGGTGGAGAGGCAGGGTTCACCTTCACCCAGCACCCTGCTGAGCTGCTGCAGGGGTGGGGCTCATATCATTTATCATAACAAATGTCTGAGGCCATCTATCACATGGCCATCAGGCTTTTTTCCCCCCGTCTTTGTTATATAGCAACATTTTCTCCATCTCTGCCTCTTTACTCCACTTCTCACATACGGGTGCTGCCGAGGATCAACTCCAGCCAGGCTGCAGACGACACCAGGGCCGAAGGAGAACGCGCGCATGGGCTCTGGAATTATCGGCCTAATGAGACCTTGAGGGAGGGCAGATTGAATGATCCTGCGAAGGCGATGATGCTAATGCGCAGGTGTGAGGAGGCCAGTGAAGCATATACGAAGTCGAAAACCCTACTTTCAGATGGACATCTGCTGCTCGGGTTCGCAGACTTCCAGGCATCTGCATGAGGAGGTCACTGGAGAACGTTGTTATTCATTTTGTGGAATCAATGAAGCATCAGTGACTCAGTGTCAGAATAAATGGAGCATTTGAATGCTGACCCATGTTGGACTTGGACCTTAAGCTAACTGAGGTGTTTTCATATGGGTTAGGTCTGACAATAATGATTATTATTTCCCAACATTATTTTTAAATATGAATACATGCACATGCACAGACATTAATGTGTCATCTGTACTGGAAAACCTGCCAGAGACAGAACTGCAGGACTATAACTGATACCGCTTAACTATAATTTGGACTTCAGATTCTATTTAGATCAAAATGGATTAGACGCTGCAAAGCAAAACGAGAGGAGGTGGAAGCGGACAAGGGCACCTCCGGCAGGAACGTGAATCCTTGTAGCCTAAAAAAAAAAATCATCTGAATTCATTGTGTTTTTGTCACCGTGTCTTTGAACAGGATGTTGAAGCTCCTCTGTATTTGACACGTAATTCTGACCTTCCACAAATTAGCCGTACAGGGAAGACTGCGGTGGAGAAGGGGAAATCGAATGATGCAAGACTGTAAAGTCCTGTCTAAATTACCTTTGATGGAAGAGTCCAGTGGTTACAACTCAAAATGAAATCTAATAAATGACGTCATCGTGTAACAGCAGCAGTAGAGTTACTGATCTCCTCCACGAGCGGCACATAATGCCATGGTAGCGCTGCTGCTCATACCTAGTCCTTGAAAAAAACATCAAAATGTTTTATTTGGAACTCAGCACATCTTTGATCCAGGATACCTCCACGCGAGCTCTGCCCTAACTAGACACTGCGCGAAAGACGGCAAATCGCTTCTGAAGCTCCTTTGATGGAGATGACAGCTCGGAGTTTGTAATAAGGAGGTTAGTTTTGCTCTGATTGCAGCACTCGCTTTGAATTGAGCAATCGCGAATCACTTTTCATCACCACAATGGAGGAGCCGGACACCAACTGCTGCTATTAGAATGCAGGTTATTTTCCAGCTCATTGAGCATATTGATAACAGTAAACAAATGGGGGGATTTTAAGAAACGCACCCTACTAAGCACTTTCATTAAAAGTTTTCTGCTTGAGCTCGTGTGCGGAAACGAATACTGTAGAATAATGAGCAAAACAAAAAGGTCATGTGTTTCACACAAATCCACTGTGATATGGAAACTTAAAGTCATGTACAGTAGATCAGACGCAGATTATAAACTCTTACACAGCTGTCGGATGAGCTCAACTTTTCTTTCCTTACAAAAATCTTATTATGAATTGATTTTATTTAACAGGCACTGAATTAATTTACTGCACTAAAATGGTTTACGTGAAAAACAGCAACAGAATGTTAACAGGTATTTCCGAACTTACTACTTTAAATTACTATTTGTTGATCACCTTCAGGTTTAATGAGAGTTTAATAACGTTTCCTCATCTACCTCACATCGCTGTCCGGTGTTTTCTTTCCAATTTGTACCACTTCCTGTCCTCTCTGAGGAGAAGGTGTCGGGTCAGATCCTAATTTAGACCAGTAGATTTAGACCCCCTCGGTTTCTCACAACAAGATTGATTTCATGGCGTCAGCCCTGTAGCGTGCATGTGTGAGTGTGTGGGGGAACAAAGTGCAGTGTTAAGTCCCTCAGTCCCCATCGGGATCTAAAATGGCTCTTACCATCTGTTGAAGGCAGTCAATACATCCCAAAGCATCATGTAGGGCCTCCCTATATTCTCCAGTGATTGACTTGAAAGGTCACATGCGGCATCTGGAATAAGCAGCCAATCAACATGCATGCCTTTAAAGGATGCCAATATCTCATCAGCTCCTCTAGCTGACATTAGCGCTCACCTTCTCCACTAACCGGAATAAAAACACAGATTTCTGCAGAGAAAACTCACCAAAGACAAACTCACAAACAGTCAACCCAGAGCTATTTTGGGGCCAGCAACTAATTATAGTAAATAAACTACAAGTGTCTACGAGTGGGATATATTTATCAGCCTGCCTGAATATCATGGGAATCCTGCGTTTTCTTTGTGTTTCTGCACTGGTCACGGTTCTTCCCAAGCACAGCAGCTGACACTGAGGCTGGAACCCATTGATCAGGTGATCCTTAGGTGGCGCAGAAATCCATATGGAGTAAACTGCAACTCTTCATCAAACAGGAGCTCATTAACAAAAGTGGCTCTTATCTCGGTTTCATAGAGATTCTGAATCTTTTTATGACTGCATATGGCACATGAAGCGCTATCTGATAGTCGTCAGGATGTTTAGATAGTTTGTGCCACCAATGTAAAATAAAAGATAAACAAAATGCTGCCATTTTTTAATTCATATTTATTCAGGAAGTCTCTATATCTTTATATTTTATTTTAATACAGTTAAAGCTTAACTTCATTAAAGCCTTTTCAAAATTAAATAAAAGATAAACTTCATATTTAAGGTTGCAATGGTCAAAAATGTTCAATATACTTTGTGTATAAGTGTAAAATGCTGAAATGTGTTTTTCACCTATGTAAGATGATCAAAGGGATCTGTTACATAAGCGGCGCTCTACTGTACATACATACGAGACATCTGCCAATATTTCTGGACATCGTCAGACAGTGGATGCCCAAAAGCAACAAAGCAAAATCAATTCCACATGACGAGGTGCATGGATGATGCCAGAAGTCTGGGGCTCAACTCGTTCAGCCGAGCATGAAGGGTGCAAGTATTAATAAACCTCCAGACGCAAAGAGAGAGAGATAGAGAAAAAAAAAACATGCTGAGAGAATGCGAGGAGTGATTTATAAGAGGGAATATTTAGTAATGGTTCTGGGGTAAACACTGGAGTCCCTCTGGCCTGGTCTGCATTTCATACTGCTGTGATGAAGCTGTCATAAGCATATAGTGCTCTGGTAATACAGTCCTCTGGGGGAAGCTTAGTTTTAATTTGGATGTCAAAAGAAAATGATTGAATTTTATTGTGTGCATGTGTGTGTGTGAGCGAGAGAGTGAGAGTGAGGGAGCTGGCGAACGGCACATCCATACCTGTCCGTCTGTGTTTTCAGGTGCACATTCGGAGTCGGCACGTGTCAGAAGCTTCACTTCTCAGCGGGCGGATCTTGGAGACGACAGGCAGCAGGTGAGGAGGGGCACCTCCTGTTGAGGGCGAGCAGGGCGGACAGAGGAAGTGCAGACTGATGCTCACCAGGACCTCCACAGCAAACGCAGCGTACAGGTGGAGCACCTAAAGAGGCTCCAGGCCTGTGAGGAAAACGTCTTCCTGTCTGATCTCGACATATGGGAGATTTAATATAAAAAGGTTTCTATTAGCAGATGGCTCTAGGCAAACAAGACGGGTTAATGCAGATAAATAGAAACAGAGTAAAGAAAATAATGTATAAACCCACAGCCTGGCTGCTCAATGGGAGTCTGGCTTAGATACGCGTCATAGTCCCGCAGTGATAAATAGACGCGGTATGAAGCGTATCATCATCTGAAGAACTTCATATCCTCTGCAACAATCACGTGTCATTAAACAGAATCTTATTAAAATCCGCCTCGAATAAAAGTCGGTTCTGTTTGATACGAGGGGGAAAAGGAGACGTCTCCGCCAGATGTTTGGAGTCACGGAGCAGGCAAACTGAAAATTCATGTGGAAAAGGGGGTAATTATGTAGCGCGCGCGGCCTGAAAGACAAACCCAAACACAGTCTTCTTCATGGAGCCTTTAATGTGGTTATTAGCTTCCCTGGATGGTGTAAATATCGACCTGAGCGTGGACTCCTTCACAGGCCGCTGCACTTTGCCTTCCCGGCCTGCCAGCGCCATCAAATCAATCAGCCTTTCTAATTAACTGCATCCAAATGAGGCATTGTCTCCGGCACATGCACACACACACACACACACACACACACACACACACACACACACACACACACACACACGCACGCACACACACGCACGCACACATACGCACGCACACGCACGCACACGCACGCACGCACGCACACACACACACACACACACACACACACACACACACACACACTGCATCCTGCCTCTAACCCGGCTCCCGCCGCCCTTGCAGGCGCTCGACCGCTCCCTTTGAACATTTTACAAAGAGATGTAAAACAAGAAGTTTGACCCAACAAGTGCTTGGATTTTTTTTTTTTTGTGTGTTATGTGTCACTTGCATTTCAACCGGACAACTGGACGGATTTAAGATTTTCGCAGCCGAGCGGCGCAAGGTCTCTGAGCTACTGTGGCTATATGACACAGTATCTCTGTGGAAACAGGCCGCTCTGCGAGGAACAGCTGCTCGCAGCACAAATAAGACCCCTCCTGCCAACTCGCTCGCTTTCATTCCGGCTTCCTTAAACGCTCGCTCGCCCCGCGCCGCCTCTGATGGCGCCGCGGAGTGGAGCTCCTCTCAGCAACGCCCTCCAGGCACTTGGAGGGGTCCAGATGTGTCCCTTCAGCGCCGCGGACCACATCTCTGGCGTTGCTCCACGCGTCCAGCCCCTTGTTCTCTTCATTCACAATCAGTCCACATTTCAAACTCAATCCTAAAATCAGCTTGTCTTCCACCCGCCCTATCTCTCTCTCTCTCTCTGTTTCTCTCTCTCTGGGTTGAGGCATTAATTGAAAATGCAAACTGTAATCAGATCAGCGGAACAGGAATGAAGTGGTTAAAGATGGGCGACGTGAGTGACAGTCCACGTGGCAGAGAAATGAAGAGGCTGGTTGGGATAATGGGATGTGGGTTTGATCAGAGGATGAGTTACTAATGGCCTGTTCTGCCAGGTGGTCTGGCTGCTCCTCCTGCTCTCGCACATTGGAAGCAGTTATCTACAAATTATATTACTCTCAACCGCATCTCTTGAAAAAACATAGTTACAGTACTAATCAACACAGCTAGGTTTAATAACGCTGTCACATAAACAACTTTGTGTGCTTTTCACACAGTAGCAACCGATTTATGAGCTTCATAAAGCTAATGCAAGGGGTTTGAATAGTCACTAATGATGCATATTACCAATCAATATCTGTTAAAATATACTCTTCCGTCTTTAAAAGTTGTCCATAATCCTGGTGAAAACTGATCTTAACATTATGAGTCAATACTCAGCCTGTTTGATTCCCTGTTCGGTGTTAAGGTGGAATTTCCTCTGGTTTATTTGTTACAGTAACAAATCTCCATCAAATTCCTGCTGCTGCAGTAGTGGATTTAATCACCGCATTACGGCTGCACCTACTGTTTCTGTTTTGTTTTACAGGAGCTGACCACGTGATGGTGAATATGACTCCTCGGAGGCTTGCTATGCATGTAACATAATGGAAAAACGAACGTGTCGTTCAAGCGGGGCGATTCCACCGCTGAGACCCAAAGCGATGCTTTGACAATACTTTCGTCTCCTTCTTATTACAGCTCTGACTCTGACTGCACCGAATTATTCTCACCTGCCAAAATTTCAACGGACATTAATGGAAATACTACAGACTGCCGACCAAATAGGCTTACTGAGCTGGTAGTTAAACGTTCTAATATCTGAGAAAAGAATATTTAAAGACAACCAGCATATAGAAAAATGAGAACACATGTAATTAAATAGTTTTATTTGTTATTTCATTGAAACTCTTCCACCTTATACTGTTTTCTTATGAGCTCTTGTGCAAGTCGACATACTTACATGTAATATCTCTATGATTGTGTTTGTTCAACATCATAAAGATGCCCCATGCTGTGCACACTACCAATCTATGGGTCTCTCTTATAAGTGCCTCACAACATGCTGAGTTTGCACAGGAACAGGGGATTCACACCGAAAAGCAGCCCCGCATTCAACCCACACAGACTGCGACCTCTGCTCAGCATCTCTGCTGCCACTCTGAACGGGACATGGGCACGATGATCAGACTAACTGTCCCATCCAGGCTGACTGACAGCTGCAGAAAAGGGCAACTGTATGATTTTCTTGCAAGATTTTCTTCTGCTATAGACAAAAAACAGCTCTTATTGCAACAGCTGGCAGCTAATTGCTACCTCAAAACCACTTTACAATCATTATCTTGACAACCTGATCCTTTGTTGGCACTTGTTCTGCGCACGGTTCTTAACTTTCAGACCCGCAGCCAGCGTCAAGTGTTTTGCCTAATACGTTAATATTACTCCATCCTGTCCGTGCTCACTCTGCGCTACAGTTTAGCGTATTAGTGTTAGGCCGTGTGAGTGTGTGTGTGTGTGTGTGCGTGTCTGTCCATGTGTGCGTGCCGTGGGTGTGGGTGTAAACAATGAGCACTACATAGTTGCCATACCTAATGTGCTTGTTAGCCATCTTGGACTCCCTTGAGGCGCGTGTCCCTATCCCAGGACTTATTCATGGTCGGTTTTAACAAGCACTGTCGATGTGAGGCCATTGAGAGCTTGCAAGATTGCAGTCAATGGCAATTTCATGTGCCACACAGAGTGCAAATGAGATCTGCAAATAGTACTGGGGCCCTCAATCTTTGTCAGTGACAGCAGGAAGGCTCAGGCACAATGGCCACGGGCTGCAGGTAGCACATATAATTGTATTAAGAGTAGCCGTTTCAACAAAGCGGTAGAAATTAAACAACCTGCACCTGTATTACCTGGGTAGATCACTGACGGAGCAAAATTAGAGGTTATTGTTTCAGCTCCGCAATAATACTTGAAAACAAAAAGCCTGGTTAGTGTTTAATTGTGCCTTTCAACACAGTGCAGGGAAAAATATCAGGATAAAATGTTCCACAGAAAATACAGTTATCAGCATTTATTAATCACTGAACACTAACTTCAACATTCTGTACAACATCATTGTTACAGCAATTTCATAATATACAGTAGCAAGTGGCTTCTCATTGAGCTCATTGTATGTGTGCATGCTGTTTGTGTTATCATGGACCAAAATTCTGAAAAACGTTCGTTCCAAGCTAAAAAAAAACCCTCAATAATCCTATTGTCTGGTGCCAAGATCCCATTGAAAACATAATTCTGAATATCATGTCCCTTTACTGATAAATCCCTGAGGATTCTTGCTCACTTCACCTTTAAGCAAACACCCACAAGAATGGATGGTGAATAGTGTCAAGTCTCATAAAAAATGAATGGGTGCTTTTGCTGAGAAGTCACATTGTTGTTTTTATGGGTTGAATGTAGAAAAGAAAAGCAAGAGAATATTTTTTTAAGCAAGGTTTTACTTAATGTGAACTAAAGTAATTTGATGTCATGAAGTAAATCCATGTCTGCACCCTCATCGCGCGTCAGAGCTTTTTAATCTTCCTATAATAATGTTGAAATCAGTAAGTACAGTAATACCAGGTCAAAATGCACAGTATAAGATTTAAATATTCATATAATATTCATAATATTTGAAGCTAATAACCAGATAAAAAAGAATAAATAAATACTGGAGCATTTTAAACTGACTTTTGATAAGCCTGTTTTTTTAGATTAATGGGATTAATAATGGAAATAGAAAAAAGCGAAGCTGAAATGTTGCTCAATGATGCGCCTCCTCATGCCATTTGGGTAAGTCCATTAGCATGTAGGACGCTCTCAGCGTGTCTTGATTGCTTCTCTCTTATTCCTGCATGTCCAGAAATAACTCGTACCTTGTACGCTGCTGAATTATGAAGCAGGACATGGTCTGGGCTGGAAGCACTCCCAAATGAAACCATGTTCTTTTGCCTGAAATATGACAATGAAATGCGGGAGTGAAAGTGCGAGGGTACAAAATATATCAAGAATCAAGGAGAATAAAGAATGAGAGCATGTGAAAGCACAGACCTCTGAGAAGAGGGGGGCAAGAAACCCACTTCATGAATTAACAAACCCGTGGTAATAGAGTCTAAGGTCTCATTGCTATTTGTGATGGAGGCAGCCATGCATTCACTCTCTACTTATTAGGAGGGAATGGGGAGACACAGTCCTTTTGATTAATACTCCAGCCTTTGTGGGGGCTGGTGGGGAGCGGAGGAGACAGGAAAGAGAAGAAGAAGAAGGGAAGATAAGATTGAGGGAAACAAAAGGTTATAAATCTACACCTGGATGTCGACTAGAACGCTGCAGGAGGACAATCAGGGAGATTTAGCAAAAGCGCAGATTAGCAAAGCGAGGCCTGAGAAGCTAAACAATGCGTCTGACGCCTAATCTCATGACTATAAATACAACATGGAGGAAAGCTGAGCCGCACTACAGTGGATTTCTGCAGAAACAGGAAACCACCCCAAGATGCAGGACATTGGCAGCACACAAGCGCTGCTGTTCACGTTGAGCGCATTCACTTTAAGTCAGTGCAAAGCCACGAATGGTGAGCGCATGATAGTTACAGAGCGTCAACGTACTGTACGAAGCGTGAAGGGGCCCCGACTGGCTTTCATATTCGTAAGAGGTACAACTAACAACGTTTGTTTCTATTTCGGGATCGGTGCAACCTCCAACCTGAAGAGATGAACTCCTTATGCCTCATCTGCGTCGCCCTGCATTACAGTCAAGCCACTACACAGCCCACTGGAGCTGTGGGAAGCTAGAGTCCCTCTGTGTGCTCCTCTGTTCAGGTTCAAACGCGAGGCAGGAGACGCCTTTTCCTCCGTCTGTCTTCCTTATTGACCAGAGTGGAAGAGAAAATGACATAATACGAGATTTTTGTCCGTCCTGCAAATACTTTTAATAATGAGAAACACATACAACCTGACAGACTTCGTGGCGTGTTTTGTTTCTTAGTGCATAACTAGATTTCTTTGACTTCCTGCCTCCTGTCAGTTCTAAAAATAAGATTTGGAAATGCCAGCGTCTGTGTGCGAAACTCAGCCTTTTGTTTCTTATTACTGATAGAAGCTTTTCCTTTGCTTTTGTGCTGATGGTCTGGAAACACTGGTCACTTCTAATTCCACATCTTTGTGTCACGGTTCCAAGGACGAATACGTTTCTATAGGACCCACTGCTGTTCATATTGTTGTGTTCTGCTCTTTCTTTTTTCTTTCCCCAATGACGTCTAAGCAAATTAAAGTCAAATTAATCTCATCAGGCTGAGAAAGCTCATAAAGGTTATCAGAGGTTAGAAAATTTCTCTAGAGTTGGCCAATAGAGGAATTAGAGGAAAGACAATAATAATTGACCTTTACAAAATGTGAATTTCTGAGTGGGTTGACTTTTAGCTCGGTCTTCATCCAGTCATGAAATGCATAGAATGCCAGCTGGTGAGTGGGTCATTCCCTAAACATGGTTGAACCCCAGCCTCCTCTGATCCACATGTGAAAGTGTCCAATAAACCAGAGGTCTCTAAAGACCCGTTTAAGCTACTGCTGCAGATGGAGAAGGACCGCGCTGCTCTCTAGGCTTCGAGGACAATGGGAATGTGCAGTAGGTGCTTGTGTGCTTTCAGCGAGGTTAAGCGTTTGTTCATCTTTGTCCCCTTCTGCAGGAACAATTACTCATTCCACACTAGAGGTTCACTGGGAACAATGGGAAATATTGACTGGCAAAGACTTTGCAGACGCAATGCTACCTGTTTATTTTAAGGATTCATAGAACTGAGACCATCTCCTACAGTATGCGATGGATGATGAAATGCCTTTTACATATAACAGTAAATCAAACGGAGTAACAAAAAACATGTGGGCAGAGCTTTCCTTCAGTGAGCATGTTCCCATGTAAAGAGACAGTATGAGATGATCACGTGAGGTCATGTGACATAGTGACTTATCATTTGGTTATTGAAGTCCCACATTCCTGTTTGACGTTGTTGTTGTCTGTCAATATAATCAATTCACTTGTTTATGTCATTCATTTGGCCACAATCCTCTTGCAGTGCTTTGTTGACAGGCAGCACATCACTTATTTCATCCTGAAGGCTCTGGAGGAGAAACACTGTCCGATCTGCACTCCTGCACCTGAATATCAGTCTTTCATTTTCCCATTTTTACCTTAAACACAATAAACGTCTGATTGTCTCTTGCCCGTTTGCGATGCCCTTCAAATTAAGAGCGCGGGGTTCTGTTTGTGCGCTATAACGAACATCTGAAAAAAAAATGCCCTTAAGGTAAACAATGGAACAGAGACAACGCTTTTCAGCTCACACACTTCCAAAATCTCAGCTTGAATCTATCAAGCAACAGTTTGCTATTCTCACCCTCCCTCAGTACCTGTCTCCCACACATCACCGCTTCAGACACTTCTCTTTTATGTCCTCTAAAAAAGGAAGACTCTCAGTAAGGTTGTTGTTTCTGGTTCTTTTCTATTTTATTTAATTCCAACTCTGTGGCTAGACCTCAAAAACACTTTCAACAAGCAATACCTGCACCTCGGGTTACCATGGCAACTCTCCACTTAAAAATAGACCTACAGTACAGTAGAGGAATGGAAGCAAGCCTCCTTGATGTGGATGGGGAACATATGTGTTCTAGGCCTCCCTAAAAACACGTGTGGGTCTGTTGTGTCCTTCTAGTTGAACATACCACAACACACGACAATGAACGGGCCTCGTTCAAGGCCGCTGACGGACACGAGCCGGCGCCGGTTCCACCGGACATGTGCTCTTCACGTCTGTAACAAGTACAGAGTGTCGGAACAAGGTGCGCCGTTCATTTCCCCCGAGCTGGATGAGGTGCTCTCAGAATAATGTCTTGACAGGCGTGACAGACGCTGCTTCACTTGCAGGATTTACATACGTGTGAAGACGCCTGACAAGCTGCCGGTGGGACGTTATCCTCCTTTGTGCGTCTGAAACAACGGGGGTGATTTTAAATCTGGCGTGTGCTGCGTCGTCATACCACTGCCTAACTTTAATTTGCTTTTTAAATAAACATACCAGCAATGTGTAGCTTTACATGACATACTGCACCACGGAAGAAACCAAACGCACCTCGACGCCGTTGCAAAATGAGATTTGCACTCGCCAGACATCCATTCAGTTCGCAGCCCTGAATTGGTTTCAATGGGCTGATTCACAGAGCGACGCACAAAGGCTGCCCTGTTTGTGTAAACATGGAGCAGGTCTTTACTCAGCATCCTGATATTTAATAAAATGATGAAATAAAAAAAAATACAAGAGGAATGAATTTAACGGGAGAAAAGTGCATAAAAGGCCCATGTTATTATTGATTGCTGAACCAATATTTATTCTGGTTGTGAGACGTTTATGTGTGGATGATGTGTGAAATTGGTAGTAAAGCTGTTTTCTCCCTGACACACAGAACTGCAGTAGGTGTGTGTTGAGTACAGTATATTGTGTAGGAATCTGCACATGATGTGTGTGTGTGTGTGTGTGTCTATTTGATTTTTACACTTTTCCCTGAAATCATTCATAAATCACCTTTTTGTTGATCCAATTATAAGTGATTGACAGGACGACACTCAGGCTCAAGTGGGTAGAAGCCTCGGGGTGTTTGCAGATCTAAACTGGGTTCACTATTTCACACCAAACAAAGAGGAAGCAGTAATTTGCCTATAACGAGGAGGAAAACAACACATAACAGCAGGTACTTAAAAGGACTTAGTGAGACAAATATGAAGACACAAGCTGCTATGGTGTAAAATAAAACCCAGCCGCCCTCTAAACTGTCAGAGTGGAGAATAAGGAAACTCAGCAGCCTCCACAGACAAAAGACACAGCTGTATGTGAAAAGAAGAAATGTAACGTCTAGTGAAGAATGCGACTACGTGAGAGTTTTGTTTTCTACGTATATTGTAAAAACAAAGCGCTAATCTCTGGAATCACAGCCAGAGACGGTTGTGTTCCTCCATTACCGACGAGCAGACTGGCCAAACACGGAGCGGGCGACACACAGAGGGATCCAGGTAATCCAGCGTGTGCAAACGAAGGCGAGGGGGGGATCTATCAATGTAGAGGCAACTCGTTAGCGCAAGACTTCACCTTCCTGCTCGACCGACGCACCTGACTGAAAAGGACAAACGGAGGCTGAGGAGGCCGGGAGGTCGAGGCCTCGCTGGGGCCCGGAGACAGAGCTGTGTGCTTGGCCGCCAAGCTCAACATGGCCGACACAACATGGCCGACGGTGACAGCTGTGCTAGATATGGGTCTAGTCTACATTGCTTTAATACTTTAATAGCATCCCTACATTAGACCTCAGGTTTATATGTTTTAGACCCGCTGAGCTGAGGTCAATGTTATACCTACGCCTGTTATTACAGCTCATGACCTGAAGTCTGACTGTACAATTGATCCAGGAATAATGATGGGACACAAATGAAATAATGGTAGCAGTGAAATCCAATAATAAAACCTACAGTACCTTTGCAAATTACCAGAGGAATTTAATTTGCCCTTAAAATTACTGGATGGTCTTATATTGAGGCCAATGAATCAAAAGGAACAGGCAGTCGCTCCATACAGTAACTGTGGAACAGCCATGAGTATATTTATGTGCTATATATAATATTTAGATTATTTTTTATGGAGCTGTGAGGGTATATACTGATTCTATGACAGGGTGTGTAAAGTTATGTTCTCTATAAAAATAGTGTCTCTTAGACTCACGCCAGCAGCTCCAGTTCTGTTTAGAAAAGAGAAACAAGAATGCCTGCTTAAACCAGAAGACAAACAAATATGGAAGCAGCACATCAGTAAAACGTACGCATCTCAATTATTAATACTGTGATTGTGAATTAAGTTACGTATCAGGGTTAAGAATGCACAATAGAAATTGCCTTTATCCCATAAAACCTAATTCCTTCTGCATGCGATGGCCATGTGTTCCTCTCCAGCGTAGATTAAAAGGAGCCTGGCTCCAGTTTGAAGACGTTCATAATAATCCTTCCTTTCATGCAGCCGCCGTGTTCATTTCGTACCCCTGTGACGCCTGCGTTAGCAGCGTGCGTTAGCCTGAGCGGCCGCAACACAGGCTCTCCCTGGGAGAGTGAAGGCACCCAGTAGGAGTGAGAGCTCACCCGACGCTAGGCTCTGATGGATGGAGCCATTGTTTCACCCACAAACGGCCTCCCCCCTTGGAGCCGCGCTGGTCTGTAGGTCTGTAGAGAGAGCTATGACGGCCGGGCTCGCTCGCCCCACTCCGTGCTTTCTGATAGCACGCGCTGAGGGCGAGAGGGGTTGTGCAACAGCAAGAAACACTTGTCTTTGGGATAATCACGTTTAAGTCAAACCTGGCAACTTAAACACTACAAATTCCCATGACAGATTACACTTCTAAATCTGTTTGCTTACATATTTGCACATTAGCGCTCGAAGGTTGAAGAGGTCACGCTCGCACTCGATTGATTTCAAATTTGACACATCTGCACAAAGCCTTGTTTACTTGTTGATAGCGAAAAGGGTTTGATTATAGCTTGAGTCAGTCACACGAGTATCCTGTCAACATGTCCAATTATAAGCATGTCATGTGAGAACCTCATGAAATACCTATAAGCCATATCACATAAACTCCACATGTGAAGCCGCGCAGAAGAGTGAGCAAATCCACAGGATGAGATTGACTGGAGCCCCTCTCCTCGTTTTTTGGTAACACTACCTGCTCCTTCACCCCCGTCCTCTGCTTGCGCCTTAACCACTGGCTCCACTAACATGATCAATGATGATCTTTGATGGGATGGACAATTCATTCCAGCCTGACAGGTGGGATACAGTCAGGGATGCCCATCACTCTAGCTCCCATCAACCTGTCAAAGAGGTTCCTTGATCAATCACTTGAAGAAGAGGGGGAAACTGGCCCCTTGACAGTCTGGAAGGCAAACAATAAAGAGGTGCACCTCCTTTAAAATCGAAGCACTCAGTCATTGAGTGAGCGTTAACACGCGTTGAAATGAAATTAAGCAGATAATTACAGCAAACCTCTATTTATATCTAACTATTTATATAGATTCAGAAGCAAAAGAAAAACAGACATTGACAAAGGTAAAAAAGGTTTTGTGTGTGTTTTGTTTTCTTAGTTCTCCTTGGTTTGTGTGGTGGTGTGTGGCACAATGGCAATAAATAGAAATCAGGCAGTTATAGAAGCTATAGCCAGAAATCCGTCTGATGGCGCTGCCTAATGTCAACTCATTGAGGCTTCAACAACATGCCCTTAAATACTCTGCAAACCGCAAACACGCTCGGTGTCTGTTTGCATTTGGATTTTTTGAGGACGTGCAGTTTTCCGCAGTCACAGAGCAGTGTGTAAAAAGAAAAGCTCATCAAGTCGCACATCAAGGAAGATGTTTTCAAATGTTGTGACATAGTTTGAAGCGCTGTGCTGCAGAAGATGATTACTACTTTAATCAGAGTGCCACTGTATTTACCTTGGCAGAACAGGAAGCACCACACTGAGCTGACAAAGCCTCTTCACATACATATTCAGCCACTGAGGCACTTACTCAAAACTCTCCATAGTTTTATTTAACATGACATCGTTAATACAATACACACGACTGATTTTATGAAAGTTCCTTTTGTAAAATAAAAGCTGGTCTTAGAACGTTGGGATGTCAACGCATGCTTAGCATACTGTCGCTAAGCCGCTACTCGCTAATCACAAAATCCCACATTTAATAAAAGTAGAATTTACAGTGAACACTAAAATATTTCCCTTTCCCTTCGTGGACTGAACCAATTTCAGTGTTATTTAACTGTGGCTGATAAAATCAACACCTTATACTGTACAAAGTTAATACAAGTCCAGTTATGAACAGTTGCCCCAAAGCAATATTACCGCTGTGAGTCCACGCTTGTCATCTCAGTTTAAACACCATTGTATCAACATCAGGATTAAGTGCGTAGCTACTGTAAAACAGCGATTTTCCAACATTCGAACGCTCATGGATGTTTGAAGCAGCATTGTTTGCTTTCGCTCCCGCCTTTAAAGTGAGTGGTCTCCCACACGTCCAGCTCTTAAGGGTGTGGTCCTGAATAACGACTAATTTAGAAAAGAGTGTTGGATTATAATTTAAAGAGAGCATTGTTCACCTGGAATTCATCTTAACCTCAATGCAAACATTCTTTACTGGGGCTCACAATTTCCAATATGATATTATATATACAGCCATATTTGTCTGAAGAGTGTCCTAATGGAGGGCAGTGCCGTAGTATATGGCCAAAGTAATTGCCTCCACTCCGGCAAGGATGCTGACGTGAGGAAAGTAGGATCTGCTGTGCTTTTGAAACCGCGGTGCAGATTTTACCCTGCATCAGGTGCAGAGAGGACCGTCCAGCTGCGTTGACCCACACAGCGCATGTGTGGAAGCGAAGCAATAGAAGCCGCCAGTCAAGAACAGTTTCTCCCAAATGCACATGTGCTGCTGTTGCAGGAGGAGGAGGATGCATGCGGGTAGTACAGCATGCTGTGGTTGAGTTAAAAAGGAGCTGGCTAGGAATGAGCTTCCACCTAAACAAATGCACAGAACGTGCAGTAGCTTCGTTGCTGCATGGAGGAATGAGAAGTCTCACCTCTCGTGCGTTAAATCTCATATTCTTGAAGGGATTGCTGCTTCTAACAATAGTTCACTAAGCCCAGCTTGTGGAGCCCTTTAGCCATAATTGCTTGTAGCAGCAAACTTTTGCTGCAGTAACAGCTTGCTATTGTGGAGAGGAGAATTAGGAAATTGTCGAAATAAAATATTTGCTCTGCAGTCTGGCAGTCAAAGGGGTAAATACAAACACAGAGATTTGGATTCAGTCTGTGGAAAGGCAGAGGGTTTGAGCTCATGAGGAATCACCTTCAAACAACCACAGTAAGAAGGACTAATAACCAAAATCAAGAATAGTAAATCTAGAGGTCGCCTTCAGTAATACAATGAACACACATATGCAGCATCACCCAGAGCGAGGGAGCAGTTTGAATCCACTGGTAAAAGGTTCAGACAGCATCATGGAAACAAGACCCTTAGCAGCTTTTCATGACACGGGGGCTTCTGAAAGTCGAGACTCTCAGTAATTTGGGACGAGTGATGACAAAAGGGCTGCAGAGACAATGCGGGGCCTGGTGAGGGACGAGCCGCAGGCGTCCAGGCGGGAGATGATTAAAGCACGGAGAGGTTCACTTTGAAGAAGCGGGCGAAAGTCCGAAACCTCAGGATGTTTGGGTTGTTTTGCTTTCCACACCGTGATTTGTTTACTCATTAGAAATGGGATGTTTTGGACCACAAGTACATTCATGTAAAAACAAACAAACAAACAGTACTAAGATCTGAGCAGCACAGGATGAGCTTAACAGGTTTCATGGCATAATGACGAGTATCTGAGGTGCGCAGAGAAACAGTCCATGCATCTTTGTCCTACAGTACATCAAAAAGATAACAATAACAAAATCTTATATACAGCGTTTGTTTCATGCCCTCACTCAGCAGGGTGCCTCTGACATATATTTTACAGCAACTACTGCAAAGCATATGCTGCATAAATAGCTTCTGCCATTCACTATAATGAACCCAAATTGACAGCTAGAAGAAATAACACAGCGCCACGCTTAGCATTTAACCATCGCAGTCATCACCTTTAAAAAGTTTCTGATCTGTGGAAGTAAATCTCAGAAACATCCACGTTTCTATGGAAACGCTTCCTCCTCCTGAACAGAAACAGCCATGATGGAAGCTCTGAGGCCACTTGATCTCAGTGATTAACACACGTCACCTCATTCTACTGTTTCCTCACCCTGTGCTGTATAAAGGTGATGTGAACAGGCTGGTTACTCTCTTACGGGCAGGAGAACATGCTATGCATCATTCACCACACGCAAAACCTGACGTCTGAATTGAAACGGGAAAGGGGGAGAAAAAAAAGGAACAAAGCAATGTTCAAGCAGATATGTTGCAAAAAGTAAAGGAAGTGGGAAGTAAAAAGCGTGTATCTGTGATGAAGGTAACAGCTGTAATGAATAAATAAGTAATGGTTGATGTTTTACGTATGAGGCCATTTCTGTGGCTGCAATGAAAACTTCTTCAACATGTAGAAGGATCGTTTCGCTGCCACGGAAGGACAGAGTAAGCGAACGCACCATTGATCTTTTTCACTCTCTAGATTCACAAATGAACTTGCCAAAATGTTACTAATCACACCATGAGAGCGCGCTATTAAACGTGACGTATTTATTGGAACACCAGTGCAAATTGATGATTATTGTACTATTATGTGTTACTAAACAAACTAATTGCATGCATTACTTCATGCGTGCGCGTGTGCGTCAGGGCCCTGGCAGCGGATCATGCTTCATTTTGCACGGGAGAACTGAAAACGCGCCGAGATTGACTGCGGTTCTGACGTTGTCGCGTAACCATGGTTACGGGGTAGCCGGGCCTCCTCGTCGACGCTCCCTCTGAAAAGAAAAAAAAAAAAAAGATGCTCAAGGAAGTTGGAGGTGATCTCGTTCCTCTTCCCTAAATCTTTGATGCGTCAGAGGTGCGGACGCCTCGTACTTAACGAGCTGTGGGCAGATGGAGATGCAGAAACAGTGAAGCTGCTGATAACAAGTGGCATCCGGCCTCCTGCAGGTTGGTTTGTTCAAAGGCAGGCAACATGTAGTGTCACATTTAAATACCAGTGTCATATAATAATGACATTATATGATGATTTATGTCCAGGACCTGCGATGTGTGTTTCTGTCACTGCCGTTGAACATGTCTTGATCTTTGCCTACCTGCCTTTTTTTCCACTTGCAGCTTGACTTGTCCACAGCTCGTCCCACTTACGTCATGAAAGGGGTCGCGGTGCGAGGAAGCCGGCGGCATTCAAGTCGGGATAATCTCCCCGACTTGGCAGCGGGCGCCGCGACTCCGCGTCACAGAAGGCGGTTTGCTTCACAGCCCACTCTGCCAATGCACGGGCACAATTTAGATAATGGCGTGTGGAAAGTGTGCTTGTTGTTGTTGAGATCCCAGAGCTGTTAGTCTGGCGCTGCAGCGGGAGCAGAGCAGCTGTGCGGCTCATGGATATATTATGAGAACTAGAAACATTCATTCCAATTAAGGTTCCCATTCACTGCAAATGATAAAACAGCTTTCGGGCGTCTCTCGCCGGTAGACAATGCAGCGCTGCTCGCTGGGGTTTGGCACCGTGGACGACTACTAGTGATCATCTTTGGTCACAGCGCCTGCTCAACAGCTGGTGGCCTGTTTTAATGGCTGCGGCGCTCCTGCAAACCTGGACATATGGGACGGTTCACAAAAAAGGGAAAAGTCTGAAGTGTCTACTTCAAAAAGTTTAGTTTCTGAATGAATTTATATGGAGCTGATTGTAATTACAGGGCGATCGCAAGAAACGTTAGAGAGACAGGCAGCAAAGCGAATGGGGGAGTTTTCAAGACAGCGACGGAGGTGTGTACATCTGCGAGTTAAACGCGAGCGCAGATAAACGACTCCGACTGTGAATTAATTAGGGTAGACTTGACGACGCGACTGAAAGCGTGTAAAAACAGAAACATCATTAAAAACGGAGGCTCGGCTCGGGGGGGCGCACGCAGGTGCGGCGTGCGTGTGTGGCGAGGAGGGGGGGGGGGGTCTAACCTCAATCTACGACTTATAAACTCCATCAGGTCAAGGTCCATTCAACAGTCGCGCGATTATTCAGATGCGCGACTGTCACCGCGCCTGTCATTATTCTGCTGAGAGCGCACGGCTGAATGATGTATCACCTGTCGACTCGGAAATCACCCCCCCCCCCCCCCCCCCTCACCTTGGAGCGGCGGACGAGGGGTGCACAGGTGCGGCGCTTTCACTAGAACCCCCCCCCCCCCCCCCCCCCTCTTTCCGCTGTCACGGCGCCCGTCATCTCCAGCGCGTCAAACTCCATTGAAAGCGGCGGCGGCTGGACCCGTCGCCGCTCGGCGGGCGGCGGGTAGCTGGGGGATAACAACAGCTGAACCGGCCTCGCAGGAATCCGAGCGCGCGGGGGAGACGCCGCCCCCCGCTGCGCTCACCCCGCGCTGACCCAGCTGTTTTGCATAATAACACAGCTGCAACCCCATCACGCGCCGGCGTCCTCTGCGTCGTCGTATCATCGGACATCAAAGGCCAGCGCTGCACGTGGCAGCGGCCCTCGCTTCCTGCCCCTTCAAGGCTGAGACATATAAAAAACACATCAAGCAGAGTCCTGCTCTTTTTCTCCAGCCGTCGACGGGAGGACGCGCTACCTGTGTGTGATTTGTGCCAGCGGGTTTTCATATCGGCGGGGTTAAATGTGCGCATGAATCCATGTCATTACTTTGCAGCGGCGGCTGTTGCATAAGTTAGCTTGTTCCTTGGCCATTTACCCTCATTTGAATTCAGAGGTGAGGTGAATACAAAATATTCCCAACATCTGTTCGCCTTGTTCAGTTACAAGGTGAATCCTGAGTAAATCCATTATATTGAACACATTTTTTAATTGACTCCCAACCTGGTAAAAAGACGGTTGATGATTAAAAACAGAGCGACTTTAAGCCTTAATATCTGAAATCACTCATTGTTCTTATGCTCTGCTTAAGGTAGTCGTGGTCCTTATAGTGGAATTAAATAATTACTTTACTTGTAAATGATTTGGTCATAAATGTGCACGTCTCAACTAAGTGTTCGCTACTGACTGAACTAGTGCACGTTACATAGAGTTTAGTGACGTCAGCCCTGAGGACTTTTTTTCCAAGTGCATGGGGAGTCAGCCTCATGTTACTGAACTGATGCCTCACATTAGTGGACTTTCACTCTGCTTCCTGGGCCAAACCTCCGAAATTAGATTTGTGTCAGTCCACAAACATTTAATAAATGCATTTTTGAAGTCAACGTGTGATTTATTAATCTCAGCTGTTTCATGCTGCTGATGAATGGAGTCAGTTGAGCTCTAGGCTTAACTTTTTGCTTAGTGCATGAAGTGATGCTCGTATGGGAACACAGGGACTGACTCAGGAGGACGGAGCAGAAAACTACCGGTTACTGAAATTATGCGCAGATTTAATTATTAGTTCTAGTATTTAAGCAGCAGCTGGGACGATAGGAGAGTACAGAGTCTGCAGCGATTCCACTTTTATAATATTTCCAGCAAACTAAATGAATAGCCTTGTCCAACATGAGCCCAGTGGAGGGAACTGAAATGAGTGACTTTGCTGAAGCGAAGGGACCGGCTGCACATAAACAGAAGGAGACAGATTATTTCTGCACAATGTTTCCGTCTCGTCTGAACGTCTGGCTGGTGCCACTCACTCCTCCTGCTCGACGCAGTCGGAAACATATTGATTTCTACTTACCTACTGATTTTTAGATAGAAATCTATACGCCCCGGCTCATCATTTCTCCTAAGTGAAAGTGAACACTGGCCTAATAAATGACAAAGATTGATGACAGAGACGTTTTTGTAGTTATTGAAAAAAAAAAGCCACATTCCATAAATATTTGATGGCGCAGAGAGTCTTTGCAGTGAATCAGAATCTGTGATGGAGTATCTGGTTTCTCGCTTTGCCACTGGTGCCTGGCACAGCGGCACGGCGGCACAGCGCTCGGCCACACATTTTCGTGATCTGAAAAAGCAGCTGTGGATTACAGTCCAATTCAGATTCAGAAGAGGGGACATTAAATGAGTTCAGGGGCCGCCTCCAAGGTCCTCCACTGCCCCTTATTATTTACCACCCGCTCACTTTATCTGTCAGCTGGAGGCAGACTTATGGCTCCCAGGTCTAAGCACTGCCCGGCCCAGCACTGTAAAGCACGCTCCGACTCAGTCCTGAGCCACATATCTTCCATCACAGGCGCTGGCATAAAACTGATTACAGTTGTTCACCTGGAGCTACATAAACCTGTTACAACACAGCTCCAGCAACAGAGATGTTAAGGGACACGTGTACGGAGTGAGGAAGGACGGGGAACATCGGACGAAAAAACCCCCGGAATCTCCGCTGTTTTCCTCAAGTGGCCCGTTTTTGTGGTGCGTCCTTCAGAGCTCGACCTCGGCGCCGCCTGTTGGAAGCGGGCTCCAGCTGTTCCGGCTGAGTTGATCTCCGGCCGCAATTACCAGCGGCCCTCGCTCTCCTTCCTGTTCGACCACAGTTACGGCCGGAGGCTTGTGATGAGCAAACACAAGCATAACGGGATTTCATTAGCGAGCTCTCACAAGGTACGGCGTCTAAATGAATGCCGCCGTCCCGAGGGGCAGCGGCTTCACTGTCTGAGAGCGCTGGGATGATCAAATGACACAGCGTGCTCTCTTGTTAATGTCCGGCAGGACTCCACAGTTAGGGGTTTTTTGTGCTTCTGTAAGCAGATTAGTAAAATGGTTGAATCAGCGCATAGGCTTCATAACAGATACAGATGTTCCTCCTTCTACAGGCTAATGTCTCCTCTGGGCCTCTGCAACAGCTTTGTTTCTATGACGATGGAGGCAGCCGTCTACAGGACAGATATTTATTACAGTACCTCTCACTGTGTATCAATATGGCTCTCTATATAAAGCCTGCTGTTTAGTAATTATTCTATTTCGTGATTTTATCTGTTGACTAAAAAGGGAAGTTTCACCTCAGGATCGCTGGAGGACGACGCCCGGTGGGGTTTTGAGATGAATCTGTAGCGTCTGGGAAGAGAAAATACATTTCTGACACGCAAACATTATGCTTTTATTAGACTGACTGATTGTAATGATGCACATCAACTACTGAATAGATTGAGCTCACTTACATTTGTTTTTAGGGTGAACTGGAAACTCTTGTTTGTCCCGTTCTTGACCAAATACCTGGATTCAATCCTAAACAAAGAAACATAATACAAGTGCATTTTAGTGACTGATTTTTTCACTTGTTTGATTAATATTTAAACTGATAATGAAATACTGTATTGCTTTAACTTTGGTTCCCTCTGCTGCGTGAACTGGCTGGACTGTTACACATTAGTTGTAAAAAAAGCCATTGTTGGTGATGGGAATCAAAATACGTCCGTATTATTGGTTTTAATCTAATTTTACAATCAGTCGTTTTTTCTCTTTAATGATGTCGTTCAGAAGCTTCTGACTTCTAAAAATATCTGATACTTGCCCTTGCAGAAATATTTTTTTAGCTGGAGTTTTTTTATTTTCTCCCATGTTTCGGGGGGCAAGAGTTTCACTCTCTTCCTTCTCCATTGGCTCATCCACAACTGACAGTTTTAGCTTTCATCAAACTAAAGCTTTCCCTTTGATCTGTTGATATTTTCACATGATTTCAGTCATTTAATCGTTCATCACTGGAAAATGCCTCTTAATCAGGTTTCGGCTTGAAAGTTGTGGTAATTTGCAAGACATTATTTTACATCAAGCGAGGATGAGTTTCAGTCTCCTGAGGGATGGAGCCGGGATATTTTCTGCTTGACGGCGCCTGACAGTCACGTCACTGTCGTCTTAAGTTTCTCCAATTTGGG
The DNA here is from genome assembly GCF_900634795.4 of Betta splendens. Lineage (NCBI taxonomy): Eukaryota > Metazoa > Chordata > Actinopteri > Anabantiformes > Osphronemidae > Betta > Betta splendens. The sequence goes on from NC_040895.2 coordinate 9,287,750, forward strand.
CAGGAATGCTAAATGATACAAATCCCTGAAATATCCATCCTATTACAATGCACCACCTAGAAACACATGCACACACGTTCAACACTGCTTTGTTTGGAAACCTGGTTGATGATCACTGCACCGACAGCTTAGCTTCTATTCAGCGATGGAGAATGACTGATGTCTGCTTGAAACGGGAGAAGAGCCGACTAGTCATTTATTTACTGTCAAACGGAATTGACACAGTGGAATTGCGTCGCTATTATTGTCCCCGCTGATATCTTGCTCCACCGGGAGTGACAGTGGATAAATAACACTGTACAGCGTTACGCGAGCATGAAGCGTTCACGCGTCATTACGCTTTCGCCTCCTCCAAACTTCAACCTGGGCTCTTTTAATGCATCGGGCCTCAGAGAGATAAAAGACACAACAGAGGATGTTTACATGCAGCCTGTTCTTTACATGAAATAATCCACCGAGTAATCCAAGAAAACACCTGTTAATAAGAGTGGTAACGTCAAGGAGGCGGAAGCGTCTGGAGGCTGGCGAAAATAAAAACAGTGTGTGACGTCATTCTTTTTCCTCTTTTCCCAAAAAAATGCTTGATGCATCCACGGAGCCCCAGCGTCGCTCTCATCCTGGCGCTCTTCAAGGAGGAAAAACAAATCAACACGTTTTCCATCTGTCAAGGATGAGAAGGTTCGACGGTCTCTCCCGTGTGCTGAGTCTTTAAGTTGTCAAAGCCTCTTACCTGGGTGAGATGTGTCAGGTTTGTCAGAAAGTTTACAGGCAACATCTACACAATATGTGGAGGCCTGGTGGTTAGCGGTGGTGGCTGACAGCTAGCGGGTTTGACTCGGTCGGTCAGACAGGTGTGGTTTGCTCCTTCTCTAGTGACAGTAATGACGAACCTCGCTGCGAAACACTGACTTCGCGCTTCCTGATCATTTACACACAAGGAATGTGCTGCATGCTCCGCGGGGTGAAGAGGGCAGCGGGGGACGCGCCGCCGTCGCTGTGCACCTACAACCCACCCCACCCTGTGAAAACAAACAGCAGCGATATCAAATGGATAAAAAAAAGGCACAGCGTGCGCAGGAAAAAATGGAAATGGGAAAACTCGGAGAGAGAGATTAAACTAAGCGCCGCTGCCAAAGTCAAAATAGAGTCGGTGGAGCCCCCGCTGTGCATTCGTGACAGTGAGGATGACAGAGACGCACATTATTATCAACTTATTTAAATTTGATCTCTGTCACTGCAACAAAAGTGCCAGCAACCGCCATATACAGTCTGATGCACAGGAGCAGTATGTTTAGCTTCCAGCGCCTTCTGTAGCTGATTACGGATGAAAAACCCTGGTTGTAGAGAATTTCTTTCAAAAAACTCATTTTTGTTTAAATAATTAAATATTCAGCGAAAGGTTGATTTGCATGAAAACAAGTTAAGCTACTCATGATGAGCTGAGTGCGTTTTCCCGAGTGCCTGAATGTGAATATGACTCTGTGAAGCAGAGATTTTAGCATCGGGCACACTCGTCCCATACTGTGGCTTCATGTGTTGCAAGGCTCCGCTTTCAGGTTCAGACAAATCCAAGGTTGGAGCGACTAAGCTGTGTCAATGAATCAATAAAGCGGCCTGTAATCTCTCGCTCTTGTTTAGTGTCCAAGTCTCCCAGAAAGGAAGCGACGGCTTTGAACAGAGAGGTGCTGCAATCTTGGATCAAGGACGGTGTGTTTTCTACAGGGTATTTTGTGGAGGTTGTTATCATCACAGCGGGGGGTCGGGGAGATATTGTGAGAGCAGAAAGACAGAGCAAACAGACAAGAGCACAAAGAGACAAAGGTACGATACAGAGAGATCGAAATAAAAAAATGTGTTCTTCATTTATCTGCTCCTTGAAATCAAATGCTTTGTTATTTGAGGAACGCGCGATTATAAAGTCAGGGATCGTCTGCAGAGCTGCACACGCTGCTTCCTTCGAAGCCCCATGAATCCGGATTTTGAAGTTTAGATGACAATTTTTTAATGCAGTTACTGATTATGATTGACAGGTCGTTCAGTACAGCGGATTAGATGCTGTTTCAGATTTCACCACTAGGAGAAATTAGAAATTTACAACTCTTAGACTGGACATTAATCCACAACGGTGCATCAAAGACGTGTTCGCTCAGTAAAGAAGACAAAGAGAATAAATTAGGAAATAAATTAGCGAAGGGAATAAATGTAGCGGCTCAATGCAGTTCATGTGCGCTTGTTACAGTTTGCTGAAGGTTTAAGCTTCATCTATTTTTTATTCTTCAGTCATACAGTCGGTTCACTGCCAAGTCATTTTTAGAACAGCTTATACACTTTCTTCCTCAGATTTTCACAGTTCACTGGCGAATGTTTATCACACGTGAAGTTCTGCGTGGCGAATGTTCATCGCTTTAAGTCGCATGCGCCGCTTTATAACCTATAGTGGGTTGATGCTACAGTGCTTTTCTGTGCTTGAAAGTTTAAAGTTGTGTAAACACAAACTTGTTTTCCACCAAGGTCAACCATCTAATTACATTTTTCCTTCATTTAATCTGAACACTGCTGAGTTCAATCCCCATTTGCTGCTGTGCACTGTGTTCCTCTACATTATTATGACGAGTGCTGTAGTTTTGTGTGAACCTCTTCTCCTCGTACAGTTTGCCTTTTTTTTGTACTTTCCATGTTTCCCACGGTGACACTCAGTGAAGGGGCTTCTTTGTATCGTAGGGGTTCAGAGAGCACTCATAAAGGCAATAGCCTTTTACAGTGGTGCCTTGGACTCGCCGACACTGAACCGACTGAGCAGGACCAAGGCTTGGTGCAAGAAGAGCTCACATGGATGCTGCTGAATTATTCAAAAAAGAAGTTATGTTTGACTAAACAACAATGAAACTGACCCAGAGACAGACAAGATGTGGGGCAAAAGAGTTAAAGACAATGTGATTTCCTTTGCTTTTCAGATAGAAACTCATCATTTGCTGTGATTGGTGAGTGGCTGCTCACATTCTACATGAGTCGCATTTGTTTTGCTCGGGGAAAGAGACAACAGTTATAAACTAAACCCTGAATTACAGCAGCTTATCTTATTTACAGCGTTAGCGTTATCTACTGTAATTCACATCAAGGGCGCTTTTCACAAATAGATTTATCAGAAAAAACACTTTATCTGCGCCTCTTTGTGCTGAGAGTTAATGAAGTCGTGGAAAGATGAGTCGTTCCTCTGTCAACAATCAAACATTCATATGCGCAGAGCGTAGCACGTCTAGTACAGTATGTGGAGTTACTCTGAGCTGCGCTGTAGGGACCCTGTTGAATGCATAATACATATTTACACATACATATGTAAGCAGACAAAATGCCCGTTCTCCAGTATATTTTTATTCCGTCTGACCGTTTTCTCTAATCACGCTTCCATTTGGCTCGTTGAGAGAATTTGATTACAGTCCCCCCAGCATGACCCACCGCGGTCCGCGTCGCCCGCAATTGTCAACCCTCCAATGACCAGTCAATGACACGCTTCCAAACTATCAATCAGGAGAAATTACAGAGTAATGGCAGAACAAGTGTTTTAAAAGTTGGAGTTTTCTGCTGCTGAATATTAACCCCCGTCAAAACTTTTTAAATCTTAAAAAGCCGAGCTGCACAGAATAGCTTCATTATTATTCATACATTAACCTAAATGTTTGCTCAATTAGAAAACGTTGGGATACAAACTTGACTTCTCTGCTGTGAGGGTTATTATGTGCATCCTAATTTGCCTAATTTTACTTTCAAATGATTAAGAAGAACATTTAATTTCAGAATAAAATCCAGTGACATGTTGACTGTAACATCATGGTAACAGTGTTTTATAGCTCTTAATATTAAACAATTGCTGTAGCAGCTGCATATGTTTGCTTTTCTCTTCACCTCTACCAGCAGAACGTGTCCACTGACATCACAAACACTCACCCGTGTACCAGGCATGGGCCTCACGCTCTGCCAGAACATACTGAACGGCTTCCGCTCGCCTCTGCGGGCGTCGTTTCATCCAAGTGCAGCCGATCTCATGCGTATGCGGCTTGTAATTAGATTATTAGAACAGGTCTGCAGGAAGCTCCAACCAGTCAGCGGGGCCTAAGCCACAGCGAGCTACTGTAGAGCGGCTAAATTGGCCAAAACGGCGATATTTGATGGGGAAATCAGTTGTTGCCGACCAAAGAGCCCGTGTTTCCAGCATTAGCCGGGATGTCAAGTGGTTTTGATGCCGTTATATGATCTCTCCTGAACCAAAGTCAGTCTCACGGCTGTCGCTGTGTCCGTCGCCTCCATTCCCGGCTACCAAAAAAGAGGCTCTGTGCCCATTTAGCATATCAGTGCACACGCGTTGTGCAGGAGACACCTCCTAGAACATTAACCCAATTCCAGCGGATTAAATAGTGGCTCTCCTCCACCGGCGCCCTCCTTCGACCCGGAGGCCGCCCCTCACCCCCCCCCCCCCGTTGCCCTGTCAGGAGTCATGCTCCATTGCATGGCGGCGCCCGCCGCTCTGGCCGGGGAGGATGTGAGCGAGGGAGGACATGAGTAATAACTAAAACCCCAATTTTCTCGCCGGAGACGGCTTTAAAACTCACAGCGTGAGTGCAGTGTGGGTATATCATTAAGCGTATCTAGGTCTTGTGCAAAACCCCACGGCGGTAAAAATGAAACCTCCCCTAATGGTCCGGAGAACCATTTACAGCCGACGAGCGAAGGAACACTTGAGTCTATTCGTTTCCTGCCTGTTTCTCCACAGATGGACACACACTGCAACACGGCTCCTCCAAAGGATAATCATGAAGATGCTCGTTCACACTGTACAGCATCAGTAACAAGCGCACTCCACTTATTTGTTAAACTCCTGGGCACATTTAATGAAATATTGATACTCCTCCTTGTGCTACTTGTGTCTGTCCAATAAAACATTTCACCACTTGAAGGGGGACTTTACTCTCTGACACGAGGTCATAGAGCTGCTCGTATATTTGTGTATGTGTTTGCTTAAGCTACTGATTCCGCGGTCAAGATATCTGTCGGTTGGCAGCTTGAAATGCAAATGAGGCCGGGAAAGTTTTCTGCATCTGCAGCCGAGCCGAGTGGAGCTCCGCGTCTCGCTTCCCCTCTTGGACCTTCTCTGAATCATGAAACCGGCCAACAAACAAAGGGTTCGGCAACGCGGCAAGGTCTAAAAGGAGAATCAAGCAGCACCCTCACACAAATACACTCTGTGATGCGTGTTGTTTGGAGCCAAGCAGGAATTGGAGAAAAACCACACAGAGTGTTATTTGTTGCAGTGTATAGTGTTTTTTTAGGTCTCTGTGGGCCTGACACCGCCCCTCACTGTTCCATCAGTCCCAGTGTCTCTGCTCCCAGGGAGGCTGCTGTCTTTCAGCAGAAGTGAATTCTCCAGTCTCTTTTGGAAGACGGGAGCGTTCTTTCCTGCCATGATCATGACTCTTTCCTATTTTACACATATTAAATGTGTATTTTCTAAACCCTTAATGGTGTTTACAGGACACAGACCCAGGCGACCAGATGCCCGTTTCAACCCAAAACAATCTGAGCTTAAATGTAATAGGCAAAAAGGTGCAAAATGCTCTCAATCTCCCACAAATGGGGTAAAAAAAGGAACCACATAGACTAAAACGAGACAATGTTGTTTTCCCGACAGTACAACTGCTGTCATAGCCACAGTCAACACAAAGAGCCTTAGTAAGTTCAGACACAAGACAAATGTGGATGTGATTATAGTCATAAGCGTTTCATGTTGTAGGTCTTTGTACCAACCCCTGCCTGCTTTGTGGCTTTGTGCGTCTCGATGTGTCACTTTTCTCATCCATCCTTTATCATTACTACTTCAGCCAGAGGCCGGCTCATGTTCTCCGGTCCAGGCGCTATCAGTCTGCCGCACCTTCCGGCTCATCAGCTGCATTTTATGCTGCTATATGAGCATCTGGATGGAGGTTGTGGGATTTTTTTTACGTCCCTTTGCCCCCAGGGCTCATTGTTTCACCACGTGTGCCTGGTTATGTGACATGCTGGTCCACGTATTTTAGTAGCCTCATTGCAGTCTGAGTGTCTCTTGCGATGACATACAGCATGTGCAGCAAAAATGATGTAACACTTCCTGAGTTGGGAAAATGTGGGTGTAGGTGTTTTGCAAAAATGAAATTGCCAGACATATTTTTTCCTTGTAGGATGTAAAACCATCTTTAGTGAGGGCACAAATTATTGTGTAAGCTTTTGAGCAAAAAACAGCATCTTTTGGGATTTACAGTCACATTTATATATTACTCACACATTTAATATGTGTCATCATAACGTAATGTCAAACATTATGGAGCACCAATAATCAAATTATTTCTTTTCAGCCGCTGCCTTTTCCTGACATCACGCAGACTTTTTGTTACAGTTCTTCACAAACAAATATTATTGGAATAGGAGAATAAGGAAACGGGAAGTTAAGTAATCGTGTTATGTGTGGAACGCTGCCTTTGGCGAAAACACTCTGGTGATAAACATCAGCTGATGAGCAACTCTAGAATGAGGAGAGATGTTTGAATCTATTTATGATAAGACGCGGCGGAGACGCACCTAACGTGATGACAGCCAGATAAAGCGGCGTGTTTACAAAAATACATTCCTTGGTTATAGTTATTCCCCTGCGCTCCTCACAGGGATGTTACCAGATGGGGAACACAGTGTTTGAAGTGGGGGGGCTTACAGTACAACATAGTCAGTTTTTTCTACTGTTTGACACGATAAGATAGAATATTCAAAAAAACAAACTAAACACCAGACTTGGGCTCATATATTTTTGTTACCTACAGTAATCAATTAATCAGAATTGAGGTTTATAAAAGCTCAAAAAGAATTTCTCTCTGGGCAAATTGGAAATCAGCACAAACTATTATGATTGTAATTGCTTGATTGTATTGCTTATTATAAATGATGAGCACTAAGTGGCAATATTAATTTGACTCATAAATGCCACCTCGATATAAACACCATGAGACAATAAGCTAGCTGCATCCACCGTTTCCAGCATGAGGAGGCAAAACAGTATCATCATGTGGTTAATGAAAACCCCCACTGAGCTGCTGAAGCTAATAACATAAATCCCAAGTTTACTTCTATTAAGAATCCATTTCCTGTCTGTAGTGATGTTATGCATACGTCTCATCATCCTGGCGACATAATGAAGACGTTTCCATTTTCTGTGGGTGGACGGTGACATGAACACCTGTGTAGCTCCCCCCATTTGACAGCCAACACAAACTGACCATTATAAACTTCACAGAGGCTGCACTTATCGCCACTCTGGTGACTTGCATTCTATATAATTATACAGGTGTTATAGCATTGTATTCATTTAGAACAGTTCCATTGTCATTAACATGGAGAACCGTGACAGAGGCGGTAGTGGAGAAACTGAAACACACTTTGCAGGTGTGTGTTTTTTGTCATATTTTGCCATAAATGACCAGAAGAATTCAAATTTGCAGCTCCTCAAGAAACGTCTGCGCTCTGTAATGTCCCCAATCACCAGAAAATGTAATTAGTCTCAAGTCTAAAGTGACCTTCAGAGGATTTAGTTGCCAATTAAATTAGCTGTTTCTTTATGGGATAGTTTTCAAGAGCTTTGTCGAGTCTATTTATACTTTTCCTCTTTTCTTTAGCTATTTTAAAAACTTGGCCGTTTCGATGATGAGTGGAAGTCGGTCAATTAGATGAATGAGAAACACAGGGCTGCAGAAAATGACAACAATGTGTTCCGCAAGCGAAAGATCACCGACGGAATCATTTAAGCTAGATCTGACAGCGACGACGCATCATCTCCTCACAGTCTGGACGGTGTCAGCTTCCTCCCACTCTTAGGCAGCAACTCATCTGTGACACTGAAAGGCTTAACTCGCTGCCGGTCTGTAAGAGCGGCGACAAGGCCAGAGAAGTTTGCAGTTGATCCTCCACATGCAGACGACGCCTGTGAGAAGAAGCTGCACTCCGAGGGAGGGGCCTCTCCTCAACTGCTCAATAAATAAGATTGGAAATGAATAAAGTATAGTTTCGGCCGAGTATCAGTGTGTATTGATTGTTTGTGTAGTCGTAGCTGCAGGGGCTAATTTTGTTGTGTAACATTTTTATGTTTCATCAGCAGTAATAGTTCTAAACTGTTCACAAAATACAAACACAAAAACATGAATCGAAGCCTTTTTAAGTATAAATATGCACACTCGGCTTTATTCCGCGACAAGCTAGCTACAGCGGTAGAACGGGTCACATCTAAGTGTTAAACTGCCGTGTGATTTATCTAAACGTCTGATTCCTTTAAAAGGGGGTTAACAGGATTACTTTGAATGTCAGCCAGTTTATGCATGAGACACTTTTAAGGGTACTGATGAAACCGTTCAAATACGTGGTTTGTGATTCTTCTTTAAAGTCACTGTCAACACAACATTTTCCTTTGAATCCACATATAGGCAGCAGCCGCTTGCCTTGTTTTTGCTTGGTAATCTGATGATGAAAAATGCTCATCTTCGTACTTGACTTCCTGTCTTGAACAGCTGCATCAAAGAAACCAGTTGCCCAAAAAAAAACAACGTGATTTTCTTATATACAGTGACATCCAATAATAAGTATATTGCGCTGCCGCTGCCATGATGTTTTTTTTTACAATGACAGTCAAGAAGAACTTTTCAAGAGACGAGGTAAAACCTTCGCCATGGATTCAATTATTCGAATCTGAACCAAAGAACTGTTTTTGACACAAAGTGCTAAGAGCTCATGTTTTCACATTTCAACATGATGCTCTAATATAAAGTCTATATAGTCAGAGCAGTAATCCTTGAACCAACGCAGCATGTTTAGCACTATGAAGTCCCATAAGCTCTCTAAATGCTAAGTCGTGATTTTCAGCATCCAACACCATGTATTCTTTTATACAGACTGATAAAGCATTCAGATATTAATGAAAGCTTTTACTTGATTAAACAGCTTCCTCGGGGTAAAAAAATAAAACACAAAGAAATTCCTAAGGAGCACTTGAAATAACATATTGCACAGGCGAAGCAGCTGCTTGTTTGTAATGAGTAAACAGGAGCATCAATATGTCTGATGAGTAACACCTACAGAAACTTCATCCACAGAGAGTCTGCACACGGCACAGAGCTCACGTCTGAGTGTCTGAGTGACGAGGTCTGACGGATGACGAGCAGCAGTGACTCTCACCCCACCGGCATGTCATCAGAGGGAAGTAAACACCACACGTTCCAATACCAGCTGATTACTTCATAGTTTGATACGATTTGATATGAAATGTAGGAGCCCACGCTGCTGAATGTATAACGAATACAAAAGATTAAATAGCATCTCATAACGTTAAATAGCAAAGTCACAGTGAAACAGATGTACAGACACTCGATGCAGTCAAACAGTCTCGGCTCCAAAGTGAAATAACAAAAGAAGAAAAAGTGATGCCCAGCACTTGGAAGCTGTCAAAGGAAGAGAGATCAGCTGTCGAGTCACCAAAGACTGTGAGGCAATTTACAACAGCGCCTGCTCCCTCCAAACTTTTTATGCAGCATCTGGGTAACCAGGCAACGCCGAGTCCCGGTTGGTCGGGGAACAAGTTCCTGAACGTAGCAATTTCATTTTGTGACACGACTTCATCCCTGTTCTCTCCCTGTCCCTGCGCTCACACATATTCACTTCATTCAGTAATACTGAGCATGTGCTGCTGGATTGAGCGCATTCCAGTCGCAGAGGCTCGATGCTGAATATTTACGAACAATCCACTTTGTTTTACAGCGTTCCAGACAATTCAATTTGTTCCATATCATAAAGTCCTTAGGTGCAGGGAGTGATCTAGTCCCTCTGGTGTCCACAGATATGCTTTAGCAGTCCTTGGCTCTATATATTTTATTTTTGGTCGTTGGCACTGATCTATAGCGTGATCAATAGCTGGATAAAGACTGACGTTCATGGACTGATCCACCTTGGCCTCGTGTGACGATCAAGACGCTGCAGGTCAAAGGTGTAAAACAAGCACGGAATCCAATGGAAAAAATTCATGGCAAATCATTGGCTTCAATACGTCAATCAGTTGCTATGGCAACGGGAAAACAGATTGTCCTTTATTTTACGCTCATCAAAGAAAATACAGTAAAGCTGTGCCTGTGACTTTGATTCAAGGAAATTGAATTCACCCATTACAGACATGCAAGGCTTTCTTAATGCAGAGTAAAAAAAAAATCTTCTTAATCTCACAAGGCCATTCAAGGGGGGGGCTGTGATTCCAGGCCATCTGTCTCCCACGGTTAAAAAAAAGAAAAGAAGAAAAATTCATTACAGCAAGAGAGTATTTGGTTATAATCCTGATAAAGTAGGAGTGTGAAGGAGTGGAAGAGGCTGCTCTGTCTATGTCTGGAGGCGAGCTTGTCGTCCTCACACCCTCCGCTGCTAAACACCAGCACCGCTTTGACACGAGTGCAGTTCAGCAGCTGTTCAACCCAGACGTGTGGCACACAGACATTTTAGGATCGAAGTGTCTTTGTTTCTGAATGCTGGCTTTTCTCAAACAGACTCGTGTCCGTGTGAACTCTAAGGCACCTACTCGAGATCAGAATAAAAGTACATACTGTATTTATTTAAGCGGTAATCTTACATTTTTCCGTGTGACTCATTCAGCTTCGTTATATATTGCTTTCCTTCTCCATTAAATAAACCTGTGGGCTTTGTATTATGCAAATGATCCTGAACCAATCAGAATGACTCATATGACATAAATACACATACACGGCTCTGGCTTGTCTCCTGGAAATGACTTACACCCTTACACCACCTTGACTCCGTGTACTTGTGGGTACTGCTGGGCTCTAATACCCTGCCCTGCTGCCAGCGACCTGAGTCATTTTACCAATACACCAGCGATTCTGACGAGGCTCCTGGTGAAAACGGCAAATCAATTGTGCAGGAACCTTATTGCGCAGCCACCTGGAGCACCTCCGCCGCCGATGGCTCAGCCTCCTTCTAGACCTGGACCGCTGCCCGGACGCGCGCCGTGCTTCGTTCAAGAACCTCGTCAGACGAGCGAAGCCAGAAGTTCTGGCAACCGTTTTGCGGTGATTCGACCCGCCGCGAGACGAGCGCTATAACACATCCTAAGCGCCTCAATAAGGGGGATTTGAATCAGATTCTGCCATCAACGTGGAGGCGCACGTCTGCTGCGATGTCACTCTGAGGAGTCCTAAAGCCGCATGCGAAGTGGAAGCGTTGACTTTCAGAGTGCGTAATGACAAAAGGGCAGAACATCAGAAGTGACAGGCTCCATAAAGCACCAGCGCTGTTGTGGGTTTTTAATGCCTCTACTGTACGAGTTGCCTTTTTAGACGCGGGCGGATGATGACAGCGTTGCAAACACAAACGACCGGCCGGTGGGAAAAGACCCTCCCAGAGTACGGCATCAATATTAACTCCACCAAACATGAAAGAAGAGCGATCTGAGCCACGTGTCAGGCGCATTATGATGCGCCGACTTCAATGGGCGGCTTTAAAGGACACTGGTGGTGCGATCCGTGTTAATATACTGTATTCCTGCCCATCCAGACGGAGCCTGGCTTGTTTTTCCAAGCGCTTTCATCACTTTATAATCCATTTCCCACTCTCCTCTTTGACAGTATACGATACATAAAAAAGCAGCCCCACATTCCACACGTGCTCAGTATATTCTTGTTTTTTTTCCCCAGCTCGATATGAATTCAATATGTGGCAGGTGAATCTAAGCGACTGGCAAACTGAATCATTTAAAGGACGAGGATCTTGGCACAGGCGCTTTGTGTTCCGCCTGTGGCGTCTAAAGTTACTTGTCATCCTGGACACAGAGCGGATGTTGATCCGGCGTCTGAATTCACGGAGTCTGTGTAAAAGAGTCTGTGGCGGAAGAAGACATGGAGTCATTATCTAAAAGGAGCAGAGAAATGAACCTGGAGACAATGGCACGAGGAAATGCCTTTGAAGAGTCTCCGCCAAGACGCGACGGCACACAAGGTTTGGATCTGACTAAAACCCACCAGTTTAAAAGCCGCGAGGCAGAACGTTGAAACTCGGCTCTTTAACAGAAGCCACGGAGTTTTCAAAGGGCTGCGCTTGACACGACACTCGAAAAGGGGAAACCTCCGCTAGGAGCAGCGTGAAAACAAAGAACAGGGGAGACGGGGGGGGTGTAGCGATCAGGCCCTTAAACTGTCCCATCAGTCAAAACCATGCGCATCCCATTTAGATTTAATACCCAAAGAATTGTAAATGTGAGAAGTGAGCGAAATCTTCAATTACTCAGAGACGGATCAGGTTGGAGATTAGGTGTTATTACAGCAGAGCAGGCTGCAGACGCTTCTGCACTGCTCCGTGAATCAAGACCAATACATTCCCACTCCCGCAGCGTGCTCCAACCACATGCTGTGTGGTTGTTTGGGAAAACGGGTCATTGCCTTGATCATGAAAGCTTGTACACGCTGTAATAGAGCGTGATGAATTAAACTCACTTTTAACAGCTTTTAAGCCATCATCTGCATTTTGGTGACGTTCGTCTCTGAGCAGCTTTTTCATTACAGTCATCTGCATCCCGGTCTTGTGGGCCGCGCACGGAGACGCTTCATTAAATAGCATTTTCTCATATTGGATCACATTTCTTTTGGAACCGATTGAGCAGGGGAGAAAAAACGACGTGACCCGTTTAGCAAGTGTGATACCGAACGTGTAGATGTAGATTAAAGATGTGATTTCAGCTGCTTCCTGGTTCAGACTCACATCTGAAACAGCTTTGATGCGTCATGTTCTTTGGGTCCATTTTCAAATGAGTCTCCTAACTTCAATACACAGTCACATTTAACCTTCTACCTTTTATGATAGTGCTTCAAAAATAGACTAAGCTGATTGCTTGGACCTGATGTGTGTTTTTTTTCTTTGCAGGCGAGTTTACATTTTTAAACATTGCACCGTTTTCTCCGCACTGATCCAAAGCCCGTCTGCTTATGAGCCTTTCAACAATGAGCTGTGGAAGTGGATTAGAGCACAGCACAATAAGTGCACATGCAGCGTTCTTGTTGGAGAGGCATTAAAAGTCTTCCTCCCTTGGTTTTCATCCACACTGTCCGTGCATTGAGAAGCATGATGCCAGTGCTGTAGAGGGCAGATCTGTGGGCAGCGTGTGTGTCCATGTTCACTCAGAGACAAAGCACCGGTGCTGGATCAGGACAACCCACTGGAACCCTCGGGGCAAATGCATTTAATTGCTGGGGTGGAGGTGGGGGGTAGTATTGATCAGCTACATTGTCTTATTTTCTGCAGCATATACTGAAAACATGGTTGACTGACTGATAGCACTAAGCTTTTGTAATGTAACCAGCTTTACACCAGCAACATTTTTTGAAAAATATCAATAGACAGAATAGTATTTTTGTGTTTTCCACATCCTTATTCTGTCGTTTCTCAGTGATGCTTTGACATGTCTCACAAACTATGAAATGATAAATACAAAAAATAAAAAACAGCTCAGGAACAAACGCTTCGACTTCAGAACGAACCTTGTAATCATGAGCCCAGAGACGTGTTCAATGCACTTTTTAGGATACCGTGGTTTTTGCAGAACAAAGGACGACCACATTGAGCCCAAAACCCTGATCATGGTTATTAATAAGCGGGTGAACAGACTGCTGGAGGCTTTTAGTTATACTCGCTCAGTGGTTCTCTAGTGGTGACATTCATTAGTAAAACCATCGCATATCTAAACAGCCAGCCTTGCAAAGGGCTAATTATACGTATTTTTAAAGTCAAATATGTGCTCTCTTCGCAAATCTAATTGCTTAAGTACCTTAAACAGCACACCTGGCCTATGGTATTCATGCAGGAGACTCAAAGAGCCCTTAAAGGCACTTATGATTCCAGAGGACTCAGACTATTAAAGACAGGAACAGCCACACAAAACAAAGATGAAAGTGCAGAATAGCTCAGCAGGGAAATGCACTCTGTGCCGAGTTTAACCATTAGCCCAGACTTTGATGCCGTCGCGACGACTTTGACTCGTAGCTCACGTCGTTTCATGCGTGAAACGGCGAGACAGATAAAAGGAATTATCTTCATGCGATGCCTTAAAATATTCACCTTTGCAACACGATCCCGTTTCTGACTCTTCTGGCTTTTCCACTTGAAGCTGAAGAGTTTGTACGTGTTCGTGGCCAGCAGACGTGTGGTCCCAAACGTTGCGTGAAGCAGGACAACTTTTATTTGCAACATCCTTAATATTAGTGCAAACACAACATTTCCAAACCACAGAAACATTTTATCCCACTGAACTCTTCTCATGACTTGATCAAACATGAGCTTCTTCGTGTGCGAAGGCCGTGTTTGCTCGTGGACTGATGCTCAATCCATTCATGGAATTCTCTGCCAACCTGCCGCTGTGATTTATAAACATCATTTCGGAACGTGGCGCCGCTTTCCCGCTTCGCACGCGGGCCTTTTTCAGGAGGCGCGTCGCCGCTACCGTGCGCTCCCCTCGCGGAGCTGAAAGCGCTGTGTATGAGTTATGAATATTTTAAGCTCTACCACAAGGAGTGAAATCCACCGTTTGCACATCGCGCTCAGGGTTCAGTTCACCTTGGTGAAAAACAAGAACAGTCTACAGTTCTAGTGACTCATTAGATGCCAACATTACACGACCCCTTAGATGCAGGATAAAAGTATGCAAGAGTGATGCTATATATGAACTATATGAAACGCTGTGTATTCTGTAGGTACGAGGAGAAGGGATGAAAGCATCATTCACCTCTTCCTTTAATTTGTTGATGCCAGCTGCAAGAGTCAACATAATACCCTGGATTCTGTCCCATCGATCGCCTCTTCCTTTAATTTGTTGATGCCAGCTGCAAGAGTCAACATAATACCCTGGATTCTGTCCCATCGATCGCCTCCCTTTGAAGTCCTCGCTCCGCTCATATAATGTCAATGAAGCTGAAGTCAGAGGATATGGATGTTATATTCATCCAGCCTGTGTTTCCTTCTGCTTCGTCTCCCTCACTCTTTAATCTTATTTTACATAGTTTTCACTTTGATGTTGCAAACAAAGACATTTTTCCAGGACACACAAGGGGATGCGGCGCTCAATCGCTCCACCGCTCAGTCGACTCAGGAGGGGGGTTTCAAATGCTCAGCACCGTGAGCACTTCAAGCAATTTCTTAAGAATTATGGAGAAAATTAAAGATATTAGTTTAGTAAGCCTGAGTGCAGAGGCATGTGCAGTGATGGGAACGCTGGCCGGTGACCAGCGCTCCCCTGGTACCACTAACAACACATAGGTTTCACCATAAGGCTGCATTCATGTCACATCGCATCAGATCATATCTCTAAAACTATAATTTCAAGCAGCCGAGTAGAAAAATCATTAGATTCGGTTCATGTCAGCCTCGAACTTGCACTTCCAAGTCAGAGATATCAGGAGTTTCTGACAGCGATGATGTCTCTGAGTTTGTGAGAGGAGCTTCAGACGTGTCAACACGCTGTATGCAGAGGGGCTGCAAACAAGCAGAGAGCTGGAAATGTAGAAGCGACTGAGCAGGAACAGCTTGATGAACGTGGATAACTAATAATCAGCCTGAGGTGAGTTTTAGTGTATTTACAATATTTAATTACTCTTTGATTAGTATGGATCGACACGTCTGAGCATCGGTCAATAACATTTTTTCCATTTCAAGAGAGACTAACTATTGACACGTTCCAAGGATCGTCTCCAAATGTCTCCAAGGTGCTGAACTGCATTTGATTCATGTCTTTTTAGATTTATAATCATTTATTTATTGGCATCGTATTTGCTGTGAATTCATAGAAGGCCGTTTTCTTTATTCTCCCTCACTGGTGAACAAAGTCCGCTCATTAAACTTTCATTATAAACCAATCGGAACATTTTAAGCTAAATTTATACACGTTATCTGCTTTGCTCGACACAAAGACCCAGCACCGTCTCCATGGGCCCGGTTCCCTTTGGCTTCATATCACCTGCTATGCTCAAAGGTGATCCGGTCCCCGTTTGCCCATGCAGTGGCCCCCATCCCAACCGTTTTTCCCCTGAGTCAGTGAATAATGAGCTGAAGCTCCATGCATTAATGTATCAGCACAGCCCCTAAAGGAACGCGCGGTAGCAGGTGATTGTTCGCAGCCTCTGTGGGGCTGTCAGTAAACACGTGCCCCCTGCAGCGCGGGCCATTTTAACAGAAGCAACATCCCGTGCCCACAACTCCCCACTCTGCATCCTGGGATATTATGGATGAGCTCCTACCTAACCCCAAAGCAGCGTGTTAGCTTCCAGGCCACCTCTGGCTACAAGTGATTTATGAGCACAGATCAACATGAGCATTGCTTATAATAAAGTGACATTTAAAAAATGAAAGAGATGAGATGTGCATCATGGGTAATTGAACACATCCGAGTATTTGTACAGTGGAATTTAACATAGGCCGCTCACTGGGAGATGTCATGCCTCAGAGCCTGAGATGACTGACAGATGTGTTTTTTAACACGCTGAATGTGCTTCTTCACGTGTTTGCATGTTAATGTTTTACTACTGTATATGAGGATCTCAGGAGATCTTTCCCAACACCTGAACAATAGATCAACATACAGTGAATGCCAACTCTGATTAGACGTATTATGGCTTAATCTTTATCATTATAAGCTTGATGCATTCGCTATTTCTATGATTATTTTAACTCTATTCCCACAGAGTCAATTCATTGATTGAACACGGCTGCTGAGTAAACTGACCATGACCACGCGCTGCTCTCCGTTAATGCGGGCGACAGGACGCGTCAGCACTTTTTCAGATTTACAGCACAATGAGCGGTGTCTTGCATTCCAGCGGGATTACAGTGCAGGAGAGAACCCGCATAGGCTGTAAACAAGCCAACCGCGGCGGTGCATTCAGGCGACGCGCGTTTCAAGACACGTTTTAGCTTTTTAATCAGTTTTATAAAATGAGTAATAGTTGTTATTTTAAAGCCATGTTTAAAGATATAGAGGGAAAAACAATGTGGCATTACAACTCACCCCTTGCTTGTTTTAATGTGTATTATATGTTCTGTATGAGAAAAGCTTCTGTGGTTATATGAGTGTTTGTGGACCGGAGGAGTATTACTTCACTGCTGAGATGTTAGGAGATTAAACATTTGAATTACACACTGTATGACATCTAGGCTCAGATACTAAGGTCGGGATTTATCCTTTGCTTTAAAGTTGAATCTTACTAGTGTAATAGCACAGGAACCACGGCCATTGTTTTTTTTTCCACGGCTCAGATTAAACAGACGCACGGGGCCCTTTAGGGACGCAAGTTAAATCTCTCTGATGCCATTTCAGACGACTGCAATGGTTTCCCAGCCTTAAGAGGCAGCGCCGCCTCAGACAGGTAATGGCTTTCTTGCACTTCTTGTATCTAATTATATCATTTTAAATGTGGAACAAGTGCTGTGTGCCGTGACACAACGCAGGCAGGTTAAGAAAGTCGCGCGCTTATTTAGCTGTTACCTCTTATTTACTGCCGACCCTCCGCTATAAGTGCACGGCAGATTTTAATCTGGTGAACGAATAGCTGTAAGTAAGTCCTTCAGGGGCCGTAAGGTTTGCCATGAACAGGTACTTAATGGCTAACAGGTGCCACTGCTTGACTTTAGTATTCTGCATAAAGTCTGGCATTTCTTATTGTTGCCTCAAATGAACAAGCGACAGACCTCAAGCCTCAAAAGCAGACGTTTGTTTGCTGCAAATCAAGGCAGTGATCCACGGCGTTGGCCTCGTAGAGAAGGTCATCTGCAGTGATGCCTTCACCCACCGCCTTCAGTCCTTCAGCTGCGTCGGCCTATTTTATTTCCGATTATTGTTTGAACGCCATTTTTCAGACAACAGAAAAAAAACACCCTACTGTGACACAATTATTCATCATTAGTACATTATCACACATTTCAGCTTCCCCCAGAGGAATACAAAGTTATTTTAAGTTGTTCACTGTGTTCTCTTATTAGAGCAAAGACATATGAGCTTTATTATTTGAGCTTTTTCCTCTGACTTTACTTACAGCAAGAGCAAAGACGTCTTACTTTCCATTTGAAAAATTCCTTGTTAAACGTAAAAAGCCAAACCTGAGCATGACAAACATATCATCCCAATAATCCTCAGTCATTGATTGCAGCATAGATATGAAACAGCCGTTAAGGTGTCAGCGCCTTCTACATAATCCCCTTATCTCCAGGTTCTGCATTATTAAACTAATGCCTATACTTTCTGCGTATACTGTTTGTCTGTATTCACCAAGCATTTCTACTTAATGCGTTGTAATATATTTGGGGGATATTTTAGGTATATGCCTCCTCCGGGGAAGCACCAGGCTTGTCACCGGTGCTGAAAATGTGTCACTACTCTCCTTTCTCTGGGCTGAACAGCATTTCTTCCTGTAAAGCATGCTGTGTACAAAAGGCCTGCTTCTGTGCGTGAGGAATACAAATCTGTATTTCTGTCTAGCAGCTACTTACCACTGTAACCCGGGTTTATGTAAGACTAATGTTTATGATCACAGTAATTTCTATAAAAATAACTCGTTAAACCTGGTGCAGTATCATGAATCAAACCAC
This sequence comes from Betta splendens, assembly GCF_900634795.4. Taxonomy (NCBI): domain Eukaryota; kingdom Metazoa; phylum Chordata; class Actinopteri; order Anabantiformes; family Osphronemidae; genus Betta; species Betta splendens. The sequence continues at coordinate 9,306,434 of NC_040895.2, forward strand.
TAGTAACACGCAAGAACAGACAGTGGAGTAATAAACCGACCAGAACATCTCTTTATTATGTTGTAGTATGTGGTTAAAAAAATTGTCAATGTATACGACAAAAACATGACATATTGTAGTATGTGATGAAAAAACTGTCAAAGCATAGTATGAAGTCTGCAATAAATATATATTTTAGCATTTGTTAATAACAGCTTTTTCAAGCTACATGTAAGCTAGCTTCATTTACTTGATTCTTACCTTTAAGCTGATGATCGGGAGAATCCACAATGACGCAAGTTTGTGGAAATTACACAATTTAGTTTAGTTTTGTGTTTTTGTGTTTTGTTTGCTTATTGAATTTTGAGCTTTGTTTTGTTTTACTTCCCAAACACACACACACATTTCAGACATACATTCAGTGGGACTCGAACCCACGACTTTACTTTATGGTACTTTGTGTTTGTTGTCCGTTGCCAATGAACCAACTTCATCACTGGGAACTAAGCAAAGAAAGACTAATACAGTATAAAGTAGAGTGTATGATGTCATCCATGTTAATATAACTACTTCAGATTTGATTAGGTTATGATTAGCAGCCAAAAGTGGAAATCAAACCTCCAATTCTAAATGCAGAACTCAACACTCTAACCTTTGAGCTACAGGACCAGTTAGTTACTTAGACAGTTCTGACCAACTCTTGTGACATGACTGATCTATTGCATCGAGTCAAACTACATTAACATTATTGTACCTGAAAAGTGTCATAGTACAGTATGTGATGAAAGAAGTGTAGTACTCTGCCACAGGGGTGCAGAGTCCTCGAGAGCTGATACTGATTATTTGTACCTACAGTAGCTCAGGTGTGTTCAGTCCATCACCAGCTAATTGACACACCTGATCAAGGTAATTAGGAGAGAGTTGGAAAACCAGCAGGGCAGTAGCTCTGGAGGACCGGGACTGGGCACTCTACCAGAATGATGGGAGGACACTTAGACACACTGTTCATTCTAATATCAGATAGATACAGTAACATACCATCAAATCCAATGATCAAATCATTGTTTGCCTCCTACTTCTATGGTCACGCTTGCATTTGGGACCAGTACTTGACCGTTTTCCATACTGACCCGCTTCCGCGTGGGCCGTGGTGTTTGTTTTCATGAGAGAAGGTGCATAAGTGAGCGTGCATGAGGGGACGTGATGCTCCAGATGAGGCGTGTTTGGCGTGGAGCCGTTCCGCTCAGCGGAGGCTCGTAACGCAGAGAACACGGACTAAAATGGTCCATTTGGGACAGAATTACACTGCGAGGCACTGTATCAATTAGACAGATGAATGACCGTGGGTTTTAATTAGAACACTGGGTACACAGTCTACTTCATTATTCAGTGGAACTGATTCTACTGCCCAACAGCAGCGAGGAGCCGGGCTGCTCCGTCAGCACTGTGCCACAGATAAGAGCACAGGGCCTTTGAAAGGCGCTGATGTTAGTAGGTGGTACAGGACCCGATGAAACACAGTCATACTGGCGTGAGAACAAGGCTGGGCATTGTGTATACTGTAACTGGGCTCATCCACATTGACCCAGGAGATAATTATCCCTATCAAAGGCATTTAGGCTAATATGGTGCGACATTAGCGTACAGTAGTTCACATCCTTGATAAAGGATTCCTCGGGTTAAAAATGGGCCTAAACTCTGATTAATCACTTCCTCACGCAGGGTATTTTGATGTTTTTTTCTGTCTTTGGCCTTTAAAAGTGAAAAGAAAGAAAAAAAATAGGACACCAAGCTCCCTGCCTCCCACACGGCAGCAGGTGTAGTTTAACATAAAAATTGGACCGGTGACAGACACCTGCGATGCGGAGGCATGTGCAGCAAACGCGGCGTGCCGCCGGCCATCTTTGAAGTCGCGCTCACGGGGAAACGGACGGCGAGGATGCCGTGCGTCCGGCGCTCAGTGGTGGCGAAGCTCAGCTTTGTTTCAGAAGCCGGGTGAACGGATGAACCTTCCTACCTCACCTCCAGCCAGTGCTCCTCTCTGCTCATCGTATATAGTGTCTTCTTCCTTTCACTCACTTGCTGAACACAGTTCCACCCAGGGGAGATTTTACAGCCTTTTCTCAGTTAAAACATCAAAATCATCCAGAGGAAAATGGCTGATTATGAGTTTCAGGACTCCAGGGATGAGGCTGGTGTATACATTAGGTTTGGATAATAATAATAATGTTAACAATTAAAAAAGGTGCTTTCTCGCCTAATTGCGCCACATTATTTCCAGAGATGATTGCTTCTATGCCGACATGCTACTGTACACAACTGGCGCAAACTCAACTTTAATCCCGTGACGTTCATCCGGTCGGACCCGGTGAGTTTTATTACCTTTCGTTACAGTGAGGAATGGGGGGGAGAGGAACCCGCTGCTCCCGCGGCGTCGCCTGAGCGTTCATTTGTATCGGCGTGCGATTCGGGGCAGAACGCGTATTACGAGTGAGCTTTTGCTCTGTTCACCTCGTTTTACAGACAAGTACTTTATTTAATATCAGCAACAAGGTTAGATGACACTGTAGGTAATTAGTTGGGAGTCAGTTGATGGCTTTTTAATTGCTCAGCAATGCGCCACCATGATGAGAAGCAATAAGCCGGTGTCCTCTCTGCAAACACAGCACTCCATTACAATCTGGACTCCTCCATATTGTAAAAGTGTCAGGGCTGCCGTGATAAGATGTGGCGCCGCTTCCTCTTCTTTTACAGTTTTCTCCAGTGACTCCGTCAACCAAACAGTTGTCAGCATTGTTGAAATCCTCTGCGTTCCTGTTTGGACAAAAATAAAACAACAACGGAAAAGCGCTGAGGCGGCACTCCCTGCCTTCATATTGTTTTCTCCCTGCTGTTTTTTTTTTTTTACCGCCGGCTCCACTTGGTATCTCACTAAATTGCACAGTGACCCCGATGCCCCGCCCTCGCGGCAAATAAATGCACGCACACACCGGCGCGCGAATATTGCTGTCGCGTCCCCACGCGGCCTCCAAAAGGCCCAGCAGCTATAAACAAGTTAGTGCTGCACACGGGAGGCAATTTGCCGCCGCTCCTTCGCACTTATCCACATCTGAGGGTCGAGATCGGAGGCACCTCGTTGATCCAGGAACGTCCGAGGGCGAGGCTCCGCTTTCAGTCGCGTCGCGTCGTGTTGCGAAGGGGGAAAAGCCGGGGTTTCCCTTCGCCGTGTGACTCTAAAAAAAGGGCCCTCGGCAGCGACGCACAACAGTGAGCTGCACAGAAAAACTCACTCATAGTGACATCATAGTGATGTCCAGACCCTGCTTTTGACTTTTAATGGAGCAGAACGCGTTCCAGAGCAGAAAGAGCGTTCTTTAAACGTGTGCGTTGATGAAGGCGAGGTCGCTGATGATCTTTAGGCTCCATCTGCTCAGAAAACAGACAGACTCACACTGAGGCTGATTGTTAAAAATAGTAATAAAAGCTATTGACGGAAGCAAATGCGTCTGTTAGTGTCTCTAAAACCAGTGTCTGTGCATGAGAACACCGGAGCAGAAGCCGAGTACTGGCTGCGGCCTGTCACCTATTTTGAAGCTCCATCAGGCAGGAGAGGTTTTTTGTTTTTTTTTTTTTCCAGTGACAGCCGGTTCCAAGTTATAGCCACAATATGCAAGTTTTCACTTTGAGGTAGAAAATGTATTGTTAGTTTTGCCCTCCTCCTCCTCCGCTGGTCAAGTTCCCACCCCCACACTTGTCACTCATCCTGATGAGCTGTCGACAATGAAACAGCTTCTAGCCTGAGGCTAATGTAGCCGGCATCCATAAAGCCACCGCAGGTGCAGACGCTGGAAATCCAGAACAAAAAAAATCCGCCTTCCCGGCTCGACTGTGTTTTGAACCAGCTGTCTGCCATATGTTTAGCTTCTCCGCTCCCCCCGTTTCCTCTTAGACGCCTTCGGAGCGGCGTTGTTGCTACTACTTACCTGTGCTTGATGTTACAACTCCGCTCCCTGCCGAGGTCTATGCACACCTTGAAAAGGATGCTAATGTCAGCGAGCAGCGCGGCTGTGGAGCACGTGTCTCCAGATGTTCTTTATAGTCTGAAAACATTCCCGCTGTAGGAATTCTTCACGTTGCTCCAGACGGACCTCCAATAAGAGACTCCACGACCGACACCGTCTGCAGCCCGATCAAGCTGAGAGTATTTAGAATGAGCTCTACTGCACACAGAAGGTGAACATAGTGACTAACGCTGCCGAACGCAGCTTCTTCCTGTCTCACACAGTTGTAGGATTCGCGTTGCTTTGATGAATTGAGAAAAATGGACGAAAGAGACAAAAAAAAGGGGAATGTGCGGGTTGATGTGTGTGATGTCAGGTTGGTCGCATTCACGTGCAGAGGATGTGCACAAGCCTGAGTCAGCCACTTTTCCTCTGCAGCGCCATATGGAGCGTCAGGTTCGGCCCCCGCGGAGCCTCACGCCGCTGAACCGATGCCTGTTGTGGGAAACATCACCGGGGACGGCCGCTCGTCCCACACGCCGTCTGCGTTGAACCCCGAGCCACTGCTCGGTTCAGAGTCCAATAAACAACTGTCAGCGCATCCTTCACACTTCTCAACTAATTTGCACTCACGAAAAAAAAATAATTTGATCACGGCGTTTACTCCCGTGTGCTTCAAGTAGGTTCCATTTGATGTGATTGTGATGAAAATAATTATGCGCCCAATTTGGCTGATATTATCATCATTTTGTCTGGCACTCTTGGAACAAATCAAATTTTGTTTCAAATTACTCATATTCTCCCTGCTGTTCGAGCCACATCTCCCGAAAAACGCAGGTACAGTATCTGGGCTGGAAATCAATAGTCTGGGAATCTTGGTGTTTTTTTCTCACTCGACTACTGATTTGAAGGTGAGTGTAGCGTTGGCTGATTTGTATGCCAGGCTGTGGTTGTGTACATGTTGCGCGGCTGACGGAGGCAGAGATGACTGCAGTCACATGAGGATGCTCTTGTGAACAAGAACAACCCGCTCAGAAATACAAGGGTAGACCTTGCTATAATTACGGTGACTCAGTGCAATGTTGACAGCGTGTCGCCGCTTACTTTAAAAAACAGAGCCGAGCGCAGCCGAGCATCCCATTAATGCGCGGAGAGGAAGAGGCCTCGCCAGTGTGTTTTTGAGCCGCGATGGCTCAATTATGAAGGCAACCGCTGCCAGATTGCGCTTCTTTTTCTGGATAAATAATAAATTGAGACCCTGTCCTTGGACAATTAAAGTCACAGGACGCGAGGGCTTAGCTTTTGAACTTGTGTGTTACAGATCGTCCCCTCCCCTATAGTTTATCATTTACAATGATATTAACCAATACATCTTCACATAGATAATAAAAATACAGAAAGCTTCTGACAATGGGCGATTGTAACAACCCGGGCTTTTAATGAGAACATGCAGACTGCAGAGGTGAAGCCAGTTGGAACAAGTGCTACAACTCTAGGTCCAACAGGTCGCCGGGCAGAGGCAATAATAAATAAATACACTATAAACTGTCCCTGCAGCCGCTGCAATCAGGGATGCTGCTCCTCCCGGTGAGACGCAGACGCCCAGTCACCAGGCAGGATGTGACAAGGTGCAACCACATAATTACTATTCTGCATACTGTATGCATAACCGTACCTAATGAGTCAAGATAAAAACAGAGCCAAATAGTCACAGAGCCAGCTAATTAGCTAGCAGGCAAACTTCAGCATAAAACAGTCCATTAGCATTACACGATGACGAGGCTGCGCTGCTCCTACATGCTGCTATGTAAATATATAGTCTTCTGGCATAATTAGCTGTCAGGCTGCAGCTGTCTCTTTGTTCCTGGCTTCGCGTGCATGAATGCGTGCGCACGGTGCACGAGCGTCTGCACGGTACGATATGTGACATGTAGTCAACATGTTGTGTGACGTATGTAAATGCCTGGTTCGTTCACCAGCCTCCATCGTAAATACGGTGAGACAACCATGTCTTAATATAAAGCACATGCTGAGGTTATCGTCTGAGCTTTTACTTTGTTTAAGTCCACTCTAGATACAGGCACAGACTATTACTTCAGTGCAGGTTCATTAATGTGTGTGTGTGTGTGTGTGTGTGTGTGTGTGTGTGTGTGTGTGTGTGTGTGTGTGTGTGTGTGTGTGTGTGTGTGTGTGTGTTTGTGTGTGTGTGTGTGTGTGTGTGTGTGTGTGTGTGTGTGTGTGTGTGTGTGTGTGTGTCGGTGGATGTCTTTATTTGCGTCTGAGTATGGATTCATATCTAATCTCATCCATATTCTAACAACTCCTCTAAACTCGCCTATAGCATAGGGAGCATAATCGCAGCCTTCCCAGAGACTTACAATAAAGCAGATAAGCGCACAGTTTAATCAGTCACACTTTAGGCTTGTGTTTGTGGTTTTATAAAGTTGAGAATAAAAAAAAAAAGATATCGAGCATCCAGCGTCTGGAGGCAGAAGTCTCTCTTATCGGAGGCCTACTTTATGGAGGGAATGTGCAGGAAGGCCTGCTGTGCCTGGTTACGGTTGCTAAGCTATGGGCTTAGTCAGTGGTCAACTAATCAACTCATCAAGTGGGTGCATTAAAAGGAGAACAGGTCTAGTGTTATTTCACTCCGCAAAGACCGTTTATAAAGGCGAATCAAAGGCTACGAAGAAGTCGAGACAATGAAAGGAGACACAGGTGCAACGCTTTCACTTTCAAGCGTTATTTAATCTTTGGCTGCTGCGCGTTACTTCTCCGGTAAACTGACAGGACCCATGCAAAAACACAAACGCGGCATTGATCCCGGGATATTAAATATTGATTTCAGCATTACGATCATCCCACGAGCAGAAAATAAATTTCATTTGAAAGAGCATGTTTAATTCGGAGAACAAAAGATTGTGCCCGCTGGCACGAGTCAATCAGTCATCTTCATCATCATCATCATCGTCGTCACCGTCACAACAACAAAGATAATGATCGTCTCCGGCTCACAGGCAAAGAGAATGTGACTTGCACTAACGAGAGCTTTCCTCTGAGGCTATGATTAAGAGTTGGCTGACACAGATAAAGTGCATATGCGCTTCAGATAAAACAACAGATATGCAGAATGAGTCTATTTGCATTGTGACCTGTGATCCTCTTTATCTTTCAGCCGCTCTAAAAATTTCAAAATTATCAGAAATATTTTTTAAATCAGCCCCTATTTAGAAGGGAAGGAAGACCTAACTGGTGTCTGTGGGAACTTTTGACTTTTGACTGAGCTTTGTGCTTTATTTATAGTAACTCATTCAAGATAACGCTTTAATCTCTTCAACTTATTTCATCCTGACACATTAAAAGTCTGAAAAACACTCATGACTGCTCAATTAAAAAACGGTTACTCTAGCATGATACAATTAAATGCATGGGTCCAGCAGAGTTATTTTTCATGCAGACATGTCTATACATAATTCAAAATACTAAATTACTACCAGAATATTTATCTACGCAGGTTTTTAAAGCCAGTGACCACAGGAGGACTTCAGTCTGGCTTTACAATATGTCTGTTTGCCTTCAGCATCATCTTCACGCCCGCTCACTGCTTTTGGCAGCCGCCCATTAGAATAGCTTCAGGCGGCTATTAATGATTGATGCTGGCCCGGATTTTCTGCCTCTTATGAAAGGTGCGTTGTATATTTAGCCGTGTCGATGATAGCACGTGGTGCTTAAGCGTATTTCGAAGGGAAGTTAAAATTAATGGGGCGACTGTGCTTTTAAATGATTTTCATTGAGCCACGGGGAAACAAACACGACAGAACGCGGAGAAATAAGAGTGTAATGAAAAACGGGTTTCATGGGAAAATGCCACTCAAGTATATTAAAACTGTAAAACTGTCGTGTAGCTCGGGTTTTGTGCCGCTGTTACTGATGACCTGTTCTCCCCTGGAACCAAGCTCGCTCCTCTGTAGGTAATGGCCTCGTCTGTGGCTGCTGTGGCTCTCGCTCCCCCTGCAAAAAGTTTATTATATGTGTCATATTAGATGCTGTTAAAACTAAGGATAGTCCAGACACACAGCCTGCAGCTGAACGATGTACAGAGCGCAGGTATCGGTATGTGACCACAGCCATTACAACACTTGATTGTGGTGTTTGATGATATAAATTGAGGTTTAAGAGGCTTTTGTTTTTCAAATCATTTATTCACAGTGAGGCTAAATCAAACGCTTGCTTTCTGAGCGTATCTACTTGGGGAAGCCCAGGTGCTGTTGCACAGCTTCCTAAAAGGATTTGATCCCCTAAATAAGCGGGAGGCCTGAATGCAGGTATTAAGTCCCTGCTGCAAGGACGCTGATACGGCCTAAATCCGCAGCTAGTGTATTTTGTCAAAGTTGCAGCCGAGGCGAGGAACTCGACTTCCTCTGTTTTGTTTCTAGCCCGCGCCCTTCGAAGTCATATGAGGCCAACTTCATATAAAAGAGGAAAGAGGGAAAAACTGTCACCTTGATGTTTCTACTGCAGTTTTTCACTGAAGCCGGTCTCGCAGGACGGGCGCTAAGGAAAACATCATTATGTGTGGAGAAATGTACCGGTAATAAACCCAAATGGCACTGAGAGGTGCAGCTGTCAACCATGACAAATGGCACCCATGCATCCTGAATGGGTTTGGTGCCCTTGCCATGTTGACTCCCTCTCCTGAGGGCGGGCTCTCAACTGCTGCCTTTGGCCCGGAGCTCCAACCTCAACCCGTCCACTTTGGGGTTCCCTGCTGACAGCACGGAGGCGGCGCCGGAGCTGCCAGAGCTCTGACTCACGGAGCTCCACTTGTTCATTTGCACCGCGGTTAAATGTGTCAGAGGCGCTATGTTCTATGGAAAACCTGACTCTGATATACAAATTGGAGGAGCTGCGTGGCCACAGCTGTAATCATCTCAGGCGGCTCATGACGTGTGATAAACAATGGCAGATAAGTCATAGTCAGCGTTCAATCTGCTGTTAACGCTCCTGACGCTGTTGTGTTGCGTTTTATATCAGCGTTTGCCCGTGGGAGCCCAGTTTTGTGGCTTACACCGTGCTTTCCTTCAGATCAGACATCCAAGCGAATTTCCCCGAGGTCACTCACGGACATGACTTTTATAAATTACATGGCTTTTATTGGCGGATGCTGAGGCTGAGGCACAACAGCAAATCACCTCCATCTTCTTGACAATACAGGTTTTAAGCTGCAACAAACGCACCACGCCATGAAAGAAAAGGGTTAAAAGCCTCCTCCCATGTTTCATAACTAAAAAGATTTACTAATTAGGTGCAACACAGTTTCAGTCTAAGCATTACAGGCATCTAGAAGCTGTTTGGTGATTTGACAGTCTCAGTAAATGGATTGTACAGATGCACACAGTTTTTAGACTGTAAGACGAATGCTCGCTCCAAAGCTAAACACTTTTGCTGCATGAACTGCGACTCATCCTCATTTGATTCAGAACATTAATATCGAATCGCAGCTTCGGCTCCTTTTAACCTGGTCACTGGGAGTTAGCTCCTATTAGGTGACGTTGATTCATGGCGGAGCAGCATGGGGCGTCTAAACAAACACTGAATAAATGAAATGGAAGCTGATGCAGCCGGGTGGACCGCTGCGAGACAGAATCCACAAGACGGCGTCTCAAGTTCGGAGAAAGGGCATGAAAATAGGAAAATAGATGATTATAGAGAAGGCGAATTACACTAGTGTGTCAAATTAAAGGGACGTCTGGTATATCCAGCTGAGATAGAAGCAAAAGGCTGGAGTGAGAGAGGGGTTACGGCACAAGATGAATGCAAAAGACGGGCACAAAGACATTGTGTGTGAGAGTGAGAGATGCAGGGGAGGAAGGATGAGAGGGAAGGATAAGCATGATGCTAAAAATACCTCCCCACCCTGTGAGTTTTTGGTCTATTGGCATCGACGACGCGACGCTGAAATAAAGCTGTGAGCTTGTTATTGTTATTTCATTATTCCCTTCCATGAGTTTTTTCCGCACAGCATATGCAACGCAGCCCAGGAGAGCGAAGGCTTCGCTGAGTTGCTGGCTACTGGAAAAGAACAAAAGTGCAAAATCGACCCACTGAGAGCAAATTACGGAAAGCAGCATTAAAATCGTATCATTAAGGATTTATAATCCGATCCAACGCGACGACGGGCTGGGTGCATTATCTAATACTGAAACCACACCGGCAATGATGTTACCAAAACACATGGGGGTGAAAATGCATCACATCGTGAAATATGCTATGACAGTAGTGCGTCGCTCGCGTTCATTTTGGCTGTGAGGTTTAAAAAGTATTTAAAGTACAACAATGTTTTCATTGTCAGATTTCCCTTCATTTTCAGTTTGCACCATCCGTCAGCCTGACGACTGCCACAAATCCAGCTCCTTTCATTTCTACCCACTGACGGCTGGGGGTGCATCAAACCCATAGCACATACATTAGGCATCCCCTCTGCCTTAAATCACAGAGGAAGCTACCGGTCAGCACGAAGGCAACCTGGCTGCACTGAGCGGCTCGGCCTGTTTGCTCTGAAACGGGTATAAATTCAATCTGCTGACAATGTTTACAGGTGGTTCAGCACCCGCACACAGAACATAATATTCTTTCTCGCCTGCAGTCGCCACTTTTATTCAATTTAAGGGAGAAACTGTTTACTCCATTATATGCTGCTTCGTGCTTGCTGGCGCTGTCCGTGGTGCTGAAAGCTCTCAGGATTTTGTGATTCTCTCTATGAAAACGTAGCTATCAGCATTTTAATCCAGATTAACATAATGATGTTTAACAGGTGGTTAATATTTCATGTGTGGTGATTAATCCAAAACAAAAATAGAACTGACCTGTGATTGACACTTGGTTACTTGGTCTCTGCCAAATGTCACAATAATCCTACATTGTTGATATTTCAATCAGGAACAAATAGATGGAACACTGCCATGACCAGGCCTCTGGTTACCTAAACAATGTGAGAGGCTGAAATCCTGGATTCAACCCAGCCATTGCCTGGGAATTATTAATTTAGCAGCAGAAAGCTGCTGTAAAATGCAGAATATCACGGACCCCCTAAAGTCGAGGACTGACCACTACACTAGGATAGTTCAACAATTCCCACTGGACCCATGGGGAAAGTGCACCAGGGGATCTTAACACGGCTACATGGAGAAGGTACAACAAAACAGAGGATGAGGAAGGAGAGGGGCTGTCAAAAGTCTCAGCAGCCTCTTCCACTGCTAAATCACCTCCTGGCAAGACAAGCGTTCAGCAGAGCGTATCACCATCCTCATGTTGGCTAAAGGAAGACGCTCCAGCTATGTGCGCTGTCACCTTTAAGCCAAACAATAGCGAGGACTACCACAGCGCACAGAGATAATCAAGTGTTAACATAGATCAGAGGGAGGTGTCGTCACAGTTACAAACATTATAACGTATGGTGGTGAGAAAGCAGGATGGATGGGGTGTTTGCCCTCACCAACCTTGCCTGAACACCTCACACAGAACAACAGCTGCACCGTGGGTCGTCCTGCACACCAGCACTTCATGGAGCAAGGAGAAAGGAGACCCCTGAATGCTCCCTGGGGAGAGAGGCTGCGTGTGCATGTGGAGGTCAACATCCTGCAAAAATCCAGGAAGTGCATGAAGACACAGCCATAGTGTCTGCAGCCAGCAGAACAGATGGATGACACAGTATATGTACAGTAGATGTGAAACCTGGACGTGTCTGGATGCAGGGGAGGAGACGGTGCTCTCTCTGCAGCATCACTTATCAGCTACTTAGCCCGCTGTCCGGCCTCCTTCTCCCAAGTGGGATCAACAATTCACACTTTATTCACTTCAACTGAGCGCGAGCTCATGTGACAGGAAGGTGCGAATGACTTGCAGCGGGTTAAATGCGCTCGCTCAGTCTGCAGGACGTGTCCGTTTACTTCCCCGTCAGGCTCCTTCAGCAACGGGCGTGCTGGTAAAAAAAGTCCTCCTACACGGATTCCTTTACAGGTTTGCCTCATGGAGCTTCACAACAGGGAGTCAAGATGCACAATAACCTGCCTGCAGGTGCCAAAGATCCACACAAAGACCTGGAAACAAGAGAGACTACATGAGAGAGAGAGAGAGAGAGAGAGAGAGAGAGAGAGAGAGAGAGAGAGAGAGAGAGAGAGAGAGAGAAAGAGAGAGAATAATAATGTCTGGATTGTGTCATATCACACAATCTGATTATTTTGCATGGAAGGTATCTGTTGCGTGTATCTGGGTGTTTTTACGGTGATATTCTTTCATATCCTCACGCGCTAATCAGGATTTCGCAACATTTGACTGAGTTCCTCGAAATCAAATGCGATTAATGCACATCCAGGTGGTAACATGCACCATTCAGGGACTTCAAACCGGGCTCTCAGCTCTGCACTTATAACATCACGCCCACACCTCCGCACCGTTTCACTCTGGCCGTCTAATTAGTGATATTGCATTAGAGACAAGCGACCTTCTTACAGGAAGCGTCCTTGAGCGGGATTCAGCCGAACGAAGCAACGCATTACGCCCGAGGAACCATCTGTTGCTGCCGTGGCGTTCAGGCGTCACTGAACAACCTCATCCGTGGGACTGGACAGTACAGCTTCAGTGGAGCTACAGATTTAACAAGTAGCACTCTGCTAATGTTCTGCTACAGTCACTTTCTCATTCAGAGACGTGAGTCGAGTGATGCTTCAGTGTTAAGTACTGTGCAGCGTCTGATCTTCAGTCACACTATTCATGCCGGGGTCGATAGACTGTGACTTTAATTCATACTCAGACAACACATTATGTTAATTCTGTACTGTAGTCGGTAAATATAGTGATTTGAATTATGTTGGGAGACATGAAGACATGGGTGTGAATTAATGCGATACGGCAGAAGATGAATATTTGAGGCAGACTCAACTGTTGAGCATTAAGACAACATTAGCAGCCGCTAGCACACGCCCAGAACTCCAGCTGAGGAACGAGTCGCGTCCAGGTCATAGACGGTGACTACATCGCATCATCAACAGGTGAGGAGCATCCAGGTGATGTAGAACCACCAAGAAGGTCTCCTACACGTCGGTCGCTAATACATTTTGTCCATAGACTGGTTTAAGTTCACTTAGGTAATATTTTATTCATTAGATTTTTCAAAACTAGTTTTTTTAATAGATTTTTTTATGCATAAAGAGATGCAGTTGAAAATAAAACAGTCCAGAAAAAACAAAAGAGGAGCAAACCAAGAGAATTTATAATCATCATTTATAGTTCATTTTCCTCATACTCATTCCAAGTACAGGTCTCTGGAAAGCAGAACTGACCGACAGAATGACAGAACAAACACACAACAGTTGTAATGGAGACTTATTCCAGCTATTTCCCCCCAGATGTTGCATCGGCCCAAACGCACTGGACGACCGAGTCCATCAGTCTCAACCGTCACTCTGTCGCTGGACTCGACCGCGCTCTCGTGCACGTCAGGGTGGAGGAGGAAGGCAGTGATTCTACCAGTATCCTGCAGAGAGCTGCTACTCGCCACCGATCAGCAATGTTAGGTTGACGCTTGTATAAAAACTATATATGAACACATGTAAAAACAGGGAGGGAGTCAAATTATTATCCAACTGAAAAGAAAGCAGGTTTCTTCATAAAATCTTCTATGTCTAGCAACACTTATTAACACTTATGTTTTCTTTTTGTCCTTTTTTTTTCCGAGTTTTATTCCAAAATGGCTGAGGAGCAGTTATAGTTTGCATCATCTATACAACAGGCTATAAAACACCACTTTGTCACAGTCCAGAAAGCACATATAGATGTGGTTGTACTGTATATAAACATATGTACTGTATTAAGATAGTTTCGTGCATGGCTCCCAGTCGCTCCCCAGCTCGGTGGGGGCGCCCCCTCCCCTTCAGCCCACGCTGTGTGAGCGTGAAGGCCTCCACGTCTGGACCGGCACATCCGACGCACTTCTCCTCTGATTTCAGTCTGGTCTTTGCATCGAGGCCAGGTGTTAGTCTGTGTCCACCACCAGCACGTACTTTGGCCGAGTCCACAGTTTTTCTCTGATTGGGTCCTCACCATCGCCTGCTCTCCTCACTTTCCATTAAACGTTTGGCGTATTTGTAATTATTTATTTCGCTGTGTCATTTTTCTCTAGAAAAAAAAAGAAGTCTCGACAACACAAACACAGGCAATGTAAATGAAAAACATCAGGTCTGTTGCCGAATCTCCCCTTTGCAAAGTGCACCTGTGCTCTTCTGTTTACCAGAAACGTCGGATCACAGCGTCAGCCGAGGAAACACGTCACAGAAAGGTTAATGTTGTTTGGTTGACATGTTAGATATGTATTGGGTTCATTTTTTTATCAGGTTGCCATTTTCCCATCAGTTCCTCCCTGGACTGTATATTTCCATATGTCTCCAGTGCTTAAGAAAGTTATTTTTTTCATTTTCATATTCATTGTCTTATAGGAAAAAATGACTAATGTTCGTTTTTGTATTTATACTGTACATGTTGAGGTCCTGATTTGTCTTTCTGGTAAATGTTCACGCAGGTCTGGGTCAGACCGAGCTTTGACAATCACACGTAGTACTCCTTGTCCTTGTTCTTCTTGTTCTTGCCGGAGGTCTTCGCCGTGTTCACGGGCTTCTCTTTGACCACGGTGCCGTTGGACTGCGCCGTGTTGCTGATGTAGTTGCGGCTCTCGTCCACGTGATACGAGCCCTCGTCCCGGTTGCGGTACTTGTACATGGCGTAGAGCAGGATGAGGATGCACAGCGCCGCCGCCGCCACGATGCCGACCACCATCCCCGTCGTGCTGCTGGACTCCCGGAACACCTCCGACGGGCCCGGGTAGCCCTTGGGCCCGGCTCCGGTGGGATTGGCTGTGGAGGAAACAGAGACAGATTCACTACAAATGCGCCTCTGCGTCTTCAGACCCATGGTAGTTGGTGATAATATGGGCCTGATGCCTCAGGGCTGCTGAGTCATCACACTGGCTGGGGAGTAGTTACGTTGCATGCACTTTCAATGACTGGACAACATTCACACAACACAATAAACGGTGTAGGGATGAAGCGGCGTCCTGCCTAAAACTAATGCATTCAGGCAGGAGTTGACTCTATGGCTTAAAGCTTTTACAACTTCAAAAACAGCTGTCACACTTAAACGGAACACAAATACACCATGACTGGAAACTATTTCTCACGCTTTCATGGTCAGAAGACACACAGTTATTGTAGAAATGTAATAAATGATACATCCGAGCATCACCCGGAAGAAATGAAATATCTGCTGTATTAGTCCTTTAAAAACAGCTGGGTCTGTTTGCAGACGGTGCCTCGAGCGTGCGTCACTTTCCCGTGCGCTGCTACTGTCTAGTCAGATCTCTAATTCTTGCGGAACATTATTCTGAAGGCATTAACTGAACTGTCATTGTTGGCGCGCGAGGGCCTCAGATGCGGCCTGAGATTTGACGCTATTAATGATTCATACAGTTAAACGCTCTCAGTTTTACGCCACAGCCACGAACGGACGCAGGATTCTCCTCGATTCGTTCCATTTCCCGGCAACGTGCCTGTATCGCGGATTCTCTTTGAAACTAAATCTTTCACTAAGAAACAATTCTTCAATTGACTCAGCAGATTCTGCCAAAGGCTTGTCCCCACTTCTGTTCTGAAACGCTGCCATTCAATGGAGCCTCCTCTGAAAACACGTCAACCCCCTGATATTATTCAGTCCTCCTGGCACATCTCTGTGTTTTTGTAGCCGTCATCATTTCTGGATAAGCCCTCTTTGTTGCATTTGTGAAATCCAAATACTCAACACTAACACTGGAAATGAAAGCACTTCAGTTGCTCTAGTTTGGGGTAGAAAAAAATATATATATAATTTTTCGGGGTTTTTTTGAGGCATTTGCGGCTGCGTTCAGATGATTCGGTTGTGTTGATGTGAAGACGCTGCGCTTTGATTTTGCATTTGCTCTGGACAGACTGACTGAAAACAGCTGTGGAGGTGAACGCTGCCACTGGACAGTTACAGTACAGTCGGTTAAAGGGTTTCAGTGATCTCTGGCTGCAGATCGGACACACAATGCTGGAGCGACGCTACACAAGCAATTCGCACACTGGCCTGTGTGTGACTGTATGAAGAGTGTGAACTACTTCTGCCGCCTGTGAATGACCTCCGCTACTGTACGGCCTCGCACCCTCTGAGGTTTGAGCTTTTTCCGCCTTTATTTCCAACGAATTGCAGTTTGCTCTTGTGGTTGTTCATTCCTACATGAAAGGAACGACTTTTAGCATCAGAATGTACAGTACAGCAGTGTTTGGAGAACACAAATATTTAGAAGCAGGTTATCGTAGCGATTGGTTTGTACAATGATACCTGTCAACACTATATTTCATTATATTGTTATATTTGAATTCAATGCTTCGCACACAAATGTCCCATTTTACTGCCCCACCTTTCTCAATTCTTTATCTTAGTCATGATCTTTAGGTGTTAGAACATCATCATGTTCTTCAGCCTTGATTAAAGCAGCGTTACGTGAAAACATTGCTCTAATATAGAACAAGAAGGAAGCTTCAGTGCAGAGATGGTTCTTCTTCACTGTATATAAAGGTTGCATCTTATCTTATATTTCAATGTTGAATAGCCACAAAAGACAGTTGTGTGAGATTTCTTTTTAAATTCATCATTTAAAATTGTCCACCATGATGAGTATGATGCACAATAAACTGCTCTTGGTCTATATTTCACATCTGCTTCACAGTAAAAGCTGTTACCAGTCCGAGGCGAGCCAGTGTGTAAGCGGTACCGCTGACAGCGAGCTACACCTTTGGGGATCATTTCTACCCCTGAATAAGGGTGTGATTGCACATCGACATGCCCACTTCATTTTTGAATGGCGTCCAATTTAATACAGCGCTCCTTATGTCTCTGATGGCTCTCCTCACTGTTTCACTCTCCTGCGTCCCTTTCGGTGTTGATGGCTTTGAGGATAAAGCACTTTTTTTATGATTGCATTCATTTCTCTTTTGGAGTGACAGCTTGATGTTCGGATAAACATCACTTTGAATGGCGTAATGTTAGCTAATGACCCACACAGATGGCGCGTGCGAGTGTTTTAGGTGGATCTCGCTCATGCCGGACTAAAGGGCACGCAAACGTGTAAACTGTAAAGGGCGGAAGCTGGCTGTCGCTGTCTGCCGGGAGAGGAGATGCAGCAGCCGTTCATTGACGTGTTTCCCGCCGCGGTCGGACTGATCAGTGGCCCAAGTTTGCTTCCAATGCCAGCAGACATTCAAGGACAAGCGGAGAGCACCACTGGGGGATTGAGTGTGACTGAGCGTTGCAACAGATTAGCTCTGCTTGTGACAAGCCCACTTATCCTTGCAGACAGGTGTGAAGAATGCTCTCGCCTTCCGGGCAAGAACCACTGGTTGACACGGCTCTTCCCACCACGAGCCGGCGCGCGGGCATTAGCGCTGAGTTACTTTCATATTTGTTATCTATCCTTTGTTCAGGGTCAAAAAGTCGAAAGTGTAGATAACATAGCAGGTTGATGGAGGGGAGAGCCCTCGATGTGGCACTTGAGGGTTGTGTACGAGACCCGGGCTGGTTCCTGCAGAGAGGTGACAGAGTCGGAGGCGCTCGGGAGACAGGCGGCCTCGCTCTTCCATCAGGGGTGAGTCATGTGATAACACACTGCTCTTCCTTCTGTGATCCAACACCTCCTGCTCTGGGCTTTGTTATTTCCTCTTGCCTGGATCTGTTGATTGGCTCCCCACAGACAGTGTTCACACTGAGACTTTGTCAGTGGGAGCCCTAAATCGACCACCAGATCCAATTTGATGTCTTAAAGAAAGCTGAGTAGTGACCAGCGCTTCATAATTTAACAGTGCATTTAGCACAGTGCTGACACAGAGCAAGAGGCCTGATGTTGATTGACGCTCCTACGTTGGTTTAACCTCAGACGTGTCTATTGAACAGCCACCTGGGGGGAGGTGAGGAGCTTTTGCAGTTCCACGAGATTTTCTGCAACCCTTGATGGACTTTATTTGTTATTTGTTACCCATCAGGCCGAGGGCCCCACACGTACAGTAGGGCTCAAGCCAGGTAATGTGGCAGACACGAGGCCGATACGAACTCAGTCAAAAGGCATTTGCCTGTCTGTTCATTAGCACTCCATCATCTCAGAATGAAGGCACATGAACTGTAAAAGAAATGGTGGCTGAAACAAGTGTTTAACGCGATGGCTGCTCTTATACGCTCTACTCGAGCGTACCCAAGGGTAAAATTAGACATAGGGAAAATGACCTTAAAGTAGCACCTAGCGTCATGGCAGCATAGCAGGGGTGCACTTAGGAAAGGATAGCGGTAAACTCAGGGGGGTTAACTTTTGAAAGATCGCACTTGTGTAAAAGCTGCCAGAATAACTTTACCCTCTGGTTTCATCCCAGAGCGAGACTTAAATTACAATATCACATCCAGACCATCATAAAGTCCTGGCTGTTTTATTCACAAGGACAACATTTAAGGTTTCAGGCGTTTAGCCACAGTGCTGAGATTCCCGGTGACGAGATGCACGAGGAAAACTGTAAGCAAAGGAGAGCAAATGATCTTTCATGTGACCGCGATCTATAAATCTTCCTGATGAAAATGAAGCCTGGCAGGGAAGGTTCATTCACCACAGAGAGAGGCACTGAAGAGTGCAATGACATCAACGTCGGCATCATTTTGCCTGCAATGTTCTGGTTTCTGCAGGGTTTATTTGATAGCATCTCTCCCCATATTTCCACCTGGATTCATCAGTACCGCTACATGTGCTCGCCTTTTGGAGATATTAATGCAATGCAACTCGTCATTTAAAAGCCTGTGAAGTGCCCGATTTGATTCCCCTTCTCTTTGCCTGACTTCCTCTTTGCCACGTGCTCTCAAGGAGAGGAATGGGATCAGAGCGTCCACACTGTCGGGCGGGATTTGAATAAATGGTCCTCTTCAAAGCCTATTTTTCCTCATTTGTCGGTGGCGTGAAGGTTCATTTGTTTGGTAATTTGTAACAGGGTGAGCGGGCGGCGCAGGGGCCACGGATGAAGCAAAGCACCCAGAGTGCAGCCGGGGGGGTTACTGCAGGTGCACGAGGCTCGTTGAGCGGTAATGAAGCAACCAGGACTACTTAGAATATATTGAATGGACAGACCGAGGTGACCTTTCATTAACTCGGGGCGATAATGGGTCGAAAGAGTTGTGTAGAGCACTCTGACAATGTTTTTTGAAAATAAATGCTGAATGTGTGTATCGGGCAGAGATATGGATTGTTTTTGGTATAATGTGAGGTATTGACAGGCCTCGTGAACTCATGTAGGTGTGGCTGGAGAATGACTTCAGAGCAGCAGGCTCGCTGACACACTGCTGTTATGCAGCCAGATTAGTGTTATATCGCGGTCTTACTTCACATATCCAGCTATAATCACAAGCTGTCACAGGCGTCATATAGCCGGGGATCAGTCTGCAGACAGGTCACTGTATCAACCGCAGCAGAGCCACAACACTTATTAAATCCCTCTTCCCTCTTTAATTATCTGAGTGTCCTCGAGAAGTGATGCAAGCCGTCCTGTACTTGTGACATGGTGGCAGTGGGCCAAATGACAGCATGTGTGTGAGAGTCGGAGGTGGCTCTGCCCATGCTGATGGTGGATGATGAAGAGAGAGCTGGGCGAGCATGAAACGAGGTCCAACTGAAAATTATTAAAGGACGTTCGTCCGGTGAAGCAGTGGAGCTGTAAAAGGCTTTGACCAGAGAGGTTGTGCTCAAAAAGGCGGGATGAAAGAGGAGGGTTGAGCTGATGCTGCTATGACGTCACACGTCCGGGTTTCACCTGTAGAGTTAAGGTCTTAAAAGGAGTCGTGTCACATGTTCTTCAGATCTACACATTGTGAAATGTGACATATACACAGGAACATATATTGACACTGTTTCTAGTTTGAAGTGTTAATTTTTAACCTTATTGTAAATTGGAAGCTACGATTCCAAATCCAAAACTCATTGTCACCACTGTCATAACTGACCATTGGCTGAGCTTCTCCTGTCTCTTGGGTAAAGAAAAGTCCTTCATGCCCTACTTAGACTTAGGAACAGACACATTGTGTTAGCATCAATGTCAGAACTCCCAAAAGATGTGTGGCAGAAAAATAAAAATAATTGAAAATATAAATATGGTGGGATCAGTAAAAAGAAAGACTGACAGTGAGTGTGAAATCCTGTTTTCACTCAGAGTACACTTCATTTAAAATAGGCTGTAGAAAGAAGACTTGGACGGCATAATCCTCACTCAAAGGCTGCAGAGAAACAAAAATGGCAAAATTCCCTCAGTCTGTCTGCATAAATTGGCAAAGTGTACAATAATAAATATTGTTTTTGCAAATAGAGCAATATGTGATTGGTGAACGCTCTTGTTTGATGTGGTGCATTTAAGTACTTTCAGTGGACATCCATTTGTTTAGTCATCTCTGCAAGTGCTACATGCCACTGTGTTCAGTAAATGGCGGACACGCAGGCTTCCAGCTGGGTATGATTGAATAACCTATTAACTGTGGGCAGTGACCTCTTAAGCCAACACAGTGCTATTAATGTTTCATTAATCCCACAGCTACTTTTAAAGCGATCATTTCCTGCCGTTCGTCTCCTCCTGGCCGGGTGAGTTCCAGCCATGGCCACTGCGTTGAGGAGGATATTCATTTGCCTTTTGATTTATTGGTTTACTTTATGTATTGAATCCCCACCCACAAATTAAGTCTATTAAAACAAATGTCAAACATATTAATGTTTGCTAATATCACTGCTGAATGCTGGGGGGTGGAATAGGATGAGGGACTACAGGCAAGAGGATGATTAACCTTAACCTGCCTATGAGTCTACAGTAAATGTCTGCTGGAACTCAGAATAAAGGCACTAAGGGATGAATTATGAATTGTAGAAGGAGGTTTTACCAAAAATCTCAACAAGTTTACAGATACTGTACTCTAGTCAGTTAATGATGGGGAAATCTGAAAAAAATAAATGAAACGGCACAGTGTGGGTCCTCATTCTGTACTTTACACTTGCAAATGAATATAAAACCCTAATGATTCATAAAAGGAGGTAACAGAGAGAAGTCTGATGACAATGTGACCGTTGAGCCAAATCTTTGGAGGCTTTGGGATAAAAAAGCCCTGTATTCATCAAACAGAGGCAGAATGAGTCTGATCTACACATTTGATGGCGCAGCACAGAGCCCGATTAATTATTTAGATCTATAAATGAAGAAAAAAGATCTAAAAACATCAACTGTCAAAATCTAAGTAGTAAATAATGTTTTAGATTAGGAAGGTTTCACATTTATTTATATAAGAATGACTTTGAATAGGAATCCATAACACACAGAGGACCTCAGCCAATGCAGCCTACTGTATGACCATGGGCCACCGTCAAGTGCATGTGGACAATGAAAACAATCAGGCAGGTACAGTCGGCTTCCCGTTTCTTCTGACCTCATGCAGCTCGGCAGCGACGTGTTCTATTAACTTTTTTGCCATAAAAACCAAGCGTGGCACTTGACAATCTGCACTGATGTGCTGTTCACCGGGCTATTTCCACACTGCTGAGGCCACGTCTATATTTTCCTCAGGTGATTGGCCAACACTTCATACTGGCCTTTAAATGAACAATCATATTTTGTGTTTTTCTACGGCGAATGCAGCCACTTTTGAGCTAAATGTCAACAAATTATATAGTATTTCTGTGAGAATTGCCCTTAAAGGCGCGTTGGGTCATTACCAAAGACCTGAGCTCAACTTTTGCTGCTTTTCTGCATAAAAGCTGGGAACACACGGAGGCTCAACTGCTTTGCGCATTGTGCAGCGTACGACAATTTTCACAATAGGCATTAATGTGCGCTTGCAATCATGGGCTGTCAGAGCTCTGCTCACCGCGCGTGCGCTCCTTGGGCCAGCTTCATATTACAGATCAGATGTGTTGCAGCATCATGGGCCTGTGTATTCCTCCGTGATTTCCTCAACCAGGGGGAGGATTCAATTTGCTGCAGTGTGATCTAATCTGAGCCCTGCCGGGCGATAAGCTCCGCTGGTACCGCGGCTTTCCATGGTTTCCGGAGGTGAGAGAAATGAAGAATGGCAATAAGTAAGTTTACCCGATTGATGCGACTCAACAGCTGATAGCGGCTGCCGTGGGAGCAGACTCCGGTGATACTGCACACAGGATGATCTAGAGCTGACCTTGGGCCATAGATAGTTCCCATAATAGTCTGATTCAAAGCTTACCTCTTGGGATCACTTATGCACCAACATTATCCCACTGTTTACAAGTGCTGCGAAGGAACCGCAAGGCTCCAAGATAGAGCGAGCTGTTGAATGGGTGTTCGTCTGGCCTCTGCTTTCGAGTTGGCAGACAGAGCAGACTGTCAAGGTGTTGCATAAAGAATGATGCATTATTGGTGTCAGTGAAAGGACGGGGCTGAGCTGCAATATGAGAAAGTGGCCGCGTATCAGCGACGGTGGATCCAGTGCTTTATGAGATGTGTTCAATGCTTGGCGGGGCGTGTGAATTGGTGTGAATGTAGATATTAATCAGGATATGGTGTTAGACAGCTGCCAACCCGGGAGCCCGGAGCTCCGGTGTCAAATCCCCGTCAGCGCTCGCACAAGGAGAGGGATACTCCGCTCGGGGATTGCGCATCTGTGAGCATCACACAGTTCACGATGGATGTTTTGGCAGGCGTCCTTGTGAAGAACTATCATAATGCAAGCTGCTAGTACGAATCAGTATGCAGGTCAATCTCTGCTATGGGATATTAGACAGAGGTGGCAGGTGTGTATTGAGAGAACCTACTGCCTGTTGGGAATATGGCTCTGATGTGCAGCATGTGAATTATAGGAAGGTACAGTAGTAAGCGTGGCAGAAGCTAATGATGGGGGTGGGAGGCCAGACGGACAGGAAGGGAGACAGACTAGGAAGTTGATGGTCTTTGCTGAGGGGCAGACATTCATTTAGGCTTTATGACCACATACTGATCAATAGCACGTCTGGATGGAGTGGGGGCCCTGGGTCTGGACTTAATTGTTCTCTGCGCTTCTCATCACTTCACAGTGCATTTAGAAATCCTTCTATTCATAGTCCAGCGCTGGGGTTAGACTTAATTGCTTTCTATGTGGGGGGGGTGAAAGGTTTGGTTGCATCGCAGGAAACAAAGGATCTGGAGACGGAGACTAATTTTCAACTGTTTGAGATGAAAATAAACATCTGCCTTTTAATAATCAGGGCTCTTCAATGAGTAGCTATTATAGCTAAGAGAGACACCGGATGCGCTCTGGAATCTTTGAACCCGGAGGGATGTTAAATGCATCTCAAAAGAACAACAGTGCCTGAGGAGCCACCACCAGACGAGCAGCTCCCGCCGCCCGCTGCAGAACGTAATTAACAACACAGGTGTGTCAGCCCCAGCCTTCACACCCACCTCTCTGGGACCCCCCCCCCCCCACGTTGTGTGCGGGTCTGATAATTGCAACTGAGCATTTCGCGTCTTCCCAAGAACTCCCCTGTTTGCGCATTAACACATGCCACGATGAAGCTGATGAAGACGAGTGGATGCACAATGAGAAAACAGAAGCATCTGCTTTGACACAAACAAAATGAAACAACTAAAGGAGAATTTATCATGCACACAATCCTCAGAGAGCTTTGGGAGTAACTACTGTACACACAGCCTGGAAACTTTATATTATAGCTATAGCTGAACTATATATCGTTATATATACAAAATGGCTTTTTTGGTTTTACTGCATGCATTATTCTTGTATTCCTGCACATGAAATCTTAGGACTAGTGCTCTGAGGCAAAATAGAAGCTTCCCAGACAGATGTACTGTAATAGACAGCTTCCACTCGGTGGTAGAAGAGGAGCGGCTCCGTAACTAAAACTCCTGGCTGCTCGGCTGAATCTAGCGCTGCATGGCGAGTGGGGGACTGTGGCACACAGAGACACACGGACACACCCAGAGAGAAGTAGAATAAAAAGAGATGACTAACCTAACCCACCTGAGCTCGGCTCACAGGAATCGATGTCCTCGTCGTCGCTCGGGCACTCGGCCGACGCCACCTGGAAGTCGTCGGTCGTCTAGAAAGAAGGAAGAGAGTGGCGTGAAATACTCGGCCACGTGGAGTCAAACGCCCCCAGAAACGCCCTGATGGCGCCTCCAGGGGCCCGTGTTGAGGAGCAGACAGCTACGCTGTCGGCTGCTGGATTCATCTGTCAACGCGCTGCTTTCCAGGCAACGGCGTCAGAGCCGAGGAGCCGCTCGGGCTGAAGTTCACAGCGCGATTGTCAACTCGCATGCTCGATTTGCGCGGCAATGTGTGGCTCTGCGGAGACCTTCAAGGGACGGTTAGGAAACCGTCGCGAGGCACCTCTGACATTTAGGGGAAAACGGCCCATGGAAGAGGAAAACAAAGGGCAGGGCGGATAATGAACGTTCCTTCATGTGATTTACAAAATGAGAATCCAGAGTAAACACAACTGTATGAAGAGATGCTTCATTATTCCGCTGCCGCATCCACTCACACACAAATCCATTTTGCACAGTATGCGGCGCACTTCCTCACCCGCCACGTGCGTTACATTTTCTCCTCTCGGAAAATGGGAAAGGGCAAACAAAAGACAAAAAAAAAAGTACACTGTAAAACATTATATTGCGGTGTTCTTTTCTGCCTCGGCTTCAGGCCATTTGATCATCTCTGCGTTAAAGGTCGTTTCATTTAAGCATGGCGACGTCTTGCGTTTCCAGTTATGGAGCGCTGCTAAGCAGAATAACCTGCGACTCCACATTTGGCCTTGAACCTCCACTTGTCCTCTTTGTGCTAATATTTTTAAATTCTCTGATGCTTATACAATACTTATTGACCTTATAGATTTCATCTCCCTGCATTTCAGGCACAAAATGAACATAATTTAAAAAGTAAAACGGGTTAGAAATGCATTAAGTTGGATTAGATGGACTTTAGCTTTTATTCAATTTGTGTTATTTCAATGATGTTTGGCTGCACAAACATTTTTTTCTGAAGGTTGAATTAGTATTGACTCTTTCTTAAAGAAATTAAAGGTGATGTCATTTTACACGACATCCATTTGGCTGCATATAATGCGATTTTATTGCGACTGTAACATCATTTCAGCATTCTGAAAATGGGCCGACATCATCTTTACATAATAGACCTGGAAATGATAGATCAAAGCCATTAAGGAAGTTGTGGTGGAGGGCTGTTTTTGGTGCATCTGTGCTGGGTGAGGCCGGGGGAAGCCGTCCAAATGTAAATTTAATTTGCTGCGCATGAGGCTGATATACAGTGTCGGCCATCCAGATGGCAAAACCGCCGGATCCTGGAGTGCCACATCCATCACTTCAACCTTGTGATTTGTTTTTCCTGGCGGGAGATCTTGACACTCTGCACTCACTGGCAGAGGTACGGGAATCAAGGAATCAATACTCGCTCTCCCTGCCTCCACCCCAGCGCTCTCACTCTCTCTCTCTCTCTCCCTCACATCTCAGCTCTCCCTTCAACTCTGTCCTTCAGATTTATTTGCAAGCAGAGAGGAGGAAGCAATGTGCTGTGGGTGTAGCAGATGTAGGTTAACTCCCCATGGAATAACCTGAGTGGAGGTGTATGCCCGTTCATATTTATGCTTCTGTCTCATTCAGGTCGGGCCTTCAGCTCTAGTGGAATCTCATAATTAATATGAATAAAAGAAAACAAACCAAATGTCATTACTATTAAGCTCATCTGTTTTTGTTTTGTTAGGAGGAAATATTTCAACCTTATTACGTCAAAGTTAAAAAGTTATCATATTAGTACATGCCTTGTAAGGAACTGACCTGACTGTGATTGTCCCTCCTTTAAGTGACCATAATACGCACTTTCAAAACAACATAAAATAATATCACTCTCATTTTACACTCAAAGGACAAAGGCTGTTTGTAGATGTGTGTAACTGTAGCTTGGTCTGGCTGATAAATCCAATCCTTCATTGATCCTATCAAAATATCAACCCTATGTTATACATTTAAATGAATCCTGTGTTTGTGGTGGGCGTAAGCCTCTGAATCAACACTAAAATCAATTCGCATGTTCCTGGGCATCTGCCTGCCATCCAGGATTACGGTGTAGGTCAACGTTTTGATGTGGTCATGACCTGGTTGAAATTCAATAACATTACGAATTCATGGTGTCCTCGTCCGACGCTGGGCTTCTTTTTCAGCCGTGACAATTCAATGTGGGCGATGTGACGGGCTTATAATGCAATTTAGCCCCTGTGATGAAAACTGACAGGTAGCTTGGTCGGGAGGCCAGAAAAGAACATTTAGATCTGTAAGACCTGTAATACAGGGGATGTCCTAAATAATTATAATAATAGTGATTTTAAGACTAAAAATTAAGTTTCCTCATCAAAACGGCCCGTTTTTCCAAAGTTTTCCAGAAGCACTGTATGTTTTAGGGCGGCTCATTAGCTCCGCAGAGCTTGATTTACCGATGCGGAGAACATCATGCCCACAGGAAAGACGCTCCAATAGATAGCGTATAAACAAGATGTACCTGTAGTTCATTTTATGAAGGTACTCCTTAAATGCTAAGAGCAAAGGCTGCAGGCTTGCAAAGCATCATTAATCTAGCGGTAAAACGCTGAAGCCATGGTGAACCTACAGCGCAGCTCATTTATCTGCCTTGGCTCAGAGCAGCAGACTGCTCACTCTTAGGAGATGTACAGAGAAACCCGCCGAGACAGTTACATACGAGTACGAAACACAAAATAATATACGCTGCGGAGAGAGAAATAGGAAAATGGTAAAAATGTGCATAGTTTCTAAGCACGGTGTCTTCAAATACGCATTGTGCCGACTGAATGTGAAAGTGGAGCTATTGACTGACTTTCACTTTTACACTGATGGAACCATTGAGGAGGACGGGATCCAGGACGTTCCAGCCTGACTCAGCCAAAGACACCCTGTTGCTTAACTTGACATGTGTCAGAGGATTAATACTGGTTCTTAATCAGTTGTTCCTATTCAACCCCAGCCATCGCCTGCACACGCTCACTGAAATCCAGGCCGCCTCAAACCTTCAAACACAAAGGGCTGACGCAGAGTGTCCACTGTGTCTTCTAGTACAGCGTACACCGGGTGAGTTTTCCATCATGGACTACATGTACACACCCCCACCTTGCATATGTTGCTCACTAAATCCTGGCCTGTGCAGGCAGGAGGGAGCGAGGGTTCACGAGGAGCTGCTCCACCGGGAAGCATGCTGTGCGCCGCTGCCCCAGTGCTTGAGAGCAGGCGACACCTCCACTGTGATAACCTGTCGGCATGTCTCCACGGAGAACCGCGGGCTCTCACATTGTTTTCTCGCCGGTCTAATTTGATGAATGCTCTCTGGCACACAACGCGTCTCTTTGGAGACGAGCTGAAAGTCAGGAGGACACTGAAGGCATCTGAAGGGTTTATCTGAAGCATGCCTCTGCTGTCCTGGTAATGTATTCCACCGAGGACACTGCTGTTTTCTCCTTCTCTAGTAAGCCCAGTATTTTGTTTAATATAAGCTCTTGTTTTGCAAAGCTCTTTTTTTAGACTGCAGATCTGTGACAATAATACAAACTGATATTTTTATTCAGCGTCCGTAATCTGCTGCTCATTACGATCTTGTATAAATCCCACCGCTTTTTCCCGAATGCCAAAACTGCCTCGCTATTATCAACCAGTGAATTCTGGGCTGATTGAAAAATCAAAGACAGAATGGTTTACACATATAAAACAGCTTCCACTTCGCTCAACCGCAGGCAAACCTGCAGATGCTGCACTGCATGCCATTCTTCATGTCCACTGCCGATTTGAATACAGGCACACAGTTCATTTGTTGCCCACACCCTGCTGAATAACTGCTCCCCACCGAGTCTCTCTATTTTCAGACCAGACAAAGAATGACCAGATGGCAGGTGTGAAACTGTGTCCACCTGAGACTATTTGAAAAAGCTCCAGTTTATACACATGATTATCTTCATTACAACCAAAGACCATCTTTTAGTGACTCAATACAGTATCTGGAACAGAAAGGGCCGTGTTTTCATCATTTACACATTCAATTTGTTTAAATTGGATAGATGGACATATATGAAAGATAATCTATTATTCCCATGTTTTCTAATTTTTAATATATAAGTATCCCTTAGAAAGTCCAGATAGCCACATCCAGGAAACATAGAATACAATCAGAATGATCAAATCTTCAACAGGGTTTTTCATCCAATGCCACTTTCCATCTTTGTATCCACATTGTCTCAGAATAGAACTACATGCAATATAGCAACAGATCACTGAAAAGAAACCATTTTATGTCAGTCTGATTGCTAAAAATGGTATTTATGCCTTGTCTGTAATTGGCACCAGCTCTTTAAGCCAAAGCTCCAAACGCTCCTAAAAGCAGAGGGATCACTATCCTATATATGTTGCTGCTCAGCCCATGTGCCATTATTTCTCATGCTGGCACTGATTTACACTGATAGTGGTCTGCTACTGTCCAGATCTGACCAGAGTTGCAGTCTGCACAGACTAATTGGAAGAAGTTTGTTGTCCTAAGTCTCACTCTTCCAGCAATACATCATTAGTGTGTCAGTGAGTGAGATGGGAGGGAGGTGGTGGCGCCCGGGACGGAAATGGCTGGTGGTTAGACACAGGATGAAGAATGCCTCCTGACTCCTACACTAAGCTCCGCACCTAGAAGATCTGAGATACAAAACTAGAGCCCGTAACAATGAAGTGGTGGCTGGTCCGCTCTGTGATCCGAGCATACTCACCCTCGGTGGCTATCGCACTGCAGCAGCAGCTCTTATCAGAACGCCGGATGCCATCCAAGTATCTAACTTAGCACCCTGGAACTAGGTCGATGTTGATGAATAATTTAGTCCCAGATGCTCAATAGAGTCCAACTGAATAATGAAGGCGTGTGGGCCTGTAAGACTGTGAGTTTAGCTCAGTGTATTGCCTGGCCTTCGCCCACACTCTTCCTACTGCCGGTCTGCCGAGCTGTCAACATCGCAGACTCACACAGATACAGACTTCAAGGCTGAAAGACAATAGAATGGCATTATCACTATCGCGCCTCGGCTGCGCAGCGAACGCTGATGGATTCGCTGAACGCGTAACGCGCTTATCATTTTCAAAATACATATCACAACGTCTCGATTAGCTGGGCTTTTTAACAATTAAAGAGAAGCTCTGTCATACGGCGGCATAGTCATTTGTTAGATTGCCACTGTGACTGCAGCGACAAGTGATGAACAATGGAGATCGACCGGCCGGGGAGGAAAATGGAGGAATCCTCGGCTGTCATTGTGACGGAAGAGGATTTACATCAGATTTTGCCGATCGCAGCGATTGGATCAACGAAGCAACAAAACGGGCGCTGCCAAAAACGTCAGTCAACAAACAAACCAAGAATATATGCACGTTAGCAGCAAACACCACCTGGTGCTTTGTTATGTTTCTCAGGAAAAGACCGTTTGTTGTCAACTTTGAAATGAACTGAGCGTACAATGTAGCTGGGCCCGAAATGTTCTGAATATATGCAATAAGGGTTGCATCTAAAATACAGTACATGCCTGTAATTAGCAGCTGCAGGACAGAAAGCACTCAGGCCAGTTTAAAGCTTAATCCTATTAAGCAGCAGGATACGAACATAGAATTTGGAAAAGAAAAACAAGAAACACGAGATAATTGATGCAAAAAGACGTTTTTCAAAGGTTATTAGCTCCCAGTGCTTGTGGTCAAGTCTGTCTTGACTGCTTGTGCATGCTGTGGATGGTGGAGTTACAACGCACCATCTCTTTGGGGGGAAAGACTCTGCTTTATTTAAAATGAGGCAGCTGTTGCTGCAACTGGACCTCAGGCTCAGTATCAGAGTGTCATTAAAAAAAGAATGGTTCGAGGCTCTTCATCTTCTCCTCTGGACCTCACATGTTCCTATCTCGCCATACATCTTCCTCGAGGCTTAGGTTATTGCACCCTGAATCATCTAACAAGGCGCTGGGAGGCAGCCTTACCCACCTGGTACACCCACAAATGTACTATACCCCAAACCATGTATTTCAATTAACATCACGACTAAAATACACTTATTAGCTGGAAATACAGAAACTACTTTGACGGTTCTCAGTCACGCATCAGTAGTCGCTTTGATTAAATCTGAACAGCATCAGTTGTCTGCAAAGGAAGCAGTGGCTTCCATTATTACTGATGTGTGTAAAGGTTGCTGGTAACGTGAGAGCACGTTGATGACTCTGTCACCGTGAAAGCAGAGCGAAGGACATAAACACACGGTGGAAGCGGCAGCCTCACAGTTGACAAAAATGCCACGACCGGGAGGCGAGCGAGCGGCGGCAGGTCAATCGCTGGCTCAGTGCACGGGCCACGAAAGGCCTCAGCGGCGTAGAACAAAAGGCCGCTCTCAGGCGTGCGACTCGAAAAGAGACAGGTGCGTTCTAATGTGGGAGTGTTAAAAGGTGAAGTGTACAAGAAGAAGTGAATATGAGGTAATTACAAAGCTGCTTCCGAGAGTACACACGCCGGCGCCCTCGTTAGACACGCTCCCTCTCGGGGCCCCGACAACACCGCCGTGCACCAACCCCCTTTAATGTGGCTGCTTCAAGGCACCGCTGAACTTACTTTGTACATGTTCCTCACGTCCCCCTCAGGACCGCGTTCAACTCATTTTCCAGGAACAGGCATCCGCGTGGCCTTAATGCAAATTCAACGCCCGGCGCCGGCGCGCGACGCGGCTCAGACACCAGAGGAATCAGGGAAGTGGTCGCGAAGTCCCGGTGGGCGCCTGCGTCACGCCTGCGTCACGCCGGCGCTGCGTCGGCCCCCGACTCGGAGCGAGCGCCATGTACGACTGCTGCCTAATGCGTCCTCACACGAGCGCAACCCGGGACGCTCTGCACTGCGTACAGCACGGTCATTCGCTGTTTCGATTCCCGATTTAGGCCTGGTATTTATTACTGAGGACACATAAATAATGCGTACACAATATGGACAAGTGCCTGTAGTCACCTCACAGTGCGCTTGGCACAGAGCATACAGCTTCCAGCGAGTACACAGTGGAAGGCTGGATGCCTTCTGTTAGCTACATGCTCCAAATGATAAAATCTTAATATGATATTCATAAGACGCTATCTGCCTCCGTCTACCTCCTACGCTCCCCCTCTCTTGTTCTCTCATTTCTCCCCCTCTCTCGCCTGTGCATAAACACAGCTTCACAGACAGTATATTACATGGTCGACCATGTCCCTCCCCCTCCTCCTGGCTTTCACACCGCTCAGATAAATGAAATCTGTCGACACTGAAGCATTTTCCCCTCTGTATGCCCCGATATTTTGGTTATCTGAAATCGAATCTGGAGCTCTGTGCGTGCCTGTATCGCGCTCTGGTAGTAATCTGGCCTGAGAGCAGGGAACTGCCCAGGAGGAATATCATACACTAAGGATAAGCCAGGCAGTGAGGGAGGAATAACAATTACCAGAGAACGGCTCGTAATCGCGGCGCTTTCTATCTAAATGCTAACAAACACTTTTTTGTTATTTGGGGGAAATAGTCTGGATCAATCCAAGGTGTAATTCTTCAGTTCGCTGTTCTTCTCTCCCTATAATCTAAAAATAGATGACAAAGCATGTGACTTTGTGTTTTTTGAGGAACGAGAGCACACGAGAGGAAGAGATATGCAGCATGGCCACAAATCACTGTCTTTCTGACTATGCCGGCGTTTTGACATGCTGTCCCAGTCCCTCATCAGGTGACAGGAACACATTTGTCATCCTAATATAGATGCCATCACTACTGAGATGAATGCACTCAGACCTAATTCCCGTGTGTAACGTTTGCAAAAAACATGACATGAGGAGAGAGGAACAGCGGCTTTGCCCTACAACAGGAGACCAGGTCGCCTGTAGCTCCCACAGAGCGCCGCCATAATCAGATTCCTGTCCTCCAGGTTTGCAGGTGTCATTCACAAAGGGCTGAGTGTCACCGCTACAAACTAATGAGCAACGCAGCTCGGCGCGGTGGAGGAAACAGACATCACGTTCAGAGGAGAAAACGTGAAAAATAAGCCTAAGAAGTAATTGGGCTGAGTTTATGAAGTCACTGAGGCAAAACATTGATTTTTGATCGCTAATCTGCCCCCGAGGCAGCGCTGTAGTGCCAGACCACTGTTGTACTTAACCTCTCTTTAAGTTATTGGTACTGTAGCAATTTACATCTGGCTGCTAATGGTGTCGTACTTGTGGAACAGTTTAGAAATTAAAAAGGCAACAACCGGGTAGAAAAGGGATCATAGCTCCCTTTATCATATATTTAAACCTAAACCAACAGCAGCAACAACAACCTACAGCCCAGACAGAGACGTTACCAATGACCTCTTATTCCCTCTCCCTTCCAGTCATCACGCAAGTCATCAAGTTAAAAAAAACAAGTAATTGTTTTAATTTTGTTTGTATATTGACAAAGAATTATGTTTCCCAAAATATCAACTATTTGTTGAATAATTTATTCAATTTATTAAGAATTTCTGGCTTGAAAATTGAGTTATGTCTTCTTCCTAAGACCATTTCTCCATTACCCCCTCTCGTGTCTGCTAACAGGTTTTGTTTGCTGGAATGTGAACGCCATTATTTCATTTCTATACATAAATTAGTTTTATTCTAATTCAATATACCTGCTGATTACATTACTGTACATCTTGCTCTCCTGCTAACATACAGTAAACTCTATAGTTCCAGCTTTCATCAGGTCAAGATGGCTGCCCTCTGAACAGAATCAGCCATTTTGAGCTACATTAGGATCCTAATCTAAAGCTCTCCTTAGTCTTTCTACAACTGAAGAAAAGCATTATGGGTTTTATCTGGATAAATATTCCGTCTTGGGAACTATAATTTGTCTCACTACAGTATAGTTACCAAAACAAGACACAGCACCCGGCACTGCAAACAGTATGCGCTGTGCGTTGGGGTTTCTGCTTGTGTTTGAGGAAGGTAGCTTTAAAATAGGAATTGCTCAACATGACGGTGGAAAAGCAGCCATTCATTAATGCCACGCACTGCGTAGAGCAGCTGATCGCTGAAGGCTGCAGGTGGGAGCGCTGCCCTGCAGGAGAAACTCTATCTCATGCTCAACAGTTGGCCCGGGACTATTTTCTGTTTCTACAAATCACAACAGCAAATGTCCTGAGAGACAACAATATGGTCTATAAAACATGCTGTAAAGCTGTCGGTGTCAGTTTCACCTCCGCGCACGAACCAACACTTTATAAAAGAACAGAGACAACATTCACACTGCGTAGGTTTCATTCTCGTCATCCAAACAGACTTAGCGGGACAATCTGTACCCCTCTGTAACGCTGCCAGCAGCGTGAAACCTGCAAAGACAAAGCTGCTTTGTCGCCTTAATAATGGCAGCGGCGTTGATGAGCGTCGAGGAGCTGTAAAAGCAGAACGTCGCAAGCCTCCGCTGGCTCATCGTCCCCCAGCCGCAGAGGAGCCCGTCTCCGCTGTCAAATGTAAAAATATGCAAACCACACGGACAGCCACTGACCCACAGTCAGTCTGTCCACACCTCTGCCGTGCTGGAAGGTAGCAGCAGGTCACATTAAGAACAGGCCTTTAACGGCGTTGAAGGGCAGTTTCCATAATGGCCCCTAGTGAGGCTGAAATGATGGATATGTTCTGTTGCTGGGAGTGAATGTCGTGGGCCTGGGGCCACCGCAGGTTTCCAGCAGCACCTCCCTCTGCCATCTGTATGCAGGGGGCGGACGCACGCACATGATCGGGCCTGGGGGAGCGCGGCCCGGGACCACTACCAACAGCCCGCCTCGCTTTAAGGGCAAGGTTGGAGAGTCAGCAGGTGCACAGCGAAGGCGCACATCCACGTGTCCTGACTCCGAGCAGCGTGGAGCACGCGAGGCCGTAGCATCGTCTGCTGTCGCTTCTGTTTCTCTGGCGTCAGTAGAAACAGAGACGCGTCCGGAAATACGGACAATGAATATGAAAAACAAACAAAAAAATCAATAGTCTCAGTGAAGCGAGACGTTTGATAGCAATCGCTCCTTTTTTCTGTCTCGGTAGCAAATGATGGTCAACCCCACACATCTGCATTGCAGGGGAAATCTTATCCCGGGGATGTTTTCTTTCAGTGAATAATTGAAAGCATCACAACCTCACAGGGCACAGACACTCATACTAAATACTGCAGGAGTCCATGCGGGGCCTGGGTTCAATATCCTGCATCAAACAGGACTCACTCAACATGACTGAACACTTGCTGATTAATCTGTGTCCCTGTTAATGTGGAACATTGCGCGTTTCACATGTGTCACGTTGCTGTTTTTAGATGGTGTGAAAAGAATCAGTGTCAGGGTTTCATCTTACAATAGGATGTGATTTAGAAAAAAATGGATAAAACAGCTGTACTTTGGTTAACACTAATAGAAAAAGGAGACTAGACAGAAAAAATAACATAATTTCTTCACACAAGCAATTCCCTTTCTACATGGACTGCGGCTCCACTTAGACAACATTAGCTCTAATAATTAGATTCTGCAAAAGCAAAACAAAAATGTAAACATATTACATAGAGATTAAAGATGACTGCGTGCAAAATGCATTCTATGACTGTGTTTAACCTTGATGCACAGTCTGGGCTCATTCAGCTATGTTCAGTAGCAAAGAGACCCACGTTTGAAGCCAAGCTAGAGTACAATCAATAAAACAAGACCGGGGGGTTTGATTAAAGCTGCTTTGGCACCTACAGTAAATATGAGGTCTGGAGAAGTGTCTGTGGATGTGAACCGTGTTTTGGTGAGAAACTCTCCCAGCCCTATGATCAAGAATAGCTGATTTACATAAAGCAGACAAGGGTTACAGAGTAATCTAACAGAGTTTAAATATTCATCACTCCTCAGACCTACTGTCTATAAACGGAGATGATTTAGTGCTGTGGCTACTTTCCCTAGAAGTGGGTGCCGAGCTAAGACTGAATGCTCAATGAGGCAAAAACGAGCCCCAGAGTAAAAGCTGAAAGCTTAAAAAGAATAAGTGGGACTTCTTCCGTTCATCAATCTGTTGCTGAAACTCACAAAGCATGTTGTCCGCGGCAGACTGTCACGCTGTGCCTGTTTAAGCAGAGTCAGCTTCATCGGACTGCGTGACGAAACCAAAGCCAGGTGCTCCCAAAAGTCTCCAACTCAAAAGCAGCACTCTAAAATAGACTGGAAAAGTTGCATCACCAATCAAACAAAACCCAACTCAAATATTCCTCCTTGATCTGTAGAATCCACAAAGGAGGATGTGAAAGAAGTAGTTTTAGGAAAAGACAAGAAAGATACAAAATGAACTGATATTAGCAAGTTCCAAAGGATTTGTCAAGTGAGTTCACCTGTGGCCAGTGAGCATCATTGTGTAAGTGCAAAAACAAATTACACTAATGGGAAATGCACTGTAACATTAATATTAACAGTTTTTTTTCAATTATTTAAAAAAAAGGGTCTTTAACGTAACTGAGTATATGTCTGTCAATCAAAAACACCACTCTGCACTGTGAGCAATCTGCTACTTAGTAAAGTGGATAATGTGAGACAACTGACCATTATTAGACCGATGAAAATGGAGACAATTAAAATAAAGTAACACTGACCAGTTAGGGTCTGTCTACTTTGAGAGTAAGATTAGTCCTATTGGTCTGGTTCTGCAGCATTACAGCACATCTGTAATGATGTCATACTGTGCATATGATTTTTTTCATTCATCTCCGACGAGGCATCTGTACTGTACTGAAGAAATGGTCTATAGAAATAATTGAAATAGTTGCATTCATTAATTTTTAAAATAATGGATGTATGTCAAAGTAAATGATTAATAAATCACCCTTACTGTACGTTTATGGCTAAGCATCAGATCATGTAGTACAATTAAAAGCATCTTCACTCACATGTGTACACTTTCCAATAGAATTTTAGGCTTGAATATCGATGCAAGGCCAGATTAGTATTAAAGCCGGGATGTGCAGACTTACTTCGCTTGTAAAACAATAATCCCTACCAGTATTAAGACAATCACAACAATGCCTCAAGGTACAGTAGTAAAGATGCAATAAGCCCATGGATGCTTGTAAAAGGAGAGAAGATGCAGATAGAGCAGTTACTGGGTACTTACTGTACTGCAGTTGCAGAAGGTTTTCACCACGGAGGTTAGGAGGGACACAAACAATGCACTCAGCGTACAGCAGCGCGTCAAATCTGTGATTATTCCTGGGAATCGCATGTATATAAGTCGCCTCCTGGCCCTTAGTCACAAAGAGCAAGCCAAACGGAGCCACCACCAACCAGTTCAGCTGGAACTGACCCGCGTGATGCGAGAGCAGGTAAAGTGGCTCACACAATGTGTTTTGAATGTCCCCCACTTCCCCTGAACGCCCATTACGCCCACCGCACCCAGGGCTAATTCTGGAATAGTGAGGGCAGTTGGCTGTTTGGCAGCGAGGATGTGACACAGGGGGTCATTCACTCTCCCTGGGTCCGAGCTGTAATTTACATGCCTTGAATTTCCACGATAAACAAACCATAAAATATTGATTAAAAAAATGGTGAAATGAAGTGGAAAAAACAGGGCAAGTAGAAATTAGCTGAAACATATAATACATGACTCAGATACATTTACGATAAGATAGTAGCATGAAGCTTAAAGTATCAGATTTCAAACCTGGGCTCACCTTCCTGCACAACATAATTATAACAACAATAATGACATACTTTATTGATCCCCTTGGGGAAATTGTGGCTGGACAGCTGCCTGACAGCACATGACAGCGCTACTATAATATTTCAGCGTCCAGGGACACATGGACGTGAGGCCAGAGGAGCCCAGGAGTCCAACCGCTGACCCTGGAGTTCACACGCGACTGCTCCATCAGCAGCGCTCCCGCCCCCTGGTCCCGTTGCGTTTCCTCCTCACGCTGGAGGCACGAGCAGCTTTAAAGGATGCTCGTGCCGACCGGCGGCGGACGTCCCGCTCTGACCGTTCACGAGATTTATACAGTGCGCGTGTGCTGGCCAGGCTTGATAATGCAGAGCGGTGCAGGTGAGTATCCATCACTGTCAAGAGCTCCAGGGGCTCCTCTGGGAAGCTGCCTTTCCTCTTTTTGGTTTGCAGGTTCACAGGCATGCGGGGTAATATCTCTTATCCTTCGGCGGTTTTGATTAAGCATCATCTGGTCTTGTGTAAACACAATCTTTCTAGAGCTTGACAATTTTGCTGCGTTTTCTCTGGGCTTTGCGAAAAAGATGTTATTGTGTGATGTATTCAGTTGTTAATGCAAACATTATGATGATATCTCCCACCTGCACGCAGGCAGCTGTTGCTGTCAAACACCAGTAAAAGTCGACGATGTAAGCGGCGCTTCCGTAGCTTGATCTCTTCAAAAATGCAATTATCCCACAATTTAGCTGATTACAGTACAATGTTTCACTGAAAAACAAAGAAACAGATAAACAAGAACAAGGTCGCTACAACCCTCAAGTGCCTTGCCACGGGCACGTTGGGCAGCCATTAAATCCTCTGTGTGCACAGGGGGTAGCACTATTTCCTCTATACTATAAATAAATGGGGCTGAGCAGCGCTTGGCATCTGTGGACATTAGCTAGTCTAGTGTTTATGCATTCAGACACTTCATTTGGAGATGACAGGCCAGTATACAGCATACAGTAAGCCAGTCCCTCTGCTTAGGATGGGAGGCACAGAACAAAGAACATGTAAGAGCCAAGTGGAGAAACTCAATAAATGATGAAAATAAAAGGAGCATCGGAGCTGCCTCTACTGTTCAACACAAATAAAAGCTCATTGGGGCATTTATTGGCTTTTGTGTTGGATACCTGGGAAGTCCCCTCAGACCCTTCACACTTGTTACACTAATGATGATTAGCACTGACAATACCCTGTGGCAGACAAGCAGACCAGTGAGCCACACAGCTAGTGTCACTGAAAGTCTCATTATGCTTTATTTTCATTCTGACCATGTGTGCGACACGGCTGTGTTTATTTCTCTCCACATATCTTCATTTGAAAATACAACATCTTAAGCGGCTAAATCAAATGCATGTGTTTGGTTTAAACACAGAAATACTTTAGTCATCATCCGTCATTGTAAGATAGTTATTATAAGGCCTCAGACATTTAATATTTTTTATTTGAAATCCAAATTCCTATGATCTACGCTTTGCCACCTTCACAGAGCTTTTAAAAGTGGGAGCCTGATACTGCTCTAACCATTTCCACTGAGGCCATCGGTACCTAAAGTGTGTGTGTCACCGTAATGT
This sequence comes from Betta splendens, assembly GCF_900634795.4. NCBI lineage: Eukaryota > Metazoa > Chordata > Actinopteri > Anabantiformes > Osphronemidae > Betta > Betta splendens. Next base: position 9,344,899 of record NC_040895.2, read on the forward strand.
AAGGTGGGCAGGACATAAAAGCATTCAGCGGATTGCATTCACCACCAGAGGGTCGCTGGAACAGCTGGAGAATGATTAAAATGCTGACGTGTCACGGGGAAGGACAGTGAACGCACCGTCTTTTTTCACAGAGCCTGGACACAATGTCTTTCTAAGTGTAGTGTCCTGAAACAAGACCAACCCGGCACAGGAGCCGTCCGCGAGAAGGTCGTCGCGTCGAATCAGCCCAACGCGCTGACATTTCCCACGGCACACATTTTATGCACACCTCATTCATCTCTCCCACTACGGTGCAAAGCAACTCTTTAACCCGATTACATCTGTTCTGTGCGACTGCAGCAGCTACAGCATCACCTTAACCGGCACAGTTTGCTTTCACTATTCAGCCTTTTCCCTACTTCAATTTACAAGGTGAAGTAAAAAGTTCTGAATTCATTTCACCACTAACTTTCATGGCATCTACCTGATACATGTGGACGTTGGACTCCCAATTTTCATCTTACTGTAGCTGCTTGAATAATAGCTGAGCGTGCTATCGCTACAAGGTAAATGGACATTGATTAAAGTATTCAAGCAGAATCTGATAAGCATGACGGCTTAATGTCAAAAATCAAAGAAATCCCACTAGCAATAAAAAAGACTAAACAAATCAATCAGTGGATATTGGTGTCCAGGGTGTAGCATCTCTTGGTAATACAGTGCGTTGCTAAACTGTCAGGGACATTTATATCACTTTATTGCTCCACAGATGAAAAGCCCTGAAGAAGTTGGCCATCAATCGTATCAAGCTTGTTCCTTTCTGCCAATCTCTTGGTTCCTTATTGGCAATTTATAACACTGCATGGAGTTGCGATATAATTATAGTCTATTGTCTGATGTCTCGCTTGCATTACATGCTTCTGCAACGGTTCAAGAACCATGCTGAGTCTGAGAGAAAACCATTCCACTGGATCAATATTTTTTTATTGTATTATTTGTCAGCACCTGCAGACTCGTATAGCAACCGTTCTGGAGGCCTCCGTACAGCAGGGGGAGGAGGAAAGAAAGGCACGGCCAGTGTTTTGGGATGAAAGTTAGTTTACAGTCATTTCTTTAGCAAATGTAAATGCATTGAGCATTTTAAGAACTGATGTTGCGTTGTAGAATCAACACTGAAGGTGTTTCGCTTTCAACTTCAATGAAAACCACACAAATCACAAGAAGGCAAGAAAATGTTTTCATCCTAATGTCACTGGAATAAAATTAGAACATGCTCAGATTCCGCTGTTCTCTATACATTTTGTCAAATTTATTCTTATTGTGTGTATACTATACATTATTACAATGTGTAATTATAGCAACACCGTCATGGAGATGGTACAATCTTCCTTTATCCCAATCCAATTAACTGAAAATGAGTTAAATCCAGAATGATTTTAAACTATATTTGTTGAAGCTGATTAAGCTCTGATTAAAGGGTCATTTTGGTCTGTGTCTCTGCTTAATTTAAGATCCTGTGTTTGCATTAATGACTTCATTCATGAAAAATGGTTCAAAATCTGATGGAGAATAAACTTTTGCACGTGTTCTTTCTGCATAGTTCTCAGTATCTTTCTAGTTTCTGCATCCAGTCAACAGCATCGTGATACAGTAGCTCACTTGAATTAGGAGCTTCATAATGTCAAGTGCTTATTACGAAAATGAGCTCAGTCTTACTCAATTTCATTGGAGTGTCTGACTCACTTACAGTACTTTATCCAGGTTAAACATGTCCTATAGGCCAAGAAGCTCTACTGTAAGAAAGCATTTGACACATAATGTCATTTTATCTGTTCTGAAACTAGTTTTAGTGAGCTACACGTAAGAGAACCAACACACATGAATGAAGTCTGAAATAAACAAACGTCAGTCATACTAAGACACAAAGACTTGTAATTAAATATTAATTCAAATATTTAGCTGCTGCTGCATTGTCACATTTTGAACAGGAAGTGTTTTCCATTCTCAGCAGAGCCTGTGCGAAGAACCGTCCTCTCACCATTTTATTGGACGCGACGCACGTTTTGTGTTGCATTGTATAGTCACACATTGTGACATTTGAGAAGTAATATGCTCCTCCAGATGCAGCAGCGCTCATGCAGGAAAGATAAAGCTGATGGAGGACCTCCACGATGGTTATCACACGCACCACATGGTGCCACATCTGATAGCGCGAGGGAAACGCTTGCCGGTGCACCTGCAGCGCCGCCCGTCACGGCGCAGCGCTGCACCGACGCCCCGTCAGGTGAGACCAATGACGTGGAGATGGATGACGAGACGGGACAAAGCGAGCGACAGATTCCACCTCACATGATAAATTATATTGTGATAAGATGTGCTTAGCTTAATATCGCCCAATGCCAGGATTCACTTCACGACTCGAGGAGAGACAAGACTCCAGGCCACTAACAAAAGAATGACCCAGAAAGCATTTTACCTGCTGAGGCTCGCGCGGCGTCGTCTGCTTGACTCGCCTGCTGGACGCCGTGGTGGTGGTAATTTCCAGGATAGAGGTGGACGTCTCGGAGCGGTTGGCGGTGGTGCTGGACTGCGGCGTGATGGAGGAGGGCGACTCCCCCACAAGCCGCACGCTGCCCTGGATTCTTATGTTGGGGTCGCCCTCGGCAGCCATGTTGAACACCTTCAAGCCATTATAGTAGAGGCCCGAAAGCTGCCCCTGAAAGGATCGGCTCCGGTCCCGCTCCCAGCCCCCAATCTGTATGGTGGTCTGGCTGTTGAAGATTGTAAGCTGTCGCCCTGTGGGAAAACAATGTTAAATATATAGAAGAACGTTGAACTGTGGACTCAGCTGTTTGTATAGAACAGGAAAAAAATAAAGACAGAAAGACAGATTATTTGCCCAGTGGCTAATGAGACCAATAAATTACGGGTTGCAGAGGTAAACCCTGGTAATTTATTGTGGTTATAAAGATGAGATGCCTATGAAAAGTAAAACGAATCTAAACAAAAGAAAATTAAAAAATACAGGATTCAAGAAAATCAATGTAGCTTTGCTAAAAGGGCAGTAAAATCTAACATGACAGAAAAAGTTCCTACAGTAGATCAGAAGCAGCAGTGCTGTGAGGCTGTATTAGGTTAAAGTACACTTTAAAGATGATGTGACCCTAAAACAACAAAAAAATTATAGTCTGCTCGCATTGAATTGTCTGAGAAAATAAAAAGTATACAGTATGAAAGTGCATCAAAGATTTTTAGCATTAATAAGTTAAGAGGTGCATTTAATTATGCTTTGCTTAAGTTATGTGACATTTGTCCTTAAAATCTGAAACACAGCAAGCATAAAAAAATGACTTAAATCATTAAAGGCTGTGACGTCTTTACTTGTGGGCAATCTCACAGGAAGCAGGACAGACTAGAATATTTCAAACTATTCATCCTTTTAGCAAAAGCAACCACAGAACGAACATGGTTAGGCACATGAAAAACAAAACGAAAGACATTTCATGAAAGCACTCTTATAATGCACAAAAAAAAAACAAGGAACAAAAAACAAATGATAGAGCTTATGTGTCAAATACGTCAAAGATGAATTAGTTAATTAATTAATCTATACAAAGAAAACAAAGCATGCACTCAGTTGATTTTATATTACAGCTTCTTTATCTACTGCCCTATAAATATTTACAATGTCTGTTAAAGGGACTTAAAATTCTGATGCCAATTCATGTTTCTTTCTATTTATCATCGCTAGCAGTTTATTCAAAATAGATCAAATGGCACTAGGTACTGAACTTAAGTGTCTTCAATCACACTTAGCAACTAATGACTGACTAAACTAGAACGTTTAAATTTATCATTTTAATGTTTACAAACAAATACTAAAGTAATTTATAGACATTTTTACAATAATGATATTATGACAGTAAGTGGATTTAAAATCATATTTACAGTCCCTTTAACCTTAAGTTGACAATAAACAGGTATTAAAACATCTATAAAATAAATGCATTATTGTGAAAAGTATAAAATACTACAAACTAAATTTAACCATTCAAATCATTTTGTTTTTAAAGGTTTACTGAACATTTATTTTTAGGTTTATTGTTTACAAAAATATTGCTACAACTTGGTTATGATCAAATTATTTTATTTAAAATTTTAATCAATGATTTTACCTTTGTCGAGTAGCCATTCGTCAACTACTCGACCAAGTCGGTATGGGATTCGCTGTCTAGCAATCGCCAGGCGTTCGTTATCATTGTTGCCTTTAAAGTTTAAAGAGACATTTCATTGGTTACAATCTGTAGGGTCAAAGGTTAAATGTTCATACTTAATGGCTGGAGCTATACAACTGAACAAGGTTTTTATATTTAAAACGATTTATAGATTTAAAAAAACAGTTATTTGAACCAACGTCACTCATTTTATTTTATTTTAGCCAACAAATTAGACCTATATTAATTACTAACTCAGCCATCACTGACATATTTCATCTAGGTTAATAGCGCTATGTTATAAACAACCCAAATCACAAGTTTAGCCATTACAACACCTTTACCCAAATACTGTGCTTCATCCCATTAGTCTTTACCCACTGCATCTTTTTACCTGTCTTTTAATCTAGTTATATACATTATCAAAAAAGAACACCATTTATATTTATTGTTGAATCCACCTTTTATGGTTTAAATGATAAAACAATTTGACTTTAACATATTACAAAAGCCCACCCCATTTATAAACAACCTAATTGACAAGAAACAGTATGCTAATTGCAGTACAACAATTAACACAGTATACATTCAGAGCACCTAGGAGAGACACAGCGTCAGAGAAGGCACAAACAGTGTTGGGTCTTGAACCAATGGCTTTGACAAAAGCTGCGGGCCAAAAAGAAGGAAATACCACAAGTTGTACTGAATAGAAGGAGGAGTTTTCCAACAGTATTGAAAAATAAGCCAAATACATGGCACAAAGTAAAAAGAGCAACTCTGGAGAAATTCCACTCTGAGATTGGAGGGGTACTTTGGCATTAATGAGGGCAAACTCTGCATCACCCTTTTGTCAGGGCCAATAACCTCTTCAGAACAGAAGACTTTCAGCAAAGTGGCACTGTCTCCGAGTGCTTTTCCCCTGGTATTGTCTGCTGAGATTGAATTCAGTCAGCTCTATTCTTCTGGCAGATTGACAATGTTTGTCCCATCAACTATATTAATTCAGTTCTGGCAGATAAAAGATCCGGTAGCTAACAATGATTTGGTAGAAAATGGCTTCTGAAAGATTGCAGAGACATGAGGGAAGCGAGGTAACCTTGTAAAAGATGCACACTTGGTTTGATGAAAGGTCTTAGAGGTAGGGAGACGCATAAAAAGACAATGTTTAATCGCATCGGCTTGAATGGCTGCAGGGGATGAGCTAAACAGAAAAGGGTTTGCAGCTCGTCTATGGCTGATGGAATTTGGCCTCAGAAGGAGTTTTTACGGAGGAACTTCTCTCCAACATTGACGCTAAATTACATTCTGAAGCGCTACAAAGCCAAACAGATAAGGAGAGTTCATTATTTCCTCTGAATGTTCGGGCATTATTTAGTGGGCAGTGCCATCAGCTGACGTGGCACTTACTGTAGATATTAGGGATTTTAGTGTACCTCCATTTTTAATTACAAGTTTTCCAACTGTACCTAAAACTGATACTAGCACTTGCTCAGTGCTACATTTGAATGCTACGCATTCCTAACACAGGTTTTCGTCTTTTCTGTACGTGTTAAACCAATGAATAATCCATTAATTCTGCTGTCATGCAGCATTCATAGGCTCTGTTAATACCTGCCACCTCCATTTGTCAGTCATGGGGTGTTAGCTATGTCACCTCTCTGTTTCCAGCTACTGTGGCACTTCATCTGAGGAGAGGTCAGCATCAAACCGGGCTCTGGAGAACAGTTAGACCACAGCTGCTGGGAGGACGTTGAGGACACTTCAGTTCAGACTAAAGCAAACTTACTACAGTTGCTTCTTGTTCATGAACTGTAGTAATGCCATTAATGATTGCCAACTGTTGTACTGTAAATGTTTATATGTCCTATAGATTGCATTTATAGCTTGTTATAATTCTATAAAGTAACACACACACACATCATTCCGTGCCAAAATCTTCTGCTTTGGTGCAAAAACGTGCTCCTTATTTGAAGACAGTAACATTTCATCAGTTTGGCTCTGCACCCGGTGGCACCCTCAGTCTATCCTCAGACCCAGGTTAATTAAGTGTGGATATAATCAAGGCCTGATCGTGTATTGATCCCCACTGTGGGACACTGGAGTGTTAAACAATGCTATCCCCTGGGCTTCAATGCAGCAGCAGAGCCCATTCATCCTGCCCGCGAGCAGAGCCTGTTACTGCTGCTGAGTGGTGATTTGGTTCGGTATGGGACAGCCCGGCTTATCTCCTCCGCCAGACAGCAGCTATTCAGCTGCGCCGTCCCACCCGACCCGCTCTGCCCTCGCTCACTCCTTTTCCTTTTTGGTTAATAAAGTGGTCAGATAAGTTGGGAGCTTTATCTCATTACAAGCCCTGGGACAATCGCCACATTAAAAAAACAAATATGCAAATGCTCACGGGGCCGGGGAGAAAGAACAAAAGAGGAACCTACACAAATATTGCTATTATTTTTATTATTGGTCTCTGTCTTTTGCTCCATCTGGGATGCCCCGTGATGACTGCCTGCACAATAGGATGAATGGGCTCATAGTTAGAGCACAGCACAAACCGGGGCAGTGAAAATGGCGCTTTGATGGATAAAGCCAACCATCCCTCCTTTTGTATCCCACAAATCAGCCCTCACACCACAAGGTGGAAACAACAGGACAGGGGGTGAGAGAGGTCGTTGCGGGGAGCAGGGCTGGACACGTATAGGTAAAAAGGACAAGAGAAGCAGGGCCGAGGCAGAGAGCTCCTTAAGTGCAGCGCTCTGATAGCAGCGAGAATAAGGCCGGGTACTTCTCCATTATCTTTGTGTGCAGTGCGTGTTCATTGGGTGCTCCGATAGGATACTGCACTGCACCCCGCGGGCCTGGCAGTGCCATTGTGATGGTATTACTTCCATGGCCAAGACTCTGGAGAAGGGCTGGATTTTCCTTTTTTTATATATTTATATACATATATATAGTGTTGCTGCTGAGCCTTTTGTGTGAGGCGTGGAATAAAAGCCGGGCGGGAATAAATGAAAGCAAAAGGAATGATAACAAATAGAAGGGTAGTTATGTGTCCGCGTGTGTGTTTTGCATTTTAGATTCTAATAATTGTGCTAAAGACTTTTAATGGCCCGTAAGTATGCTGTACAAGACTTTTTAATGAGATTACGAGGGCAGCAATATAGGCCCTGGTGAAGCAATTATTTTCTTGCTTTGAGAACGATCGCTCCCTCCCTTTTAATCTCCTCCTCCTCTGTCCTTCTCACTCTGCAGCCATCATTTTTATCTGTGCTGTCTACTCTTATTATAATCACTGTTGATCTGTGAGTGGCCTAACAGTGGCTGAGGGCTGCTATTAGGAGTGTGTTAGAGGCATACATGGATACTAATCAAACCACAGGCGAGCTGGGAGAATAATGGTTTTGTGTGCTGAGGGTGAGGGGAGGAACTGCGCCGTAATTGTGATTAGATGTAATTAGTCTGCAACGAGCCTAATAAGGTAGATGGACTTGGCATTGTCACTGACGCATGATTGGTAGCAGCAAGATTGGTGACTTTTACCCTGCAGCATTTACAACGCGGCACTTGATCAATCCAGAAAATCAGTCCTGTATTATTTATTTATTACAGGTTTCTCAAGATGTGGACCATGAAATATTCAAATATGCACATTTTGCCCCCACTTACAAATAGTTAACAACCAATATTAAAATTATGGTTTCATCACGAGGTGTTTTATTAATTAATTATTTTCTTATTTTCATCTGGACTTTGCACCTGCAGTATAATGGTGCATGACGTGAGCTGCATTTCACCAACGTCATCCGGTTTGTGAGCAGCTGCATGTTGAATAAGTGTTTTGTGGACTGAGGGTGTTTGCTGTTTGAAGATTTAGACGGTAGTATCCAGGCATTTAACCCTGCTGTGCATTCTGCCATGTCCACAACATGTCAAAAGCCATTAGCCTTCCCCCTCCACCTGAGGCAGGCAGTGAGGACTGAGTCCCAGTCACTAAAGCCCTCTTTCATTTGGACGAATACGCTGGTCACTGCTAAAAAGGTCACCAAACATTATGCAAAAGGAGACAGACAGGTTGAATTAGCCTCCTGTTTGCCTCCGTCCCCAGCTCACAGTCTAACAAACACTTAGAAGTAATACCAATTTACTTGGTGGGAGAATGCAAGCGTTGCTCCTGCAGCGAATGTGGTGTTTGTCATATTCCTCTAATGCCCTGGAGCTTTTGTCAAAGCCGTTAAGGACGTAAGGGTGTTAACAGTCTCAGCAATTACAACTTGTTTTTAAGGCCATCGTACTTTGAACATCTCGACATCCTACAGACGGGTATCAGCGTTGCTGAGCTCTTTTCCATTTCCAAAAGCGGGCGACTTTATATTTTGTCTCCAGACTCCAGCACCCAACGTCACCTCAGTAATAAACATGCAGTGGAATTATCACCTGTCTGACAGCTTCAAGTTAAAAAGCTGAGTCATAACTTTGGAAAAGTAGAAATGTATTGAGTTACAGTCTGCATAGGTACCCAGTAAAGTGGTGAATAAGTGTACTGTATATACTGTATATCATGTTATTATTTGTTGCCTACCTTATACTTTATTAACCACTGATTATGTTAAATTAATCTTCTGCTGCCATGTTTCTAAATGACAGAAAATTAGAACAGCTTAATTGTCATCAGTGACAGTGGTGTTTACTGTAAACATGATTAACACAGTTGAGGTTAGCCACATAGCAGATCACCTGCTATTTAACTCTGTGAACAACAAATGAATCCAGCTTCTTATTTAAGTTGATTGTGCTCTTACAGGTGTGTCCTCCCTGTCGCCTTAATTCAATCAATCAACTACATTGACAGAGAAATAAATATTGAACTGGCACAGAATTACTTGCCACAATAAAAATGGTCATTTATTAGTAGTCTATTGATTTCATGCACTGTGAACATAAACTGTAGGTGGATTATTTATGTGTATGTGGAATTCAATGCAGACGTGTCAACAGTGTGGGTGGCTGCTCTTTATTAAGTTTGTATTTTAGACTCCGGGAGCTCTGAGGTGCAACTTATTTACATATACACTATATATGCACCCTGGTTGTTAAACAGCATTGATTAATGTAAAGTGATAAACATCAGAGATGAGAAAAAAGCTCAACAACGCTGGTATTATTCTTAACAGCTGCTGGAAAAAGAAACCGTGATTAAATGAAAAGTAATTAAGCACATGCCAGGTCAACGTAAAACCATCCTAACAAACAGTAGCTTTTTCAGTTCGGGCTCATTTTCTCTCCTTTGAGCTGTAGAAGCTGTGCTTGAAGACAGAGTGGGCGACTCACCTGTGGGGTAGCGCTCAATGACTGGCAGGTCATCCACCTGCAGAGTGGCATTACCCCCACTCCTCGTAAACTTCACTATATGGTACTTCCCGTCATTTACAAATTTTGAGGTCTCCTCAATGTTAATGTCGTCTGTGCCCACATTAAACACCACAGCAACATTTCCCTTTTCCTGAAAAGAGAAGAACACACACAAAGAAATGTTTTAGTCACGATAAGTGAATATTTACTAATTGCTACAGTATATACTGTAAGTTAATTAGCGGCTTCATGGCATTGCCACAATATAATAATTGAATTACACATTCAATTTGTAGACAGCTTTTACTCTGCATTAGCTGGATGAGGCTTTTTAGCAGCATGCCATCTGAATGAAAAGTACCATATGGCCGTAGCTTTTGGCCTGGAGCCCATTGAAGACATGCAACCCTCGTGGCCAAGGTTAGCAGTGACATCCACCTGACTCTCAACAGAGCACAGTGACAATCTCACTTGCTATTACGGAAAAAAACAAAGCGCTGCCAAGTCTAATGTGATTTGGGTCTAAACAACCACTGCATTGTGCATTTCTCCACTCTGTGCAATCAAGCGACAAACAAGAAAGCATGAGCTTATTCCTTCATGCGCTGCGGTCATATGGTGTTTACATCTGTCACCCCCTGGAGTGACATATAGGGAAGCATATGTTCTCCTTGAGGAACACTTCTGATCACTGATGGTTTTAGGTATATGCAAAGCAAGAAGTGCCTTCAAGTGCAAAGAGTTTTTGTTTGCCTCTCCAACAAAATCACTGCAGACACACCCTGGGTATGAACTGTAGCTTCAAAGCTTGTTAAGAAGATGCCACTGATTCAGAGCGCTCTCGATGAACGCTGCCATCATTAGATAAAGACGCGGTCAGCGTCTCAAAGGAAGCGTGAGCCCAGCTGAGCCCACGAGCGATGGGCACCTACGCTAATAAGCTTCGCTTACACAAGGCGATCGAAGTTCCCGCGTCCCGCTGCTTAATCCAGCTAAGACCGGCGCGTATGTTTCTTTGCTTATGAGCTGCGGTGAAAGGAGCATCTGCTTTTTGAAGGCTCAATCTATGGCGGCGGCGCCGCAGCCTGCATGTCATTATCCAGTCAGCACAGCCAATAGCACGCTGCACCGCCATCTCTTTCTCCGCTGCTCCAACTCCAGCATGTGCACAAAGCCCTTCTTTTTCCAGCCTCCAACCAAACGCGCGCACGGAGCCCCGTGCCCTTAAAGTGTAGAATGAGTTGAGCACGTCTCAAGAGCCAGAAGCTAAAGAGCAATTAAAACCATTTGTAATGTGTCACACCACATTACTAAAACTAGGACAACCGTATGCTTTGTAATATAATTTAAACACATTATGCAATCTGATGCATTAAAGCTACAGTACTAATACAATTTACTCAACGCTTGTGGGCCGAGGCTCCAATCAACAAAAAGCGAGAAGGCACGCGGCCGCGGCACACGCAGCTCACGTCGGGTTTCGGGATGAGGGGATGATCTGTAGATGCTGCTGTTGTGGTAAGACCTTGTCTTAGTTGTAAGCTGTGTCACTTTGAGAGATTTGCCCCTCTTGAAGCCCTTCAGCAGGAGTCACAGAGGCAGCAGCTTCTCACTGAGCGCAGCCAAAGGCGGCGCGAGCATCTGCCGTCGTCAGGGCCCCAAACCACCCCCCACCCCCACGCCAATGCCGCTTCCTCGCACGCTTCCTACGTTGAAAGTGCTTGAATATAAAGTCAAAAATTTTACAAGCGACTGAAATTTGCTAATCCAAAAGGGAAGTTTGGTTCAAGGACTGCAGCGCACATTAATTGAACTTTTTAGTACCATTGCTCTTGGAAGAAAAAAGAAACCAGGAAAAAAAAAAAAAAGGTTGAGTGGAGGGACCAACCCAATTAAAATCCTGCTTTTAATAGCCTCCTTCAATTGACTTTTAATGTTCCCTATGGTCTCGTTAATAAATTTACAGCATTTAGTCACAAACTGCCAACTTGACTTTCCATAGCATAAAACAGCCAACTTCACAGGGCTGAGGAACCAGACAAAAACAGGCAAAACAACAACATTCTAAATCTTGAAGGTAGCTGAAACTCTTATTTTGACATCATGTTCCATAAATTGAAGCGATTAGCGTTATTGCTTGTGTCTGCTTCAAACGCCAATGCTATTCTAATTCCAATAATATTCCAATACATCCCAGCGCGTCCTAATATTCTAACTGGCGCTTCCTCGCTTGGCTCAGCCCTGAGAGGGGCCTAATCCTGGAGCTCTAATAGGGTGGGGGGCTTATGCCGGCGAGTGATTGATAGCTGCTTGCATAAACCCGGCCATTTACACCGCGTACAGTTTTAGAGGCTGCTCACTTGATAAGTTGTGCTCCCCGCTGGGGCTGCCCCCCCTGGGAACATACTGTACGCTCAGCCTCGACTGACACTTTGCACGCTGCCTTGATTAATTGCTCATCAAGCTGCAATAGAGTTTAATTAACTGATGAAGTTGATCCACCATTCTCCCTAAAACCTGCTCTTTTTTTTATGTTCTCTCATCCTTGCAGCTGCAGGGTGGAGCCGCTGCAGCAGCGCTCTGGGTGTCACTTTCTCGTTAAAACTCCCCCATCTGCACTCATTACAGAGCCACAGAGGTTCTTGTTTTACTGGCTATAAAGCTGAAACAGCCTCTGCAGACCTGAAATTATGGGTGGAACTGAGGAGCAGTTCTTTTTCTTGCAATGACATCAACAAAAGCACGTCTAAACGAATATGTGTTAAATGCTTCAAGTCATTGAGTAGAATTCTCTCAGCGGCTTAGGTTGAGGATAAAGCTCAATGTTCCCAAGAACCAGCTTCTAAATAAATGTGAAAACGTGACGTGTTGTTCATAATCTGCCAGAGGGTCAAAACGAGCTCAATCCACCCGTAATGATCCACGCGTTGCTGGAGCGAGCCGATTCCCTCGTCCCGCAGACGCACGGTGTGGGAAGCGCTATCTGAGACGGCGCGGGGCCTCCCATCCAGCCTCGGAATGAAATGAACACCCCGGCCTGCGCTGTCCTAATGTTTCGCCTGTTTATGACTCATTCGTGTCGACAACCATTGTGCACCCGTCACATTTCATATCTCAGCGGTCCGACGCCACGGGACTGCCACACATCTCCCTCCAGTGCACATGACAGTGAGGGGTCGGCTGGCAGGTGGGACAGCACCTTCGTCATCCCTTCGGCGTCTGTGGCCTGTTTCTCTATGGGAGCGTGTTTAGCAGATAATATTCCTTGGCTGTAAAAGCTAAACGTCTTAATGTAGCTGGGGCAAAGCAGGCTGCACTGCTCACCTTATCTTTTAATTACCTCCGACAGTCTTCTTGCTTCTGCCCTTTTTTTAGCAAAGCTTGGTTAATGAAATTACAGACGTAATGGAATAATTAGGAGACAGAAAATGGATTTCTCCTCCGTACTGGTGCCTGTACACCGCGCTGCGTTACGTTGCAAATCATCTATACCTGCACGATTATACGCGCGCGGGCTCCGTGTGCACAGACATGGGCACGTGTAAATGAACTGCCTCACACATTTAGAGTGCAGTCAATTTATGACGAACCTGGGGGCATTATGAACGCACAAATATGGTGCTGCGGAAAATGAAATTTCAGCCTGATAGAAGCACCACATGATACATTAACTCCCTAATATTCAAAACGATTTAATGATGTTATGGAGTGTGACAAACTTACAGAATATTGTCTCTGTGGGTCTGAAGCCAGCGAAGCCTGTGTATTCAATTTCATTCCAGACACAGTAGTGCAAACTTCATTAACTATATTTTTATACAGTACATACAGAATGAAGTACTGTATGAACATGTAGTAGAGCCTTACAGTACTGTACACATACTGTGTGTTTATAGCAGGTTTAATAACAGTGATAAATCAATGTCTTGCGATGCAGTGAGTCTATACAAGGTTTGGTGTCAATGTCTTACTCAGCATATCATGAAGCGATCGCCCTCTTAGACCACACAAGCTTGTTTGCAGAATTCTATACCTTCGAAAATGGTGGTCGCATCTTTGCGCTACCTAAGAGCGTCTTCGTTTAAATATCCAAGAATTCGAAGCTGCCTATTACTCCACTTTGAAAATATGTCCAAAAACATGAAACACATTGGTTCAACAAAGGTTTCCTTTCCCACTAATTTCACCAACGCCTTGGAGCTCTTCCACGCGCTGAGGTACTGTATAAGTGGGTTTGCTGAGAGCTCAGCGTATTTCGAAATCAAGTCCACCAGCTAAAGTGCCTAATTATCTGTGAAGTTGGCTCGAAATTGTTTCTATTGCTAGGAGACTCTATCAAGTGGTTTTCTGTGGCAGAGCTTCATCAAATACCTCAAGTTAATAAATCATCAAGCCAGCCGGAGCAGTCAGAAGGCGCGAGGGAGAGGATGACGCAGGAACCAGAGACATGAAGACGTGTACAGTAGGCATCATCTTCCTGTGATGCATTAAGAATACACTGATTTTACACAATAAAAGTGCACTGTCTTCGTTACAAACGTCTGCCTAATGGGAGTTAGATGGCTCTTTTCAAAAAGGCACTGCGTGTCTTCTCTGAAATGACACTCGCTGTGTGCCTCTGTCTCCTGCTCCGTCTTTGGCCCGTCGGTGACACATTCCATCAGTGTAGGTCAAATGACATCTAAAACTTCGTTCTCTCGCTCAGAGAAATCAATTGGCGTTTCGGGTGATTCTTCTGTCTTTCCACTGGTGACGGCCGGGGCGCAGTGGGGGTGAGGCGACCTTCGTCTCCGTCCTCCCCCGGCCAGGACTCCCCGAGTCCCCCCTGAAGCGCACTCACAGCCCGGCTCCATGCCTCTGTGCACTTTGCGGAGCATGACTTTCTGGATAAATAGGATCAAATAAAATCCAGCGTGCATTTGGGGGAGAATGGGAACAGTGCAATCACCTTAGTAGCACTACAGTGGAAACAAACAGTGGTCAGCTCAGTAAGAGCTGGGGGCATATGCCTGAAGGCAGGAAGCACATGCTGCAGGACAGAGAAGATCAGAAGCAAACAGAAATATTGACTCTAATAAATGTGCCAACCTGCTGGTGTTCAGCAGAATCACCATCACGTGTTACTCTATATAAGTTGTATTCAGCATTACACAAGCTGTTATTGTTTAGTCTATTTTCACTGAGCCACATTTCTTGTAATAATGAGATCCTCCCTCATAAATATGCAATCCCTTCTTGTTCTACTGAGATACGTTCCACTATGATTTCTCACCATACGAACCCTTCGTGTAATTATGTGACAGGTTGCTTTGCTAATCTTGTAAAAGGTGTCACACACATTTCCCCTCGGTAACACAGAAATGCAAATTCACCGCAGTTCAGCTAAATTACATCACATTCCCATTACATGGCTGCAGTGTGTTTTCAATTGCGCAATTATTTTAGTGAGTGATAAAGAAATAAATTAATAACCCGGCGCATGGATCATCCCGGATGTCACAATAGATTTATGCAATATATGTGCATGAAGATCATATAATGTTCAGCAAATGACTATTGTTTTATTTACTGAGCCATTTAAACATTTAAATATATTCGTGGCATAAAGGAGAAAAATGGAGCCACTGAATCTGTGGCTGTAGCTGATAAAGTTTACATTAGACTGGGGGTTAACTACACTATGCTCCATTAGTCCATTAGTGTTTACAGCTGCCGCAGACAGAACACACTCTTTGCTTGGTGTGGATCTGCAGGTGATGTGACGGCCGTCAAATGCAGAAAAAATGTACAACTATGGGTTTAAAGCTTTATGGATTCCAAGCTAATCAAACGCCTCCATGTGCTGTTTGTCTACGACTGTACAACAACAGCTTTCTTCCTTTCTTTGCACTTTACTTTGATCAGACCTTTTGTAGCTGCAGGGCTTTCACTATAAAGCAATTTCAGGCCCATTACATACGCTGCTTTATATGCAAGCCTAATGCTTAATACAATTTAAACTATTTAAAATAGTACAGAGGAAATTGTCTAAATCACAGCTTCAACAATGCATACAGTAGTAGTGAGCAGGAAGCACAGTGTGGCTCACACTGTGTTTAGTGTGAAAAGCTTCATACTGTAGGAAGAAACACTTAAAATAATAAAATGCATCACATCACAGCTTTCAGTTATCACAGATGAAATGTTTTACTCAGACACAGAGTCTAATAAAAAACACCTCACTCTAATATAAATAGTTTGTAAATCACAGTTCTGCTGAATAAAAACACCATAAAGTGCTAAAAGCACTGTGACCCGTGAAGCCACACTGCTGCTTCCATACTGTGCTGTGGCTCCATCCTCCGCTATAGGCTCTTCAAAATAACACGACTGGCCTGCTGAATTTAGAGCAGCGTGTGTCGCCCAACACCAGCATTACCCGATACATTAACTCTGTAACGAGACACTCCTGCCTTTACCTCTACACTGTAAAATGATGCTACAGCCTCCTGCTCTGGGAAGAATACATTTGTAACAGGGCTGACAACTTATGGACTGAATTTAAAAGTAGAGAATATAAAAAATAATTTATAGAAACAGGAGCCTTTACATTGTGTTTATAGATTCCTCTATTATTCAAACACTAATCATGTTTTCCATTTATATTTTATAAGGAATTAAATCTGCTTTTCTACACTGTCGTTCAATATTGGTTTGCTGGACTTGAAAAGGGTCTGTTTGCTTTGCTGCACAAATATGCACAATAATTTGCTCTTCATCGGGCAAGCTGTCTGTAAACCATAATCCACTACAAGCCAGATGATTAAACTGGAGGTTAGAGGTTTCTGAGCTTGTTGCCATAGTGATAAGATGAAGAAAGAGTCTGAGTTAGAGCAATTGTCAAACAGCCACGCAGTCACAAAACAACACGCAGTTAATCTGTCCCAGCAAACTGATGTCGGCTGAGGATGAAGAATAACTGCTAATAGCTTCGTACCCAATATGGAATTTCCAAAGTCAAACTTAAAGGGCAGCAGCATCAGATTAGCGTTTGCTTAAATCGTCTGCCTCGGCGTCGTTAAACTGAGCCAACCCACTGTGACAGTAAAACGGCCCTGTTAACTTATAATGCCAATGGCCGTTAGCTTTTGTTTCAGGGAGTATTTTTACTTTAAGAGAACGCCACAGTACTTGTTTCTAATACTTCGAGCAACTACGTATCTGAGAAACTGCCAAGCTTTAAAATTGCCACCATCAATCAAGAGGTTTTAAGGGATGCAACACGCAATTTCATGGATGACTTTTTTTCAGCATTAGTCCCCATCAGCCCCATGCAATATCAGGCCATTTCTTTCCTCTCACCCACCCACGTTTCTCTTTGATTCCAGCTCCACAGACAAAAAAAAAAGTCTCTCAGCGCCCTCTCACTTATTCATGTCCGCTGACTTCTGGGTCTTTTAATGTTAACATAGCTCTGGCTGATTTTCCTGTTCCCACACTGAAGCAAGTTCTCAGAAGAGGAATACATTCAAATTCTGGGAACAAGGGGTGTTAAGCTATGACAAGGACCGTGCTTTATTTAAATCTCAGAAGAATGAACCTCGTCCTAGATTTCACAGATAACGGGAAACCATGGTTACACTCACAATATTAAAAAAAAAAAAAGTAATTCCCCTCTTTATTGTAGCGAGCCCCATTTTCCACCACGCCAGGAAGATGGAGGGCTTTAGAGGATGTTGGGCAGTCGACAGCAAAATGCTTTATTTGTGACAGAGAATCGAGCTTCTCCGCCTTCCTGTAGCTGATTATCCCTCGCAGCACGCGGCTGAAGGTGACATTGTCAATAGATGTCAAACAAATTCCTAGCAAAAGAAGAAACATGTAGTGTATCTTTAATGGAAAAATAACAGCAACCGAGGGAGAAACCCATGGATTGTAATACAACAAAAATCATTAGGCAGCAGATGCCAAATGCACAGGGTAGCGTCGTCCCACTTCACACTGGGAAAAAAAAACACTTTCTTTTCCCATAATCTGGGAAAAAAAACCCATTAAAATCACCATGATGGATAACTGTGAAAATTTGTGATTTGTGCAGCAAATGGGACGCTTACTGAATTGCTGTTTGTGCCTTGTTCGCCTCAGACAGTCCTGTCTGCTCCCAGCCATATCTTTTCAAAACACAAGGGAGCCCGGTGCTTACACAGAACACCCTGAAGAGATGGAGGATCATTCTCTTTATCCCTGGGTCCAGCAGCTATTTCTGAGCGGAGCTGAGTATCTGTGCGCTGATGGATGCCTTGATATATAGTATAGACGATCGTTAGCCCCGCTGTAACCCGGAGGATTAGGGAACGCATTGGGAGGTGTGTTATTTTGTTGTCTTTCTGTAATGGCGTCCATTTTTTTTAGCGGGGCTGCAGCGTATACTGCCGCCTGATTAGTAAAGACAGCAAGGGCCTCACTGCTAAGTGCCTGCAAAGCTGCTCCACCGTAAGTTAATCACCTGCTGCAGTTGGGCCAATCACCACCAGATTTTAGCTCAATACTTTTTAAGAAGCAGTTATAGCCACTAATTTATCTGCTGGGCTAGACTGTAATCACGCGGCTGCAACACAGAATCCTAACTGTGCGGTAAAGCTACTGTAGGGAATGAAACGCAACACAGCGCCTCGAGACTGAAAGCAGGCTGGGGTTGGGACGCTTCCTGCTCGCCTTTCACAAGCCGAACGAGCGGCCATCAGCGCATGGCAGCTTCCCCTGCGAACACGGCGAGGACTTAAAATTCACCGCTCTCATGTGTCCCATGGCAGGCTGACATTACGCTGCTGAGGAAAATGCCTGTTAGGGCCACAGAGCAGGGTGACAAGTCGAGCCACGAGCTGTCATTACAGCCGACCCAGCCATTCCTGAGCCCACATGTATTGTCATCAAATGGCAGCAGCCGCGCTTTCCCTCCCCCCCGAATTAACACGGCGCCGTCGCAATCATCAGCTTTGATTTCAATTGATCTCAATCATCTGAATCAACGATGAGGACACCACAACTGTATGTTAATTCAAGAATCAAACGCGGCCTCATCCGGCCCACTCAACTCAAAGATTTCGTCCAATTATACTCACTTGTCATTTACTGCGGTACGAACACCTGCTCTGGGATAAATGGTGTGGGGCGACAGTCTGCCAATGGACACGCTGACAGTGCTGACAGCCCCTCTGGATGGCGATGACAAGAACACACCGGGTGACACATACTTGGATGTTTGTCATCTCTGAGGAGCTGACCAGCCACTTTCATCCAGGTTCACTGGGACTTGACGCAGGCCTCCCACTATACATCCAGGTGCTACAGAATGTAGCGCGTGTAAGTTTAGTCGGGGCCAAGATGAACTATGATGCGGCTCCTCCTCGCTCCCCTGAGATGCTGCTGCTCATTTCACCTGCTGGTCACCTGACATCTACCAACAGAACAGCCGTCTAAAAGCAGGTATTCATGTATTAATTGTTCTCATATGTGATAAACAATTACTGTATGTTGACTATAATAGGGCAGTTTGACTAGGGTGGGCTCCTGGGTGGCATCAACAGGAACCTGATGAGACAAAAGTATCATCTGGGAGCAGTTGTTTGTTTTAGAGCTTCTTTAGCACCTTCTAATGAGACAAAGTCACCTCGCCTGTGGCTTTGTTGGGCTAAATATATATTTTTTTCATGCTGTAATTGATTTGCTGAAATTGTGACCCAGATTCCCAGCTCCGTCTTAGCGGGCCAGCACGCTTGGGCGAGCGCTGCTCATTTTGTTTGCTTTTTGTTCCCTCTCCTCACAGTTAGACTCCAGCGGCTAGCCCTCTTCCCAGGTCAGAGATAAGGAACATACTGCATCGGCAGAAACACTCTGCACCACCCAGACATGTAGCTAATGACTAGCAGCCAGGCCTCTTTCACCTTCAGAATAACAGACAGCGAGGTTGATAGTAATGAGGGTCTACGTACTGTATGCTGAGCTTTACTCTAAATATAAACACTTGCTAAATGAAACGTTTTAAGCTCAGGAGTTCCCTCGGAGCATGCAAAATCATTGCTTCTTGTTTCGAGTCAGAGTCATGAGAGGAAAACCTTGATCCATACAATTTTCATCTCCATTTCATCATGAATATGTAAACTGCAGCTATTTCTCTGGTACAACATGATCCGTAGGGGCCACGGCAATGTGATGAAGACTTGTGTCAGGCCAAGTGAGCTGGAACTGATGGTGCACATAATTAATGGTCTGAAATAGACTGAAAATTAGTGCTGGGCTTGGATGTTAATTGACTATGATACTTGGGCTGGTGCCTCTCTGCCCGAGGCTCTTACTCTTCTCCCCATGCTTTGCTTTATCACTTTGTTTCGATTTTTACTGTGTCCTATTTTTTCCACTCCTCGCTTTGCTTTCTCCTGCTTTTGACTCCTACTCAATTTCCCTCTCCCATTTTCAATCTCATTTTCCGTGTCTCTTATCCTTTCCCTGTCAGTCCCCTTTACCTTGAAGGTATCAGGGACTTCAAAAACAGAGAGGGAAAGACATGTGATGCACACTTCGGATGCCGAAACAACCACCTACACCAACTTTGCAAGTGGTGGTTGTCTCTTATGGGACAGAGACGCCTCTGTAATGAAGACAGACTTTTAACATTAATAGGTGTAACATGCACATACTCATGTAGTGGGAAATTTGCTTCTCTTACATCCTCTTGATGTCACCCTTCTGCTCTCTCTTCCATAATTTATAATTCCTGTGACCTGTGCAACTTTGGAGCAAGAGTGTGGGAATGGCTGTGGTCTTTGATAACTATGCACACAAACAAGTTCTAATTATTAATATTAATACATTTTCTTCCACGTCCAGTCTCTCCATTCAGACACTGTATGAAACCTTACAGTCACAATAATTATTTTTTGACGCAAGACAGAAAAACAACATTTATTTTCTGTGCCCTTTAAAAAAAGAATAATGCATTTCTAAATTATTTTCTGTCCTATTATATCTGCACTACAAAGTTCTGCACTGTGGACATTTAGAAAACCTTTTGTGCCATTTATTATTACACTTTCATTAAACTGGGGGAATTGCGCTCCACAAATAATGGCCAAAATTGAATCAGCAACAGTTGAGAGACGCTTGCCGTGAATTTCTAGCGTGGTTCAAGGTCAGAAACGCTGGATCTTTTATTTAACATATTGCAAGTCAACAGAATATTTTATGAGACCATTATACTGTAATATTACAAGCATCCCAGGACCCTCTGACTGCATGCCTATTACCAACCTGAAAGCGTGTTAATTCCATAGTTTATGTGGCAGGAGCAGGATTCATTGGATAACATTTTGCTAGTTTTTATTAGGTTTATAATAGGGGGCATTTCTTTTTGTGTTTGTACGATACACACAGTCCTGCACAATGATAGGCGAGCAATTTCAGCCGCCATAGAAAAAACCGACAAACAAAAACAGAAAATACAGCCTTAGCCCGGTTTAGTTTTTATAATAGAAAGTCAGACACTGCCAAAGCTTCTCGACCATCATTAATCTCCAGTCCCAGCGCCTGGCTCACAGGTAGTGGCTGCTGATGGAAAGGAGGAGAAGCGGACGATAGAGCTGAAAAGAGAGGCTGGAGCGAACGGGGGGAGTGTATTAGAGAGTAAAAGAGTAAAAGGATCAAAGGCACGCTAGGAAGATGAAAACTCGATCGCAGAGGAGGGAGAAGGTAAAGAATAGAGTCGGTGGGCTTAAATGGGAGCTAAAGAGGAAAGAAATTCAAGGTATAGAGAAGGAGCTGGTCCAAAGCGAACCGGCCACAGATCGTGCAATGGCTGGACAGATTACGCCGCCTTTAGACATAGATAGCGATCGCAATCATCCCCACACCTCCCCCAGCACAAACCACACAGACATCTGGTCCCCGGCTACACGTGTTGTTTTAGTGATGAACATCACACTGTCACGGAGGCCTCACCTGTCACAGGCGTTCCCTCCTACAGGAAGCGGGCCTTTTTGCGTAGGCACCAGTGGTTGAGCCAGAATAGGCTGTCGTTGATGTGCGGCGCTGAAGGACGGCCAGAGGTTGGAGGCCGGAGGTCAGAGGTCAGAGGCAAAGTAACAGGCTCCTCTGAAAGGAGCCGAGGCAAAAAATTAACAGCCACCGCGGCCAAGCCAGGAACAGGAAACTACTCGGACTTACTGAGAAATATATCTGTCTGACGAGAAATAAGACACTGAACAATGATGTATGTGCAAGACATACATAAACACTTGGAAAGAGTTTTACAGACAATTCTTTGTTTGGAACCAGCCACTGATTTGATGTGACTGTGCACAAGAAGTCACTTCTTCACCTAAGTGTCCCGTAATCTTCAAGTTTAGCGGAGACTTTCATTATGACAAGAGCTGCTTGTAGAGTATTGTTTAATACACACTGGGACCCCCTGCAGTGACGGCTCCTGGATGCAGTTCAAAGACAGCCCCACTGTGTATGTCCTTTTAATCAGTCCTGTGTTGAGACTCATCCAGTCAACCTCAGGTAAGATAATAGTTGAATGATGACTTTACACAGCAGAAAACTCCTCTCAGTGAAGCTACTTTTTTTGTTTTTTGAACCTCTGTGTTTTTTTTTATTACTTTACCGTGGCTTTGCTCTTTCCTGTCTGTCTACGTCCAGCTCACGGTTTCCATATCTCTGTCTTACTGAGGCTCAAACAGAATGTGGGCCCATTTCCCTGTGCAGTGCAGTGTTGAGTAGGGCTGCAGATTAAAAAGCCTTCCCCCGGGTGCGCTCACCAGGCTGCTCAGCAGCGCTCGCCAGGGAGATTCACTACATACATTCTGTTTTATGGCCCTTTCCTTATTCATCATAACACAGCTTCAATTTTATTAACTTCTCCAGCCAAGCATACGTCTCTGCCCGCGCCATCAGTCTTTTTCTCTCCTTTTCCATCCCTACAGCACCCCACTTTGCCAGTTGATGCTGGTGAGCACGTATACATGCGCATACTGCTGTTGTAAACATGTATACATATTTAACACTAGGCTGGGCTGCGTAAACTGATTTTGTTTTTTATCAAGGCAGGTCTATGGGGTAGATGTTGTTCCCCAGCTGTGCCTTGCCTCAGCCTCAGCACTGTCTCAGTCCCAGCTGGCCTCCGGCACAAAATATGCAGAGCACGGGAAACAGCTACAGG
This sequence comes from Betta splendens, assembly GCF_900634795.4. Classification (NCBI taxonomy): domain Eukaryota; kingdom Metazoa; phylum Chordata; class Actinopteri; order Anabantiformes; family Osphronemidae; genus Betta; species Betta splendens. The sequence continues at coordinate 9,367,630 of NC_040895.2, forward strand.
GACACTAAACTTTATTTCATGCAAACTGGAAAGAATCAGCACACTGTGAATGTAGAGGTACCCCTTTATAGGTCTAAACTAGACCGTAGATGTGCTGTTTTATAGTATTAGGTGCCCATGTGTGCGCAGTGTATTGTCCTTAGCCTTTCCCTAGGTTACGTCTATCCCAGACTTTCACAGCCTTGTCCTTCCACACTGCAAGAAAGAGACACACGCCCTTGAACCCAACAGGGAGGTAGTGTGGCAGGACCCCTGTGAACTGCTGTGATGACTTTAGTAGAGCTTACTAACTGTGACCGAACCATCGGCTAAGAGAAAAGCAGAAGTGGAAAAGATCCAACCACAGTCTCACGAGGAAGGTGGCGGCACAAGAGTCATCTCGGCGTGAAAAGCTTTGATGGAAAAGCTTTACCTATATTGTATCATGAAAAGACAGAACTTCAGGGAAATTGCAGTGGAAAAAAAAAACCCAGAGAGGGTTTTCCTTTGATGTCTGGAGAAGAAAACAGACACACCAGCTGCGTAATGTTTACTGCATTGAATGAGTGCACTGGCGATGTTTATACTGTTTTTAGCTATGGCTGAATTATTCGGCATTGCGACCCTATAATAGGACAATTGGAAACCCTCGGTATGTGACAGAAGAGGTGATATGGGGAAAAGGGAGATGTGTTGTTAAATGCGTGATGCATCTGCCACGCTTGGGATTGGTGTAGTGCCATGGATGGCACAGTGTGACTGTCAAATGAGCGAATGAGGTCTAGGCAGTGTTCAGCTGTACCAAAAGATACCAAGAGACCAAAGATATAGAACAGCAAAAAAAAAAATATATATATATATATTCATCAGGAGCATGTTAGTGCGTTATCTGGCGTGTTCAGCCTGACTAACAAATGTGTACAATCTGGCACTGGCCCGTACACAAAACATGCCCAACGCTGTTAGTGAATTATTCATGCTGGGAGGTTTATGGTTTTGCATGAAAATGGTTTTATGCATTATTGCATGTTTGTGCGTATTCGTTTGGCCAAATTGCGATGCAGCCTTATCGCGAATAAATTATAAACGCAGGCGGGCGTAATGATGATATACAGGCAATTAAAAAACAAGCCCAACTCTATTAGTGTGCGGGAAAGTGTCAATAATACAAATAAGAATATTTACTATATGTTCATGTGTATTGGAAGCATTACTTAACATGGTCAAGCACAGATATAATGGCCCAAAAAAAAAAGCTCCATTAAAACAAACATTTCGCCTCCTATCAAGTATCGGGGGAAAGACATTAAGGAGTACCTGAGGAGAGCAAAGTATACAAAGGATTAAGCTCTGCTTCTCATTACAGATTCATGAGTTGCCCACAGCTGTCTTATTCCCAAAAAGAATTCTACACAAAGGCACATTCATCATCAAGGAGCTGTCCAGATCATAATGAGAAAAGCTAAAGTAGAGGAGAAAGTGTCGTCTTCAGTTGTCCGATTCTCACCATATGCCGCGGCTCCTGTCGACTACTTGCTGCTTAACAGAGAGCCAATTTATTTCCCCAGAAGGATCGACCACTTGTGACATTTGGCAATGGAGCATCAGACATTTCATCCAGCTGTTGCGGACGCGGGGAAACACAAAGCGCACTGCGAGCTCACCAAGGGGGCGAGGGTTTGCCTCCGTGGGCTAAACACACTGGCTTTCAGCTGCTACACTCTCATTTGCGATAATTTGTGGTGGGCCCGATCCGGCCCCTCCCACCCACCTAGATACTGGTGCCAACACACTCAGACACCACACGCGCAGCCAAAACTGTTTGTGTTCCAATATCCTACTACATCAATTCTTCAAAAACTGTAAATACTTCCAGCGCTGCCTTCCTCTGTGATATTGCATTTGGTTGAATGACTCCCACAATATTTGCCATGCAGCTAGGAATTGTTTTTCAATGCTAGTCAAAGCAATGGGCTGTTTTGCCAGAAGCTATTAGGGAATGATGTGTTTTCACCGTGGAAATGTGGGCTTCAAGGATGCCGATTCAAATCGCAAAGTACATGTGAAAGATTTCCAATTCGCTGCATTGTACTGAGACAAGGCTCATCTTCTGAGTGGGAATGAGGCACAATTACCTTCATTTGGCGCATTGAAAATTGTTGAGTACTGTGTTTAAGCCGAGGCACTTACAGGGTTGGGAACGAGGCACATACGAGGCTTCTTTTGCACCCTGATGTTTGATAGTAGTAACAGATTCCTCATCGTACCTTTCATTCCGTCACTGATTTGACACTTTGACACTATACAACCTAAATATGTAATGTGACATCATCATGATGTAATGGCAGCACTGAACTGCATCCCTTTAAAGGCCTTGTTAAACGGAGGCCTTTGATTGGGAGCTAAGGTTAGAATTAGGGTTAACTGGGGGCTGATAAGGAATTATGCCCCACTTGTGAAAACCTGCACATGCTCAGATTTTCCTACCAGGACACTCTCTAATGTGATGTAATCGCTTTCTCACTTCATTTGCTGTACGTTGAGTCACCCTGGCTTCGGCTTGAAGGGGAGAAGTGATGGTAAGTGATTCCTAGCTGTCTGCCCCTTATTCAGCTCATAAACACAGATCTTATTTGTAGAGGCGGTAAAATGGTATAATTAAAAACAATAATTCACTACAGGTCGTTATCGCTATAGCTAATTAAGCTGAGCTGACAGAGCAAGGTGTGTGCGATGGGGTGGCAGTTAGAGGAGATATATTGCGTTGCAGCCATTACGCTGACAATCTGGAGGGCAGGTAGGAGTCAGTTATCTTATTTGTGCCTGACAGAGGGAGCTGCTTAAAAATTCATAAAAAAGATGAAGGACACACACGAACAACGACGGCAGGAAGTACAGAAAAACAGACTTTTCCCACCAGCCGTGACATCAAACGCTCACAACACAAGAACCACTGAAGTCACGTTTTACATTAAAACTGACAGTAAAAAAAAAAAAGACATCACCAAACGGCTTCCTCCGTTTGCTCTCACTTTTCCACTCCTTTACCCTTCGACGAGGCGCTAGAAGTGCAATTTTGTAAATCCACCCGGCGGATCAAAGTGGCACCATGTTCTAATGGCTGCCACCCCCCCCACCCACCAGCCTCTCCTGTGGAAAAGCACCATCAGCGGAGTGCATCTAAGAACAGACAAGGCGGCCGGATTAATCTGCTAATCGTCCTAAAGAGAGATGAGCGGCTGCAGCGGATGCAGAGATGGAGGAAGCGGCTGCTTTGTTGCAGCGCTGTGTCGTCTGCTCCGACAGTGAACCACAAGACGAGCACTGACGACGGCGTCGCTGCGCCTGTTAACAGCGTCAAGTCTTGCCCCCGTGTTCTGCCTCTCTCACTCTGACAAACTCCTCATTCTGCTTGACAGGTAATGTGACTATCAAACGGATCCCACGAATGTGCGGAATAACGCCGGGAAAACAAGATGAAAAGGAAGCTACTGCCAATTCTGTTTTCAACGCTGCGGCGGCGAACGTCGTCTCTGGGACGTTTGGAGAATCCAGACAAATTGAAAGAATGGGAGTGCATGCAGCGACTGACAATTTCACAATTCACTGCAAGACTGAGCCACCACCTGAGTGCAGCTCCTGCCGAACACAATGGATGAGTGTTAAACCCTTTGAATTTACCTGAGTGAAGCAAAACATGATACACATTTTACGTTTCCACAAAGGACGTGCCAACGAGCCACCGAGGGAACGTATTTTAATCCTGTCAGATTAACACGGCGGCTCTGACAGCGCGTGCAGCTGTTTTGGTGGTGGGGAAAAAAAAAAAAAGTTTCAAACTCAGTTCACAGCCGCTGCTGAATGCAGCGCGTCTGCAAGCACTTCCTGCCCATCTTGCACACTTGAGGGACTATCACTTATGCAAAGGCCTCAAGCAATAAATATGCAAATACATAGACATGCACACCTTCACTGAGTGCAGGCAGAGGGACAGCACTGTATGTGAGCAGCGCAATATAAAAAATAGATTTAGAAACAAGCTTGCGTATTACACAGATCGCTCCCCTGTTGCCGCTTTATTGCTGATATTAATATATATGATTATATTGGGCACATGGTAAGTAGGCATTATGCTTGGCTGTACAGCCCATACTCATGTCACCCTTGTTACACAATGGAAACGTGACACAATATTTTGACTTGCTTTCCTATTGCCTGCAGTCTGAATTGGGGTCTGTTTTCTGTATTTGTCTTGTAGAGCAAGGTTTTTTCCTAATGTTGTGTTTGTTTTAATGTGAGGACTGTAACTATGTGTACTGCATTTACAGTAAACTAAATTATTGAGTGGGTCACCACATGCACAAGGTCAGTTATTGGTTTTACTAGATTTCACCAGCTTTTCAGAACTACAGTAGATCACAGAAACTCATTATCCTGATCTGTGGTAGAGCGATTGATTTTACAGTAGCTCATTTACTGTAGCTCATCGTAAAATCTTCCCAACAACTTTCCAAAAGCAGCTACACCAATAATATCCTGTTTGTTGAGTCATCAAAAGGCACTTTGGTTGTTATCAATGTATCCTTGTGATGTTATGATGGTTAAGTCGGTGACTAATTCACAGTTTACAGTATTTGGTGCATCATCTCCTGCGAGCACAGCTTCACTGGGAAAACATTCACAGCATCACATAGCCGGGCATTTGATTCCCAGCATCAGGCTTTGGGTGTGACTTACTGTACAGCCTGTCCCATTCAGAGCAGCTGTGTGGAGGGTCCCTCTGCCTAACAAACAGAGACCCGCCATGAGTAACCGTCAGCTCCTCAGTTCGTCTATGACAGCGTCCGTCTTCATCGAGGGCTCTTAAATTGGCCTCGAAACCGATTGGAAATGGTTCTTTTATTATACGCCTCCCATAACTCGCTCTCTCATCAAAGCGGGGCCATCTTTTATCTGGAAGATGACGTTTCCATTAGGGTCTGCCAACCTCTTACGGCTGCGCTGTGAGTTGTGGTGCTGGGGGGGAGCGCATTGTTAACCAACACAACAACAACACTGGGCTCCCACTGGCTGAGATGCGCACAAGCCTCAGTCGTGGCGAGGCAGTTCATCAGATGACTGCTCACCCAGAACACACACACACACACACACACACACACACACACACACACACACACACACACACACACACACACACACACACACACACACACACACACACACACACGCGCGCTCCTCTTTTAGTGTCTCTCCCTCATTCACACACACAAACACAAGGATTCATAGATCTGACAAAGTCAGACAACACAGACACAGAAGAGAAAGACAGAACGTAGCCAAAGGGAGTTTGCCTGTCAACTCGTCCTCACCAGTTTCAGTGCTTCATCAAAGGTATGAGAGGCCCATAAGGTTCTGCTGCCAATCTGGCAACACATTCAGTCCCAATGCACAGAGCTGGGGTTCCTTCAAACAAGAACGCCTGATGCCTCCCCCCTCCGCGTCACAGTCTTCATTAACTTCATCACTAGATGCAGCACGTATTAGCAGTGGGGTTGTAATTTTGGGAACCAGACTAGTTTCAGTAGCAGCGTGCATGCAGAGCAAGGACTGTTTGCTCTCTATTACATTTTAAGACTGTGTTAGCCAGGCCCGGTGACATTGTTGGTGCTAATGAGGACACGGCTGCGACCGTGGTGTGTGGGTCGGCGGAGACATACGCTCCAGTCCCACTCGGGGAGTTTTAATTAGATCTACATTATCAGAATGTCTGCCCACATTGGCCCAATCAGCCCCTGTTTGTATGCATCATAAATCACGGCTTTAAGTGATCTGCATTCCACCTGTACTGCATGTAAAGTCTAATATCGCACATTAACTCTTAATGTTTTTATCCTGTTACTTTTCCTACCTACATTTCTTGCTGTAAATTCATCACCCTTTTCTCTTCTCATTCCTCCACCCTTCCTCCACCCTGATCTCATCAGGCCCAACTCCTTGACCTTTGCCGTAAATGTCAGCTTTCTTTATAAGGACTTTATAAGGTGATGAGTTTATCGAACTTGAATTCACACTCAAGGACACGCACACGAGGCCACACCTACACACCGCACATGCATGTGCACAACGTCGTGGGATCTGTCCTTCACGGCCAAATATAGCTCAAGCCATAACCCTGTGCATGCAGGCAGTCCTGCACATCACTTCACTGTCCTAGAACCAGTCTGGGTCTGTCTAAAACCTGAAAAGAACCCATTATCAGTGTAGAAAACGAACTGTAAAGTCTAGTAAAGTGAAGTCCTCCCGTATCGCTTGTGTGTACTCACAAGGGCCCAACAATGTGTCATAGGCGTTGGGCCAATGCGCTTCTGGTCGTACGTATGTTGAGTTCTGATCTGATCTCAGTCTGTTCCTGACTCAGCGCTCTTCTGGAGATCTGAACCAAATACTAATTTAAGGTGGTGAGAAACTGAAGCCTAATCTCTCCAGAGACCTGCATCTATTCCTGCCCAACACCTCACATACATACATACATACAGTACAGGATGCAGGGCACTAACTTATGCAGGCGCGCTGGTGTAAATCTGAATGTGGACCCTGCAGACACCACCAAAGGTCACAGAGGCGGCGAACACAAGTCTGTACCTGACATCATGTCAGCTCCTTTCCCCAACACACAGAAAACATAACATCAGGCTATGCGAGTAAGATGGAGGTGAACGTCTGCTCGTGTGTGTGTGTCTGTGTCCTACACATAATCCTGCCACCTCCCTCATTTCATCTTATCCCCCTCATTCCCCCCGTGCCACCATCAGGCTTCTCTTTTAATCAAATTTTTCGGCCCGTACAAAGCCCTTGCTCTTTATCTGTTCAGTTTTTCCTTTCACCTTCCTAAAACTTATCTCCTGCCTTTCCCTCCTTCATTGTCTTTGGGCTTTATCAGTCATCTTGTAGAGAGAAAGGTAATAAAAGGCCAAAACATTGTCCGTTGTAGCCTTGCTGCTCTTTGTCGTGTTGCTCGCTTACGCCCCCCTTTTTGCCACGTAGTTTTGTTTGTGGCAGCAGACCTTATCGGGGAGATGGCCGTGAGATATGGCCTCCGTGGCTCTTTGTGGTCAAACAATACAAGGGCTTGTGGGCGTCTTGCTCACTCCTGCTCCTCTCCTCCCACCTCCGCCCTTGCCTCTCCCCCAGGGCGAGTAGGGAGTCTCTAGTGGGACTAAGAAATAGCTAGATTCTGTCACATTGCACCTCCACTGCAACTACATGTTTATGTTTACCTGTGTGTTTGTGTGACTTATGGTCTGTCTTTTGTTTGTTGAGTTTTTATTGAATTTTACAATATTTACGTATGCTGCATTCTGTAACAAACAGTTTGCACTATTTAATAAAACTAAACATGTAAAATCGAATGCAATAGGAAGTTAGTTTTGCACAGACACTGAAACTTTTATTCTGTCATTTGTTTCACCACTGATGAAGTCACAACTGTCTGGCCCCTGCTATTTGCTTTGTCTCTGATCTACAGCACCTATTAAGATTTCATGAAGTGGTAATGATTATACAATTACTTCCAGCTTGGAAATACCATAATAATGGCTCTGACGACCAAAGTTTGTGAGTTTATGGATTAAAAAACAAACACATGCATAGAGAGACTGCCTGACTGACTGCCCATTGATTTGTGCCGCTATTGACCAAAGAAGAGCGGTGGGGGGCAGCGGCGCTCAATAGCTGTTACATTTTCATATAAATAACAGCAGCTCTCTGTCCTGTAATTGCTTCAGAAACGGCATGGAAAGAAAGAGAGAAAGTGAAAATACGAAGCTGGTTCTGTGAATCAGCCTGACAATGTTTAGTGGACTTTGTGCTTCTAACTATATTAAGGACTTACTGTATGTTTTATTGTGGCTTTTATTATTATACAATTACCTTTTTTTCAATAAGGTTTGCACTGTGGATGGTTCAACTCTATTGCTTATCAGACGTTATAATGCTTCGGTCTTGAAGGCAGATTGAAACTTTGACTACGAGTGTTAAACTCAGCCTGGATCCAGCAGAGACACAGAATTCCCACAACAATTTTCTCCATCTTTTATAGCGGCTCCTTGTCAGACGCAAGGCTATTTTGCAAAATGCACTGGTGTATTAAAGAGTTAAGAAGCAGCAGATACTTCAAGCATAACTGATTTATTAGGTCAAGTGAAGGGAGGAGACAAAGACAAGAAAATAAATTAGGCCTCACATGCACTTTTAATTACTGTTGTCAAGGTGTTTGCGTCGCCCTTCTGGGAAAAGCAAACCAACCCATCACTCATACCAACTACTTAGAAGACCCACAGAACAAGCCATAAAGTTTAATACCGCTTCCATGGTGGAACATTTACTGCAACATAAACAAAACCCAACCTTCTGCCTGAAACATCTTTCTTCTCTCCTGAGATGAAGGCGGGTGCATGGCTAATAAACCAAGCAGAATAAGGCCACGGAGCCAGGGGTGCTGCTTTCACCTCCCGTGTTTACCTGAGGGACGGAGGAGGACAAAGGAGCAGCATGTGTCTGTCCGTCCCTGTACGAGTCCACATGCACTGCTTCACCTTTGCACAAGCAGGGCTGCTGGCCTTCACTGAACAGCTCGCACTGTAGCAGAGAGGAGTGTTTTCACCCTCGCACACGGACAGCACACATATTTTTCCTTCCTTTGATGACTATGTGGAATAAGCTATCAATGACTAGAGGCTGCGTTCGAGTGCTTGGCTGCAATGCAACTCTCTATCTCTATACTGTAGCTGACAGAAAAGACAGTGGTCAAGCAGTCTGCCCTAGAAATGAAGGGGCCCCACACGTCCTGCAGCATTTAACTTCAGCATCATCTGCTTTTACTGAGTGTGTAAGTATAGTTCAAGTCACTGTGTCAGACCTGAGCAGTTATGGCTAGTTATAGAGGATATATGCAGGGTCACACATCCATTATTCATAAACAGGGGACAAGAGGAGGATAAGTGTTTCTGCTGACAATGTGGTTACTCTCTCAGAAGCCCGAGACATCTTAAAAGCGGATACAGTTCCCCTCGACCTAAACCCGCGTCAAGATTGGTTTCAGTTGGGTTGATTTCCGTGCGCCTATCCGATATGTCTTTCCTCCCAATCTGTAGCTTCCTGCTCCTCATTTACTCTTAATGTTTCATGAGGTTGTGCGGTTTACTGGTGAAAGCAAACTGTAACAATATAGCATGACGTTCTTGTTCCCGGCACACGCCCTCGCTAAAGTTAACTGGACTGAACCACCGGCGGCGCGCACCGCTCCGCCCACCGCGCCATGCGTCAGGATGTAGCCGCAGTAGCGCATAATTAAAAACAGCATGCCTGCATGTGTATTATGTTTAAACAGGCTTGGATGGGAAACACAAGGGGCTGCAGATGAGAGCGGTGCAGCAGTGAAAAAGGTAATTAAGTTGACCAGAACAAGGCGAGGCCGTCTGTTTAATATTTCATGCAGCCCCAAACAAACAACAGGGCACCAACAACAATTATGAATAATTAGCTGTGAAGCACCCTGGAAAACACGTCTGTGTCTATGGTATATGTTTGTCATTTCAGACTTGGCCTGGTCCAAATTGACCTTGGTAAACAGTGACAGACAGGTGTCATACATGAGGAGGCTGTGCTAAGTGCTAGCACAGTGTCGTCCGGCTAATGCGTTTAATTCTCCCTGCCTTAATAAAGAAACCCATTTTTGGACCTTGTTACAGTAACTGAGATCCAGAGTCCTGGCAGATTAACTGAGAAACACAGAAACAGGCACAGATGGGGCTAAGTCGTACAATGTTCCCCTCTTCAAAATTTCTTGAAGCCAATCCATGCTGCCATTGGAACTGATTTGCTAATGTGACTATTTTTGCTGCCCACTCTGGTAGATAATTAAGCCGCAAACATAAAAGCAAGACAAAACACATTTTAAAATCCCTCCATTAGTTGTCAACTCTACCGTGGGTTCACAGGAGTCATATTAGAACACAAAGTATAGGGTAGCGCTGATGTTTGGGAGATGGTAAAAATGTGGGCCATATGTGTGAGTGGGCAGACGCTGTGCTTCACAGTCATGTGAAGACAGCCTATTTTTAACCCGCCCTGCGGCCGGGGGCAGCTGTGTCAAAAGTCAACAACTAGAGTGACTCTGCAGTGCGCTGCAGTCTGAGACTCGTCTGCATACAGTACATGTCACAATGTGACAGTCCCTGAGCAAACACGACCAAGATGAGAATGGCAGATTGATTAAACTGGGCTGAACGCTTTGCAGGGACATGTCAGGGAGCTGGGCTCAGACTGAATGCATCCTTTGAACTATAATAACAAATAGGATGTCGCTGTTCTTAACCTCGTAACCGGGAAGAAAAAAGCAAACACGCTTGACAGTGTTACATTGATGATGAAATCCAATTTAGCTCATGTTAGCCACGGCAATATTGCTTTGTATGAGGTAAGCCTATAACTTATTGATGTACAGCTTTGGGAATGACAAGCTGTACTCACTGTGATTTGTTACACTAATAAAAGTGGAGACACATTATTGTCCTGTCCCCTCAAATACACGCACACACATATCTCCCTGTCCTCTCTCGCTTGCTTGCACTCGTCCACACACACACACACACACACACACACACACACACACACACACACACACACACACACACACACACACACACACACACACACACACACACACACAGCAACACGAGGACACACTCATTCCTCTTCATGGACCACTTGGCTTCGCAGTGGCAAAGAGCTTGAACAAATTGAGAAATGATTGGAATTGAAAGATGAGTAATGGTGATTCTAGCGCTGTCCCTTCTCAATATGGAGATGATGAGATTTGATTCTTTGAGGTCAGGTGCATCATCTGAGCCGAGTGGCTGCCCCGTCTGCCACTAAAAGAGATAGGGGGCCATTCGCACTCGCATACATGCTTTTGCTGCAATCAGTCACAGCTGACATAAAATCAATGCTAAATTTACCGGTGCCATTACCATACTATTCCCACTGCTCATCAGCACTTAAACAATTACAGCTCAAATTGGGGATCTTAACCATACAAGAAGCATGGGAATATATGTTATAGTATTAGAGTGTTACCTAGTCTCATTGCTGTGTTCCGCCTGTTCATGTTTGTGTGACTGGAACAACACTGAGGGACTAAATGAGGTCAATGAAACCCCCCCATCCATTCCTTCCACTGCTGTCTCCTCATCATGGACAGCCATTAACGCAGCATTACGGCACCATTAGCCTAGCTTTGCCACACACTGCACCGCAAACTGCCAAACATACTGACTGGTGAATGGCAGTTCTGGTTTTACTGACACTCAGTGAAATGGGGAGGAAGCAGGAGAGGAGCAGAACGGCATCTGGTTGTAAATTTCAATGTGGCGGCGATGGCCAGAGTGGGGAGCTTTGGTGATATACACCGCCTACACAAATGTGGTTATGAGCCTCCTTTCTTTTTCAGAAGAACTGATTCCTTAACAAAGAGCAGAGAGCGGCGAGAACGATGGAAAATAGGAAACGCAACGTATCCAAACAACAAAAATACACTTCAACTTCCCATGCCAGCATTTTACTGATGATCCTCAAATGACACGCTCCGTCGCTCTAAGACCGCTTTGATGAAAGTGGAGAGGGTTCAGCAGCTCCTGTTGTTTTTAGATATTGTCCCAGGCAGCTGGGGAGAGTGCAGGAGTAAGAGTGACTCGTGTCAGCGGAAACCAAGCAAAGTCAAATCACTTGTGAGATGGATGTGTTTACTCTGAGCCTTTGTTCAGCCGAGCGTGACAGTTGAATGATGAATAATGTCGCAGGGAACAAATCTGTGTTTGGACACACTCCTTTAATATCGAAATAGTTTGGCCCGACTTTTTGTGTCTGGACTTACAGTACATGCGGTATTTAAAGTGAATAGCTGAATTTAAAGCTACCCTGGTCTGTTAGCGTTTCAGATACACAAGCTGGGTTTTGAGCCATTTCAGCAGAGGTGTGATATTGCAGTTTAAAATTAGCATTAAAATGTTTTCTTTAGTTCCCTCCCTCTTTAAGATACATACAGTATCACCTTAGCTCAAACAACACCATCCCAGTCCTATACTGGGATTGTCACCATAGCAACAGCTGATAAAGTAACGGAGAGAAACGGCTTTCCAAACTGTGAGGTGACAAATGTGCAAACGCAGCCGTAAAACCCAACAAATAAAAATCATTTCTAAATGTTTCACTGGAAATGGACTCGAGCACTTAACCTGCGCCCACACACAGGTTAGCATCAGCGCAGTTGTTTTGTTGCATTACCTTTCTATTTATATTAGACAGGAACACACTGTTTTAAAAGTATAACATAGAATCTGACAATTGCTTCAGGGGCTAATAACTGATTGACGTGCCTTGACGAGGCTGCAACGCAGCAAAGCTGTGTACCTGTGATCCCTGTGGGTATCGCATTCAGACGCGATGTGTGTGTGTGCGCGCAGAGCCGGTATAGGAGGTAATTACTGGGTGTGAGACCTTAACAAAAGTAGTGGATGAGAATAAGATCTCTTCCCCAGACAGGTGTTTTAATAGGAGTGTTGGGGATAGCGTGACAATGCTGCTCTCATGAGACCTGCAGCATCTCTCCAAGGTAACAATCTCACCTGCAGCATAAAGCGGTTTGTACAGTATTCACCTAATGAAGCACGCAGCTCTGCATAAACAGCACTCCAGAAGAAGGCCGACCTACACAAACACGGAAAATGTGCCATTACCTGGAAAGGGCCATTCAGAAAGTGAGGCCTCTAGAATCAGAAAGAATAAGGTGAAACTGCAATTAAAGGTGTGCTCTATTAGTAGAGGAACCTTCTTTCTGGTAGTCAGCTACGGAGCACCGAGGGGAGCACTGTTCCACCAAAGTCGTTATTTCACCATCCTCTCTGCTCTGTGGAATACATTAACTTCTGTCACTGTCCTAGTGCCTTTGCTGCTTGTTTTTATAAAGAGACACATACAATTAGAAGAAGCAAAAGAAGAAAGTGCCTGCAATGGTCCCCAACCCCCACAAAGAGATTGAGTGAGAGCACAAAACAAGCTCAGTGGGCCCCTGGAGGGTCCTGCCTGAGACTGAGAAGGGCCTCTGATAGTCACTGTCACTGCTGCTCATTGGCGACAAAAAGAGAAGACAACAACTGCAACCTTCCATTACACTGAGTAAATGGCTTCCTAAAAATGTACAGATGGATTTCCAATAACAGACATCCACTCCAGTTTGTGCACAAGAATGACTGACACTCTCTTTGCAGGGGATGAAGTACTTTAACAGGATAAAAATAAAATTGAACTCTACAAAGTAATCTGTGTTGTTCTATGTTTTCTCATCATACATTGCTCTAAAACTCAACTCATACTGTAGTTACAGCAGATAGAAACCACAGTATAATGCACAGAAGTACAGGGATACTTGCTCAAACACTTGCTAACTATGCCTCACCTTAGAATATGTTAGAAGTCTTGCTGAGAATCCTATTAATTGGAGAAATAGCAGGAACATTACTCTGAGTCTAGCCCCAGTTAATGTGCACTACACTAATGAGCCTGGGGAAAGTGATTGTCATACATTTGACGGTTTGCTGGCTTCACAGTCATTGTCTTTATCTGCAATAGAAAGAGAAGGCGGGCGAAGGATCGCAATTCCTTTGAGGTGCATTTAAATCATAGTCTCCACATATTACTCCGAAAATTCCCTCTTGAGAGTGTGAGCTGAGATGGCGTCCTTCAAGCCCCGCTGGGTTTCCTGTCATCATGAAATGGGAGCAGGAGATTAGGGGGTTGAGGGATGTAGAGGATGGAGAAGGAGGGGGGGTAAATACTGAAATCTGGTCTAATCCCATCTCATACAGCTGAAGATACACTCCTTCTAAGACATTTCCTCCAATAGAAGAGGTAGCTGAGACGAATAAGGGGAACACCACTGGGCCTCATCGTTTAAATACACAACTGTTAGTAAAGCACAGCTGCAGAAAGTTTTTTATACTCTCAGTAATGGAAATCAGCATTCGGGCAAATATATTAAATATAATTATTCGATCAAAAAAAGAAAAACTAGTCAAAGTGAGAGAAACTAACTTGTCCCCAATAAAATGTTTTAGGAAAGCCAGTTACAGTGTGTGTGAGAGTTGATATTGTCAAATTACAGTGCGAATAACTCAGGCTCTAATTCAACCTGATGGGGTTTTTACCGGTGCTGAATAGTTGAACATTGCTATTCTTGCATTAGTTTTCACTGTGTACTGTAGGTGTGTAAAAACATGTCTCTTGTAATTTTTGAGAATACAAAGGCCTGAAATATCTAAAGGGCTTCTATTGTATATATCCAAGTCTAAAAAGCCTCTTGTGATGATAAACTGTAACAATAAATGACACTTTGTGTCCAAATAATTTTAATTTGTTCCTGTTTTCTTATAAAATTCATGAACTGACAAACGCTTGCAGATTAATGTGCAGAAGTAATGAGTAGGAATGAGCATTTAGAGTGACTGCTGGTGTGAGGGGAGAGGGGGTTCTCACAACCCGCTGCCCCGCTGTAAGAACGCACCTTGTCAACATTTTCTCCCTGGAAATTGCCAGTGGAAGGTTACACATTTCATCAACAAGGTTGCTCATGCATCCGCTGTAAGCTGCATGATCTGGCCACCTGGTTAGACCATGCAAGACTAATTTCTCCATCTAGGCTCTAATATCTTACAGTCTATATCCTACATATCTTGCACATGGTGAACATAACACCCAGCACATACTATAGGCTGAGATGGTTCTCCACATGACCTGTTCTCCTTCACATTTTTCATAATAAAGAAAATAAATGATGTAATATGTAGTCCACATGTCAACGTTCAAATGCTACAGCTGGAGTGCAGGAGAGGAAATCACCTCCTGCCACAAGGGCCTGAATTTAAATGAATTGCAAAAGGGTTTGAATTGTTCAGAAACAAGGTAACAAGTGTGCGTGATATACAAGCAAGTGAGCAAATTTGTATGTATATTAATTCAGCGCAGCGCTGGGATGAGCTACCTAGCAAAGCCCTGTTGTGCCATTTAATTTAAAAAGGAGCCCTGTCTATGCAAATTGCGGGGAAAGACATTTTTCATCACTCATCCCATGAAACAAGCACGTAGAGGAGCGTTTACCGTCTCATCCCTGCTCAGGTGTTTTCTGCAGGTGGAATCGGGCCCAGAGCGCTGCACAACACGAGGTGATGCATTTGCACATCTGAGTGAGCACACCTGTCCTTTTGCACTTTTTATTTCCTAGTTCCTTCTTATGTTCTTTTCAGCATCTTGTGTGTACAGGCATTTAGCAATCTGGCATAAAACTAGGGGCTAAAAATCATATGGCCCTGAGGCTTGATGAGAAAGCTGCTCCATGCAGAGCAAATACAGCAATATCTCATGTAACCAAAATCATACTGTAGCTGCTGTACGTCCTCAGGACACACCTAATATGTTGCTGCATGCTTACCGTCTGTGTGAATCTTGGTGAGTGGGCAGCTGAGGTTGAGTGTGTGTGTGTGTGTGTGTGTGTGTGTGTGTGTGTGTGTGTGTGTGTGTGTGTGTGTGTGTGTGTGTGTGTGTGTGTGTGTAATGTGCCTGTATGCTGCTGGCCAGCATCAGTGTTCTCAGTAGGCGAGGGGAAGGTCATGTGCTAGCCAGGAGAATTATGTCCAGGTCAGAGATGCACTGTATGGAACCAACCTTTATTACCGCACCATTTCCCTCACTTCCTGCTACACACACAGCGGCTGTAGCGCACAGACAGAGGAGCCGGGCGACATGGGCTTCTTCTTCCCACACACCTCATTAACATGGACATGGCAATAAAATAAACCAAACCATGACGCCGTCCTTCTCTGACAGAAAGTAATCATACAAATATAAATGGGACCAATAGAATATAAATTTCCCTCACTTACATCACATCAGTAAGAAGCAAATGTTTTAGCCCTGAACATGCAGGCTGTCGACTGCAGTTGAAAGTAAAGAGAAAATCAGGTGACTTACGATGTGGAGCTTCAAGAAGTCTCCAAGACCAATGGTGCTGTCCACCCTCACCAAGACAGCATCCTTTAGGTGTGTGCTGAAGCCGATGGCCAGCCGGTCCGCCCGCGTGCTTGGACGGTCGTTGGGCGGCCACGTGTATGTGATCAGTCCACCGTCGCGCCCAAATATGTACGTAGTTCCCGCTAGAGAGAAATAAAGCGGAGAGAAGAACAAACGGTCGATGTTAACAGCGCCTTGCCCCTCAAGGCCATGTATCAGGTGCGAACTGCTGACTGTCAACACAAACGTTATTAACACAGCAAAGCCAGCTGATGTCATTTGTGCGGAGAGCACTCTCAGGCTGGAGTGTTTTATTGTGCTGAGTAACGCCTTTGAGGAGCTCCGAGCAACATATCACTCTCGAGCAGTTCTCAGCCCCAGTTAAGGGTTTAAACGCAATCGTGTCAAGTGAGTAGAGAAAAATTTAGCGGAGGACGAGGGAGGCAGGTACCAGCGCCGCTGTCCTCATCATGGCCCACAGTCACTCAGCTTTACTGCTGCTGCCTACTTCACCTCCAGAGGCAAGCGATGCAACTAAACACTAGGAAGAATGTGTCCATGCCCCTGGTGTCCAGGTAACCAGCAGGGCTTACGGCTACCTCCCCAACTCTCTCTGGCTTCATTAGCAGCCTCAAAGGCAGCCATACAGTAACTACGAGTCTTATTGACTGACTGGTCCAATTATGCCCTTCCTCTGACCTCCAAACCAGCTATTTACTGTCTACTACATTAACACGTTGCCTTTAGCAGCTGTATGAAAGGTTTGGACGTGACCTGGTGGATGGAAGATTGGGTCTAATTACCTAGCTATTCAGTGAGAATGAACTACGCAGCGCTGGGTCAGTGACCCACTCAAGCTGACGGCTGCATATAAGTCCTACTCGGCTAATGAAGCCTCTTGGCAGGTGAAGTATGTTTATTTGTGAAGCCTCAGGTTTTGACGCTCGTCAACTCTGCAGCCCTCCGCTTTGTCAGAGCTGCCAGACTTGTCTCAGTCAAACAAGTGCCTATTTCTTACCAATTAGAAACCTTAATTAAGGTAGTGTTTCAATTCATTTTTGGTTCAAGACAGAAACGTGTGATTGCAAAAGAAAGTGTGTCCGTGTGTGTGTGTGTTTGTGTGTGTGTGCGTGTGTGTGTGTGTGTGTGTGTGTGTGTGTGTGTGTGTGTGTGTGTGCGTGCGCACATGTATGTGTAATTGTGATTGGATAAGTATGTGATTGGGAAATAAATGCCAGTGAGGAAGCTCGGAAATGAATGCAGCTGTCAGATTAGCATAAAAACAGCTATCTTCGTGAAAAATTAGACAAGAAGCTGCGCTGGTGTGTTATGGATTTACATGGTTGTGTGTGCGAGTGAGAGAGGGAAATGGAGCGTGTGCAGAGGACAGAAAGAAAGACAGAGTATTAATATGCATGCGGGCAGGGAATTGCAGCCTCCGTCTGAACAATAGATTATAAATCATTTTGACTGTAATTTCAATATTTTCTTGTAAACCAGTTCACGAGGATACAAAACTATCGATAAAATGTACGGTTGTTTATACATTTCTGGCTTCTTCTCTCTGGCTTTTTCCTTCTCGATGCAGTGATTAAAGTGCATCATTCAACTCTCAAGTTCCTTTTTCCAATTTCACTCCCTCATTTGAGTCAATACGCAGCGTCACCCATTAGCTGAAAAGAATTGCTTCATTAATTAACAATAATGTGATTAACAAATGGTGTCACGGCATACAGATCAATGGGATTTATTGTTTTCATAAAGCATAACTTGCATTTGTAAAACATAATGAAATAACACTGTAAGCCTTCTAGTTCTCCTAATGGATAAAGCCTTATGAAGCTTGATGGCTTCTACAAAGGAAAAGACATTACGCGTAATATTTTGGCGGGGCAGGCATCATTTCTTTTTCATGAGGTCTGCCGGCTACTGCTGAAAACCAGTCTTGTTCCCCTAATGCATATCTGATGTTCGCCCCTGCACAGAGCGATCTCCAATTCATGCTGCTCGCTCTGGACTGTTGTCACTGTCTCAGAGTTTCGCCTCAAGCCACCAAACACTTGCTCCATGCTCCGGCTTATTATAATTAAGCCCTTTTAAACCATGTCAGCGTTGGAACTCGCTGGGCCCCTGAGCGTCCATTTCCCCCCCTTTCTGTCTATTCATATGATTTGAAACCTACTTTATCCTGATGACAGCTTATTTACTGTTGGTGACCTTCAGGAAAAAAAGATCTGTCTGGTGACACCCTTGAACTAAATGGATGAAAAAAGCAAGACTATCATGTCAAGGCATCAAAGGTCACTACTACTGTATGTGAAATGCAAAACAAATACATATTCCAATACAGATTCAGAGAGTGTAAAGAAAGTACTGTAAGTTTGTCCTTGTGTGCGCCGTTTGTTTGAAATGTACTGGAAGTGGAAGGAAGTCCTTGAGGGACCGTTGAGGATTAAGATGCATTGAGGAACATGGCTAATGCACACCTACACAGTTGTGCAGTGGCATGAAATCAGCGCACACGTGCCTGTGTAACTCCAGTGGTGGGAGTAATTAAGTGCTGGCTCCATATTTGTTATCTGTGCGCTCTCCTGGGACACTGGGCCCTGATATGGATCTGTTGTAGTCATTAGATACAGTAGTGTCCTGGAAATACTTGGCTGTTTGTTGTCTCTTTAATTTGACAAGAGTTTCAGTTTATTCCCCGTTCACCCAGTGTCTAATAAAAACCATACGAAGGGACAAGATCTACAGCAGGTACGAGGACGGGAGTGTGGGATACGAGGTGTTTTACATATGTAGCACTACACGAGACAACCCCGAGAACACATGCAAATCAGACTCTCTTGCATTTTGATCTGCTACTGTACATTTACTGTGAGAGGTCAAACCAAAAAGCCAACAAGTTTAGCGTAGGGTTTTTACATGTCCCACCTCATCAGACCCACCGCATGAACTTCCCAACCACGAGCTGCCCCTGTTAAGGAATGATAAATGAATCTGTACTCGTGTTGGACTACACCGAGAGCTGGCCGCTTTCGGCTGTGTCAGTTAACATCAAAGAAGATAAACATAGGCAGATCAAACAGTCTGCTTTCATTAAAATTGTAGCGCCAGGAGTTTGCCTGCATTTGGCCAAAGAGGTGTGTGGGATAGGAGACAGTGGGATAGCAACCGTATCCCGCGCGCGAGAGGCAGCTCAGCGCCGACTTCCTAATGTCGCCGTCCGATTGTGTTGTGTTGAGTGCATTGGCGTGTATGTTAATAGACTGTACAGGGTCACATCAACAGGCGAGGGACAATGTATTGGCTTTTTGTGATTGTGAGGTCATTAAAATTTCCAAGCAGGCACTATGTTTGACTATGCTGCTCGGCTAAGGTCAGGCCCCCAGACTGTCTTTCCTCTGACCTCCAACACGGCCATCATTACGAGCCTCATATTACCACCTCTGCCGAGAAACTGGGGAGGAATCCAATCATAATTACATAGTTGTGATGGAAATATGAAAAGGAGAGATGACATTATGGATCTGATTTCTGTCAGCAGCAGCACTTGCGTTTTTTTTCCTTCTCTATTTGCTGCCAAGGATTCCTGTAAAGACTCGTGTGCAAAAATAGACAATAGCTTGGTTTAGAATTTGGATCATTTCCATTAAACACTTGAGTGGAAAGTCAATGAAAGAAAATGTTTCTCTAATCTATGTTTATATACTGTATATATATACACTGTGACAACAGTTAACAACTTTATGCCATTTTAATAAAATGCTACTTTTCCAAATATTTCAAAAAGACTAAAACTATATTTCTGTTTACGCCATGTGGGTTCATCTTTGATCTGTGGATAGGGGAGCATTTAAAAGCTGCTTAATGATGTCTATTGGATTAGCGTTGCAGTTTCCAGAGAAATCACTACCACAATTTATGTGGACACCACTATACAAGCAAACACTATCGGTATCTGGTGAAGGAGCTATCTCCCCGATCAATGCTCCTGAAGATTTTGTGCCATGAGGGAAAATTGAGTGTTGTGATCAATTCTCTCTTCCACCTGGACCTACGTTTCCTCCTGCTATATTTTACGTTTTGGGACAATTAAATGGTCTAGTAGTGGAGGAGATGAGGTGGTAAATAAAATGTGAGGTTATGAGCAAACGGCTCAAACTCCGAGCTAATTAAATGCCTTTGCAGCTGCATGTTTGAACTTGGCACCGATTACAAAGCTGTGAATTGCAGCGAAGGTTGAGAAGGGGGAACAGTTCACGGAACCACTGAATAATTAAATGGTACATCACACTCTTTAATTCAAAATAAGAAACAAGAATTGAAGGAGAACACATACAGTAGATGTCCAGTTCCTCCCACATTGATGTTTGTTTCTCATAGCGGTATCTATTTCTTGTCTAACCCTAAAGCCATAGGTTCATTCCTACTATTATTCTTATGTGGATGTGTGAATGTGTTGGCAGAGCTGCTGTTCCTGTCAGGGATTTACCTGTCTGTGCACGTTTGGCCTTTTAGTGGCATGCTGTGAACTTCAGTAGTGGAGGAGATATGGTAAAAGCATCACTAGATTCTTACGTGTCACGTCCACCTTGTAAGTACATGTCAAGGGTGGTGAAGCGCCTCCTGTGTGCATGTATGCGCCCTGCTTATTAACTCACTTAAGGTCTATTGAGGATATATGGGCCAATTAGACTTGATGCAATTTCCTGAGGAAGAAAAAAGGCTTATTTTTTACTCTAGTACTGCACATCCACATGTGGCAGCACAATAATTGAGACGCAGGCCGGTAAAAGTACCTTTCCCACCGCAGCTTTTATTTGGCTGCTTGTTCTGTACGACTCTTCACATAATGTCACTGAACTGTTCTTTAATTTGGCAATGAAGCCAGCGGCATTAGGGCTGCACAGTAGCCTAATATGTTATCTACGGCGAGCTAATTAAATTTAAAGTGCTATATACTTCCTTGTGGCAATTCTGCACCTTTTGCACAAGGGCGATTTGCTCTGGGGTGCTGTGCTGCCTTTCCACTGTATATTGGAGCTGTCACGTTGCACAGCTTCGACTGGGGATAAAAAACACATATACTGAGGATGTGTCCGTCCTTATTGCCGGCGGTGAACACACCTTGTGCCGTGGGTTTTTGTGCTGGGTCCACTCGTTTGCAAAAATAGAGCTCAGCGTTTAGAAAAGCAAGTAAAAGACTTCTAGATTCAGCAGAAGTCAACTGAAGATGGAAATTATGTAAATTATTTAAATAGAAATGTCACAGATTGTTATTTCTAAGTGAGTTAATCACGGTGCTTTTGCCCAAAGGCAGAAATGCTAGATGTAACTTGTGCTTAATTCCAGTCATGACGGAGTACTATAGCATTTGTTTAACCTTTGTGTGCAACAATAAAATACACTTTTAGCATAAATCTGTGTCAAGTTGCCATTTTCATTTTTATGGTGGGTCTTTTAATGTTTTAGAGGGCTTCACATTGTGAAAATATTCTACAAATATCAGGTTATGTAGCATCTAAAACACTGGTATGAATAAGCATAATGCTGGAATTAACTGCAAATTTTCTGACATTAAAAATGAACCATGGCAATTTTAATGCTAAAATCCAAGGACTCCTGCCGGGTGTCATTTTTGAAGGTGACATGATGATAATTTCCTTTTTCCTTTGCTTGACGGTTGCTGTATACTACAATAATTAAGTACAGCGCACAACAGCTGCTCTAAAGAAATTAGTTGACTGCAGTTGTTCCTCCAGTTGTTTGGAGTCTGCAAATCTAAGCACCGCCTCCGGTCGCCTGTCCCGTGGGTACAGATGAAGAAAATCAGCCGGACAACAAAGGCTGGAAAGCGAGGTATAGTGGATGTAGCCAGATCCCTGTGGCCACTGCTCGCTCCCATCCAATCTCTGTTTCTATATCTGTCCATTGTTCCATTGCGGTATAGTAAGGTCCTTTCAACAATTTAAACCTCACTCTCAAGCTTTGCTCCTGGAAAAAGCCATTCTCCAGCTTCAGTGGTGTGTGAGCAGCCCTTTGAGAGACTGAAAAAGACTATGGATTGTTGACTTGTCTTAATCCTCTCTCAGCAACAACTGCCTCCCTTATAATGGGACAGACAGTTCAAATAGGACCTGCAGGCACCAGAAAGAATCCACGCGAAGAAAAGCTGGAACAATCCTGATAAACACACAACTGAAACGGCAACAAATCAAACTTTTATTGCAACTATTCAGAAAGAATTCCCTCAAAAGGATAAACATATAGAATTGCTGTGTGAGCGTCTTATCCATTTTACACATAATTTCGATATTGCTACAGCGTGAACCCGCGGCGTTTATTGTATAAGTCTGGAGGGGAAACAGAGCTGCTTCACCAGCCAGCATCGAACTGCTGCATGGAAGCAGCTCCCAGCATAAAATACTGTATAGTGCACACTCTGCCACATTCTGCTTTGCTTTCTTCCACAGTCCTCTCCTTTTTAAGTGATAAATCCCCCCTTCAGTCTTTATCAGTGGACTGAAGCTGAGCTATTCTCCTCGCAGTCAGCAGAAAGCAGAGTGGACAGAGGTGCTACATCAACGCAGACTACCTGCTAACTTTGTGTTGGCTTAATAAGTCTGGGAATATTGGCATATATATAGCACAGTCAATATAAACTTTTACAGTTCATTGCCCGGAAACTTAATCTTCACCAGCTGCCAGATAGAGTATTCACTTCTATCTGCAGTTCAGGGTTGCAATATACTGTAATGTGCAGTTATACAGCAAGCGCTTCTTTAATTCTCTAAGTTTCAAATGATACAGTAAAGTAGTATTTTGTATTTATTATACTGAATTTAATAAAATATATATTTTTTAGAAATTAGAATTTTTATTACAACAAACGTAAATTGCAAAACAAAGTTACTAGAAAAATGCCTGACTGTTGAAGTTCTTTACCATCACTCTTAGTCTTTAAGCTAGACTAAGCAAAAATTCTAATTAGCCCATTTCCACAGGATTGTTTTAACAATATCCAGTGACCTATGAGCCCTAAGCTCCTTCTAATGAAGACAATCCCAAAGCAGCGTTTCTGCATAGTGCAGCTAACAGTGTCCAACCTGCCTTCGTAAGCTGCAGAGGATTAATCCTCTCCCACTTCCCCTCTCTTCCTGCTTTGCTAATTTGATGTAATTAAATTAAGTGGAGACTAAAAGTGGGGCATTGCTGCTTGCCCCCATGATTGGTCATCCTTTTTTAGAGGGTATTGGATGCCAGCTCCAAATCATAGAAGCAACAAAACCTAATAAACTCAGGGAGAGGGAGAAAAACACTGAGCACTTAAGTCAGACCTCAAGGCAAAGTACAAAATGTACAAAATGACCACATCAAAGAGGAAAAAGGGTGGAGGAGAGAAACAGATAAAGATTTGCAATAGAAAAAGATCTGATTAGAGAAGGCTTTCATTTAGATAAGACAGAGACCAGACCGCGGCAAAATGCATCAAAGTTTATATTTAAAAGATGTTTTCTTTCATATAAAACCCAAATGTCGTACTGTACAGTGGAGTATGTGGCCAATGCCAACGCTAAAAATAAAGCAGCGTGAATTAAACTGAGGTCTTAAATCCTCAACAAACAATATCCTGTCAAAACAATTAGCTCCTTTTGTTAATAAACTGCTGTCAAAGAATTGAATTGGTTGCAGACTGGTGTCATATTCCGTGACTCCAACATCATACAGATTTAGCCACCAATCCAACTACAGTTCGTCATAATTTATGACGCAGAGGCCTCAAGGAACCGTTGGATCAGATTCCACTTCCTCTAAGCGTTCAGCGAGGATGAAAGCCTTCAAGGCAGTTTAGTGATGAACTGCCTACATCATATTGTTACTGTACTTAGAAGCTTTGAGTTCAGCCAAATCTGTAAATAGACACGTCTAATTCTGCACCGTTCTGTTGACGTGCCCC
This sequence comes from Betta splendens, assembly GCF_900634795.4. Classification (NCBI taxonomy): domain Eukaryota; kingdom Metazoa; phylum Chordata; class Actinopteri; order Anabantiformes; family Osphronemidae; genus Betta; species Betta splendens. The sequence goes on from NC_040895.2 coordinate 9,391,688, forward strand.
ATATTTTATCGACACACAAAGCTTCAGCGTCATCACGATGGGGACTCCGGTGCAGCCATATCAACCATCCCTACTCCTCACAGCAGGGGGCCATCAATTCATGGCCGAAGTAAAGTCCCCTGGGCTGGTAACATTATACCATGAAAGCTCAGTGGACCAGTGTCACTCAGAGCTTTCTGCCCCCCTCCCATTCGATGCTCACTTCCCCTAAGCCCTAAGTGATACATGAGCCCCTGTCTTGTGGAGCAGAATGGCCCATCTAGGCAGAGCTGACAAGACCCAGTGTCTTGATGGCGCAATACACCAAACGGGCCCTTTGTTACCCCGACCAGCTGCATATCTGCCTCCCCAGCCAACAGCCTTGGCTCTGATAGAGGTGTCTCACAGTATTGACAGCTTCTAATTCACTCTCTCATCATCACTTGCCTCATTTGCTCCTGAGACACAATGCTCGCTTTCTCTTAGCTCAGGTCAGCCATTTTGTTGGCCGGCAATTTGTTGATTAGATTTTTCTGCATCCAGTGTTTAATTTCTGTGCCAGGAAACACACAAATCCAAGTTAGACTTAAAGAAAATCAAGCATCAGTCAATTCTGGGCTTTTTTATTCCCAGTTAAAAGCTTGTTTGACTGATTATGCGCCATCAGACATTAGTTCATTATTTAGTTTCAGTGTGTTTGTGTGGTAGCATGTACCGAACAGACTCCAAATGGTCTCTAGAAGCGGCTGTCTTCTCTATTAGGGAGCCAACAGATGTGGAGTATGACTGCAGTTCTAATTACTGAAAAAGACAAGTGTGGGGGATAATTACACAGTGGAAGTGAGGCAAAAAACAGACCAGAGCCAAAGCTCTGATCTAAAACCAGAGACAACTCTGCCCGTCTGCCCGTCACCAGTCCAACCGCCATCACCACAAATGCAGCTTTCGCAAAGAAGTGGCTTTGGGGTCGGAAAGGGGAGCATTATCCATATTCATAAAAGCAAGTAGTATAGAAGTCTGTGCTACTTTGACATAGTTGCACTGGGCTTGTGGGAGGAGGCCTCTCACTGAACTGTATAATGAATTCACGTCTTCATACTGAGAGTATGAGGAAATATCATGTTAAACCATCTCTGTACTGTCCCTCTGTTTAGCTCAAGTCAACACGTTTCTGTAGCAGGCAGTTCTGAAAGTGGAGCATCAACAACACTCCAAAATCTCAAAATCTGGTACTATATATGCATACGGTACATATATGTACACACACACAGACACACACACGCACACACAGTGTTCATGTTAGATGATTTCCCTTCATGACACTGTTTAGTTGTCACTGTTTATAAGCTGTAACCAGTGGAAGACGAGCGCGCCTGTGCTTTAATAGCAGGATTAAACATCTGCTCTGCCTAATGCCGAGTAGCCTCACTTTGTAAGTAAGCCTCTGCTAAGTGGTGAGATATTATTTAATTAGCTGCATATCTTATGGAAGTGATACAATATCGAGAGAAAAATAGCATCGCCAGAAATAAACTCTGCATGTGATAAGCTGCAGGGATTGGGTTTTTCTGTCGTGGAGCAGAACCGCAGCCTTTGTGATTTATATACGGCTCTGCCTCCCCCTTATCAACGGGCTATGTAGGAGCACCAGAGGAGAGCAATGCCGTCCTCTATCGCATCCCGATGCCACGAATCTACCAACAAAATAAATATATAACGGGGGGGGGGGGGGGGGGGGGGGGGGGGGGGGGGGGGGGGGGGGGGGGGGGGGGGGGGGGGGTGGGGGTGGGGGGGGGGTTTTTTTTTTTTTTTTTTTTTTTTGTGTTTTTTTTTTTTTTTGTTTTTTTTTTTTTTATTTTTTTTTTCTTTTTTTTTTTGTGGTTTTGTTTTTTTTTTTTCCGTTGTAATTTCTACTCTATGTTGCAAAATATATGCTAATATTAGCTTGCACTTAGGTGTTAGGCGGGCGTGTTTTTATCAGCCCTTGCCAGCAGGCATGGAAGGAGCAATGAGGAAGGTGAAATCCCACACAATCCTATTACAGTGGATTAGGGGGCAGCTTTCTTTCTGTTGCCACTCTGCTGCAGGTGAACAATTGTAAATTGCGCAAAAAGAATAGTTATGACATGGTCGGTTCTTATTGAGGCTGTCTATTGTAACACAGGGTGCCTTTTCATTTTTTAAACATTCGATTATTTATTTGAGGCTATCACCAAGTCAACATACATGATATTAAGGTAGCGAGGTAACGATTTGGGCCCAGAACAATTATGCTGCTGTCAGTCAAACCGCCCACATACAGTACAATACTTGGAGAACGGAGCACTTTTTTTTATCTCCCAAAACAACTGTGTGAAATTTAAGCAGAGACTCATAATCGATTGGATGATCAATGGCAATCATACATTTTCATCTTGTGCAAGTGAACTGCCACAGAAACCCATTCTGCCTGGCCTCCCCTGTGGTCGGGGTTATCTGACTGCAAAGGCCCAAAGATTTCACCGTCTCCGTCTTCTATTTTTTCTCCTTTGACCTTTCCTAGAACCAATTAGTGCCTCACTAGGGGACATGCTACTGTTCTGGTGAAACTACTACAGATCTGAAGTGTAGATTACATGTTTGTGTCTTAAAAGCAGATATTTTAAATGATAGCCAACACTATACTCCACTGTGCAGTCTTCCCCATATGTCAGCTGCATGTCAGCTACCTACAGTATATTCACACTCCTAAGGTGTATTTGTGGCTTAAAGTGATCAAAGAGATGAAGGATGATTTCGGAGTGTGTTGTTCATTGTGTGTGCGTGTGTGTGTGTGTGTGCGTGTGTGTACAGGCTTGGCTGGCTCACAGATAGCTGCTGCTGCCTCATTATGATGACAGAGAATGAGGCTTCTCCAGGGTGACTGAACTCAATTCAGATTAGATAAAATGTGGGCTTTTGCATTTTTGATCTTCACTTTATTTATATGAATTTATTTATTTATTTCCCTTTTTCGGTGCCGCTCCTATGAGAAATGGAGAGACGTTTATAGAGTCAATGAGAATGGACTGCAGAGAACTATCAAGCTCTTTCATTAATACAGTATCTGTAACGACTCCACCTGCAGTCTGCGCTGCATTACTTCGTGTTCCCTGCCTTCTGTGTAGCCACTTCTGTCATGTAAAAACTTTGCAGTGGCTCAAACACCGTAACAATGACTATAACTCTATGTGTATTTTCAATTTAGTGAATAAATGTTTTTGAAGCATATGCATTAAATACCTTTATAAAAGAAAGACAGACATGTTTGTACACAGACAGGTTGAAAAATATAGTTAGACATGGGAGGAAAGACAATGTTGTTGATGATGATTCACTGAATGCCTTATGGGTAAAGAGCTCCCTGACTCAAACTCATCCAGGACCTATGCATGTGAGGGCCACAGAAATCCCCTAGAGTCAAAGGAGGGGGTTCTTTTTCTTTCTCTCCCTCTCTGTCTTCCAAGTCTCTAATCCGAAACCGGACACATTACTCAGCTGACCTCTTACTGCCCACCGCACGCACAGTCAGGTCTCATTTCCCTTCATGTCAACCATTGCCTGGTCACCACCGTAACCACACAGACCACTGCCGGCGCAAAAAGGCTGCCCACTCTGTCTGCTTGGATGGGCTCAGTAGAAAAACATGAAAGCGGGGTGGGGGGTGGATGGTGGGGCTATAGGACGAGTGGCTTGGAAGAAATGCAGCACCCGCACAGGCGTGGAGGGACGACGAGGGGAGAGTAAGCATGAGATGCAAGAAGGTTAAGGACACACAAAAAGAGGGCGCTTATGTTCTCACACGTCCAATAGAGGAGAGAATGAAACGACCGCAGTCTTCACTCTCTCATCCGTGGGTCAATAACTGCCTGTGCTCCCTCTAGAGCAGAGGAACATGTACTCAGATGCTTATCGGGCCAGCTATCATCTCCGCTGCCTCACGGAGGCAGCGATACTGTCACCCTCACACTATCGCAGAATGACATCAGCTCAGAAACATGGGAGTAATTATATTATACAAGCCCACAACACACTGGCAGCAAGGGAACATCACAGCTCATCCGCTTTCGCTCTCTCTCTCTCTGTCATTTGCTTTTTTTTCCTGAGCTTTCTCCGTCTCCACTGCTTTTTCATTCCGTTTCTATCTTTTGATTTCATCCCTGTCTTTTCACCCCTCGCGTTCCTCTGCCCACTGCACCGGTGCCAGCACAGGCGAGCGCTGCCTGTAATTCATTCAACCATTAGTTTTGAAGGTGGAGAGCCTTAAAATTGATTATAATCACTTAAATTGCTCCACTGACTTTGATCAAAGCGCAGAGCTTTGAAATCCAAAAGCCGTTTGACTGTGCGGTTGATGGAGCAGGTGTTGGGGGACGTCTTCCCTCAGACGTGTTAAGTATATCATCACCGTGGATCTGTAGGTTGCCGTCCCCTCCGCTGAACATATGTGCCATGATATTAAGAGGGTAGCACACCACACACATAGCACTGTAGATGAGAGCAAGTGAGAACGTGGAAGGTAGGGAACATTTGGCTCGAATCATTATACATCACAATTTCCTGCCAGTAGAATGTAGAAGATGATCTGCAGAGAATCCACTTAGCCATGAATAACTGAAGGTAATAATCATTGAAAGCAGCGTCACTACTGCTTAGATCTTGTCATCATAAACAGGAACAGCAGGTAGAGAAGGAAACATGATAACCTTGTTACCTAGCATACACTATTGAGCATTGTATCCATCTCAAGGAATAGGAATCACCTCTGGGAGTGTGTTCATGATGAATGGTATGTCTGCAAGTCAGAGTTGATACTGTCTGAACCTCATTACTGCTAGCCCTAAACAAACAATGCATCACACTCCAACTCAATTTCATACATCTTGACCATGGTAATTTTCTTCTTCTTTCCACATAAATCAATGACATCTACAAGTTCACCACAGGATGTTCTCCCTTACAGTATGCAGATATACTGTATGTACATATATAGACACACACACACACACACACACACACACATATATATATATATATATATATATATATATATATATATATACATACACACAGTATATATACTGTATATATACTGTGTGTAAGAGAATAAGGCATTTTCCTGTGAAACGACCTACATGAATTTTGAATATCTGAACATTTGATAACAGGGCAGAGCAGCCAGAGTGACTTTATTGAGCTACATTCTAAATGAATGAGTGCATGAAACTGAAGTGAAGACAATTCACACACAGGAATAACTGTCAACTACTGTATGTATTATTTGTGTTTGCTTTAATGACTTGGGACAATGTTAAATGCACTGTGGCAGCGGTAGTAAAAAGTAGGCACAGTTACGTAAGTATGGCCAATATGATTGTACAAGTAATAGTAGAATTTTAAAAAATACTTAGTTAAGCCTGCAGTATTTTGGCACATGCATTCAAAAATAGGGCCAAAGAATTAAGCTGTTCACGTTTAATTGCTGCTGTGAACAGATGCCCAATGTAAGGAACAAGTCCCGTGAAAATTAAACCGATCGCTGTACAGCTAAGACAACGGCAGTGGGGCTTTACCACAGCAGTCTTTGTCCCGGAGCCAGGTACCATGTTGAACAGCATGTCTCCCATTTTGCATTTATGCACCCTCAGTGTGCTGATCAACCAAAAATTTAATCACGTTACTGAGACAGCTTTTTCTCCCGGCTCTCGCTCTCTTTCTTCCGTCTTCCTCATAATACGAGCACGGAGCAGCTGTTATAATAACCGTGTGATATAAAGTCATGGAATGCGCCTGAAAGCATCACATGCCCTCTGGGTCCTCGGGGAGAGCAGGAGGCAGCTGAGTGTTGCCCACTCCAGACAGGTCGCAGCAGAGTGGCCTAATTGCCTCTCTTGTTGTCTCGGTCGGCTGCCGGACCTCCCATCTTCCTCATCATCACCGAGGAGCTGAGGAATCTATGTTTGCGCAGCTCTAACTCATGCTCAGTGATCCATGTTCCAGCCATGTTTGTGCTGCTTCTGTGTCCAGCTCTGTGTTAAGGCCCAGCCCTGGTTTCATCACAGCTTCATATAATTATTAATCAGCATATCCGTATTAAGCATCCACGAATATTTCTCCATACAGTGGTGGGTTTGTTTCTCGTAATCTCTACTGTTTCACCAGTAGAGATTACGTCACTCCAAAAAGGCTGGGCAATGGGACGACTAGTAAGAAAATCTATACTTTTGGTCCAATGAAGCATCAAACGGACTCATAAGCATCAACATAATTCAAAACTTCAGGTAAAATCCCCCCCCATTAAACAATTAAAAGCTAGATAAGTGATCCTTTTTTGAGGTTTTCCCTCCTTTCTCTTCTTCCCTTGCTCCTAATGCCTGTGTCATGAACCTCCTTGCTACACGGGATAAAAAGGCCTCCTCTACCCTCCATGCTGGGCAGGGGCCAGGAGCAGCTCGACGCCCTGCGGAGCTGGAGGCAACACATCTTTGTCTCCTCCAAACACCCAGGAGCAACACGGAGCGTCACGCCGTTCTAATCCTGTCTAATCTGGACACAGTGGAACATCTGCAGATATGGGATATGACTAATCTCAGACATGGAGACAGAGGGCACTTTGCTGAGGCTGAAAAAAAGGGGATGAAGCTAAGCTACACTTGCTGAGTTTAACCGTGTGTCCTGGGAAGCAGATTTTTATTACAATGGGAACATTATCATGAACTATTTTCAATGTGGAATCTGCAGAAAACAAACCAATTTAAGAACGGAGAAAACAAAAGTTCGCACCTATGACGTAATCTAAAACCAACCGCTCCAAAAACCAGTGGACGCACACAATCTACCTCTGGGGCGATAAGAAAATACTTACTGTGCCCTGCTCTTAGGGATGCGGGTGATCTGTGGATAGCAATAGGCACAATATGGTGACGCTTGTTTCCGTGGGAGAGGTGAATGTGGTGGAGACCCTCCACAGCACCTGGTTCTGACCCTGCCACAAAGCCCAGGGCCAGGGCAGTGATCCACAAGGCCAGGTGGGTGAGTGAAGCTGGATTCTGGTTTAAGGGCTCCACCACAGGCCGCAGGGGAGCAAACCGTGTCCTCCAGCCTCCAAACATTTTCCCTGAGTGGCCAGATGAGGCTTCAGATCAAGGCGTAACTTCAGTGAGCTCTACAGCCCCATGCTTTTCACCTTGACAGACCGCTCTATACCCAGGAATAGAGGAAGAGATCCACAGAGGCAGGAAAGAAAAAAAAATCAAGAGGGACACCACACAAAATGTCGTTGGGAAGAAGAAAAAAAAACTCTGCTGTTCTTCACTGAGTTAGGAAATCCGTAGCACCCAAGGAGGTAATGACGTATCATAAATCATCCTACAAAAACAATCAAACATTCACTCAGAACATTAGGGTGACCTCAGATGGCGATGAAGAATTCCCAGCTTGCTCCAGTTCCCCTTTTCTCTTTGTTCTTCTCTTAAGCCCTCACAAAATTAAAAGCATCTTCTCAACAGAGAATGTTAATATTCCAAATAACAAAGAAGAAAAAAAAATCAATTAATCGCCCGCAAACGCCAGCCAAGTTAGGAAGGAAGGTGAGAGCACTTATGCAAAGTGATTCTTTCAGAAAAGCGGCTCCGACGTTCGGACTTTCGCTCCTTTTGCTCCGCGAGTGGTCTCAGAGGACGTCCAGGGGAACGAGACCATAGTGAAATCCCCGTCTCTCGCGCGTCTGTCGGACGGCTGCGGCAGCGCGCGGGGGGCGGCGCGGGCGCACCTGCAAGTTGTGCCAAGTAGCGCGCCCCTTCCCCATCCAGAGATCGGCGCCCTCGGTGAGAGCGAGCAGCGGCGGCGGCGGCGGCGGCACCAGGGAGAGCAGCCCGTCGCGGGAACACACGCTCGCACACGAGCAGCGTCGGCAGCGCCGTTCCAGAAGATGTGCGCAAGAGGAAGAGGGGAGAGGAGGAGGAGAGGGAGGCGGAGGGAGGGAGGGAGGGGGGAGCCTCAGCAGCCAGCCAGGAAGCGGGAGGGAGAGTGGCTATGCAAATGGCCAGCATTCACAGAGCGAATCACTGGAGCCTGAGTGCAATGCAGAGGAAGAGCCTATTTAGGCAGAATAGCAGGAACTGAAGCTATGTCCCACAGCCGTTATTCATTTCACAATCCCCCTCTCACTCTCCCCGTTCAGCCCTTTTCTTCCCGCTCTCCTGTGTGATCATGAGCAAAAAAAAAAAGGAGGACAGGCTGGAGTCGCGTCTGTTTCTACTTTTATCACCTCATCTCCTCAGGTTCCTCGTATTTTTCTCTCTCTGTTAAATGAGCGGCGCTCCACCCCGGTCCGAGCCTCCCCGTCCCCCCAGGGAAACCATTCTATAGGATCCCAACCTTCTGGACTCAGTCTGTGGCTAGAACGATTTCAGAAGACTGATGCTGCAGTTCACATACTCCGGGGCAACTCTTTCCCTCCCTCGCCTGCGCGTACGAACGCACACACATCACTGCGCCCTCGCGCGCGTAAACAGAGCCAGCGCGGTGCCGGCGCCGACAGTGGAGCGCTGTCCGCGGAGAGAGGGTGCGGGATGCGGGCAAGTCCGCCTCGCCTGCCAATAAAAGACCGTTTCTCACAGGGGCGGGAGCGCCGATGGCAGACGCGGTGTGCAGCCGGGGTTAGGGGAATGCGGGGGACATGTGGACATGAAAGCCCTGCTGATAAACACAGTCCAGTGCAGCTGGGAAGTGTGCTCGGTGCTGAGAGTTCAGGGCTGCAGAGCGCGGGGCTCAGCTGCAGCGCGCCCGTTTCTGTTTGCACACTGGCCGCTCACCATCCTCCCCTCCCGAACGCGGCGTTCTAAGCCGGAGGAGGAAAAAAAAAAACCCTCTAAGCGCCGCTGAGCTGATCTTTACGGTTTACAGGGAATACACAGGCATTTCATGGTCAAAGAAAGCCAACTTAGCCGGCGTGACACAGAAGATAATGCATCCTCCTCCATTTTCTGTTTCACTTGAGTTTTCACATAAATACTGTGAGGAGCCTTGAGGAAAGCAAGAACCAATTATGCAAACATTAATGATGGACATTTCACCAAATCCCCCGACCAAGGACAAACTCATTAAAGCACATTTTACTGTTAATGTGAATATAAATGTGGGTAAAACAAACAGCAAAGCCATCTACTGTCTGAAGTGCGGCAGATACTGTACTGCACGTGGCATCCAACCCTCTGTGGTAGTAAAACGTGACTGACACATACAAACAGATGTTGCGCAGGTATAGTAACTGTACCGTTCCCTCCCTCTACAGCATAAGTCAGTGCAGCCACCTGGTGCTACGGAGTCAGCAGCACGAAACCACCTCTCCGTTCTCATTTGCAATGGTGAAAAGGAATGTTCCTGCTGAATGTGTTTACACTTTTATAATTATCAGCAGTGCAATCTGCATAATTACACCTAATAAGGCAATCTATCAGGGCTGTTAGCCAAGGACAACCTGACTTACTATGTCCTCAGCGGCAACATTTGCAAAGAAACAAAATGAGATCCTGGAAAAGTTTATTGGCGGGGTGAAGCAAGGTGCGACGTTTGTGCCGAGCGCGTGGAGGAAACGCCGTGTTGGTATGCAGCACCTGAACTTAATGACATCAGCAGTGAGGAGATACCTTTATCAGCCCTATCATTAGTTGCTTGTTCATTTGTGCCCCCAAGTGGCAGAACTGTGAAATGCACAGAAGATGTCGGACCTTCGAGGTCTCTAATATTTTCCTCAAAACACATAAACGTTAAACAACAGAATATTGTCAACATCTTATTGTTCTTATTGATGACGATGACCGTTTCCTTGTGTACCCACATTTTTCTTGGCTAAGTGATGTACAAGAGGGGGGCAGGCTGTAGGCAGAGCATCCACGACTGAATTCCTTCTACACAACACACCTGGGACCACAGCATAAACTCATTTGAGCTGTTACAGATCTCATTTCACTTTTATCAGATGATTGTAGCGCGTCGGCTACAAAATGAGAAAATCCTCTTCCACAGCTAAACTTATACCATTAAAGAGTTTTTTTTTCCTTCAATATTCTATTGTGCTCTGGATCTTTTCCCCGTTAGTGAGACGTCTCCTTGACAGAGAGCCAAAAACAGCTTGTCTTTGTTTCCATTTATAGCCCAAAGGACTGTGTCTCATTCTCTGATGCACGCAACGCTTTGAGCACATTTTCCCTTTTGGATCTACATTTCTCTGTGTTTCATTGTTTCCTTTTAAGGTAAATACCCACAAGGCACAACCACGGACCAAGAAGTGAAAAGCAAAAGGGAAAAAAGACAAGAACTCTGCTGGATAGTGGGGAACACTTTCCCTCCAAGTGATCAGCAACAGAAGGAGAAACTGGTCTTGGGTGTAATAGTCCCTTGGAGAGTGAGAGAGTAAAAAAGGACTCAAATAGTCTTGGTTACTCACTTAAGACCACAGTGCATTGAACTGATTAGATGATTTTTGGAGGACTGGAGGAAAAGTGATGGAGAGCAGCAGATGGGTGATCTAAGAGTACCTGACCCGACTGTAGTAATGCCTTCAAATCAGTTAAAGCACCATCAGGCAGCACTTCATCACACAGGGAGAGACCCTTGGAGAGGGGCAGGCACTTAAAATCAATTTGACAGCAATGTCTCTCCTCCTCAAAGGCCAGGATGGACTTTATTGCACTATAGCTGCTACAATGATGTGTTTATTTTACACAATCAGAAGCATCATGAAGGGTGCACAAATGGGCTCCTGCACATACATGTAGTCCTGTAAGCAGGTGTCATTTATGGTTTTAGATGAAGCTGTTGACTTGATCAATGGCAGACGCTTAGGTGTCACCTAATATTTAGGAAATAATTTAGGAAAATTGTTAAATATGTGAGGGACTAGACCTGTTGATCCCACGATGGAGAGATTCACTTGTTCGCATGAAACAATATTAGCTGCTAAACAAGAGAAAGTGTTTATCAAATATAATAGTGTACTTGCTTAGAGTCCCAGTCTGAAGCAGTCAAAGGAACAAGCAGTATCCGTCCCGTGTGCTCTAATGTTCACCCCACCCACTGACGTGAAGTATACAACCCGGGCGCTCCATGCAACTGAGAAAATACTGCGAATATCAAATCCGTTATTACTCACCCAAACATGCTTTGCAAACAATACAGCGTAAGATAGAGGAGCACAAAATGCACTGATGCTAATGTGTGCAAGTGTACAGAAATAGAAACGCAGCCCTGTCTTAGTCATCCGGAGCAATGACATGATAAGAACCGACAGATGCAGGGAGTTAACACTCAATACAAACACACAAGCAGTACAGTCTCTAAACGCAGGGGAGGCCAGAGAGTCGATACGTCTGACTGATTACTAAGTTAGGTCCGACCTCCACAGATCAAACAGCCTCTAAGTGCCTGTTTCTAATTCACCCCCACCTTAGTACTTCTGGCTGGTTCTCCAGCTGCAGAGCAATGTAGCTAAAACATTTAAATGGCCACCGCAGCAATGCTCATCATTAAATGATTAGCCTGTCGTTCATGACTACGCCGCTTCACACAGTCAACGATTATTACATGAAATAAATAGAGCATGCATGCATGTAAGCCCCACCAACATCAAATCATGGTTTCCATCAAACGCAGCCACCCTCACGCGCCGTATAGCGATCCGCTCTGCAGAGACTGTTCATTATGCAAGCTGTGAAAAGCACATAAATAACACCAGTGAAGCTGATAAAACAACCCACTAATAGGAAATAATGCACATTTAGTGTTGTAAAATCAAATCAGCAAATGGTGCTGCATGGTGCTGTAATGGAACAGCTTTTCACTTGGAGAAAAACAAAGAAACAAACCCTCCACATTAATTCTCATTCATCCTTACTCTAATTTTGTCTCAAATGACCTGGACATTATAATTAATTTAATGGAGCTGCTGAATGAAGTTTTAAAAAGAGCTCATTTAAAAACAGTCCTTTGATACCGCTAATCTCCAAAGTTGTTTGCTTAGGTTTTTTTCGTATTTACATATTGCAGCACTTTCCGTTCGCTACGCTGGTTTTGGGCAGAGGCACAATACGGCGCCGCACATAGGTGGATGTAAGATATTCATCATAATGCTGGAATTTCTCTGCATCACAATTTATCACAATAAAAGCCCGGTGACACAGCTACTGTATAGTCAAATAATGATACAGCTTGCTCTTCTTTAGCATAAACACATAGAGTATGAAGTATACCACCTATGCACAGAGCAGATACCACCTCGCACATAATCAGAGCTCTTAATTACATGCACTATATGGGAAATATGCAGCATGTTTTCCCATTACAGGCTGAGACGCTTGTATAGCCAACAGACAGCTTTCACTCCTTTCACTCACTGCATTCTGTTGGCAAGGGATGCCTTGCAATTTGGCTGATGTGATGAAGTGACATTTCTTTTTCCTCCTAATGCATAAATGATGCCACAAACGTGCTTTTCATTTCTATAAAACCGTTTAAAGGCATGCTACGATCAAAAGCACAAGTTCAGTAATACTGCGCCCAAAGAAAACCATTGTACGTACTGTAAGTGTAGATAAAGGGTGTGCGTGAGCATCCAGATTTACATGTGTATCAGTGGGTAAGTGTGTATATGTGTAAAGATGATGGGTCTGCAAATGCATAAACCAAATCCTAACTGTCAGTGAGAGAGATAGGGGTCACAGGTCGGCAGCTTTCCGGAGGCTTTCTCTCTATCTCCTCTGACAGTTCCCAAGATGCAGTGGGCCACCGGGGCACTGTGTCTGTCTGTCTGTCTCTCCTGAAATCCGTCCTGAGTAGATCAGTTCTCTTCTCTAAGCATGTCATCCTGAACTAGTCAAGGGCGGACAGTGTCTCACTTCCGCAAACTGGGACGACCAAAAAAAGTTGTTGTTTTTTTTTGTCTATATATGAAAGTATTCACAAGCCTTGTCCCTTATCTGAATGTTCATTCCTGTTGGAATATAGCTAGAAAACAAAGGAAGTGAAATTCTACTATCTTGGATCATTCAACCTGCAGCTACAATGTTATGAAACATTCCTTTCATATTAAAGGAGGCCACTCTGTGAATCTTAAACCCTGTTTAACTACAGTGAAGTTATATGTTATCTTTTCTCAACATCACTGCTTTTTATACGTAATACTTAAGAAATCATATGAATGAAATGCACCTTCATATCGAAATGGCACACAATGCATTAACTGTAGTAGTGTAATAGGCAGTTAAAGATGGGTGTCATTGGAGAGGGGGAACCACCCTTGCACCTAGGTTAAAACCCTTGTACTATCATGAAAGAATATAGCAGAGCAGGAGTAAGGTAAAGAGGTGAGGCTGCTCAGTACCGTAGCCAATAACCTGAGACATGCTTTCAATAGGACGGAACACACAGAAGTTTTTTTCAACTTGGGTTTTAAACAATACAGAGCATGTCTGACAGACATGGACAATCTGCTGCTAACACCTAATCTGAGTAGGGTCAGTCTCCTGCACTTCAGGGCTAGTTTTTTCATCAATTGAAGCTGCCTGGTTAAACCAAATAAAGGCACAATGAAAGCCCGCTTCAGCTGAGCTTAGGATTGTCTCTTTGAACACTAGTTCAAAAGGTCTCTCGAAGAAAACTGAAGAAAATCGGTTGCCACCAGCATCTAGGATATGGAGAGCACGGAACTAGTGTGACTGTTTCATTAAGTCACAGGGTGGAGAGCTCTGTGGGGAAAGCACAGGTACAGTAGCTACAGCACCAGGCAGATGTGTGGCATCTGGAGCCCACCACTGTAGCATGTGTGCTGCCAAATGGAACATCTGCAAAGAACAAACTAGTTCCTTGTCTCCTGATTTGGAATCAAGGTATAATGCAAATATTAAAATCATAATATTTTTGTACAATTATGAACTATATACTGCACAATAAGCCCATATTGTGTAACACTTTGCTAAGACATCTCTTGAATACAGTGAGTTAGCATTGAGTGATGTGGTTAGAAGTTGCCGGTATGGCGTCAAACGCCTCGTCTACAATGCCACACCTGCAGAGCAGCGTATGAATGGCTCAGTGGGGACAGCTCTGTTGCTGGGACTGACTTTGGCACAGGCAGTGAGTGATGTGCGTGTGCTCTCCACCCCGGCTGCCTGCAGATAAGAGAGGATTTAGGTAGTGCCACACATATAGGCAGTGTTTTGTGCATAACTACTTTAGAAGTTGGTTGAGTTCAAGGGCAATTCAGACAGATACTGTAAGCTTTGCTGACCTCCACACGATGGAGGAAGCGAGTGTTTGCATTGCTTAAACCCTCTGTGCGTGTTATTAATATTACTTGGAGCTGAGAGCTACACTCAGACATACTAAGCAGCTGTTTGTTTGCCATGGAGCCTGTCCTCTTGAAACAGAGGCTTGTGTATTTGCTTTGAGATGGCATTCTACTATGAGGTAGATGCTTGTGTGGCTGTAGAGCACACACACACAGCATACGCGTAAGAGCATATTGCCCATAGTTAATAGATGAAAACAGATGAAAAAACATTTAGCGACAGAAACGTTTAATTTTGAACTAAGAGGTTATTGGAGCCAGTGGTACAGCTACTGGAAACGCGCGACGGAAAATTGCTGTCTTGCTAAAGGCTGTAATTAAAGTAATGAGATACACACTAACATACCAAGTCCACATGCTGTAGAAGGCTTATCAAAGACCTAGACACCATGACATTGCTTGTGTCCTTAGGCTGCTTTGGGCCAAATTGTTTATATGTGAGGGCGTTTTTTTTCCAGTTTCTCTAGTGCTGGCGAGGTTTAAAACAAATTAGCACCATAGAGGCTGTCCTGCCAAAAAGATCAGCCTCAGGTGTTTAAGTACACCCAGACTGAAAGAATATATGCTTACATGGACAAACAGAGGCTTCCAGGAGCAGCATGTGGTAGGAGACCACTACAGTGTGCATTTCCTAGATTTTCCAAGTGTTTTTTATAGTATAATTGTAGTATATTTGTATGTGTACGTATAATTGTTTTATAGTCATTCCTGACACAGTGATGACAAAACCACAGGAATCATGGGAACACCTCACACCAGTAACACTGCCTTATTACTTACAGTAGCTTCATGGTGCACCCCCCCCCCCCCACCCCACAGAAGCTCACTCTACAGAATAATATAAAAACACTGTAGCACTTTTTATTTCTCTATACGTTATACATGTTATTTGGTTCTCAATTGTGAAACTGTACTCGTACTTAGTGTCTGTGTATCATAAGGTACAACTCTTTGCATTCGTAGTAATACATTTAAATTTGTTACAGTGCATTCCTGAACCAATCTGTGCTGAATCCTTGTGTCTGCATTTACATATGTTGGTATTTTGAAGGTATTAGAATTGGTCTTGGTGTCGGGTGCAAGCGCAGAACGGAAAATAATAAGTGCAAATTGCACCACCACAAAGCAATGCGACACCGGTGCCATCTTGAATCTTAGATTACTTCCATTAATGACTTCATTACTGTCATTCCTCCATAAAGGGGTCGCCACAAACAGCACATGCACAGTTGCGCTGAGTAAAGGGTATTTTCAATAACAACACAATAACCCATGATCACTGTGTTCCTGTCATTTGGAAATACCCTATCCTACTTTTTGATTACTGTTTCCAGCCGCAGTTTAATTTGAACATCAGTGAACTAATATTCTGTATTTCTGCAGAATCCTTCGCAATATGACAGCAAAAGAAATTAAAAGTTTGTAATAGTTATGTACAAGCTAACATCCCTGAAAAAAAAGTGTTTTATATTCTCGCCACACTTCTCCTGGGTGTCATGTTGAAAAGCCTAAGTTTATGAGAGAGGGGAATATTTACGGTGTCAGTGTATCGCCCAGCGGGGTAGTTGAACAGATACTCTGTCTTGGAGTCAACACTTTAATTAGTATCGTGTTGTGGAGAAACAACAGCTTCTTGTTTTCAGTCAACACGCCCCTCTGGGCTAACAATTAATAAAAAACACCTCAAAGATTAAGTCCTGCAATGCAACACAATGAGTTTTTGTGTGCAGAAATGACAGCGGGTACAGTGCTCACGCCACGCTCTGATCCGACTACACGGTGTTCAATGGCAAAAATATTGTTTAAAAAACACACACAATATATATAAAATTTACAATATTCATATACTATATGAGAACACACAAACTGGATGTGTGTTGCTGAGAATACACCAGATCCCTGGTGTCACAGCACATAACCTGCTACAGTATGATAAATGCCTTTTATGTGTGCATATGTCACATCCTTTGGGATTCAGTATGTTACAGCCCAGCTAATGAACGTTAGTAATGCTACACCACTTCCTCAGAGATCGCACTGCCTCAGTAAAGCTATACATGCTACAGCATCCATGGCAGAGAAAACCGGAGACCTGGTTTCCATGCCAACAGTCTTTATCCACATATGGCTACTTTATCCTGGCACAGAAACCCATTTAAAACTAGACACTCAATCACCACTGGATGAAACTATTGAAAATAATTAGGTCAGAGAGTAGCCAGTTATATTAAGATAAAGGGGAAGGTGAAGAAAAGATAAAGAATAAGAAACTAAAGTGGAGCAAAACGAGACTAAAGCAATGGAGCTCCCCTAAGTCGCTCTGTAGTGAAATCCTAAGAAACAGACTGAGCAAACTACAGAGTGAGGGGTCTGTGCAGAAATAAGGGCATATCCACATGGTCCTGTACAGCTTCAGGCACCGACAAATACCGAGAAGCGTGAAAGTGGATCTAGCCATAGCATAACTTCAAATAAATGGCTGTTTTCCAACGTTTCTTTTGCTTAGTGGTACAAGAGATTGTGATGCATATAGATGAAAACGGAGGCTGGTTGGGTTCTTCATATCAGGGTAAAACCCGGTAACATGACTGAAACCTCCTCTCAGTTCCTCCTGGTTTTCAGCTCCAAGCCCATGACTTGCCTCTGTGGATGTAATTATTTGAGTGCAGCCCACTAAAAATAAAGTGTGCAGCAGTTGGGGAATACTGTAGTGGTACCAGTATGGGACGCACTGGGAGGAAAACTGTCATGTTACTCCAGACAGATAAATTACACCTTACATTAAACGTGCTATAAATCCTGTAAGTATGTGTCCACATCCAGTGGAAAGGCTACTGAACTGAATACACAGCAGCACTTAAGACTGCTTCGCCCATATCTTGGGGCCCAATGGCTGTTCAAAGCTAGGCCAAGCGTTCAATACACACTGAAGCCCAAACATTTTCAGAGCCATGGATTTGTTTCGCTGAACTGCATTAAAGCAGGGCTACATCCAGAGCAAAGAGAACATTACTTCCATGTGACAGCAGGCTGTTTACTCCAGTGGTGCATATCCCCCTGACCTCACTACTGGACCGGGTGTCCTTTTGTATTGATCCAAACCAAACTAAGTGGGCTAACCCTTGCATGCCACAGCAGACGAATAGGACAAAATTGTCTGAGCTAATTCCTGCCGGCCTTTGTGTATGTGTGTGTGTGTGTGTGTGTGTGTGTGTGTGTGTGTGTGTGTGTGTGTGTGTGTGTGTGGGTGGGTTCAGTAGTAAATCTGAAGTCACTACCACATTAAAACACCGGTGCCCCATTTTTAAAGAAAGATTCCAGGAACATGCTAGAAGATTTACAACAACCTAAACTGGGGCAGGCACTGTTGGTATGAATGTGTGCTATTCTTGAGTAATTGGACTGCAAACATGTAGTTAAACTGGAGATAAAACATCACTACTTACAATACAGAACTTGTGAAATCCACCAGTCAGAGGACTGTGTGCTTTCATTTCATGAAATGTCTTACATTCTTACATTCTGAGCTTCTAGTCGCTTTTCAAATATTTATTTGGACTCTTACTTTTTGTGTGATGCAACAGAAGTCTGAGTATGAGGGTCCATCTATGTTATGCATCTGTCTATAGACATGAAGATGAGGTTTTCTGCGTGGAGGAGAAACCTGAGCCGCGTCTACTACAGATTACAGAGGTCGGGGCCTTTGGATGTCAAGGTGTAGGAGGACAAGGATGAGCACTGACTCAAACACATCAGCAATCAAGTGAGAGGGGCTTGTCTTTGCCCCTCTGGGCAGAGACAATAGAGCTCAGACGCATCCGCAGCCTCCACCGCTGGTACAATATTGACATGGCACTAATAGCTTTCGCTATAAGACTGGGTGAAGGAGCAACCAGGCGAGGCAGAGATTGCGTGAAGGCCATGCACACACCTCGCTGTGGCCACACAGCCCACTTTATCTCAACAGCAAACACTATTCTGGTTGTCTCTGTACATTACCCTCAGACTCTTGACCACTGCAGGGAAACTCCCCCAGGAGGTCAAGACTGGAGTTTAACCCACTCACACACACAAAGCCGGGGACTGAATGAAAGACACTAATGGAGAAGTGAAATGCATCGTATTCTAAGATGAAAGTGAAGTTCCCATCCTGGCCAACACAGCTTACACGTCTCCCTAATTACACTGACTGCAGGTGGCCAGTGAGGACAGTTGGTCTTGTAGATACAGCACAGCATCTAAAGATGAAGAGAAGATCTGAAGATTGGTTTTATATATATATGTGTCATCATCTTGCCAGGCTTTCTGAAGTGAAAGGTGCAGCGCTGTTCTGAAAAGTTGAAATACTTGTAGCATAGCACAGAGCCAAGGAATAACGGATTGATCTTGAAAAGAAAAGTCGGTGCACAGCAGATGTGGACAAACGCATCGTGTACATACACATACGTACTGTACCATTCACTGACTACTGACTGTGGCAGCAAATGCATGTGTTTGGCCATAAGCATTGCAGCTTCTCTTAGCATTCAGGATGGTGTAGTAATAATAATACAACATGTCCTTATGCATTTGTGCATAAATGAACTTAAATATTTGACAAAATCTATATCTGATTGCTTTAATGCTATAACATAATTACTAACTATTAAATAATAATTCATGTTATTGACCATATTGAGAAGTATTTGTTTAAAACTACTTTACAGGCTGAGTTCAAATGGATCCTGTCATTGTTCAATCAGTTTAAATTATTAGCACCCTTATGGTTTGTGGAGTTTTTGTCCTTGTGAGAAGTGCGGAGACTTCCCACCAGAGAAATCTGTGGAAATGCAGCTGGCTCCCTGTGTAAGGTGCTTTCCCAGAGACCGATCGCTCCGCCGTAAATTGCCTGCATTTCAGTTTATGTAAATATATCTGGTAAAAAGTGATATTTTTCTCAAAGACGCTTCTCGCCTCCTTTTGGCGCTCCCTCCTCCTCTATCCCCATGACAATCCATCAACACAGATAAAACCCAACCATCTCCAGCCTCATTTTTCCTGCTCATAGATTTTCCTTGGCGAAGTGAGTCTTTCTTGCATCAGTATTCTAAGGACTAGTGCAGTTCATCCGTAATGAAAGGGATTTCTTGGAAGGTTTGCTTTTGTGGTTATATATTACATCCCACAGGACGGCATATTGATCTGTCCCATTGTTTTGTCAGGTCAGCAGAAATAATGAGACTAGCTACAATAACTAGACTCAGCAGGTAGAGCACTTGGGCTCCCATCTAATATATGCATACATGTCCTTTGAGATGTTCTGCTCCCACTGCCGTAAATGAACACTTTGTGCCTGCTCGGTTTGAATATGTATGACAGGACGAAAGAAAAAATAAGTCCCTAAGTGCATTTCCTCTCTGTTCAATACCCGAGGAAGGTTCACGAGAAGTTTGTCCTCGAAGATCTCCCTCGACACCTCTGGCAGGAGCCCTACTCCTCTCGCAATGCAGGCGTGGAGTGAAAAGGAGCAGGGGAGGGTTCGGATCGGGACCAGCTGCTCTCAGGTTTACATCGCATGGACACAAGAATCCTTTTAGTGTTATCATAGGCTGCAGACACGTTCAGGGGAGACGGTTGCATGGGAATCTATTAACTCTTACAGTTAATAACAAAAGATAGGGTCTTATCGGTGTGGTAGGAGTGACAGGGAATGCATTAACATTTATGTTGCTCTCTACCCCATGCTTTTGTGTCATCTCCAGACTGCCCGAAGGGAACAGCCTTCTCCTTAATGCAGTTCAGCACTTTGCCCATTCACCCCTTACTGTGTGAACTGCTGCAGAAGAAAATAATGACCAAACAAAATCCCTTGTGCACGTTTTGCATAAAACAGGAGGCCATTTTCTGAAAGGTACAGCAGACATTACCCTGGCTCTCTGCAAAGCCAAACACCCTGTAAATGACCACACAGTCCTTCATACCAAACTGCTAATTGGTTGGGATTAATACCACACTAACTTTTAAACTGCATCTTGTCGCTTTATAGGAATTTTAAATTTCAAAACTGTAATGACGTCACGCAACGCAGTCCTGAATAAAGGACACATTAAGGCCAAAATGCATTAAGTGCATATATATTTTTTCCTTCTATGGATGTTTTATTTAGCAGAACACAATGTTTGTTGCCCCCTCTAGTGGCACAACTGTCAAATATTTAATGAGCGTTGACCGAACTGCCAGCCAGATGTCACCAGTGCAAAGGGCTCCATACCGCAAAGCTGCGACAACTGAGTCGTCCTTAGTCATAAGAAACATTTAAAGAAGAGCTACTAAAATAAAGGCCGGAAAACTGAACTTAATCTCGACACAGGTTGCTTTACCACACAAAGGTTATAACATACAGTACTAGAAATACTGTAGCGGATGCTCGTTAGTTTACAAAACATACAGGAAACAGTAACAATCTGGAAAAGAAATGCTGTTGAGTCTCTAATGCAGTGAGAGGAGGTGAGGGGTGCCATTTTGTGCCATCTGCCGAAATTTGAAATAAAGGACACAAACCAAATGTGTGCTTACTGCTGTATGTGATGGTCTACAAAATGATTTGGAATTGGAATCCTACCGTCATTACAGAGTGGTCCCCCGAACGTCGTCATGCTGCAGTCACAGCTAAAGCCCTCCCACTGCTGGAGACACACACCCTGGTTGGCACAAGAGTCCTCCTGGCAAGTAGTGCTGGGGCCTGCATGCAGACAGAAGCAGCAACGTGGTGAGCAGAGTTATGTAAGACAACGTGCATGTCACGCACAACATATAGACAATAGGCCTCTGCGAACAGATGGACACACAGAACAAACATTTCTATTAAACATATAGTAATTCATCTAATTGTCTTTCTGAAAATAGGATTAAATTGCATTTTATTTTTAAGACACAACAATCCATACATCAACACAAAGAGCATCTGAGGTATTTAGAGAAAGTGAAATATATATATTTTTAAACCTCAGACAATAATTTGACATTCACAAAAAAAGAAAGTCTGACACTAAACCTAACACTAAACTAAACATTTAAACCTAGTCCTTTACAGTAGTGTGTATTTAGATTTTTTTGCTGTAGCTTATATTTTTAAAACTTTGTCTACAGTGTAGTCCAGTTCTTTAAACTGTCCCAGACTTGTGTGGAAATGGTTTGTGTCTTTAGCTTATCTTGCACTTAGACCAGCCATGTTATTACCAGCTCTAAATGGGGTCAGAGGACAGTGATGCTCAGTTCCTAATCAATAGCTGCTTGAGCCATGCATGTGCTTTAAATAGCAAGGTAACAGCATTTACAGCACAGGTGTGTTTACAGTCTGTGTGTTTATTCATTACGCTTGTACATCTATCACTCCCATCAATTAACCATGATGTCAGCTGGGTGTTCCATTAGCCTCTGGCTATGATATACTGTACATTTAAATGTTTTTGGTGTTGGAAAATAGAAACACACATAAACAAATTTTTCTACAACCTTAACCTTAATCATAAACAGAATGGTTATTTTCTGAAGAAAATGTCGTCAGAGTAGCTGCTGCTCAGCCTCAGTGTAACTATGGTAACTGGTTAGTAGTTTAAGCATCTGCTGTAGCCCACTCAAAGCTGAAAATGGACAAAGCAAAGAGCTGTGAACACACAGCACAATTCGCCACAAGGAAAAGAGACGTTTTACACCATAATTACAAATAAATAAAAATATTTTATTTGCATCTAAGTGCATGACTGATGAGTACTGATGATCCCATCATTCTCAAAATCTTCACGTTAAAGGGGATTAACGTGTCACATACATAATGGGGTGTAATTTAGCTTGACATGCTTTATGACTCAACTACGACAACTAATATGTAGCGTTATGAAAATAAATATGTCTGGTTAATATTAGTCGTCTTTTAGTGTATGTATTTCAAACTGAAAAAATATGATGTAATCATGTAATCATGTATTCAATGATACTAACTACTGTATTTTAAAGCATAGAGCTGATCCTGCTATTAAATACAACTCCTAAATAAATTCACAAAGACAATAATGCCAACAAGGCCATAATGCCAGAGGCTATACCAGAAAATGGCAATAAATATTAGACCTACAACAAAAGGGACCTGTTACCCCCCCTAAACAATTGTTAAGATATTCATGCAGGAGCACACTAATGTATTGAGATACTTTAAATCATGCAAAAATGACCTATTACATCTACTGTATAAATAAACATAACCTCAGGAAAAACCAAAGTTATGTCCTATACAAAAAGTGAACGCAAACTAAACTGTGAGCCCCATAGACTTTGATACAAGATGGAAATAGTGCTTGTATTCCTATGGGATTAAAGCACATTTTGAATGGGAAGGGAGTGGAAGTAGGTCTTGTTCAGGGAGATGTGGAGAGTGTGGAGGTTTAGAAGGGGGGGGTCAGAGACACCGCAGACGCAAAGAGGGAAGGGACATCAGACTCTGTATTAAACAGACAGAGCAATCTACCTTGCAAGTCAGCTTTCATCAATGCAACTTTTGTCAGCAAAATAATAAAAAAGGAAAAGGCAAAGTATACCAGCCGTTAGTAAAGCACCAAGACGTCAGAGACGGTGTAAGAGAAACACAGACTGTTGAAGCAGGACTGACAGAACAAGGATAGAGGAGGATGTTTGTCCTCAGAAAGAGCCAGAAGGGAAAACCGTGTTGAGCCACGCTGTAACAGCAACTACTCTCAAAATTCCAAGTGAATGGGAGTGCGTTTATGCGTTTATTAAGTTATTATGAGAAGTGGTGACGCTTTGTCCGATTGAAAACAGCATATATTCTCTCATGCATATTGTAAATTTGGTGCCTGCTTTGTTCAACTAAAGTGTGCGCTACCTTCTGACTCTATCACTGCAATCCAATAAATACGTTATTACGGAGGCAATTTAGCTTTGTGAGAGGCCATTGATTCTGTGTGGCGCAAAACGAAAGCAGCAAGTCTGACAGACTCGCACAGGACGCTCGATTTGATTACATTTGTAATGTAGACTCATGGAAAGATCAGAAGTTGCGTACTCAATAGAAAAAGAGTGGATGAATTGTGAAATTAAACTAAGTGAGTGACGTTGTAAAATAAATCAAATATTGTCTCTGGATGTGGCGCACACATTAGACTGGGCAAATGATATTCATGCATGCAACAAAGACTTCATAAATAATTCAAAAGGATTGCTTCTGGCAAACTCTCAGATCCAGCAAGCATGCATGGAGCAGAACAGAATGGGGATAAAATGGGAAATAACACTGGCAGTACAAATATGGCACAGAGCATAATCAGATTATAGCCAAGTGAAATAGAAATGATTGCCTGTGGAGGAATGTCAGAGCTTGATGCATTCAAACAGAATACTAACACACTTTATGGATGTTAAATGATACGCCACAGGTTGGCAGCGTGGGGCCGCGGGTGCTTCGTACTGGATGTGTGAGAACAGGCAGACCGAGCTCTGACCACTGCAGGGAGCTGCAGTACCCGCATGTGTTTCATAAGCATGAAGGGAAACCAGAAACAATACGGCCATCACGTCTAAAGTAAAAACTCTGATTCCAACCAAGCAAAGCTGCAGGAGGAATGAAGAACTTTTGCAGGCGACTAGTTCATCTTTTCCCAGTGGACTGAAAGACAACTCACCTTCACACCCTCTCTCTATCTGACCCACACAGTCCAGAGCCTCTGACATCAAGTCTGGGAGCCGCCCATTCAGGTCCACTGATGCCAGACAACCTTGAAACCCCTCCCTGGCGTGCACAAGTTTGGGCAGCTCCTTGAACATCTCCTTCGTCACCCCGCCAATGTAAAGGTTACCTGGGAAGAAATAAGAAATGACAACACTGCCCCCTAGTGGTCGCCTGTTCAGATTCTCACTCGTCCAGGTTATGTTCATCTCGAAGGTGCTTCTCTGTGGCAACTGGGTTTGCAATGGCTTTTTGTCCTTGAGGTTGAACAGATGCAGTTGTTCCGAAAGGTGGAAGATCTTTAAGAACTAAGTCCAGTTGAGACAGAGAAGAAGCTTTCGAACCCCTGGTGAAAATCAAACACGGCACTGAGCTCATCTCATCACAGGCATTAAAACTAAGAACAGAATGCTTTTGTTTGACCTAATTACTGAACACCTGTTTGAAAAAAAATGCTGAACAAGAACATGAAAGAGTGCAGGAGGTTAGTCTCACTCAACAAATGTGAAATAGTATTGAATTACAGTCTTCTCTAATGGCAGTGTGTCAATAAACTGCCTTTTATGTGCAAGACATTTCTGTGCCACTTTGTCCTGGCATTAAAATGTACTATCACAGTAATTACAGTTACAACAAAGTATTAATTATGCCAACGTCCTTGTGTTTACAAAGGTTTATATCCTGTTAACTGAGAGTTCTCTAAATTCCTTTTTATTCAGGGCTGGTCTGCGAATCACCAACGGTCTTCTCTGAGAACTCTCCTCTCCACATGCACACCATTAGTGTTGGCTAAGGAACAGATGGGAGTTGAGCTCTTGCTCAGGGGTACGTCAGCGGTGGTAATGAGTAAGCGCCAAGCACTGCTTCCTCCATACAGTACACCCCCACAGGGTTTCAGTCACAAACCTGCCTCTCTCACCTTTAGGCCACCGATGACCCAATTTAATGAAATCGGAAAGAGATAGGCTGTATATATAAATTCTCGCCCACGTACCCTTAAGGTCCAGGTTCTTGGCTCCGGTGGTTGTCTGCGTGGTGATTTTGGTATCAATCTTGACAGTGTGGAGGTTGTTGGTGTCCCGGGAGATTATGACACTGTGCCAATGGTTGTCGTTCAGGGGTCTGTTGGAGTTGCCTTTGATCAAATGGGCTCCATTCCCCAGGTCAGACACATAGTGCAGGTAGCTGGAAACAGATATTGCACAAACAGCATGAAAACATGAAGCGTTGGGCAGAAAAAGATGAAAGACTTATAAAAGACACAAGATTTGCTATAATCCAAAAATAGACACCTATACTTGTATATTTATGGAGTAATTACATATTTATCGACAGATCTTGTTACAAACCTTGAATACACCACAAAGTGCCAAACAAACCCGAAAAACAACCACCACGATTAATAACCAATTAAGTAGAAAAGTATAATTAACCTTTGGAAACTAGAGCAAGAACGCGCATGTTTCCTGGCTGCGTCTTCAAATGTGCAGATACGAGTGTATCTCAAAATGCAGCTGTGCGAAAAAGGAGCTAAATAATTGGCAGGTTGCGCAGTGAACAAAAGGTTGTGGGCTGTGCTGAACAAATTGGCCCTAAATTCTTTGGTTTAAAGGCAATTTGTGATTTCTATGCTCCTTTGAATTAAAATGTATGCCTTTAATGTTTAGCGCACTGAATAATGACTTAACTCCAGGCATTAGTTAAAAGAAGGTCATTCTATAGCTTCATTTCAGCACTAAGTAATGTCCCCTGCGCCACATTCCCTTTCATTGAGTTGTGCCTTCACAAAGATTAAAAAGAACAGCAATAGCCGACAGCTCTTTCAGTAAATATTTTGGCAGAGGGGTGATAAGAAAAGAATTTAAGTTCCCACAGTAGCGGCATAAAAAAGTCAAAAGCATTATATTGTGTTTGGAGGCTGTCATGTGGAGTAGCAGCATGTGAAGAGCAGCATTATTGAATTCATAATCCATTTATACGGACACTTTCACAAAAATAAACACCTTGCTACAGCAGTTTAAAACTGATTCAACACAGTTTAAAGCTTCTCTGCTTTCTATATTTGGTGGTCGTATCATCTAGTGGCGGCCAGATCCACTTGTCAAGAGCTGAGTAGTATGTGCAGCATGAGCACTGACAGCTGCAACGGCCAAACAACAACACAAGTGCTGCCTACACCAAATCAAACTTCATCTACACTCTGGGAAACAGTAACAAACATGTGTGTCAGACTTCTCACAACAAGGAGTGGAGTTGTACACTTGAGCGTGCACAGCAATGACTGCTGCAGCAAATACAGAGACAGATCTACCAAGAAACACGTCAAAAATGCATGTGAGGTCCGTGTGGGCAGATCTGTGGATCCACAAGTGACACAAGACAGGGTTCGCTTACCCTTTGACCAGTTCCACCACAATGAAGTCATTTCCATCCCCGCTGTTAAAGAGGATGAGGCCGTCGGGGGAGGTGGTCTTGAACTGAAAGAAAAGGTGCATGAAGTAGTAGGCCTGCAGAGTGGTGAGCGTCACGTAGCTAGTGCGCGACTTGAAGGTGATTGGGTCGGCGATGATGTTCTTGAAGCCAATCATGGCGTTGAGCTCGCAGTAGTCGATGTCGCCGTTTTTACAGAGGTCGATGTAGGGCAGGCCGTTGAAGGAGAGGCTCTGGAGGTGGCCAATGAAGTTGGACGGCACCATGGACAGGAAGCGCTTCTCCGTCACGATGCCTGTCTCGATGTTATTGAACTCCAGCTGGGTGTGGTCACCTGCCATTTGACCTTTGACCCGGAGAAAGAGGACGATAGGTTACGCAACAAATCTCTACTTTGTTATTGTACATGAGATGAAGTGGTCTACACCAAATATAACACTAGTAAAATCATTCAATTTAAATATTTAGTTTTTTTTTAAGTAAGTACTATAATGACAAATATTAAAATAACAAACCTTTTAAATAAATTATGACGCATAATTAAATCACATTTTCTAAAGAGCAGCAGAGGATGAGACGTACCTTCCACAGGCGTCAGATCGTCCACAGTCAGTTTCAAACTCTTGCCCCTCCTGTATACACGTACTGTGTGCCACTCATTATCGTTCAGATTCTGACCCGCAAAAATAGTCTCTGGGCCTTTGCCTGCAGGACAGTCCAAACAACGGTTAACACACACGCACACTTCCAAACACACACACATAACAGAGAGGCTAAGGGACAGAATCAAAGAGGGGGAGGATCGAAGGGACGGCAGAGTGAACAAGTTAAGTAGTTTGACAGAGGCAGAAGACATTAAGGTAAACATAGTTAATGGACCATGAGAACACATCATTTTGACTTGCACTCGATGTACCGATCGCACCATTAGATATATGAAATATTATAAAGCACCATTTATGTCCAGCCAAGAGGAGGGAGGCAGTAATCACCAGTTCCATTATTACTATCAATACATGCTTGGTTTTAAATGTGTAGTGTCTGAGAGGCGTTTGTTAGGCAAGCTAACAAGGCACAGTTACATCCATCCTCATACAGTAGCTCCAGTAGCTACTGGTGTCTGCTGAGAATGCTCCCACTGCCATCACACCACATGGTGGCAGCAGATAACTAGCAACAGCCAAGGACAAGGCACTTAACTCAGCATCACTCTCCATCTTGTTTACCTAAGACAGTGCAAGCCAGCATTTGATTTCTCTCATGTCCACCTCACGAAATAAAATGGAAAAGCAATATAAAGGGAAGCGGCGAGCTTGGGGGAACCGAGAGCCACAGCCCAGGGCCATGCTTAGTCTCCTGTCCCCAGACATAGAGTCAAACAGCAGACAGGAAATACAGAATGTGATTTTAATCAGCAGCTTTTAAAATGTGGGAGTGAAAAAAACTAAAATGATATCAAACCTCTTAATCTTCCCTTTATCAACTCCTGTAACCACAATATTAATATTGCACGAAGAGCAGGTAGCTCACTGTGCTAAGAACCTTAAGTAGGAGTAATCAAACATGTGCAGATCTGTAGCAGAAGGTATCAGAAAAGATAATTTCCACGAT
Organism: Betta splendens; assembly: GCF_900634795.4. Classification (NCBI taxonomy): domain Eukaryota; kingdom Metazoa; phylum Chordata; class Actinopteri; order Anabantiformes; family Osphronemidae; genus Betta; species Betta splendens. The sequence goes on from NC_040895.2 coordinate 9,419,791, forward strand.
GCAAATTTGCATTTAAAATTCCAACACTGGTCCAATTGGGGCAACACATTATTTTTTCATGCAGCCTCTGTCTTCGAGCCTCTTTGAATTGCTACACAGCTCTGACGTTCTCCTGCTGCGCACATATAACCAAACAGGCCAATGAGGATTCACCACTGTGACGGTATTAAAATCCCCAGGCTCCGGATACCTTCCCCACAGTGGGGAGTATTGGGGTGGGAGCCCATTTATGGCTGCGCATTACCTCTTTCTCTACAATCTAGAGTACCCATGCAGTGTGTATGCAAATCTTAGGGTGGCAAAGTACTGGGACACACTCAATCTCAGAAGCACAGTTCTGCTTTGTAAGCACTAAACACCAGGGCAGGATTGAAACCAGACGACTGGAGAGGGATTAAAGAGGTGAGATATGAAATAATGGGATGGAGCTGGACTTGAAAGCATGCTTGATCTTTGCCTTCCATCATCCTGTCCTTGTTATTCTCCAAGGAGGAAAGAAAGGAAAGAGGGGGGGGAAAGAGGTCAATTGTATTAAACAGCACATCCCTGCAAAACATCCACTGCCATAGAGCCTGGTTTTATGCCACTAATGCAGTCTTTGGTCCAAACTGACAGCTGCTGGCCACATATTAAAATCCCCCAGTCCACTGTCTGCTGCGTCCAGCCATCTTTAGTGCCCTCACTGGCGGTGATCTATCTGCAGTGATGGATCTAGAGTGATCTCGCCCTGCCTCGTTGACTTTGGGCCCAAGGGAACAGTAGAGAAGTGTGGCACAGGGCACCAAGAGAAGATGTGATTATCCAGTCAATCAGCTCTGGCTGGCTAGATGACAGGCCAGATACTGGTGCTGCCTATCCTGACGCTGTGACTCACCCAGGTGGAGGAAAAATGAGACAGTCGCTGACCAAGCAGCAGGCCACGACAGCTGGATCTCAGTCAACACAGACATCGAGACGGGCGCACATGCCAGGGAGCGCTACCACACCAAGCCACCCGCATGTCCAATCACTGCCTTGCTAAGTGAAAGCTGCTGTGAATATTGTTTTAGCAAGCACAGGTTAAATCGTGCTAAAACAATGACAATCAACACTAATCAGCTGCATTGTTCCATGATCATTTTTTTGCCAAACTAACATACTGGTCAATACCGAACATTTATTTATTAGCAAAAACTGCATAATCGCATTGGTTTAACTACTACTACTACTAACTACTACTACTCGCTGGCTTTACAAGAAAGTCAATCAGCGATGTTGTAAGACTAGGAGATGTTCAATGTTTATATCCTTCTTTTAATTGAATGACTGCTACACAGGCAACTGAGCACAGCAGCTTGTATGCGAAAGAATTAATAATTGTATCCATAAACAATGACAATACTTCAGTATTACTACCATATAGCCTCTTTCATTTATGTATATACACAAACATATATCGTAGTTAATCAATCAATTAATCCCTCCACAAAACATTTGTTTAAAACTACAAAATGTTTTTGTTAAAAAATGTCTAAAACTAAAGTACAAAGGCCAGATTCCTCGGTAACACTACTACATAAATGTATACTTGAATATGACTGATAAACATCTAGCTCAGAATCACAGAATAAATCACAGTGCCGTCCCCTTCAATCATCCTCCCATTTCGAGGCAGGTGTAATAGCCATGTCAAGGAGCTCCTGCAGCTCTTTCACACTAAATAAGTCAAAAATGAGCGATTAATGTGTGGAAAAGATCAATTATGGCAGAAAAACGGCCCAAGAAGGTCAGAGGTAGGATATTCATGAAGCCTCTCATCACTGCATCCAAACTGAGATTATAATGCAGCTCACGCTAATGAATGAATAGAGAATAATCGCGGCAGACAAAAAGAGCCAATCTGTCACAAGATATTTTTAGTTATTATTTTTAGTGTTGTTGTCACTCAGAGCCTGTTAACAGTGTTTAAGTCGAAGTGGCAGTGTTTTCTTCAGACAGCTCCGGGCAGCCCCAGGGAGCCTAGGTCCTTAATTGACAGTGATGTGTTCTTTGAGTCAGTGCTGAAATTCTTCATCCACTGCGCTGACCGGAGCCGCGGCGCCTGACAAAACACATTAATTAACACAGGAAAAAAAAGGGGACAAAAATAACAAGGAGAAAAATTATAACCTAAAAAAGAAGTATTAAACGCTAGAACTGAAACGCACTGGCTTCAATTAAAGAACTTCAATTAAACATTTTGTTATGACCTAATTAGGTCTGGATTTATTAGAGAAAGACATATTCTTTATCACTATAAAACTATTTATTCTGCACAGGTGAATATTAATTTCCTATTTGTAGTGTTTATTATATGTTTACCATGCAAGCAGTGACTTAAATCCAAATAACCTAATGCTGCTTTATTCCCACAGCAGTAGTTGCTTGCTTATAAGCTGTCCATTTCTTAACAGTTCAAGCTTTCACAGTTTGCTCATAAACCAAAAATGACCTTTTTTAGGAATTGAAAGGGGGAATTAGAGCATAGAGCTCTCTATTTGCATAGACAAACAAGGGATGCAATCCAAGATGCATGAACAATGCTATTTAGCATTTAGAAAGGTGTAAAGAGGGGCTGGCTCACAGAAGCATGTCTGGAGGTCACATCGTGTGATTCTGTGTGGAGGCGTTTTCTTGTACAAGTCTCCGCTTTTCTCATCATGCTGTGACCTTCAATACAGTAACACTTCACACACAAGGAGATCCAACGCCTGGGTTTACAGAGAGAACAGTCTGTTCCTTAAAGCCAGTGTGTGTGACACTGGCCCTTTATTGTGGAGCTTAAACTGTCTCATTTCGGCTGGTATTTACAGACACTGAGACGGTGCCTGTCAGGAAGATGACTCCAGAAAAGTAATTATTAATTCATCGCTGTGGCAGAATAAAAAATGTTGGGGATATTTACCTCCCAAAATGTTGCAATGTAACCTCTTTGTTGAAACACACACACACACATACACAGCAGATACCACAACAAGATCTATTCTCTTTCCCTCCCTCTTCATCCCTTTCTTTCTGCTCTACGAGGCAGGTTAATGAGAATAATAAAATCACACTCTGTATTTCCTCTGTGTCTTCAATGGCCTCATCAATTTAGTGCTGGTGTGAAATACTGAAGTAGAAAGGAAACAAAAAATGTGAGGTGGAGACAGGCAAACCAAGCATGTCTAAAATATCGCCCGCTGCACTTCCAGAGCATGCGCTTAATATGAAGAGTAAAAAGGTTCGTTAATTAGAAACAACTCAATGTAGAATCACAAACGTCAGTTGTTAAAAAGAGCCTCCCTCCATTTCCTCTGCGCTACTCATTCCTCTGGCCAGACAATATACTCAACAAGAATTATACTTGAATATCATCTCAATATCATTATTTCAGTGCACTGATTGAATTCTCGTTGCTCTAGCTTAAGGATATTTGAATGTCAAGGCTGCAAAGAAAGAAATTGCAAACATGGCTAAGTAGCAACACATGATTTCTCCAGAAACAATAAGAATCAGAGAAGAAGAAGAAGAAAGGTGAACAGTAACTTACTGGATGAACAGTTAATCTTGATACAATCTAGATGGGGAAGAATAGATGAGAGATAAATTCATCTTTCAACGTTACAGCTGCAGACACCATTAAAACATACAGTCCACCTCTCTGGGGACACACACACGGACACTGTCCATCCTCTGATGCGCTCACCCATATGTTTATATAGAAAATGATCAAAACGAATATTTAGTGGTATGACACTATTTGTGTTTTTTTCAATTTTCTATACAGCGAAACTAAAATCTAGATATTACCACAGTAGCTGCAGGCTTACTTGTTTCTGTACATTATGAGCGCATCAGATCCTGGTCAGGGTCAGACAGGGCCAGACGGAAGGTCTCCACCTCTGTTTCTCTTTATCTCATCGGTCTGTCACTTTATTCACTACATTTGTGTGTTTTCATATTTCAACTTTTCTAAAGTGCAACACATGTGCAGCACAAAAACTTACTATATCTTTGTACTATGCTAGTGTAGGAAGCAAGAGTAGCAGTGATTACAACTTTTTAATTGCATTTACTTACAGTATGTACTGTCCATGTTCAATTATATGCACCTTACTGTATGTGCTTTTGTAGTAAATACTGTAGTTGTTTCACATTATTTAAACTGAGCTGTGAGACTTCCATGAGTGGTTTTGAATAATGCATATTAAATATGCTGTATATGTATATTTACTTATTAAAAAGTGGTATTAGAGTTACAATGCTTGTCTTGATCCTACCAATAAGTGCACAGCTCTGCCTTATCCACAGCCACTATTCCTTTTTTAACCTCTCCGTGTACTAAGGCTGAGCTCATGCCTCGTCTGAGAAAGGTGACCCAGTTCAACACCCCCTCTTCTCCTTCCTATTTGGCCCTGCCTGTCATGTGTTGTCAACCACAGCAGAAAAGTGGTCGCAAACAGCCAGAGACCAGCACTAGCCTGCCCTTACAGGAAATGCTCTGCTTTTTGTAGGGGAGACAAGCAAGACAGGCTCTCAGGACTGATGGCGAACTCAAAGGCTAAAACGCGGTAAAAGATAATTCCAAAGGAAACAAAACATGGCCTGTTCTTTTCACAGAAGGACGTTGGATTTGACTTGTCAGCCCGATCAACGTGTGGCGCTGTTGTCTTCCGTGGCGGGATGCATGCTTTCTTGCGGCCGTCGACAAACACAGACTGTCTGCTTTGTATGCACGACTAAGCCGCCCCGCTTAGGGAGCCCATTTCTGTTTAGCCAGTGGAAAGGAGAAATAGATGGCTATCATTTGTGCAGCACTGCTCTGTTTGAGAGCTATCAAACTTTTCACAGGCATCATTGGATTCTTTCCTGAGCAAATAAGCACATGGGCACACTCTTCCTCACATACAGAGCCATTCATTCTGTTTTCACTGTAGGCAGGCTGCAGAGGGCAGATGTCTGTGTCTGTGCTAATTTGTGACAGATCTACTGATTCATCTCTAAACATGCACTCCTCCGAGAAAAATCAAGGTGCGCAGGTGAACCGAGACACGTGTGCATGAGCAACTAAGGGTGCATTATGTTTAGTAACACCTCATTCTAAAACAAGAAGTCTTGTACACTAATCCTTGTCTACAGTATGTGACAGCAGACTCACGTATGGCTGTTAATGAAGTGGGCAGCGAGCATTTCCTACTGGGCAACAGCAACTGTGTGCTCTACTGGCAGTGAGCGGAGAGCCGCAGACTCTTGTCATTGAAAGTTTTCACACCATCTCTTTCTATTCGCAATATGTACTATAAAAGCAAGAAAACGTAGTGTGTTTGTATGTGTGTGGGTGTTTAAAGGAAAGCGAGAGAGGAGGAGAGAGACAGACAGACGGGTACTGTATGTGTGACAATGTGACAAAGTGTCATCAAGCTTCTTTTAGTTTCATCATCACGTGTCTTTGCACCTGCAGTCAGCGTATGACTGAGGCATTACCTAAGTTGACAGTCAGGCGGACGCGCCCGCTCTCCAGCTCCAGACGCAGGGAGTCAGCAGAGTCCCGGGATGTGGTGGCTATTAGGATGCCATAGGCTCGCTGCGAGCGGAAGCGCAGGGACACGTCCTCGGCCTCCGTGTGCATCACCACCGGCAGCTGGACCTTCATAAACTTGCTGCCATCGTAGCTGAGGATGGTCGCCTCTGCAGAGACACGGAGGAAAGAAACAATGAGTTTTGAAGTCAACCGATGGCTTGGCCTGTCAGCTGTGCAAAAATAACATCCAGTCCAGTGTTGTAGTTGCAGTGTTGACTTTTCCAATGAAGAGACAACTAACATGACAATGAAAAGGTTTAAATTGCAGTGAGGTGGAGGTCACTGTGGTAAGAGAGCCAATTATGTGCATTCTCATCCTACTGCTGTAGTACTACTGTAGCACTGATTTGTCATCCATTACCCAGCCCATTCACACAGGCATGACTAACCATGAAGCTGACAAACACAGGTATAACCACAGTCCTCCAGGAGCGTCGCAGTGCCGCTCAGATACTACATGTACAGTAGTTTGCAGGATCGTTAGGGACGACAGCTCACTGACAACCAAACTCATTCTGTCTGTCGATGAATGCAACAATTACTGTACAATACAATACGCAATCACCTCACAGAGCACACTGGCACTGTCAAAGCACTGTGATCATGCAGCCCCATGTACTGGAGCTGACAGTTCCCTAAAGTCTGGGTCCTGTGTTCTATGTGCCAATTAAGGCGGAAAAGTGGACCCCATCACAGAAAACAAGGGCTATGTACATGTTGGGAGTCTTGAATAAATCCTGGCAGACTGCCAAAGTGCTACTGAAAAGGAAATAGAGGTAAGTCTGTCAACTAACATAGAACAACCCACAAAACGCCTTTTATATTTGCTATGTAATAGCGGCAAACTAGAAAAAGACAAATTGGTATTGACTGAGGAAAAAACACAATCTGCGACAAAATTGTAACAGTCTGTGGACCTTGAATATTGAGCTCCTGCTCAGGGTGACTGCATTTACTCAAAGCATTAGGCAGCTGCCTGGAGAAATGCTGGGGAGATTGTTTAACCCTGGCAGGTTGTAACAGCGTTTCCGGTAGTGTAACTAAACCCTAACCTAATAACAAAGCCATTACTGCAGCTGCAGTGCTGATACAGATAGAAGACAAGCTGGATGGATGGAAGATGGAGAGGGGTGGGGGGTGATAGGGTACCAATGTACACGCGCCACCTCATCACCACTTCCTCGTGACACAGAGCCAATGTCACATCCATCCCCTGGGATGACTCCGTCACATTCCTCACCCAAATCCAATTTCTCCACGCCCTCCTGGGGTATGCTGCAGATGACAGGGGCATGTGACAAACGAGTTCTCACTGCTAAACTGTCTGCTTCCTGCCAGGCAGCTAAAGCAAAGAGCTGCAGATCCCAGGAAAAATACAACGAATGTTCCAGCTCCTAAAACTTGAAAATGTGTTTCACTGTTAGATGCGCTTGTAATTAGACCCAATGAGAGAATTGTTTTACTGTAGGCGCAGAAAACATTTGGCTTACTTGGAGCATGCATCATTACTACAGTATATTTTATAGTGTATGTGAATGAACAGAGAGTTGCATTGGGTTATTGTATTTCCGGAAAGTTGAGCTGTGAAGAAATCATTGTGATACAGCACCGTTTAAAGGAAATTAAAGATCTAACTGTACTGGTGAGGTGCTTTGAATGTGAATATAAAAAAAAGCATTTGCATTACATGCACTTTGAAACACCTTTTAAAAGTACATTTTGTCACATAAACAGAATTGACGTTTGCAAATAGCTGGACAAATGTAATCACAACTGCAGTAAATACTGCGTTTCATCCAAGATGTCACCTCTGCTGGAATTTAAAAAAATGAAGCCTTCTGAGATGCCATACCCAAAAGGTCCATATAGATATAAAAAATGGTGAATGACAAGTGAGGGAATCATTACCTAATGCAAAGTGAACACCTGTCAAAAATCCAATCCTGGAAGCCAAGTCAGTTTAATGGCACTTCTGTGTTTAATATCAAAATAAATTGAGAGGACTGAAGCTGGAGCATCTGTCTGCGCCAACCCAACAGGACGCTGTCAGGGGGGAGATGGAGCATACCGAACTAAACCAAGCATTCATTTACTGTCTTGTAAAGCACAAAACAACGTTGTTTTCGGATTTTCACGCCAAAACAAGGAGTGATTGTTGAACGGGGAGGGGCCGCCATCACAGACGAAACAAATCAGCCTGTGCTACTAACAAGAGGGACTAGCAGCGGTTGCAGGCAGGAACACAGTCTTCCTGTGTTCCCCGTCAAGGAGGAGGCGCTCAGGGGGAAGGGGGAGCTGTCAGCTGCGTCTCACCAGATTGCCATGTCCCACAGCATCAGGGTGCCAGGTACAATCCCATGCGAGTTTAAAAAAATATATCTTCAATGTAAATGAACAGAAAACATGAGTCTGGGATTTTCTAAATACACCAGACCTCATGATATGAAAACAATGTCCTCCCTAAGCAGATGCAAAGACAGTTTTCTCTGTTTGCGCCAACTTCACATCTGCTGCTCTGTGACCACACGGCAGCTCCAGTGGGGAATTCAAAATGAGAGCAAAGACGAAAACTGGATCAGTTAGTCCATTTAGAGCGGCGGAATGTGCAACTTCAGCTGGTGCTGTCAGGGACACGAGCGACAGCCAAGGTGGTAAAGGATTTAGTAGGCGCAAATTACGTTTTTCAGCCCATTGAGGCTATTAAAGCAGAATTACCACTTAGTTTAATGATTTACAAGTTAATCTTCAGTCTTCAGTCAGGCCTTTAGAAAACTATTATCAGAAGCTGTGGAAGCCAGTCATCAGACGTCCTGCGCAGCTTAAACATCTTCGACAAAGAGTGAAAGATTTACTCTGTGGTTTCCTCTGGATTTTGTAAGCAAATGGGATGATTTCCCTCCCGTCCAAATACACATTTAACATTTGCTTCTATCGGCTGTATTCACATGCTTAGAAACAATTTTCTGCACATGGCTTAAGGGCATGAGACAACCAGCTCTCTCTAATTCATAACTACAGTATATTCAAGTGTGTGTGAATGGTGACTAACACAGTGCGCTGTTAAAGGGCATGGCTAAAACATGTTTTAATGCTTAAACACAGACATATTCTCCTTTAAGGGCATTTTACAATTATGCAATAACATTATGCACCTCTTGGCTTTTGCTTCGGCCCAATGGCAAATGGCTTTATGCTCTGAAAAGCAATAAATGTGGTCAATTTACATAATGAATTTATATATTCCATTGCTGTGGTCTATGGATTATCGTCCACCTAAGTACTGTGGATACTGGATTATATATGTATATGCCTTCATGATGTTCATGATGTAGGGAGAACTACAGTATAGGCTTACAAATAAAGACTGTAAGTTCATAAAATCCCTCCTAAGCACACGTCAACAAGCTGTAAATGTGTCCAGCACGTGGTGGAGCCTGTGGTGGATGTATCTATGATTTTTTATGGACGTTCAGGAGCCATTTGTATTCATCGCAGGTATGTGCAGGTAAACATCCACCATCCAGAGCAGCCACTGTCCAAGTGAAATAATGCAGGTGCTGTCAGTGTGGGGATACAGCATGTCAGATCTCATTAGGGATTACGTGCCCGTGTTGCAGCACACCTACTTCACCATCTGGGACGCTGCCTTAGCCTCACGCCGCAAGACTAATATTTGGGCTAATTAGCAACTGGAGGAACAATAAGGGGAAGACATTTGGGATGCGAGGGGGGAAAATTGCTTTGTCTGCTTAATTAAAATCTCTCAAAATAGGCCGAATATCTCTACGGTTCTCTCCCGAAGCTCCACCTCCTGTTCCTTGCACTCATTGTCGTCCTCCTCCTCCTCCTCCGCCATATGCAGTAGCTGTATTTTGCCACCGGGTGGTACACCATGCATGGATAAGTGAGAGCCGGGCTAATTCTTTTGACAGCTTCTCGGCCTGCTGGTGCCTGCTTCATCCTACCAGCGCACAAGCAATCTGGAGCCATCAAAACAGCTGGCAGCGCGCCAGGGCCCATCCTCCACGCCACTGCTCCCACTCGCACTCTTGGTGGTGCCAGTCTCATACACAAGGGCACGAGCCGGACAGGGGTAGCTGAGATGCGAAAACACTGAGAGTGCGGGGATCATGGAGATGGAGACATTTGCAGCATCCAGTACTTTACAGTGAGGCTGATTGGAGCCGCCGTTCGGATTTTTGGATTTGAGAACGCTCTCTGGATAAGTAATTATCTTCCTGAGGTGAAACAATCTGCAGCCCATGCCCGTTCCTCCTCCCTCATGTACTATGCCCTAATTCCTGTCAACTGATTAGCTGGAATGAAAGTGCACGTGTGGTGAATCAGAGCGTTGCAGAATCAAGCCCCGATCAGAAGAGGCACCTTTTGTTGGCTTATTATTAAAGCAACTTTTTGTATTAGCTTCACCTAAATTTCTGTATCTGAACACTGACAGGGAACACAGTTCCACGGCATCCAGGTGCTCTCAGGCATCACCTGGTTTTAAGCAGCATGCATGACATTAAGACTCCAGCCAGACATACTGTACTCCACGCCCCAATCAACACGATTCAGTGTTTAGGCAAGACTATTTCATGAGGTGGATGACTTTAGCGCAGAGGAGAAGCAGAACCACACGCTGAGCTGACACATGTAACTGTGTGGGATGTGTTACATTCCATTCCCTTTAGTTTCTTTCCCCAGTGAAAGAACCTGTTCAGGCAGTCGCTCTTGTGCAGATGCATCATGCTGTGATAACAGTGTCACATGCCCGAGCTCTTTTTGACATTTGCCTTGATTATGCATATGCTAACAAATTCTTTTGCTCATTTGCTGATATACCCCAGTTAAGGTTTCATGATGAAACCGCAGCCATATTGCAGCAACATTAAAGCCCAAAGCTTGCAATACGTCTCAAAAGCCCATAAAATATACAGTATAAAGATATACTGTAAATAATGTATGCAATTGTCAAGACCTATTTTGGGTTCATTTCCATTATAAACTCACACTATGCTGTTGCTTCGCAAGGTAATACTACGAATGTCTTAACTGAACTATACTATACTTGTCCTATTTCTCTTATCTGGAGGTGAGAGCAATAAGTATTCTGTACCAGGTCTGTTCATGGGCGAGTGGTTTGATGAGCCAAATGCTTAGCAGAAGACAGCCAATTTACAGACTTGTGTGCAAGGAGAACGTGACCAGCAGCGTCTCAGTGGTGCATCACTAACCTGCCACTCAGCACAGCCTGCCAGTCAACACCCTGGCTCATTCTGTCTGCATCTTTCTGACTCTCCATCCTCACACGCACACGGGCTTCATTACCTGAAGCACTTTTAGTCTAGTGAGGCAGGAGCCATCAGTGGAGATACATAATAATGTAGCTGTTTTAGTGAGAGGTTGTGATTAGAGAACTACATCGTGCTGTTTTTGGGGTTTCTTTGATATGAACTGCTGCCCGCCTACGGTCCTATGATTTTATGTCAAGCTCAACAGACAATACATAATGAGTGTCACTGTGCAGCGCCATCAACACTTCACAGAGACACATCTGAATCCAGGCCATACAGAAAACGTGCCGCCAAACAGCCTGGAGTTGACAAAATCACTGTAGCCTGAAATCCTACCACGTTCACAGGAGCGTCCCAGGTATCCAGTCCCGGAGCAGTCGCACACGTAGCGGTTCCAGCCCTCTCTACAGATGCCACTGTTTTGGCAGGGGTTGCTCAAACACTGCTTTGGAGGTTCCTTCGAGCAAGATGGCTTGACCCCAGCAGCCTTCTGGACCTCTGCGAGGCGCCGGACATCCTTGCTCTGCCCGTCAATGAAGAGGTCCCGGATGCAGCCGACATAGCCGTAGTTGAGCAGTGCTGTCCACACCTCAGCGGGGAACACCAGACCCATTTTGTTCTCTGGCAGACCCCCGAGGTACAGATTGTCATCCAAGTCCAGAATCTCACTTTCGCCAGGGGCTGTGTAGGCAGTGCGGAACGTGTTGATAGAAATGGTACCTAAAAATAAGACACAGTAGGAAAAGTTTATCTTTTCTCTTCTGAACTACTATGAGGTGAGTCACCAGATGGAGAGATTATAACACCTATTCATAATAACTGTAAATGCCAAAAGAGACAATCTGCCCTGCAGAAACACAAACATGCAGGGATGAACCACTTAGAGATGGTTTGATGAAGAAATTAGCTTAATTAGTGTTTTCCATCTGGACAGGGTCAGGATTTTCTTCATTTGGAATGACTGATTAGTGTTGATAAGACACATTAATCACAGGACAGCTAGTCTATTAGTAGCCTAATCTAGGAATCCTGAGAGTATCTTCTCCACTTTCCTTGTATTTCCCATAATAAATCTTCTTTAGCTATATAATAGTGGTCATAAAAAAGGAAAGAAAAGAAAAGGGAAGTCATTGCCCCCTCTATCATTTGAGCCAACCACAGAAAAAAAACAAACATTGAAGCCATCCTTCTGAACTTGATTAACGGACTGCAGGCTGTTTTTTTCAGGCTGTCTCGCCTTCTTTTTGCCTCTCCAACACATAAACCTGCAATGAGAGTTTGTGTGTTTCCCCACCATGATTTATCACTCTCATTCAGGTTTAATTCTGGATCTAGAGCACGGTAAACAACAGCAGACATGACTGGACTGTAAAGCTGAGGAAAACGAAGGCCTCACTGCAGGACTCAGACCGGGTGATTAATTTGTATATGGATCTGTTACTCTCAGTGCAGGAGTCATTGTAGATCTTTAATTAATGGCGGCTGCCTCCAATGCCCACATGCCCGTCCAGTAATCTATACACCATGCTGCTCCGAATCTGCAGGAAAATAGTGGGCTAGGGCTGTTCAAAAAAAAAACTGCCATAAAGTCATCATTTGCATATTGAGTGGCAGATGCATGCCATGGCAGATATGAAGGACCTATTAGCTGATTGACTGAGCTAAATGGCAGAGTTGTAAGTTGCATGTGGAGAGAGAGCACAGCTTTGAAGCCTCTTTTTCAGTCAAAGTGTTTATGTTGGGAAACAAGCCTTAAGCCACACATGAATTTTCAACAGAGCTGCCTGGTACATTTTAGAGACACATTAGACATTAAATGGGGCCTTTCACATCTCATTACAGCTACCATTAGCATGCACCAATGTACATATCACAATTAATTACGCCATGTAATAAATACAGTACCTGTTTAAGAAACACAATTAAAAAATACAATTGTTTTGTACTAAACCTATGGACATTGCCACACTAGCAAAATATTGAAATAAATTATGTGCATACTGTAGTAATAATCGTATTTATATAGTACATGTTCTTTATTACCAAGGTGAATCAGCCTTCTTGGAAAAAGCACTTGAAAAAGACAGCTAAGGACCTTGTGCACAATGATTAACCTGGTCCCACTAACATGTTCCAGCTCTTTTCTCAGGGTCTTGGCCCCAGGCATCTGTTCCAGCACTTTCCTACCGCCACCCACTGCCCCGGCTCTATCCAGCCCCAGCTGCTGTGACTTCCAAGCTTTGCACACTTGGCAAGGGCCACCCGTCACGCAGCCAGAACAGCTCCCTTCAGGTTATAGCTAACGAGCTCACTACATCAAACTCATTAGCGAGGAAACTTTTCTCTGAGTAGAGCAGGTGCCTGGCTGACGAATGATCAGCGTGATACATCTACAGTCCGGTTATGTGCAAATGCACAGAAATTCACCAAGGCAGGAACTGTAGAGCAAAATAATATTAAATTCTGTAAGGAGCCTTAAGGCTCCACCACATCTAGTGGAATCAATGCTTCAGTCTTATTAAAGTCATAAACAGCAAACAAGGATGCCTTTAAGTATACAGTAAGCATGTCTGTCTAAATTGATGTAAGTGGGAGACAACAGAAGAATGTCAGCATCTCTCAGGCATCTGCTGAGAGTGTTCTGCTCACTTGTCACAGTCCTGTAAAAAAGTGTGTAAACACAGTCAAGCTATGTTAAGTCAGAAGGCACTATACAATCCCATGGGGACATGTGCCATCACCAGACTTGCAGCACGCGAAACATAACACACAGTGCAGGACTGACTATGTTTGGAACATTATTCACAGCCAAAAGGGGAAGGGGACGTGTCTGTGCAAATGCTACAGAGCATAAAAGAGGAGGAGATGGATACAGAACAAGATTGGAACATGGAGATAAAGATGTCTGGAAAGGAGATGAGGGAGGGATATATGATGACTGATAAGAAAACAGATGAGAGAACACAGCAGCGAATTGCATCCTAAGAAGCAAGTACAGAAAGTGCAGTATAGGAGAGTTGATCAAAATGATGAAATGAAGCAATAAATGAAGGTCAACACTCCAGGACACTCAACACAATCTGACCATATTTCTGTCTCTCTCACTTTCTCTGAAGCCCATAAGTGGTACTCCATCATCAAACCTGAAGGCAGGGGTCCAAATGACAGCTCAGATCTCTCACACACTTTCTGCATCAGCAGCCAGGCTCAGCTTGGCAAGATGTCCCCCTAACCCCACTCACACATCCCCAAAACATGTTAGACAGGGGATTACTACAATCCAGTTATGGCGATATAGCCAAATCTCTCTATGTGATTGGATTCTCTGTAGAGAGAGAAGCTTGTGAGTGGGCTGTGAGGAAGTGGGTTGTATATGTGCCCATATGTGTGTGTATGTTGAGACCTCTGCTTGCATCAACTTCCACACATACACACAGTATGTGCACAATATGCATGTCTGAAAGTCAAAGTGGTGCTGTGTGTTCCCAGATGTGAAGTGGAGGCGCGACGGTGCACAGCGCGCGTCTGACTCCAACCAGAGGCCGATGGCACTTCCAGCCCAGATCCCTCACTTAAAAGCAGCGTCTCTCAGCGTCTCTAATGCATTGAGGTTGAAAGACGCCGTCTTAGAGTAAGAGTCCATTTACAGGCTCGCTTCCTGCAGGAAGCGCTGGCTAAACTAAATAGGGCAAAAATCATTACCCGCCATTGTCGTGGCTGCAGGAAGTGTTGAAGAACCCGGCTGCAGATAATTATGTCTGGCTGTTGCGTTATACTTTTGTTCTGAGTGATGTGCTTGGTGGTGTGTATTAATAAAACATCTGCCACACAGGCAGAAAAGCAACCGCACCATATGTTTCATGAGCCACGCTCTCAGAAAAAGAAACTACCGAGTTTGTCTTGTGCTTAAAAATCCCCTAATTTGAACACATTTGCATATATGGTTTATGATAGCAGTGTGTAACAAATGTTATGTGTGGTCATTTAAACAATTATAATGATCTGACCTAATGTTATCAGCCCCTTTACGAAAAACATTTGTACTTAAATATGATTTCAAATTGTTTTAGTAGCTTTCAGAAATTATGTAATTCATGTAAAAATGCATTTGAAACTGCACATTTAGAAAAGCTAATTTAAACAGTTTTGAAATACCCGTGTGAAAATCTCCAGTTTAGTGCACCACTAAAAATATATTTATGCTCTGGGAATAAAAATCACATGAGGACTGCTAAGTACAAAAGAACTGCAAATATTCTAAAGCTTTCATTTAGATTAAGGTGCAGTGCACACATCACACAAGCACACAAACAATAGTGCCTGTTTACATTAATGGAAATCCTGACACGCAAGAGTTTAAATGTGGAAAGATTTGTAGAATTTACTGAAACTGAGAAAAACTTAAAAACTTTAAACACTGCTTCGGAGTACACTCTGTCTAGCGCTTTTGTTGTTGTTACCTAGTGTTGCATACAATTTATGTCCCTTTTACACTTCAGTCTGTTGGTGTTGATGGAACAGACTTGAAGAGACGAAGAAAAGTTATTCTGAAATGTCATTAGTGCAGAGCTCAGGACAGCGCTGTGCAGCAACTGTCTCAGTCTAGGGAGAGACCACCTCCTGTTTCCATGGAAACTTAGGCAGGGTAGACAGAGAGAACAGCGAGTGGAGAGAGCTCGACTAACAAAAAAGATGTTCAGTAAGTATGTCTTAGTGTGTGTCTACTTTACAAGTGAATGATGGGAAGTTATGAGACACAAGAGTTTTTGTATGATTACATTATGAATCCACTCAGTGCTGAATATTTCTAATATAACAGCATTCATCAATATGAACCAGAGTATAAAAAAGAGAAATAACAACATGTAAACTGGCTCTACCCTTATTTTGACCATGCACATATCCCAATTTAGACTAAAAGTCTTGGGTGCTTTGGGGGTAATGAAACATTTAATCTAATTTCCACCTCTTGAGGTAGAGTGGAAAACATGGTCAAGGAGTATATCTAATTTGCAGCATGACATTGCAAGGCCTTGGCTCTGAGCACACACTAACAAATTGCTGCTTAGATAAGCAAATCAACAGGGACCAGGGCAGAGCAGCTCCAGGCGTACAGGACACCAGGGGTGAGGGGTCGCAGTTATTTTGTAGCAAATATATGTCTGGAATCACAATGTATGACACTGGGGCACTGTAGCACCATCAGAAGATAGGTTACTACCATCAAAGCATTTTAGAATATTGTAAATGGTTAGAAATGATTAGATCAGGCATTTTAAAGGTCACTTTGATTTAGTATCATAACAGATTCCTCCCTTTACTGAAAATTTTATTGTAGTAGTTTTTTATTGACGTTAATAATTCATATACTGTATATGGTGCACAGTAAAGCTTCTAGTCCAGGTACAGTATATACTGAAGGCTATGCTGTATCAACAGACTACTTCACCCTTCTGCAGCACATACAACAAATATTGACTTTAGGTATGTAGAGGTTGAGGCAACATGATATGTGAAGTACAGTATGTGCTGTCAAACAGTACAAGATGTTTACAGTTACCTGATCTGCCGTCTCGTTGGAAGTCCACATGGTACCAATCCCCGTCATTGACCTTCTTATTAACTGCCTTTGTCTTTGTCGTTCCCGAGCCCATATCCAGCAGCAGGTAGAGGTGTCCATCCAGCATCTCGATGGCAAAGAAATCCACCTTAAAAGTCTGCGGGCTTTTGGAATCCTTCGGCAGCTGCTTGGGCTTGCCGTGGCTGAAGAGGAGAAGGCCGTTGGGCTCTGTGGTGCGGAAGTCAAAGGAGATGGAGCCGGTCTTCTTAGCATTCCACTTGTTGAGGATGATAAAAGACTCTGGCGTTTCAAATGTGATGGGGTCCAGTGTGGCCACATTCTCGCACTTAAAGGCCACGGTGCCATGGATTTTCATCTTGGGATCGCCTTCTCTTGCCAACCTGGACAGCTCAAGTCTTACATCGTTGTTTTTGTACACAACCTAAATTGAGAGTAGAGAAAGGAAGTCAATTCAACACTTGTATATCGAGCATTTTAATCCATTATATTTATCTATTTCATATTATATATGTTAATAAACCAGTGGATAAAGTTGTATAGGTAATATGGGGAGTCTTCTCAAATAGGTTAGGTTTTAGGTTTTAACTATGCCAGCGTGCTCACACCCAGCTATGCGTGCCTGCAAGTCTTGTTTTCATGCGTTCCTGCTCTCAAAAATTAATGAGCTGAATATGAAAAACAGCAGTTGTACATGTGAAATGTCCCCCCTCAGGACAGTGCGTCATACGCAGAGTTCACACAGCTCAGCCCTCGGACATCTTTGTCACGCTGCACCTATGCGTGAGGAAATGTGTTTACATGACGCCAAATGTCACTCACATCACGCTGCTTTCGTTGCTCCCCATTTGAAGCCTTCACAACACATGCACAGTGCACTCTGCCTGCGTGAGGGATAAATAGCTGAGACGTCTCTGACCTTTAGCTCCATTGTCTGAATATAAAAGGTAATACTGATAAAGGCTGCATTGAAGGATGTTATCAGACAGCTCCTTGAGAACACACTGTATGTGAAATTATCTGGCGAGTAATAAATTCAATTGCCACCTTATATGCATAAAAAGGAGTTTCGAATCCACATTCTTTACTACAGTACATGTGTGTATGCAGAAAACCGTTTTAATTCTAGTGAATACTCTCACTCTGTACAGCAGGAGGCACTTGGCATAACTAAATAGGTGCATTAGTGATGTGACCTTTGAGGTGCCAAGTGCTGCAGAGCTACAGTAAGGTGCTACAGTAAGTGACAGACAGTAACATCATCTTACATATTAGCCATGGTTTAAATTCATTAGAATATGTGCTGTGCTACCATCCAGTGATTAATATGACCAGATGGTCATGGACATTTTAACATTCATTTGTCTGTCTTACTAGCTAACAGCATGGCTATGCTTTTTTTCTAAATGCTTAATGTGTTTTTAAATCAGTTTTATACACTATAGAAAAACACCACAAAAGCCTGAACTGTTGTTGGCAGCAATGCATGTAACTGTAGTCAAGCAGGAGTGCTACTGTAATTGGCAACACTCCTGTGAAAATCAGAGACGGCCATAACCTCGTCATTATCCAATCTCCATAATGGAAGAATATGTAGTGTAAGTGCAGCTGGTATAGCAGGGAGCCCTCAGTCTAGTGCCCATATAATTCCCATATAACAAAATAATTAACATGTTGGTCAAAGTCAGAATGTCAGTTTAAACAGTGTGTATACATAAAGTGTAAAATAATGTGCTCAATTAAGTCATTAATGAAAGTTATGAAAAAAATCTTCAGCACAGAGTTGAATCAATCAGTCAATATGGTGCCAGGCAGACAGATAAAAGAGAAAGTAACACAAGGGCAAGCTCCAGGGGCACAAGCAGTTTCAATAATGTCTCCACACTGCTCCAGCACTGCTGATTGGAAGATTATTATTATTATGCTTATTAAGTGACGGATAGCCTTATTAAGGTTGCAACATGCATATCAGTGTACATAGCAGTGTCTTGATGGTGAATCTGTATATAAGTGAAAAATATCACAAAATCCAGCACATCCCTCCTATTGTCTGTCTCGCTAAGTGTTCACCTAAAAAACGAGGACACTTCCAATGGGATTGCATTTTCATGGAGCATTATGTTTATCACTGAGTACGATCTACGATCTCTAGCTCATGCGAAGTACTGTATCTTGCAAATGCTTTCTGACCAACTGTGACAGGCTGCATTTGTCTGAAATAAAAATTGGAAAAAAGGCAATGACAGGCTTTAATTGTCACATTTCCATCTTTTCCTTAGTAAACATGCAGTACATTTTCAAAGTTGCTTTAAAGGCTTTATAGAAATAACAGTACTATCAGACTACCAGACTATCAGAAAGACCTGAGCAGGTGTAACGGTACAACCAAGAAACCCAAATCAATTCTTTACAGTCAAGACAAAGGGCACCTTTCACAGTCAAAGGAGCTTTGGTCTGAGCTACGACTTGTGCTGCACTAGTAGTACTGCACTAATTTGTCATCAAGCTAGGGCTGTGACAACTGAGCCATTACTGCACCACCGTTTGTTTTTGCCATCAGAACCAACAGGCAGGCTAAGACTGAAATCTACACAAGATACTGCAACAAGCTGGCTAAAGATGCTGTATTTAAACAGATGCTCTACCGTTGACAATGGCCTAACACAACAGCCGCAAACAGTGCTTTAAATGTATCAGTCGACTGACAGCTCTTGCAAATCACTTACAGTAACTGTGCTGCAAGACAAAGCTATACATATGTGGATGAATAGTACAGTATATCAGACAATGTGCTTACTGTGTGTGTGATATATGTACAGTATACAGTGTGTCTTGTATGCAGGTGCACTGAAGGGGATACAGTAGAAAAAGCATGTTTGCATGACATGTGAGGAAAAACAGTCATCGGCAAAGTGTAAAGAAAAAATACAGTAGGGTGAGCGTGTGGGAAGCAGGGCCTGCACGCAGAAATGGTGTTTACCTCCTTAAGGCAGCCCATGAAGTTGTTACTAACTGGAGAGCCAGGCAGGTCAGCTGTGCTAGGACTCCCTCCAACATAGAAAAAGTCATCAGAACCTAGCATGGTGTAGTCTTCTTGTGTATATCCTGTGGTGGTCAGAATCCCATCCACTGATATTGTTACCTAGACAACAAAGCACAGGGAAAGGAGATGCTCTACTCAAACAGCCTACAGTACATAGCATCGTGTTATTGCCTTTCCTTCTCGTCTTCAATAACAGACTTCCATATGGCTTTTTTCTGCAACCCATTTTCATGTCTGTTTCCATTGTCTTTTTTCTTGTTTTTGGTATTATTTTGTCCAGTTTGATTAGTAGGAAGACTGCAAACCTTCAAAGGAATGCTATTCTAGTTTGAGAGTTAGTAAAGTGCCCATACTGTTAGTGTTAGTATTGCCCCTACTGCAACTTAAAAGTACTTCAGCAGACACAAAAATGGTGTTAGTAAAATGTTATCTAGGTTAGTTTAACTCGTAATTCCATATTAGTAAGTCCAGCAGTTCTAAAGAAGAAATCAGAACGTGCCACTAGGTTAGAGAGGGAGCACATGCTAGGAAAAACACAATCACCTTTTTAGTATAGGACAATGACTGAGGAAAAGCGTGCACGCATTTGTCTTGTCTTTTTGCTTACAAGCTTACAAAAAGAGGACAATGCCCATATTGTTGACCGGGACACAGAATCTGTACTGTGACACCTGCCATAGTGTTGGATGCATGCAAAAGCTCATGGACACTGCAAAACCACACAGGGAAATAAGAAAGCACCAGAGAAGCACCGATGACAAACACAACTCAACTGTCACTTAAGTAGACGAATGGAGAGTTGGACATTTGCAACACATAGGCAAAGTGCATGCCATGCAAAGTGAATGGGGATACAACTGGCTGAGCCAAAGAGCATCAGGCCAGCCAGACAGGAGCGGGTCCTCGTTTTTAACCACAGCTTGATGCAAAAGGCTGGAAATGATGCTCCTGAAAAAGGTGAATCAAACAGAATTGGACAGGAAACAAGTGAAATAAAGAGGGTGAAACCAATGAATAAACCGAGAAATTAAAAAAGGACTCGAAAAGTAAGCAGAAGAGTACCAACCGCAATTTCCCTTTTTTTGTAAATGACGTCTACAGTAAAAAAGAAAGAAAAGAAACACACGGCAAACCCAAACTAAGAAACAATTAGAATGATATCTACCGAACAATGTAGTTTGTTTACCATAGCGTGTCCAATGCCTGAGTGCTTTGTGGAAAAGGGGGGAGAAAGGAAATTAAAAACTGTGAACAGAATAACGATTGTTACTCAAATAATATATGATGGTCAATACTGTTAGTACATCGTTAAACGGCAAAAACCATACTGGTTAGTAGAATGACACATTCCATGAATGATGTTAGTTAGTTTCCAAAGCATGTTAGTAACGGAGGAAAAAGGGCAAAATAAGTTTAACAAGAAAAAAGCAGACCAAGGAAATAACAAGAATGTGCCCCGAGAGGTGTCAGAGCTCAACCAGCGACTTCCTAAGTTCCTCATGGCATTTTTGCACCATGTAATCTACTGTATGTGACCAGACCGCTGAGCAGCAACAAAAACTCCCTTTCCCAAGTCCTGACAAAAGATTATGGTTGATAGACATTTGATGGTTTATTAGAAGGAATGCCTAAAGCACATCAGTTGACCCTGTTTCACAAAGTCCCTAGTTCAAGGCCATTCTAAAGAGCTTTGTTTCTCCTATTGGAGTTGCCATTTGTGTTGTTGGTTTTAGGCTTGAGACCAATCCAGTGTATCACACTTTCCGGCGCCCATACACTGTATACTGTACCTCCGTTTGGTCTTATTGATGAACTTTAGGATCACTTTACTGCAATGAGACAAAGCAAAGGAGACCCTGACACAAAATGAGGAGGATGGCAACTTGGATTCCCCCACAGAGCATGCACTCAGTATGCTTGGTAACCTTGGAAATTTGGAAGCCGTGAACGTTCAGGCTCTTTAAATCCATGGGCCAATAATTAATTTATCTTATGGCACAAGAGTGGCTTTAGTGCTGAGGTGAAGACAAACAGTTTCCATCAAGTGAGTCAGAACAAATCTAGAGATGTTTGTATGGCGCTGCCTTGTATCTTGTGTCGGTTTATAAACTACAGGTCCTCGGGTCCAAAAGCCCCTGCTTTACTGGCTGGAAAGCAGCCTCTAGACCAACTGCTGCCGTCAGCAACATTGAGGAGGGCACCAGCTGTCTTGATTTAGGAATGATTGCATTTGCCACAGCAGTAGAATTTCTTAGAATGATGCCAAAGATCAGCGTGTCGGTACCACTTATGGCAACCAGTACAGGGGTTGCTCTAAGACTGCAAGAAGTCGAGAGAGCTGTTACTTAAGAGACTCTTGGAACTAGAACAAAGTGAGCAAAATCTCCCCCTCAGTCCTCTCCCTGGGCTTGGTTTTACAGTAAATCTACAGTAGATTTCACTATTTCTGTCTAAATGTCGAAGTATTTGAAATGATGTATTATGTAGTTTTAAATACTTTTACTTTATTTATATGTGTTTCTGTAAATTGATTTTTATTTATTTATTTTTTGAATTTTTTCTGTGTTCACAAAATGACCATTTAGACCCTTTACCACAATCAATCATCTGTAACCCAATTTGATGGCCTGTTTCCACGGTGTTACTGTATAATACAAGAAATATTTGACAGATGGGGTTTTCTTCATTTTGAAACCTATAGAGAGTGAGATCCCAGATGCCATATCATTAGCACAGTCCTGAACCTGTGACCACTCAGGCCTTGGAGTAAATCCCTCTTGGTGTAAAGAACTCCCTGGGATGTGTGAGCCATAACACTTTGCGTACTGTAAATGTACAGTAAGCAGATGTCAGGACCCTGCTATGCACATACAGTAGCTTTTAGCAGGAATGGGGATGAATTGCCATGAACAGCCAGCTGTTTGTGCTGAAATCCTCTGAGCAGAGTGAGAGGCTTTCACAACCTGAATGTGCAGTTAAAGCCTCTGGACTGTGCTCAGGGGGCTTTAAGACTAATTTCACCTAGTAAAAAAGTGTAGTTGCTCTTTAGGGTTTGTAAATAATATATTTACAATGTCCACACATGCTAATAAGCAGACATTCAACTAAAATTAAGTTGTTGTTGGAGCATGAATCATTTGAATGTTGTTTTCTTTCCTCCTTAATAATTTTGATTCATGTCTAGATGTCCCTGTTCACTTGTGGTAATGTTTTATCTCCACCATAAGCCGCCATGATTAAATTTAGCAATCCAATTATGATGTCTGGAAACAAAGGAATATATTGTATGATGGAAATGATTTAAGTGCATTTGTTTTGATTAATTTACTAAGGCTCTGCTTCACCCACTGTACTGTTACCTGACGTAGATTCCTTGTTACTTTGACATCATGCCAATCATTGTCATTAAATTTCCCATTGACTGGCTCCACAAGAGCTTCAAAGGCTCCAGACCCCAAATTAATGACGAGTGAGACAGCCCCGTTTTTCAGCGCCAGGTTGACGTAATCAGCTGATTTGCCCGTGTGCAGCATCAGTCCATTCCTCTGAAGGGTTTTGAATGACAATGTGATTTCATCACTGCTGCTTTGAATTGGGTTCAAGGACAAGTCGTAGCAGAAGAACTCAGATCCTTTGAAGGTTGCGACATACTCTTCTTTTCCTGAGGAGACAAAGAAAGAGAAATGTGTTGCATTAATATCACAGCCTCTCGGGTGCCTGCTGGGAAGCTGTCAGGAAAAATGAGAAAGATTGTCTCAAAAATGCTGGATTGAGACTAAACACACTGAAAGTGCAGATATGAACCTACAGTAACGGACGGAAGTTTACAATAATGTAGGTGCTTCCGATGACCAGTTATTACCTGCTTCAACTGGAGAACACAGGTGTTGAGAGCTGCATTCATTTCTGATACATCAGATGAACAATTACACAAACTAGTAGACTATTTTTGGACTTCACCTCATTTACCTCACGTCAGGTAAAGTTCCACCTTGTATATGTTGAACATGTACCAAATCTTGACATGAATTAGTACTGTGCATTTCCTTTGTTTAATTTTCTACTTCTACTTACTTCATATTCTTTCTCTTATCTCAAGTTGTTGCATATCTGTCTTCCAGACAGGGAGACCACAGACACACAAAAACACACGCACGCACGCATGCACGCGCACACACACACACACTCTCATATTTCATTTCAGTCCTATTTCTTTTATAATCAAACATTGAAGCTAACCGAACATGGTGTGACTGGTAATAGAATAACTTCATTTGATCCAGCACCATATTCACACACAATCATTTTAAATAGGAAGACTATAAATTTAATAGGATATGAAAGCACACGATTATTACTATTGTACATGAAGAAAACACTTTGTGCCTATTGTGACACAAATTCCTGTCAGCAGGTAATTTAAAATTCTCAACAAACTACAATCACAGCCCAACAACGTGACCATTGAGCAACAGCAAACAACACAAAACCTACAAACTAAGAAAGACTACACACAGTTAGCGTTCATTTATTATCTGAACAGCTTTCCTGTAGGCTGTAGCTGATGTCACTGGGAAAGACATGGGGACACTGAACAGGTCGTCAGTGTATCACAGGGCTGACATACCTTTATTTGCAGGCAGTTTAGACTGCAATTACTCTAAAGTGTGTGACTATGGATTATGGCAGGCAATGGAGGGACGAGGAAGAAACCTGTGCTGAAACCTGAAGCCCCACACCAGGCTAAACACTGACTGAGACACCTTTCCCTATAACATAGCCATTAAAGCCACGGGCAAAACATAAAAGATAAACAGACCACAGCATTCAAATATTATAAATAGAGAGACATGAACATTCATATATATGTGCCAGACACACGCCCACTGCGAATAACATCAAGCTCTGGCTACGACGATGTAACAAATAGACGGGGCTGCTGTCCACAACAGTTTGTCACCTCATTGATTTCCCCTTAAAGGCACTATAGTACACCTCTGAGAAAAGGACATGGGGCCATAATTGAAGTTGACTGGATCTTACCACTCTTTGGTCATTCCCACCATGTCTGAGCCCCCTATCTGTGAAAATGAGAGACCTCTACCCTCTGCACTAAAGCCACCCATCCCTGCCTCACAAGCTTCATGACCACATAACAAATAGAGCCAATAGTCTGAGGTCATTCTCATCTCTCTCTCTCCTCACACCCATATCCCTGTACAGTTAATTCCCCTAACCAATGGAGAATGAATTGTGTGTGTATAGCAGGGGCATTGTTCAGAATTTACAACACTTGGGGCTCAGCCCAGAGGCAGTTTCTCCTTTGAGAATATTTTATATTCGAACACTGGCAGTGTGGTTCTCCCTGTGTAAACATATGTAGGTTTAAATGAACCAGAACAATTGAAGCATCTGCAGCGCTCTGCTGCGGTACACAAGTTCAACCAAGCATCTGTCATTTAAAACATGGATTAGAGTTTTACCTATTCATTATACGAATAGAAAAGTAACTATGCGTCCCGCTACCATGATAAAGACACAAGATGCATTTCTACCCTGATGCCAACTCTGCAAACGCATCTTGTCGAGCCTTAAGATATTTACCACGAAGCTCTCAACCTAGTCAAGTGCCAGACCAGGCAAACACTGAAGCCTCCATCTGGCCACCTCACAAGCACACAGCTGGCTCCTTTCAGCAGCCTTTCCATATCTGGATAATAACACCCTGTACGAAAACTTCCCTCTACGGCGATGCTGTGGAAGCACACACCCGGCGTAGCTCATTAGTTTGCATAGTCTCTACCATTGTTTTTGAAAGCATAGCTCTAATTAGAGTGCTCTCGGCCACCAAACATGCAACGCTCGTAACATTTTTAAGCAGTATTTACAAATCTGTAACCCTGACTTTTTCTAAACCAAGATCTTATATGAACAATAGAAGAAGATGGTACTGTACAGTATGCATGCTTTACGTGCCTACTTTAATAATCTACAGCAGTTCAGTCTTAATACCAGCCTACGACTACTTCCAGATGCAGCAGGTGTGAAGTCCGAATGTGACGGCTAAAAGTTATGCATCAACCGTAGACAGGCAAGTATTTCATTTGGAAAAACCTCCTGGCTTTTACTCTCTACTACTGTACCTTATTTTCAGCTCATGTATTTTTTATCAGCGGAATTCTGTTCTGGGAGTGGCCACTGTTGAGTCACTCCAGCCAGTAAGGCAACGAGGGCAGTACAAAAAGGCGATGGAGAATATACCTGTGTGTGTGACTGTGCATCGAACTGCTAATAATGCCTATAACCTCCGGGCCCCAGCAGGGGTGTGTGTGTAGGGGGGGCGTAGTATGCTACTCTACATCAGTAAATAGCCTATAGACAGACAAGTGACAGCAAGAGCAGTGGTGGTTTCTTCACCCTTCTCCTCTCACTATTTTCCCTTCACGAGGACACGTCACATGCAGCCATCTCCAGAAACAGAGTTAGGAAGTAGCTGCTGTAGCAAAGAAACACAGTGGATCAGTCAGTGGCTAATAGGCCTAATAATACCGAGCTTAAATTCTAAAGATAAATTAACTGCAGTAGCCTTGTAGGACAGTCTACTGCCTATGAGTGCATGCAGGGTGTAGAAGCGTGTGAATACTCTAAACCCAAGGTGTTCTGTATTTAATCTGTGGTGTATATTCAGCATAAGCTTGTTACTTGTGAGGCAGTGGCAGAAAGTGAGGATGTAAGCACGAAATATATACTGTATAAGAAAATTAATATATAACTGCTAAAACCTGCATCCTAATGCCTCGGCTTTAATGTCACATGAAATGTTGCCGTTGCTAAAATGACACTATGACATATTTATTTTTTTTTTACTCAAATTACATGTGACAGTGACTGGCAGCCCCCTCTACCAGCGCACACCTTATATTAAAGCTGACTCCCAACGCGGCCACAGCCCACCCACGAAGAACTGAACACGTTCTTAAAGCAAAGCCAGACATTTTTGACGATTATCCCCTTTACATTTGCTTAAAGGGATAATATTTTCCACCTGAATTCCCATCATTGGACAGACAACTATATATATATATATATATATATATATATATATATATATATATATATATATATATATATATATATATGCAAAGAGTCCTGAGTATTTTGTGGATCCATTGCGTAAGCCTTAAACGGATGGCCATAGCAACAAGTCCTGAGCAGTATAAGTCTGTGTACACTTATTTCAGACAGTAAACCTGCAGACGTCATATTTAGCCACCAAAGTGTCAAATGTGTCATTTTCTCTGGAAAAAAAAAGCTGCTTGATCTTAAATAAGACGACTAGTTGTCATTGTGTTCTACTAGGTATTTAGACGTGTTCCACTCGTCTCTACAGGCGATCCTAGTGTGTGGAGTAAATCAAACTACAGCGAGCTACCAGCACCTCAATGCCCTTGAGTCATGACACTGAATGAGAACATGGAGAAGAGCCACCTCCTTTTTTTTCAAAGGACAGAAAAAGACACGGAGTGAGTGAAGGTGTAGCTCTGAGGGAAAGGCCAGAAATAGACACAGGTAAAAAACTTGTCACAGTCTGTTGTTCTGACTCATTCAAACTCCATTTTCAAACGAAAACAGGATATCTGCTTCTTTACAACCAACCAGTTTAAACCTGGTTTAACTTTTACTGGTACTGGTAGAAGAATGTCTTTTAAACAGCTTGTGATCAATGAGCACTACTGTATATGAAGCATATCTGAGCTTGTGAATATGGGGACGTCCTCTCCGTCACATAAACAAGCGTTAATCAATAGCATGGGTTAGTGCCAGTGAGGAGTATTCTCTATAGTCACACTGTATTCACGGCTGTGGTGCAGAACAAACTGCCCATATTGATGGAGGTAATACAATTATTCGCCACTCAAATTAAATTAGTGTCACAAAGAATCAAAGTAGTATGAGGCTGCATGTGGGCTCTGCCTACCTCGCCACAAAAACAGGAGACGCAGCATAACAGTCTAAAAGGAGCCTTTTAGTGTCACTTAACAGGAGCCGAGCAGGTAGAGCCTCGTTTCCTGTACGACGGAGAACTGAGCGGGTTCCGGCAGAAGCCCGTCGCACGTAGAACAGCAGCAGCAGCAACAGCAGCGTGTGACCGGGCGTCCAGGAGGCTCCTCGTCCTCGTCATGAAGACGCCCTGACACTAATCTGGCTTCTGCTACGCCGCAGCTTCTCCATGAATTAGCATGCGCCTGTCAGCATCAAGCCGGAACGCGACGGACTCGGCAGTTCGCGAGGAAAATCACCTTTAAGAACCTGGAGGGGCTTCGATTTTTGCCCGCCGATGTTCCAACTGGGATTTATTTGACCCGACGAACGTAACGACTGTAACAAAAGGTCAGGGCGAGCCGGAAAAAAAGAAAAGTCACGATGAAAAATGACAGGGATGCATCAATATTTATCAGCTCACATATAAACATACTGTAGTCGGGTGTCGGCGCAGGCCCAGGCGTCGATGACGCACAAGAAGCAGAACCTGTGGCTATTTTAAGAGGCTGGACTGGGGCGCCTCGCAGGCATTGCTAAAACAGACTGTAATTACGTTGCTCGTCTTCAGCGGCGTTGTCTTCTCCGTGACAGCCCCCGGCGTGAACCGCGACCGCGGCGCCCGGCTCGACATCGCCGTTCCCCTGTCACGCGGCTCACGCACGCCCACCTTCCAAGCGCCACTAGAAATACCCATAACAAGCTGCGGCAAAGAGGCCGCGTTGTGCTGGGCTCACTTCTCCTTGGTTCAGAGGGAGTTTACGGCGCTCGACGGGCAGAAAAAGCGAGATGCACTTTCAAAGTAGCACCTGTGGATCTCTTTTAAGACCAGGTGCTCCATAAATAACTCCGGACCATAAATAAATGGAAACCAAAGTCGCTTAATCATCTGTGGCGCCGCTCGGTGACTGACAGTGGATTTCACCCTCCTCCCATTCACTCGCTGGTGCCTTGTTTGACTGGCAGCCTATTAACATGATACAGAAGTTAGTGTCTGGCAGCCAATTAAAGTGATAGAAAGTTGGCGTCATGAAACCCGCTAAGCCTCTTATGTTATGACAGAGAGACGTGTGTGTGTGTGTGCGTGCGTGCGCGTGCGTGCGTGCGTGCGTGTGTGTGTGTGTGAAGTACTGCATTCTTTGAGAACATATTTTATTACGTGATCATCAAACCATTAGAACGCCTCGGGGCAAAGTGTAGGAGTGAGAGGAGAGCGTCTCCGCACTCTGATTGTGAGCTGGGCTCTCGTCTCACTGATTGCCTTTGCTCGCAACCCGCTTTTTGCAGGTTTTGAACACGTGCGATAGGAAATAAAGCCCTCGGAGCGGACCGCCGTTGTTCTGACAGGGCCGCGTAAACGATGCTCAGCTGAGCGCACGCGGGCATCAGGAGGCGGAGGGGTTCGATGCGTGTGGATGCCTGTGAGCTCCGTCAGGCTACACGCTGCGCCGGCGTAACGTACAGTGTCATTTAGATTCACAGTGTGAAAGGAGCCTCGCTGAGCTCTGAGAGAAGAACCCCCCCCCCGTCAGTCTGCAGAAACACTTAGTTCGTAGTAAATGTACTCATAATTGGCTTCATCATTCAGCTTGTCGTTAGGGTTGGAGGCACTCAAGTCATCGGAGGTGGGTGTGTTCGGCTAATAGCTTTAGTTCGTTGGCTTGACAGTTAGCATTGCAGTTAACAGGCCACTACACCTGCTAGCTTTACTCGACAGTTTAAAACGACAAATATTCAGCTGTCACACATTAGAAACACAGCTTTTGGTATTTAGAAAATTCAATACAGGTCTTAAACCGTTCATTTCTATTATTACATATCCTCCAAACCAACTAGCAATGTGTCAATACGCAAAGAAGTAAATGTAGCAACGTTAGCTAATTGCAGACATGCACTGGTACTGTAGATAAACACGGAGAGAAACATGGTTTCGGACTTACAGAGATTAAGAGATACCTGACAAGTTCGCAGTCACCGGCGGAGGATAAAAAATACAACTAACAAGGTTAACGAGAAGTTTTGCCGTCCTGCAACAAACTGCAACTAACAGTCGCTTTTGCAACCGGAAAGTGTCTCCCCCTGGTGGTGGAGAACCGCCACTTGGTTCCACCTTGAAAACTACATTGGCTTTAAACCATGAATAAAAAATGTATTGTTGTTCTAAATTATTTAGTTTCTTTGTTTTACTTTTATTTCATGTAATAAATACATAAAAAAATAAATAGGCATGTTTTTCTTGTGTTATAGGGAGCTATATTAGTATTACATTCTATACTTATCAAAGTTCCTACATCTCAAATCAGTGTATTTTGACAGTGTCATTTCATAATAGCCTATGTTTGGTCTTGTCAGCTTATCTCTTGTTATACATGTCATCTCCCATTGCTCAGTCAAGCCCAAAGCATCACAGGGACAGGATCACCACAGCGAGTGCAAGAAGGCAAAGACGTCTCCCGGCCAGATGCAGTAATACCACAGTAAGATGGCTCGTTAAATGATTTTCTTATTGCTCAGTGGGCCTCAGTTCTCTCTGTCAATATGTTCTGCATTAGCTTTGGACAACATAAAAATATATCGTTCAATAATACGACAATATAACTGTACAGGAAGTTAACAGGATAGCAATGATGATGTTTATGTTTCTATAACAGTGACATTTATCTGCATGACCTATAGTGTAGGCAGTTATGGTAGGTAGGAGGTAATACAGATAAATGTTTTCATGTCCTAAATGCAGCGCCTTCTTCCCTCTCTGCTCTGTGAAGGAACACAAATGTGTCATTTAGAAATATTATTGAATAGTTGCTCATAAATATTAGTCTAGTTTTGTCGACTGTTTCAGGAAACAGAGATGTTTACAGCGAATGATGGCAATGAATTTAAAATGAAGGTCAGAGGAAAAAACAGCTATTGAAACCCTATCAACCTCTCTCCTGTGATGATGTGATGCTTTCAAAAGGAAACATGATTGTAATTATAATTATCAAAAATCCAAATAATGATTCGGGGTTAGACGGTTATTGCAGCTGGAGCAAAGCAGCTAATAAAAATGCAATAAAACATAAAGGCGCTAAAAACGACTGGAGGAGTCATTTCAGCGTGCGTCTGCCGGATCACTCCCTCTAATTGGCAGGGTCTCAATCAGACGTGCGGGCGAACCTCCTGTGGGATCAGCTCCCACGGCAACACAAAACCACCTCATCCACAGCTGGAAGACGAAAACACACACAAACGCTGGAAGGTGAGCGTTACAGAGCGTCCGCATGGTGATTGCGAGGAAAATGGAAGAGGTCCTCTCACATACAGAGAGAAACCCAACAGCCAGTATGTATGTGGGATAAAAAAAGACAGGCATTTATAGTTTCATTTGTAGTTGGCAGCTATAGGCCGTTAAACAAGATGTTTTGGTCCACTCCAACAAGAAAAGTCCACAGAAAAACCTTGAGGGTGGATGAAAAGAGACAAGACACTGAAACTCTCAATAGGATGCGATGCGCAGGGCGAGGAGAGGCTAGAACTCGTGTACCCACACTGCACAAGAGTAGCTCAACATCCAAATAAAAGCCCAACTCCAAACCGAGCGGTAGATGCGCGTGAGCAGCCAGGGACACAGGCAAATAAACAGCGGGCGAGTAGACCTAGTTAACAGCACACTTCCAGCTGCAAGGCTCTCGGCTGCGCTCGGCCCATTACAGAATCACAACAGCATTACAGTGAAGAGGGAGTGGAACGTTCTGAATACTAATCTGCAAAGCCCGATCCATTCCTACAGACTAAATCCAGAGGATAATAACGTAAGGCTTCCAGAGGTGTGGGGATCAATATCCTCATCAAATGAGCGTGGGCGCTGAAATCAGCGTATAACAATGCCGCGCACGCGGCTAAAGAAGACTATTAACGTATTTAATAACTGTAGGAAATGGAATAAGCCCATTAGCGCTAATTTATCAGATGCACCAATGGTAATATTTGCTTAGTCTTCCCGTCTAGTGCTAATAAATCTCTGCTATGCATGTTAACAGGCTGCTCGCTTCGGATGTGCCGCTGTCAAGGTTGACAGCGCCGACCCGAGCTTCACGCTGCGAGCGCGCGCCAGGGGTTACCGTCCACGTGTGATTACCGGTGCACGGGCAGCGGTGTCTGTCTGTCTGACGGACTGACCGCCTGTAAGCGGGACGGGGCATTCGGCGCATGTCTAATTTGGGCCATACACCGGGAGACATGCCTCAGACGAGACGAGAGCGGAGCCGGGAGGCACCGAGGCGTGTCGCTGCGCGGAAATAATTCATGCGCTAATTATGGCGCTCCGGCGCGCGACGCCTGCGCCGGGGCCGCAGTCGTCCTCGCGGCTCTCGGCGCCGGGACCGGCTCCCCGTCCGGCGCAGCATGAATCCTTCATGAGAGAGACCCCCTCCCTCGTGTTTACCCCCCTCTGCCCAGACGACGCACACATCAGCTTAAGAATTAAGCTACACGGGTTCAGCGCGTCCTTGGACCGACTGTTTACGGCACAAGTGCGGAATTAGACCGCTATTATCTCACATTTGCATATTCCGACTAACTACTCGTTTAATTAATCTCTCAGTTAAAGACTTGAGTGGGCATTTATGCTAATAAACCCATAAAAGGTGTGCGCATGTGTACATTTATTTAGTATTTTATGTGACTTGAAAGAATTTAATTTTAAGCGAGGGCCAGAATGTAAATACTCATTTCTGTATCTGCCGTTCTGCGCCATCGACACAGAGGAGAAAATGTCAAAGGACTTTGTTCTGCCAGAGGTTTTGTGCTACATTGTGTGTCAGCTGCACTCAGACCGCCATAAAAGTGCAACTACTTAATCAGCTGTGGCAGATACACTTACTGCTGCGTTTTATGACCTGCCCGAGAATAAATACAGCGTCTCATTGGGAGAGCCGTCGCCATCCTTGTCGTAACCTTCGTATCCCACGGGACGAGAGCGTGATCGGCCCCGGCGCAGATCCCGTTTGGACCGAATTACAGCTGTCACGACGCCGGCGCCGAAGAAATGCCGCTTTCAGCCAAAGTTGTCTTTAACTTTGTTCGGGAGAAAGGAATTTTTTGAGTTCTGAACCCGGAATCTGAAACAAACATCACTGACGGGACTTGAAAAGCGGGTTCCTTCGACGTCTCGGTGGCAGCGACTTCCCAGGGTCTTCTCGTGGCACACGTGTACACGCTTGTTCTTGGAGTTCCAAAGTCAACACGATGACATCAGATTGCTCGTTCATGCCTTTCATGCTGCGACACTGGTGAAGTGGGTGGTCTGTCAGGACCGCTGCTTTCGGGTGCAGTGAGGTGAAGTTGAGATAAATGTACCCTGAGTCTGAATCCGAACCTACTCAGACCATGAAACTGGAACAAAGAGCCCTGCAGTTGGGTGTTTGGTGAGCGCAGCTTGCTTGTGTCTCACTTTTTTTTGGGGGGGGGGCCCTGCAGACCCTTCCTCGCATGGAGGGGCCACGCGTTCCTCCATAAGAACACCGGCGAGGCGGCGGCGCTCGCTCCTAACAGGTGACGGGGACTCACCGCTTTACGGCTCCGCTTCGAAAACAAACAGCGCTCTGGAGGCTCTAATTAAATCCAGCCGGGTAAAGGAAGAATAAATATATAGACTCATTAAATGGCCCTGCAAGGGAATGTGAAGCACGGGGCGCTCGCGCTATTGTTAATCCATTCCTCAGTTTTGCAGTGTGTTTAATCAGAGCAGTCCATCGCTCTAATCACATCGATGGCGCTGTCCTCGCCGAGGCCCGTCTCCCGTGGCCCTGCTTCCCTCTCCGTCACCGTGGCGACCGGGTGTGACTCCCCGCCTCCATCCACGGGGGTGGATTGTCCCGCGACAGAGATGCTGACCCACAGAGTGAAAATTACTCACTTTGTGTTGCTACTGTTTCAGCAGCAGCAGCAGCGCGGCCTTGGCTGACACCAGACCAAGGTCATTTCATAATGGGCTGTCCAGCTGCCACTCCGCTGTCAGCGGGCCTGAGTGATGAAGGGGAGCGCGGCCGGTGATGGTGACAGGAGTCAAGGCTACGGGAGCTTGATAAAGATCGGCCTCTATCGGGAGCAGGAAAAAAAAAACGAGCAGAGAGCGACGGACAGAAAAAAAAAGGATGATCCCGCATTTTGCCCGCGACGCTTTCAAGGCGGTGACAAGTAGAACGGCATCGTGGCCGGCGTCGGCCGCGCCGCAGGAATAAACGCATATGATCAGCAGGAGCCGCCGGCGCTGCTCGGCGGCGCCGCGAGGGGCATCGACTGTGGTGCCGCTCTTTTCTGTGGCCGTTGTCAATGCTGTCAGTCTCAGGCATTGATCAGTGGGGGTTCGCATCCGTCAGAGTGACTCATCCAACACTGATATGATGTTGTGGAGGCCGATCTGTTCTGTCCCCTGGGCTCAAGCGGATGGAACTCTAGCATCCAGTCTGTTTGTTTCTAAGGATCTCTGCTTTTAACATATTTGTCCACATGTACAATGTACTGTGTCTCTTCCTCTTTTGCAAAAACAATCATCATGAACTGTTTTTTTATTAATCTTTGGTTACTGTTTCCACTCTGAATTTGTAGTTTCTGTTTGCTCGTCTGCAGCGTTATCTTGGAAGAAACTCTGGACATAATGGGATTTCCTCATTGCAGCAGTTAAAAACAGCAGAGACTCAGTACGTACGCGGCCCGATTCCACTTCTTTCTGCAGAAACAAATAAATGTGCAACAGCTGACATGTGTACTGCCTGCAAAATACACATCCTGTAACATGTACACGTGCGTGTGAGTGCGTGTGTGTGTGTTTGTGTGTGTGTGTGTGCGTGCGTGTGTGTGTGTGTGTGTGTGTGGAAGGAAAGCAGTGTCTACAGTTTGCCACAATGAAAGCCTAGAAATGTAGGATTTAATTAAAGGAGCGGGGTTGACTTTTCTGTTCCTCTGATGTCCTCCAGAGACCAGTGGAACAGACCTAACAAGGGTCCCAGCGCTGCGTGCTGCGCTATGCTTATTTAAGAACTGCATAGGAGACAAAAAGGGACATTGGGCCGAGTCTGTTAATCACGTTAGCTCCGTTTTATAACTGAGGCGACTCGAGCCCACGAGTGTCCGGTGTGGGTTCCCCGTCGGGTTCATGCGGCACCGTGACGCCACGTCATTGACCCACACCACACGCTGATGAACGTCCTGGGTGAAGGCGGGTTCTGTGCACGGCGCCGTCTCCCGGGGCGACGGCGCCTTTTACCTGCAGGATCCGCAGCATCCAGCCACCTGCCATGGAAATCACGGCTGCTTCCGCCATATGTCTCCATGTTCAGCCAAGCCTCGCCGCTCTGTTCCGCCTTGGGCAAATGTCATTATGGGATGTCTGGGAGCGCTCTGCGCTGCTCATTAAGGCCATCAGCGCGGCACGTCACCATTCGTAATGTGCCGCCGGACGAGGAGACCGTTTAACAACTTCACACAAATGGCAGCTGTGCGAGTTATGCTGATGTTTCGGCGAGATGAGGCTCGCAAAGACAAACAGAGGATGCTGGGGATTCAAGGCGACGGGGAAAGATACTTCTTCCTTAACAAGGATCAGATGAAGAGTTTAGTCTTCGGCCCAGACTGCTTATTAAAGCCAGTTTTGAAAGTGTTGTACAGCAGTTGCTGTGTGTCAAACGGCCAGAGTAGGGGAGCGTTAGCAGGCTTATTCCTGTGTGACTGACTGAATGATAATCAGTTTCTAAAACGTCCCCTTCATACAGTACAGCAAGCTCATGCTGCTCATCGCTACCCTGCAGGATAATAACGCTCGCAGTCGAGGAACTGTGTGAATTCATTTAAAGGGTTACGTCTGATCAGCCTGTTAAGCGCCGGGTGGATCTGTATAACACACTGACTCGAATGCACGCGCCGCTTTGGCTGTTGAATAATAGTCCTAATCTGCCGTGTGACTGTACAGTACATGCAGCTAATTCACTGCTGGCACACTGATCTGGCTACACACACACACACACACACACACACACACACACACACACACACACACACACACACACACACACACACACACACACACACACACACACAGTTTAATAAGACAGGTTATTCACCAAAACACAAGACATCCTCCACCATCACACAGGCGCCAGTGTTCTGTTGCCAGGAGGCAGTGGCAGTTGTCCACTAACACGGTCAGCATGAAGCCAGATGGAGCTGAGCCACGGGGATCAAACGGAGGGTTCTGCTGCTGGAGGATTCCTGCCAGCTAATACCTAGCGCCCCCCTGACACTTCACCGCTCGCTGTACTCGAAGACGGAGGTGATTCTTATCTCCGCCGCCCGTCGTCTGCATTGTTTACTCACAGGAGCGCTCTCCTTCGCGTTGTCATGCGAGAAGCCCGATCTGTGGCCCGGCGGAGGAGCGGAGTTTAGCCCCGCTCGGCCCACTTCCAGTCCGGCGGGTCTGCGGACCTCAAGCCGGGCCGAGGGAGGAGAGGCCGGGGTCGCGTCACGCTGGGAGAATTTACACAGCGCACTCACGTATAGGAGAAATAGGAGGCTCCACTCGGCGTGGAGATAAATGTGTTGTTTTGTTGGAGTGACTGAACGGTTTAATAGTTAAAAGCGCGTGAGCGATGCATGTTGAAAAGCGCATTGATCCCTTCTCAATAAACCCGTGTCAGAGATGGATGAGATACAACGGTGAGCGATCGATGCAGTTAGTTATTTACTGGCTGGAGCTGTCAATAAAGCTGTGCATCCGAAGGCGCATTAGCCGCGCCGCGTTCCCACCACAGGAGGCTCCAGAATAAAGCACAAACTGTACATAATCACATTTGCGAGCGGCGTTTCATATATATCGGCTGTGCCGGAGCCGATGGATGCCAGGGTGTTTGAACGTGTCACGTCTCGTCTGGTTGTGGTGTATTATAACCCTCCAAACTGAACTTCTCCTCTTTGCAATTTCCAGTGTTTAGACCGGATGCTGGAAGGAAACTTTCTGCACTGAAATTGAACTTGAGCCAATTCAACAGTGTGGATGAGTGCACGCTGGAAAGGAGGTAGCTATTTTTTTTTTTTTTTTTTTTTTACAGACAATGACAAACAGTGAAAGTGTTGACTGTCTCTCTCCAGGAACCGGAGGCAAACAGCAGTAATCACAGAGGGGCACGATGGGCCGGCGCCGAGGCTTCACATCCCAGCGACCCGCACCCGCAGCCACCGGGCCCGCGGACCGCCGCCCTCATCTACCGCAACGCTTACCGAGATTAAAATAATACGCAGCTGGAGGCTGGGAGTCATTTGTAGGAGCTCTGCTCTCATTGCCGTCTCCTTGCAGGGCTTTTTTTTTTCCCGGTTTGGAAGCTGAGGCTGTCCCTCTCCCGCGACCCCAGGGTGGCAGTCTGTCAGAACGGACTGACACCAAACCAATGTCTAATGGCTCTTAAGCCATAAATATGGCCACAGAGCTGACAGCCTGGATCTACACTTCCCCATTATCTTGATTCATTCCACCACAAACGGAGTGACTCTGCAACATATTGTTGCCAACTTGAGGGGAGGTTTCGGAGGCATCTACTGACGTGCCCCCGTGAATCGGCCACCGGCTGAAGTCCATGCCCGTCCAATTAACGGCTGCAGGTCCGCTTGAGCGCTCGGCCGACACAGAGCCCCTGCTAATGGCCTCAGATAGACGATGAAGGAGAGGGAGGATTACAATAGCGATAATTGATCCACAGAGCCTTGCTTGCTGTACTGTACATGAACTGCCCTGCCTTCCCTGAGCTTTGTAAGCATTTCCAGCCGTGGTTAATTGAAATACGTGGTTCAAGCCTCGGCCAGTTCAGCCGCTCATCTCCTGCAAGAATGGAAATGCCTTCGCCGACAGCAAACAAGCGACGCGAGGGACATAAATATTTTACCCCCCCCCCCCCCCCCCCCCCCACCCCCCCCCCCCCACCCCCGGATGCACATCTAACACATTTGTGCCATATTTCAGCACACACTTGTGGAGATCAGGCGCGCAACCCGACAATTACGATCCGCAGAAACAAGGTTTGTTACTCTTTTAAAAATGCTCCAACCGTGCGCTGCCAGGTGAAAACATGAAACATTCAGACGTCTGAATCAAAGCAGGCCTTCGCTGACTGCTCGGCGCGGCCTCGTCTTGCATCCCACCTAAAAATGGAACAACCCGTTTAAAAGGGCTGTAATACAAAATTAGAAATTGGACTGGTTCCATAATAGCAACGCCACTGGTTTACATAAGAGCGACAGTGCTGTGTAGTAATGGCCTTTGCTGCGTGTAGCTATCTGTGAATCTCCCCCACTGCTTATTTACACAGCCGTGTCATTAGATTACACCACTGAAAGTGCAGCTTTAGCGAGTCAATCTTGCCATTGTGCGCGGCTGCTCATAAAACACAGGCTGCTGTGGCAGTGGTGGCCAATTACGCCGCAGATTAATGTTGTTGACGGAGAATTGCAATCGTACAAGGTAGTGGGTGCCCAAACTCTTCTCAATAAAAAAAAAAAAAATTTTAAAAAGCGCTGTGGTTTCGAGCCGGGGGGAGAAACTTCATCACAGCAGAGGCTCTATGACTATTGTGAAGGCAAAAGGAAGAAGAGAATAATTCCAAATAGTGAAAATGAGGCCCAGCTCCGTCTCATGACAAAAGTGCTTAAAAGTCAGCACTTATTAGTCAGTGTAATATAAATGGAAATGCTCCACAGGGGCTAGTGAAAGTATGATGGATATCTATATCCCTCCATCCATGCTTTGCCAGAAGCCCCAAGGTCACCAGTGTCAGCCATGGCCTCAGCTCCATCCATCCATCCATCCATTCATCCCTGCCCAGCTTTGCATGCAGACCGGTGCGGCAGCCCTGCAGAACACAGCTCATTGTCAGCAGAGGGCTGAAACAGAGCGGGGCTGACCTACAGCTGAAATACAGAACAGCACCGGCGAAGGCAAGCGTGGCGGCAAACGGCCGCCACGCCACCGCGGCACGTGCTGACATCATCAGACGAAGCCGGGGATTTCTAGACGAGGGCCTGAGGATCCTTCTGGCGGCTCAAACAAACAGCCGCGCCACCGGAGGGCTGCTGACGGGGTGAAATTGAACTGTAAAACAATGTGCCACACCTTGCGACCAGTGGCTATCTCATCGCACTACATCACACATGGTGACACCTCATCAGAGTGAAATACAACCGGCGCGTTTATACAGTAAATGCGGCCGAAAACTGCAACGCCTCCATAATTTATGAGGGCAGGTCTGCTAAAAAAAACACTGAGAAAAGATAAATATGTACTGTAGTCGATCCAATGTCTAGAATTTAATTTATTTTGTTGTATGTTGGTGTTGGGTTTTATAGCCCGTTTGCTGATGCGGAGGGAGAGCAGCTCCCTCAGAGCCCAGCATCTGCTCATATTCCCTCATAGCTTGTCACAGACCTCAATAGCAGATAGTAAATGAAGCCATAAATTTGATAGAAGTCCATAAACACAGCTTTTAAATTGGCACGCTGTTTTTCCTCGGCGCTGAATAATGATGGGGAGCGCCTTAACACTGGCGAGGCTCCGGGAGATTCCTTTTTGGCATTTATTTCCCAGTTTTCCCTCATATCATCAGTCTGCATCGCATCACTTCCTCGGCACGTTCAATAATTTCATAAAACGCCACGGCTGAGATGCAATCTCACACCGGAGCTTAGGAGGCGCGCGCCTGTGTGTGTGCGTGTGTCAGCACACTGGCTGAGCCTCAGCAGAGACCTTGTGAGACAAAATGGCTGCAATGAATAAAAGAGCGGTCGGGGGCTTATGGATATCGCTTGTAGACGAGCGTGATGGACAGACAGATGAACCCTCGCCAGCTGAGATAGGGAGCTGATTTGCACTTTGTATCCTTTCAATCCCTCGGTCTGCGGGGAGAATGTGCCGTCTCAGCGCGCCGCTGGCAGGAGGAGACGGGAGGGGGGAGGAGGAGGGGGCGGGGCGCCCGCTCACCCGCAGCACCCTCCAACGCGGTGCGTTCACGCTGTCGCTTCGATTGCAAACAGCTGATCGGCAACAATAACTCACCGGCTGTGATCGACGCCGAGGACGCGCTGTCCACTGGCGTCGCTGCGCGTGAGCCCACGCGCGTGCAGTCTTCTGCCGCTGGAGTCTAATTAATGGACCCAGTGATTAAAACAACACTTACTCACTGAGTTATTGTTGTGAAGTCAGTCTTCTGTTACATCCGAGGGAGAAGAACGAGTAACGCCAGATGTTTAGACGCCATGCTTTTTATGGGAACTGCTAATGGAGCAGGAAGTCTTGGCAGGACACGGCCGGTCAGTGTGACTTTGCAGTTTGAGGGGGGTTGTTTTTGCCTCTAGGATGTCTGTGAATCAGCATTGCAGAATATGCAACTTCTCTCTCTCTCTCTCTCTGCAATATCAGCCTAAAGTGCGCCCGGCGGAGTTTTTTCTCTGATGCAACTTGTTGACAAGCGTCTAATATTTCAGATTCTACATCTACGACGACTGCTCTGCATTTGGTGCAACTCGCCAGTTCCACAGTCGTAACATGCAATAAAACATTTTCACAAAATGCTTCGTGAGGAACGTTAACGATATCTGGTCTGTTGATCAGCGCTTTGTATTAAACATCAGCATCCATCAGTACAACTGATGGCATTCACATCCAGCTTTTGACTTGATGACCCTAAACACACGTACTGTACCCCCCCACCCCCACCCCCCGCTGACACGGCTGACTGATGGGGCGCTGTCAGGGAAAGTTAGCCAGAAGCAGACAAAGCCCACAAATACGTGTGTCATCACACTGAAGAGAAGCGGCTTCAGGAGGCAGAGACAAATACCAGGGAGCAAGTGCTGCGCATCCTTATTAATTAAGTGTATAATTAAGCTAATGCACTGGCAAAGCCGTTGAGATCTCAAGCCTTGTTTTCTGGCTCCAAACATGATTAAATGGTCAAATCGTTAATATTTTGCCCACTTCCTGTTTGGACTTTCCCGGACTCCATTTTGGATCTGTTTCCGACTGCCCGCATCTCTGAGTCACCTTTGTAATTACGCCTGTCACTTGAAATCCCGCCAGAGTCCCGGCCCCTGCAGAGTTAAGTAAAACACCAGCGATAGCCAAGTGCTAGAGGAGGGCAGTTCCATCTTTGAGTCACAATGAAGGCTAAACAAACTAATTAAAAAATATATATGTCTGGAAGCGTGCTGCGTTCAAGGGGAATGGGCTTGAGTTTAATGAGGGGCTTAACATCAGGAGACGTAGCTGGAGGCACCAACATGATGGCGCCCTGTGACAAAGCTCGTGTGACTGCTGCATCACCTTTGCTATTTAGGCTCGCGCCCATTCGCGTGCGAGCGAAGTAGAGAGAGAGAGAGAGAGAGAGAGAGAGAGAGAGAGAGAGAGAGAGAGAGAGAGAGAGAGAGAGAGAGAGAGCGAGAGAAAGAGAGAGAGAGAGAGAGAGAGCGAGAGCGAGAGTGAAAGAGAGAGAGAGAGAGAGAGAGCGAGAGAGAGAGTGAAAGAGAGAGCGAGAGAGAGAGAGAGAGTGAAAGAGAGAGAGAGAGAGAGAGAGAGAGAGCGCATCCATCCTGTGCCGAGGCCGGGCTGGATGCTTGGCTGCTCTAATCACACCGTGAAGCAGTCTCTAGGTGGCCGGTACATCAATCTGACGGGGCTCCTCGGGCAGCTGAGCGGAGACAGGGCCCCGCCGACTAGTGCCGTACCACGTGACTCATTACGCCGGCGGGCGGAGGGAGGCGCGCCGCTAAAGTGACACCTGAAGAGGAGAACGCGCGGAGGTCCCGCGGGTTCGTCCCTTTGTAACGGAACGGTTATTGCCGTTGTGTCCGTCAAGGTCGGCTTTGTCGGCGAACGCCACGTTGCCATGGTGTTGATGGAGCAGAGCGCGTGAAGAGCCGGCTGGCACGTGGCCAGAAGCTCAGACGAGTCTGACGACTGGAGCCACGCAGCTCAGATCGCTCCTTTACAAAGACGTGCATGCGACCGCTGAGCGTCTTATTCTGAGAGTTTGCTGTGGTTTGATCCTTTGTGGCTGAATTATTTAAATTCTATCATAAATCATTAAATACAATTCTAATCCAAAGAGATTCTGTTTGTAAATTTACAGTATTTAAACGCACCTTTCCCACGTTTGGGAAGACTTACAAGTAAAGTCATCTTTATAATAATTTTCAGGATAAGTCAGGTGGAAATTTGACACTCTCTGGATTTATGAACTGGACCTTTCACTTAAAACACATCTACAGTCAAAGTGCTGCTGGAAACGAAGTTGATCTTCATCGGAGATGACTTGAAGCCAGGATGAGAGTGAGGAAAATTCCTCTCTCATATGACAGATTTCACTATGGACTCAATTATTTAGAGCCTCTAGTACAGTATAAAATCTATGAGCCAAGCAGTGTGATATGATTCAATCCAGCAATATAATAAAGTCCCATTAGTTTGAGTTTACTTCAAATATGTTTTTGTCTCTGTTTCGAGAATCTTTCAGAGCAAATCAATCGGAAAGTCCAACAGAATGTGAAAGCGCTCTAGGACTCAGAGGGAGCTCAGTCTCCAGACATCAGGCGTCTGACGTCCTCCCTGGTCAGCGCATTACTTATTCAGCCGCCTCGCGACGACGCCTGCGCTTTGTCTCCGTCAGGCCGCGCGGCGCTGTTTGCTCAGCGTGACTCCGTTTCCAGAGCGGAGCAAACAGACTCTGGAGGGAACGGCTCATGATCACATCACATGCCGCCGCCGCCGCCGTCTGTCTGTCAAGATGAGAGAGTGGCACTACAAGTGCGCTACAAGAGGAGCTAAGTTGTGCTGTGATAAAAATAAAACACACACCTACGTGAGTGGAGTCATTCTCAGCGCCTGCATTTGATCCGTTCCACTATGTACTATTCTCTGACAAGTGTATGAAAACAAATCGCAACTTAAACAGTGTTTTAACAAAACTGTATTTTTTGTGGCGCGTGCTAATTAAATTATTGAATACGTTAAACATGAATAATGCAGAGATTTGGGAGTTGCCGTCTCTCACATCCGTCTCCTGAGGATATTGTGCCTGCACACACCTGCTGCTCTCCTCCGCGGCGCGTGTCACCTTCACGTGCTACACGGTCGTGGGTGGTCATCATGGATCGATGACAAGGTGATTCAAATGGTTAGGATGCCTGCGTAGTTTTAAAATACAGCATTGAGAGGGTCACCACCTGATTAACAGCATAGCTCCAAACATTACTCCTGCACTCAGAGCTAACCTGATGATTTGGAGTATTAAATTAAACAATTTTA
The DNA here is from genome assembly GCF_900634795.4 of Betta splendens. Classification (NCBI taxonomy): domain Eukaryota; kingdom Metazoa; phylum Chordata; class Actinopteri; order Anabantiformes; family Osphronemidae; genus Betta; species Betta splendens. The sequence goes on from NC_040895.2 coordinate 9,462,649, forward strand.
CCTATATATTATTTTCCTGTTATGATTTTGTCGCTTTTAATTTGAAGTTGTGCTCTTATTTTATAATAAAACATTTTTTGTAGATGTAACTTTTAATCTAGCTTTCTCCGTGTTATTAATCTTATGATTAATAACGCTTCACATCTTTCATTAAAATGTAAGTACTGTATGTGCTTTATTACCCTGCATCACACTGAAAGCTCACGACATATGACTTCAGTGATGATTGAATGGAATCTACCTTGACAGTCTCACCATGTCAATCAGCATCCGCTGACCCAGCTATCACTTTGGCCCTGTTTGTTTGGGGCGGGCGATTCTCTCAACTCAACTCAACTCTTTTCCTGCACCCGTTCGGGTTGTCCGGCGCCACGGAAAGCTGCTTCCAGCCAGGATCCTCCGTGCAGCAAATCTCAGGTCCTAACATTTTAGCATGAAATGTAAACCTGCCAAATTGCGTCAAGCATTTCCAGGGCGTTGTGACCCTGCGTGTCCCCGTTGAATTAGTGTTAGGCAAACGTCCATGGATGTATGAGTGAAGCCATTCGCAGGCTGTCCGTGCCCCACGGTGTCCTCCCGTGCAGGCTCCGGCCTTGGCCACGGTTACATCAGCAGCAGGCGAGGGTTTTTGCTGCAGTGCTTTTGTGTTTCTGCGGTTTGGGCACGATGCTGTCTATGAACACGAGCACCGCACACTGTAAGGGAATCTATTGTTCACTTAGTTGTCCTGAAGCCTCTAAATCCATCCTTTTTAGCCTCCTGTGAGTCAGCCTGCCTGTTGTTTTTCTGTTGAGTGCTTCATTTTCTCCCGCTCCTGCTGCCACTCCACCACGTCTCCATTGCGCTGCCTCGGCCTCGGATCTTGTGCAGCCCCTTGGCTTTGCTCTCCACCAGAGTTCAGTCACCAGTGTATTTACTTGCAAGGCGAGTTTGTGGGGCCTAAAACGCAACATGGGGTTTCCTGCCTCCATACAGTGTTTAGTATCATCGACTCACTACCCAGCCTGCATGCCTTGGGATGATTCTACAGTAACTGTGGAGGTCTGATACAGTACATGCTGGTAAATAATGTCTGTAAATGCTGGTCCCTGACCTGTAAAACTCTCTTGGTGTTTTTAACATTCTGCTCATTTGACGATATGATAACAATTTGTCTCCTTAAGCAGATCGTTAATAATTACTTAACCGTTATCCGTTCACTTTCTCCGCTCGACTACTTTAAAGGATGTAAATGGTCTAAAAATAGAATTATCTTATCAGGATACCGGGTTGTGCAGTCATTCACCAAGGTTGAACAAGATGAGAGGCTGCTTACAAGTAAAAGGGCCAAAAGGAAGCCAAGGCTCGTATTCATGGGCATTTTCTTCAACAGCACTGTTCACTGTGATGCGCATAGAAATGAAGATTCAAAGAGACCTTTAATGCATTCAGGTGTTTTTACCTTTCAGGCCTGTAAGCATGTCTAACCCATGCGGTCGTACAGACTAATGGAGTCATGCAGACAGCTCCTTATTGATGCTGTAGTAAAGGCAGCAAAATATCTCCATGTGTAAAGTGGGGGTTCAAAAAAAAGCACTAAGCAAAGTCCACCGTATTGGATTTCTCATACACAGGAGGGTGCCGGTAGGGAGCTTTTAAAACACAATGCCTAATGTCTAAGAGGCGAGGAACAAGCTGTCAATCACCGGAGTGTAAGGGCTGACATTTCTGAGAAGACAGACACTGTAGGAGCCTCACTGACTGCGTGTGAGCAATAAGATTCCCCGCTCGCTGTAGTGAAGGAGCAACCCCTGGCACCGTGTATTAGGCGGATATTAATTTTCCCCAGGGTGCTTATTAAAGACCTGAGTATTAATGATTCAATTCCCCATATTATGATCCTCAAGGACTCCTCTGCTTTCTGACTGGAGGAAGGGACGTGTGCCTGAGACACACATTACATTATATGCTCACTGATGGAAAGTCATTAACAGATCAATAACGTATAGATTTTTATAAGCACATCTAACAAGTGTTAAAAGATTCTAATAGCTGCTGAGAGAGGCACAGATTTTAGATCATCGTTGTTTTTGGTGGTGCGGCAAATGAGCATTACTGTCAAACTGGTGAACAAAACATTGTAATTCCCGGATGTCTCTTCCTTTCGTGCCTGACATCATACTGTATTCTCTATTTGATAAAGATGGGAGATTTAGCACATTTCAGGTTCCAGGGTTTCTCCACTTGCACAGCAGTTACATCGAGCCTGATTTTGAGTGATTAGACAGAACTGTCAGTCGCCTCTTGTAGCCATAGCACGAGTGGACGGCAGTGATTAATGACCTGCTTCCACAAACACGGGCTCTCGAGCTTCCTTGAGAGATCTCATTTGGATCCCAAATAAACCACGGCGCGCCGAGTGGCCCGCGCGCGACTGAGTCAATTAAATACTGGCAATAAAAGCAATATTTTAAACATTGTGTGTCTATCAATCACGCTAAATCAGCCGTCATCCCCGTGCTTCCTGGCAGCGGCCGCGGCTGATTGGGATGCAATTGACTAAGTGGATTGTCAGCACATGCCCCGCGCTGGCAAGGCCTAGTCTAAGTCATTAACACGCAACGAGCGCGGTGCAGCCCCAGGGCACCCTGCTCTCTGACAGTAATGCATTCTAATCTTGTCAGCCTATTGAGAGCTTCAGCTACATTACAGATAACAGGAGCGGAATCAAACGCTGCTGTCTGTCAACATCTCCGATCAATCAGGAGCTAAAAGTCTGTGGGGCGGCCGCGCACGCTAGGCTACTCGGGCCAATCACCAGAAAACCCAGATGCAGAATCCGACTCCGCGAGCTGATTGAGTCGGCTCAGAGAAATCAGGGCCGCCTCCTGCTGGCCGCAAACACATGCGATGTCCCGAAAGTGATTTCAATTAATGCCCTTCTTTTGCCAGTCAGTCCGAGCGCAGGGGGAAGCTGGTATATTTTATTCAGAGTGCAGTGTGCTAGTTCCAGGGGCCGGCGAGCGGAGCCGGGGGTTTATTTTGAGGGTTTGTGCATTATTCAGCGATCCGCATGGCACAGAATCAGCCAGTGTCTAGTTCACCTTCTCCTCCAGCACAATCCCTCCCAGTCCATTATAAAAGAATAGCACTGGAGTCCAGTCTTAATTAAAGTGAATGAGGGGGGATCCATTAGTACGGTAACGATTACTTCATTTAAATCAGCTCTAAGGGCTGGATGTTCAGTTGGATACTTTCAAGCATCTGATGCATCGCTTCATTATTAGAGGAACTGCCAAACATGGGCAATAAACGCGTGGCATCTTCGGTTTGCGCTTCCTGTCTACTTACGCAGCACAATGTGCATGCAAAGTGTTTCAGGTAAATTCCAGCCTGTCCTTTTTCCATCCCTTCACATTTCCAGTCATCCAATGCTACAGTATCCCTGCTTCCAATACTTCAGACCATTAAGTAGATTCATTATTCATAAGGAGATTATTACTTCGCCGCTTCACTTACCATAATTGTCCTGATATTTTTCCCTTTGATCCATAGATACAGGAAGTGCACGAGTGGGAGGATAAACATCATAAATAAATCAAACACGGATGTCAGTAACAGCAGGGGGCACGTCGTGCCCGTGTCCCACGCTGGACGATGCACAGGTCAGATTACACAGGAACCCTAAATGCACTATTTGTGTCACTGACAATACCAACATGCATAATGCCTGCTCTTCAACGTCAAACGGCATCAGCCTCCGTTTTGGGAGGAACCGAGTCAAACATCCTGTGCCGTCGCCTGTAATGAGACGACTGACAGTCCTGGGATCCGTCACGGAGAAGCCGGCCTGACCTCTTTCCACGCCCGATTAGGATTCACATCACGCACCGACCTGCCTTTGTTTCAGACGTTAGGTCTGCCGAAACATGACTTTTCTTAGAAACTACCCACTAAAAGCAGTTTGAAAGGCAACATGGCTGCTGCAGGATCACGGCGCTTTCTTACTCCATAATTCAACATCCAGGATTAAAGCGGAGCTGCGCTGATTGACCACATCAAAGTCTCTTTACAGGTCGACGGCATACGGTATGTGCAGCGTGTAGCCGGGTTTGGAGAGAGACGCTCTATGAGCTGAATGTGGATGTGCCACTGACGTCTCCAATGAGCTCCTTAGAAGGTGACGATGAATCAGTAAGAATCACGTTTGCAGATTCTCACCTCATTTACTGTGGGATCCATTTGCCTACAGGTGAGTTCAGATCAGACAAGCTCGACTTGATTCTTAAACAAACAAGACTCCTCTCTGGTTATTTCACCATCATCTCAGCATTTGCAACTAACTAGTCGCGTGTTTGCTTTTTTAATGATGTCTACAGTTTGTTTGTGCCGTTTCCAGCCTCAGTCCAACAGCTTTTCTACGCCGCGGTGTTCACGTGTGTGCTGATTCGCAGGAATAAACACAAATCCGTTCCTATCTGCAGTTTTGGTGGGAATGTGCTCATTTCCACCAACCTGTTTGTCAGGCAGAACAGGCGGAAGCGATGAACGTCTGGGCAGACGTTCACCAATTACGCCTCATTACATTTACGATCACGCTAAAGACATTAGCTCAAAAATAGATCTAAGACAAAATGGTCTGTGAGCTGAAATTAATTCTGCTTCCGTCTTAATGTGCAACAGTGAGACGCTGGATCAACAGAAGGGCTCCGTGAAACATCGCCACGGGATGGTTTACTCACTCTTATTCTACTTCATTTCCACCGCTTACATAGATGCAAATTTACTGCAAACATTTTATAAACTCCTTTTTAGTGCTACATAAAAGCTAAGAGAGGCGCAACAGCACGCGAGCACAATAGGCGTGCTTTGCGCAGAGAAAGGAGCACTTAGCAAACAAACCCCAAGGTATGAAAAGGGGAGGGAGGCGTCTCGGCGGAGCGAGCGCCCGTGTCTCCCCGGCTGCTCTGCTTGTCCATTTGGAAATGTCATCGGCTGCAGGACTCCCCAGGACGCCGGATAAAAGCTTCACTACAATGGTCTTCCCCATTTATTGGCTGAGCCGACCGAGTGATAGTGCTCTATTTTTGTGGCCGCGGAGCAGAGGTCTTTATCCGGGACTAACCCACGGCAGGGACACTGGTGGGGGCCGTCCTGGGGGAGGCGGCTCGGGAAGAGAGTGCAGAAGACCGTGTCACAGCAGACGGGAGAATTAGACGTGCAGAACTAGTGCTGCGCCTGCTTGATTGCGTTAAAACCCAGAGATTTAAAACTAATCAACCTCGCTCAGATCATCCCCACTTCAGCGTCACTGCTGCTCATTAGAGAAACACCTCCACAACACTGAGTAATGAGGAATCGCTCAAATCAAGCAGATCATAATCAATAACGGGTCTCCATATGCAGACCTCCAAGGAGACGCTTGACGATGTTAGACCAATGCTATAATTACGCTATTATGTAGCCGTGGCATTGATTTCGACATTCAACGCTACGTGTAGAGATGGATCTCATCTGGAGGTAAAAGCACCAGCACGTGCGCACGTAGCTCATTATGTGAACCCTCTCGGGGGACGGTCCCGGGATTGGATCCACCGGTGCCTCTGCCGCGGCGGGCGGATCACCAGGGAGGGAGGGGACGACGGGGATCGCAGGGAACAAACAGCGGCGCCAATCGAGACGCTCTCTGGATTACGGTGCATTCGGCGAACAGAGCGGAGACACTGTTTATGTCGCTCTCTCGCTGGAGAATCAAAGGGGGAGAGACGCTGGCTCAACGGGACGCGCGTTACACGCCTCATAGAACATGTCACCGAGTCTTCACTAATATAACACGAGGCAGGTTGTGTCGACAGAAGCAGGCGATGAACTCAGCACTGATTCACTGAAGTAACAGAGCCCCTTATGCTCAGGCTCTTCATTTCACATTACGGTTAGTATTTAAATATTGTCAGGGTGATTTATCCTGCACATGAAGCGACAGACCAGAGCTCACGTCATAAACTATGTTACAAGTGAGAATGGAATCCATTTGTGACCTTTATTGTGGGCAATCGATCTCACCAAACAGACAGCATATAGGAATGAAAATGCAAAGCGCTGGAGCGCGGAGTGCGGAGCGCATGCACAAATTGTCCCGGCAATAAATTCTGGTGGCACGAGGCCCGATGGCACCGGCGGCTCCCAGGGTCACCGTGATTACGGGCCGGCCCTCGTATATCCACGTTCCATAGGAGGCGCTCATTGCCGCCGCCGGAGCGGCTCCACCTGAGGACATCAGAGGATGCGGGCTGTCAGAAGGCCGGGCCTTTGAACGTGAAGGAGAAGAGGGTGGGATGCATCACGCTGTAAAATAAGAGGGAGGCAGGGCCGTCAGGAGCCCGGCCAAAGGAATAAAAAATGAAGTAAAAAGGAACACGTCGGCAGTGTCACAGCTCCCCAGTGGCATCCGGCACCGCTCCCCAGATGTGGGTCGCGGCGCTCGTGTCTCACGCGGAGCCCTGCAATCACACAGATGATAAAAAATCTAATCCATCTGTTGATACCGGCGCCACACGGCAACAGGCCACAGGCCGGCTTCGGGTCACGCAAGCAATCCACAGTCAAATCAGAGGACGCCCCAGTTTTACCATTGATGACAACACAAAGCAGCTGCGGCACCTCGGTGCCACGAGACGACACGAGGCTTTAAAGCCCGAGGAGGACGATGTTTTTTGATCCCCAGAGCTGGGTTTATGAGCTGTGTCTCTTTTATTGCTGCTGTATCTGGCTGCTAATGGCCGGACCTGGAATTTATGGAGTGGGAACTGACCTCCTGATACTTGGCCGAGGTTTTATGGGTCACTGATATAGGCTGCAGGTCATGAATTACTACCAAACAAGTCCATGTCCACGGCTTCGATACTCATCTAGAAACACACACACAAATAATTAAAATGGCCCAAATGCCTTGTTGTTTTCAGGGAAACTCTCCCCCACAGACACAACTTAATTCAGATCAATGGATGCGTCCTGAAGCTCAGTCATCTGAGAATAATATCAGAAAATATTACTACATTTTCTTTTTGCACATCTCTAATTCATGCACTAAATCTACACTTGGTTTAAAATAAAACACAGACCCTTCAATTGTTTTTTTTTAGCCTTTCAGAAATTCTGATATACAGTATTAAATAACATCTACTGATGCCAGTGGAACAGATGATTTAATATTCTTATTATCCAAACATCAAGGTCAGTAACAATTACACAAGCGCGTTCCTACCGACGCTGCAGCGACATGTGTACACGAAGCAGCAACAGCCTCTAGTAAAAGCGTAGCGAGCTTTTAAATTCCTGACGGACACGGCGTTTCCTGCGCCTCAATGCGAGCGCGCCACGCTATTAATTCTCGCGTCGGCGAGTCTCTGCTTCCCACAGGGAATATCGAGGTCTCAAAGAAGTGCCAGACGCTGTGACAAACATGCAAACGCCCAGAAATAGGCAGCGGCGGAGGTATACGAGCGTCCTTCCCTTTAAATTTAACCTCACGGCTCAACACTGTGGAGGCAGAACACACGTTTTTATTAATTGGACGTAATCTCATCAGTCCTCACACCTCGCCGACACGCTTCACAGCCGTCCCAGCGACGCTGGCTGCATTTCGCTCATCCCGTCTCCATTATCTCTCCTCCCCTCAGCCTCCTATACGCTCCCTGCATCCTGCGCATACAAGTGCTGTCACTTTCATTTGCACACAGCATGATTTATTTATACAAGTGTCTCTCCGGAGAATGAGCTGTTACTCTCTTCCTCCATCAGTAAATGCAATTTCGCCACAATATGGCCGCGGCAATTTGTCTTTATTTAAGCCCCTATTTGGCTCCTCAGCCACTTCAGCGTAGGTCATTCTCGTTCGTTCTGTCGAAAGCGGCCTTTAGGTTCCTCAACACCTCATTTGTCACATTTTACATGTAAACCAGAGGTTTCTGTACGTTATAATGCACGTCTTACTAGCGTACGGCTTCGTAAGGATCCCATCTGTGTGGTATCAACTTCTGTAGCCACTATAGTTACTAGTGCATAGGAAAAGGATGGAGGAGAGGCTTAATAAATAGGATCGAGTCAATAGTTTCAAATAAAGAGCAGATACGTGACTCACAAACGATCTGTAAGAGGAGCTGAGACTATAAATACATATAGGAAATCAGACAAAACTATGAGGCCAGTGTAGGCCCAGTTTTCTCCTACTAGGAACGAGGACCTGTGTTGTACAGGAAACATTAGGAAGTGGTTTCCTGGGCTCATGTGCTGACGATGTGCTGAGCTCTTCAGTGTGAATCCACTGGAGTATGTGCGGCGTGTGTAGGTGTGGCTGCGCTTCGACTGCGCTCTGACCCAGCAGTAGGAACCGGGCATCTGACTTGAGGCGCTGCAGCGCAGGACTAATTACAGCGAGGGTTGCTAGGCAACTGCAGCAGTTGGGGCCTTCGAGGTCCAGGGGTGGCCTGGTGGTCCAATCGGCACGCGTGGAGCCTGTGATGGATCTCCGCCTGCCCCCAGTGACCCCCCGGCCCTGTGACTTAGACAAGGCTCAGAGCTGGACGCAGCCTTCAACCCGTTGTGTAGAACAACACGACGAGTGGTTCAGATTCAAGCTTTAAGCCTGGTGTTTCGACAGCGCACCCATTTTTGCACGATGAGCTGCTCTCTGTTATGCTGCGGTTCCACATCACTGCATCCCTAAACTATCGCTTTCTATGACGGCACGGACACCTTCAACACATACAGTAGGCCCCCCCCCCGTTTCTTACTCACCGTCTTCTCCCCGGTGAGTTATGCTCCTCGAACAGGCTCACACAGCGGTCCCAAGACCTTCTCCTCATAATTACCACCCTTGTTGTTACCACAGGGATACCAACAGGCTAATTACTGAGAAATAATCACATGTTTGTCAAGACCCCTGCAATCGTAGACATGTAAACCGCGTGCTTCCTGTCAGATCGCCTCACGCGCCGCCCTCCTCCTCCACACGCGCTCGGAGGACCCGCAACTCCGCTAATCTCTGCAAATAAGTATTAAAGACTGCTCATCTTGACAAAGCTGTCGCATTTTCGGGGCATCCGCTGACACATGTTGCAAAAACACACCTGCGCACACTGAGGAAAAAGCAGGAAGCGGAGCAGTTTATCGCACGCGGGGTCGGTCTGGCTGCAGTCGGCCACTTTGTGTTTCCATGTGGGTGAAATGGACGAAGATGCTCTGGAGATATTATCTTCTAACAGATATCGCCCCCACACACACACACACACACACACACACACACACACACACACACACACACACACACACACACACACACACACACACACTGAAGTGCATCCTTGACCTTTATTTTGTAAAAAGCATATCACACACTGCCATGCACAATTAACAGAGTGGCTTTTCACACTTCCACCACTTGATGTGAGTGTGGCAGGATTAATTTCAATGACAGACTCTGAAAGCTTATGTTTAGCTGTAATTTAGCTGTGATTGTGTCGACAAAGCAACTTGAGCCTGAAAATAAACTACACACAATTACACACACGGCTGTAATTTTTAGACAGATATAATTATCTGACGATAACTTCTACACTAAGACCTTCACTGTGTAAAGAGACCTGCAGTATATGAAAAACGCTGCGTTTACATCATTCCTCTTCACCAATATTTACTCGGTTGGCTTTGGTCACTGACATCTCAGAAGCTGGAGGGAGTTCCCTGCTTCTCAAGATCCTACTAAAATAAAATATACTATACATCTGAGCCTATTGAGCAGTAGTGCTGTTACGTGTACTTACATGACTCATGTTTTCTTTCTGTACATCAGCCAACTTATTTCTCTGTATTTATGTTGTTCCTCTGGAAGGTCAAGTCATTAAAAGAGTCCAGGCAGCAGATTGATCACAGTCATGATTAGCATAAACACATACAACAAATCAACATGGTGGTCCTGTATTGTTCTTATGTGGGGGTTGTATTCTATTAATAAATCTGCATAACATCTCAGCAAGTAGTATTTTTCACAGGAGCTATTTCTACACACTGTACCACACATATGAATCATTAGGTAGTCATTTATTCATGGAGGCACTTATTGATAACAAGACGCAAAGTTATAACCATCAGAGGAGATGAACTGGACCCTACAGGACCCCACAGGACCCCACAGGACCTCACAGAACCCCACAGGACCCCACAAGACCCCACAGGACCCCACAGAACCCCACAGAACCCCACAGGACCCCACAGAACCCCACAGAACCAAACAGGACCCCACAGCGGCCCTGACCCCACAGCCATGACATCTAGTCCTCAGGAGCATAGCAGAGCATGTGGCCATGATTACGTTCACAGTGAGGTTAGATCTAAATGCAAATAAGCAGGATTGTAGTTAGTAACTGGTCTAATTCTCTCTAAACAGAGCCAGCGTGAGTTCTATGTCTAGACATGTCTAGACGACACTGCGTTTAGGCCTCCACCACTGACAAAGAGCACAACCGTAATCTGAGTGCACACAAAGCTGGAAGGTGTCAGTGAAAAGTCAGATGAGTCGATCCACTTCTTCTGACAAGAAAAAAAGAAATTGCTGAACGCTTCATTAAAATGATCAATGATACATTACCCAGCACAGTGGTGGAATCTAATTGACAATTAAGATTTCAAACCACATGTGAGTGGAACGGGGACAGGACGATGGCGGGCTCTAATGCAAAAGCATGTCTCCCGGCCGCTCGCTGGGTTGGAAGACGCGTCTCCACGGCGACAGGGCCACAGCCCCACACCCGCGACTGCTGCCTCCACCTACTGGAGCACTCAGCAGCGTGGGGAGGGTCCATTATTAAAGGATGGGCGCTGGCGACATTAAAAACTAGGACGAGCAGAAGCGAGTGGGTGCTAAAGACTGGTCCCCACTGTTGATCTGCCACTTCACCAAACGCTAGCGCCCCCCTTCCCTCGCCTCCTCTCCTTCAGCCGGGCTCGCCTCCTTTCCTCCTGACCTCCTTCTGAGCGACTGTGGTCCTTGCACTCCACACATGCGGCCATTAATAACACTCTCTGCTCTGTTTTTCCTGCCAAACAGAGCAGCGCTTTCCTGTCATCCTGACACAAATTAATTCGCCTTATTTATCTTCTGGCACCAAGGCCGGCATAGGCGGAATAACTGTTTATGGAAAAAAAGGACAAAGAGTTATAGATGGTGTGTTCTTGATGACAGGCCCATTTGTTTCTCAAATAAGACTCGAGATAAAGTTCATAACACTCATTTTGATAGGAAAAATCCTGTGTCAGCTCCCTTTTCCTCTTATCAGGCGCCGGCTGAGGGATTTGTGAGGGGTTTTTATGTTAATATCATCATATTTGCATGTCAGAATATATGTATACGACATCACGGATGTGTTTGTTGTTCCGGGCAGCTCCTGGGTTCGGTCTTAGCATTCAACTTAAAAGGATTAGTCATGAATCATTGAGACTGCGCATAACTGAAAACATTACAGCGCTGGTCATTTGTTTGAATGGTTTATGTGACTACATTTTCCTGACGCACAATCTCTTGTGGTTTTCCAGACAAATCGCAGCAGCGGCCGTTGATTTGGAAATGAATTTTTCACAGGCATAGGTCGGCAGCGAGTCGGATATAATAGAGGGCTGCGCTGAGGAGATGAGCTAATCCCAACCTTTATCTACTTGTTCGCTCTTCTACAATGAAGATATAAGCTTCTAACCCCAGAAACATGAAGCAGATCGATGAAGCGTATCTAGTGATGACGACTCCATCTCAATAATAATCGCTCAGCATTAAACGACAGTTAATGTCTAAACGGTGCTTAATCCAGTTCAACCCAACTCGCGCCTCCAAATGATCAGTTGTGACACAATGCGCAATATGGACTTGATGTCCCTGCAGTATTTAGGTCCCAGAGCAGCAGCAGCAGCAGCAGCAGCCCCTCATTCAAATGAAAGCCGCCCCAGCTGCACTGACAGTGAGAAATGGATTTAATAGCCAGAGAATAGCTTGTCAGCAGTCTGAGAACACCACAGCGTTAGGAGGCTGTGTTGTTTTTTTTTTTTTGACTCATCTCTGGATCCCCCGAGTTCTGCCTGATGTTGAAAAGATGGGAAAACACCAATGTCAACGCCGCATCCGCTCCCCGTCGTGCTTTTACAGCAGCCGTGACCGGACGTCGACCTCTGACCCGCGAGGAGAGCACAGAACCGGGACCGACCCGCCAGCAGCTCCAGCCAAGCACACTGACCCCGCCCCCAGAACAGGCGGCCATGTTTCTTTCCATGCAAACAAAGGGGCGACAGGAAAGACGAGTCGCCGGCGAACAACATCCTGCTTTTAGCGGAGAGCGTGCTTCACTTTTCAATTTCCCCACAGCCACATCTTTACAGATAATGCTGTGCTCTTTTTGGGCCTATTCCAGGAGGCGCGTTGAGTGGTGTGAAACTATTCCATTGATAATCTGCCTCCGAGCCGAGGCAGCTCCGCACCTGCACGGAGGGGGGACTTTGGGAGGAACAGAAATACAATAAGGCCCGTGTCAGCCGCATCACGGCTTCGCTGGACCGGAGAACAAACAGCGTTGGGAGGACGCCGTCCCTTTGTTATCGGGCGCCGCCGTGTTCATCAGAGGCGCTTTAAAATGGAGCAGCGCGACGGAGGCAGGTCTGTGGGCTCTCTCAGCCATAATTGTGCAGAGCCCTATCTAGCTGTCGTCTCTCCAGGGGAACAGAAGGCAGCTCAGGGGCGTGTTGTTATATTTCACACTTAATGATGTGCAAGGCATCTTATCTGCAGGCCTATTTTAGTCACTGACACAGCCTTTAAATTACACCTTAACGGCAAATACTGCGCCAGCACCGTTAAACAATACACACAAGACTTCCTCAGAAGCCAGATACCGACATGTTTATGCAATAATCTACCCAACAAACAAGGAGCCTTCCGCACATCAGGACAACATTCATACATTTTTAACCTGAGAATGAATAAATTATCTACATCACAATGTGTTAAATGACTTTCACAGCAATTTTCAAACTTTCTTACATTACTTATATTGTATTATATTGCTTTACCGAGGATGTATTACTTTGATGCAAAGTTATACTATATGTGAACCTAAGATGCATGAGAATCCTTATAATATTCATTTATGCTTCATGTTGTTTAGTAGAGTGTTGTTTCACAGGTCCTAACACAAGTTGTGGAAGCCCAAATCTAAACTTTGAAAAGTGTCTTCTCACTGAGTGAATCAGAACAACATGCATAAACAAACAATATGATGCAACGCACGTCACCGGAGAAAACAAAGGCTGCATCTTAAACCCGTCGCCTCCCATCGGGTCTGATTTCAGCAACATGGTTTATTGATCTCAACGTCAGCGTAACAACGCAGACACTGCATGTGTGTGTTTTTGAGAGAGGGTTTCACCAAAATGTACGAAAGCCGTGTTTAATATTTCCTTCAGCATTTGAATGATACTCTCCAGTATATTTAAACACCCTGATAAAGGAGCGACAGAGGCAGGATATTAAAGCATAAGGCTGCTTCTCTGCTGTTTGGGAGACAACTTTGTATTAGTTGGATTTTTAATTTCCTGTGGGTGAAGTGACCGGTGCCAGAATTTAATTTAAGCAAGTACGGAAAAAAAACTGTCTGTGATCTCAATTAGAGTGGATAGAATGCCCTTCTGACACAGCCCCACTCTGTGATTGTGCCTCATATAATCTATTTTTGATGTAAAATGCTGCCTGGTGTTGTCTGTGAAAAAACAGAAAAACTGCTCTTTGGCTTTGCTGAACTTCTTCAGTGCAACTTCCAGCAGAGCTAAAGGACAACATGATAAACATCAGTGGACGCCTGCACACACATCAGTCCATCAGGGACTGGACTTGGACTAATGACATTTCACTGATTGGCTTGACTTGCTCCTGAATAATCTCTGCGCTGGAGGTTGACGTGCTGTAAATGGAAAAGCCCAACTGAGCTGCCGGAGTCAAAGTCCTAATTATGTGCTGCGGCTCCTGTAGGAAAATCTGGCTCCTTCCTACGAGCTCGAAATTACAAAAGCTAAGGAGAACTAAAAGCTGATGGTACACAAGAACGAAAATTAATGATCCAGGTTGGCGTGATTGTAACAACCACTTTGGTTCTTGGGAGCCTACAATAGCACGCTCATAAGGACATGGACATTTTGACAGCTCATACAGGTCATAATGCCTTTCCCCATGCGAATTAAAACAATTACAGTTATGTTATAAAAGCAACTATGGTGTTTAGAACTGGATCAAATCAAACTGACTATAATCCAAACAGCAAATCTAGATGCACGACGCTGGTAGAATGTTTATTCAGGAAAGAAGGAAATCCATGTCTGAATGGATGGAGATGGAATTATGAGCTCTTAATTCGAGCTCATGTAGATCGTTACTCATTTATCTGCCCACTCTCAATCATGTGGCGCAAAATCACGTTTAAAACCGATTGTTCACGTCATTCAAAACAGCACATCACTAACTAATACCTAAACTATATATACACAATTAGGCAATTAAACGGCTTCTCCTGCCGCCGTGCTGATCTTCCCGCCCGCGTCCATGAAACGAAAAACAAGACGACTGCAGCCATTTTGATGTCGCTGCGAGGCGGATCTCATCCACCAGCTCCAAACAAGCCTGCGCTGACAACTAGGAGCTCATTGATACAGCAGCTATGGATCAAGTGGGGTCAGATGCTGTAAGCTGCCACTGCCTTTCATCAGCCTGTTCATTTCCTCGGGGAGCGTGTGTGGAACACGCAGGTGATTTACATCCGCGGTGAGTGGAAAAGAAGAGCCGCAAATAGAAGGCGAGTTGGAATAATATCGTGGAACGGTTATAAATATAAATCTCAAGACACATTCACATCTGTTCACCTTTTTCACAGTGTGAACGGGCTCTATGCAGCTCGGCAGGGTGTGGAGCCTCCGCTTTGATGTCATTGTTGGTGAAGTTATGGCCAAGTCCTATCTGATCTCATCCATAATTGAGCTTTTTCATTGTCTGTCATGGCCGCTTTGCAATGTGCATTGATCATCGGCGACAAAACCCCGAGCCAAGACGAGGCCCGTGTAATCAAATTAGCAAAGAGTTGCTTTGCCCACAAGGATGGAATTACAGGCTAACATTGTCCAGCCTGCAAATTAGCAACAGAGGCAGCACACAGGCGCGCGTGCTCAAAGGGCTTTCTCAAAGGAAGCCGCTGTCGGGCTCCTCAATTACTCCAGCTACAGCACTTGTGGCTAACGAGCAGGCACGAGGCCGTGATTAAAAGGAAGCCGAGTGATATGACCGTTATCTCAGGTTTGCACAACGGCAAACATCTGCCTAAAAGTCACCTCGCCCCCCTTAAAACACAGGGAGAATATAAGGATCGATAGCAGGCGCGTTAAAATTCATGACACCTGTAATCTGAGCCGCGGCAAAGTGCATCGCAGGAGATTCGCCGCTTCGCTCGTAATTAAACAGGGGACACGAGCAATTTGTTGAACAAAGAGGAGCTTCTCCAAAATAGAGGTTAATGAGATGCGGCTTCGCTGTGACGGAGGAAAAGGTTGCATTGTGCCACTTTTAATGCGGTTACGCAACCTGCGATTCGTGTCACTCCTCTGAACAGGGGGAGGAATCTTCATACTGTACCTATTTGCATGATGAAGCATGAGGACAGAGTGGAAATAAAGGCCCTTTGTAATTGGATCATAAAATCTCTCCAGGCAAATCTGCGATTTCTCTTTTCTATAAATACAAGTTGGTGCGATTTAAAATATTTTCCAAGAAGGAAAACAAGTCGCTCCTCAAAGAATGGCTCTGTCCCTCAGGACATGTTGGTCTTGAGTGTAATGACTCTCGGTGCAGACCTCCTGAGACAAATTGCCACTGACCCCCCATGGATTTTCCAGGGTGCACTCGATTGGAAATGGAGTATTCAATTTCCCACAGGGAGCCTCGCCATTTCCTCGCTATGCATCATTGAAAAGGCGTCCGCTTTTGGGTTTGGCTGGAAAACATTCTATTCACCCGAATCCATGCCACAAGAACTAGACCTGACAATAGTTGCTTCATATCAACAACAAATAAGTACAAATATGAACATGATCATCAATAATGAAGAAACTATGAGAATCATTAAGTTGAATGAACTGTTCAAACAATCTCACTCTAAATCCCAAATAAATGTAGAATTTATGTGTTTTTTTGTTTGACATCTCTGGGACTCTAATAATTTATTTATTTCATTTCAAAATATTCATCTGGAAGTCGCGTCCTTGTGCTTCCCAGCTGTACAGGCTTTAATTAGCTTCGCTGTCACGGTTCCGCCCTGAGGACGGCAGCGAGCATGGGAAGGACCTGGGAAAAGGGCCCGGCCTGTGAGCGGCTCCATATAAATTTGTCACCCGTATCTGCCGTCGCCAACACGTCTGGACGCTAACACACTCCAGACCTACAGTGTAACGGGAGAAGATGAATGAACCATTAAAGATGGGGGGAAATAATCTCTTTGAAGGTAGCTAAGCCACTAGCGCGCGCTCATAAATCACCTGCACAAAGCGGCACTGCAGCGCCATACGTTCCTGGATAAACGGCCTCCGCGCGTACATATATTTATATTATTCCATAAAAGAATAAATGTGACTCTTCACCTCATGGGGTTTATCACAGGGCGACTGGCAGCGTTCCATCACCGGCCGGTAAATGACCCTCAGAGCTGAAACCCAACTAAACAAACACGCATGCACGAGATGCATTTCACAGGCTGCAGCTCGAGTGCAGGCATCACCCTCTTATCTATTTTCTGCTAAGATTCATCCACTGCCTTCTGTGGGCCAAGAAATAGAGTTTTTCATCACTGCAGTCTCTCGCTGGCATCGACCAGCGCTATTGATCCCGAGCAGATCTCCTTCCACTCCACCTGGGGAGCCAGATGAGCCTTGTTCATATTGATCCAGGCCTTTTATTCTACACTCTCCTTCGCCCTTTCTTAAGGTTGGGGGTTGTGGGGGGGGCGATCATATGCTTGTCATCGCCTCTAATAAATTTTCTCTGGGAAAGGCATTGATGAGCGCTGATCCGCACTCCGCGGCCGAGTTGCGCCGCTATCGACGATCCAAGGGAGGAGACGGCGACGCGGCAGAAACGTGTGTTTTGACAGGTCTGAGACGTGAAGGAATGATGCCGCTCGTCCGATTAGGGATGCTGGCGATGGCACAAAAAGGCAAAACATGCCCATCAAAGAGGCAGGCGGGCAGGTCTGATGCATGAAAATAAACGTCTGCTCGAGATACTTGAAGCTAACTTCCCTTCAAAATAAAACGCGTATTTAGCTGTTTTGAAAGCGTTTTTCTTTTTTTCCATCCACGTCTATTCTAATCGCAGGCCTCTGTTTTATAATCCCACTTCATCATCACTTGCTTATGTTCATTCTTTGCCCGTCTGCTCCCACCCCTTCACTCCCTCCATGTGTCTCCCTGCCTCCCCCTCTGGAGGAGAATCTGTGCTAATGTACTAATCTGTGGAGCTTTACTGCAGCCTTGCCAATCTGCCATGTCAAGATACACAAATCTCACTCCAGGCAATTACAGGCATTTTTTTTCCCCCAGTCTTCTGCCTCTGTGACCCATCGAGTACAATTACCCTGTTTGTAACAAACACCGGTGGCTCTGGGGTGGTGCTGTCTACGGAGCAGGTAACCTAGGCAGCGCGGGCTTCAAAGAGCTAAACGAGCACGCAGCGAGTGTCAAAGTGGGAAAACGTGTGTATCTCAACACGCAGCAAAGCAGTTTTCAGCCTGTGCTTTCATCACTAGTTACTCAAACCTCGTTCATTTTTCCAATAAAAGCAAAAACTTAAAGGCGTCAAAAGGGTTTTTTGACAGCGACTGGCTTCTGTTTGTGCAGGTGTAGCTGTGACTCCTATTAATACTGCTCATAATCAAATGCCTCTGAGATGGTTCAGTTTTAAAGCTTCAGCTGCTTAGGAACTGCTGTAATCTACTGTATTCTTACAGTACATCTCTATGGGCAGGAAGACACGGGGCCTAAAGTTTTATTTAGCACAAGTACCTTAATTACACAGTAGCAAAGATTATTTAAAAATATGCACACAGTTTATGATATTGTTGCATATATTATATTTATTTAAGGACAGCGACTGTAATTTTGGAAACAAGGCTGAGATCACGTCTGTGGATTAATGATCAACATGTGTATACGGACCAACTGATAAAACCTTAGTATTCACAGGCCATTGTTTAAAGCCCGTCGTCGCTCCTGTAGTCGTCTACTAGCAACAATTACACGCGTTGGTGCGGCAGCAGCCCTGAGGGGACGCTGCCTGAGGTGAGCGCACATGAAAGCGTAAATCAGCATCTGCGGCTCATGCAAATAGCTTTTACAATGAGAGCGAAGGCGTGGAGCCTTTTTTGGTTTGACAGTTCAATGCCTGTCGCACCAGCAAATAAGGTCTATATATAAATATCTGCTTAAGTCAGCAAAAAAAAAAAAAAAAAAATAGGTGGTGACTGAATGCAATAGTAAAACCATCTGAACTTTATCTAATGTATATTGTGTTTATCTTACAATAATTTCAATTCTTTTGGGAGTTCAGCTACTGTTGCTCCTTCTTTGGGGACAATTAGAACAGATGGACATGGTTTTACTCATAAGCCAAGATTTGGAGACACACTCAGTTGATTTTTTTTTTTGTTGAAAACTGTGAGTCAGCTTTTGGAGAAGCTCCTCCATTGACATTTAACATAATGAAAGCGGCCCGTTCACTGCAAGGCGTTATTAACTCTGAGCCCTGAACGCCTCGCAGGACACCTGTGAGGTGCGCTAACGTTAATTCCAGGCGTGGCGTCACATCACGGGTTGACGTCTGCTCAGGAGTAAGAGACGAACTGCGGACGTGTTTGTCGCGAGGGAGTCAAAGGAGCTGGAGGCGCTTCCACCGACAGGTCACAGCTGACGTGTGACGCCGCGGCACAAAGGGAGCACGCGCTGCGGCTTCCACACACACGACGCGGCATCATGTTCGCTGTCAGCTGGAAGAGTCTGACATGTCAGCGCACAGACAGACGTCAGAGCGGACGGGCCTCGATTATCACAGGAAATCGGAATGAAACATGCCTTTCACAATAAAATGAAATGGTTGTGAAATTGAATTAAGGCTTTATGAGCAGCAAGTAAAAAAGGAAGTAAAAATGAATTAAAATGCTGATTAAGTTTACATCACTGTTTACATCACGTCACCGATTCTCCAAATGCTACGTGAAACATTTGAGTTAATGTGAAACGTGTCCTCGTGCCTGCAAAATGAGTCCAATTCGCAGCTGAGATCCAGTCACGGTCGCTCACGTGGAAGCAGAGCGGCCTCCTGCGTAAAACGCGAAAACGATGGACGATGGGAAATCTAATCCTTACAAACAGTGAGAAGCGAGGAGAACATCAGTCAGGCCGCGCTCGCTCTCGTGCCGCTCTCCACTGAGTTACACATCGCGTCCCCTGTGATGTCACTTTCACAAAGCGCAGCCGAGAGGCGC
Organism: Betta splendens; assembly: GCF_900634795.4. Taxonomy (NCBI): domain Eukaryota; kingdom Metazoa; phylum Chordata; class Actinopteri; order Anabantiformes; family Osphronemidae; genus Betta; species Betta splendens. The sequence continues at coordinate 9,482,235 of NC_040895.2, forward strand.
TGCGTAAAAAAGCCTTTACAGCAAGAGAGCTTCTATTTCCTTCCAAGTGCACGGGTTAATGCACGAATGGCGGAGTTCTTCAAACTTCACAGAAATAATTGTGACCTTTGCAGTTATGCAAATAGTAAAAAAAAAAACCTTTATGTAAAACTTAACACTGACGCTTATATTTAAATAAACAGCGGTGCTTATAAATCCTACATGCTGTATGTGAAGTGAGGCTGTTTTAGTGTTCTCAGTGGCCCAAACACTCCTACGGTACTTACTCACTAAGCTGAGTGATCCCTGCTTATGTGTAGGGCCATCCATTACCGCGCCGCGCCACCACGAATGCACACCCATGCACTCGCCCTTCAAGGTGATTTTATGTGCTAGTATTCATTTTAGAGTCGGCGTGTGATGGACTGAACGGGACCGGCATCAGAACAGAGCCACGGGACTTGTTGGGATTAATTAGGCTCAAATTGTTTATTCGTGGCCTCTAGAACGTGAGGACACATTTAAAAAACGCGACGGTGGTGTTTCTGTCTAATGGGACTTGGACTTTACTCATAACCCAACTACTGTACAAGAGGCGTTCACTTACACACGCGTCTGCTCTAATGAAAAGAGACCGATTCCGTTTTTAGAAAGCGAAAGCAATTGCATTAGTAAGTACACTAATTTAGAAAAAGCCCGCTTGTACCTGTAAGCTTCTCTCCAGCGGCCTTTAGTTTATTGTGATGACAGCAATTAAATACCCCGCTGACGCGCGTGCCAGCGGTATTATAGCTCATCCCCGCGTCCGCGCCGATCTGGAGCGAGGTGACGGGGTCCGACACGCGAACCGGGCCGCCGTCCGAGGAGCGGCGGCGGAGCGCGCGATGAACCACGCGAGCGCCTGAAGCAGCGCGAGGAGACCGGCGACACGCAATACTCTCACCGGCTTAAAGCGCATAATGGATATTGTGTGTCCTCGCTGCCGACTACGTAAGTGGACTGACAGGGTTCCGCACTGTACGACGCAGGGGACAAATAACCGTGGCCCGAATTAGAAGCAGCGCGCTACGTGTGGGGGATTTGTGCAGCGTCAGCGTTCTCTCCCTGTGGTTTTCCTTCTGCCAGCGAGCTGTGTGTTCAGGATAGTGTCGCGCACTGACCCGTGGGTTCAGGATTAAGCCGTGTAGTGTGTCAGCGCGCGCGTCTGATAATTCACTATCTGACAGGTTTTCCTGCGTGAACTAATAGATAGTCGTGACCCTCAGACAATTAGCGAGATGTCAATAATGGCAGGGTTGTTTTTTTATGTGTATGTTTGAGGCTGAAATGTGCATTCAGTGGGAGTAACAACTTATATATATATATATATATAATTAGGTCAATTACAACAGATTGCAAGCTGCAAAAATATAAATCAAGCTGAACCTCATTCTATGAAATCATGAAAAATCTAAAGTCATTTTTCTTTAGTGTGTGCGAAAGCCAACTCATATTCATTTGCAAACAAACTAATACTGTAGGATTGGAAATGACACTTACCTTAAAGGAGTGGGAATTCAGTGTGTGCGCGTGTGTGTGTGTGTGTGTGTGTGTGTGTGTGTGTGTGTGTGTGTGTGTGTGTGACATTCCAACAGCTGTGATTTCTGTTCACACATTGCAAAGTTTCCACACAACGTTCATCCAGGAGGCAGTTTGAAGACTTACCTGATCAGACGATTCTTCACAAACATTGTTTGTGATAAGAGACAGTAATTCACCAAAAAAACAATCAATATTTTATTTGAGGTGTGAAGAGAATCCTTAGAACTACTGTAATAGCGGTAACAGTAAGTGTCAAAGCAATAAACTCAAGCAAAATCATGGTAAATGTTATTTCAGAACGTAAGTGGGACGCCTGAAGGTCACATTACAGTTATACTGTATTGTCACTCATTCTAGAAGTGCACACACACACACACACACACACACACACACACACGCACACACGCACACACACATACACACACACACACACACACACACACACACACACACACACACACACACACACACACACACACACACACACACACACACACACGACATTCAAGTGTCCCACACTTCAACAAGCAAATGATGACTTGCTAAATTTGCCTTTAAACTTCAGTAACCAACTTGAAAGAGTCAAAGTTTTACCTTGAATGCTCAGTAGGGATCTTACAAGCCAAGCTTCCCTTTTCTGCCCTGAGGAGGAGAGTCAAATGGGAAAGATCAGAGGTCCACTTACCCCACAGGGAGGAGAGGTGAGGATCACAGCCAGGATGGGAGGCCCACAACACTATGATCAACCCCCAAACCCATTATGTGCACATTAGGGCTGTAGTTACCCCTGGGTGGTGGCAGTGGTGGCGCTTTACTGGAACTAGGACAGCAACTATTGAGTTCAAGTGCAGATGCGAATCTCGATGATTCCCATGCATCAAGCACAAAAGAAAGTGGTGGCGCAGCTAAAACGCGTGGATGCAAAGCAGAAGCGGGCACCTACCTTGAAAGGCTTTTACTAGTTGACAAAGCAATTTTGAAAAATGCCGGTGGCTTTGTATACTTCATTTAGCAAGTATATAACGCCACGAGAGAAAAAACAAAACAAAAACTGCTGTCATAGTTTATGAATTTAGACAATTAAAAGGGTAGTACCTTTACTTTTACCTATGAGATTTGATGAAATGTTCCATGAAGAAAGCAGATTCCAGACAAACAGGAAGAACAAAAGGAGAGGAGACACGGATAAGTGTCGTGGTCAAGTCGGAAAAAAGGACGGAGGAGAGGGTGGATGGAGACGCGCACGTGCTGATACATAAGAGAGGAAACGTGTGGCTGAGGGTGGAAACTGGGAGGAGGAGGGCAGAACGCGACGTCGCCGCTCTGCTGCATGATGGATGTGAAGGCGACATGAAAACAGGGGTGGAGGTGGAGACATGCGCCATGAGGATTGACCTAAGCTCGGTTCCACCACTCGGACCCGACGCTAACACAAATGCCCCTTTATGTGACTCACACATCATCTTATAGCATCACAACGTACGGGCGACGTGAGGGTGGATGCCACAGCTCGTAGGGGGTGAAAAACTACATGAGCTGGAAAAGGGCTCGCGCACGAGCTCCACAACAAGAAGCCGAATGAGGATCTGAAGCTTTGAGCCTGAGCGTCGCACGCGATTTAGGCAACACAGGTTTTTAGAAGCGCGATGGGAGCAGGAGGGACAAATGGAGGAATGGAGGGAAATTAAAGGAGAGCTCATACCTTGGTCGCCCATCATCAGGTGTGCCAGACCTTAAAGGAAAACAAGAGCACAGTCAGAAGAGAACAAGGGATCATGGGAAGCTGTGTGACACTGACATGCAGGCGTCTCTGTCCGAGCAGATGTCTGTGTTACTGGAGGAGTGCTGGTCAAACGGGGGGGGGGGAGCGGGACGGAGAGGACTTGAGGGGGAGGGGGAGTGCACGGACGAGGGGGGGGGGGGGGGGGGGTCGCCTGATGAGCATCCGGTTGCGATGCGTCATCAGCCACTTACTGCACGTGGTTCAGAAATATACACTCGCGCCGACCTTTGCGCTATTATTCTTTTAAGAGTGCGACATGTAAATGGAAGCTGAGCCGCGACCCCGCGCGTCGGTCCGCCGGACGCGTGAGTCGCGCGGTGGGAGGCGACCGGTCGCCTCGCCGCCGTTTTTGAGGTGCGGCGAACACAGATTGAAGGAAGGCGTGAACGGCATTTGGAAAATATTAGCACAACAGGCTGTGGCGCTCACAGGTCACCAGTTGGTGGACAGGAAGAGCAGCAGCACCCCAACGCTAACAAAGCAGCTACCGCTGAGAAGGACTGGAAATGTGCAACCAACTTTATGATGTACATCAAAATATGTGCTTGAAATGTGTAATAAAGTGTAATAAAGGTGTAATAAGCAATAATCTTCTGTAAAATGAAATCATAAGCATCGACCATCAGACTTACCCCTTATAATACATAATAATATCAACATAAAGCATGTGCTGACATTCATGTGCGGCGCCTTGAGCCGTGACAATGTGTGTGGAAACAAGATGGAGGCACAGAGATGTGGTTGCACCCACCTTCAGCGTGAGCGTCGTCTGGAAGCACGGGCGGGCGGAGAGAAAGAGAGGAAGACATTCATTAAGCAGCATGCAGACTGCACTGGCCGTTGCATGTCCTAACCATGCAAGGCATTAAACATCGCATGCGAGTGACCTATCGTGACCCCGGCAGCGGAACAGCTGATTTATGCACAGGCCTTTTATTTTAATCCCCCCCCTTGTTGCAGACGCACTGACCTGGAAAACAGGACAGTTTTATGCCTGGATGAGCCACGGTGAATATTTGATAGAGTGTACGTTTTAAGAAGTAAAGCCTGTCTTGGAAGCGAATACTGTAGCATTAGCATTCCAGCATGTGAATTAGTACATTAGTACAGATACTAATGACGATAAGGGGGTTTTGAGCATTTTTTTTATGTTATAGACTGTCAATAAACAGTGTGTGCAGTTTTTCCTTAAATGAAAAGCTGCTCTACACCACAAGTGATGAAATGCACTGCAAGAGAAAAGAAGCTAAATAAATAGAGTTGGCGGTGCTAAAGCGATGCCTCTAAGGTTTCAGGGCGAGCGGTGGGGTCCCGTGTTACTGCAACTCCACTCAGGTGATTCGGTCACAGTCCTGAAAGCAGTGGCCAGTGAGCACAGACTGGCAATGCAGAAAAAGGGGAGATTGGCTCCCAAATGGAATCGCCCTAACATAATTCTGGCAATCAAAGTGAGGTGTGTGGAGGTGAGGGAGCCGCCATGTAAAATCTGTCTCGCTAATAAAGGAGGCCCGGAGACAGATTACATGTTGGTAGGAGTGAGAACGTGAGGGAAATCACGTCATGCCACCAGCGGGGAAACAAATTGGTTGGACAGAGGTCATGTGACTGGAAACATGCAAAAACCAATAAAGCGTGTGTGAGGGTGGGACGCGACGGCCTAAAAGAAACGAAAAGAACAGACGACAGTCAGTCAGCAGCTCCAATCATCACGGAGTGATTGTCTGGAGACCGGGTCCATCTTTAGTTTGGAATAGTTGAAATTATGACTGCAAATACAGTAAATGGTACAAACAATGGAAATGAAACTTTGATTTGATGTTATTGTATTTTTTAAGCATGCAAACGTCGTACAGTATCAATGCATTCATGTCCCTGTACTGAGTCCCGTGACTCCATGCGACCAGACGCACAGAAGCCGCGTTCCCTCCAACAAATAAACTCCTACCTCTTCAAAAGTGTTTCGTTCCCAGATTCAAGCCATTTTTAGACCCAGAACTTACCATCACCACTGGTTCCCCTTCCAAAACAGACACCATGCACAAAAACAATCCAAAACATCATTTTGTGAACAAATTACCAAACCAATAGACGCTACAGTGCTTCAGTTAACATGGCACGACCCAATTCTTTTTGGGCGAAACCTGTCTCGGTTGCATTGTTCAGTCGTCAATTAAAAATAATTTCGTCGCGGTGGATAAAATGGGCGAGCGTGACATTCGCACGCCGTCGTGCAGGTCGGAGCTCATTTCACTGAGCCTGCACGCCACGATACAGTAAGTGAGATTGCGTTTTTGTTCACAAAAAGGCGGCTGGACGATGAGAAGCATGTCGCTGAGGAAGCGGGATGACGGGGCAAGCGTGGAGCGAGCAGCTGCAAAATGAGACGGACACAAGCGAAAGAGTCAAGACTCCAAACAGTGACTCCTGCATTTTAGCTCCGTAACTAACGAGCCCTCCCTCGGTTCTGACCCCTGCAGTGGTACCTGCTATAAGGATGTGGAGAAACCTGCTCACGGTGGATTTTAGTGATTCCCTTCCTCTGTTTATGAGCGATCAAAACCTACTCACGTGTTTAAACTGGGCCCATTATACAGTGACTCTCAGCAGATGCAACTCAACGAAATTAGAAAGTCACACACAAACTCATCAGCGGGTTTTACAGGAAGCGAGGCGCACGGTTTCATCTAGTTGGGAAGAAAATGAGCTTCCTTCCAACAGCGGCATCACCTGAGAGCGGCCATTAAAACACACACACACACACACACACACACACACGCACGCACGCACGCACGCACGCACGCACGCACACACACACACACACACACACACAAATGCACCCAGCTGCTTACATCCTAATCCTGAGACGTAAATCCATTTAATCCCCTTGAAAAAGTGATCCCAGTCCTATTGTGCTGGTAACACTACACCCAAATGCACTCAACTGTCTATCACACTATCTGCATCTCTGACAGTTGTGCAGCAGATAATAAAAAAAAAAAAAAAAAACAGGATGGGTATAGTGTGTATATCTATAAATCAATTGTGCGTTTTTTGTGTTGTCGTTGACACACGGACACGTCCCTTCTCCTCCAACGGCCCGGATGCAGCGGGCCGAGGAGGCCCGGCAGGGGCAGGGGGGGCTCTGGAACACGTGTCACATCCAATAGGCGCCGGTCCCACCACTGGATGTAATTCATTTTTCTCTGCCATTTGACAATTTTAGAACATCTTGTCTGCCCGAATCAAGCTCGCGTCTCCCGCTCTTAACATCATCAGCCCCGCAGTGCCGCAGCTTCCTGCGCTTTTCTGCCTCCGCTGTTGCCTGGTTTCAGGGGGGATTTACAGTGGGAGCGCGGAATTCTTTATGAATTCCTCCTTTTATGTGATAACGCTCCCGAAATTGGACGGATGCGAGTCACGATTCCAGCCTCTTCTCGAATCGACTTCTTTGTTTACTGTCAAAATATACAGTAAACCGCAGTCTATTAAATTTAAAATGCGGCCGCTTGCTTCTCTGTCGGAGAAGCAGCAGCTTCCGTCACGGCGGCACCGAGGTTGCTTCACACACACACACAATCCTGTCAGCGTTCGCTCGCAGGTGAATATTTTGGAATTCAATAAAGAATTCCAAATCGTGCCACCACAGGCGTGACCCACACATTGTCTATTGAACATGGAGTCACATTCATCACTGAAACCTTCGTCTTCCACCTTCATCTCTACAGAACCTTTAAGCGAAGGCCAGCTGTAACGGCAGCTCCTTCTCAGGTTCATACTGTACGTCATCATGATCACAGCAATAAGCGATGTGTGTGTGTGTAATATGTAAAGTGTGCGGCATTAACAGTGTAACCGAATGGAAAGCAGCAATGTTCAATATCATGAATTATTACACAACTGTCACTTCCTAATGAAAGCAGTTCAATTCTTTTTTAAATAGCCTCAAACCGAAGCGCGTTCCTCACACCGGCGAGGTAGAAAGTAGGTCAGGCGCCGCCATCTTTCAGCGTGGAGCGGCTTCAGCTCCAAGTGGCTGCGAGAACTCCGTGTGGATCTCTGGACAGCGCTTTAACGCACTGCAGGTTGACGGCTGCAAACGTTAGCGACGAGTCAGCGCAGTCGCACGTCAGTAAACGTGTGCGCTACGAACCATTGTTAGGAGGCACTTAAACGCACCACAAATATAATTATATGTAATAATGGGCTCAAATAGCTAAACATACAAATACAAACTGATTTGTATGATTTCTTCACTTTATTTTGTCATAGCTTCATCACCATGAATCAAAATGCTGAATATACTGTAGGCGCTTTAAGGGGCAATGCAAAGGCTTCGCAGCAAAGGTCAGAGCCACCACTGGATCGATTTGTTGTTAAATTACAATTTGAAGCAAATCAAGAGTAATGGCCGTAAGTGAGGGCTCATCTCTGCGCAGCACGGCCTCACCCCCGACGCATCCGTCTGTCAGAGGAGCGTCGGTGGCTGCACACAGCTCACCGTCTCCCTCATCACGCTGCTGAAGCTGCAGCGGTGACCAGCCCCTCTGATGGAAACCGATAGCTCCCACAGCTGCGGCTGCAGTGCACAGTTTCTGCCCCCGCCAGCTCAACGCTGCCACATGCAGCTCCCTCAACAGTCCACTCGTCGTCTCACTTACTTTAAAGATCAGCCCGGCTGATCTCATACTGTCCCACTCATACAGTAAGTCCCCGTCCCCCAGTATTTCACGCATTTGATATTTTTCACTTTCATCCGTCGCGTACAGTATGTTTACTAAATGATCACAGGCACTTGATAATGTACAGTATACATTGTTATTCGTTCATAATTAAATATGGCGAGGGGGTCTCACTGTTAGGAATTTAATTAATCTTATTATGCAGCTACTTTGAGGTTCTCTGGGCAGATGGTGTGTTTGGACAAGATATTCCAATCCAGATATTTCCACAGAGACACAGCAAACAGAGAGGATTGTGGGAGCAGATGTGTGTGCGTGTCCCTCGTCTTCATTCTTTCAGATCTTGTGGGCTGGAATGATCCAACAGGATAATCAGAGCAGCTTATACAGTACTTCTAATAACCTTAATCCCAGGATTGACCATGAATTATTACAGATGTGGAAGGAATCCTTATTGGGATGCAGTAGCTGTCAAACACTTGGTCAGTGAGCCTGGCAGCGGTTAAGCGATCATTGCAGTCATGGCCTCAGCTTTTTATCGCACTTATTATTTCTATCACCACATTAATACAGAAGATCCTAGAGCTGCATTATGAAGCACAAAATGTTTGTGCTCATCAAAACTATAGCAGTTGCTCCAAGTCCTAATAATATTAAAGCACAGGGAGGAGAAAAGTAGCTAAGCTCTAAGCATCTTTGGGAAAGTGGAAAAAGGTCTCCAGCAAAAATCCAGCCAGTGATTTTTGCAGGAATCTTTGTTAATTGTCGACTTACAGATGTTGCAGAAAGGAGAGTTTCAGAAAATATCTCCTAAAACACAACCTGTTCTGCATCGCAGGGAATCCGGGTTTATTTGTACTGAGAGCGTGGAGCTTCAGACTCACACGGACCGTCTCCCAAAACTGATTTGTCTGCGCTCTATCATTAGCGCGACAGCTTTCAAATGGTTGCGATGCACTTTCAGCTTGTTTTTAGTATTTCAGACAACTCTCGTGAAGGCTGACGCCCAACCCAGTAGCATCAAAGGCAGCTTATGTTCAAAGTGAAAATATCATCTGCAGCCTGGAATTTAAAGAGGCAAATTTTCTCCTCTAAACAGCTTGATTCTGTATCTGTCTTCAGCAGATCAAACCATTCAGCCGGCTCAGAGAAGTGCCAGCAATTATGCTAAGTGAAGTATTCTTCAACACAAACCATACAGTAGTTATGTATAAAATGTTTTTAACGGCGCGACTCCGCCAGATGTCACGCACACGTGACCTCACCTCACCGTTTGTTGCATCCGATCCGGTTGTGTGTTGTACTGTGTGCAGCAACACAATACAGGCTGTGGCGCTGAATACGCGCGCGTGCGGCCGGGATGTGTTTATTTGTGCTGCGGGATGAATCCCGTTACAGGAGGAGCCTGGTGTCAAAGAAATTCACAAACACCCTTTGACAGTCGAGAGCAGTTGTATTTAAACAAGGCAAAAATCCTCCGGGAAAATCCCTCTAATCTTTTGATCCCAATATCTGTCTTTGGATTCGCAGACAGCAGTATACTATTAATCTGCTTTTGTCTGAGTGGAGCTGCAGGAGGCTTCCAGGCAGGATGACACTCTCAGATACAGTGAGGTCCCTCGCTTCGCCCCCCCCCCCCCCCCCCCCCCCCCCCCCCCCCCCCCCCCACCCCCGGTGGCAGACGGGTCTAAAAGGCAGCGCGCGCTCAGATTAAGACCTCATCTCCACACGCGGACGTTCTCGCCGCAGTTTAACTCGCACGTGACGCGTGGGGAGTCGCTGAATGGGATGACGTGTCGCCATATAAACAATTCATTAAATAATGAGCTGTGTAAAAATCAGCGTCGCCCTGCGCCCTCCGCATCACGCTGGTTTAATCTACACTTACAGAGTATGTAAGCAGCACAGGCAGCGGAATAAAAGTTTCCTGATTGATGTCCTCCAGCTGGTGCGATATTAAAATGCACTGCAATATTCAGCACAGCAAAATGACTGACTGGGTAGATGAGACACGGCTAATTGTTTTCCAGTATCACTGCTACCAGTGTGAGGCAACAACCTACACTACATTATAGTGTAGTGTATAGCATCGTCTCAAGTTCTAACTATTATTACAGTATATAATGAAATAAATTCGGATTAGAACATTGTCCTTTATTCTGTAGTTCAAAGTAGTTGATTTAGCCACCAAAGAGACAGATGTTTCCCTCATCTGAGAACTGGTGGAAACTAAATCAGACCTAAAAGAAGAAGAAAGAGGCTTAAATGCTTAGACTCCTCATGATTTTTGACTGTAAATTATATTTTTCCTCCTAATTCTTCTGGTTGTAAAAGTACTTTTCTGTCTATAGTTACCATTCAGTAAAACAGCTCAACCAGTGGAACCATTGCTTTAAGCTAGAATTTCCTAAAATTTAATAAATTCAGAAGAAACCTTCACCACTTGACTGCAGCCATACCTGACATAACTTCCTGCACGAAGACAATCAGACGCCGGTGAAGCAAGAGGTTTTCCTGACTGATTAAAATGCAAGATTCAGACGATGAGATGAGAAATTCCTCTCAGTCCGGCGCCAGCGTTGAATTTGCATCATGACATTTAACGCCTCCTCCGCCTTCAGACACCAAGTGCTGTTAAAGCAGGTGGCAAGTGACCATTACATTGCAATATAGTATGATGTAAAACACCAACTCGACTGTAATCAACGCGTTACCAACGTCATAACATTGAAAATGATACTGGCAGCTCGTTTTACCTTTACCATCAATGAAAAACCAGCGAGTGTGAGACGGGAGGTGTCATAAATAACTTGAAAGGTGATGCACAAACATGAGTAGATTGTGTGTCTACAGCGGCACCACCTCCATTCAGACGCCCTGTGGCTAAATTAAACTTAGACGACCCGCACAGGCAGATGACAAAACCTGACATAAATAGTGAATTTGGGGCCTTTTCAGAAAGTTTGTCACTCTAAAATAAGGCTGAGCCAAGTTTCTGAGGAAACACATTACAAAGACGAAGGCAGAGTCTGCAGCGTGTGCTGCCCTACATACTGGAGCGCCAGGCTGTTGTCATGTTGTTCCGCTCGCTGATTCGTAGCGTTCACGTAACCAAGGCAGCTGACGGTGATTAGTCAAATATGAAAATAGGTGTGAATTCATTTCTCCTACTGAAGGTCAGTCCTTGGTGCCGCGTCATCTCGCGTTAGCAGCTTTTTCACATTTCCCATCTAAAATGTTTGTCCTTTGGACGAACGTCACCGCTGGGGATTTCCAACTATATCTGCACACAAGTGGCCGGAAGCTACGCTCACAGCTAAACTGGTACAATCACGGTTATTTACTGTATCTCGTCACTGCGAGTTATGCCTTGAATAATATGATGCATAACATCTTAGTTGAGGTCTGCCCTACTTTTCTTTTTCTTTTTTACCTGGACTGATTTATGTTTGGCTGTATGATGAAATAAATGTGATTCCATTTGTTTATCATGATAAAATATGAAGCTATGCGATGCATGTTTGTTATTTGTCTAATGAGAGATAAGAGGACAAATTCTGGGAACTCATGGCCGTAGAACAGTGCATTTAAATAATTGTTTTAACCGATCAAAGGGATTTGTGTGTGTGTGTGTGTGTGTGTGTGTGTGTGTGTGTGGTTGGACCGCGGAGAGTTGACAGGTCTGGTGGCAAAGCCTGTAATCCTTTCATCTGATCAAAGTAATACAGGAGCTTTCAAATTATTTAATGGAAGGGTTCGCTTCTAAAGTACAATATCCAATATTTCACTTTTGAATCTATGTGGCCATTAGATAAAGTTGTGAGCCGAGCGATTAATAAAACGCTTTCTGTCCCAGAGCTGCTCAGGGACAAGTGGATTCGCTTTTAGTTCTTAAAGACGTGTCAATAGATTTTATATTAACTTGGATGCGACTGTGATTGTGACTGGGACAACAACCATTATCAACTGGACACGCCACTGGTTTTTATTGGCTATTCTGAATTAATAACCTCATCCATTGACAGACATTTGTTGCTGCTATTCTCATCTCTGCTGAGCACATGGTGAAACAACAGAAATATCACGTTACCTTGGGGTGAAAGACATCTTGTACTAGCTTGAATTCTGAATTAGTTGTCAGAGGTTCAGTTTGGCGAATTTTTTCATCCCAACTGTCTTAAGGGGAGATGAGTTCATAGCATTTCTGCATGGATGGTTCTAGAGGGACCTGGATTTCTACATCATGCACTGAGCCCTGTCTCTGCCAAGCTGCAGATTCGTCAGCCCCCTTTTGTCGAGCTCTGCTTTGACGACGTGCGGCTTAAAGTTGCACTAATCAATAATTTTGCATTAACTATTGATCAAATGACCGTGTGCAACGCGAGAGGGGCCGCTTGTAGTAACAAACCCACAGAGAGCCGTCGTCTGACTACAGTTCTCTCTGCTGTCGTTCATCCTCTATCAGCTGATCGCTCTGGTTTCACAGCCAGACATTTGAGCCAAACCTCCCATGAACTAATCACACACAAACACACACATGTAACACGCCTAACGCTACGTACATGCTGAATATTTGACGTATCGCAAGCGTGTGTGTGAGTAAAACCCATTTTCCTAATGTGCTGTTATTCACTTGTTGGCAGGAGGCAACTTCGGCCCTGATAAAAACCCCGTGTGCTCCACTTGCCAAGAAGCAGACAACTGACATTAGCGTCTGCTGGAGCTGCTGACCGGACAAAAACAAACATTCAGCAGTTAATGATTTTTCTGTAACAACGACCTTTGAATGAAGAAGCACACGTGCAGGTGAGTCGACCTAATCTACTGTAGCATATTAGACTGGGAGACAGACCAGTTGTCTGTGGACACCAGTTACAGATGGCGTCGTTTGTCACGTCCTTGCACTCGCAAGCGGCTTTTGGACTCATTGTTACTCATGAATGGGTGAACGAACTGGAGATCAGCGTGACTCTAATTGAGTGGCTGCCGGCGTGTTTTGCATAATTCCATCAGTGTGACAGAGAAGAGCTCCAGTCACTCGCCACCTGCTTTAACACGCTACAGGTCGCCACGCTCCGAACAAGCCCATGCAGTGACTAATGCTGCAGTAACTTGCACTGACTCACTCATTTACTATTTTAGGTATCAATATTTTGAATACTTAAACACGTTCGCTGGTCTGTTTCATTGCTTCTCACATCAAACTGAAGAGCGGGTCATTGCACGAGGTTCCTGAACGGGAGCAGCAGCGGCGAGATAAAATTCATGAGACATTTTGGTTTACTGTATATGTAAAAACCCAGCTGTTTTATTAGAAGTTCCACTCGGCTCATATACGCACTAGATTCTCTCCAGCTTTAAGCAGAGATAAAATGGCAAGTGGGCTCTTGTAAATTCTCAAAGCCACTCGACTCAAGTGGCGAAAAAAAAAAAAATCTAAAGTGTAATCAACAAATGTCATGTGTCTTGTGTTTTTATTGAAAACCAAATCAAGCTGTGTTGTATCAGCTGCCAGCTTGGAAGGCGACCACCACGCAGTCCATTTACTGGACCAGGGTGTAGCCTGATGTTTCTCACTGACTGAGAAGTTACAGGTAAACAAAGGCTGCAGCCTGTTAATGAACCACAGCAACAATCAGTCTGCGCTCCCTCCCATTGCCTTGACAGGGAATGCAGCAACGTCTGCACAAAATGGGAAGCAGCGCTTTAATTAGTGGGTTTTCCTATTTACCCCAATAACTAATAATCTGATGTGAACATTACACGCTGCAATGGGACGTTACACAAAGCGGCTTTAATCAGCTTATTGGGAAGAAAACACTGATGTGCTCAAATAAGCAAATGAAATTAAGACTAAACGACATATGGCAGCAATAGGCTGCGTGTTCGAACGGTACACGGTGTGAAATGATAAGCACACACACACACACACACACGCACGCACACACACACACACACACACACACACACACACACACACACACACACACACACACACACACACACACACACCATGGACACTCAGTACGACCAGCAGACCTCCCTCCTCCCCGTCACGTCACATCAGCAAGCTGCCAACCTGTGGGAAGCTGCACTGAAGAAGCTGGACCATTTCATCACAAATCACGTTAATAATGAGAGTCTGAGAATGTGATCAGACTTTTAGGCCACTGCACAGCGACACTATTCGTTGGGCCTCAAAGAGTGTCCCTTTTTTCTCTATTGATTAGCTCCTTTATCTTTCTGCAGAACTGTTACAAATTATAAACTGGATGATTACATGTAGACCTATAACTGTGAGTAAGGCCTTTTTGTAGTATTCAGTCAGAATATAAAAAAACCCTCCCCACCTGCGTCCTTCCTCATACATAAATATATATAAATATATATGTATATATAGACACACATACACACACACACACATATGTGTAGAAAGTAGAAAGTCAATGACATCATTCATGTTTACTCCACATGGAGAGATGATTACGCCTTCCCTTGCATTCGAGGTAAACCATTGGAGATGTTCATAGGTCAACCAGTCCCCACAGACCTGTTTGATAGGGATGGAGGGCGCCTTTGGGGAGGGGGGGGGGGGGTGAAGGGCGCCTGCGTACTTCGCTAATGAGGCCTTGCAGGATAGTCAGTCATTACAAACAACTGTATTGCAGATCGATGGCGCGGCCCTTAAGCTAAACAACTAGAGGAGGGGAGCGCATCGCTACGGCAACCGGGTGGGACTGGCTACAGGCGGCGTGTTGGACGGACCGCGCGATCCGAACGGAACCCACAGGACCTACCTTCACTGCAGTCCTTTCCTTGGAAGCCGGTCTGGGAGCAGTCGCACGTGGGCTCGTCGTTAATCACGCTGCAGACGCCTCCGTTCAGGCACGCGTGGGCGGCGCCACAGAGGTCGCTCAACACCCCGTCGCCGTTCATCATCAAAGACTCCGTGTTGTTGACCTTTATGTCCGTTATCCATCCAGCGAAAGGCGGCTGCTCCATGACGGCGGCCGACGTCAGCCGCGCCGCCATCGACCGGAACTCCGGCGGTATTCCACCAACAAACAGGCTGCTGAAGACAGTCATGTCCCGCCGTTTGGACCGCACCTCCACCCACTTGACCTCGTTGTCCACCATCAGCGTCGTGTTCTTAAAGTTTCTCTTGATGGCGACGGCGTGCCACTGGCCGTCGTCGACCGCCGCGTCGGACACCACGGTCGCCGGCTCGGCGCAGAAGATGGAGAAGCGCAGGCTGAGGGTGCCGTTGGTGATGAGGAGCTCCAGGAAGTCGCAGAAGCCCTCGTCGTCGAAGTACACCAGCAGCCCGTGGGAGCTCTTGGTCTTCATGTTGAAGCTCATCTCGCTCTCGCAGCAGGCGTTCCACACCGGGAAGCGGGCCCACTGGCCCTCGGCGCCGGTGAACTCCAGACACGTGCCGATTCTGGCGAGGCAGCAGAGGAGCAGCCCGGCCCAGACGAGGTGGGCCTTTGGTAGAACCATGGTGGGATCGCGGGTTGTGAGTCGGCGGACGGGGACTACGGGGCTGGACTGACTTTAGGAGAGCGCTGGGTGTGGAGTGGACTGATATATGACCGACTGTCTACATGAATACACGGGGGTGAACTGATGCATGGTAGGGATCATTAGACGCTGCGTCTGCATGGAATCGGGCCGGCCCAACTCTTATTTCCTGGAGCACATGCTGTACCATTACCTCGCACCGTCCAGGCCATCGGCCAAATCTCTCACTGTTTGCGCCCAAGTAGTTTGAACTGGTTAAAGGTCCAGTCCGCCATGGCCGTTTAGAGCAAAGCGACAGGGATTCAAATATCCATTAGGCACACTCCGTCTGATTCGCGTAACTACGGAGCGGTCCCTTCTGGTGCCGGCTGCGGCGCGCGCGGTTTTACTTGAGATGAAGTGGCAGCTTTAATCTTGGCGTTCACGCCAGCGTTCTTCGTCGGGCGACGGGGAGCCGAGCTCGGGGCTTTTCACTCAGCATCCTCTGTAGCGGCGAGGAGAAAAACTGCCTTATGGAGCCACGGTGACTGATAAGCTGAGAGAACCTGTCTGTCTGTCTGTCTGTCTGTCTGTCTGTCTGTCTGTGTGTCAGGCCGTCCTCAGTCCCGGAGCTCTGCAAGAGAGAAGCAGATTCAATACAGCATCGCCGTTTCCGCCTCCAAATCCACTTTGGCTGAACCCTAATCAGGAGTCGGAGGCCGCTTTGATCGCGCTTCTATCCGGAGCGGCCTTTCTTACAGTAACGTCGCATCATTGGTTGATTTCGGGCTTTCCAGGAAGCTCGCGACGCTGGACGGCATCGGGCTCGCGAGTGTGATTCGCCTGATTGGCCGCAGTGCTTCAACACGCAAACAGCGGCATCGTGCAGATGTTCACGCAATGCACAAACACAATAAACCGTTTTTTTTCTCTTGGCCCCGGGTTGTTTTCTACACAGATGCTCCCGTTTAAAAGGCGGATTTTCAGCCCGTTCTTTTTACGACACTTCTTTTGCCGGTTAAAACTTCGGGAAGCGGCGCCTCATCAGCAGCATTCCGTCGTGCACCGGGCTCTTCGCGTCGAACACCTAACGCGAGCGCACAGTGCGTCATTTGGTTCACAATGGTCGGTTTGTGTGAGACGAAGCGGTCGCGCCGCCGTCGGGTCTCCGTCGGACCCGGGACGAGCTCTGCGAAATGGACCCGTCGTCGCTACGCTGGTCTCCTCCCAGACCCAACAACGTGTCCAACGCTAAACACCGAGCCCCCCCCCCCATGAAAAACAACAGAACCTTGTTCTGGCGAACGGAGCTGCGGATCCGACTGGGTTCATTTAAGCACTTTAAATTACTCCACATCTCCAAAAACAATAGAAGCGACGAACCGGCGGATCTATTTAGATAAAATGCCCCGTCCTGGTAAAATATGGTGGAGGATGGACCTCAGCGGAGTCTGCCAGACGGGACAGCATCCCCATTCCACCGTGATCTCATCAATAAAATGCCCCGTACTTCAACATCTCAGCCTTCCAAGGGCGCGCTACTTAGTGTTTCTGTGCTCATTTCTGCGGCATTTTTCAGCCCTTCGCCGCTCTAAACGCCTCGGCCACAACGCGAGGAGCTGCTTTTACGTTTGCCCTGCGCACCTTCACTTCTACGGGACCCCAAATACTTGGCACGAGACATGCAAAAAAAACCCCAAAAACGATTTCCTCCAAAATAACCGCGAGCGGAACTCTCGCAAATCACGACCGTCTGTAATTTCTGCGTGACAGCCTTTGCCCCGCGTCGTCCGCACCAAGATCTGCTTCCAAGCGCGTCGCAGCATCAGCGGGAGGAGGAGAAAACAGGGAGATTAACACCGGTCCACTTCTACTTCAACTCCTCTAAAAACCTCAGGGGCTCAGCGTCGCGAGGGAGAATTTACCTTCAACGTGTCCTCCGTCAAGTGTGTTCCCCGCACGGAAGACGAAACAAAACTAAAGAGACACGCGTGGAGCGAGCGGGGACCGCGGGACCAATATCCAGTGCTCGTTGCGGGAGAGAAGGTGCAATCTGGCTTCCCCGTTGAGCTTATCAAGCGACTGTCAGGAGCCACAGACAGAGCGGATCACGTGTCTCTCCGTGGTGTCTGCCGGGGAGGGGCTGAATGCAGTACCTTGGACAGCGCCTCTGCGTCCGTCAGCATCCATCCTCGGACATTTACGGCGGAGGCAACTTTTGGAGATAAGCGTCGTAAAAGTGTTGGGCTCGATTAAATGATTGCGCTAAAGACACAGTGCTCAGAGGCAGCGGGGGAGCGTTTGCGTGCACTCGGGTTGGTGTCTCTAACCGTAAATGCACCGGTTGGTTTCTGATTAATTATTGCAGCACAACAACAAAAAAAGAAAACCCTCTACCAAAAGTTCTCATCCAGTAAAACAAATAAATCAAGGGCTTCTTAAGGTCAAGAATTTACTTTATATTCCTGAATATTTCCTGCTCTCTTCAATGTCTGGAGGCAGGAGTACATTTCATATGTCTGGTGACTGGAATATTACTGTACTGGAGACAGTGATGCAGTAGGAGGCTGATGGCTGCCTATGGACAAAGCGAGCACTAGTTCACTGTCCTTAGAAAGGCACTTAAAGCTGCTCAGTGGCAGGAAGCGCAAAGGAAACGTTAGACAGCTCTAAACATGTGAGTGTAGAAGTTATGGACTGCCCAAAAAGAAAACACAACTGCCCACAAATAGGATGTTGTTATGTTTCCATTGCGGAAGTGGCCACAGTATAAGCCATGCTTGTACTTTTATATTCTTTACTTTTTAAAATTCATTTTACAAAAACACAACAGTAAAAACTTTATCCAGAAAAAAACAATATGTTTCAGTAGTTTGTTTTCATAAAAGATGAGATATCAGAGAATGCAACTTTGATAAGGTTTGCCAATCTATTTTTTAGATACGTTAAATGCTTTTTCCAGATGTGACTAAACCTGCCTGAATCATGTTCAATGAACATTCTCACAAGTTACTTCCTAGCACAAATGTTTGAATCTAATGTTTTCATACCATGCTGGTTCACAGAGTCCACCTGTAGTGGGTGTCTTTTTGTTTTCCAGTTCAACATCCAGCCATCAAGACCTTACGTCAATGTGGCGTGTGTTGTGTTTCTTTGCAAGTTTTTTGTGACATGTCAGTGTGAAGAGAGACAAGGTACTTACTCTGGAGCTTAGGAGGCGAGCTGAGCCCCGAGGATTAGGGGTGTTAGTCATCGGGAGCAGGGAGGAGGTGAGCAGATGTGGACTGGGAGATGGTGTTGGAGGAGGATGACTGGGGGGACCTGATTAACGCAGTCATGTCGGGCTGGTGCACAAGAGCTGTGGACGCGAGGTTGCAGGGACAAAAGCACAATGTGATAATGACAATATGACAATAATAGGAATGATAACACCGAACACCAAAAAAAGACTAGAGCTAGAGCATCATCACAGCATTGGTGAAACTGATTGACAGGATGAGCGAAGCTAAAGGAACAGCATGGGGAGAACAGGAAGTGCAAGGATCAAAAATAAAAGCCTGAAATGGACGTAAGGTTGCTGATCATGACAACAGACTATGATAAAGTCATAATCACACACTGAACGCTGCCTTGTATCATAATGATGAACCACTGAAGGTGGAGCAACAGGTTGACGGCCTGAGGTTGAAAGTTTAAGTGGAAAATGAAGAAAACATTAGTAGCTTTGACAATAAGAACCATTCGATGGTCCCTTAAGCTGAATCCCATGTTTGTGATGTAACAAAGGATCCATCTTGTCTCCGGAGGAAACATTGGACCGTCCCTTTCCTATTCACCTCCTGAGAGACGACGTAGAACTCCGAATAAGCAGCGGTGTCTTCTGAGACAGCGTTCTCGCAGTAACTTCTGAGGTTACAGTGTTGCTTGTGTCGCCGCGCTGACAGAATCAGGAGAACAGAGAGCGAGTGCATTCAAGATTAATAGAGGTCTGCGCTTCTAGTGTTCGTACCCAGATGAGACAAGACGTTTTTTTGTTCATACATTAGTAATACTTCACGTTCCGGAGGAATCCGGGTTAAAAGTTGAAAAATCATGTAACATTAAAATCAACCCATGTTCTTCAGTTAGTCATTCATACAAAAACAGCGAGGTGGGAAATTAGATATTCACGTGTCATTTTCTTCTCCTTCACCTGGTGCCGTTCTCTTTTAATGTGAGTGGATCAAGGAACCCATGATCCAAAGCTTCCAGACTTTTCAGACGATTCTCAGAGATGAAACCTGTCACCAGCAGCGTAATGGCTCAGACGATGTTTTCAGAGCAGAGCTTTCTCTTCCCAGAAATCATCACTCTTTAATTGTATTAAGAAGCTATATATATATATATATATATATATATATATATATATATATATATACTGTATGACTTACAGTATGCGAAATGCCGTGCTTTGATAAACTTGTGACTCCTCTGTGAGTCGGGCTAAACACATTTGGTTCCAGCCTCGTGACTGAATGCACAGAGATGAAATGGATATTGATCTTCTTGTCTAACTCCAGGTGAGAAATCAAACAAGTTTCCAAAAAAAAAAAAAATATTTTCCCAGACTAACGTGGAGTTAAGAGGGGACCAAGTTTTTCATGGCGGACCGCGCTGCAACAGCCTCGTTATTGGCTCCACTCTGCTGCAGACCAGCCACAGGAACGAATGGCTCTGTGTCTGTTTTTACAACAGCTAATATGTCTGTCTGTCTGTCTGTCTGTCTGTCTGTCTGTCTGTCTGTCTGTCTGTCTGTCTGTCTGTCTGTCTGTCTGTCTGTCTGTCTGTCTGTCTGTCTGTCTGCCCAGTGTGGTAACCGTGGTAACACACACACACACACACACATAATGGAGCTTCACTGAAGAAGAGGAAGAAGAAATAAAGGTGTTGTGTTTTTGTAGCTTTCGTTCGATATGACTCTTTCAAAGTTATCACTGCTGCTCTAGATTCATTTCTGAAGTCATTTGTTAAGGTGATTTTAGCATTTGACTTTGCAGGAGGTACTTCGGGTACAGCAGAACTCATGTAAAGTTGCGGACGCACAGCGGTCTTCTTCTCAGACAGGAAACACGCCGACAACGACACAGTGGTTGTACTGTAAATGGATGCACTGCGAGTCTTCACCCCTGTGAAGCAGCCTCAGTGTTTCACCACTCACCAGCTGGGAACTCTCCCTATTGAGAGCATCTGTATCCCCCAGATTAAAGCTGATTGAATTTATAAATCTGTATCATTACTGCTATGAGATTAGCAGGGAGGAGAGGGGCCAGTGCAAAACTGAATTTCATTTCGGATGAATTAATGAAATGTAGGAGTGTGCGGCACAAAAAAGCCGGTCACACATCCAGCTGGAGTGAGCGTACTGATTGTATTGACTCTTACATAATGACCCTGCAGAAGAGGCAGGAGAAAGCATTAACATGACAAAGATCTGATTCCAACAAGGGTTTCAAAACCTGACCAAGCAGCCTGGAACAAATTACTTCACCCCCAATTGGCACAAGAGCCAGAACTTATTGAATCAATTAATTTCCCACACTTACTATTTCCTTTTTGACAGGTTGACTTGAATAAAAACATTGTTATATTTTTCTTATATTTCAATACCAACTTTAGGTGAAGCTGATTGACACTAAGCTCCAAAGATGTTATTCTGCAGTGAAATTAATTTACAGAGGAAACACAAAGCTGTACAGTTCAGGTTACATACATGCAGTGTATAATCCTTTTAAATGAAAATTCACGTTCACCAGCCTCCCTACAGTATGTACGGGCTAAATGTGCAGCATCAGGCAGAGCCTCAGCTGCACATCTGTTGGTTATTTACCGTTCCAAGGCGCCCATGTGGGCATCGGAAAAACAAGCAGGCCTGTTAGAACATGCAGGAACACGGAGGCGCCTGATGCAGAGATGATGCCGAACCTCAACAGCCACAAACGCTTTGACCATAACACAAAGAGGAGAGAGTGTCTTCATCAATAAAAGTTATATAAGATCATATGAATAGGATGAAATCAGTCTACAGTAGTTCAGGATGTTTTATGAGGAATGTCAGATTATTCAACTTCTACATGTTATTCCTTTACAAACCACAAAGTGACTCATTAAATACATGTCTGGATCTAAAAGGAAACCATTTAGACATCGTTTCCGTCAATAGGAAGTGTCAGATTCAATATCCTGTGAGCTAACAGTGAGCGGGACAATAGGCTGTTGCATCAGCACCGTCATCTCCTGTTGTCCTAGAGATTTTCTCCTGTCGGCCACGTCCCGTTTCAGACACCAAAATACTCCTCATTCCAGGCTGACTGTAGTCTTTCATGTTGACACTCTGCTCCTGGAGCTTTACCCTGAATTCAGCCATTCTCCCAGCTTCCCAGCATTCCTGCTTTCACCTGCCTACACTTCCAGTCATTCTCTGCAGCTCCACTGATGCTCCGTTTGCTGCGCCTTAGTGTCCTATAGTGCACGTGTGTTCTGAGGCAGCGGCGTAGATCATCCTCTGCAATGCACTGTTGCCCTTGATCCTGGTTCCTGCGCGCAGTAAGCGCAGTGCTCAGCCTTGTCTCAAGAAACACCTTGAGAATGATTAGGTCAATAGATCATCATCATCAGATCATGTCATGCAGCCTAACGCTGCTGCAATCCTGAATGATAAAAGACTCATTTACGTTTCCCGGGCATCTATAAATTCTTATTTGCACTATTCATGAGCTCTTGAGTTGGTGTTGCCTTGGGGATTCTCACAACTGTGTAAATAAAGATGCAAGCAGCTGTTTACCTATATTATCTGTTTATGTGTTTGAGTGAATGTGTAATTTCTGCACACGTCAGATGAATAATTCAAATTTAAGCCTGCTCAAAAGGTGCTAAAGGAAACCTCAGTAGTGTGAGAAGCACTTTAACTCTGGCTGAAGCCTGCAGCATCATTTTAATATCTTATTTCATGTGATGCAGCAATTATAGGATCAGTTACACATACGCATCGGTGGATGTTTATTTGTCCTGTCGGAACCTGGTGCAAAGTGTGTCACTGCGGCGCTTTGTTCACCGGGAGTCATTTCATGTTTTTGTGACCTTTACAGAGTCTTATCAAAATGGCTTCACGGGCGATTAGCATCTCCACAGACATCATTCAATGGCCAATTTGATTTCAGACTTTCACTAAAATGTGAGTTTCACACAACGGGGAATGTCGGCGAAGTTCGTGGGGCTGACGCACGCGTCCAAGGCGGTTATAAAGGAGCGGCCGTATCGCCGGCCAGCATCTGCAAAGCATATGATAATGTGAAATAATATTCATCGAGGTGCAAGCTGGTGTGAAATGGCCTGATAAGATGAGAATGTTGACACACCTGCTGATCACAAATAGTAATCCCAGCGTTTTGTGGCAGCTTCTTTGCGTTATCGTTTGGAATTGTCAGCGCTAGTGAAATGGGAAGCGTTCTGCCGAAAACAGGCCCCGCGCACTCAAAATAGCAAAACCTGCGCAAACACAATCATTCTCCATATTTCCTACTTCCCGTAGTGGCAAGAGCGCTGATGGACTGGAATCGCTCCCTGACCGACCCTAAACCTAATCGCTGAAATTAAATGCGTAATCACAAGCTGAATTAAAGCGCCTTCCAACCCCAGAGCAGCCTTTAAGGTTTCACAGCGATGACATCAAACTAAACGGCGCCCACGAAATGTCACCGAGCCCCCTGGAAGGTACGGCTGCAGCACTGAACTCATTCTGCCTCATATTTATCTAATGTGGGCACATGATGAACCCCTGCACACGATAAACAGTCCTCTCACATACAGTAGGAGCACGTTGGAACGTACAGTATGTGAGCAGTGAGCATCTGGCTGCATTCAGCAGCGTGAGGGTACAGTGCGTTTGTGTGTTTGTGACACTGCTGTGCACATAGATTTACACCAGTGAAGGGAATTGGCACCAAACAATAGAACGTAGCATCTACAGAAGGTTTCTCTGAAGCCACGACTGCAGGAGCTTTCTACTTCCTAATGTGACTGAACACACGCGCTGCTGCGTTGCTGTCGCGCAACAACATACGTGAACGTTCACGTGCGTAAACTCGTCTCAGTTCACGCTTTGAGACAGTTGACCCTCAATGATCCCGCATGCGCTCGAGGCCTGATGGGTTTTTAAGAGCAACCTGCTGCCCAACCCCCCCCCCCCACCCCCCCCCCCCCCCCCCCCCCCCCCCCCCCCCGATTCAGAAACGTCTCAGTGTCTCAGTGGCAGGACTGGAGAGCAGCGATAAAGGGACAACTGGACAGACACGCTTTGAATAAGTGATTAATGGCCACGGCGCCGTATTGTTCATGTGCTTAAAGATTTTTTGTCTTTCACTTCATTAAATTGTCAGACGAAGTGCTTTTTCAACGGGGAGCTGTTCTGAAATTCACAGCACCGGAGCGATGCCTGCTGCTCTCGGTATATATGACACTGTGGCTGCGGACGAGACATGAATAAATAATCTGTGGGAAAACTATGAATGATACAGAGTTTATGAATGGCGCTGCAGTAATAAACAGAACTACGATATTGTTGATATTCCCACACACCTGCTGTGATTAACAATAAGAGACGCAATTCAATTCACGTTCGGGAAAAGTATGCCTGAAAATGGACTAATCAGTGCAAATATGAGCTGCGTCCACTAAAAGCAACCATAAAAGCCAGAGTCTGTCGTCTCGGCTCCGCGGGGACGTTTGCAGCTGTAACGCGTGCGGCCGTAATCACCCACAGTAGTAATGGTGTGTATGATGAGGGTAGACACTACAGGGCAGCAGAGTGTTTGCCTGCGCGTGGGACGCGGTCACAGGCGGAGTCAGGAGGCCGGTCGATGGGAGACAGGACGCTGAAAGCGCCGAGTCAGCGCTGAGCGGCAGGATGTGGCTCGGCTCCAGCGCCGCTCTCATTAGCAGCGTTCGCTTCCTCATTACAAGCTATTATCCGCGCCGTGTTTTTCATATCAAACACAATAACCACAGGCTCCTTTGACAGTTTCCTACATGTGAAATCGCTCCGGTACAGGATTCGTCACCCTGGGTGCTTCTTGCTGGTGAATTTTCCCCTCACCTGTGCACCTTCATGCGGCGCCTGCTGTGCAGCGCGCTTCATCGGCGTCTTCGGCTTCCTGGTAAACTGTTAGCACCGTCTGCTAATGGCTTTAACTGAGGCCGTGCAGCACAGCCTGCACCGCGAGCACGTGAAAGGCAGAGGTCAACCGGCAACGCTGCTCTGAGGCAAACACACTTTGTCACTCACGGTCCAGTAGGATTGCTCCTTATCAGCCCAAATTCCTTTCTCTCCTGGATTAATGCAGAAATTGCTTTTACATGCCTCAATAGCCAAGTGCATTAACAGAGAGACTTAAGTTCTTTGTCTGCTGAAGATAGGCCAGTAAAACACCAACTAATGATGAAATACACGGACACCGCGGCGCTGCCCCAACTATTTACACCGCCTCAAATATTCCTATGAAGGACATTCAGAGGTTAAACACTGAGGAACCGTCTGAGAGCATGCGACTGGAAACATCCATGCAAAGCTTGGTGTTTTATCCTGACTTAACCCTTCAAACCAGAATTAAGGGGCAGATCCGGTAAATAAAGCAATGGGCAGCATTGTAATAGAGAGTATCTGTATGAGAAGCTACAATTAAAGACACTCCACATATCTGTTCCCGACAGGAAGAAATATCAGCTGATTCATAAGCGTCCCACTGCCGCGTCCTTTCCTCAGAGGGAAGACGGCGGTCCCGCTCCCCGGTTCCATCAACCTGTCAGCCAGGGCCCGGGAGCACACTCCATTAACCGCTCCTACAGCCGAGGACGGCGGCGTTTCCACGCGGCGAGCACAAATCCGAGTCGGAGGAAGACCACAATGTGCTAGTGTGAACGCGCTCGTCACCCCTGCCCGGGTTCATTTCCTTTTGAAGGGGAGCTCAAGTCAATCAAAGCAAATGAGCTGAGAAACCCCGGCTATTATTTACCAGTTTATCCAGCGAGGTTGTGTCATCACCGCTCCTGCACACGACACACACCAGAAGAAGCTTTGAGGAGGAAAATATCTTTATCCTTGGAAAACACTCAACAGGTCATTTACAGTAGAACCTGAGGTTAAAATTGTTTAGTATTCAGGGGTTTTCTATATCATAAATGTATTGTTAACTAAGACATTTACAGGAATAGTTATTCTGCATGCTTTCTGTGATGCAGTATATAAAATGTAGCTGTAGAAAAGCGCTTTTTAGTAGGAAAATGACTTTTTTTTTCTAATTTTCTGACAATATCTATAAAATTGATTAAGACTTTAAAGAATGAGCACCCTTCCTCATTAAATATTGAGCGCTCCGTTATTCTAATCAACGCGTACTGTGACGGTGATGAGTGTCGGCCGAGCAGCGGGACGGAGCCCTGATGAGCAGATGTGAGAAGACGACGGGCACAGCGAGAACCCGGACTCAGTGCAAATATCAAATGAAGACGGATGCGTCTCACAAAGACGCCCCCTGAAAGTAAACATTGTGTACATAAATAATGAGCGTCTGTATATATTTGCTCATAAGCGGTATAAGGCTTTTCTATAGCCTTGTGAGGCTGTCTGGCTGTTTATACCATGTGTGCATGCTGTAAGTGGATTAAGTGATAAACAAGCCAAAGCCTAATGCAGCTCATTTCCCAGCGCTATAGAGCCTATTACTGTCAAAGAAAGCACAATAAACTGTAGCATGAGCATCACATGCTGGACTTAGACGCACAGTGTAGATGTGTGTTGTAGATTGTGCGACCATCAGCCTCAGCGTGGGGAAGTTTATTTCATACAGTGATTGACAGGTGTTAAACAGGTGATCACAGCTGGCTCAGTATGAGGTATGAGACCACACGGTTACTGGAGCCGGACTGATGCAAGACTCATGGATTGTTAGCTATTTGTAGATAATTATAAAAACACAGATTGCACGCTCTTTTTTTTCTGTACATGACAAAATGTTGCTTCCATCCCTGTGGGTGGAAACGTCAGGCTGTCAAGGTTCCTCATCTTCTTTCCATCTCCATCTATATCCAGCTGGGATATATCCTCATTTAGCCAAATTAGCTCAAGTCAAGCTTGGCTTTAATGTGCAGACGCTAATGACACAGCAAGGTTAAAGTGAGAAGTCAAGCATTGATTCGTACTTTCCTGTTGTCAGTCTGCACCGAGGATGAAAATACCGTTTGCGTCCATGTGATGGAGAAAAATAAATCAATGCTATAATTTGATGTTGGTTTCATCAGGAGGGTTCAGCCTGTAGCCTGCGTTCAGCGTAGCATGATAATGGCATGTTAGGCTGACATTTCATAGGATGAAAATAAATCCGAGGCAGCCTATCTGGCAGCATAATGGCTTTCTGTTAATTAATGCATGATCCCTCAGCAATTACCACTGTAGATTCACTGAACCATGCGTGAGAACAAAAAAAAAAAAAAAAAAAAAACACAAGGTGACAAGTGAAGAAAGAGGAACGCGGGAGCCGTTCGGAGATCGCCTCGGCGCCGCCGTTTTCACCTGTGGCTTATCTCTCAGCATAAGGAGATACGGCGATTTACTCCGGAGCGCGGATGAAGTGATGAAGTGGGCGAAGATAAGGGCCGAGCAGGATTATTCAATCAATCACCTGTGGCTATATCTTTACACAGCTTGTCTGGCAGATGCAGGAAGTAGTCAGTGCCTCAAGGGATAAAAGATGGAAGTAAAAAAAAAAAAAAATCACACGGGGGTCGCCTCAGTCCACTAACGGCTGCCCTGCAAGCATTGTGCAGGGGAAGCTAATTATGGGAGATTCTGATAGCGTGCGCGCCAGTTTGCTGATTCAGCATACTGGCATTTTAAATAATAATGCGTTCCTTAGATAAAGCTAAGCTACTGAACCACCGTTTGTGCTCTAATACATTTTAATAATCCACTATCTTTTGGAGAAAGGAACAAGGAAGCCGATGTCATACATGAGTGATAACCCAATACAGGACATGAGGGCATCCACAGGATAAATGTCAGTCTGTATCTTAGGGCTGCAACGTGTGACATCAGTGGAAACAATGCATTCGATCCCACAAGACTTCAGTTTCAGAAGGATGGAATTTACAGATCTTCAGCTGAAGTGTCACGCCGTCGTGTCTGGGTTTGTTTCCTGGCCACCGACTTTGTTGGGATCATTTCCTGTCCCAGAGTTCTGCTTCCTGTCTGTCTTGCTGTCGTCTTGTTAGAGTGAGGGATTCCACCTGCTGAATTTGACTCACGACTATGACAGCTTGTATCCAGCTTGTCTCTGCCTGCTTCGTCGTCACACCGGGTTTCAGTCTGTTTTATGTCTGGTTCTAGAGTTTGGGCACAGGAGGGATCTTGAACCAAGAGCTGCGATATTGTAATGGATCATTTTTCCCCAGTAATTTAAATGAACTTTGGATTTTTGTTGATTGATTTTTTTAATTGAATTTTGTTTTGTTGCTAATTGGTAAAGCTTTATTTTGATAGGAGAAGGGCAGTAGTCTAGTTGGGAGGAAGAATCAAGGCCTTCACCCAGTGAGAACACACTACATACATCTCACTGACGCCTGGTCAGTGTTTTTTCTCTCCCATCATCATCATCATCATCATCATCCTCACTTTTGTCCTTGTGCTGCTCCAGCCTCCAACAAGGACTAAATATAGAAGTATTTCCCAAACCTCTCTTGATGAATAGGCTTAACACATACGTTTCAGCTTTTCCATTTCCATCATCAGTTTGTGCTTCATTGGTTCACACCTTTGTGCGTCTTCTCTATAGCCTCATTGTAAACATTGCGCTCTGACAGTATCTGTGCCATCGTTCTCCCGTCTCCTCTTTCATTCCTAACAAAGTCAGCGTCTGCGCCGCGGCTCCCTGTGCAACAGGGATAGCAGTTATAAATGCTACGCCTGGTTACCGAGGAGATAAAAAGGTGCGAGATAATATAAGGAAAAGGGTACGAATTCTGACCTGTGAAGGTTGAATCCCAACACGCAGATAATGTGTATTTTTAAGATACTCTACCGTGATAAATTGGTAAACAAAGGGTATTTGACAAACCAGGAGGTAAAACAGTAAAATCATTTCAGGTATTTCTTTCAGTCGAGCATCCACCAATGAGTTCTGCCTGTGGCTCAGAAATTTTCAAGTCAATTTCATTTTAAAAGCGTGAAAATAGATTGTTGGACAGATTAGGCTGTAGTGGATAAACCTTCAAACAACATCAGGTAATTAAATTTTTCTAGGTTTTCACCAAACGTATTGGTGAGACCGATTAACTCCACATTGCGCCTCTTCTCACTATTGAACTTCACAAAATCTTTTCTTTATGTTTTGCGAGGCGCAGATATGGTTGGCAATTGTGGAGTCCTATTGATCCTGGGTTTCATTGATTTCCTCTCTTTTTTTTCATCAGTGGCGAGGCAAAGCGATGGGAGGCGCGGTGCTTGTGAGAAGGTCTCCCTCTGAATAAGAATGGGGGAGCGCCGGGCACCAGGGTGAGGTGCTGCATGAACAATAACCGCCGGCGCTGCTGCAGATTGTGCTGCACTCCAGACTCCAGCCGCTGCGCTCCCACTGCAGATGCGCCCGTGACACATTACAGCGAGTTAATTGCCAGCACTCGATGAGACCTGGGCCTTATTGAATTCCTGTTGGCTCGACGCGAGTCGCGAGGAGACACGCTGGATCTATCCAAAAGCGCAGTTAAAGGCCGCCTCCGTTCATGTCCTCATAGCAGATAGATGTAACACAAACACAGGCAGCAGCTCCCGAGACCTACAAATCGCCCGGCGACTTCTTCATTGTAGCTTTGATTTGAAAAGCCGTAATTAGAGCCATGACATGACTGTTTAAAAATGAAAATTGTTTCCCTAAATTTACAGAATAACCTTGTTGTGGTGCTGATGATGATAGTAGCGGCACAACTTCCTCCTGCCTGATACAAATCAGGATCACTCGCTTGTCTCTGGGTCTGAGTGCCGCCAGGTGAGACCCATCTGGGCAGGATTTGCATGTAGCCTGTGTTTCCGTGTGTTTCCTCTGGCTGATCCTTCCTCCTGCTGCCGTTTTCTCATGCAGGTCAGGTGAAGAGGAAATTGTGAATTGCCCACAGGATCGTGTTTATTTCTGTGTGGCCCTGCAGGTCGCTCCAGTCCCCCGTGAACCTGAAGAGGAGCAGGGGAAGATGACGGTCTTTGTGCTTAGGCAAACGCGAGGTGGACGCTGACCTAGAGCCAGTAGTCGTTAATATGAGAAGGTGCTTTGTTTGTTACTTGTAACAACACCCAGACTAAAACTTCTGATGTTTTTGACTAGTTTCAGTGATGATGCTAAAAGCTAGCATTAAAGAACCAAAAGATGTTGACAGTAAAGATGTTTGTATCTGTAATATATTGACGCCTGTGATCCTTCCTTTAAAGTCCTTCATGGGGGTGGTGAATTGTTAAGCATCCTGAGATTACCGGGGTGAGAGAACGGCCTCTGGTGCAGTCTAATGAGGCTGTGTTTGTTTACCTCCCCTCGTACGCCGCCTTCAGAGCAATGTGCCAGCATTTGCCCGACATGAATGCCAGTGTTTTGATAAAGGTCAATGAGAGTGAGACAAGGCCGCTGAAGTTTGCCGTCTTTAATTAGCTCCGGCTTTGTGCTGCCTTCTCATCGTGTACTGTCAGCGGGCCCGTATTCAGCCTTCAAGACATGGCCAGAACAAAGATGGGGCTGAGAGGGAGCCAAACGGGGAAGGAGAGGTTCACCATCAGCATTGATCCTCTGAGATGAAACCCTTGGTTTGCTCCGGCTAGAAATAGACGTAAAGGACATTGATGAATTTGGGCCCATATGACCTGGGAGGATTTGTTTGTAATGATTGCTGTACTTGAGTGATCTCATCTACAGATGCTGCATTTTTCATGGCTTTAATAGGTTGCAGATCTTTGTAATTAGCGCCATCAGCCAGTTGCTATTGTAATGAGACCTTTCAAAATCAAATGCATGGACAAGATTTGTGAACGGCTCTGATGATCGTCCCGCATTCATTGAGATTTCATAAAAACATGAAATTGTTTGGTGCTTTGGATCACGAGCAGAGACTGTTCTTCAGGTACGTGTGTGTTAGCGGAAGCGCCGGGTCCGTGTACGTGGAGCCCACTGCAGCCTCAAAGAGCAGCATTCTTAGCGCTTTACTCCTTTTTGTATCACAGATAAAAGAATCATGTAAAGAATGCAGCGGCATCAAAAAGTCCCAAATAACAATGCTGTGCGGCTGAAATCGCTATGGCAACGGGTGAAATGAGGGAGAGATACTGCATCAGATACATTCAACGCCAGAAAATCAATAACAAAACGTTTGTACATTATATAAATTCTTTTCAATAATCAACAACCCAAAACCAGTAATTTGATGTAGATGCAACTTCACAGTAACCAGTTCAAAAGTAAGCTGCTGCTGCCGACTAAAATTACTCAAGGCTACAATCCCACTCCGTCGTCGTAATGCCGGGTTCTTGTTTTGTGACAGTTTTCAATAGACTTGTCATTTCTTGGAAACCTGCGAACTCTGCGACACGCGGATTCAGGTGTGCGTTTCAAATTGAGCTTATTGAAATTCTGTCTCGCAATAAAGGTCACTCAGAGTTAATTAGAAATTCAACTTGCAAAAACAAGGTTGAGCCGCGGCGCTAAATAAAAGCTCCCGCCTGCCAGTGGAGCCAAGTGTTTTAAAGGGGCAGATCATTTAATGTTTGTCCATATTTTGTTTTATGAAACACAAAACTGATGAATATCTCAGTTTGTGAAACCATTAACGCTTCATCTGTATCTAATTTTCTTTTTTTGGCCTTTTTGCTTATTGTAGATATTCAATATTTGTACGGCACAATTCAGTTTCATTAAATTTCTTCACACTGGTTTGAATTAATATATTTATTGTAAATGAATACATTCATAATACATTACATCACCGCTCATGTAATATGAATACATCAGAACAGATGCAGGCGTCTTATGTTGTGTCTCCCGCTCAGACCTTGCATGCTTCCAGCTGCTGTGTTTTGGCTGTGGCTCGGGGTCAGGTGTAATGCACTTCCTCTGTTCGGGCAGCATGGGAATAGGCAGGTCTGGGTCTAATGTCTCCAGAAAGTCAAGAAGACTTACTAGTGTGCAAGTGTAAGTATGAAAAGGGTTGACTGAGGAGAGTTAAGAGGGTCCTCAAGCTGCCTGCTGGGGACTTTCACTCTCTCCTGTATCGATTACTCTGTCCACCATGTAATTAGGCCTCGGCGCGAGCGAGTGGGAGAGAAATAGGAAGGAGGACGGGGGGAGGTCCGCAGATCCGGTGGAGAAAGGCCATTTTTGTATGCTGCGTCAATAAAGGGAGAAAAGAAAACAAGGGCAGATAAGATACCGGCGGATGTGTCACAAAACCCTCAATATCGGTTGGCTCCTCCTGTGCGGTGAGTGATGAAACAGGTGAATAGGCCAGTGAGGGGGCCAGGAAAACAAAATGTCACCCTGAGCTGCTGATTGATTGGCCAGGTTAGTTAAGCCTGGCCTATTGTTCCGAACAGCGACGTTCCTGGACATGTTGGCGCCCCGGACGAGGCATCCTGCAGTGGCCCTGAGGGCTCCGAGGCTTCAATCACATACTGTACAACTGGCTGTGGCATGATGCAGGCTGCGTCTCCAAGCTCTAGACTTCAGGATTTTTACGGCCTGCTAACATAAAACATGCTTATTACAGTAGCAGATTAATGTAAACGCTCACTAGCTTATAGGGATGACTGAAAACAGCTGCTGTCAGAGAGATCTCCTTGTCTTTTCTGTAATAAACATGTTGGACTCAATAGGAGGCATTAAAGGGCAGCTTTTATTACCTTGACACGAACCCGGGGCAGCCCTTTCCATTGTTCCTGCTCTGTTCCTTATGTTAAGCTACATCTAACGAGAGTGACCCCATCACTGAGTGCTGTGCTGTAACACAACCGGCCTCGGTTCAAACACAAACATGGAGTCATCTCTGGACCGTGTGACCTCACCTTCCCTTTCCCTTAGAATAAGGATTTCACTCAGCTCTCGGCTGCTTACCACCCCCTCCATCCTCCCCCCACACCCCCACCACTGCCCAAATCCCTTTGGAGCAGGACATTCTATGTGTAAAACGCTTTGCTGTTTCCCCTGACTCAGTCCACTACATGAAATTGATGGGAATACATCCCTGCAGTGCAACATCCACTTAGTGAATTCCTGCAGGTTAGCAGGCACATTTGGCCACACACATGTACAATAGTTTAGCAAGGATACAGGATGACCGTAAAGATATGCAATATCTAATATAGTCTTATAGAAAATATACTAATTAACTGAACTAAAATGAAAATGATACACAATGATAGCAATCTTTTATGTTGCCTTTTCTGTTCTTCCCTGTGAGGACCTGGGAGGACACACTGCCGTCATCCTTCTGGATCATCTTGGCCATGTACTATTTAATTTAGTCCACACAAAGGGCACAGAGCTGGCAGAGCTCAGAGCAGCTGACAAGTGAGGCAAACAAAGCCCATTCCAAGGATGTCACACGTTTGATTCTGCTGAGAATTTGCTTATCAAAACACAATTACACCACAGTGGCAGCTAATTATTATCGAATGGGATCTAAAGAAGCGGCCTATTTAAATAGCAGGCGCCGAGGTGTGGCGTGAAACCAGCGGTGGCTGCGAGTGAACAATGGAAACGAAAATCAAACACCCCTTTAATCACACAGCTTCTTTATTCATTCCTATTTCTGTTTAGCATTCGCGGATGCTGATGTGGTAGCGGTAATTAGTACTGGCATCTCAGCCATGAAATGTGCAAAGGGACGCGCGCCGGCGAAAAACTTCCAGACGCAAAAAACGTCACGTTGGGATCATCAGCGGGAGAAATAGCTTCCATTTTGTAGGAGTGACAGTAAATTCATCAGAAACAACCATTAAGTCGTGTTAGGACTGTTACAATTAGGCAGGATTGGCCCTGAAATCCTGGTACGCGCACACACACACACACACACACACACACACACACACACACACACACACACACACACACACACACACACACACACACATGAAGTGAGACCAAAGCTACAGCTGCTGTTCTGCTAAAATTACACTACTGTAACACTTCCTGTGCAGCACAGCGTCGGTTCTAACAGACAGCGGTGCATCGCGCCTCCCAACATGTGCCACCATCGATGAAACCCTTGTCACACGGTCCAAACGCAAGATTTCTCAGCGAAAGGTTAATAAAAAATTCAAGTGTTTCCGAAGCACACGAGGGACTCGGTCCAACGCAGGCTGGTTTGAGGAACGCAGCCCCAAACTACAAGTCTTCGCCGAAATGCCAACAGTGTCAAAAAGTGTTGAGTTTTTCTTAGTGTCAAATATAAAAGAGCGCTACAGTGGATGTTTACCAGTGAAAGGTGCATGTGTGATGAGGTGGGGCTGCATCAGAGTGACTTTGTTGATGCAGAGGTGCTGTATATTTTATGTTAGAGACACATAAAGCAGTGCATTGCCCCAACATGTGTGCTTCACCTGCCTGCAGTCGACATCAGTCTCCTGCTGAAAATGTGTGGTGCAACATGAAGAGCACAGATCAGCCGAAGTCATGCATCCAGCAACAATTCACAAGTATAATATCAGTTCAAGTGTTTTCAGTGGAGCTCTGAAGTCACACAAACAGGAAGAAGAGAGAGAATTCCACCAGCGAAGCCTCAGTTGCAGTAGTGAACTCGCTTCTTATTGGATGAGTGTCGTTAACTGGACAGGTGCTGTGTCAGAGTGGTGCAAATACTCCTCTTCCAGCTCTTCTGACTATGTTGCAGGCATCACATTGAAATGAGTCAATATTTGCACAGCAACAATAAAAATAATCAGCCTGAACGTGACACGCTTTGTCTCCGTGCCGCGTTTGATTGAACATGGGCTGGAAATTGCATCGACAAGTCGTCGCACTTTGCATAATGTTCCAACTTCATTTGAATTGATGTTTGCACCTGAACCAAACCAAAAGTAAGACAGAAGAGCCTGTTGAAGGCGCATTAGCATAAAATCAGAGTACTGAGGAGGAATCAAGTGCTGGAATCAGAACCAGACTGTGGGAGCGGTCCCTGGACGCCTGCACGCGCTGCAGGTGTGGGGCCTGTTGGAGGTGGGACTCTGACATCATTATCCAAGGCCCAATTAGAAACAAAACACAATCCAAAAATCAACAGAAAAGATGCCAGTCTAAAAAAAACACATACTCAAGATGTGAAAACATTGGGCCTGTACATTTGAACATTCCTGTCTTCCAAAAACATTGGAAGGAGCTTGTGTTGACAAACTTAAAAGCTAATTTGGCTGAAAAATTTGAAATTAAAGAAGCAATTGGGCGAAGATTTGCTTTTTGGATGTGGCTTTTCGTCCAAGCTCACCACTGCGCCATAGCTGTTGTCTTTTAGGCATTCATCCTCAGACGCCTATGGGAAATGTGGCGTTTCACAAAAGCATAACAAAACTTGGAGTCGGCCAAAAACACTGCGATGACAGCTCCTCTCGCATGTAGAGTCATGTTTATGCAAATGGGGCGACACATTGGTTTGTAGACTGGCACAGAACCGTATGAACGCGTGTGCCAAGTGAGCAGCAGTGGTCCTGGCGGTCTGAGCGCTCTCATAGCCCTTCACTGCAACTTGGTGGGGTCCAGTTCAGTTCTGGTCTGGCCACAATCCACTGTGTGAGTGCATACTGTACGGTATCACACTGTAATAAAGACCTATAAAGCATTCCTGACTTCATTCACACACTATTGCCTCCAAATGATAGTATTCCCACAAAAACTCTCTGATTTTATGCTCTCTCAAATTTAACCACCACAAACATTATGTTTAAGTGAAGGCTCATCTCTTGTATCACTTCCTCCCTGGTTTCTTTTGATCAATGCAACAGTTCACTCGTGCCATTAGTGTTTTACTCCGTAATCGCCCCGATTCTCTGTAAATTATACGGAAAAGAAACATTTAAGGCAGGATTGCGTGAAATAAGCATCTGAAGTCTTCAGCCCATGAGCAGCTGAGGGACGGCGACAACAAGTTCCCACTCTTGAACTCGGTCTTCCTCTCCGCGCGTTTACACGAGGGACGTCTGTGGAGCTAATGATGCCACATGAGGATGAAAGCAACGCGCCTCAAGGAAGTGTGGTTTTCCACAAACAGGAGGAAAACTGCGCTAAAACAATATCACAGGCGGCAGCTCGGGGTGAGTTAGGAACATTAGTTCTCCTGTTGCAGATGATCATGGCAGTGAAGCTGATGCGGATGCGGATGAAGGCGTGCTGGGTTCACATTAAGCCCTTAGACGGAACATCTGGCTGGTCCTGCATTAAAAAGTCATAGTCAACAGTCAACAGGCATAGTCACACAGGCACCTCTTTGTACAATGGGAAAGAAAAAGCTGAGTGGGATATTAAGTACACGTTTCAGAGAATAGAATTATATCAGAGCTCCATTCAGGATTCGCCCGTCGCTCATCACTGTTCGCTGCTAAATCCAGTCATTCTGACACTGTTAAATTGATTTCACCTGCTCGTTAAGACACAAGTCAGTGACTGATGTGCAATGCCAATGACAGGAGCCTGATAATGTCCTAATATTTGAACAACACTTGAGCTGCGCTGCCTCACTCCTGGTTCAAGAGTGAAATCGAGCTGCCGAGAAACCAGGTGGAATTCGGTGAAACGCCACAGATCGGATACGGACGCTTCTCAGGTCTATTAAGGCGACTCACCGTAACATTGCGGCACGCGGTGTTTTCCTAAAACAGCAGCTCTCTGGAGAATCTATTAGCAACCGCAATCAGGAGCCAGAGGGCACGAAGTTGTGCATGAAAACAACATATCTGCATGTTCTGCTTCCAGCACCGGGAGCCTGTGAATCTATGGCTGCATGTTCGTTCACCCGCTTCTCCTGCAGTAAATACTCTCCTCTAATACGTGAGCTGGAGTTTCGTCTTGTTTCCCTTCAGGTGCGGCCATGCTTAAAGGCCTTTCTTCTCATGATCATGACCACATGTAAAGAACGTAGTAGCTCGTGGCCAAGGTGTGTAAACGGGTTCTAATTACAGTGAAGCTGCAACGCTGCATCAAAGAATTCAGTGGATTTTCTTATTTGAATGGATGTGACTGTACCTCCGACAGTAGAGGCGTAACATTGCGCTGCCACAGGCTTTCTTGGCCTGTCAGAAAATGTACAACTGGGCCGAATCAAGTCTGAAAGCTTGAGTTTTTTCCTTTAAAGACAGCTCCATATCTTCAAGGTCTTGAACTGAGCTCCTGCTGTCGTTTTTCACGTCGGGTCGTTAAAATAAAACTTACATTCTTGCCTCGTGGCTGTGCTCAGCGTGGGAGAGGGGACGCTCACGTGTCAGTTTTCAGCAATGAGGAGTCGCTACGTATCTGTCGAGATCCTGAGTGACGGCGAGAGAAAATCTGCGTCTTTATGTTTGCATCACGTCACTACAGGCTGTTTATTGGGTTGTTAAAACTAACCAGATTTACACTGAGAGACGCTGACAACCATTTTGCACTTTCCCTCTAAAAAAACCCTTCTAAAATCACATGTGATGTAATTCTGCTCGTTTGCTTATCACACACCTGGATTCCACAGTTTTCTGACCACGTGCTGTAGAAGCCTTTAACAACCACAGCCAACGTTGACTCTCAGCGTCAGTGCAGACGTTTAGCCTCAATACTCGACCTGAGAAGAGAAAATTTTGGCCAGGGGACACAAATACCCTGAAACCTGAGATGATAATTACCTGTGTGGTTATTATCATGACTCCTTATCGCTATCATAATAATAAGAATAAGTGTAAAACAGTGTTTGTGCAGCCTGTTTGTTTTCTGTTCGGGCTCTGAACAATACAGAACTAGACGGACCGTTTTGCTTCATAGGTGTAGGTGTCGAGGGCTTAAAGCCAGAGAAGCAGATTGAGGACATGGTGCTGATTCATCCCATCTTGTTTACTCATCGCGGAGCCTAGAGCTTCCATTATCTGTTTATATGAAATAGCGATGATCTGCCTGAAGATGCTCACCTCTAATCATTTCTGCTGCGCTAATTACTAAACGTGGCCTTGGCACAAAGACAGTTTCAAAAACACATACACAGCCAGTGCTGACGGTGACCACGTCCTCCACGGTTACGTCCCATAACTGATCATCTGCTGCTTTTACTACATTTGTCCCAGGAGACTACGCAGACACATGTCAAACTACTGTAGCATGGATCCACATAATCAGACTGATTCAGGGGGTCGAGGGTTCTGCCGCGTACGTATGCTGCCAAAAATTACATTTGTGTGACAAACTTTAACAGAGTCCGCTCATAAATCACTTGCAGCACAGAAAACATGGTGAAAACAGCTCGGTCATAGACGTTAGCCATGCGCATCGCTGGCCACGGAGCTGGACTTTGTCACGACAGTATTAAATTACAAATTCTCTGGAACTCAAGGTTTTTTTTTTTACTCTTCTGAAGTCAAACTGTGCGGAGGAGATAGTTTGGGCAATAGAATGAGAAGGAGGTCACCTTCAGAGCTCGTCTAATCCCTCAGTTCATCTAGCCCTCAATTTAATTCACTTTAAATTAAACATAGAGAGAATTTCTCTCGGTTGACTTCAAATCCGTGTGGAATAGATCATGAGGTCGGAGCATCATGTTAAATTTGGTTTAGCTTCAAATGTGCATATTTCCTCTTGTAGCTATTGTAACTGCTGAAAAGCAAAGAGCTGCAACAGGGTAACATATTTTTATTTTGTCACATTATTTAACTTTTACTGAGAGCGAAGCTGAATCTGTCTAAGGTCAAATCCATATTTCACATTCTGAAGCCTTATCATTTAAATTTTAATTCTATAAAAACAAAAGAAAGTACACTACGGCGTCATTGGGTCTTAAACCAAAAACTGTGTCAGATTGACGTTCGGCGGCAGAATGTGAACACGAATAAAAAAATAAAATAAAAAGTTGAGCAGAGAGGGGAAATATTTCACGGTCCCGTTCTGTCTGGTGGCAGTTATCAGCAGCTGCCAGTCTGATAATTGCTGCTCGAGGCCCAGTGCTGCTCCTTCAAGTCAGCGCCGACAGCCCAATTCAGGCTTTCAGCCGCCGTCCGGCCGCCTCCGGCAGCCGGGGCGACCCCGGGGTCGCTGTTTGGAAGCACAGCGGCTCGGGTCGAGTGCTCACAGTCCGGCCAACGTGCGACATGTACAGTATAAACCAACAAACAGCCGCGTAGGAGCAAAGGAGCGATAATTCGTCCTCAGCTTGCACAGACTGACGCTAGTGAGCACCAGTCACACTATAGGTTTTAAAATGGATAATGCGGCGGAGCCAGTCGTTTGTTTGGTGTGAAACAAGCCGACCTGCGGTGTCACTGTGTGAGCGTGTGAAGGAATATTAGAGAAAAACAGATAAAATTTTTAAAAAACGACAGGAATTCCCTTTGATTTAGGACCCGGTGTTGCTCTTTGAAGAGTTGTGTCCCTCTAGTAAATTACAGCTCAGCAGTTCCAGACAGCTCCGTGTTCTTCCTCCACCCGCCGTCTCGGCGCTCTTCATTTCTCGCCTTCCATTCAATCCGCAGATGGTTTGCACAATTACGGGACTCGCGTACAACGAATTCAGCCAACGGATGCAAATCACCGGGGAGCGTTTTGTCATTGAAATGCTCACTGTTCCTTCAATCCTCTTTACAAGTCACTCCAGTGCTAATTTAATGAAGAAATCCATAACAATGCATGAATCTATAAACACTGTTGCACTTCTGACAACTCCAGAAAACATTTCCATCCATTTTTGATTTGTGATTATCTTATTTCTATGACAACAGTACATTTGCTTTTGTTCTCCTGTCTTTATTCTGGCTGTGGCGTGGTCAGTTTTCAAAGCCCAGAGGATGTTCCGGCTTTCAATAAAGTCGACCAGCCAAAAATAGAATAATCAGCTGGAATTAATTACACCAAATGTCACATGGCTGAAGATCAGGAGGAAGACAACTCATCTCGCGGGGTATCACAAGGAAAAAAATAATTAGTCCCACAGGAAAATAGCTATCAGGATATAGGAGCAGGGGACGTGCAGCACCTTGAGCTGTGAATTAAACTACATGACTGCATCAGGTTGTATATTATTACAAGGAGAGTGGGTAGTTTCAGTAACATAGAGCAACATGTAACTCTGTTTGGACGGACGGCGATGGAACTCTTAAATGTCAGTTAATTATGATGTTAAGCCGTCTCCCAGGAAGACGCCGCATGAAGACGAAGCAGGCTGTCGCCGTGGCGACGCGGCTTAATGTACCTGGTGAGACCGCCAAAGGTCAGATGCAGCGGCGGCCGAACGCTGTTGCCTAAAGACACACGACAATAAGATCATCCTTCACATTCACTTAAACTACCACTTTTGCAAAATTCATTTGACACCTCCACGCCTCAGTCTACACGAGCTGCCGGATGCAGGGGCTGGCGTGGTGATGCGCCACTTGTCCTTGCCGTGAAATGATCCATCTGCAGGTACGTCTGTCTGCATCACAGGCCTCTTGCTCCTTCTCTCCTCCATTCCCCATATGAGCAAAAGTGCCTCATTTACTCAGGCTTCAAAGGCGCTGCCTAACTTTTCTCCCACATGACTTCGCTTCCCACGGGGTCTGTCTTTCCCTTTGAATCCCAACCAAACAGGCTTTGATGGCATCTTTGTGTATTACATGAGTCAACTACATTCCGCCGAGAAAAAATATGCACGCTCTGTGGTAGCAGCCACGATGTGAGACGGGGAAATACAGAAACTTGGAGCCATTCAAGTTGCCATAAAAGAAACGCATGTCTTTGCAGGATTGTGCTGAATTATGTGACATGAAGCACATTAAAAGCTGTGTCAGACGAAAGGTCTTACAAATCTTCTCAGCCAAAGCACAGAACCCAAGTAAATACGTGAAACATACACAGCCATATGGAATCAACCCAAACCTGCCATACAGAGGGTTATTATTGAACAATATCCTACTTACAGTCAACATATTTAGTGTTTTCTTATGGAGACTTATGGAGATTCCAGTGGGCAACATATGAAGACTGTGTAAAGGGAGAGGTGTAAGTGGCTCATATTGACCACTGCTGCTAAAGGAGTTTGTATTTTTTAAAGCACTACAGTAGCTCACACGTAACTGTGACTGTCCATCCTATAGTGAGACAAAGAGCACATGCAAATCATTCTATATGTTTATTGTGTTTCAATTTGTCCTTGACATTCCTGCAATATTAAAAACATGCTGTAACAGGAACATACGCGTGACATGGCATTATAATATTGTGCATGTTTTGAATTAGGCTTCACAGGGACACGCGGTGAACAGGTGTATTCAAAGAGCATGTCACCGTGAGGATAATTAGCTTTTAAAGACTACACATCTTTCGTGCCTGACTCCATTAAATTCAATGCGCTTTTCCCTTTTATGCTTTGACAGTCACATAAGCCCCGCTTGCATGAAATCATACAGTATCTCACTTAATCAAGTGGTGCTGACGCGCCCCGTTCTTTGGCGGTCTCAAGCAGCGTAATGGTTATTAGGACTGAGGTAGCTCACCCAAATGGGGCGAGCTCTGACATCTGTGGCAGCTTGATCGTTACGGTGGATCTGATGCTAATGCAACAATGGACAAGCATAATGGTGTATCAGCTGTCAACACAGTATGGATGTCTGACAATTATCTTGTGCTGGTAAAGCCTATAAACATCTGTGAACATTAACAAAGTGGCACCATAATAAAGAATGAATGAAGAAATATAATATGAATAATTCTTCTGACCTTTTTTTTACCCACGGTATTTTTAAAAAGTTGGTGTCTGTTTGTTCCAACTCTGAACATTTTTCCACCAACAAAATATCTCAAGGATAGAACATTATTCTTTTAACGGCCTGGAGAACTAAATCAATACTTATGTTTCCTCCAGAATCAAAAAACAATGCGTCACTATGCACAGCACTTTTCACATTTTCATTAGTCCAGCCTTAGTTTCTCTTCAGAGTCTCCCTCATGGCCACATAATTGATGCTAAACCCTACGTGCCTCACCATTCCTACACACACTCAGCCCTCAGAAAACACCTTCACACAGACTCTTTCCTTCCCAGCAAAGTGAGCTTCTGCCACTTTGAGGGAATCAGGCCCCGTCTCCTTAAATCCGGACTTAAGACCAATTCATCCAGTTCAGTTCACAGTCGACTTCAGCTCCTGCTTCGCCGGCTTTTTGGTCCTCTTTATATATTTATCATATACTTTCCTGCAGCCGTCCACTTCCTGATTCCACTGAGTGCTATAGTACTGTGTGTTATTGACTAGTTCTCATGCACTCACACCCACAGG
Source organism: Betta splendens (assembly GCF_900634795.4). Lineage (NCBI taxonomy): Eukaryota > Metazoa > Chordata > Actinopteri > Anabantiformes > Osphronemidae > Betta > Betta splendens. The sequence goes on from NC_040895.2 coordinate 9,524,278, forward strand.
CCGTGCGTCGCGTGATGCCATGTAACTTTTCTTCTTCTGCTTCGAGTCCCACTCTTCCACACACACACATACATGACAGCCTGCACTGATTACCACACGTCAGAATATTTCCAAATTCATGCTCCTACATTATGTCAAATGCAGATTTTCCCAAATTTTCATATCAGGGGCAGAACAAAAGGTGCTTCATTCAATTGAAGCCAGATCACACTGTGCTCTGCCTGACTCAGCCAGGGTTGGGCATCCATCCATGTAGCTACACAGTCATTGCGTATATTATGTCACTAAATTAAATTAACAATATGTTCAAAGGTGTTCATGATGACTTTTAAATATCCAATTAACAAACACTTTCAGATACTGATTTTCCAAGGCCATTAAATGCTGGTTGACATAGTAATTATATAATAATGTCACAGTGATGCAAAATACATTCATGTCTGTCAACCACTGAATAACTACTAATACAGTATGTGGTGAACAGTCTGGTACAGTATTTATAGCTCTGAGTTCCACCTCACTCTAACAACATACTGTTCAGTGTGTTGACCATGGACCCTTTGACATATGACGTGAAGAGCTGGGAATTGAACCAGTCCTAGAGTTTGCCTGTCTATAATAAACAAGCAGGGGATGGCTTTTATGAACCTTGTCCATAGTTTAAATGATTTCCATAGTAATGTTTTCAAAAAGTCTCAAAATACAAATGTGTCTTACATAATCAGTCATATTTCAAGAGGGTGGTTCTTGTGAAATGACCTTTTGACCTTTATAATCAAATAAGCTGTAAGTATAGGCTGAAATCAAAAGTATTGTTGCTGTTAAATAAACTGTTTTAACTGGGAAAGTTAGCGAGTCTCTGTACGCATGCTACACCCACTGAGTGCCCCTAAAAGGTCTGATCCCAGTATCTCCACAACACCAGGACACTTTAGATCTGGACTTCATCCACTTGTAGCTAAAGATAATTAGTTTTTAAGTTCTGCTGTAGTCACTTGATTCAATCATAGACCATGGCTCTTTTAAGTTTGAGATTCCAGCTGGTGATTATCAATATTAAAATTAATTTATGATGTCATACCCTGAACGGTAACTGTCAGATCACATCTAAATACACTATAATAAAATTCTATATGGGATGACAAGAAACAGACATTAGTCTTTACGATCACTGGAAAAATAGTGACCTGAAAAGGCACAACATAATTTTAGGTAAAAAAGCTTATGTGACTTCATTGCTTTAGTATTTTACTAGAAATAAGTTAAAAATAGTAAATATATAATAATTACAAAAAAGACATTTAAAAAAAAGAAGCATAATTAGTCCAGGACGAAACCTTCATATTAAACGGACCAATTATTTGTTATAATAAGATTCCTAAACAAATGATCCGGATCTTGACTCTATGATCGCAAATAGTAAATCTATTCATTCATTTCATTTTAGACAGTAGTTCATTTATGGTAAATGGGTATTTCGCAGATCAATACCTGTCAATTCACAACATGAATACATGTGACATGATTCCTTATGTTACATCCACTGCTAATGCTGATCAATGCCAGGGAGCACAACACTGATAAAAAGCGGTCGATGCTGCACCATCGCTGCAGACCTGAGCGTTTGCACCACATACATGAAGATTCAAGAAGGAACAGCACAAATTAATGAGTTATTGAAATAATGCCAATTAAGATGCTAACAGTCACAGCAGATGGCCCATGAAAACCACACAATTGCTTTTATTGATTTCACTTCTACCAGCTTTTGTGTGTGCCAAATGGAGGCCTTTCATAATCCCGCTAAATAAATGAAAAGCATTAATGTCTCTCAAAGTCCAATTCGTCACCAGTTGGTTGTAACTACGCGTATCATCGGCGTTCGAGCCTGCGTGCCTTTATGGGGACTGTCATCTCTCTTCCTTGCCAGTTGGCTTTGCAGTCTGATCGCTTCCCAGTGGAGCTCGGACTTTGGTGATTTAAGGGAAGGGGACTCCCTGCTTTCCATAGCCTTGAGCTGCGCTGTCTGTCAGTGGGCACATCAGACCTGTCACTCACAAGACGCACCAGAGCATGAACCGGTAAGACATCTGAAATGTCACTGACAACATGATAGAGAATCCTCAAACTGCTCTTCGACACCCTAAGACCAGAAATGTCATCACTAATTTTATGTTTAACACCAGTGTTTTAGCCTTTACCCTTTTTTCCACTTTTACTTTGTCTTGTGATTTAGTCTTATGGCATTTTGTGCACTGCAAGAACTTGGAGCAGGTTTCCCACTGGAATAATGAATGATTTCAGTAAGGCTCTGTGATGACTATTCAGCGTGAAATAACCAATGTATCCTCTGCAATATTACATCCATGTGGTTGTAACTACTGAAAGAATGCTGGATGGAAACACGTTTGTGTCTATTTCAGTTCACCAAAGTTCCCGTTGGCACCGTTCTCTCTAATGCAGCGTGCACACATGGCTTCCATGTTCTGATTTCACTTTGACATAATCACATATTTTCTCCTCAACTGTTGATCAAACCTGGTCATCTCTCTCCTCTTAGTCTAATTCACAGTCCGCTGTAATTACAGTTGGAAACACAATCACTGGAGTCAGTCCACAAGGGGATAAAAGATGACGCCATAAGTTTCCACTTTCTACTCACCTGAAGTAACTTAACATCTGTAAACTGTAACTGTGTTTCTCTCGTTCTCTGCCACAGTGATTTTCAATTGAATTTTAGTAATTAAAGTGCTCAATAACAGCAACTGTTATTGATTCATATTATACTCATAAATTGTAAAATGAATAAATTGTAGGTCATGAGCTTGAAAAAGACTAATTTTATTTTAAAGTATATTCAATTAATTACGAGATGTAATTAAATTTTCTTTTACTTTAAGGGCTATAATAACATCTCTATTTCTCTATTTAAGACACCGCTAGAATCAGAAAAATAACTGGTGACCCAAATCTTCCACTGCCTCGGTTATTATTAAAAGCCGTTGGCTTGACATTACCAGAGTCTGAACTCCCTTCTCAGTAGGAAACGCAATATGGCCAAAAGCACTGTACAGTAGCGACTACTGCAAACAGGCTGCGTCCACTGCTGACGCCGTCGTCAGGAGACGCAGATGAGAGCATCAGATGAACGTACGGATGCGGGTTCTGCATCCGGTTTAAAGCAAACATGCAGCTACAGCTACCTGTGTGGCCCATAACCCGTGACCTTAAAGGAGTTAATGTGTATAAATGCAAAGCATCGCTTGAAGATTAAAAAATTTCTGCCAACATGTAAATAGGAACTGTGGTTGTTTAGTGAAGCCTCCAGGTTTGTCTGCGACATGTAAAAACAAGCTTTCAAACAGCCCAACTCAAACCCAGGTCATTAAAAAAAGTGCCGCCTTCGCTCTAAGCTTAGAGGCAGAAAAAGAAACCTGCATTATTTTAGGAAACGTAACTGAGGGGGCCAAAATAGTTTTTTTTGTGTTTCAAATTTGCCAAGTGATTTTGGCTCCATTCAAACGTCCAAATGCATTCACAACGGCTGCTGTGCTTTGGTCAAAATTTATTGTGTTTCACTCCAAATTGGAGGCTTAAACGCGGACAGCGAATCAGTCAGTGCCACTACAAGCTATGCTTAAAGATGCTTGGCTAAATGTGAATATAAATTCAGTTTGTCCAAACAGCAAATTGCAGACCATCTTCCGGCACACGTGGAATGATGGAGAAAGGCTCCTTTTATTGATATGGAGCATGGTGTGTCCTCTTTTCCTGGAGGCAGACTTGCCACGGACCTGTGCGACTCATTAATCTGTTAGATTGGAACATTCGAAAGCCGTGTCCTCTCCTTCAGCGGCGTGATTCCTTTGATGAAACAGCTTCCTGGGATCCAGAGGGGGGCAGGAGGGGCTGTAACTTATGTTTTCAATTACAAGCGTATTCCATTTTCCCAGGTGCCGCATTGCCAGCTGAATTCCTGCGCGCTATTTGCATGGGCTTCCTCTCAATTTCATTTGTCACAATGAGGCCCAGATTGGCTGCGTCCTCACTTTGCAAAAAAAATTGTGCCTGTTTGTCCATCCACAGTGAGTGTAATTGATGATGTCTGCGTTCCGCTTCAAACCTAGTGTGTGTTCATTGAGCCGGTGTAGTTCTTACCTTCTGCGTTATTATCTATCATTTAAACCTCAGCTTGATAATAATTGGTGCTTATTGTGTTCTGCACATTCTGTACTGTATGTAAATGTTTTATGGAGTTTATCACAAGGCAAACAGTGGGCCGTCTAAAAAAAGCCCTATTGATTGGCGTTGGCTTCAGGCCATTTGGGCCAGTCAGCTGAAAGAGTAGCCACAGCACAAACAGACACCAGCTCCGATATCACTCATGCGATCTTGTCTGCACAGATGCAAAACCCTCATTAGCATTTTCTGCCATCTGAGGTACTGTAGGCAGACGTACAGCGCCGGATGCGAGGAGGCTAGAGGACGATGACTTATGTCCAATGCACGGCGCCTTTAGTCTTATACTGCAGCATAATTGGTGGGTTTTGTTACTAGCCTCTAGGTTTCCTTGCTGTTTTACTTAATCTTGGTGATATGCTGGCGCATACGCTGCTATAGTTCCTCTATGCTGTCTCCAAGCATTAAGTCAGCTGTCAGCTCCTCATGTCAAAGCATGGCTAAAACTCCAGTGAAATACTTGGTAAAATGGGACTTGACATCCACATGTGGCCCATATCAAGGAAAAGACAGAGCCGAGGCGACAACTCCCCCATCAAATAATATAAGGAATCTTGATGACTGGTATTTAAAATCAATAACTCACTGTACCAGTTAAGTCTTGACTGTGGGACTATCGTGTCATGACGTGGTCCAGATTTTTAAAGATCCACTAACGGACGCAACAGATGGAGCTGTTGAAACACAGTGGTTCAACCCAGATCTCCTGCTTATGATAAACGATAACGTAGTGTTCACCAATATTACTAATAAGGAGAAAGGAAGCGGTCCAACTCACAAACACAACTACTGTAGACAGATGCTGTGAAGGACGTCATGTGACCACATACATTTCACCACAAGGAATAATGTAGCAGCTGCCTATTGCAGCTTGAAATGTATAAGTACACATTGCAAATGCTTTGGAGCGTTGCTAAGGGAGACGTCAGTCCGTGCATTTGTGCGCTGGCTGTGATTGTCGACGTTTGGTATTTGTTGTCCAGGAGCCTCCAACAGCAAAGCAGCCCTGACGTCTTGATTTTAAACAGCGGCCGACTGCCTGACAGTCTATCTTCGCATCATGTAGTGTTATATCTAATATATTTGATCTATTGCAAAAAGGGTATAATGAGTTTTTTGATGATCAAATGGGAATAAAGAGAGTCCATGTCTTAATAGAGACGAGTTAGGGATGAATAGAGATGAGATTGAAAGCGCTGTTGAAATGCACAGTGGCAGGCTCTGTGCAGACTGGAGTTGTGCCGCCGTGTATACTAATGCCGCTGCCTCCCCCCAATAAGGCCAGTGGAGGAAACTGGCTCAATCTGATGCCTTGCTGCAAAAACAATGTTGTTTCCTGCTCGCGGTATCGATTTCTGGTCCTGAATTTAATACATGGATGAGCATCGGCGTCTTAAGGAGCAACAGCCGCCGTCCGTCAACGCGGAGCACACGTCCTCGCGCTGTAGCTGTTTTTCTGTGCCCTATAAATAAAGGATAAGTGTGTGTTAGAGGTTTTTCACACTCCGGAATCAGATCCCCACATTCCCAGGGAAACGCTTCATCTATTCTAATGTGATAAAGAAGAGTAAGAGCCTGTGGTGAGCCGCTACTGTAGCATCCCTGCTACTGCCCACTGCCTGCGCTCATTCATAAAGCTTCCCAAGCATCACTTTAATATCCTCCATTCCCACCATACATCAGTCAGGCTTTATGTGCCACCCATATATTTTAAAACAGTCAGTAACAAGTACGCAGCATATGCCGGTCCCCAATGCTCTTATTATTGTTTTGATGGAAGTGATGATGTGGAAGTAATTTGTTGCTGGAGAGGAGATTAGATTCCACTGTTTGACAGGTGAATCAATGTGGACTCATGGACGACCCCCTCTCCTCCCGCACCATCGTTCCACACCTAACCATCTTCATTTTTAGTATTTACCATTTATCATCAGTCTGTCTATAGATTCCCGACAAGTCCATTAAGCAGGAGACACCTTAATGGCCCTCGGCTGATGATGGAGAATCCCTCGCCGGATGAGAAAGGTGAAAAAGACTGAAAGTGTAACATCCCTTTGACCTTTGGGTTTCTATCCACATACAGTACAGTGGATGGGCGGGTCAGGCGGCGTTGCATCATCACTGAGTGATGATGAATACGAGGTGGTCTGGATGTTTTTAATTGTTTCACACTGTGTGAGACAGACATTCACACACTCTTTGTAGCCTGACTGATCGCTCCACGTCCCTGTGCTCATGTCATCCCAGCAGCAGCTCGGAGCTGGACCGACTCACCCAACAATATGTTCCCAAGATGTGATAAAACTGTAAAGGAAGAAAATATGTTACAAAGGAAAACCCTTGAGCAAAGACCGTGGAGAAAGAAAAATAGGAAACAGTAGCGGAGAAGCACAAGAGACTACAATGGCAAAAGCTCCGCATGGACAAAGTAGGCTTGGTGGGCAGGAGCCAAGAGCCACGGCTGAGTACTCTCCACCAAAGATAACAGCATCACCGCAGTTAGATTGCAGCCCCTAGTGATAGGCTGTGGGCCCAGGCAGAGATTAACACTGGCATCTAGGTCTATCTGGGACTTGGGCCCAGCACAAACACTTACAGAATTAGATCGCTACAGGAGCGCGGCGTAGAAGCCGCACTGTCTGGCCAACGAAGACTAAATGATCAGGTAATCTGGTTTACACGGCCGCTTAATGGCAGAGAGCTCCACCGCGGCCGCGGGCTGCCAACGGCTAGCCCCGCCGCGCGCCGCTATGATATGGAGCGGTGGAGATAAAGTTCACGGGGAACGGGCAAATAGAAAAAGACTACGTGCAAATACTGAGGCGTGAGCATGGGATTTGCCCCCTGTCTCATAATGTACCACAAAGGAACATATTGCATTTTGTGTATGTTTAGCCACACTTTTTCTCCAGTCAGCTGTCGAGCGCGCGACTCACAGCATTTAGTGCAGGTCCACTGTAAGCGGAGATGTATCACTTTACTTTACACACACGTGCATATTTGTGGGCGCCCGAATATACAATTACAAACGGATCCCATGATCTACGATGCAGCTAATAGCCTAAAAAAAGCAGCGGTGTGACAGTAAGGAAGTGTTTGAGCAGAGTATTGAGCAAAGCCAGGCTAGAGTTCAAGTGTTCAATACTATTGACACATGACATTTCCATGAGGGATGGACACTTTAAATATTTAATGTGTTCAAATTGGAGGCATGCATGGAAATGAAATCATGAATACGATAATCTTAAACTCAGATCCGCTCGGCCTTAGATCAACAGGCGCGACCCAGCGGAGAGCGAACGCGCCGGCGGATTTGGCTCACGCCTGTTTGGTTTGTATGAGGCGTATTTATTTATTTATTTATTTCGTATTTTTCTCTCCCCGAGCAGAAGACACGGTTCGGTACTTGTTGTCTATCGCTTGCGATGCTGGTTTTGGCGCGTGTGCTTTGCTTTCAGAGTGGGTTCAGATAGTTCTGTGTGAATGTCAATGTGTCTGTGCATTGGCTGTGCGGAAAAGACTCAGCCGACAGTGACTGAAACGCGTCTCCGCTGAGAATATGGCGGCTAATCGCAATCGTGGCCTGCGAGTTGTGCGGGTTCCTCCTTCAGTCACTCATTGCTGCACAGGGAAGAGGCCCCCGCGTGAAAGCAATCAGAATCGGCGGCCGCAGAATGGATCCCGTTCGACTGGAGTATTAATTGGAGCGATTCCCGTTTCAAGGCCCCGAACATTCCCGTCCGTCGTTCCGAAGGCGCCAGAATGAAACGCGAGGCCGCGCGGCGCGGCGTCTGGCCATCTGCACCCGGCGCCCGGAGGGGAGGCTCCTTCCACTGGCGGTGACTGGCACGTACGCGGCGGCGGCGGCGCGCTGCTCGGGGAGCCGTGGCCTGGCTTCTGACAGCAGGCACAAAGGTTCTGACAGGACACGACCCCGCTGAGAATAAAAGGGGCGCGCGCACAGATTTGCAAGTTGAATTTTTTTATTACCGAGCCTCCAGAGCTGGCACGATTGTCAATAGGGATAATATTGTATATAATAAAAGCTATAGTAATGATAACGAAGGTTTTCCTCTGATTCCTGACTCAGTAGAGTCAGGAATCAGAGGCCTCTCCGCTGTTTCTGCTCCGATGCTCTACTGATGGTTTTGTTCCAGCTCCTCCAATATGGCACTGTTGGCAGCGGATATTGTGGGGGTTTTATGAGCTTTGTGTGGCAGCTCTCCTCCATCCTCTCTCTCTCACTCTCCCTCTCTGTACCTGGCTGATTCTAACACTACTTGACACTTCTGCTGATGCATAATTCAGCGAGGAACTAATTACCCTGGCAGCTGGTACAAAGAAATTTGCTCCATGCCCTACTGCTGCAGGAACTCCTCATACTTTGTCAACAGAGAATTTCCTGCTGCCGGCCACAACAGCACACGGTGCCACGCAAAGCGTGGCCGCGCTCCAACGAAGGCGGCAAAAGGAGGCGCTCTCAGGGTTTCTTGGACGAACGCCGTGACAGGCGAGAAATGTTGGGACGCTGATCGATAAAATATTCATGGCTGTCTCCACCTACAAAGTGTGATCAAAATAAATGATGCGCTGTGACAGTTGCTCAGTATCAGGGCTGGGTTTATCCGCGCCTGATTGTTCCTCTCTCTCAGAGCCTGATACGAGTGCAAATCACACTCGACGGCGAATTTCTGCAACAGCTTGTTGAGGACGGGAGAGTTTATTCAGGTTTTCCCAAAAACGTAATATTCAAAAAGTAGATTGTTGTGATCTTTGTCGTGATCTTTCTGAAACTCCGGCAGCTTGTTTACTTTTTTTTTTTACAGTAATAAAATTGTTTCACAGTTTAAACTATTACAAGTTTGGAATTTGGACTATGAGTCTATTTCTTTGTAGCTGCAATACATCCCGGAGCCAGAGGACCCCTGGAGCTAATGCCACAGCATTTAGAACTGCAAGGTTCACGGTCTTTATAATCAGACAGCTCATTTGGATATGCATCAGACATGCTTCAGGCGACGCATTAGAAACACTCCTCTTCCTCTGTGAGGCGGCATCATTTTGGTTAAACATTCAAATGAGGCAGTTTGTGCAAAATGCAACAAATCACAAATCATATTCTCGGTCACTAGTTGGAAAAGACCATTCCACGTTCCATGATGAGTCCTGGGTGTAAGGATTTTTTACGGGTCTGAGGAGGAACAAAATGCCACGTGCATATATTTAGAGCTAATGCACCGTTAAGGTGATGCATAATGTGGTAAATGGCGTTTGGCATGGCATATGCTGTGTGGAGGCTATATTGCACTTATCTTAGGTTGATAGATAACTTATTCAAATGCTGATATACCGCAATTAGAGTTCATATATTTCAAAACAGCGCTGCCTCTGGATTCGTCATCGCCCGAGCCAATCCCGCCTCCTCTGAGGAGCAGCCCTGCCTCGACATATTGAAATATTAATCACTCAGTTAGCGAGGAGAAATCAATAAGTCAGTAGAAGTCACAGGTTCTTCTCTATCTGGACATATTCTAGACTAATATATTGTGTTAAATTAAAGTTCCTTTCTCTTTGCCTGGTTTAACCCCGTTCTTCCCGTCACCTGGTTGTTCCTTGTCCTGCTAATCACAGACCGTGTATTTCCTCACTAGTTCCCAGCAGCCCCATTCACTTACTGTCTAATGGCCGTTTCCAGCGACACATGGCAACAAGCTTCAGATACAGTACCTGCCCCTTATTAGAACAAGAAGGTATCAGTTACATCGCGATCTATTCGGAGAATCAACCTCAGAAGCCGAGCGTCTGCTTCCTCATTGTGTTGGACAAAAATAAGAAAGAAGGAAGGATGGAAGGTCGGGAAGTGGTGGAGGATGATGAGTGTATGATAGCAGTCGGATTGGAGTTCACGGGCTCATGGTTGACTGTGGAGGTTAATTGTTTATTTGCTCCAGTGGCCGTAGTCCGTTTAGATTATTGTTATCAGGAGGGATTGGAAATTCAGCAGCCTTTTAAGAGCCGGCTATCTGCCGGCTGAGCACATTGCAATATCTCCAAATATGAAAGGATGGATGCTATTAGAGGCCCAGTGTGATACTTGGAGACACCAGAGGCTTTGGCGAGTGTGACATGGGAGGAGTGTGATGCTTCCATTATTCGGAAAAAGCGCTTTTGGCCGAGCGCGGACCCGCGGGCCGCGAGCCGTGACATGATGAGAGTGACGGTTGACAGTTTGTTGAGCGCGTGGGGGTTCGCTCGCCTTTACAAGAACTGAGTGAAGTTTATAACATGTGAAACCTAAGTCTGATATTTCACATTGTTTGATGAAGCTGTGGCGAGAAGACATATTGCTCTGACTCCTGCCTGTTGTTGGTTCAGCAGCTGAGGCTGGATCATAACTCTGCATGACAGTGTCACATTTTGACTACATCACTGGAATCCAATTAATCTTGGCCATATCCACACAAAGCCCTCCTGCAATTTCATCTAATGAAGGCGCGCAGCTTCCTCGCTACCGCCCCACCCTGCACGCTGTTCTCATGACAACAGGCTCCCTGTCCGATGCCGACAACTGCTTGGTTGCCTCACAACCGCAGGCAGGAGATCAAAACAACACCCTTCCTCCGGTCGCTGCTTTATTGCAATGGATGCTCAAATGCACCAACGTGAATCCTCAGTCTCCTCATTCTTAGCATTACAATAATGACCAATGATGGCAGTTATCCTCAATACTCTAAGTAGTCCTTACTCACTGCTCACTGGTCTCATTCAAGATTAAAGGGTTTAGAGCTGCTTACACGCTCTTTTCCTCTGGATGGTAGATGAGCTTAGTTAACAGGAGAACGTTAAGCCCATCTTGAGCACTCGAAGCGTCTACCGGACCTTATTACCCAGCCGGTGCCTCTGAGCCAAGGATGGACCTAGAAGCAGAGAGTCTGGCTCCCAACAGGCAACACATCATCTGACAAGGACGAAAGGCCTCGAAAGAAAACAGGGTCGTTTCCAATCAAAGCGAATCACAGATAAGGCAGGAAAATGAACCCAGGTGGACACTTCAAATGAACGGCTCCATTGATATTTCAGCATAGGAGGAGGGACGATCTGCGCGTTTTGTTTTGACACGCGCTGTATCAGATGGGACCGGCTCCAGGCTAATAAATCTGCAGATTTTTGTGAGGTTACCTATAAAAGTTTGCCTCCGTGGTGAAAGTGGGCATTTTCTTCAGCATCACTGACGGAGCGCTGACAGTTCTGCATGAGCTGTTTATGAAGCCCGCTCTGCCTCTGTGGAGCGAAGGCTTTTACAGGGACACATCCACTCCATTAAGGCATGACCATGACATCCCTGAAGGACATCCAAGGACAGTGGAGCTCTTTCATCTCCTTTAGTCTGTTGCCTCTTGCTTTCCTGCACAACCACCTATTTCTGTGGGATTGTGAGTCTGGCTTTTCTGGACAATTCTGCATTGTCAGTCACACAGAAGGACACGTCCATTTGTGAGCTGGGAGCAGGGACACATTCACTGCTGCTCAGCGTTTAGAAAACTTTTCTGATGCTCGTGTCTTAGACCGACTTAGTCAAGTCCTCAAGGTAACATGCACTTATGCTCCATCCTCCCGCATGTACTGTCCAGTGCACTAATCTGGCCTCGTGCTCAAACCTCATCCTCTCTCGCGGCCGCTTCCCCATAAAGTTGAAGCTTTGCTCTGTCATCTTAAAATGGGAAACACTGTGAATATGTGATCAAAGCGGCTTTCGCTGGGCCCAGACGCAGCCGCACCTCGTGTGCGACGTCTACGGTGAGAGACATCAAATCCTGCTCATCAATAATAGAGAGAATGGACTTTCAGCGTTTACCAGCAGGCCGCTGATCTTCTAGCAGGAGTGCGAAGGATGGAAAGCAGAACCGCCGCCGCCCGGAGCGTTTATACGACGTTTGTTGTGTCTGGTTAAGGCTACAGGCGCTGTGTCGGTATGTTTAGCCTGAACTGTGCACTGCTCACATGCGTCGGTACAGTATGTACTGTAGATCGGACACACAGGGATCCAGCCGTGCTTTGCTGCACGGGTTCTAATTCGAGCGGCGGCCCATATCGAACATATGGAGAGCAGGAAATTATTTGTGCAAATTGCGCCCTATGAAAAGAAAAACTAATAAAGGGGGCTTAGCGAAGCAGGCTCCATTTTACAGTACATTACACCTTGAGACAGTGACAGAGAGAGCACCAGAGATTGGGTAGAGTCAGGCAATCGTGTTGTCGATGAACGTATCCAACTTCCTCACTTCATCATTAATCTTGTTCCAAGTGGCGTGCACAGATTCGGCTACCGATGGAGCGTCCACACGCAGCATGCGAAGCCTCCTCCAGGAGCCAGACACGATAGAAAATAAGTCATCTGAGGCAACGTCGACACCCAACCACTGCACACTGGGTCAGGATGAGAGTTTACGACTTACATATACTGTGTGCATCTTCATGCATAAGGCTTTACTGCTTGCAGAGCATCCTCTGTGTGTATTTTCTTTGTTTAGAATCGTCACACCGGACACAGTCAGACCTTGAAACCATAGAAAAGGCAAATGTATGTGCATATGTTTACATGCAAAAAAAAAAAAAAAAGAAAAAACCTTGAGCTGGAGCTTTGCCTCTGTAACTAACAGAGGCTGATTAATGGAGGTACCCAGAGTTGCCCGAGGAGGCGATAAGCAGTCTATCGCCGCTCCAAAGCTTTTCCACACGACCTTGAGAAGCCACTGTACGCGGAGATAGACCCAGGGCTGCTATTAGCTCAGCCCGCTCTCATTTGGCCCCGCTCCAGTGTCACAACTACCGACTCTTTCAATTCTCCGTCTCGAGAGTCAGCAGTCTGTCATGATCTGTGTCTTTGTTTCTAGTTGTTCCCTGTTTCACGTCATGTCCTGCTTGTCATGTTTCACGCCATGTCCTGTGTAATACTACTTCCTGTTTTAGTTTGATAGTCTCCTGGTTTCTGTTCCTGCTTTAGTTTTACTTCCGGGTTTTTGTCACAGCTGCTTCCTGCTCCACCTGATCGTTATCCTCACCTGCACTGAATCAGTTAATCACTCACCCGTGTATTTAGTCACCTCCTGTTCCCGTAGTCATTTGCCAGATTGTTGAGTTGAGATTGAGTTGAGCGTCCCTAGTTTCCTGAGTTCCCTGAGTGTTCGTGTTTCTCGTGTTTTGTTCCTGTTCGCACCGTGTATCCTGCCCGACCCTGGAGTATCTACTGACCGTGAGTTTTTGCCTGTTCCCTGCCTGTACCTTTGCCGAGCCTTTTTGTGTTTGACCTGGACCGTCTGACCGTGCCTTAAGAAATAAATCTCGTTTTGATTGTAACCCTGCCTTCGTGCTGTGCATGTGGGTCCGCCGCCTGCCCGAGTCCGTGACAGAACAATCTGGCCAAACTTGGACCCAGCCAGCACTTAGCCTCCGGTCAGGTCAGTGACTGTTTTTTTTTTCCTTGTTTTTACGGCGAATATACTCTCCCGCGGAAGTATGAAGTTTGACGAATTAAGCGACGCGCGCTGCACCACGCCGGCGCCGGTCGCACCGCCGATGGTTTCGGTTTCCTCCTCTCCGCCCCGTCGGATCGTCGTGCCTGCACCAACCTGCCCAGCTCCCTGGTTGTTTCCCTGGGAGGATTTCCTGCTCTCACGCGGCCCCCAGTCTCCAGTTCAGCCGCGCGCTGCTCAGTCTCCAGTTCAGCCGCGCGCTGCTCAGTCTCCAGTTCAGCCGCGCGCTGCTCAGTCTCCAGTTCAGCCGCGCGCTGCTCAGTCTCCAGTTCAGCCGCGCGCTGCTCAGTCTCCAGTTCAGCCGCGCGCTGCTCAGTCTCCAGTTCAGCCGCGCGCTGCTCAGCCTCCAGTTCAGCCGCGCGGCTCAGCCTCCAGTTCAGCCGCGCGCTGCTCAGCCTCCAGTTCAGCCGCGCGCTGCTCAGCCTCCAGTTCAGCCGCGCGCTGCTCAGCCTCCAGTTCAGCCGCGCGCTGCTCAGCCTCCAGTTCAGCCGCGCGCTGCTCAGCCTCCAGTTCAGCCGCGCGCTGCCCAGCCTCCAGTTCAGCCGCGCGCTGCTCAGCCTCCAGTTCAGCCGCGCGCTGCTCAGCCTCCAGTTCAGCCGCGCGCTGCTCAGCCTCCAGTTCAGCCGCGCGCTGCTCAGCAGGCAGGGCGCGGTGCTCAGCCAGTTCAGCCGCGCGCTGCTCAGCCTCCAGTTCAGCCGCGCGCTGCTCAGCCTCCAGTTCAGCCGCGCGCTGCTCAGCCTCCAGTTCAGCCGCGCGCTGCTCAGCCTCCAGTTCAGCCGCGCGCTGCTCAGTCTCCAGTTCAGCCGCGCGCTGCTCAGTCTCCAGTTCAGCCGCGCGCTGCCCAGACCCCAGTTCAGCCGCGTGTTGCCCAGACCCCAGTTCAGCCGTGTGTTGCCCAGACCCCAGTTCAGCCGTGTGTTGCCCAGACCCCAGTTCAGTCGTGTTTTCCCCAGTCTCCAGCCCAAGCTCCAGACGCCGCGGTCCCGTTTCACCATGCGGGTCCCGGTACAGAGGTCCGGTCCACACCGCTCCCAGCGCCTCAAACGACGGACAGTCGCAGCTGCTCCGGACGGCGGCGGCGCGGTTCCAGGATTCCGGGTCCCGCGGTCTCGGTCATGGGGACCGAGCCGTCTCCTTCTCCGACAGAGGAGCCCCTTGATTCTCTGACTGACTGTGTCCCTCAGATATCAGGCATCCCAGACAGCGTCGCCCGACGGGTCCACCTCCTCTGCTCTCCTCCAGTTGCGTTTCTCTTCGCCCACCTCATGAACACCGCCGATTCGGCAGCAGACCAGGGCGCGAGAGAACAACTGTTCAAGGAAGCAGCCGCTCTCGTCCTGAGGGAGCCTGTCCTGCGTGAGGCCCTGCAAGGGCCTGCAGCCAGCGGCCGCTTCATGCCCCACCTCTCAGTCAGTTCAACCTCGCCATGCTCATGCCCCGGTGCAGTCCTGTCGTCTCCAGGCCCCAGTCCAGTCGAGCCCAGTCCAGATCCCAGTTCAGCCCAGTCACGCTCAGTCCTTGTCCCAGTCAGAGGGCACCGTCCGTCTGACGACTGTTAGTCCAACCCAGTCAGGCCCGACGTCTTCCCCGTCGAGCTCGGCAGCTGTAAGCTGTCATGCCAGCTCCGGAGTTGACGCCGTTCCAGTCCCTGTTCCTGTTCCTGTCGGCCATGTTGACGCCGTTCCAGTTCCTGTCGATCCGTTAGGGGTCGTTCCTGTCCCCGTCGGCTCCAGTAAGGACGTCGTTCCCATCCCTGTCGGCCATGTTGCGGCCGTTCCAGTCCTTGTCGGCCATGTTGCGGCCGTTCCAGTCCTTGTCAGCCATGTTGCGGCCGTTCCAGTCCCTGTCGGCCATGTTGAGGCCGTTCCAGTCCCTGTCGGCCATGTTGAGGCCGTTCCAGTCCCTGTCGGCCATGTTGAGGCCGTTCCAGTCCCTGTCGGCCATGTTGAGGCCGTTCCAGTCCCTGTCGGCCATGTTGAGGCCGTTCCAGTCCCTGTCGGCCATGTTGCGGCCGTTCCAGTCCCTGTCGGCCATGTTGCGGCCGTTCCAGTCCCTGTCGGCCATGTTGAGGTCGTTCCAGTCCCTGTCGGCCAAGTTGAGGTCGTTCCAGTTCCTGTCCCTGTCGACCAAGTTGAGGTCGTTCCAGTTCCTGTCCCTGTCGGCCAAGTTGAGGTCGTTCCAGTTCCTGTCCCTGCCGGCCAAGTTGAGGTCGTTCCAGTTCCTGCCTCTGTCGACCAAGTTGAGGTCGTTCCAGTTCCTGTCCCTGTCGGCCAAGTTGAGGGCGTTCCCGTAGGCCAAGTTGAGGGCGTTCCCGTAGGCCAAGTTGAGGGCGTTCCCGTAGGCCAAGTTGAGGGCGTTCCCGTAGGCCAAGTTGAGGGCGTTCCCGTAGGCCAAGTTGAGGGCGTTCCCGTAGGCCAAGTAGAGGTCACCCCTGTCTCTGATCCCGTTCCTGTCGGCCCTGTAGCGGTCGTTCCAGTCCCGTTCCTGTCGGCCGTAAGCAGTCGTTCCAGTCCCCGTCACCTTGGAGCCGCAGCGCCCGCCGGCCCCCAGGAGGAGGCGCGGCTGCAGTTCCTGCGCACCTCCAGGAGGGAGGTCGCGCCAGTCGCAGTTCCTGCGCACCTCCAGGAGGAGGTCGCGCCAGTCGCAGTTCCTGCGCACCTCCAGGAGGAGGTCGCGCCAGTCGCAGTTCCTGCGCACCTCCAGGAGGAGGTCGCGCCAGTCGCAGTTCCTGCGCACCTCCAGGAGGAGGTCGCGCCAGTCGCAGTTCCTGCGCACCTCCAGGAGGAGGTCGCGCCAGTTGTAGTTCCTGCGCACCTCCAGGAGGAGGTCGCGCCAGTTGTAGTTCCTGCGCACCTCCAGGAGGAGGTCGCGCCAGTTGCAGTTCCTGCGCACCTCCAGGAGGAGGTCGCGCCAGTTGCAGTTCCTGCGCACCTCCAGGAGGAGGTCGCGCCAGTGCAGTTCTGCGCACCTCCAGGAGGAGGAGGTCGCGCCAGTTGCAGTTCCTGCGCACCTCCAGGAGGAGGCCGCGCCAGCTGCAGTTACTGCGCACCTCCAGGAGGAGGTCGCGCCAGCCGCAGTTCCTGCCCACCCCCAGGAGGAGGTAGAGGCGCAGTTCCTGCGCATCCAGGAGGAGGTGAGCAAGCAGCAGTTCCTGCGAACTCCAGGAGGAGGTAGCGACAAGCCGCAGTTGCGCAAGGAGGGGGAGCGACCGCCGCAGTTCCGGCGGACCTCCAGGAGGGGGTCGCGCCCGCCGCAGTCCCGGCGGACCTCCAGGAGGGGGTCGCGCCCGTCTCAGTCCCGGCGGACCTCCAGGAGGGGGTCGCGCCCGTCTCAGTCCCGGCGGACCTCCAGGAGGGGGTCGCGCCCGCCGCAGTCCCGGCGGACCCCCAGGAGAGGGTCGCGCCCGCCGCAGTCCCGGCGGACCCCCAGGAGAGGGTCGCGCCCGCCGCAGTTCCTGCCCGGCTCCGGCCGCGCCTGCATCGGTTCCTGGCGGCCCGGCTCCGGCCGCGCCTGCATCGGTTCCTGGCGGCCCGGCTCCGGCCGCGCCTGCATCGGTTCCTGGCGGCCCGGCTCCGGCCGCGCCTGCATCGGTTCCTGGCGGCCCGGCTCCGGCCGCGCCTGCATCGGTTCCTGGCGGCCCGGCTCCGGCCGCGCCTGCATCGGTTCCTGGCGGCCCGGCTCCGGCCGCGCCTGCATCGGTTCCTGTCTCTCGTCGCGGTGGTCCAAGGCGGACGCCGCTGGTTCCCGCCTCTCGTCGTGGTGGTCCAAGGAGGACGCCGCTGGTCCCTGCCTCGTCCTTGTCTCGGCCGCCGGACTGGTGGCCTTGCCCTCGGCGCCTCCTGCTGCCCGGATGGCGCTGCCTCCTGCGGCGACGCCCGCCTCGACTCCTCAGCCCATCGGCTCAGCGTCCGCCTGGAGGACGTTGCCATTCGGGGTGGCCCCCGGGGACATCGGTCCAGCCCAAGGGCACTAAGAGTGCCACCCTGGCTCAGCGGCTGCTGGGCAGGGTCTCGCCACGCCATCACCCTCCGTGAGGGAATCCCTGAACTTCGTGTCTTCCCTGTTCGTGGACTTTGTTTTGTGGACTCTTGTTTTGGCCCTCCCCCGGTCCTCCCTCCACCCACCCTGCTCATGTACCTTGAGGGGTAGGGATTCGGTCCCTCCGCCTGGGACCTCCCTCCGCCCGCCCTGGTTTGGGGGGGGGGGCTTCCGTGGGCGCCGTGGAAGGCGCCATAGGGGGGGGGGTACTGTCATGATCTGTGTCTTTGTTTCTAGTTGTTCCCTGTTTCACGTCATGTCCTGCTTGTCATGTTTCACGCCATGTCCTGTGTAATACTACTTCCTGTTTTAGTTTGATAGTCTCCTGGTTTCTGTTCCTGCTTTAGTTTTACTTCCGGGTTTTTGTCACAGCTGCTTCCTGCTCCACCTGATCGTTATCCTCACCTGCACTGAATCAGTTAATCACTCACCCGTGTATTTAGTCACCTCCTGTTCCCGTAGTCATTTGCCAGATTGTTGAGTTGAGATTGAGTTGAGCGTCCCTAGTTTCCTGAGTTCCCTGAGTGTTCGTGTTTCTCGTGTTTTGTTCCTGTTCGCACCGTGTATCCTGCCCGACCCTGGAGTATCTACTGACCGTGAGTTTTTGCCTGTTCCCTGCCTGTACCTTTGCCGAGCCTTTTTGTGTTTGACCTGGACCGTCTGACCGTGCCTTAAGAAATAAATCTCGTTTTGATTGTAACCCTGCCTTCGTGCTGTGCATGTGGGTCCGCCGCCTGCCCGAGTCCGTGACACAGTCGAGGAATGACACCGGAGATGTACAGTATAGTGTGTCACTTCAAAGTGCGTCTCGCTCATCAACGCGGGAGCAGATGATCTTTAAACTCGGCACACAAACGTCTTCTTGCACGTCTTTCGAATGTGCTGATCGCTTAGGGCAAAAATCGTATTAGCAGCAGCTGGGTTGTGGAAATCGAACCTTTGGAGTATGTATTGAAAACTTTAGCAAGCGGCACTTTAGCGCTAACTTTTTCAAAGCGTTTTTAAATTACTCGCTTGCTAATATATTTAACAATAACAAACAACAGAGTATTTGGAGTACACAGTTTATCTACTGTAATTCCTCCTCGATATGAATGTAAACATCTGCATCTTGTACTTACATTAAATTAACATTGGCTTCCTTTGAACCCGCTTTAATTCTGCACAGTAATTCACTTCAGCGCGTCTCTAAACACGTCTCTGGCCTTTTCACCAGCGCTCTAACACAAATAAGTCACGTTCTGCTTTTAATGTAATTGTTGGCGCTGTCTCAGCAGGGGGCTGAGGACACTTGCGCAGCAATATCGTTTTACTTTGAAATTTTAAATGAACTAATTTTCCGTTCTACATTTAACAAACTTAAGTAGACAAAGCTGTATTTTACTCAGGGGGCTGTGATTCTTTAACGCACTAATGAAAATGGCCAGTAAAAGTGTGTTATCTCACAATTACTCGGATGTGATTTGTACGATTTAACAACCTTTTGATTTCCAGCGCCGGAGAATATTGCTAATGCATTGTTATGCAGCCGTCCACACAAAAGCCTCGCCACGCATGCTGCCGGGGCTCTGTCGGCTCCCAAAAGCAGAGTGACTGAAAGGTCAGCCTGTCTGTTCCTCCAGCAGCATGAAAGAACAGCAGCGCGTGAGCGAGTCGGCTCTCGCACATTACACAACGGTGGAAGATGTGAGGCCTTGATATTAATCAGTGAGTGGAAGAGAATAAAGCGTCCTACATGTTGCCGCTCGCTGTCTAAACAGCTGAGCAAGCGCTAATCGCACACACGGGCAAAGATTGAACCACGGGACATCCAGATGCTGCTGCAGAGCTGGTTTGTTGCCATCCACATGTTACATGTAAAAGCAGCGTTGCATAAAAAACACACAGTTTATGCATTTTGTTTTCTCAAAATGTCAGCAGTAAACAATAAAAGCGCACGGGGGAACGAACTTGACATTAGTAGCAGACAATGAAGTCAACAAAGTCATATCATGGCCCGCCGGTTTAATACACGACGCAGCCAGACAGGTATTAGGACGGTGAGACGTTGTTATTGTCTGTTGGAGTAGAAAGGAAACGATGATCTTTACTTTGGGGGTGTGTACGGCCTCAGGTTAACACCGTGGGCATGAGAGACTTTCAAATAATCAGCCTCCCAAGTTGAAAGGGCGACAAAGCGAACGGAAATGAGTACAGAGTTTAATTAAGTCATTGTATTTAACATTTTTACTGCTAAAACAGCCTTGACTGGAGTCTGTCTGACGCTGATATCACGGGTCTTCCTTGGTGATGCTGCGGGTGTGTCCTCGCTGCCTGTTTAATGGGATTCTTGTCTTCAGCAAACAGGACACACAGCTCAGCCAATCACAAGCTTAGCTGTTCCCAACCCTAAGCCACTTCTTAGGTAACTTCTCTTGATGATTTAAACACTTATCTTAAAACCGCTCCAGTGTCTACTGGGCAATGACATATAAAAATGGCTGCAGATCCTACATAGCTCACCCCGTATTGATCTGAGCAATATCCTGAAGTAAAACCTTAACCTTATAGTCACTGTTTCATTTCAAATCCAATACGCTGCAGTTGTCAAATCAATAAAAAAGAAGCCCATCGCTGTTTTAACGAGACGTATGACTCATCTTTCCTGATGACTCACTGCTACACATTCAAAGTCAGAATCTAATACATATACTAGCCAGCAGAACATGGAGCCTTGTGTTCTCATGGGGCCCTGAGAGGTTTTATAAGTGTGCTCGTTGCATAATGAGTTTTACAAAGCAAACTGAACCGAGTCCGGGGTGATTTTATTTGGACAGTGTCCTAAACCAAGCAACTAAGGGAGGATAAAGAAGCACGTCGAGTCTGAGAATATACCGTCCCCGTGTCTTCATCTGTTCGGTCAATTCCGAGAAGCGAGAGAGACTCGACAGCGACGTCACCGGCAGAGAGTGAAGCGCTTACAGTTCAAGATGGCCTGATTCTCCCCGACAGAATGGAATTGCCGGCTCTGACTGGAGCCATGCGCCCGTAACTTCGTTAAGAAGCCTCTCCTTTCGTCTCCGCTCGCACCAGCCGGACTTTTACTGGCACAAATCAGCTCGGACGCAGCCCCCGGGGGAAACAAACCTTTACTTTAAATTAGAGCAGCTTGATATGGGCTGAATATGAAGATATATTAGAATACAAGTAGGACAATAAAGGTGAAGTTGGTTCCCGTTTACAGAATCACATCTGTATGATGTCACAGCAACAATTACAACACAGCTGAATCCTCTCAGGCCATTAATTAAGGCATTAGATGAATTTCTATTGCTATTGGCACCTGGTTGCTCAAAGGCTTTTATCAGAGCCTCACCCAGCTGGCATAAGGAGGACCGAGATGTCTGAGGCCGGGGCCAAGACACAGGAGGAAGGAGATGAAAGAGGACGGAAGAGTTGGTCAGAGATACCTCCAGCCTGCCTGTGGCTATGCCCTCAGCCTGTTCACACGGCACCCGGCCCTGTCAGACACATATCACACACATTTCTAATTTTTACCCATTCCCCTTTTTCATATGTGAAAATCCGGAAAACTCCTAGTTTGATTTATAGATATAGAATCACATGGAAATGTAGATGTCTTGATCTGGGACTTGCTCACCTATGCTTTTATTTATTATACAGGTGGAGGCAAACAGGGTTTAGTATGTTTAGTGGTACTGGATATTTCACAGTACGTAACTTACCTGCACTTTTTAATGCTTCTCTCTTAATTCTACTTTAATGAGACGCCCTAACCTTCAGTAGGTAGCAACCCAGACCCGACGATCCTTCTCAGATAGCTCCACGTTTAATATTTGATATTTGATGGGGAAAAAGTTAAATACATTTGATTCAACTGAACGTTAATTCACATTTCATACTGTAAATCATGAGTATTTTTCAGAGCCGATGGAATTAGTGCGTCTCCAAAAACAGTGTGAATGGTCGTGACGTAGATTCAAATCCTGAGCCGGCTGCAGAGCCTCCTTCTGCCATGCTCTGTGGGAGAGGTGACACTGTGACAGCTCCCTGACAGAGTTAATTAAAGCGGACAAATATTTTATTTAAAACCAACAGGGGCGACGTGCATCCGGTCTCACCATAAGACGACGCCCCCTTCGCGGAGGCGTACAGTAGTTCCGCCCTGCTGCTCCGTAATCCTCATCATCCTCATCAACCCAGACCTCCAGAACATCAGAGCAGACATATTTGTTTGCGCTCCTGCGTCTGTTGGTTCTGTGCTGGATTCGGAATATTAACTAATGTTTTGGTGTCGTTCCAGACCTCAATTACAGATCATCTGTGCTAATGAGCCTCGGTCTCCGTCTGCTGCGAGAGCAGTGCGGAAGGTGTGATGAAAGAACGCGGAGCGGCGCGAGGAATTGATTGTGATTGAACTGATGTATCTGTTTATTTTGCCTCAATCGATCCGCTTAGATGTCTGCAGGTAGCGGCCTGTTGCTAACGCGCCCTCGCGGGATTTAAATGCAGCGTTCCAGCATGTTTTATCATGCAACGCCCCCGTCACAAAGCATAAATATAAAATCTAGTTTGTTGCTGTAGTTAGAATTGATGGTGGGGCTCCATTGTATATAAACATCATTAATTTACTTTTCTAACATACATTGAACTGAAGAATTTCTATTCCATTCCACTTGACAGTAGGCTGGACTCCTTCCCACAGAGTATACAGAGTATATTGGCACTGCTTTCCTCCGCATGTCATCCTCAAAAGGCTTTGATGGATCACACCTCTTGGTAAACAATAGACTTTATCATGGAACAAGGACGAGCAAGGAGCTGATTAGCTTTAATCTGCTTTTTCGCTGTGAAGTGAGACGGCTACCGCTTCCCCAACGCCTTTGAGACGTGTGGCCTAAATCTGAAAATAAATTCGTCACGTCCAGAAAAGCTGGGTTGTAAATGCAAGGCTCCACGCTGGTGCTGTAACTGTAGGTAGGTGGTTCCCCAGAAGAGGAGAAAGTGGTGAAAAGCATCCAGGAGCCATTACAACAATGCATCTCAGACAGCAGCTTGGAAAGGAAAAGAACTCACAACATGAAAGCAAGTTCAGAGCACGATGCAGAACAGAGATCAAGAAATATGATCAGTCTGATCTGAAAATGGGCAAACAAACCAGGTGACGGAAGACAGAGCGGAGGAGTGGGAGTGGCCAGAGCTGATGGGAGTGGCCAGATGTGAGGGGCGTGGCCAGATGTGAGGGGCGGGCTAGAGGTGAGGGGCGTGGCTGAACACGTTTGCATCCATTCCCACACAAATACAGCCCTGCATTCGTTCGATTCATTCTGCCCGTGTTGTGTTGTGATGTTATAAGTAACCTCCAAATGTTCACACTCTGGGACGACGTACTGTAACGTCATTGGTGCATGTAACCGTGAATGAGTCACAGCCACATTAAATCTGATCCTAGGTCGATGTGATAATTGTTACATGAAAAAAATCCTTTAACACACTTGTGGTGTTTAATGGAAGTTACAACCACCCACTGCACCTGTTACTCATGCTACTGCTCCACCGTGAACATGTGGAGGCCTGTGGCTCCAACCTGCACTACAGGGGGTCCTTAACGGTCACACATCCACCTTAGTGTGCGTGAGTGAGCCTCGCTCTACTCTGAATAGGCTGCAAGCGCCATCAGCTACTCTCACCCAGCCGGGATCTCCCACATCTAGGACAGTCTGACAGACCTTAACCCCTGTGAGCCAAATGAACATGAACATTCGAATGCCTCTCAGCAGCCTCTTATATCACACTGGATGCTGCACTCAGATATTAGGCGCCACTGAATAATCACATTACACAGAGAGCGAACACATGCAAAATGCTTTATGTGTTATCACTGACAAACTGCATTTACATTACACAAAAAAAGATATTACTATTCAACACAACACTTGGAATGGATTCATATGCGCTGCACTAACAATTAGATTATTTCTGTGGAGCTACCAAGGATACGAGTCGTCCATTGTTTTTTTTTGGAGAGAAAACCTTGTTCAGTGTTATTCCAGTGGTTCAAGGAGTAAAAGTCCCCAGATCCTCAACACGGCTGCAGTGTGAACACACAGGATGCTTACTGTACAACGCTTCTACATCATGTGAGGCGTTCAGAAAAGCCCCGTCGATACAAGTCTCCGTCTGAGAGCATCCTGCTCAAAGGCGAATGGTCTGAAATGCGTCTTGATCCAAACCCTGACATTTCTGCTGACGCTCCCTCCTCTCCATTAGTCATGATTAGTGGGGGAGTGAACCAATAAGCGCTGCCTCTCCCTGTCTGAGATGCCCACGAGGGGCCGCAGGTCTGACCTGTTTACTGGCTTTATTGTGGCCCTGTCTGCGGAGCCTAACACAGTTATCCATCTCTCCCCCAGCAGGCTGCACCCACTCCCCTATTTTCCTAATGATCACCTCCCCTGAAGCACTCGCCGTGAAAGCAGGTGGAAGTGTGATCTGCCCTATTTCATTTTTCTCAGCTCACGACTCGCTCGGTGCTGCACGTCTATATTTATATGCAGCGCTAAGGTTAAAAAACTGTTGGTTATCAATTTGCGTTGTTATGATAATGACTTATGAACTGCTTCAAAACTGGAAGCACAGAAGAAGCGCTTCTATGACACAGACCTCATTCTGCTGCTGCTGCTGCCTACACGAGCCCGTGACGCTCGTGAAAACCTTTTGTTTGGCACCGTCATCCTATTGATTTGCGAGTGGCTCGCTCCTCTTCCTGTGAATCTTACCCTTTAAGTGGTAAGCCGGTGTGACACGAGTGGCGGCTGAGCCGGTGTGAGAGGAGGAGCTGGGAGCTGAAAGTGAGGCCGTTTGTCTGAGCTGATTTAGCCTCGAAGCTTCATCTGCATCGGGGGCCGTGGCTGTACCTGGAAATGTGAGATGGCAGCACTGTTAGAGCCACGGCAGAGACCGACATGTTTGGCTCCAATCACTTTAATGACCACTAGTCTCTCAGCTACTGAAAGGAGGCCACACAGTAAATAATCGTTTCACAGCTCACGTCAAACTTAAAGGTGCTCGAGACTCACCATCCTCACGTTCTGTTGCGCTCACTAATCACTGTGATTTGGTTTGGTGTTTTTATGAAAGCAGTGGAGCAGCATTAATATAATATTACACAAAGCTTTTTGCTGCTTGATGTACCGAGGAGTTGGATATGAGACACTCATTAAGCCGGGAGTTATTTTCAGACGTGTGCTTAAAGAAAATCAGGTTCACACCAGATTTCCTTAGCTTTATTCTGGAGTGAAAAAGGGATAAATTCCACGTGAAGTATAATATTGACTGCATCTGATGGCACGTTGGTTGAGGAAATCATAATTAGGATGAGTACATACAGAAGAAGTAGTGTGTTGAGCCTAAGGGCCATGTGGCCATTACACTAAACGCATGACATATGGTTCATATGACATATGGTTCAGAAGCAGCACTTTGTGAGGGTTAGTGGAGCCGTCGCACAGAGCGCCGCAGTAACGGTGACTTTGATTTGTTCACAGCAGATGTTCAAGTCTCAAAATGGTCCCTTGATTGTTTCTTTAATACACACACATACACACACACACACACACACACACACACGCACACACACACACACACACACACACACACACACACACACACACACACACACACACGCACGCACACACACACACACACACACACACACTTCCATTCAACCCAGCCATGAAAGCAACCAAACAACTTCCGCTGAACAAACACCAGATGAATGTCAATGTGATTGTCTCTGAAACATGTTTGCTCTTTAAACGCAATTCAGGGTTCCGTGTGGCATTTGCTGATTTGTGGCTTGTTATTAGTGTTGTCCTAATATTGCGGCGCATCCAGTTAGACGGCGTCTGTGGATTACAGTGGATTACAAATGGTGACTATTGGCTCGGTCTAGAGCCCTGGTTGCTTTACAGCTAACATTTAAAGGGCCTGTTTTATGCTAATATTGCAATGCTACAGACCAGGACACACTAAACCACTTCATTCTTCATCCGCCTCTATCCGCTCCACCTTTGCAGCATCATCTGGTGCTGCGTAATTGGGCTCATTCCTTCAGAAGGGCCTGGGAGCAGCAGCCACGGTTGAACTGGGAGTCAGACGCCTTGATCAAAACCTCCTTTAACCTCCAGAAGGGGCTGTGGAGGGCGACCGCGGGGCCGTCCATGCTGAGCTCTTGACCGCCGCCTTCGGAAGGTGGTTGTTATGGGATACGGGCCAGCGCGGGGCACGCTGGGCCGAAGGCACGGCTCACCAGCGCTGCCTCGGCGGTGACCTGATTCGAGCGCTGCCCTCCGCTGTTTTTCAACCTGGATGTGTGCGCGTTTGCCCGGACCCAATTTAGCCCCACAGCGTAAGACACAGAGAGGCTGATGACGAGCCTGAGCAGAAGGCGAAGAGGAGCACGTGCTGTGGTGTTGATTTTAAAGGTGCAAGGACTGTGAATTATGGCCTCTCGTAAAATAAAGAAAACAATTCATTATTTGTTCTCAAATGCAGATTGTGGTAGCAATAAAAGTATAAAAAGTGGTGAAGATGTAGTCATCATGACGCGGCTCCGAGGACCCGGCCGTTCAGGAGCTGTGCTGAAAACAGTTGTTTTCCCCCTCAGCGCAGGCTCCCAGCATCTGCAGCCAGCACACATCGTTTCTTTGGGAAAGGGTGAGTAATGTCTGACTGTGTGAACGATTAGCGATGAGAAGTCGCTTCACATTTTGATTTTGAGTAATGAGAAGTTGGACGGAATAGCATTTACAAGTAGAACCGCAGAACCAGAAGCAGAACCTTTTAAAGTCATTTGCTGCTCATGTACCGCAATGTTGACATATTGTTAAACTGTTATTGGGCATTTAAGTGGATGCTGGTAATTTTATTTGGTCCATATCTTCATCTCATCGGACTCTAATCAACAAAGTAAAAAGGAGGATGCCCTTCTGTAATGCAGGGAGCAGCAACACAAAGATCAATACAACAGCAGTAAAAATCTAGTTCTAAGTTAGCTCCAAAACTCATCCATCATCTGGACAGAACAGCAACCTTGGGTGCTTTTAAAATGATTTCTATTGATACAGGTCATTCACATGATGGATCAGAGTTAGATCAGCAGTAGTAAGACATAAATAGTCTCCTCCTTGTCCTTCCCCAACACACAGCAGGCCTCTGGAGAAGGTGATCGTCTGGTTGTTCTTTGAAAGCTGTCATGAGGAAAGCATCGCTGCTGCCGCCTCCAGACTCCAGGCAGGGCAGGCTGCCACAAAGTTGATAAAGTGAGCCATTTTACACAGAGGCAAGATTACTCTCAAGGACAGAGATTAAAGTGGCTTCTGTTTGAGTTGCAACCCCCCCCCCCCCCCCCCCCCCCCCCCCCCCCCCCCCCCCCCCCCCCCCCCCCCCCCCCCCCCCCCCCTCTAACACACAAACAGGCACACGTATGGAGGGAGAGAAACGCATGCGTTGATACCGACCCTGTTCAGAGAGACATGGGAACGTTGGTTTGTTCGGTCTGCATGCTGGTGAAAATGAAATATATTACAAAGACATGTGTAAAGAAAGATAATTTGCCCTTATTATGACTTACATTGCATTACATCTCACTCCACTACAACTCCAGGTTCCTAGAAAAAAGTAAATTTCATTGTAGTAAAGTCCTGAAAGCTGGTTTTGCGTCATTTGTGCACGCCGCATGTTTTGCCAGCAGTTCAAGCATCCGTGAGAGGATCCAACTGGATGAGTGAAGTCCCCTTCAGCGCTCGGTTAACGATTACGCACCGCGCTAGGACCCAGCACAGCAGCCCCTCGCTTCCTGGCTGGTACTTATCAGAGCAGAAAGGCTTAATTAATTCATGGCTGGCTGATGTTCAGCACAGACCGGTTGGGTCTAAATCATTGTGCATTGTTGAATATGTAAACAGCTGGCAACCAGACGTGCAGAGACACACTGGGATTTTAATGTAAACCGCGCAAAAACGAATGAATCCTTGCGTTGACTTTGCTGTATTGAAAATACTGCTCATTGTGTAATCGAGTACTTTCTTTATGTCCTTTTCTTTCCCTTCGCCGCGTTCAGTCTTGACTCGTCCACCACTTGTCTGCTCAGGATTTCTGTGGCCTCTGCATCCAGCTGTGTGTTACTCAGCACACTAATTATAGAGCGCTCACCGTGCCGTCCTCCAACACTCTGGAGTGTCTTTAAACATTTGCCCTGTGGATTTCTGAAGCTTTTCAGTAGATTCTATGAAACCTTGAATTGGATGAGTCTGGTGCAAAATCCCTTGACTTTGCTGAAGAATTTCAAAGCATGTCAGCTCACTCTTTATCTGCCAATCTGCAGAGAAGATATTTAAATCAGCCTTTTACACAATGTGGGTTTTAAAATAGCAGTTTTATTAAGCGACTTACTGGGAACGTATTGTCTTCGTCGCTACAACGTGCACACAAGTTTCATCTGTTTTTGTTTTCTGAGATGAAACCTTTCTGATGCTCATCACTGTTATTACATAAAGAGGTCACCATATACTAAAATGACACTGTGAGCTCATTCCCTCCAAAGAAAAGAGGATTTAGCCATGCATAATTGACGGCTGAACCATATGCTTTAGCCTGAGTTCAAGACAGGGTCAGTCTGAAATGCCTGTGAACCATTCGCTGTCTCTTTTAAACCCGGACACAAAGTGTTGGAGAGCGAGGAGTAGAAACGCTGGTTTAAAGCTGCGTATCCAAGGTGAGGACTTATTAGGATCCAGAATAACACGAAAAACTGCAACGAAGTGCAGGCTGAAGGTGATCAATAAGCAATGAATCTCTGCTGGACAATGAGCACCACCAGTCTGAGCTAATCTATCACAAACACCCGAGCAAAGGCACAAACGCCAGAAACCATGTTTAACTCCGACTTTTTAAATGCGAAGAGCGCGCCGAACTTTTAGGTACTAGTTGAATAGCCACATATTTGAATTTGCCTTTGTAGGAAATCTGAAGCCTAAAAACAAATCCTATCTGCTGTTATTAACTGCAGATCTTAGCTAATAACTACTGTACTAACTAATAGAACAAGGGGAGTGCAGACTCATGTACAGTAACCTAGTCTCTCACTGACACCGAACCTGGACTCGACTGCAAACGTCTGGGTTTGAAACTTTGTTTGGAATAATTACCGTGGACAACACAGCTTGAAGCGCTGGTGTGGGCATGTGCTGGCTGCGCTGTACATTATCTGACCCCATGTTCTGACCTGCATTTCATCCATCTTAAAGATTTATCCAACAGAACTGGAAACTCGGTGATTAGAAAAAGTGAAAAGTTCCACTATGTCTACTTTTACATCACACACTAACCGATTGTTTCATTAACAAGCCATTGTGAATTTCTTTCTTCTTTCGTATTTCGTGTGATCTCCTGAGACAGGACACGTTGTAAAATAGCCACTGATCAGCGAATCGAGTCCAGTCACAGCGTGGAACAGGGTGTAACTCTGTGAAATAGCGTGTCCTGACGGAGCCGATAGGTCACAACACAAAGTGCACACGCGTGACAGCGCTGCGGCGCCAGCGTGTGTGACGTCCACGCGAGTCCAACAGTAGTTGCTGTTTGCAAGTTTTCTTTGCGTTTGACACCACACTCACCAAAACAAGGTCTTTAAGTAAAACAACCGGGGGGGAAACATATCACAGCTTTTGTTCCTTCAGGACAAGTGTCTCTTGTGAAAACCTCTTATGTTGTGGGTAAATGATTGAAAAACATTTTTAGGCCTTTTTTTAGAATTTTAAGAGGATATCTCATAATTTGTTAGTTGCTGCAGGGGGATATTGCTTATTAAAGGCATGAATATTCATGTGGTATATACATGTATCTATCAACAACATTCAGGTTGTTTTGGGCTTTTGGAAAATAATTGGATTCAGAAATGAACGCCGGCAACTCCCCGTGTTCCTCCACAGATACTGTAGCCGCGACCAACTGATGAATCACCTCAACGCTGGGGAGACGGACCGAGAGCGCGAGAGAGATGCCTCTGAGTCCAACTGTTTTAATTCGGCCTTTCATTTTCCTTTCCAACGGGCCTGCAGATCTCGGGCTGGTCCGCGTGGCTCCGAAGCAAAAATAGGTCGCCGTATTGTTTTTGCGGAGATCAGATATTTTGCTGAAAAGGCAGAGCTGTGGTTTCGAGCAAGTGCAACCAAACAGTAGTGAAGAGTCTACACGCATTATCTGAAAACACAATCTTAATGTATTTAATGCAACCCAGTAATGCTGGTTGCTGGACTTCAACGCACAACCACACAAACATGAGACAAACATTGCTGTTACCTTGTACACATGACCTCAGCCTCCGGATGCTGATTTAATGAATGCGCTGTGTGAGGTATGGTCCCCAAGGCGAGGCTGGTGCTAAGGTTAAGAAGCGGAGTGAAGATTTAAAGCGCTGACTGAAGGCTTGGTTTTCTGCTCATGCCACGATCTGTGCATCCAGTGCATGGACACGTTCCACACATGCGCCGCATGAACGCCAGCGCCCAGACGGCGTCAGCGTCCTTGTGCAGATGAGAAGGTGAGTAATAGTAAAACCAGAACCCAGAAACAGCTCTGAATCCAATAAAGCAGCTTCAGCGGAGACACAGCGGCTTCAACAGGCCGGTTCAACTATGTCAGCTGTTGACAGAGGAACATTTCACATTTTCAGGCGGTTTAATGTTGTATCAGCGTCGGGCAGACGAGCGCCAGCCGTCGTTATCGCTCCCTCAGAAATCACCGCTGATTAAATGAACCATCCTCCAGGTGGAAGACGGCGCATCAACAGAAATACTTGAAGTAGCAAGGTCATCTGGAGATGATGCTGGGGGAAAGTAGCCCGCGAAGCAGTGTCACAAAGATGAATGTGGTTCATTTGCGATTCGGTCAGGTCCATTTAAAATGCCAGATCACGGAGAATACCGTTCCATTAGTAATACAGACATTCAAATTAGAGCGGGTTCCGGTGACCTGTGCTGCTAAGTGAACTGTGGAATATGTTATAGAACTAATTACCTGGTGCCTATTTATAAACACAAGCACCTCCTGCTGTATATTTAGACAACGCTTCAGAACATCTGTGACACATGGTTAATACATGTGAGGAAAAAAAATAAATATAGTCTGATTCACATTTACTGTAATTAGCTCATTATAATCTTCCTGTAATGTATTGCAAGAATGAAAGAAATGTATATAATAGAGCTAAAAATGATGCTCGATGAAGATTAAACTTGTTTAATTTCTGGAGCAGTTCACTCAGTTCAGTGTCTTTTTAGTTTCATCTGTAAAAATAGGGAAAAGAAGCGAGCACCAACTTTGTGATGCAAGAAATTAGCATTTGAGTGAGAACAGTTGTTGGAGACGATTACACACGTACAGTAGAACCGCTGTCCTGTAATAATGAACGCCGTTGTTGGGCTCCAGCGCTAATGAGCATCACAGGCTTGCGTTTAGGAACCGGCAGCGCTGAAGCTGACAAGCGTTTATCCATGCGTTCATGAGCCTTCAGACGACACCACAGTCTTCTCCCACCCTTCACTAAAGGCTTTTTATGTGTGACCCACTGTCAACACCCACGGGAGTCAGGTCTGTGGCGGGTCACGGTCCTGTGCATCAAACACCCCCCCTTCACCTCTATATGACCTGCTCTCCTTTAACAAATCAAGCACTTGATGCATTTAGGAAATGTGATTCATTTCAAAATAATAGAAATGTATGAGATTTCAATTTATGCATCACCACAGAAACATTTTCAAAAACCAATAACATTCATTATATTGTAGTGTGACGTGGGTCATTCAAGACATGAAGATAAAAATCTGCAAAGTAGGTTAGCATTGCGTCGCTATGGGCTGGATGCTCAACTTCATGCAAACTATAGGACACACGTTGTAGACGACGGTGTTGTGTGTGTGAACTGCTGCTTGAGTCGAGACACTCCAACAAGATCGCGGCGTATTCATGTCACAACCCAAATGGTTCAGATTCGGTGGCGATCCCATCTTCGCGTGCGTGGCTTCGACTGTCAGGCCAAAACATCGGCGTCTTCCTGCTAAAAGGACCTTGAAGCTGCCCGCGCGACTCCGGCTTCCCTCAATCAAAAGAAACGTTTTTTTGCATTCAGGTTTAAGTGGACGAGAGAAAACACATCCAAACCTCCCAAAGGACGCGCTGGGTCAGTACGAGCCCAGGCACAGGCGCGGAAAATAAGAGTTATGGAAATGTGGCCAAGTTCTGAGGAAGAGCCACAAACATCCGCATGGGCTCCAGCGCCGGATAACCTCCGCCACTGCGCACGGACAAAAGCCATCTCCTTTCTTCCATTCATGAGCTCAGAAAAGAATGATCTCTTATCGCACGCCGGCTTAATCTACAAAGGACACTTAGCACAGAACTAATTAATAGTGCTCTGCTGCGGCGCATTCAGCCCCTTTCTGTTTGTGTCACTGGACTCCATCAAAGCCAGCGAGGAAGCTGGGAGATACGCCTCCGGGGTGGGGGGGGGGGGGGGGGGGGGGGCCTCGATCCCCAGCGTTTCACCTTCAGCAGCTTCCGTTTCGCGCCTTCGCCTTCGGGCCGAGGACATCGCCTGGTGTTAATACTGCGACACCGGCTGCCGGACGAGCGGCCAATCGAGCGGCGAGGCGCCGTCGTGCGTCGCACCTGATGCGCGCGGGGAGAAAGGAGATTAGCTGTGCGAAAGATAAGTGGATTATTACTGTCTTTGAGCAGCCGTCAATTTAAGCATCCTCTAAAGGAATTAGGGAGGAAATTGCTGTCTGCGCACCTCCACCTGATAGAGCCCTTATAATGTACACTAACGCCGTCATTAAGCAATTAGCAGCTCCCAGAGGCCGCAGCGTCTTTCGTGACCTCATGCGGTGGGGTCGTTGTGCGCTTTACCTGTGTGCGTGTTGTTTGTTGGCACAAATGGACTCCACTTAAACACAGCAGCTCATCTGTGGAGAGTAAAAATTAGAAAGCGTCCCCCGAGGATGTTTTTTTTTTTTTTTTACGAGCGCGCCATCATTATTCACCGTTCTTTAAAGGGCTTAAAGGATGCCGGGCTCCCGAGGGACGTTCCCACGGAGATATTTTGTTTTAATCACAAAAGCTCACAGTTAAAATTTATGAGGGGAGAAAAATGAATAATTAACACTTAAATGCACTGACGGGCCTCGCGTGATGGTCTCGTTAATCCGGAGCTCCTTCCCCGGCATTCCCCCAGATTTATGGAGGCCTTTCTGGTCCGTTCCACAGCCGCACGGTGACGTCGCCGCAGACGGACTTCAGGCGTCATTTCCATAAAGTCACACTGACATTTCTCCCTTCGTGCTTGTGTACAGCTCCTGGGCTGTAGAACCCGCCAACGGGCCGATTCTCTCCTTTCTGTGCTTCCTGCACATACAGCTAAGTCTCCCAAATCCTCTTTTAACTTTTCTTTGGAACTAATGGGTGCTCTGAGAGAAAATCCATGAATCCGGCACAAGTTACACACTGGAGGACTTCTGCGGCTGCTTAGGGAATGTGAGCACGAATGAGAACACCTGCTTTCACGCTCCAGCCAGACACGCACCCGCTCCTCCTTTATGACCTCTGGAGCTGGAGCTGCAAACGCAAGAATGAGCCCGTCCAATGACGTGCGTGCTGCGCTAATGAAGCTCCCATGCTAACGTTTCAATGGATTTCAACTCACTTTTCTGTGCTTTGTAGCCGTCAGTAAACATATGTAATCTTAGAATTCCTTCGACTTGTTTTTTTTTTTTCCAAAAAGGCACAAATCAAAGCCAGGAGAAGATTGTTGTGTTGTTTCTTTCATATTCTTCAAACTGTGCTGTGAAGTCTTCGCTTGCAAGTGAAAGTAGAAGGATCTTTCACTTCAAACGTGATTTTAAAGCATGAATGTTATTCCATAAAGTCATAGGACAGACTCATATTTTTTACTCAGTAACATTTGTTTTATATTAGAAGAACAGAATAAATTAGATTTTGAAATCACATAAGAATGTTTCATGTTACATGCAAGCGTAGGCTAAAAGAGCCGGTGTTTCTTTTGTGTTCACCGCTGTGCCTCCGCCTGCACAGCAGCAAATATGGTGGAAATCTAAAATTGGTCACAGTTGAATTGTCAACACAGTCTAGTTTACAAAGCACATTCTCTTGTATTGACAGATTTTTCATGACACGAAGATTCTATCACCACTTGGCGCTTTCAGTTGAGTCAGGGCTGAGTGGGCAAAGCCACTTTCTTACCTAATTGATCACAGAGAAATGTGAAAAGTGCAGCAGCACCATAATACTTCTAAAAGCAACATTTATCACCTTCATCTTCAAAAAGGAGCTCTAGTGAATGGACGGAAGCCCAGCGGCTGTGACAAAGAGCTGAGTCAGGGTCGTGTGATTTCAAATCAATTATCAGAATGAGAAATCAATTTACCAAATCATTATAAAATCAAGGTTGCTGTTACTGCTGCTGTGAATCATTTGATGATACAGAAATGCATAGTAAGGTATTATGTGTCATTATGAGTGTATTTAGCTAACGGACAGATGGGAACATTTACTATGTAGCCAAAGACACAGGTCACCAACATGTTTGCCATTTTCCATCACGACCGAAACTCGAAGGTTTTACTTTCAAACAGTTCGAAGTTTTAAAGAAATCAACTCAGGTAATAATTAATTGAAAAGCGAGCTTATCGACTTTACCTAATTGCTTCGTTAAAGCGCGGCTCTGTTTTAAAACGCCATTTAGCTTCTCCATTAAAATCGGGTTACTTGCAGTTTTTCACCATTTCATGTAAATGATTGCGTTTGGACCCAGGCTGCCCGATGCCTCCAGTGCGTGCATGCTGCAGGTCCGACGTGCGGCCCCGGGATCTCACCGCGGCCAAACTACTTTCACATAAATCCACAGAGGAAGATCACGGTTTGATAGGAAATGACTTATACCTTTTAAAGTTATCAGTTTTCTCTCTTCCACTTCGCTCTATTATTTCTCTCCTCCCAAAGAGCCACAGCTCTGTAAATATTAAAGACTCTTCAAGATAGATGGCTTATGTCCACAGAAGCAGGCAGGAGAGCAAATACTAAGTGGATGTTCTCCAAACTATTACTAACCTTCTTGTCACATTGTTCAGCTTCAGTGACCTGCAGTAGTTAACTTTTCTAAAGAGACAAATAGAAAAGCCGGCATTTTTCAATACGGATCAGAAAGCTTGTGATGTGCGTTTGTCCCATGTGAGACGCCACAGACCTGCAGAGAAGCTTCATCCCAGTGATGATAAAACAAACGGGGATTTAGCGGTGATATTACTAAGCAACTGGTTCGACGTAAGACTTTTCCCATTTGACACCACGGCGACTGAATTCACACTGGAGCTTAAAGGGCATCACCCTCCTTCCTGACGCTTTTCGCTGGTTACAAGACGATTGCAAAGATTTCTCCGAGCACTTCAGGGGTTAACTCGGCTCGGGATTAAAGTTTGTCTGGTCCCCCGTGAGCTTCAGATGTTAAGACAGGGGTTTGCTGGTGACTTTGCTTTGGGAGCCTGAGTTTTTCATCTGTGGGACTTCCTGCCAAAGCTTTGCAGACTCAGTATTAAATCACTTTGGAGATTCTCCTTTAAAAAAGAAACTTAACACTAAATCTCTGACTCGTTTCATACTTTATGTATTTTTTTGTGCTAAAGAAGGATTGAAAGTATGAAACATAAATAAACCTTATCTTTCTAATTATTAATGATTGTTATATTATTACACTTGGTGCAGGGATGTCATCACGAGTCGCAGTCTGACAGTAGATGCACCGGTTCAAAGACAACAGGAAGTCATATCGTGGTACAAAGGGACAGGCAGCAGTGCACCAGATGATGATATTGCAAACATAAACTACTCTGGGAATATAATAATGCATGAAAATAAATAGGGCATAGACACACACACCTCTACTGAGATGCAAGGACGTGTGTGATGTTTGGTGGAGCATAGGATTCCTCTGTGAGAGAAAATCAACAACAGCCCCTCAAAATAGATGTAGATGAACAAAAGGCCATCGATTGTTTTGTTAAAAGGAAACGTTACATTCATCAGAAATGTTTGCAGTTATTACACTATATAAGTGTCACGCACTTCAGGTTAAAGTGGATTCGACTCTTGTGACTCAGTGATGGAGGCAGCATTGATTTAAT
Organism: Betta splendens; assembly: GCF_900634795.4. Taxonomy (NCBI): domain Eukaryota; kingdom Metazoa; phylum Chordata; class Actinopteri; order Anabantiformes; family Osphronemidae; genus Betta; species Betta splendens. The sequence continues at coordinate 9,560,345 of NC_040895.2, forward strand.
GGCTGACCTCGTGTCCGGGTCGTGCAGAATCAAAGGCGTCCATAACTTTCAAGCCGCCGCCTCCGTGATTCATGTTGAAGACGGCGAGTCACACATCGATGCTAATTTGTTCAGTTAAATTTCTTAATGATCCCTTTGAATGAATGAACCCAGCAAATTAACACTGATGAATTATCCATCAGCCACGTGGAGCGGAATATCTAGAGGTGGCGCGCGGAAAGAAAGCTGCTCGCAGGGTGAAAGTGTTCACCTTCAGACACGAAGCCGCCGCGAGGAGATAAAAATACCGGCTCCCGCTGAACGCGTGGCGCCGCCACACCGACGTCCTCTCGTGGCAAAACAAACAGTTATTTAAATAGCAGACATTAATCACAGTTATGTTCCCTGGGAGAGACCGAGCAAATGGGCCCGGTTCTCCGGTGGCAGCACTGAGCACCTTGAGGGAACTATTCTTTGCTGTTTCCAGATGCTTAGTTCTGCTCCATTTCACCTCTCGCGGAGTTTTTGATCAAGCCTTTCACTTCATTACACTCTGGTGTATGATTGTTGAAGAACCATGAAAAGCGAATCTCCCCAGTTCTGCATTCACGCACTCTATCAATTTTCCTTTTCCCTTCATGTTTTTTTTTTTTTTCACAATTATATTTCGCCGGATTAACGCCATCAGCTGTGATTCTTGAGGCTTCTCTGGTCAGTCTCACAGTGAGGGATGGTGCAGGGATGTAGGTGCTTCACGGTGCTGAGGGAGTGTGCAGACTCTCTCTCTCTCTCTCTCTCTATTGTGCCTCTGATTGCATTTGAGATGTGGCAAGTGACAGAAGTATGGATTGCCTGGTTGCATGAGCAATTCTGCTGTAGCCATAATTGCACTATATTGATGCAAGAGGGGGGCGGGGGTTCGGGGAGGTTCATTTCATATCTTACAATGCCACAGTTGGCTGACGAAAAGTGGGGCACGCTGCTCTTTGTGAGCCGTGACGTTCTCATTCTGCCGTGCGCGTCTGCGGGCTCAGCGCCGGCCGCCTGATTGGAGGCTGCACGTGCCTTGGCGTCTCCAGCACAGGTGAACTACGAGGGCGACGTCAGACGGAAAAACGCGGGCGTACATTCAGCGATCGTAGTAACAGCTGTTAACAAATGCTCCCCCGCTGCCAGAAGAAGGAGCTGATGCAATTTTTGGGAAACTGACAGACGCCTTTAACAAAACAAGTGACTGATACAGTACGTGGAGATCCTTTGATGCGCGATAGAACCCCAGCAATGTTCCTGTTATCAAATGCACGAGCGTTGAAATAATGAAATAATGAAAATTCTGCAGCACCAACATTTCAAGCATGTGAGTTCTGAAGGACTCATCCCTCATTGACACTAAGTGCATTAAGTTAATTAAACTTTTTGAGCGTCTTCTGCACGACGCTGGCGCTTCAACTCGCGTATATCTGTAAGTTAGAGGGTGTTTTTTTTTTTCTATGAACAACTTTGCCTGGAGGCAGCTTCATCAAGCAGCAAACGATTCTGTCGGCTTCTGTCGCCGTGTAAATGTGCTGCGGCAAACGCCAGGAGAAGGGGTTGAAGAGTAAAGTTTGAGGCTCCGCTGCCGAGCGTTTAGCATATTTCCCGCGCCGCTTAATTGTGGTGCTAGCATAAAGTGGTGCTATAGTTACGACTGCTTTGAGCTGTGAACTCCACATGCGATCAGCACTCCTTGCGAGCAGCTGCTGTGAGCCATATGGCCCTTTGAGCTGTCGAGGGAGAATCCCCAAGTCCTCATTAAACAGCTCATGGACCATTGGCCCAAAGACCTGACTGCTACGCTGATGGCCTGCATTATCTCTGATGTATCCCCACAATGTGGCTGCCGCATTAGCCACGAGCTCTGGAAATCTTTCACCCTCTTCTTCAACGTGGGATTTGTGCGTACGATAGTGATTTCATTTGAAGGTAAAGATTTGCACAGGAGGCGGTCGACTCTTCGATTGTCGGTAGCAGCGATCTATGAGACGTGGACGCAGTCAGCGGCGAACCAGGCGATGCCGAAGTGACGACAGAATCAGAGAGACATTAAACTAAACACCGCTGGATGAATTTAACCCAGTTTGTCGAGAACGAATTGTCACAAAACAATTTGCGGCCCTAATTTCCAACCACCCTCAGCGTTGTTTCCATTTAGCACCTTAGAATCTCATTTAAATTTTTTATGCCCTTGGAGCAACATTGGGCAATTGCCTTCCTCCTCCTCGGAGGCTTCCAGACGTGATTTGTCAGGAGCTCATTGCTATTCTGCGGCATGTTGACCACTGAAGTGACAACGCATAACAATTACGCGTGCGTGTTTTCGGTAATCAAAGCCAACGCTCACTGGGAGCGCTGCGCTCTCACTTGAATGCTGAGCACCTGTTGACTCTTTGACTGGAACGTCAGCGTTGAGCGTCGTGAGGACAAAGGCAGCTGGCTGCTGGTTGATGATACGCTCTGCTCTACTGTACGCGGGTGCTGGAGGCGTTAAGAATAATATTCTGAGGGGGGTTCAGGCCAATAGCTGCAAGACTTTTAGGCTGCCTATTCATCCGAACCCATGTGAGATTGAATTTAATGCAAACTATTACTGATCATTATTGCTATTGATTAGCCATTATTCATAGCAGAGGAGCTCAGGGCTTGATAAATTGGCTGAATTATGTAATGAAGGATACATTTTTTTACTGTGCAAGAGAGAAAACATAATGCACTGCATAGATTAGCTGCGTTTGGTTTATCTTTACAACTAATTATACAAAAAACAATTAATAGTTAATAATCAGTATTTTTTTTACCTTGTGAAATGAAGCCCTCAAATTTATTATCACTATTTATGATAAAGCAACTAAAACAGAAATGGAAAACAAATAAATTCAAGATCCATCATTATAAAACTCCCAGAAGCTAAACTTCTGCATCTACTGTAATGACATAATGAGTCGTCATCTAATTGGCGCTAATCATCCAATCAAGTGGGCAAACAGCCACCCTGAGACCAGGATCCATATTAGACACAGGCGCCCCCCCCCCCGAACACGCTGTCAATGACTGTTACATAATGTTTGATGTCAAACTTCGCAAGCCATACTTATATGTCAGCTCTGTCCATTAACGGCGTGTCTACGGAAATATTACTGCAAAGGTCACTGCCTCAAGGAACGTGGAGGCAGAAGGTGGGGGTAGTGGTGGGGGGGGAGGGGGGTGATGGTGTGAAATAGCTGGGGCTAGTTGCGTTGCTGGCACAGCTCCGCTCTCCGTCTCGCCTGCCATTTAAAAGCCAGGGAGCCGGGGTGATAATCCCTGTCAGAGGAGTGGCTCTGATCCCCGAGCTTCAGCCTCTATTGATTCCCTGTTTTATTGTTCTTTGATTTCCATTTTAGTTATTTAACAAGCAGATGATGGACCGGTGACCTTCAGCTCAGGTTTCAGTCCAATTTCCTTAACTTGTGTTTGCCTGCCCTGATAAAGAATATTGTTTACACGCTGCTTCTCCCTTTTTCTTCTCAGCGGGGATTTGAACCCACTCTCTCTCTTTCTTAAAGTAAATGTTGCCACCTCCCTCCATTAGAATCCTGCATGTGTACGGCTGAAAAATCCCCTGGAATTGCGGCATCTGCAGCATCTATTTTAAAGAGCCCGAGGACGGAAGCTGGGCATGAATGGTAGAAATGAAATGAAGGTGATAAGAAATGTTTCATGCACCAATAGTCTCCACTATGATAGTGAGCTCAGGGGTGCAGAGTCTAATCCATTGGATTTTAGTAGTGTGATGGAGAAGATTAAGGGGGAAACTGGCACTTTTTCCACTTGCTTGTTATGCTTGTCTTGTTTTGTCTGAGCTCATTGTGAAGTCAGAAGGACTGATTTGCTTCAATATAAAGGAGGTGGAGGGAAAAAGGAGAAAAACATCACAGCTAAAAACTGAAAGGAAATAACGTTGAGGATTCTTCGTCAGCTACCCAAGAATTCCTTTTTCATGGAGCTGATTAGTCAACATCCATCTCTGCACAGTCGGAATAACGCACACAGTAATTAGTTTTAATTTGACTGATTTAGTTTGATTCTGATTAATGTTTACACAGAGAGGCAGCTGAGAGAATTATGCATTAGACTTCTCTTGAACGGCGGCTAATAACACACTGAAGGCGGCCGAACACATGCACACCGCGATCTCTCATTACAAGGGGAGCGTTCCTTTTTAATCATTTCAAAATAAAAGCCTCCACGTAGTGAAGCTTTGGTTCTCCTCAGCTGTAGACGTCATTCTGCCACGCGTGCCCAGTGGACCCCAGCATCTGGTGCCAGAGGTCGAGCTGGTCGACACATTGCCGCCGCCAAAATAAAAGCATCTACTAATTCCTCACATGTTCCCACCCTGCTGCTGCACACTTCATTGGCTCCCAGTGGGAGCAGCAGCGAGGCAGTCTCTGTCACATTTGATTACGGCCTTGAAGGCAAAAAGCAACAACATAATAACCTTATCAGTAACAGATGATTGAGATCTTCAAAGGGCCCGTTCTGCCTCGGCGCCTGTTCGTGTGGCTGGCCGGGCTGCGGGCTGATCAAAGGCCTCCAGAACGCGGTGCCTCACGGTCCGCGGATCGCAACCAGTCGACTCCCAACACTGACAGGTGTCACATCGAGGCTTTCTGGGTGGTACGTAGTGCCTGGTGATTGGGGGGGCATTAGTATTTAACTCAAACAGAACTGAAGGCATAATTCCTCCTGAACAGCAACAGGGCTTCAGTCCCAGTCATGATGTTGTTATTTAACTAGCTACGGCCCGTCAGCCTGGCTGCTCCTTACTTCTGCCCATTGCATACTGTGATTAACTCCATTCCTGCATGACTCTTAATAATAAGTAAAGTAATTATCAGGTAAAGACAGTGAATACATGAATAAATGAATGAGTAATGAACTCAAACGGAGTGATTAAAATTATTCACACTGCTGTGGTTTAAGATATTCCTTAAAGACATCCAGGGAGTTTTCTTTCTGTGCTATAATTAGATGGCGTCGCGTTTACAGTACGGCTGAGATTAAGATGTTCAACCCAGATGGAGCCAAACATGTCAGGACGGGGCAGTTCGCTGATAAAGACGCACGCAAGAATCTTTCATTCCGCATTAGAAGACATAATTGATGTCTTGCGGCATCAAGTGCTTTTTGCATCCAGATTGTTTAGAAGTGATGCAACGGCTGGATGCGTCATTAGATATTCTCAGGCTGTAACCTCTACAATCTGCAGAGGGTGAAATCCTTTTGCATTTAATTAGCAAACGAGCGCCGGTAACAGGATCCGCTGGTCACGCGTAACGCTTATTTTTCCTGACGCGTCTTTACTGCGCTTCGCTGCACGCGTGGCCTTGGTGTTTGCTGTGTGCAGCCCACACTCCAGCAACTCTCTCCTTGCAAAAGCTGGTCTTTGCCAGTGGCTCCATCTCTCTGTGTCACCACGCTTCATGGACATAAAGGTTATCAGCGGGCGAGTTCGCAGAAAGACAAATCCGGGGTTTTGCAGGTGGTCGACCTGCTTTTTTTTTTTTTTTCTTTTTTCTTTAATCAAAAAAAGGCAGTGAACTGATATATTCTGCCTCCCGGTGATTACGAGCGTCGTGCTCACCACTACTGCTCAGCAAGACCAGTGTGAAAGTCAAACGGGGTGAGGCTGCAAAAATCCCCCTTCATAAATCATTAAGTTGGTTGATAAACAAACCAAGTTACACAGGAATGATACAAACCTCATTCTGACTTTTTTGTTGCTTTTTGAAAGACCAGTTGTGTGATTCGGGCTTCATATTACAGGATGAAGCCTATTTGTGATTATTTGAGATCCAAACCCTCATGGAAGCTCACATTTAGCAGAGCGTCGCAGCCACGGTTCATGGCTGTCTGGTTCTTGAAAGGACCTTTGAGCAGTAAAAACCCCCCACCCCTCCCACCGCCGAGCCCCCTCTGCCACAGTCGTCTCACACGTCAGAGCGCCGCTGATCTGAAGCTGTGAAAAGCAGTTATTGCTCCTCCTCCGCCTGAGCATCGCTGGGGATTTTCCAGGTCTCGTCGAACAAAACGCCAGAACGTACCCGGGCCCAATGAGAGCAGGTTATGCTAATTGCTCCAATTCAAGGCCTGTAAAATTAATTTTAATCTCATTAATCGCTAATCGCTGTCTCCCAGTTATTTACAATTGCTCATTTTATTCGGACTGTTTAATCAGTTTGCACATGGAGAGGCCGATGAATGTGAATTTGTCTGCGTCTCCGTGCGGCTAATCGTTCATTTCGAGACATTTGCATGATTTGCCCGTGAGCTTCACATACGAGTCATGTGAGTACGTGCTGAATATTCCCCCCCTCCTGTAGTTGGGCCTGTCGGGGGCTGCAGGGGACCGACCCTGCACGGTCACGTTAACTGGGAGTCTGCTGCCCCCCCCCATCTGGTCCCAGGGCCTCGATACGAGGCGCTGGCGTGCTCCTATCAGACAGACAGACACTATTTTTGTTGAAGCCTGTTCCTTTAAATTAAATATTACCTTGTAAACAATGAAAATGAACATAATATGAATGTATTACATACCTCATAAAGTTTATTTAGAGATGTTACACCTGCTAGTTTTGATTAAAATCCAGGTTTGCTTTAAAGTGGAGCTCCAGTGAGTATGAATAGGTTTGTGTGTGTCACGCTGCAGACCTCCATCTCACTGTAAGTCTTTAAAAAAAACAGCCCAGTCCATCTGGGTGTTGCATGTTGCATAAGGTGCGTGATGCAGCATTGTTTCTTATTAGTATCCAGAGTGTTAAGATGCCAACTGACAGCAGTCCTGGGGGATAGCTTTGTGCTGCTCCCTTATTTATGTGCCCAGCACAACTCAGGAGCGTCTCATCCTACATGCTCGCCACATCCCCCATCTTTATACATTAAGCTCAACCTCAGGAGCACCTCTGGCAATGCAGAGGTTGGGTATGTTTGTCTAACCACTCAGAGAGGCGATGGCGGGGTCGGCGAGGGTTTGCGGATAATTCAGCTTTATGGAAATGCGATTCATGACATGCAAATGCATTCATTTGAGGATGTCTTAAAATAACAGTAAATGCTGCCTGAACAACATGTCCGCCCGCTTCTGTGGACATAAACAGTTTAGGAGCTCGACGCGGAGCTTCAGGTTGATCGCTGGACTCCGACAGCGCGTCGGTGGTGGAGCTTGGCAGGTGACAAATAAGTCGCCTTTGACTGGGAGCCATGACAATAACAATCACTGCTGCTGCTCAATAATGTGCCTTCAAATACTGTAATAGTGACCCAGACCAGCCGTAATAGATGCGTTTTGCCAGTTAGAGATCAATAAAATGTAAATTAAACATGCTAGTTGGCTCCACACGGTCATGTGTTTTAGGATTGTTTAAAGGCTCTAAAGGTTCTTTTGTGTTCTATCAGGTTCGGTCGCGTGGTGCGTGGGACTGACAGACAGATTAGTGCAGTGTCAGCAGTGATGCATTGCACAATACCGTTGTGCTGGATTGCTTGATGAAACTGGGGCTTTTCCACACGTTCAAGGTATCAATTTATCACACGCGCGTGGACGTGAACGCCAGGTAACATGAGATTGTGAGTTTGGAGCGTGTACTTAAAGGCCCAGCACCGAAGAGGGAGCTCAGAGCAGAACCAACAGTGGGACCAGACCAGTAAAGGACGAGGCTTTCCCAGTAGCGTCAAATGGTTTTTCCAGACAGATACACTTTGGGTCCCGCTGATTGATCGCTGGGTTCCAGCCTGACAAAGCTGCTCGTTGATCATTGTGGTGCTGTGTGACTGGCCGTCCAGATGCTCCTCGCCCGGACCTGGCACCGGCCACTGACTGATGCTGCAGCGGAGAGTCCACACACACACACACACACACACACACACCGACCACAGGACATTATTGTGTTTGCTGTGTAATTGCTCCATTTGGTGACTGTCAGTGTTCCCAGACTCACTCCTGCAACAGAAACTAAAGACAGTTTACACACAAACGGTTTCCATTATTCTGTCTATTCTGTTCATGCTGTACTATTAAAGGCAAGCAAGCAAATGGGCAATAATCAAATTCTGCAGAGGCATGCTGATGCTGCTTCAAGGCTCCCTGACATGGCGTGCGTCCTAATTGTGACGCCCACGTGACAACAAATAAGCATTCGGGCTCCTGAGTCCATTCTCTGCCGCCTCCTCCCGTGCGTTGCCGTGGGCCCTGTGTCTGGATCTGACAGGGAGGTCCTAAGTTTATGTGGCGTGGCATCGGGGTAGACACACACCATTACTCTGAAGCCCCAGGTTTACGCATGAACATCACACACAGCCCCCCCCCTGAGAGGGGCTGTCCTGCTTTCCCAGCATCATTGATTCCAAAGGGAGTCCATCAATTAAATGGGATTTTCGGCCTTTCAGCGCCACTGAACCCCGGAAAGCTGCTGTTCGTGGGGGGTGAGAAAAGCAGGTGAGGTCAAAGCCAGGAGTGAGAAAGCGGAGCGCGTGGAGAAACCAGGCGGGAGCACGACCCCGCGTGCGTGAAGCTGCAGAAGACCGAGGTTGCGAACTGTACGAAGTGTTATTTAAATTGGCAGTTTTACATGAGCGGCGCTGCCTGAAGGTGAGACGAGTCGGGGTTCGCTCACACGTCAAAGGGAACGCACGCGTCATGTTTGCTCCTTTTAATCTGCTTTGTGTTACAGAGCTTGAGCTGATGTTCACCATCATCAGTTTGTTACTGTCAAAACAGACGCTGGTATTTGTTTTTATAATATAAAAGTCTATAAAGTCCAAGTCAATCCTCTACTGAGACATCTATTTTGACCAGATTTTCAATTATTCCTTTTGAAACGGTCAGAAAGTTGATGGCTCTGCTCTAAAGTAGCATAATCAAAGTGAATTGCACTATAATCATATTACCATTTTGTCTCCTTCATTCATTCTAAACCATCAGAACCACGTCCTATTATAATCCACTCGTCTCTGACAGCTTCAACTTGAAAATTAGTGGCAGAGCTGCCGTAATGGTTTAAATTAGACTGTGCAGGTGTAGCCTTCTGTCGCCAGAAGGTTTATGTGCATGTAGGCACATTTAAACGTTCTACTGCATGATGAATATATTAGACCTGTGAAAAATTCTATTGTGAATTACTTTCAAATCAACAATCAACAAACATCAGAAAAATCATTTTCATGGACGCTGTTAACAGATCCAGAGAGAATCCATACGTGAATGACTGGCTCCATCTGACCTGTACATGGTTCAGCTGCTGCCGCTGTCACCGCTGATGTGGTGATGACAGCGGCAGCCATTGCTCATTCATGTGTAAACAAACAGGGCATGTTTGCTCTGGAGGCCGAGCCTGTGGCGCAGGCGTCCGCCCGCAGCATCAGCACCAGCGCCAGCGCCTCACCAAACCCGCTTCTCACGCCCCCCCCCCTCCCCCCGGTGAGCTGACGCGGCGGAAAGGCGAGGCGATCAAAGAGGCGTCGGCATCGATCGGGTCGGCCGCTCTCGGAGCCCGCTCGCTCCCCGAGTCTCCGGCGCTGACGTCAAGGCCACAGCCCACAGGGAGAACAAAGGGGCTGCAGCCGCCTCCGAATTGATCACTGGGTTTGTATCGCGGCTTGTTAGTCTTCTTTTGTCAGAGGGTGTCTGGAATGAGCAAACTCTCCAGCAGCCTTTTAATAAACACACGATGGCTTGCTTACATATTTACTGCCCATTTTCTCTCTTCCCTTTACTTCCCTCCATTGTGTGACTATTGGATCCTCGCCTTCTTCCCCGTGCATCCAACTTTGGAGGTTTCACGCGGTGATGACACATCAGCTCGGCGCCGTGGCGACGCCGGAGCGCGAGGGCGGCCGGGCCTTTCATGCCGGCAGCCTGTGCTCCTCCACGTGGCTGCGTCTCAGCCAGTCTCTGACTGCACGCGTTGCAGTGGAACAACGGGCCTTTGCCTCCACTAATGCTGTTTAGTAGGAAAACGGTAGCAGTTGGTTTCTGCCCAAGCAGACGGAGCGGCGGCGTCTGTCCTGGGAGGCTGCGACCGTCACTGTGTGTCTTTTGCACATGGGCAGCCCTGTGGCCATGAGGAGGAAACCTTTATTTGTGATCCGACGCCTTGTTGTTATCTTATATGAATCCTGTTCTAGCGTGAGGAGACGTGAGCCAATTAGAAAGCTGCTCCGTTTGCTGAAATGAGACAGAATCGGTCCGGTACGTTCCACATTGCTGAACATGCGGCGTCGCTACAACAGTGATATTCAGGTGACGCCGCCTGCTGTGGTTTGATTTGTTCATTTTATGTGCATCCTTGGTTTAGAAGCAGACGCTGTGTGGATGTTGTTTGCATTAAGTGGATTTTTGTCTTATTTAGCTGCTTTTCATGGAATTTAATGCGTAATGAGGAGTAGTGGTCCTCATTTCTCCAGCTAGTGAGTCCTGCCTTTCCTCTGCTTTTTAGACCAGACGATTTTTGCTACACAAAGGGTTTCCTTAAATACTAACTGTAATTTTACATCACAAGGGCAGTCTGGACCAGTTAAACCAACCAAGCATCACCTCTCATCCTTTCATTACTTCATCTGCATTTTATTCAGTGAGCTTCTAACTTTCATTTCTTGTTATGGTGGTTTTTAAACAAACACAGTAATACATATATCTTTATAGTGGTGCTTTATCCAGTACTGTCTGAATAAAATGTCTTCAGATAAGTTCAATAAAGAGCTCCTCTCCAGCAGGACACAGGCTAGTTTATCATCCCTTTACAAATAATAAATGATATGATATTTTCCTGCTTTCTGATGACGTTCATTTAAAATCTCTCTTATTGAATATGGCATCTTAAAAGCACTCCCAGCCATATGATAAGACCATTTTGTGCTATGCAGCTACTCTGCTGATGTTGGTCAGCAGCTTTTAGCATTCTTTGATAGAGATTAAATGGGATAATGATTCAGTGTGATGGGAAACTGGGAGGCTTTCATCCTGCTCGTTCGCTCCACTGCAACTAGAGAAAAGACAGAATCAAAGTACAAGAAAAACTGTCTGGAATTCACTTTACTTTATTTCCCAGGGACTAAAGAACTTGTTTTTCAAGGTGATATTTTTTTTATTCATAGTTTTTCATTTTAGTTCAGCTATATTTATGTAAAAGCCCAAATATAATAGAGTTATGAGCTGTATAAGTTAATGTAAAACACGTCCACAGCAGTGAAAAGGTTATGAGCAAAGGATTATTTTTGAAGCAGTGCACGTGTGTCAGTCTGTTATTCAGACCAACCAGAGCTCCCTCGTTCATGTTGACTCTTCACATCCTGCTGTTTCTGAAGGCTAGTCATATCTCTGAGGATATGAAAAGTACATGTGGAAATAGCTGGTAGGAGAGAAGAAGAACTTCCCATAGTGAGGCTCAGTCCTTAAACGAACTCGATCAGACAGTCAGTCATCACGTATTCGTTGTGTTAAGCAGACGAACAACATCCGTCGAAGGGGTCGACTCTACAGGAAGCACCCGTCTTTTCGTGATGGGGCTGAGCTGGAAATCAAAAAGCCTTTTGGACGTTTTTATTGCTTTGGACATGCATGTACAGTATGAAGATGAAGTCACGAGACGGGGAAGTGGCCGTACGCTGCTAACGGCAGGCGTCCGTCTCAAGGCAAATGTCAGCTGAGCGTCGTCAGTGGCATTTTGGACAATACCTGCTAAATGCTAATGGGTGACTGATCAAATTGATTCTATATCCTCTCTGTTAGCTGTCAGGAGGATTCCACTTTAGCTGGTCCTGTCTGTCAAATTTCATTTCCTTCAAATTCAACACATTTTGTTATTGTATGGTATTTAAGAGTACACACACACACACGCAACACAATATTTACAGAATTCACATATGCAATATGAGAGTCACTAAGTCAGGTTCCATGAAATAAATGTTATCTTCTGATTTATTATAAAACTGCCTCCAATACTCGTTTCATTTCAAAGGCATTTGTCACAAAGGTCATCAACCCTCACACTGAAATCTAAGCAGCAGTACATTCACAACCAGCTGGTGGTTCCTTCTTTCTTGGGCTCGCTGATTTCTTAGCAAAGCAAGGAAACATCTGCTTTGTTTCAGCACAGAAGGATCACAGTAAAACGCTCATCAGACGTGCGGCCTTCCTCAGAGATGGAAACGCTCTCTTTTCCAGGCTGTGACGTTCATGTGCAGGCTTTACCCACTTGCTGACACTGTGATAGCAACTGAGTGTGATCACATTAGCCTGTCAGGCTCCTTAGGGCCCCGGACGCTCAATAAACCAATCCTGAGTGGATTTAACTATTCCACTATTGATGTGAGAATTCACTCATTTTTAACAAACATTTGTTTTTAACTTTACACCATTGGCTAACTTATTTTAATAACCGGACCTAAGTAATATTAAGTTAATCTAAGATGATCTGATATCTTTACTGTACTTCAACACAAAGCACATTACTCATTGATTTATTGCATAATTGATACACAAATACGTAATATAAGTGCATGTAGTAATATTACTGGTATTTACTAGTACTATTAGTATATATACTATTTGAAACTTTTACTTTGACACACAGTAGCCAATAAGCAGTAATTTATCTGTAAAGAGCTAAATTTATCTACAATTCATCACCTCTTCTTTTGGCTCTAATGAAATACCTTGTTTCTATTTTACTTCGGTGAAATAAAGTTAATTACCAAGGCACAAACTTTAAAGACCCAATAAAATATGTTTGGTGCTTTACTTTGTGTGGTGAATTGATTTTGCGCCACTCGGAAGCCAGCGGGCCACTATAGGGGAGATTCAATTGCTGCAGGCAGACGCTGGCTTCATCACCTTCTTGGCTTCGCTTCTATAGCAGCAATTAAAACGGGGAACTTCAGGCAGCTTCTTCTTCCAAGTCCTTTCTCCAACTGTGAGCTCATGTCTCTCAGCCAACCTCCAGCCATGTGGTGCAGCGCTTCCTTTGTCCTGACGGTGGAAATCCTTAATATCTGTGCCTCTTTGTTATTTATGAAAATGGCGAAAATGCCAGCAAACAACATTTTGTGTGAATGTCATGTGCAAAAACAAAAAAAAAAATGGAAAGCTGCAAGTCTTTGCATCTGTAAGGCACAATCTGAATGTCTTTCACTGGGAGTAAAGGCTTGTTGGCTGGCTAAGAACACTGAGGGAGGCTCAGTGCCGCGTGAAGTGACTGTCAGACCACTGTTGGCAGTTGTAGAGGAGGCAGCTGTCTACCAGTCACTCAGGGAACAAATGCTCCTTCCAGATGTTCCTGTGCTAAGAGCTCGGTCTGAATTAAAGACATTTGAATATGAATTGGCAAATTAAGTGTAATTTTTGTCAAGTTGGTTAATTTCCATAATTGCCACATTCAATTTCAAGTATTTGCATTCAATTTTCAAATGCAGCATTCAATTTATTTATTTTTTATTCCGCTGTTGCACAATGTAAGCCTGATAAACTCCTAGTTAAAGGGTCCAAAGTCAATCTGCGCTTGTTCTGATCTCCACTGATATGGAATAAACTGTCAAATCCCATCATATCACATAAACAGATGGCACATCATTTCGACAGAAAGCAGTTTTAATGCAGGATGGAGGTTTGACGGCCACAGTGCACAACAGGGAGTCATTGAGTCTTTATTGGCATGAATAAATTACTAAACAAACAAATGAGATGGACAGTCAGTCACAGGTTAAAGTTAAAGTAAGAATAAAAAAACAGAAGTCTAAACTGCACATCTGGCACCTGAACTCCCCCCTCGTATCACCTCCATTATAGGCTTATAGCAGTTTAGATTATCTGTGTGATCGTCAGAACACAAGAGGACTGTGCTCCGAAATGTTCCTCTTGTTGTTGCTGGTTTGTGGCTGCTTTTAAGAATAGTGTCTCTTTTTCTTACAGTGGATTTTAGCGAAATGATTGCTGAACTCCAGGGCACACTGTGCTGTTTTCCTCTGGTATCCAAGCATTCAAATTGTAGTTATGGTTGAAAATGTTTTCCTGTTCAGCTGTGCACTAGAAAAAAACAACATCTTAGGCTTAAAAGCCTGGAAAATAGGAGCCAAAAAGGATTAGGTTTCTTAAAGTGGACCGGAATTGCATGTGCTGTAACCCACGCTGAGGCTGCTCCTGGAACGAGAGAGAACTTTGTCTCAGCGCATTGTAAATGATAGTGTATGTTTGTATAATGATGGGTGAATCATGAGCTAAAAGTATCCGCTCAGCAGGTCGTCCGTCAGGGTCGCTGACAGCACCAGCTGGCCCGTTCTGGCTGCCAGGGGTACAGACAGGTTAGAGGGTGGAGCTCCCGCACTCGTGCTCCAGGCTTCTATATCGGAGCCCGGAAACAGAGCCAAACGTCTAAGTTGTGATGTTCTGTCCTCCAGAACAACAGCGTGACGGAAGCAACAGAAGGAGAGGAGGAGCGGATCTCCCACGTCCAGCATATTACTGCAGGTCACAAGTTCGAAGTGGTTCAAGGATGAAATATCGGAATAACACAGGCTGAGATCAAAGCTGAGCTGGAGAGTATTGGTGCGTGTGCGTGTGTGTGTGTGTGTGTGTGTGTGTGTGTGTGTGTGCGCGTGTGTGTGTGTGTGTGTGTGTGTGTGTGGACGTATTAGCTAGTAATGGCATTTTGTGGTCGGTAAAGATGATGAAAGTGTTGGGATGATGAAAAATTGAAAGCCTCCTGGACATTACTGGCAGGCAGGCGGAGGGTGAGTGTGTTTATGGGTCTCATCTGATCCGGTATCTGTGAATATGTCACCTGCTCTCAATGTCACACAACAGGACTGAACTAAAACCCTGTCCCGTCCATAAGTCCCAGTCAGCGTGTGGCTTATTGTAAGAACCACGTTAACCATTCGCTTCAGTAATGAGCTCATTGGGCACCTTTCACGTAGGTGGTTGAAATAAATAATATTATTCTAATGGTGATGATGATTATGAAAGCAGCTACAATAATTAGACCAGTCAGCAACTTTAAAAATACAGAGATCAGTGCACATGGAAGATTCTCACATATTTCTCAGCAAATGCCAAAATAACTGACTTTGAGAGAGCCAAGTAGCAGAAAGAGGCTAACTCCAAACCCCAGCAGGGGTCAGAGGTCAAGGACAAATCCAATGTCATGTTACACTGTCTGTAAACAGGGTTTAGCCTTAACGTTGGAGGTGTAATAACTCCCTTCTCAGTGTCTGAGGATAATTTTAGGAAATAATAATAATGGGTTTTGAATGGGTTCCAGGCAAAACCAGAGGCTAGTGAGTGATTGGGGGACGCTGGAGTTTATTTTGGCAGCGTTCCCCTGCATCCCAGCAGGGCTGAGGGTGAGAAGCCAAGCAGTCAGCTGTGAGGGGAGCCCAGGTAAAACTGCGGATGCATCATTAATTTATCCCAGTTTACCGCGTGGCAGGTAGTTCAAAGACGGCCGCTTTGTTTCCCGGCGTGGGCTCCGGGGCCTCCTCTCTGGCCACGACCGGACCGGTGCCCTGGACGCCGGCGCGCGGGTGGACCACGGGGTCAGAATGGCGGGGAAGCCAGCGCGGACCCGGCCCGTCACGCCGGGCCCACAAGACCCAACGGCCGGGCCCGGCAGGACCGGCTGGCAGATGGCTGCCTCAGGATAATGACCAGGTGACATCTGCGGAGTGAACAAGTCATCAGGCTAACGGTCTCACCTTGACCCAGCGGGGAAGACGAGCTGCCTGTTCTCAGCCTCCTCCTCCTCCTCCTCCTCCTCCTGCAGCTCCCTCAGGTCACACCCACAAACCACTAAGAATAACAGAAGTTCATTGATTCACTAAGTTCCCCAACTGCCCTGAAAGAGGTGTGAGAATGTCCTGAATAAACATTAACAGATTTTCTGTGGGTGTGTGAATTGAATTTTCTTTTATTCACTAGGGATTCTGTCGCTGCCTCCATCAATGCCAAATAACTGGGAGTAAATTTGCCTCGGAACCTTCTCTGTTTTGTTCTTCTGTCATTCTGAGCAAATGATTGTGGTGGGAACCACCTCACTTCTAACACGGGTGCGATGGGAGTCGCAGGCTACGTTTAATTGCTCTTTTTATTATGGAGCTGCAAACGATGCTATTGGCTTTAGCGAGGCTGGGTTTGCTCACAGCTCGCGCTCCGAGAGCCGCGATGCTGCACAAAGGTCAGCGTTTGACAGCGCCAGGATCATGAAAAGGCCAGACTCCTTTTGCCATTTGGAGACGAGGCGGCGTGAGACCGGCCTGCCAATAGAGCTTCAGCGTGTCTTTTCCAACGCTGAGCGGGCTAAGGGTGCGAGCTGCTAGCGTTAGCGGGGAGCCAGCATGTGCTGGCGTGAATGAACGCAGAGTAGAAGCAGAAGTAGAGTAAGTGAAGCCCACAGCGACCCTGTTTAAATGCAGAACAGAACACTGGATATAAAGACTCAAGTGGGTCTTTGAAAAGCTCATAAGTAAACATTTATACAGTGCAAGGCTGAAAGATTGTGTTTTATGAAAGCAAATAGTTGCAGAATGAATTTATATTCTTTTAAATCTGCAGGTTATAAATGTGTGAACCATCAGATGCTAAAACATGAATAACCAGGTTAATGAAGAGCTGACGTTCTGTGACGGATTAAAGCATCATTGATTCACTCATTTCAGTCAGAAGAAGTTTACATCATACTGTGTCTTTACATGTTTCTTCCTAATTGCGTCCATTAGCATTTACAGACCAGCTCTCGAACAGACAACGGGAGACGCCGTCGTCTTTCACAGATCCAATCAAACCCACATGGTGATGGATTGTGTAGGGTTGCCTCGCATCCACGGCGCCAGGCTGAATAGAAACGACGGCGTGGATGCAGGACGCCTTGCACTTCTACCGGCAACATAGGAGCTGACTTCAAGAGGAATCAAGGGCTCGGTTCCTCATCCGGCGCTTTTTGTGCCGTTTGAGCCGAAGCTGTGAGGAAACTCTACAAGGGTTTCGCTCCCCAGCGTCTCTGGGCTCCGTGAGCTTATGCATTCTGCTTAGGGTGCATGTTCAGTGTTAACCCACTTACTTCTGCTTGCGTGTTTGCTTCTAGACAAATCATATATCTGGGCTTTTGTGTCCGAGCGTAGCTTCTCCATAAACAGCTTAAACCACAGACAGTATATAACCACAGTAAATATTCATGATCACCTTTGAGACTGGTCATGGGTCGATGAGCTCGATAGATGCAAAAATTATATATTTAATATATCAGAAGCCAGTTAAAGGTAGGGTGCTACTCTCTCCAACGCCCTCGCTGTGTGACTCTGCTTCGAGTGCCAGGCCCCAGTTACAGGCAAATGCAGCTGTGAGCATCTGGACGGGATCCAGATCGCTCCAACACAAAGCACCCTCCTCTCCCGTCACCGGCTCTGCAGGGACGCGGAGGGAGAGCCGCGCTCGCGCCCACCGGCATGGTTAATTCCATTTCTCTCATGTTTCACGGGCCTGTTGTTTGGCTCCAGCGCCGCGCTTACTCGGCTAGCTGCCTTTTACAGGGTTCGTTAAGCCCGCGCCGCCGACTTGCAGCTCGACTGGAGCACAACAGGTGTGAGCCTGCGTGCGAGGTGCTGCCGTGGACAGGAGAGTCGGCCCGAGCGCGCTGTGAAACGCACATGTACAGTAGGAGCGCACCACACGCTCTGACACTTCACTCTCTGAGCTGCTGAGCACACCAGCCTGGTTGCTGGAGATTAAAACCTTATGGATCTCCCCTGGTTTTTAAAACGTCCGTGGCCGTTCGTGTGATCACGGCAACAAAAAAAAAAAAAAAAAAAAGAAGCCATGCAATGTTAATAAGCTTGACGAGATGTGGGCAGCATACATATAAACACTACCATGAATGATTAATTCATCACACTCCGCTACGGACTTGAGCCTCGAAAGAAAAGCTAGAAGCGTCTCACGGCATTAAAATGTATAGAAATGGCAAAAGAAATCGTGGAAACGCGTCTCACAAATCAGTCCTGAATGTCATCAAGGCAGATGTGGCAGATGTGACAGTACTGATCTGAGATCTGACACGTCCTACAGATATTCGTGTGGCAGCTCAGGTGATATCTTAATCTTGCCGGGGAATATCAAATGCCAAGATTAATTTCAGCCTGCTCACTTTGGAATGATGATATTATGGTCGGGGAGAAGACAGTTGTATCAATTATGCATAAAGTGGGGGTGTGTGGAAAGCATCTATGCAAATCAGGTTCACAGTGACAGTGAAATAGATGAATATGCTCATTTCAGAGTGAGTTCAGGTAAATTCCCACCAGTCGGGCTCCAGAAAAGTCTGTGAATAACCGAACAGAAAGAGACAGGTTATTGAAGAAGTTTGGACTAACGGCGACTCGTTACATCGAAACAACTAATTCTCTGTGGACATTTATTTGACCGATTTGCATGAAAACTGAGCAAAAGGGTTAAAATGGACTTTTAAATAGATACCAGTTAGAAGCCTGCTGTTTGCTTTCACCGATGAGGAAAAGCACTTCCATAATAACATAATGTAACATGGAAGAAAAACATTAATGTACAAACACCTCACAGTTGTACTTAGCAACTTGAAACCTCTGAGTGAACGTGAGCGTTTCTGTTTCACTCCGAACACTCAAAGACTACACACGGGACGTTGAGAAACAACTGATGAACGCATCGTTACTCAAAGACAAAATAATAGTTACCATGGAAACAAAATGTATTCTCTGTATTTGGTATGTGTACGCAGCCATACAGGGTGCTGTGTGCATCCATATACATGGAGACGCTGTGAGTAGGAGCTGTATATGTGAAGCAGAGGGCAGTTGTAGAGGGTGGATGATCTGGTGGGATGTTCTTTTGCTTGTATCGCTCCCTGTTCCTCCATATCCCTTTCTCCTCCTAATCCTCTCACTCTTTGTCTCGAAATCTCTGTTATAATCTCTTTCCGTTCTGAGGGATGCGCATTCTCACACCAACAGCTCCACCAACAGGTGGAAAAACGCCCAACTCAGGTCCAATATTAACAAGGTCTGCGTTTGTGTATGTGTGTGAGAGAGGTTTTCATGTGACACCCTGAGAGGGGGGAAGATTATTTGCTGAAACCATTGTTGAAAACCAGAGTCACAGGACAGTAAGGACACTGCACTCATGTTACTGCTTGTGCATGAATCAACCAAAATCATGGTATAAGGTTATTGTAAAAAACAATTCACTGACATCATTATAAAATGTGATTATACAATATTTGGATTATATAGACTTTTGAAAGATACTGTGTGCACAGAAAATAGAAAAAAGACTGTACAGAATATTGGACAAATAAATAAAAGAAATTAAAGAAACGTTTTTTTTTATTATAATGTTTCTGCTGTAATTCCTGCATTGACCGCTTCTACCGGCAACATAGGAGCTGACTTCAAGAGGAATCAAGGGCTCGGTTCCTCATCCGGCGCTTTTTGTGCCGTTTGAGCCGAAGCTGTGAGGAAACTACAAGGGTTTCGCTCCCCAGCGTAAAACTTGCGGTCAATTAAAAACTCGGCGTTAGTTCTGCTTCCATAGTTTTCAGTCGCAGCCGAAGCGTTTTTTTCTGGGTCAGTACCCCAGCGCGCCGTTAGGGGGCGCTGCTGTAATTTCAGCCCAACGCGCAGGCGGAACACGACGTGGCAAGTAAACAGTTCACTTCCTGTATTCGGGGCCGTATTTACATTCTCACTTCTGGCTGACGTCTGTCAACCCGGACCTCACTCGGACTGTGCGGTAGCGTTCGTTTCGCCGCTCGGTGAGGGCGAGGAGGCTGCATGAGGAGCCGGCCGTAGGCGGGCTCGGCAGCCGGACCGGACAGATGGCGGCGGGGCTGCTCGTGGTGCTCGTCGCGGGGCTGCTGGAGGTCTGCGGCGGCGTGTCGGCGAACCGAGGC
The DNA here is from genome assembly GCF_900634795.4 of Betta splendens. NCBI lineage: Eukaryota > Metazoa > Chordata > Actinopteri > Anabantiformes > Osphronemidae > Betta > Betta splendens. The sequence goes on from NC_040895.2 coordinate 9,580,309, forward strand.
GGGCATCCGTCCTACACGGACGAGATCCCGTTCAAGATCACCTGGCCGGGGGACGAGGTCACGCTGGTAAGCGTCAAAAGCCGTTCCTCTTTCTGCTCCCGCTGCACTTTAAGCAACGCTCGTGTCTGTTTCCAGCCGACTTCTGGTGGGCTTTACAGCGAAGATGACTTCGTCATCATGACCACGGCGGAGAAGGAGAAGTACAAATGCCTCCTGCCGTCGCTGACGTCTGGAGAGGAGGTGGGACGGAGAACAGCTCTCTATTAGCTTTATATCCGCATAGAGCCGTGGTATTATTGGCTTAAAGAAGCATCTACACGCATTCTCTGTTCAGCGATGCAAAACTCCATCATCCGTGTAATCGCACAACACGTCGTGGCACAAGCCGTTCGATTTGACAAAGTACAACACATGAGAATGTAATTTGCATTCACGGATGTGCGACTTCCGCTTTGCCCATATATAGATTTGAACCCTCCCCTTTACAAAGAGCATTTCTGTGCGTACGGCGCTCAGACATAGAGTATGTGGTGTGTCTGTTGCAGGATGACAGTAAAGTGTACACGGGACCCAGTCCAGGTGAACTGCTGGAACCACTATTCAAACGAAGCAGCTGCTCCTACAGGGTGAGACGTCTTCAGTTTCTGTCCTACTTTCATCTGATTTTCCTACTCATCTGGAGAGAAGTGGCGGCGCTAAGTTTACTCACTGCTTCATGCTATGTTAGCAGAGCATGACTAGAAACGCATGTTTCCGCCTGACGATTGAACTGTGCCGTTGACTCGTCATCATTGCAGATTGAGTCTTACTGGACGTATGAGGTGTGCCACGGAAAGCACATAAGGCAGTATCACGAGGAGAAGGAGACCGGCCAGGTCAGTGATTCATGCTGGGGCGGAAACGTCCAAATGATGGGAACTGAAAGTAATTCCTTATCTTTCCAAAGAAGATCAGTGTTCAGGAGTACTATCTGGGCGATGCGACACAGAGGAGCCAATCTGCAGAGTCAGGTGACAAAGCTGAAGAAGAGACAGAAGAAAAATCATCATCTGAAACAGAAGTAAGTATAATAATATAAGTTCAATATCAAGCCAACGAGCTGTGGATTTTAACCCATTTTCCCCACTTCTGTCCAGGTGCCCACTAAGAACATCGAAGGCCAGCTCACGCCCTACTACTCTCTGGAGATGGGCAATGGGACGCCCTGCGTGCTGAAGCAGAACCAGGCTCGCTCCACGGCTGTGCTGTACGTCTGTCACCCGGAGGCCAAGCACGAGATCCTGTCGGTTGCAGAGGTCACCACCTGTGAGTACGAGGTGGTGGTGCTGACGCCGTTGCTGTGCGCTCACCCCAAATACAGGTAGCGCCGTCGGAGTTACTACATTAGTGCATCTCAGTAGTAGCAGTATTAGATTCATGCCTGGTTCTGTGCAGGTTCAAGTCGTCCCCAGTGAACACCATCTTCTGTCAGGCTCTGGCCGGCTCTCCTCTTCGGCCTCAGCGTCTCGCCCAGTTGGACAAGGAGCGAGAGGAGCAGCTCAGGCCCCCTTTCAGCAGCTCCTCTGAGACGAAAGAGGTGAGGCGTACGCGCACGTAGGCGGACGACGGGACGGGTACCGCGCGTGTCACCAACACCCTCTGCTACGTTTGGATTGTTCCAGGAGGATGTATCGCCGGTGAGAGAGGAGGCCTTCACTTCCACTCATAAACCCATGACCGTAGGAGGCCAGTCTCAGATCACTGTTGGCACCACTCACATCTCTCGCTTGACGGATGAGCAGCTGATCAAGGAGTTCCTCAGTGGCTCCTACTGTCTGCATGGGGTGAGGCCAGTTCGTCTCTTGTGCGCCAGAATTTTTGATACACTTTTCTTTGACCCATCATTTATTTTTTTGTGTGTTTCAGGGCGTAGGGTGGTGGAAGTACGAGTTCTGTTACGGGAAGCACGTCCATCAGTACCATGAGGTAAGGGTCCATCCTCGCTACAGTACGCCGCTGTTGACTTGGCTGCGTTTGTCTGAGCACCCACCTGTTCCTCGGGGCCCTAGGATAAAGAACAAGGGAAGAACATCGTGGTGGTGGGGAGCTGGAATGCCGAGGAGCACAGCGAGTGGGCCAAGAAGAACGTGGCCCGATCCTACCAGCTCAAAGACGACGGAGTGCAGAAAGTCAAGTATGCCATTTGTATTCATTTACCTCTGACATGAATGCAGATGTGGACCACTGCTGACCCTTCTACCTGTGTCTTCGTGATAGGCTGGTTTCCCACTTTTATGGCCACGGGGATCTGTGCGATCTGACGGGAAAGCCCAGACAAGTCATCGTCAAGCTCAAGTGAGTGAACTGTAATGGGGCAGATGAGGGAACGCTGGGTTCACTGTCACGGCTCTGAGTCAACGCTTGAGTGTGACAGTTACCCCGGTGTCTCAGCTGATTCACTCATATCCTTTCTTTGGCAGATGCAAGGAGTCTGAGTCTCCCCATGCCGTCACTGTCTATATGCTGGAGCCTCAGACGTGTCAGTACATCCTTGGGGTGAGTTCACCACTAACTGTTGAGTAAGAAGAGTCAAGAGACAATGAGCAAAATGAACGAGTAATGCTGTCTATTTCCCCAGGTTGAGTCTCCGGTCATATGCAGGGTTTTAGACACTGCCGACGAACATGGACTTCTGTCAATCTCCAGCTAAAGAGCATCAGTCAGCAACAGTCCATCAATGACAGAGAGAGAGAGAGATGTAAACACTTAATAAAGCAACAGCCTGTTCAACGGAGGAGGAGCGGTGACTCTGCGATGAGAGTCAAAGTCTGGATTGTGTGGCGCTCAGGTGTTAGTCCTGCACCTTGGATTGAACATCAGGGCAGTTCTACGTGACGGTCCAATGCAGCAGGATAGTGAAAACGAAGCTGACGTCTCTCTCTCTAACAGGCAGAGAATCTACTGCCCGTACTTCATATCTGTGCTTCACTTTGTTTTGATTAAAAGAGTGATGAATCAGGGGATTCAGAGTCATCTGGGGAGGCAACGATTGTCATGGGAATTTTTAAGGCGGGCGCGTCTGTAATAAATGGCCGGATCGTGGACTGTGAAATTTTAGTAGTAAACATGAGTAAAAGGTTTTGCAGCTGTGAGAATGTGCGCTGTGTTAATTGGCGGGACGAGTGAGTGTAATTTATGCATTAGAGAGTGACGTGGTGTGACACCAAATGTTGGCAAAAGCACCAGACAGGTCTGTGGGTTCCTATTAGGGGTATTCTGTGGTTTTCTGAAACGCACCCTGGCATCCTGATCACTGCTGTAGCACAGGGACTCAAAGCAATGCAGCTGCAGAAAAGAATAAAAACATGAAAACCTCGATCATAGTGTTGCTTTTTTCTGAACTGACACGAGGACCCAATCATTTTTACAATAACATCAATACAACTGAGACAAAGATTTTTTAAAAAATATAGCAATAAAGCAAATGCAGGCAAGTGACCATGAGAGCCGCGTAATAAAACGTGTTCATTCCCTCCTCAGAAAAAAGACAAACGTGTTGATAGACTGTTGAAGGACATCGACACCAGTAGACGCAGTAACGCGCTTTGGACACTAGATGACGCTGATGCGTGTATTGAAATAAATGGTCAAAGCTTCACTGTATGTAACAATATCAACACGAATTCCACCTCTGAGTGTGTGGGTATGTTTTGCAATACCCCTTTTGCTCAAAAGTGATGTTAAATATTTACCAGTTCCTGAATAATTTGCTGATTTATCAATTTAGCTCCAGATAAGAGTAAAAGCATAGATCCACTCCACTTGCCAAACATTTATTTTGTTGAAAAGTGTATGAGGTTCACAAATACAATTCATTTCAAGAAGCAAAACGCTATCAAAGTGCAGCCGCATGCCATCCACAGCCGTGTGTGTGTGTCTGCCACAGCCTTCAGCCGCCATGAGACCTGGCCTACGGTCGCACATGCGTGTGCAGCGCGGCCACGTTCTGGGTGAGAATGCAGCTATCTTTGAAAAGGTTAATGGAACTGCTTTGTTTCCTTTTTACTTCACATGTACATTCACCATAAAAATGAACACGAGATTAATACTGGGTCCAGATGTTGGAAATGGGCTGCGTCCGCATTCACCACGGTGGCACTGTCCGCTCGCTCCTTCTACACCGAGGGAATGGGAATCTGGTGCACGGAGGTGCTTTCAAAGTCCTGCAGCGCGTCTTGGTGGGTGTGGTAATGCATGGCTACGTACGACTTGGCGAAGGCGAACGCCTGGGAGCTGGCGGGCTGCAGGCTGGTCGGCGAGCTGGGCCCGGCGGACGGGCTGCTGTTGTAGATGCTGTAGTAGGGCTCGATGCGGGTGTTGATGGGCGTGGAGGTGCTCGGGGGGCGGGGCTTGCGGGCGCCCGCGGCCCTCGGGCTGCCGCCGCAGTCCCTGGAGTGGCTGGGCCCGCAGGCCTGGTCCACCAGCCGCCGCTGGGGCTTGGGCGACAGCACGTAGGCCGAGTTGGTCTCGTGGTGGGAGGACTTGTTGCGGTTGACCTCCAGGCTGCCCTTGCCCATGGCGTGCAGGCGGGTCTTCTGCTTGCAGCACCAGCAGCCCAGCGCCGCCCACTGCACGCAGCAGAGCACGCGGCGCCGCAGGCCGGCGCTGTTGCGCGAGTACACGAAGGGGTTGACGCCCGACTTGAGGAAGATGAGCACGAAGCCGCACAGCTCGAACTGGTAGTGCGCGAAGGTGCTCTCCGGCGACAGCACGTCCTGCGCCAGCGAGACGCCCATGGGCAGGCAGCACAGCAGCACGGAGATCACGATGACCACGCAGGTGACCACCGCCTTGGAGTCTTTGGCCGTGGCCAGGTTGACGGTGGACACCACCTGGCAGCACGTGGCTCCTGGGGCGGCGCCGGGGACCACGCACTGGCCGCTCCTGTTGGCGTAAGTGTGCGTCTGCACGTTCTGCAGCTTGTTGTAGGTCTGGTTCCGGTACAGGGACGGGCCTTGAGCCGTGCACTGCACGCTCTCGAAGCCCGCGGCGACGAGCGGCGGCGGCGGCGGGCACGTGGCGTCCACGCTGATGACGGGGCACTTCCTCACCTGCGCGTTCTTCCTCAGCGTCTGCGCGATGGTCAGGTAGGACACGGACACCACGGCCACGCAGAAGGCGAAGTCGGCCAGGTAGACGTACAGCACCACCCTGGCGTCGCCGCCCCCCAGGCCGAAGTGGGGCAGGCAGGGCCCGTCGCGGCGCGGGTACGCCCGCATGGTGAGCAGCGCCGCCATGGTGAAGCTGGACGTCCACAGCAGCGCCGTCAGCGCCAGCGTGCAGGGGAAGGAGGCGGTGCGGTTGGGCTGCTGCCCCAGAACCATGCGCAGCCGGTGCAGGGCGATGACCGCCACCGTCTCCAGGGACATGATGATGAAGCCCGAGCTGGTCAGGTGGAAGGCGAAGCAGAAGCTCTTGGACACGCCGTCGGCGCCGCCCGCGTCCAGGAAGAGCACCAGCGCGAACATGGGGGCGGTCACGCAGCAGATGAACAGGTCGCAGAAGGACAGGTTGAGGATCATGAAGTCGAAGTTGGTGCGGAACTTGCGGAACGCCGGGTCGAAGAAGGACAGGAACACCACCAGGTTGCCGTAGGAGCCCAGGCAGAAGATGAAGACGAGGAGGAGGGAGCAGAAGGTCAAGGTGGCGGTGTGGATGACGGCCCAGCTCGCCGGCGTCTGCGCGGCCAGGCTGCCGTTGAGCGTGTGGTGCCGCGGCGCGTCCGCCAGGTCCGACGGTGCCGCGGTGGCGTTCATTGTGCTGCCGGCGCTTCACCACGATCCCAGGGCCATTGATTTTCAAACTAGTCCCGTGTTGGGAAGGAGGACGTGGCGATCGCAGCGTCTGCTGCCTCCGCCATTGCTGCCACCTTGATGGAGAGCAACAGAGGATGCAAAACAAGCATCTGTTCATTTGAACGCAGTCACAACACATGAATAAAGCTTATAACCTAAATATATATATATATATATATATATATATCAATATATATATATATATTTCAAAAGCTGTGATGCACTGGATGTCGGGATGAAGCCACGCTAGGCTGTAGCCGCTGTACGCACTACTGCATTTGGCCAATTATACACACAGCGTGTGCTGAAACCCAGAGCAAGTATGTGAACATCAGCGTCATTTCATGGCGTTATGATTTAGATAACAACAATAAATCGTTGACAACCCACCGTATGTTATCGATCGCGCGCCCATCGTCGCCATCACCTCCAGAAACGGCCAGTCTTCATTTTAAAGCCATATCAGAGCAAGTGAACGCACCGCGGCTTGGAAGAAAAAAAAAGCGTGGTCTCGGCAGAAGCTCGTGCACCGTAAAGCCGTTTGTTGACGATAAACCGCCTATTGACGTCCTCTCACGTCCGTGTCATTTCAACGCGTATGCGGCGAGCGGTGAGCGGCCCGCCGGGTTTTCTCGCCGATGTTTCCGCTGTGCTTGAGGAGCGACGGCCGCTGGACGTGCGCCGAGAGACGAGCGTGAAGTCACTGCCTACGTAGCAGCACGAGCGCGGACCGCATCGAGCACGAACCCCCCGCGTCTCCCCGAAGCCCTCGCGCTCAAAGACGCTCGTGTTTGAGCTGGACCCGAACAACCGTCATGGCCGAAGGCTAAAATACAGGACAAATGGGTCACATAGCGACATTCTGCCGATTTAGCGTTTTAAAATCGGCGTTTCTGCACAAACATATTTCACCTGAACACAAAACAATATACATTTTGTATTTACAGTTAACACCTCTCCTCCGCCGTCCTTGGCAGGAGGAGGCCAACAACGTGGTTGCTAGGCGACGGATACAGTGACCATACTTTGCAAGCGCGTTCATTTCTAAGCCATACTCAGCAATGACGTAATATGGAGGGACAATAAAAAAAAATTTCTCAGGTGGGTCTTTAACAGGAATTAGCTTCATCTGCTTTTACTTTTATCACGTCAAATAAATAAAAAAACCCAACGTTACTTTGCATTTGTTATAAACAATTTATTTTGATCTCATTCCTTAGGCAAACAGTATATCTAAAAAAAAAAATCACTGCAGTTTTGGCACTACACTATGTTGAAGTGAGGTACTAAATGCTTCGATGCGTATACAGATTTCAAGTCATCAGGGGAAATCAAAAGCAAACCATAGTCGTTTTGTCTCATTTAACAGGGTTTTAAAAAATGAGAAATGATAGCGAGGATAAGAGAGACGAGGTCACAATTATGGACAGGCAGTTTGGTTATTTTCTTGCACCGAGACATGAACTATTAATCAGACTGTGCTCAGGTCCTCACAGCAAACATCACACGGCACAGCAGTGGGGAGCGTGTCCTCTCCCTTCCTTCATGAGAGAAGATGAGACTAGGCTCCACTGCTAAAAATTCAGTCATTTACGTAATTTCAAAAGTAATTTCCATGGAAAAAAAAATTAAAACTTAGCACTTTGAAAAAATAAAATAAATAAATAAATATGTTTGTGCATATTTGATATACCATGACCTATACTCAAATGATGCATATAATCAGATAGATCAGCGATCAAACATTCACACAAACATTGTGTGTTGCAGGTTTAAGTCTGTGGCTTGTAACACACTTCACTAGTGGAAGATAGAGCATGTCCTGCACCGGACATTGTGTTGGCTCAGAGTTGAGACTTGGGCTATAATCCTGAGAAATGTGTGGAACACCAGCAGATGTCTTCAAACACGCTATAAACACACACTCACACACACACACACACACACGTGCGTACACACACTCACTCAACCACATGCACACACACACGTGCACATGCACACAAAAACAAAAAAAGGAAAAAACAAAACTGTACAGTAATGTTACAAACTGCAGGCCGCTCATTCCTGCTATGATTGATCCTTAAATATTAAGTATATTAGAAATGTTGATCAGCTAAATACATAAATACAGGCGCTCAGTTGTTCTATGTGCCGCTCTGTTTCCAGTATGATGCTGTGTCTTTCATCAGTCAAGGCCTGGAGCTTCCTCCTCGATGCAGCTGTACAGTCTGATGCTGTCCCGAACTAACAAAAGCGAAACATACACAACTATGAAAAGGTGACTTATCTCCGCAACTTTATCTGATGGTTTGATCAAAATCTAAGTGAACGTGGTGATTGTAAACTGTTCAGTATTTAACAGCTGAATGACATTACCAGGTTTTAGGCATAGTAACAGGGAGAGACCAGCAAATCAGTGAGGACAAGCAGCTGGTCATCTGTGAACTGCTGCTTATGTTGCTGCCAGTTGTCATGGTGAGTACGTCTGAAGTTTGACAGCGTTTTCTTCACAGTCATCTGGAAAAGAACACCATCGAGGACATTTAATTCAGTGAATATGCAACTTTGTGACTTAATATATTTGATTTTTTTTCCACTCCACAACTGTAGATAGAGGTAGATAACCCACACCAAACATGATTTCCAGGTATTTGAACATACTTCAATTGGTTGCGTATCATTGAGGTGTGCGCTCAGGTCCATTAGCAGCTGAGGCATCCAGGTGGGCACATCATATGGGCTGGAGAGAATACAAGCACTCAATCCAAGAACACCAGCATGACGTCGCACCAGGTCTACAAAAACAAAACAAGGGATGTCATCAATATGACATGATACATGAAGTGTACGGTCATATCTTTTTGAGTAGCTGGAAACAGATATGCTCCTTACCAGCAGAGGGTATAGTGTCCACTACAGAGCCCAGCTCTCTCTTCCTCTTCTTAGGTAAGCGGGTCTTGCAGAGTGCCTCAAAATGCGACTGCATGGGGGAATCCATGGACAGGAAGTTGCACTGAAGGAAACCACTGAGTGTGGTGGCAGCCATTTCTCTAACCTAATGGAAAGTTATCATTTAATGCACATTTGTCATTTTTATTTTGATCATAGTGACAAAAATGAACGGTATAATGTGAGTAAAAATAGTTCTGTTCCAGATAAAGGTAAAGGTGTGTGCTATGCAGGTGAAGTCGTTTTCACCCAAAAAGTCTCCAGAAAGGTTTCATACTGTATATTAAAATGTATCCTGGAGCTAGTTTAACTTATGTTTGTCACAGAAATGTCATATCAAATACCTATAAACCTGTTTTGACTTAACTTAAGTCAACAATCCCCCTTGCAAATTCCATTCATTCCCCATTTTTCTTTTGTCCCAGCTCCATCCCTCTCACACTCCTTCAATCTGAACGTTATCACCATAGCAACAGATTACTGCAGCCTGTGGTTTCCATAGCAACAGCCAGGGGACCGGAGGGGGCGGGGGGATAGAGTCGAGAACCATGAGGCAAGTGCTGAATCACTACAGTGAAGCTGAAAGACCATGAGAGCCCCTGCTAGCATAAACAAGTATGTACTGGCCAGCAGCTCGATGGTTATTTTATAACTAGACTGTCATATGTTTCTTCATTCTAAATCATTTCAGCTTCTTTACCCACTGAATTATCTCAGTGTAACCACTGTGAATAAAAGCTTGTTTTTACCTCCAGCTGCTCATCCTCCAGCAGTCGTATCACCAGTGCTCGCACATCATTCACTGCTTTTTCGTCACTCATGAAGGTGAACAGGTTGTAAAAAACCATGATCTGGAGGTATGTGAGCACTGTATAGCGAGCGTGCCAGGAGCTAGTGTCAGCTATCTGCAACACACAAAAAGACCCGCACCATAGCAATAACAACCTCATTTGTTGCATTGGAGGAAAGGACCGTGTGCTGGATAAGTCTGCCAATTGGGTTTGTTGCAGCAGAACCCTATTCGAAGACCACTCAAAAAATGTGATGCACAATGCAATACGCTATTAAAGAATTACTCAAGTTGTCACCAACTCCATTAAACACATTGTCATTTAGCTCACTAATCTTTTCAGGTGTAATGAGGGAATCATTACATCTTATTTACAACCCTCTGCATTGTTCCTGAAAACAGCAAATGCTTCAGCTCACTAGAGCTGCTGTTTTTACAGAGAATTCACACTATGAGATAAGATCAGACACAAATTCATGGAGGTATTTTAAAATATATTGACGTCATGCACACTGCTTCTATTATGCAAGAAACCCAAAAGAGGTCAGCAACAGTTTGGCAGAGGACTACACGAAGCATCTATGTTCAAACACCATTAAACTCCTACTAATTGTATGGTTTCATGATGAGATCTACAGATGACTCACCTCCTGCAGGGTACAGAGGACCATAGGGATCTGCTCTGTGTAAAGGAGCCCCTGAGACATCAGAGAGAGGCATGTCTTAGCATCCCTCTTCAGCTCATCGTAGCTGTCGTCATTCTCAACCGGAGCAATCTGGAGCACAAGGAAGGTGTAAGGAAAGGCATGTGGATTTTACTTTATAGGTTATTTGACAAGTGAGTATTTTACCTTGAACAACAACGGCAGAAACCGTAGCTGTTCTGACACAGCTGTGGAGAAGGAGCGACCAGCACTCGCAATCAGCCACTTCAGCACTGCAGAGATATGCAGACGTTAATATCTATGTTTAAAGAACTTGCCGATGAAAGATGATGAAGGCAAATACAGAACCCACCTGTTTTGAGTAACTTGATGGCCTGCGTCCTCTCATCCTGCTCTCCCACCTCATTCTCTTCAACCACATGGTTCTGGATCTCCTCATCGCCCTCGGTTAGAGGCCTCAGCTGCACCAGAATTCTCTCGGTGAAGTCCGAGATGTGCGGGGAGTTGGTTGGCAGTGTATATGGCAAGTTGACATCAATCATGAAGATGTATGTGAGAACGCTGCAAGGATGCCAAAAGAGGAAGGAAGAGGAATGAGACTTAAAAATACATAAAATACAAAGTAATCCACTTACTTTCACTAAGTGTGTAAAACGACCTCACCTTCCAATCCGTTCTCGTACATTTTTGTAGACCTGTGTTAGTTTGGGCTCCAAGTATTTTAACAGCCTGTGGAGAAGCTCTGAAACGCGCCACTCCTGCTGAGCTAGGCCTCCCTGCAGCACGTACAAACGACTGCAAAAAACAAGGAAGCAAAATCAGACTCTTTCAGTAACCTCAACATCTACTTATCCCTGCAACCTTTCTACTAACCAGGCATCAACAAAAGAGCCTCCCTCTCCATTGACTGGAGACTCCATCAGCATCTCAAACAGCCAGTGAAGCTTTCGCGGGTCTCGGCTCTCCTGTAACAGCCAGAAGTACGAAAGACAAAAGTTTGTCATATGAAAAACATACATTTATGATAATAAAAATATGAATAAATGGCCTTACACAAGCTGTGGCGATGCAGGTGCCCCAGTCTGCATACGTTTCTATTGTGATGTTTGACAGAGCTGTACGGAGCAGTGGACACAACAATTCCCAAAGGATCTCCACCTGTAAACAGAGAAGTGTAAATACTGATTTGTTTGTTCTACACAGCGGTAAAATGATGTCCTGGCTCCTTAAAGTGCTTTTGCATAATTGGTCTATTTTCATTAGTCATATCTAGTATCACAACTTTCATAAATCAGAGATAAATTCCACACCTTTGAGTAGCTCCAGTGCTTGCAGCCTCTGATCAGCCCAGAGATGATTTCTGCAACACAGCGCTGCTTACTCTCATGGGAGTCGGCCACTAGACGCTCCATGTGGGGCCGAAGAACAGGCAGAAATGCATCACTGAAATTGCGAAACAATCCCTGGAACGACAGAAGAAGAAAACAATTCATATTTTTAAATTGGCAGATTTTATTTATTTATTTTTTACATGATAAAATACAGGAAATATCACCTTGAACAAGCAGAACCTGCGAGGGCTAAACTTGTCCTTGCCCTTACGGTCCTCAAGAGAGAGAAATTCAATGAACTGGTTCATGAAGACTGGGTCTGAGAAATGGTCAAAGATGATTTGCTCCCACTGTTAGAAAGGAAAGAAATGAATTTTATGGAATGCACTTCACATTACAGTATATTATATGTAGAGTGAGAATGAATTTGGAAAGACCTCAGTCATTTCCTCTCTGGCTAGGTTCTGTTTGGGTTGCTCATCCACTGGTGCATACATCATCAGTTTCCTAGATGTGATGGTAAATAAAAATAACATAACAAATCAAGGTGATGACAATCAGGCAGGTGAAGTATGACACAAGCATCCTTATATAAAAACCTTGGCCAACAATAGTATCCCCAGTGGGTCTTTTCCACAAACACGCAGCGGTTCCAGTCCTGCTCTGTGCGTGGCAGGCAGCTGCTGTCATACTGGAGCCACTGGTTGTCTGGGCGATCGCCTGCTACAAGAGCGCTTTGCTCCTTCAACTCACCTACCAAAAACAAGCAGAAATGTTTAAAACGGCTTTTAAAAACTAAAATTAAAATGCAATTAAAAGATTTCATTATGAAGAAATTAAAATTAACATGAAATACTATAATGCTTACAAAGCTCAGAGGGGCTGATGGGGACCTTTTTATGTGGTCTCTTTATCTGTTTCATCACGCCTGCAACAGCTGATATCGCCACCTAATGGACAAAATAAAGACATTTAAAATGTAATGTCAGCAGAAAGAGGAGGCCTGGAATGCATCCATATGTTGTCTGAGAACTACTATGACCACATGTCACTAACCTTGCGCACATAGAGAGAGTCGTGGTTGAGGCTTTTGACAAAGAAGGTAACAGCAGGTGCTGGTAGTTGTTGGTCATCCCTCAGCAGCAATGACAGGAAGCCAATTGCAATGTGTTCGAACTTCCAAGGCCTGGAACGTTAGAATACACCAGTATAAGAGACAGAGTTAAGTGTAAGCAAAAGCATCATGATGCAAATGGTAAGTTAACATACAGGTTCCTGTTGCTGAGGCAGTCCAGAAGATCACTGATGAGCTGCTTGTATTTCCTACAAAATGTGGAGTAAAGATATTATGCATATTTTATTCTGTAAAAAGACAAGACGCGAACTGGTGAACAATTGTACATTAAAACAGCTGATTTTGTCATCTTACTGGCGCAAACTTACGCAACAGAGTCTGTGTTCTTGAGCTCCTGTCTCTTTAGCCCCTCAGCTGTGTCATTCTCTGAAGGAACAGGCTCTTTAGGATAGGGATTGCCAGTGATCATAAGTTGTTTGGCCACAGCACAGGACGCATCAGGGATCTAAAACAGACCGAGCAAGAAAAAAAAAAAAAAAAAGAAATGTAGCACCTTTACAACAAACAGGGTTTATGTTCGACTAGTCTGAATTGAGTATAAAAGAAACAAAAAATGCTTGTGAGGTTTAATGTTTGTCAAACTGCTGCCACAGTACTGATTTAATTTTTACTTTTAGCTTCAAAATGTGAGTTATATAATATAGATCTTCACAATAGTCGATGATGAGTGTCTGTGACTGTGACAGACTGTTGGTGTGTTTCCTCACAGAAAAGTCGAGTCCGATGGTCTCGTACTGGCGATGGACTTTGTCCGCAAGGTCGTCAAAGAGTCTCACGATGGAAGGCTTTTCCAGAGACATAGCTGAGCTGAGGCCGGAGCGTACAATACCGGGCCATGTCAGGGTAATGCACTCCCAGTCGTGCAGGTTGGCCAAGCACACCCCACTGTGATTCCCCAAAAGACAGTACAAGGCACCCTGCCGACACAGACAGACAGCATGAAGCAAAACCAATGTAAACATGTAAATAGCATTTATGGTTATAATGAAGCAAGAGGACATCATACTTTGAACTGCTGTTGTGTAACGCTGCCGTTGTCTGGGTTGAGAAACTCTAGGACATGCGGGATCAGATCTCGGCAACAGAAATTGTAGGTCCCCAGTGCAGTAAACAACACATTTTGAGCTTTGCTGCGCACCTGAAAGGTATTAAATTCACAGATGAGGTGTGTGTTCACAGCACAAGTCAAATGTCAGTCTCAAATGTGTCACTGTTCTCTAGAAGTACATTCTTTAAAAAATAAATAGCAACCACAAACAAAGTGTAGGTGTACTGATAATGCCTTGACATAGATATACAGTAGTAGATCTTTAGGCACTCACTTGACTATAGGTGCTAGTGGAAAGCCTCAATAGATCTCTCATTAGCTCCTGGTGAATGCTCCTGTATTGACATCCTTCAACTGTCAGCTTTCTCAACTGACAATACAAACAAACATTCCAAATTATCAATAGTACAACAATGATCTAATAGTGTAACTATTACTATGACTCAGAGAGGCTTACTTCATGTTGGAGCATGACTCTATCGATCAGCAGAGCTCTGATGTGCTGCTTTCTGCCATGAAGCTGCAAATACATTACAATGATACACTTTTAAACGAGAAGCAGTATCAGTATCATTAATGCATGTAATTAAAGCTTTACAGGTAGACAAAGAATCATTCCCAGAATAACAGCACTACAAAAGTAATGTCAGCAAATGTATGACTCCTTACTCTGTTTTCCATCGATTTCTTCACAAGGTTGAAGCTCTTCCAGCGGGAGTCAAACTCATGTTTGTGAGAACCTTTGAAGTGCAAGAGGTCACTGATAATCTGTGAAGGACGACAAATGTATCGATTAGTGTTGTTCAACACATAAGCTCTTCTGAAGATATTGTATATAGTGTGTGTGTGTGTGTGTGTGTGTGTGTGTGTGTGTGTGTGTGTGTGTGTGTGTGTGTGTGTGTATAGTTGCAAACAGCACAAATGAACAACACAACTGATTACATTCTGATTTTATTTTGCATAATATTAAACATACACAAATCAGTATCCGTAAGAATGATCAATTTCAAGTATCGAAGTTATTGTATCACCTTGATAATAGAGAACAGAGACTTTGTGTCATCTTCAGAGTGCTCCAGGATGAAATCTGAAACAAGAGGCAAAGGAAGTACAGAAGGCAGTACACAGCCCCACAGCATACTTGAATATGAGCACAGTAATATAGGTGGATGAAGTGGAATGACTTCTACAAGAAAGATCATAGACCTAAGACAGGAAATACAGTGAAAACTTACGCAGCAGCTGTCTCATAACACGACAGATAGCGTCCCTGTAGTTTTCTCTGGATTCATCTGAAGGTAGATGTAAGATTTATGTTTTGTATTTATTGTGAGATTTAGAAATTAACAGTGATGATGTGACTTGTGACGTACCATAGTCCATTCCAGTGTAAAGTAAGGTTTCCTCTAGACTCACCATGCTATGGACCCTGGGAAAAAAGGAGATGATATGTTAATAGTATTTGTATATTCTATGTTTTTTCTAGTTAGAAGAAGAGATTAGTGTGTGTTAATATAACTGCTCACAGTTCAGGAATGGGTTCTCCTGTCAGTGGAGGCATCAAACTCCCAGCTCCTAAGAGGCAATGCTGGACAATGGTCAGGCTCTGCAGTACATCATCTCTGAAACACACACAACCAGCTGAATACAGCATACTGGTAGCATCTGTGGAAATCAAAATCCATTTGTTAGGCACACAGATGAGCTTTAGTAGTTGGTCATCTCTACCTGCTCATGTCCTGCTCTCCCTGTGCAAATCTCTGAAGGCGCCGAAGTTCGGGCTGGAGGATTAGGTCCAGTAAATAAAAAGCAAGGGAGGTCTCTTCGACACTGGGGACATGCCACCGGATATCTAAATTCCACAGATCTCCAGGCCGACCCCAGTCCTGCATGGAATCAAAATAACCAACAAAACTAATGAGTTTATGATAAAAAATAAGTTTAGAAAAAAATTCAGCTCCCAGTAAGAGGCCTCAACAAAACAATATCCAGTTGTTTTGGTTTTAACACAAATCAGAAGCCAAATGTTTGATCTCACATCATCTGTAAAACTCTACTCAGCAAAAACTGAATATGCACTTTTCACTGATTATTTTCAATATAATCAGGTCATATAATAATATATAATATATAATAATATATATCATATAATCATATCAGCTTTGTATAATAGTTGCATAATAGTTACTGAGTGTTTTGTAAACAAAGGTTAAAGGATTACTCCTAACATGATTACATGTACAGTCTTACACTGCATTCAATAAAGTATAAGCTGCTAATTAAAATTCACTGCTGGACAAATGAATACCTGACAGACACTAATCTGGCCAAGTGATCTAGAACCTTGTCCGCTGCTCTAGGAAGACACTTAATGAGATCAAAGTACAGAGTGTCTTCCCTGAGTAACGTTCTAAAGACCGAAGCAGACAGTTAATCAAACCAGGTCACAGTGAGTATCACAGACGATTGCCTGACTTCCTGTACACGGTTTAAGGTATATCCCTATCATGGCAAATATTTCCTTCTTTACATAGCACCCGCTCTCTAACAAATCCTGACAGAATAAATCTGTGAAATGTACACTGACAGACATCAATACCTTGATGGGCAGGTAGTCACTGATTGGTTTATGGAAGCCTCCAGGCACACTGCAGTACTCCGTGGGGTAGATGAGGGCAGAAGAACGTAGGATGTGGTGGAGCAGGTTGCAGGCCAGCGTATAACCTTGCTTACACTTGAGGTGAAGGGTCAACTGCAAAATCTGGACTAGGTGGGAGCGATAGGGAAGGATTTTGTCACCATCCACTCGAGTCACCTGAGGTGTACAAGGCAAGATGATAAAGAAAAATAATCAGTGAAAATTATTGAAATGAGCAGTTTGTAAACAGAGTTATGGCTGGGTAATCAGGAGTGGTCTTAATCACCTCAGACAGCAGCTGGAGATTCCACAGTAACTCCTTGTCAAGCTCCTCTTCATTCAACACTTCTTCATCTGGAAAGAAAAAAAACAGGTGAAATCAATTACAAGGGCTCATTGATGAGACAAATGCTCTTTTAGCAATCCTTGCTTCTGTGTGGTGAGAACTTACTGACAGCGATTTGGTTTATGCTATTGCAGCAGTGTGGCACAAACATCTTGAGTGACTCTGCAGGGTTGCACTGGAAAAAATATGGCAAGGATGAGGACTACAAAACGTTAACACTTTTGGCAGACGCTAAAGGTTTCAGTGGACACAACTAACCTTGGAGGCAGCCCTGCACATGTCAGCTACCATTCTCCCAGCTACGCGGGTCTCAAAGATGTTGGTTGTTGCAAAGTTGAACACCTTTTCTAAAGCCACCTTATAAAACAATGGAAAATATCATGTGTGTGTAAATATATAAAATTGGGAATCAAACAAGTCTGTGAAACGTGAGTCTGAACCTTAAAGATGTCTAAGGAACACTGCGTGAGGATAGTGCTAAAGGTGGAGGACAGGCCAAGCTCTACTAGACTTTCCAAGTGAGTCATTTTCTCTGTTTCTGTTTCCTCTCGGGTTTGTTCTAGAGTGCTGCTGTCTATCAGGGCAAAGCATCTGTGAAAGAAAATAGTCACAATAATAGTTGTCAATCTGCAGTAATGCCACTGCTATCACGACTTCATCCGTGAATAAACAGACTCACACACCTGTCCATGAACTGAAGCACAAAGTCTTCAAACTCAGCTGAGGCCGAGCACATCTCTCGTTCCACCTGAAAAGACATTTAATACTTACAACAAACAGCAACAAAATTATGTCCAATGTGAACTTAGTAACATAAAAGCGTAAAAAAGTACTTTACCTCTGTCAAGTTTGTTGTTTCATGTAGAGCAGACGAACAGTCCACCAAAGGCACAAGAGTCACAAATGTTGCAATAAATTGGAATGTGATCTACAGAACAGGGGAAACGTTTATATCAGGTTTAATCCACCAAAATAAAATGCATAGATTAAAAAAAAAAGGTGTCTCACCATGCACTTGCTGAAGTCATTTGGATCGACTCCTGGCAGAGCCCTCATGAGCAGCGGCAACATGTGAGTGGGCCCCTCGGGAAACCGCTGTCCGCCTGACACAAGGCTTCGTGCTACTCCAATCATGCAGCTCAGAGTCGCGGTCAGCTGGTGGGGCTCTGTTAGCGTCTCCAGAGCAGGGTACGTTCTATGGAGGAGGCAGAAGAATTAGTTCTTTGATCTAAGTTTAGCTTTTTTTTAAAGATTTCTGTCTACATGTCAAAATGATCTTAAAGTTCTTTCTCCTTAAGACTCCTGTTCTATACAAACTTACTTCTCCAGCACAGGAGGAATCACCAGCTCAGGCCTCATTAGAGCCAGGTTTTGCAGGGCCTGGGCTGCATCTAGACTGCCTGTCTTGCTGAACATGGCCAACAGAACCGGCTGCATCATACTCTCCACAAAGTCTGTGATATCCTCCTCTGTGAGCTTGTGACTGTCTGGTATCGGTGTAAGCCACGTGGGCTTTCTGTAGCGCTCGCGGTGCAGCCGCCGCACCACGCTAGCCGGGAGGCGTTGCAGCAGCTTCATGAGCTTCATCTGGGCATGAGGACAGAGGGACAGAAAGACAGATACATGACAAAGGGATGAGACATGGGTGCACAGTAGGCTGGACCAATGGAGAGGTAGAGGATGTTGTATGGTGCTTTTAGAGACACAGATGACATAACACACATACAAACACAAACCAATACACTGTGAACCCAGTTTGACCATTTGTTACATAGGTGCAAGTCATTGCATGACTTTTTTTAATAAAAATGTTATTTATACAGTGACATTAACATTTCCCTGGGTTACCTATTTAAAACATCAGGTGATCGCAAGTTCGGTTTACGTGTAATAAATCTGCAGCTAGGTGGATAAACATGTGTGAGCACGTGCCTCCAAGCAACAGCCTAGAATACATACCAACTCATCTCCAGCTAAAAATAAAGGTTTGTGTCTGAGGACACGCTGCTGCATGTGATGTGGAGAGGGATCTTCAAAACAGAAAGGTATGTGGCTCTGCTGCCAGTGACCTTTAGTAGCATTTCAACATCTCTCTCTCACGTCCCAGATATTTCAGAACTACATACCAATGTAAACCCAAATAGTGCCCGGAAAAAAAATGACGACAGTGACTGTGCACTTTGTCATTGTAAATGCTTCTGCCATGTCTCAACCATGATGCTGAAATAACCAACAGGATTGTGGCTCATCTTTTCTGTAGATGAAAGGACTAACCTACTAACTCCACCAGATTCCTTAAAACTAAATTAACTACACATTACATAAATATATATTTGAAATTTTAATGCTTCCATTTATTTTTCGATATGCGGACTTGTGTCCTTTTGTGCTCAATACTGTAGCAAGACAGACCCTTTTCTACCTGTGTTAACAGTAAAACTTGAGTTGATTACATCAGTCCTTCCAGAAACCCAGGTGAGAACTTTTCCTACAGTTTAGGAACACCTTATACATCCCAAGATAAATATTTCTTACAACTTATCTTAAGAAATATTGGGAAGTTACTGGTAAATGTGATCCAATAGTTAATGACTCACCAACCAGCGGCCATGGTTTGATGGGTGAAAGAAGGACGTAATACTGTTGAAAAGGCCACTGAGCTGTGCTTGGGCTTGTTTGCTGGGTCCCCCCTGAAAATGACACAGCAAAGTTAACGTCTAAGCTTGAATTTGATTTCTAAATATACAAAAACATTAACAATGAACTTACCAGGAGGGATGAGACCCAGAGCACCACATGGCTGATGTCGTAGGCATTGGTGACATATCGTGGTACTATCATCTGACTGGTTCCCACAGGAAGATTTAAACTCCTCAAAACTCTTGTAAAAATCTGAAGGTCAGAAGAGCACATTGAATCAATCACACATAAGCATGATGCAAATCACCTGCCATCAGTGGCTAAGAGCAGGGGTAACAAGGAAACTCAATAGTTTGTTTGTCTGTCAAGCAACACCACCATGAAATCCACCATGAGCCAACAATTACATGAGACAGTGTCCCACAAACAAGTACTAATATAGGGGCTGGTGGAAAGGAGTCATTCAAAGATACAGAAACAAACCTTTGGAATATAAGCATCCCAGTCAATGTAACCAATGTTGTCATTAGCCAAGCGGGCAAACAGATTGACGAGATGCTGCAAAGACATAGGACAGCATGTTACACAATGATGACAGAGATGCGGCTATGTGAACCAGACACTTCTAGGTTTTCTTAAATTAGTTAGTACTTACTACTTCCCAACTTGGAAGATTTTGCACAGACACCCATAAACAGATCATCTCATCAAACCACAACCTGTAAGGCAAACAAACTGTTTCAAAAGTGGAAAAAAACTTAGAGAAGGCAAAGTTAAGAGACGATTGGACTCAAGTTTTATTCTTATTTATATATGTATACATCATTGTAAAACCAAGTGTTTCAGACCTTTATTCTGGACATGGCCAACAATGTGGTTGCTTTACAGCACTAACTTTATGACCTGTCTATAGACTGGAGTGCCTGGAGAGCTTCTTACCTAAATCCCTTGTGGTGCAGCTCTGGAGGCAGAGTTGTGGGGAGAAAAAGCTCAAAGTAGTTAATTGCTCTTTGCATGGTGACATCAAAGGGACAGAGCAGTGGTCTCCACTCATCCAGCATCTCCTGAGTGGCCGACTCCGGAAAGTATCTGTGTGAACAACGGTAGAAGAGTGAAATACTTCTACTTGATTTTACTTTTGAGTTTTTAAATGTTCAAAATCATGTCTGTGTCACATTAACATTACAAATAGGATGTAAATATAAACATGAGCCAACAGCTACTGACATTTTGATAAAAGAACAATGTTTCACAAGTGGGAGATATAGATAGCAAGTCATACACCTGGTATATTTTTAGCTGTTGGGGTAAATCCTGTGGTAGCAATGGGACCATAGTTCCATCAGGGGATTGCCATGATTCATTACATGCTTGTGCAACATGATATAATATGCAGGTTTTCTCAGGTTACCTTGTCTCCACATCAGCCTTGAAAAAAAACACAGAAGCTATCCCCCTTCCCTCAGCCTCACTGCTGCATCCCAGCAGCTCACCGCACTCACTCGTCCAACAGTGGCAGGAAACTCTCACACAAGACAGAATTAGATGAGATAATAGGATTATCTGCCTAAGTGAGAGCTGGGGGATGAGTTCTAGTGCTCAACTTAGATACACACAACCTCAGTGAAGACTGCAGCTGGTAACCGCAACGTTTCTTTGATATCATCTCAGCTTTATACAAGAGTCATTGTAATTTTCAACCTTCTTTCATCTTCAGCCTTATCAGCAAAAGGAAACATGCATTTCTTAATGCTAATACTAAAACACCTAGATATTAGAAAAGAGACATTTAAAGATCTGAAAGAAGATCAAGTTATTTTAGGCAATACTAAATACTAAAGTAAAATTGTACTTACGGCCTGCAGCTTTTCACAAGATTTTTCAACACACTTTCCACAGAACTGCAACAAAACAAAACAAAACATATCATGACACTGTCCAAAGAGCATCATGTCAGTGTTAGAGACACAGTAGCACAATTCTCACACCAATGCAATTTTACTTTGATGGCATGCACACAGAAACGTCTTTAACCTCCTTCCACGTGTATAGTGAATGGTAAAACCTCAAAAGGCTTAAGCGTACTGAGGAAATTGTAATAACGTGTCAACAGATTACTTAGCAACCAACATCACACAGATGTGGCCTTTCAGTAGAGTCACGCAGGGCTACAACCTTCAGTACATTTTCCTGGCGGTTTGTCCTGAAAAGTATTAACAGCTTAAAAATAACAAACAAAAAAAACAGATTTGGTTGTGCATTCACAATATGCCACAATATGCCATCTACTAAAAAAAGAGAAGAAGCCTCGATGGCCCTCTGTAGCCCAGAGCTAAAATGATTGTAAACCAGCTTCCTGTGCACAACAGGACAACGGTTGAACATGAACCTTTTCTCCACACTGAAGTGCCATTTGTCCACCAAGCAGTGATGAAAAACAACACTATTTGCATTTTTCTATTCTGATGACATATTTGTAGAAGTAAAGTTATTGTGTGCATCATTCTGACATAACTTTACTAATTATTAATAAAAATACAACTGTATAACGAAAAAAGAAAAATGTCAGCAATTCGCACAGGATTTGACACTAGAAAAATCATCAAATAATTATTTAAATAACTATGTTCCCAACAGGTAGCTTCAAACAAATACAGAAATAAACCTATGCTGCATCTTAAAATTAAGGGCATCTCATCATGAGCAAAAATAAAACATTTTAAAGTTCATAAAGACCCATGGCTCGCCTGTCTTAGTTTGACTCGTAGAAAATATACAGGTACCACCACATCAAATTCGATCTCAGGACTGTGGTCACATAACAGTGTTCAGAGTTCAGGACTGATATTAGCACAGCTTTGAAGCTCTCTGCCCACAATGTGTTCACATGCAAGCTAAAGCCATGCCTCGTTTGAAAAGGCCTGCCAGTCCCATCCAACAGCTGCTTATTTATCTCCGTATCAAACAGGGTTTTTTTTATTTTTATATGTGCTCCAAATATAATACTTAAACAATAGGAGAATTATAGGTGACACTCTGGAAGCCAAGCTGCAACCACCTAAATGCAAGGGGGGAGCAGTGTTTACAGTACCACTGGAAGCCCACAACTCAAACTCATGCACTGCAAAGATAATCACAGAAAACTAATGAAAGTAAATGTTGCACTATAAAGTGTATACTCAGGGTGAGGAAATCCCAGACTACAGTACTTTCAGAGTACCCATTCAAATTCTAGAACAAAGCAAAATCTGATAATGCTCTTTAGTACAGACTGCCAAAGAAGAGCCATTAATCCAAAAATGCAGGCAATTATTGCATTTAACTACAACAAAATACTACAGCTACGACTGTGGAAAAATAATTATTCATATTAAGCTTTTAAAATGTCAAGTCTATCGGTTACTGACAAGGTCATCCTCATTCTACACT
The DNA here is from genome assembly GCF_900634795.4 of Betta splendens. NCBI lineage: Eukaryota > Metazoa > Chordata > Actinopteri > Anabantiformes > Osphronemidae > Betta > Betta splendens. The sequence goes on from NC_040895.2 coordinate 9,603,114, forward strand.
TACACGCTTGCTGCCACATAGCACACTCTAGTTAAAATAATAGGAAAATAATGAGAACACAACATGACCATGATGGTCTCACAGCAGTTATGGCAAATAGGAAAAGGGTAAAAAAAAAAGATCTGTTAGCTGCAGTGCGACAGTCTCAAATATGAGTGAAATGTTAACATTGACATGTCTTGATTTTTATTTCTATCACAAGGTGCCCATGGGGTGTCCAGTTTTTCGTTCTCACATGCAATGTTCAAAAAAAAGTAGGTGCCTCAAAGGATGAATTCAAAGTAAAACACAAAGAGAAGTATTGTCCTTACCACCTCTGAACCAATTTTATCATAATGAGTTTAGAGGATGAACGAGGCCGTGGAGAACTGAATGTGAAAGGAGACAAAGGCATAAAGAACACATTCAGCATGCAGCAAAGTGCCAGTCACTCAATAAGTACGAAACATACTATGAATTAAACAAGTTCTCATATAACCAGAACACCATGTTTTGTGCGTTAGCATGGTCTTCATAGAAGTGAGCTGGCAATTACGCAAAGCAGTTCATTTTGATTTGCTGCAAATTAACAGTGATGAACTTGCAAAGCGTTTGTGATAAACAATGTTTTCATAGCACCATAAGAGAGCACCTCGCACTGCTTGCTAAGAACTTTGTAAAAATGGTGTGGGTTGTGCACAGTGTAATTCAACATTAAAACATTTAAAAAAAGGGCAGATTCTAGAGATTCTAGTCACACTACTAACAACCAAAGAGTAAATAATATATAACAAAAGCAGACTGAACTTACTGACCCTGGTACATGAATGAGAGTTGGATAACTAAAACATTTAGCTTTAGTTATGCTCATTTTCTAAATTAAAGAAACGTTATCCAATAGGACAGATCATTTGCAGTCGTACACATACCATATCAACTATAACTGTCCCAGTAACAGTCTGTTTTACCTGTTGGGAAGCACAGGTTGTCCACAAGGAATACCCGAAGTGAAAACAAACCAAATTCTGCCAGAATCATGGCACTGAAGGTCAAATAATGGCAGGGGATTTAAAGTAAAACTATTTTCCAATGTGGCTAAAGAGTACCTGATATACTATGTGCATGACTGAAATGTAATAATATAGTAATAATTATATAGCACACTGGAAATCAGATGAATACACATGCATTAGAAAGATAATATTAGGAGAAACAGTAAAGAACAGAGTCATACTTTGGAAACCAGTTGAGGCCCAGATGCTCCGTCTTTGAAAACAGAATCCTATCATGTAGCTCATACAGTGGTCTCCACGGCAACTCAAGGTCCTCCCTTGACAGTAGTTCCCTTTTCCTGATAGATGAATCAGACAAGAGGTGGAGGAGAATGAAAACACAAACACACCAGAACTCATCATACAGCATAACCTTCTAAAACAATTTATTAATAGTGTGCACGTATTATCTTAGCATTTTTACACTATCTAACTTATCTCTTGTGAAAAACAAAACAGTGAAGATCAAGTTGCAGTGAAATTGAGAGGCCAAATTCTCACTTGAGTAGATTGATAAGAAGCCGGGCAAGGCCCTGCATCATGCTGATCTCCAGTTTGGGGATCGTCACTAGCTCATAGAGCAACTTGATGAACAGCACATGGTCTTCTTTGCTGAACTTGCGTCCATATAGCCTCATGTACCTTTAGAACAAGAACAAATTCAGAGATACTTACTCCAGTTTCTACAATATGAACAACGACAGGTCAAAAACTCCAGTTACCAGCATTTATAAAACAAACATTTATGCCAAAGGCAGAGTATATATTTTAAAATATCCTCAAAATATTTAAACAGTCAGAATGAGGTTCATTTTCTCTAAACGTCAAGCAGCTTCAATGGCACCTTTCATAGTAATTGTAAAAGTGTCTGATTTACTGTAAAAAAAAGCCAAAATACCAGTGAACAGAATCTAGGTCAACCCCACAGTAAACTTTCCATCTCCCTGAGCCGGCAGTGACTCACTCTTGGACAGAGCAAGACACCAGCATTGGGGACTGAAACGGATTAAAGACAGACCAGCAACCAAGTACTGTACAACAAAATGAAACAGCGCTCTAAGTTAATCCATTGTTACACTGGCAATATTTTCCCAAACAACAACACCCTATATACTGTTTAAAGCATTGAGTAATACCAAACAGTAAAACTTCTGGACAACAGAAATTTTGAAGTTTGGTTTGAATGGGAATGCCTGAAGCAACTCCCCTGCAATAAACCCAGACGTTTAAAATGTTATAATTTAACTCAGGTATATGTTTGTATGTAGGCCAGGTTGCCTTTTTGACACTAAATGTTGAGCGGTCTGTACTTTACTCTAGACATAAACAGCTATTTAGCACCTATAAAAACACCAGGCTGCAAAGGAACGTGGACTTTCACTGCCTCGACGCTAGAGTGGACGCCAGTGACCTCAGTGTGTACAACTGCAACAGGAATAAACCTTCGCTGTTGCTCAGCAGTGATCGCTAACGGAGATGTTGCACAACGTGTTATGATGTTACGCCAAAGTTTATCAAGCAGCACCCAACGTCATCAACAAAAGTGGGTATTTGACTGCATGGGCAGGAAATATTAGAGTTAGGTACTTACGTGGAAAGTTTCCTGGTCCAGAACAGCACACCGGGCCAGATCTCCCTGAGCTGAACAGCTCGGCCCAAGTTTCCCTTTATTTTACTTAAAATGTCATTGGACTCACCATCTAATCTGTCTGCGTACGGCAGCAGTTTGTTGTATACAATGTCTTTTTGCGGATCAAAACCCAATGTCTCGGACTGCGCCTTTTTCATATTACTAATCGCAACCGGCTAGCGTCACTATGCTAGCCAAACTGACAGAGTGAAGTCCACGCAGCTATGCTACCCGGCTAATACGGCGTCTACAGCTAGCTACCCCCGAGCTAGCTCCCCTTTCTGATGAATCGCGGAGTTGTGGCCCGCACGCTGACTAAGTTAGGACATTCACAAGTTGACGACTAGCTAGCTAATCTAGCTAAAGTTAAGTTAGCTTAATTTCCCGGAAAACATTGCAGGTGTCATCTTGTAAAAAATATTAAGGCTTGTGAACAACAGAGGTTTTCCCAGAAAACGCGTTGGCACTCGAAGTCTTCTCCTTTGGCTACCGTAATCCTAAACACGCGACAAGCCGCTAACGGTCTAGCTACAGTACAGTTAGCCCGTTACTACAAAAGCACAGTCATTTCCCAAGGACTGTCAACGTCGACTGATTCATCCAACTACAGCAGAGCAGACCGTAGACGACACCCAGCTACCAGTCACACAGCGCATAGGTCATATCCGGCGGGTGTAGCGTGGAGACTACACTTCCCAGCAGTCCACTCTCCATTCATGCTTTTTATAAATGCTTATCCTTGAGCGAGTCAAGAGTCAAAGAGGATCGTTTAAAATCCACTTAAGACATGTACTCTGGCGTGTTATCTGCTGCAGTTGCTTTCGCTTAGGGCAAAGTAACAACTCTGACTGTATACTACTACAACTGTTAACGACTGTACAAACACACTAAATAGGCCAAAAGACGCGCATAATACCAACAAAATGTTAAAACAACCACTTAATCTCCAAAACGGAGGAATAATGCATGCATTGTCTTTTCAAACCTTTCAACAAACAGGCGCGTTTTCCTTTCTTTCTCATATGTCTGTTTTGTTGTGTTGACCCGTCTATACACAAAATGAATTTTGATTTATGCTGTGACAGGCCACGTTCATATGAACATTATCGCCATCTTGCGGACTAAAGTTAAACTACAAATAGAAGCAGTCCACATTCAAAAGAAAGGACGTCCCACTCTAACACATTATCTAAGTACCAGTAAAGTTAACCATATTAGAGTATACTATAAATGACAAAATATACAATTTACGTTCAGGGAACTGTAGTTGTCATGTAGTGAATGCTTGAATACCCAGAAAACAACATCATAATGCCTATCTTAAGAAACAGACAATTTCAGCGTCCTGTGAAATGTTTCAAATAGACGATCTAAGGTAACGGAAATTACTGCGGTATCCTGGCAACCTGTTAGCTGTTGTTCACCTGGAACGTGCTTCCGTCACATTTTAGCTAGCGCCAATTGAATGCGAGTTTAATTTAAAGTCAATGTAGCGCAGTGGTTCGTGCCTGAGCTCACTGTACAATGATTGAACAGCTGCGTTTGACGTGCGACAGGCTCGTGTCTCACCGGCAGCTCGCGTGCGGCCACTCTTACTGCGGCATACCGGTGCATGGAAAAGACATATTCATTTACTCTAACACGGACACTGAGCGAAAGGTTTGCCCGTAAACTATTAGTCATTTTGTTTGTTTTTAGAAAACGCTGATGTGTGTCAGCTAACATGTTTTATTATAAAATACCTAAAAAAGTTAATAAAGGTGTTCTAAAATTAGAATAATATGACTGAGCCTAAATAATTAATAATCCGTTTACTAATGATGCGTCCTCAGCCTTTGCTGCTCACCGGCCACCATGGCGACATCAGTGCCATGACATTTGGACAGAGCAGCAGGCGTCTTCTCCTCTGCTCTGCCTCTGCTGATTATATCATTGTCTGGGATGTTGAACAGTGTCAGAAGAGATCTCAGGAGGGTAAGGAAGGAAATGTGTATTTCATAATCAGTTTGCTTGTTGCATTTAAACAATAGTGAATATAATGATTTTGCAATGTCAATCTTAAAATTCCCACTTATAGAATCACATTTTATTATACTCCTTTATTATAGAGCTCGAGTGAAAATCGTAGCAATGCTGCCACCTAGCGGATGGTTATGTTACCTACTACACGTCTGTGGCCAGCCACTGCTTTTCGTGTCAATATATACACAGTCATTGATTTGTTTGCAGGTAAAATTGCAGCTGGTACGATTGTTGGATCTCTACTGGGTGACGTTGTTCATCTTTCATTCTGTTCTTCTGACGAGCGAGTGGCTGCATGCTCAGGAGTAACTGTCTATATTCTCAGCTCAGAGGTATTAGAGGATATCCTCTCACAGCTCATGTGATGCTGATATGTTTTCAATTCAGTTTTGATCCCAAAAATATGTTCATCATTATATTTTGTTAGCATTCAATAGCTATTAAACGTCTTAACTGAGTTTCTTCACTGTTTTGCACTTCAGAAACAAGAGGTGATCTCTGCTTTAGCTGGTCACCTGGGACCTTTGACATCGGCAGAGTTTTGTCCCTGGAACAAACACATTCTCATCACCACATCAGAAGACCGCACTTTTAAGGTACTGATCTAAAATCATCTTCACTTGAATAAAATTATAAACATATTGTAAATGAGTCTAAACATCCTCTCTGGTAAATGTCTTTGTCTCCTTTAGGTGTGGAATTTAGAAACTGAAACAGTTTGCTACCAGTCTTTTGTGCTTTCAGGTATAAAAAATGATGATTCAAATACAGAATAAAATTGTATTTTGGGACATTTCACATCTAGAAAATGAAATTCTAAATTGTGTGTTTTTTCTTAAGATTGAAAACACCAGTAGTCTACAGTACCATCATATAAAAAGCTTTTCCTCTGTTCTTTAGCTTCTCCACTGATCAGTTCAGCGTTCCTGGAGGAGAACAGGCACGTTATCATTGGCTCAACTGATGGACAGGTTAGTTAAACATCCCTCAAAAATCAGAAGCATAGATGCAATATGTGTTACACCTGTATGTGTCTGGTGTAGGTGTGGTGTTTCTCTTTTCCTGATGACCACAAGTGTGAGCTTGTGACCAAAATAGAAATCCAGAAAGTTGAAAGACGACTTCACAATTCACAGCAAGAAACCCTGGGCCAGCAAGCAGGTGATGTCAAGCTATTAGTTAAAGTACATATTATATATCTTTTCAATTTGTTTTTCATTTTATCTATGGTAATTTTGTATACAATGATTTAGAGAGCGTGAAACAGTTGCCTGCAGATGAAGTGGAAATATCAAAACCTATCCTTAAAATGGCTCCGTGGAGCTCATTTACAGACACCACTATTCCAGAAAGGTAAGTCCTTCTAGTTTGGAGATGTTCAATGATTTGTATCACAAGATAAAATGGTACGTGATCCAGCATTACCAAAGCAATCCAAACAACACTGTCATACGAACACAAAGACAATAAAAATCCCATCTAGCCTCACTCCCACTCCTTAATAATTAAGTGTCTCAACGGGATGGTTGCTGCATTTGTCTGCAGTCATAGAAGTAGTGGTTCAGGCTAAAAAATAGTGATATTATGACAGGAAGCATGCACCTAAAAACACAGACAAGGTCACGTGTAGCTTCTATACATATACCTCATTAGATATGGTAAAATAGTCAAAAAAGGTGGAAAGTCAAGCAGAAACATCTACATAAATGGTAAAAGTAAATGGTAACTGCTTTTGCAGTTCTGCAGCTGGTTATCACATAAATTCCCACACATAATGGCTTTAAGTGTTTCCAGCTTGCACAGTGCAAGTGCTCAGCATGAGAATAATGATACACTGATACATAAAAACATGTCTGACATATACATTTTCCACACTGTCATAAGCTCAGCATGTATCTTATTGCAGGAAGTGGATTAAAGGCTTCATTAGGCTAAACGTCTCCTCTCCTTTGTGTGTGTGGCAGTAGATTCAGCTTGATAAATGTACATAAAGTTAGAGGGAAAACTCAGTAAAAGCCTGCAGTCTGCCTCCCATTCTCCTCCATTAGTATGTTTTCTTTAGTATATGGTTACATTAGCTTCCTCTCTGTAAGCTGAAAAATGTTTTTATTAGATCAATTACTGTAACACTGTTTTTTCATGCTTTTATTTTTGGGCTCATGCAGGGACAGCAGCTGGTTGTGTGTCGGAAGCTCTGATGGCCTGTATGTGGTGAACGTAGCGACCTCAGAACTCCTCACAGTCCTGTATTTCAGAGGTATGGCTGCTGCTGATGTTGCTACCGGGCAACTCTGACATTTGGTGCATCATTGTCCTAAGCTCCACTCATATTGCAAAGTCTTCCATTTTAATGTAGCACTTGAAAATTGAAAGTGGATCTGAATAATCTACTGCTGTCATTAGAAACGACACATGGTGACATTTGCAATGATGGTGGAATGATAATGTCATGTATGGTTCAACATACACAACATTTAAAAATCATTATTGATTTGTGTTTGTGACTGGATGCAGCCCTACCCTGATATAGCCTCCATTCTTCCAGATTACCCCAACCTCAGCCTCTCAGTGGCTGGGTCCTGGTCAATCTCTCCAGGGTTGGACAACTCGGTGAGTGACCAGATCAAGACATCACCATTGTGATCACAAATCAATTTTTTGCAGATATTTTAGAATTTATACAATTACACTAAATGAAAAGATTTTAGATTACATTCTACAGATAACATTTTAATGTGTAGCCTCAAAATACAAGCTAGCAAAATACTATTTACCTGAAAATTAATTATAAATATGCTTATGTTTCTAATGTCATCTCATTGAATTCCTCCTCATACAGATGGTGTTTTTAGTGAGCTCTTTGTTTACTCCCCATGTGGTGTTGGTGAAGTTACATCTGTGTGAGCTTGAGGGAATCTGGGCTGGCGATGAAGGCTTTTCAGTGTTCCCGAGGTAAATGCATTTGATCATGCCTAAGTTGAGTGACAAATCAGCCCACACAGTCACGCTGCATGCTGAATGCCAACAAATAAACTGGGGGAAGAAATTAAGTAAATTAAGGTATTACCTGTAACTCTATAAATTATAACAACATATTATAAGAATTTAATCTATTTATTTTCTGCTTAAATACACATAAACGGTTAAAAGTAATTCTTCCTGCTTGTTAAAACATGCAAAAACATGCCTTGTTGCTGATCTCACCAGCAGTAGGAGATATGGTCATATGATTCTTGCCATTTGTTTTTTTATGGGTAAATGATATAGTGGTGCTGAGAATTAAATGGAATAAAAGTCCATAAAGGTGGAAAGTGCTGTTCTTCTGCTCCAGTAACTGTTCTGTTCTGTTCTGTTCTGTTCTGTTCTGTTCTGTTCCAGTTCTCCTCTGCTGCTTGAATCTCCTCTCAATGTTGAGTTAAAGAAGAAAGAAGCAAACCATCCTAAAAAGAAAGGTCTCACTTCTGCACTTACTCACGTTTCTCTTGTTCTCAAATTATTGTTCTGGTCTTATTTTCTATACTCTGTGAGACATTTTTGATTTATAACAGAGCACATAAATAGCACAGTGAATTCCTAGGTGCAGGGGCCTTTTCTGGTTCTTTGGTGTATCATTAGGATCTGGCAGCCTGGGACTATTCAGTTGGAGACCTTAGTATGCTGAGGTTTACATGCTGCTCTTACTGAGAGCTGCTGCTGACAAAGCGGGTATTATCACGAGTACCCACAGCTGGAGCAAAGGGAGCTGCTGCTGCCAGAAAACGTAGGGGATCTCAGCTTAGTGACTTCATTGTCAGACCAGACACTGCAAACATTTATAGACTAGACCAACTCACTGTGATGCCCCATGTTTCTTTTTAAATTACACCATAAACCCCTGAGACTCCTGGAAAGGAAAAGTTCTTCCATTGTAAGTCTGGTATGAATCTGAAGGAGAAAAACTCTGGCTGCAGATTAGGTATCTGTCAAATTGCAGTGTAACATAATCGCGAAGTGAACTAGGACAGTTTTTGTTTCTCTTAGGCAAGATGAAAATCAGCTGGCATGAGTAATTAGCATAATTGTATTCTTCTGTTGGTCAATACTAAGACAAGGACTACCTTATTGCTGAGTGTGTCTAGTTTAGTCTGAACAATTTTACATCGTAGTGAGAATAGTTTTAGCCACAGAGTTCATTCCCTGCTGTTCTAGATTTCACCTCCATACAATACACACATGTTCCACCTGCTCAGCATATTTTTCAGGTACTGCCTGATTCCTTTTGCTGTCGGACCCTTAGACTGGCATCATGTTTTTCTGACGGATGTCCAAGTTCTGCCACGTTCTGTTCTTTAACTGAGAACAAGCATTAATGCTTTGTTTTACAATAAAGATGTTAGCTGGTTGCAAATTTGTATTTTAAAATACAAGGAACCAAGACTACAAAACAGCTTTTTAAATACATAATATGAATTATTGATATAATTATAAAAGGTCTCAGCAGTCTAGAGTTGCCACATTGATTTTTATTATTTTCACAAAGTTCTAAAGTAAGTGGATTTCTGTGACGACAGGCAAAACCACACGGTCACCAAAGCCTAGCTACAGCAAAAACAATAGGTTTATATGATTCACTTCATTTGGAACTTTCTTTGCTTAAATGAATCCAACATCTTAGGCTAAGTGTTACATAATGAAATGAGCGAGCAGCAAGCCACTATGGTTTTACACAGAAATGACTCGACTTCTCTGAAACTCTCTCTTTTCCTCAAATCGCGTCTATTGTGAAGATTTTTATGAGCCTATAAAAGAAAATGACCACAATATTTCAGCAGGGAGTCAATAGGACTGTTGAGCAATGCCAAGTGTTGCCAAATAATTAGATTTTTGAGATGTTTAGCTTCCTGCATTTAAAGTTCCTCCCCACCTCAAAACCCACTGTTGCTATGTGTGAGCACAAAGTATTGGAAAAACCCTTTTATCTAAGTAGAAAAAGGACTAAATATCTGATACACTCAAAGTTTGTTTATTTTACAGGAAGAAACAGTTTAAGTAAAAAAATATTTAAATATGTTTCAGGGTAATGTTAAAAAATTAGTGAATAAATATGTAATGTTGTAACTTGTTAAAATACAATTAATTTCCCTGTGGTAATGTATTCTACAGTGTTGATTTATGATTCTTACAACACATACAAAAATTTGGCTTCAGAGACTTTTTCTCTTTCCTCCTGAATTAAAAGAAGCCTTTCATATTTTAATGCTTGTGGAAAAAGTGAGCTCATTGCTGTATGATAAAGGTGCTGACAGAGGACAGGCAGCAGTCTGTAGTGTTAAACAGACTATAGAGTGTCTTAGCTTTTTTTACAATCTACAAACAATTCTACGTACTTGTTACTGTTCAAAAAAATGGAACAGTTTTTTGGGTTTCAGTTTTTTGGGATTTTTGTACAAGCAAAAACTGATGATTTATGTTCGACAAAGTCTGTGTCAGTCTGTGTCTCATCTGTCTTTATCTTTTCTTCCACAAAGGAGAAGTGAAGGATCAGCCTTTGGTTTTCCACTCAGTAGCCAGGTCATCTGGATACGCCAGTGCTCCACGGTAGGTTGAGTTTCTTAGAGTGATCAGCTTCACGCAGGAGGAGGAGTTGAGTCTTAGTGTAAAGGTGATGACACTTTACACTCATCTAGGTCAATCTAATGGGAACAGAGGTAACGGCACAGCAGGTGGTCTTTCCCCAGAAACGTTGTCCCTCTCCTTTGAGATTTGAAGCTACTTTTTCTTTGGGTCTCAATGAATAATTATTTTACCTTTTATTATTTTAGAAAAACTATGTTTTCACCAAAAACGAATATTCAGAAGAATCCATTTTTCAAAAAGGCCAGGAAAAATGCGTAAGCAGAAGCATAATTCAACACACAATATTAGGAAATTGGTCAAAGATTTTGCTGATTAAAAGTCATTTTTTGATTTTATTTTGTAATTTAGAGGATTACTTCTTAAAGATTACCCAGGAGACAGCACAGCACCTATTATTCCACACAACCATCTAAGTATTGCTAGCAAACCAGTCCACTGCATTCAGTATTCAGGTAGGTGCATCAATAGAGATGAAGAGAGTGAGACTAGTACACAACTTGACTGTAATTTAAAATAAATGTTCCAGTGTCATACAAAACATGTTCCCACTGTAATAAAAAGATGCTTTGTTGGTGACAAAATTCTAATGAGATGATTCTCTTTTTGGCTCCTCCAGGTGATGGAAAACAAATCCTGTGTGGTCTTGGCAACAGCTCCGTGTTATTGTACAAGTCTTCTCTTTCTGGCAATCCAGCTGTCTACACAGGTGCCTGAAGTAGACATGCTGTACCCTGAACATCTCAGGGTTATGAAGCATTTGTGAACAACTTAGTCTTGTTGTCAGCAGTCCTGTCAGCAGGACATTTAATTGTCACCCCCTCAAACTTAGCTTATTCAAGTGGTTATAATGTCTGATGAGTACCTGGATCATTCCACAAGGGGGCAGTAGAGATAACGAGAGAAGTGGGAGGTGACCTTTAGGTTACTGTGAACCTCTTGTCTTCAGTCTGCCCTAATTTCTGAACAGTACCCTAAAAGTAATTGTTACGGCTACACATTGTATCTCCGGGTTAATTCCAGACCACTGTCTTTGTAACAGGCCATGACAAGCCAGTGAGCAGTGTGAGCTGGAGCCTCAGCAGGCAGTGGTGGCTGAGTGCATCAGAAGACCGCACGCTACGCCTCTGGAGCCATGGCAGTCCAGAGCCTGCCATTATCATGGTAAATGTCCCATGCCTTCAGCAACACACACTTGTGCTGCATGTTGTGATGAATTACATTCAGCCCCTCTAACCCTATCGTAACCATCACCACTGCATCAGTGAAAGAAAGACCAGCCACAATGATCTCACGTTGCAAGAATTTCCTCACTCTGAAGGTCTTAAAACTGAAATTGGATTAGAAGCATAATGAAACAGACACAAATTCCATACACGTTTTCCACTTTCACTCTTGTCCTTAAAAAAGCCTGTCTTTTTCAGGGACAAGGGACTAGTTTGTCTCTATTTGCAGTGTTTAACATAAGGTGATGATGCTGCATGTGAATGAGTGTTGTGCTTCATTCTCTTTGTTGCTGTTGTCAGGAAGATCGTTCCAACGTTTAGTGCCTCAGATATTGTATTAAAGGAAGTACAGTATAGTAGATGTGGTGTAGCACCATCTAATCAAGTCAAATCAAAGATCTGTACTTCATATCTGGTGTCTCCTCTTAGGTGTTGCTAAGCATCCCTTTGTTGTACAGTCTGAAGACTTTATCATGCACATAGGGACACGTACGGTGCCTTCAGGGTCAGGCAGCACAAAAAGCTTTGCAAACCTTTTCCTTTTTAGAACTATCAAGTATAACAGCAAAGTATTTCTTAAGATGTCTTGTCATTGGGAAGCTTTACTTGACAGATACTCTACTGAGCTGTAGAACACAAATTATCTGACAGCTGCTTTTTTTACCTTGACAGTGTCCAACTTTTTCCATGTTAATCCTCTATGCAGAGTGATTTAGGAAGGGGTGCTTGTTGTGAATTAACTCCTCCCTGTTGTGTCATGCGTGTCTGAAGTGAGGACACATTCAAGATTTACATATGTTTATAAATGGAATGCTCGGGTTTAGAAGTCAGCTGTGACTTTATTTACTTTACACATTATTACATTAAATTGAGTTAATGTTGTAATTATATTTTTTACTATACTGTATGTTTGTTAATCCACATGTGTCTGTGTTGTTCTCTGTTGTAGGCTAACAGCAGGTTTACAAAACCCATTAGAAGTGCTCAGTTTTACTACCTGGACAAGTTTCTGCTTTTTGCATCTGGGCCTTCCCTCTACTTGTACCTGTATAATGTGGACATCACGCGTGATGACATCAAGAGGTATATAAAAGTTATGAGTTATTTACTGTAAGTTGTTTGGTGTTGTTGGTTTTGAATTGGATTTGCTGATGCATCTAATTAGTTTTAGTGTACTACACTTTGTTATACAGACAAACCTCACAGTAGACTGCTACTGTATGGTTTGGAGGAAAAACAAGGTTTTCAACAATGGGAAATAAACAACAAATCATACATTAACTCTACCCTGCACATACAGTAAGTAATGTTTATTTATAAGAACTGACCCTGCAACTGGTGGATGAAGGTTCTCTCCTGGGCCACTGCTGCCCTACACACAGCACGCAATGCTATGTCATCTCAAAACACACTCTGGCCTGTAAAAATTTAAAGGCCCTTTCATCTTTTCTGGAAACTACAGGTAGAAGGCAGCTGAAATTAACACAGCACAGGGTACTTGGCTCAGTTTCTGTTTGTGTCCAGACATCTGCACTTTCTCTATTTAGACTAATTGTATTTTTGCAGTTTTCCTATGGCATGCATTCAAACCTCAAAGCTGCACAGTAGGACCATAGTTTTGTTGGACTCTAAACCGTAACGCTCTCATACTGGGGGTTAAGTGCCTTCCTCCAGAGACCATTATCAACCCTGGCAGTGTAGTGACACGATTCAAACCAATTACTTGACACTTTTCACCTCTAGTCACTTGCAGTACTGGTTGTAATAATGTCCTACATGTATGAAAATGGGAAATATGGATAAAAGATGTATTTGAAGGGGGTGTGGCTTTGTTTAGCTGCTTCTACAGACTCATGACTCATCACTTGATGAAGCTGAATGTGTGCTGTAAACTGTCAGAGATACTGCTGGAGGCCAGAGAATCAGTGCTGTGTATGGAAAGTTCACCTACTGTCATATACTGTATGTCGGAAGGTGATTCTTCTTGCTTCTTATTAACTTCTTAGATATCAACAACGAAGTGTGGTCAAACTGGCAAAATGCTTCACAACAGGCTCGGCAACGGACATCACTGCCATGTCTGCAGCCAATGATTTCCTGTCTTGTATCCTTTATACTTGTTGTTATCCTTTGTGCTATAATTATTGCTCTGATGATGTGGAGGGTAAAGAGAACCTATATCTTCAATAGCTGCGGTCAGAGCATCTGGTTGGACCACTTCCATGTCAAGCACAGCAATCAGTCTGTGCTTCATAAAGTTTTCATGTGTTGCTTCAGGGTTTCCACTGCTGATTTTACCTGTAAATCATTTAAGTGTCTTAATTTTTTTGAGAATGTCTGCTTTCCAAAGCCTTGTTAACGTTTACAGTGCATTTACTTTTCTAATAAATCCACACAACTCAGCTGTGCGTGGATAAATAAGATCCTTTAAGTGAAAACTTTGCAGCACTGTTTTTGTTTGCACAGAACAAATAGAAGAGATGTCATGTTTTTGTGTATGTATACGTAAATCCATCTGAAAAATACAGTAACAACAACAACAACAACAACAACAACAACAATAATAATGCATTTCACATTATTGTATAACTTTGTCTCCTCTATCAATAGTGCTGGCGTTTGTACTGTTAACTACAGCAAAGAAAAATTAAATATGATGCAAACTATAACAAAAATTCCTTACCAGTTGCTTTAGATATTGTTCTTGTGTGTGGTTCCGATCGATCCATTCAAGTTTTCGACATGAACAAGGGTGTAGTTGCGTCAAAGCTAGCTGATCCGCACAGCAGAGCCGTCCACTGCATCACTCAGAACAAGGTAAATGTTACAAATATGTAAGCAGTATGTGTCACCATGTTTCCATATAGGTTCTTTAGAGAGAAGCAGTAGAGGCAGCATTTAATGCTACCACTCATCGCTTGCTTATCTTCAACTGCTTCATCCTTGTCACGGGTAATTTAATGTTTGATGAAGTCAGTAAAGTTACTTCTGGATTTATGGCTGACCCAAAATTAATGGTTGACAATTAATATTATTATTTGGCTTCAGAATTTTCACAAACATTCATACCCTGAACACCTTCATTTGCAGCTTTATAAAAACCTGTGATAACCTCTAATCCCTGTGAAGCGATACAGGCCAGCGCATCACTCCACAGGGAGGCTTAAGTGACATTTAGACCTGAAACCCACAGTGAAGAATTTGCTTGGCTTGGCATTGATTGGTAGAGGGAGCCCCATCTTCCATCTTTCTTTTGAAGGGTCTGCTATTTGGCAGATGTTTCAGCGTTACATAAGCTCTGTGTGTGTATTGTGCAAGTTACATAAAGCACAGATCGTCTTTAAGGGAGTCAAAGCGTTAGTTTGCGATGGGAATAAAAAAAGGTCAAGGTTTGCCAAAAGTTTCCGAGAGACAGACAGGACGTGCCATCACCAGCATCGCACTTCTTGCTGACTCTCTGAATGTAAATCCCTGGTGCGTCAGGATTAAGATTGCCATAGGAGATGGCAGGAGGAGATTCCATTCTGGATGTTGGCCTTGGAGTAGCACCGTTCCATGATGTACTTTGGGTTTATGTGGCCTTAGTAGCGCGTCACTGGCTTGGACCAATGTGGACTCAATTAGCTGGTGTCGAACGACTAGACAGTCTCCTTCTTTAGCCACAGCCATTATGTTGCTATGAATGAGGAAACAGTGCATCATCCAATACGAGACTATAAATGTAAGCATTAAACTGATTCATCTGAAGGGCTTCCTGCATATTTGGTACATTTTGAAGCCATTAGCTTACGTTTTACTGTGCTATGAAGGGCAGAGCTTCACTCTATATTTGGTGGCACTGTATGAATTTTCAGCAGCTTGGTGAATAGATAGAGATCCATTAATTGTGCTTATATAACTTATTGAAATGCAGGCTGGCGTGTATACTTGTGTCAGAGAGGCTCATACTCAGTGACCTTGTGGTGTTAAGTCTAGTCAGTTTTGCATGTTGACCTGCGCATACTTTACTGTCCAGGCCTGTCTGGATTAGCTGAATACTGCAGCTAGTGGCAGGGATTAAATCCATTAACCCACTCATCTGCAATGCACTGACACAGCTGACTCTACTCCTTCATGCAAGAGGTGCCTGTTCTTTGTCACGCCAGCTATTGTGCGCCCTTGTGTGTGCTATTGCGTTAGCGTGGGGTCCTTTGCCTGGGTTCCCCGGGGCCTTTGGGTGCTGTAGGGTTAATACCTGTGGATCAGAGGGATTGCCCCTGCCTGAGAAGTGCTCACATAGCACCGCTCCTCCCTCCCCGCTCACTTTCTCGGCCTGATTCAGACCAAACATCAAGAACTGCAGCATGCGATGCAACTTTTCCCATTTCAATTTTCCATCATCTCCTCTGCAAAATTCACCTGGAACTCATCAGAGCAGAGGACTTCTTGGAAAATGGAACTGGAAATGGCCTCTCAGACTCCCGTTCTCACATTCTTAATGGAAATCTAAACAAAAAACACGGCCACTGCTTTCTGCCTCTGTCTCTCTCTCTCTCTCTCTCTCTCTCTCTCTCATATACCTCCCTTCCCCCAACCCACACAATGTTTTATTATCTGGTTTATTTGAAAGTTGGTAGAAAATCTATATAGATATGCAGCAGTGTATAACTTTCTAACAGCGGTGCATAAAATAAAAAAGGATGTCATAGAAACACAAACTAACTACTTTTACAGTTTTGTTTCCAGCCTCACTGTTTACGTTAGGTTGTCTTAATGTGGAATTATAGTGCAAGACCTAATTGCCAACACAGTCACTGCCACAGAAGTTTCTAGTACTGGACAATACCAGATGCTGATTTACAGTCAAACATGCACTGATTGTGAATATTTGTTTGTGTGTAATTCGCAGGGCTCCATGTTCAGCACACAGGCTCTGGATTCATATAATCTCTTCCTCACCAGTGCAGTCACAGATGGTGTAAAGATTTGGGACCTCCGTACGCTCAGGTTAATATACTGTGCTCTGTTAGAACGTGTCACCTTCAGTGAAGCTTAAGTACGGAAATCATTACAGAACATCACCCGTGGAGTTACATTCACTAAACACACCTGTGAAATTACCTTATAGTTATGAAATAATAGTTTGAGTCCATTGTCCTGTGACTCAATTATTTTCTACTCAGAAGTTTCAAAAGTGCTGCTTAGTGAAAGCCGATGAGCTTACCAAAGGCTGTATATGTTTATATATATTAAGGAGTAAACTATTGTTGTTTTTCTTTCTTAAATCATTTTGGTTTTGCAACTAATTATAACATGTTCTTCATCTTGTGTCCAAGCCCATCAGTGTTTAATAGATGAGTGAATCATCAAGTTTCATATCCAAAGCACAAAGCTAATACTGATATTTCTCTACAGTGTTTGTTAGTAGATATCCCTTTAAGGCAGGTAATTAACGGAGGCTTTCTTGGATTGAAAATGTTCTTTTTGGCCCAGTAGAAGGTATTATTGGGTATTTCATGCATTCATGTCTGAAACTGCTTCCATATTTAACTGCTCAACCCAGACTCATTTGAAAACCTTTTTGCTATGTGATAAATATTTGTGCCTGGTTTCCAGGTCAACTCGTGTTTTTGAGAGCTGTCATCACGCATCACTAAGCAGATGCACTTCCTCTGAGCTGTACCATATGGATGTATGAAAACAATTCTCAGACGCTAACATTTTTTTTTCAGTTTGACAGATTTGTTAATTTATCTTTGTACTTTGATAAACATTCTATGTTTGGTTCACTACTAACCACAGAATTCACTCCTGCACCTAAATGAATGTTTCCATGTATCTGACAGCTGTTCATGATATTGAGGTTTTATTAAGACCCAATTTAGGTGTTCGATTGCTCAGACAACAAATTGTTTTGGTATTATTAAATTATAGACTTTTTATGTAGTTCCTGGAGCAAATGAAAATACTTCAAGCTAAATGTCTGTCACATATACAGCAAAAAAATGTCAGAATTAGAGTAGCAGGCATTATTGAGGCATATTTTTGCCAATTATTTCTCTGTAACTGGAGAATCCATTATATGTCACCCCTTCTTTTACAGACAGAAGCACAAACATGCATGATGATTACAATATCTACTGTAGAACAGACAGTGATCTTATATGTTTTCCCTTTAAATTGCTTTTCCATCATCTGATAAATTCCCCCTGAATAAAGTTTGTTACTGAATAAATAAACAGTCTATTTAAATATCAAATAGTGCAAAAAGGAGCGGGGTTTCACCTCATCCCCACTGACGCACTTTAAAGGAGGTGAAATATCCTGGCTACAAATGAGGAGCTATGAATAGCCTGCTGATTACCTTTATGACTGACACTGAATACCCAGGTGCATTCACTAACTGCATTGGCCCTGCTTCAATAGCGTCAAACCTTTCAGTGCAGTCTGTGTTAGTCATTAAGCGAATTCCAGATAGTCTTCACTCACGCTATATAGAGAATGTGTGACTGTGGTGAGTCAGGATTCGGCCCGACAAATCCCCTCCTGTAGTCAAAACATTAGATCCACATTCTGACCTAGAAAACCAGATGAGTGTTTGCTCTAACCTATTTAACTGCTTCTTATCAGCGTGACAGTGAATGGCTGTGACAGGTTCTTGAACATGAATATCCAGATATGCCCGTGGGGATTAAGAAACAGATAGTTCTCATTCACATCCCTGTTTATCAGAATGATTACAGGGCACATGCCTCACCGTGTTTGCCAAAAACACTGGGCCTATTTTGATGATAAATACAGTACATTAAAGATTCTGAACCAACTCTCTCGGGGTGTTTGCTTGCAGACAGAAAAACCTACAGTTGTGATGAAGTGTGTGGTGAGATACAGTAGTGTCAACTAATACACAGCTTTCAAGAAGTTAAACAAGTTCACACTAAAACCTCCAAACTGTAATTTTAGCCCAGCAATTGTACTTACTTTCATTTTCTGAGGTCTTCCCCTGTGTCCCCCTCTGTGTTTCCACATCTCACTGGGTCTGCTCATATCTCGTTTCTGTATGGTCACAAATGAATATGACCTACTTTTAGTCCACCCTAATGACATTAGCATGTGAACGTCAAAAACAAGCTCTCACCAGACCCAGTCAACCCCTGCTAACATGCCAGCCAATGTGGAGCCCCCCCGCTGAGCCGGCTGCCAGTGGCGTTGTAAAGACATTACATTCAGAGGACGCCATTTGTCATTTCCTCCCTTCACTTTGCCGTGTTCTGCTTTCATGCACAGCTGGTTCAAGTCTTAGTGTGAAGAAGCAGGATGGTACTGGTTTTACCTGTGTTTTTCACTGTGAGACCTCACATTGTGATGTTTGGTTACGTTACTAATTATGATATTACACTGGTTCCTCATTGGCCTTCCCTTCATCGTCTCAGGTGTGTCCGCCGCTATGAGAGCCATCTGAATCGCTGCCATCCGTGCTCTTCAGCCTTTTCACCATGCGGCCAGTTCATTGTCTCAGGCTCGGAAGATAACTGTGTAAGTTCTATTTCTGTGGGTTTCCATTAACAGCGAGTGTCTCACTCTGCCTTTAGTGATGTTATTCTACAGACCCACTACAGTGGAATATATATATAATGAGTGAATATTTTGTATTGCCGTTATCTTGTTTGATCTGATGAAGGTGAAACACAGACAGGAAACAGCAGGATATCTTTCAGTTTCAGCTCCATTTAAGGTGAGGACTGCTGGGTCTTAACTCAGACATTTTATTTGGACACAAGCCTTTTTCCATAGAAGTCAGATTCAGCATTCATGTTGAGGCAGACCTCTTTAATTGCTTTTCCAGACTTTGCCTTATATTCGCCTTCGAGACTTTAAAAAAATGTATTTTCCTTATCCATCTCTCGACTCTACTGGGCTGCGTTTTTGTTGAAAGCCGTGGAATAATATATGCATGCTGCTGGTCATTATTAATTATGAAGACTCAGCACTGACGTGGACTTTTGAGAGAATCTCTGTCGAGATTGGACACTTCCAGCATTTCTTGGAATTCAGGAGAGAATACTGTAGTGACCTAAACCGTATTTATTTGTGGCTGCCCTGAGACTTCCATGAGCCAGGCACATTTGTACTTGTCCTAATATATCAAAAAGCAATCACGGAAAAAAGATGAATACTTTAAAAAGACTCCCTAGATCATATTACACTTTTTTCCAGAAAAAATAAAGCCAAAAGCTATCGACGTATCATATGAGTCGAGGTCTATATAACAGTTGTATGTACAGTGAAATATGTGTTATTTTTACCTGTTTTGATTTCCCCTGTTGAGACGTGAAATTATTTATGTAGGAGATAACAGTTTTCTTTTTTGAACTGCTAATCAAGATGTATGCCTGGCGATTCAGTTTTCATAACTCAGGCTTTATTGACCCAACTCACTGCTTCAGTTACTGTTGATACAGGCTAATCCATCTGGGAATCTGTGCAATATTTTAGCTCCACTGAAAGATTTTTTCTCCTCCTGCCCCGTTAGGGGCCACACATGGCATCGGCCTCAGACAGGAGACCCTCTGCCCACGGCCCACTGGACAGGGCTCGCTTGCAGTGTTTTTCAGAGAAGCATAATACCAAACAGATGCACGGTCTGATGAGTTGTTTTCTGATATTGAGCATCCACATCTGTTTGCATCCGTCCTCTTGGTCCTGAGACAAACATTACATTCTGAAAACAAGCCGTGCTGTCACACTGAAACTGATACTGTACCGTCAATAACATTCTAATGTAGGTCCAGGATGTAGGATTTCTAGGATGCAGTATGTGAAACATCTATGATCAACACATTTCTGTACTTACTTACTGTAAAAAGTGTGTCTTATCTGGTCCTGATATCCAGATCCTGTACGTAATGCATCTTTATATTCCATATACTTCACCATGTGGCTGATCAGATCTGCTTTTCATTTCAGGCCTATGTGTATGACATCCGTAGCAGCGGCTACCTTCACAAGCTTCAAAGGCACTCAGACACAGTCCTTAGTGTGACCTTTAACCCAGCCACCCCAGAGGTACACAACATTCCTTCAGTGTTGTCTTTGTGATTCTGTGATTTCCTTTGTCTTGCCACTCACAAAACGTGCACTCAGCATCATCACTGTCTCAAAGAACTGAAAGGCCTCATCTGAGATGAAGCACCTGTCGCATTTCTGTCACATACCAGAGAGGTAGTTTGTGCAGATCCATCATCTTTTGTTCACATTCACACAGGTTTACCTCATCTCACTCCAAATAGAAATGAAATCCACAGGTCGGAGTCATAGCAGAGCTTTCTGAGATCATTCCAGAGTTGAGGGTGGTCAGAGTTTTATGTCAGTGACATCACTGAGGCTCTACTCCAGAAAAAAAAGATTGAGCCTTAAAATAATAAAAACATACCTATACTGTAGACTCAGGATAAACACATGTAGTTATGAATGTGTTTTAGTGTATCTATTCTTTTACAAAACAACAACCATGAACTGTAATGATTACCACATTTTGGTGCTATTTACGTTGTGAAGGTTCAGTGACGTGCTCTGTGTCCTGTTGACCCATTTGCATTGACTGAGTGACTGCAGCTCACCTCAACTATTCCAGCTGTAAATGCAAGAACATAAATTCAATATTAATGGTATTGTGTGTGTCAGTTTAAAAAAACATGCTTTGACAACTTAGTTTACTTTCTACTAGTGTGTTTTTCAGATCATCTTTATAATGAATGTGCCGTATGGTTTTGTTGCTCAGGCAGACAAAACTAGTAGATAACATACTCCATAGGTCTCTAGATGCATCCTGAGGCTTAACAGAGGACAAAGCACTTCTATATTTTTAGTATGGCTAAGAAAATTTCCACGAAGCTACAAGTTAACGATTTTCTTTTGGAACGCTGTAATGCAAGAACATTTTTTAAAAACACAACCTGCACGACATCTCAAAAGGCTCGTTGTTGACTGTTTCTGGAGGCGCATGCCTTAAATCTGCATGTCCATCATTGTGACTCCGTTCAGTGCTACATGCAGATATCCAATTTGAAAGTGGAAAGTTCTCTCCACGGCCACTTGCTGGCTGAATTGCATTAATCTGCAGAGTTTAAAGAAACACTTCATCAGTCAAGGCATGGCTCGCTCCCCATCAGTGCTTCTGCACATTCTGTTAGTTTGATAGGACATGGTTAAAAGCCAAAGACTGAAAGGTTGCATATTCTAATTAGTACTTTATGTGAGGAAATTAAATTAAAATGAATATGAAACAGAACATCTGCTCTTACTATGCTATTGTTGTATTAATTTTTACGCAGTTTACGTCCACATCTAAATCTGGCCTTTTTATTTCTTGTCTTCAAATCTGTGCAAATATTAAACCTTTTTACTGTGGTGAAATATCTTTCCTCCGCTGTGTTATACGGTGTGTACGGAAACCTGCTAGGATTTGAGCAGAAGTCATAAAATTCACAAATGTATGAAAAAACTGGAAGGCTCCAGAGAGTCTGCCGCTAAAAAGAGAACCGTGACAAGTTTTCCCACCTTGAAAATCAGGATGTTGCAATGAGATTGTCCTCAAACCAGGCAATTTACAGTAGGTTCAACCTTGGCAGTACGTACAGTACTGTGTTCCTTTGGCCTTAAACAGACCTGAAGCTGTTTACTCGTAAACACAGCAAAATGTGTTCATTTGTACATATTTATTTAGACTTTATGTGCACTTTGTAGCAACTATTAACCAGTTTTATGTCAAATTTATCATTTTTGTTTTGGCAAACTGTCACCATCGATCTGCTTCCACAGTATAATTTTCCAAATACATCAAGCTGTTCTTGATCAGTAGCAAAATCATTGACAATAAAAGAGCATCTTTCTGTTTATATATATAATATACTGTATATAAATAATAGTTAGAAAACAACACTCACCCAAGGTCAACTCCCTTTTCTTGTGTAGTTATAAAACGTTCAGTGTGTTCAGTGAGTGTTTTTGTACAGAAAAATGATGTATGATTACTCACAGTTGGGAAAATCTTAAATCTTACATCTTTAACTCCAACATTAGTGTCTCATCATGTATATAAGCTCTTGTCTTAATATTATTGAGAGCGTAAGATCTTCATACATACCTAGAGACTTAGACTTGTTTCTCCCATTAGCTGAAAAAATGATCTTGCAGTGATTTACTGAGTGGCTGGCTGAGCTTTGTGAGGCTGCTTCTAGTTAACCTTGTTTCAGGTCCACTAATGTATAGAGAAGATTAACGCTTTAATTTATTGATGAATTTTGTTTTGTTAGTCACAGTTTTCCTGTCATGATGAGGCTTTAGCGATTCATAACAGGTGTTGTATTGTAATAGAGGAAATTTATAATAAAAATATTTTGATATGAGATTAAACATACAGAATATTCTTCACATGACAACATCCACTGTCTTTGAAAGTTAACATAGTCTATTTTCCCAGGCAGGAGTAAGAGCTATGCGTGAATCAGCGTCTGAGCTCAGAGCTGCTCTTATTTCCATATGTCAGCACATATCCTCCCTCTTTGCAGGCAGGAACAAATTGCAACTGACTTCCAATTACACCTTTTCACTGAATTATTTCATTCGCAGCCATTGGTGTTTTGAATTTAAATTATATTTGATTTCTTCACTTCCTCTTTGCCTGATCGCAGGGAGCAGGCTCTCTGTAGCGGCCAAACAGTAAATACAGAGGTGGACTTTTCGTCCGCTCCAGAATCTCACATTAGAGTGAGACTCAGACTGAGCTGAGACGGCCGCTCTGATATCACCTGGCCTGTGTTCAGCACAGATGGACGTGCGTTGAACAGGAAGTGAGGAAATAACGATTTTCGGGCCATTGCAAAGTCACGAGAGACATCAAGATCTTGATGTCTACGTGCAGTAGACATGAGTGCATCGCATCAAAATGTCCAGTTATTCACTAACATTTATTGTTGTCAGGCAGATTGCTCAGCGCTGCCAAGCAAAGATCAGCCATGTATGTGAGCAGCAATTTAGGTGATGAGCAACCTCTGATTTTTATTCTTGTATCAAAGACTGGCTGAAGGGCAAAGGGCTGAACAAGTCCAAAGACTGAGCTTCATTGTTTGGACTGTGTGAGCGGGTGGTTGCTTAATGGAAATGTTCTATCTGCGAAGGATCAGTGAAGCAGTCACTGAAATGATTCATTTATGGGTTAAGGTTTATTTATTTTTCATGATTACTGAATATTGCTTAGTGTAGTTTCTGAATGAAGAACGTCTCATAATAACGCTGAGACCACTGTGTCGTCCCCTGTGGATCTTCCTCCTCTCAGCGTGTACAGTACAGAACATCCCGATATACTGGCACTCATGAAGTACGTGCTCTACAGCTGATAAACGATATCCTTTGGGAAGGAAAACACATCGCTCCCCGTATCTTCAAAGTCTCGACCTTTGTTCATACCACTTTCTCAAGACAGACATTTTTTGTCATCTGGGCTGCCAATATTTGACATGGGTTATGACCACTGAAAATCGAACCCACATTCGTTCGTCATCATCACTTCATATTCCCCCTTTGAACTGTTGATTTGTGGTGTTTTCTCTGTGTTTTTGAGCCAACATGCCTGACAATAACTTAGCTTATATAACACGCGTGCCACACAACGCTGGTTCCCGAAGTGATTTACAACACCAAAGTTCCTAAAAAGCTTCGATAGAGACTTTATTGAACGGAATATGAAAGCAAATAAGGTTATCACGAGACGCATGCTGCATTTCTGACGTTGTTTCTCATACATGATAAACATGTTTGACAGTAATAGAAGTCATATGTCATACATTATTATACAGCCAGAAGCAGAAGGCCTATATTTGTGTATCTAAACTGTGTTGCTGAGGAAAGCCAGGGAACTTAGGATGACCCAGCGTGACCATAGGCCATATGTGAATCAGCTCTCAACAAGTTCTGACTCTCCACTCAAGACTGGTCCAGAACCTTCAGCCTTCATCAGTTGTACTTGCATCAGCTTCAGTGAGAATGAGAGTATGATTCAAAAGTTCCATTAGTGTCATTATTGGCCTTTTAGAAAGTCACATTTGCATAAAGGAATTCCTAAGTGATTGGAGCGTAATGGGTTTGGATGGCTGCTGACGATAAGATCTGTGCTGTAGTGCTTCTAACGGAGCTGTTCTCTGAACCCAGGTTCAGGTACTGTAGCTGAGGCTGTTTTTGCAGACTAGGATCAGGAGACGGTCCTTGGGCTATTGTTCGTTACAGTGAAGTACCTGAAAGGAAAGTGAAGTCCACTTGATTGTCTTTTATACAGAAAAAATCATTTTGCCTATATATAGGAGCTTAGCGAGGGTCGTCCAACCCCAGTGTGCATGTTTGAGTCATCGTCCAGCCTCCCCTTCCCAGCACGGCCATCTGCTTGCTGGTAAAAGATGATTTTTCCTGCATAAAACAGCTTTAGTACATGGGAAAAAATGTTGGACTAATGTTGCACCAAATGTGTTTTTAATCACTGCTTGGCAGAGCCTTGTTTTCCCGCCGGTAATATAGTTTAAAACGATAGCGAGTCTTTAGAGCTACCTAAAAATCTTCAGGTCACAATAAAGGACTTTGGTGCTGAGCGTTTCATGGATGGCAGTTAATGAACAGAGGTGTTTGTGTAATGGCTGATCCTTGACCCCAGTAAAGTTCACATAGCTGTGCTTAGCTGGTGTTTATTAGGGTCACTTAAGACCTGGTGATTGTTGTGTTGTCTCAAGAGTTTAACTGGCATTATGGGTAGTAAAACACTTCAAACATGGCCCGCTTTAGTTTGTAATATACATTCAAAAACAAAGTGAAAATAGAGTCAACTGTAAACAGCTGTTGGGAGCTTGTCTTCCATTTTCTGTGCTTCATTTAGCAGCTGCAGATATGGATAAGTATCAGAAAAGCCTGATTGTGAATTCCAAATTAAGGTTTCCTCCTGCTGTCTCTGGTAATTGGTTGCCAGCGTGATGATGTAATGCTCCCTCACTGTCATCTGTTCTACTGGCTGATACGGAGAGATGAGATCATTTTTCCTTCACTCTCCTCAAGTGGAGACTGTGCTCGACTATGTGTCACATCCATGTCAGTGTGTGTGTGTGTGTGTTTATATGGCGCGCGGGTGTGGGATGATGTTCATTTATTGACGTCTTGGTGCTTTATTAAACTGCAAACACAGCGAACGCTGGCAGGAACCCGGTGCCCACTTTGATTAAACAAGTTATATAACGCAGAGGCCACATGGGTTCATGTTCTTCATAACAAACAGCGGGTAAAAACAACAAAATATTTAGTGGGAAACGGCATGAATTATAATCCTGGTGATTCTGAGCTTTAACAAAGCAGGTGTGCGGTTATGCAACTTGTTCCCCATCACAGAAGGTCGTTAAAAAAGAGAGTGATGTGTGACATGGGTCCTGGAAGCGTTATCCGCGGGCGTAAAAGCTGCATGTGATGTCATTTTACGCTCTGTCTTTTCCAGCTGCTGACTGGGACCCTCGATGGGAAGCTGAGGCTTTTCCAGTCCAGCAGCGGGGCCTCTATGACTCCTGACACCAGACCTGCTGTGTCCCCGACATGACTGGACTCCGTAGCGGGCGGCGACGCACCTCTGGCTGGGATTCCTCTAAGATTAATAGAAAGTTAGAGGTTTTAAGAGCTTGTTTTCACGTTATTTATCTTTGTGCTTGACTCGCAGTCTTTGTTAAAGCTCCAGTATGTAAATTATCAGAGCACATTTTACTGACTGGGCCATTGGGGATTCTGTGGTTTGACTGAAGTTCATTTAGCCTCGCAGCATTTAATCAGTTATCGATAATTACA
This sequence comes from Betta splendens, assembly GCF_900634795.4. Lineage (NCBI taxonomy): Eukaryota > Metazoa > Chordata > Actinopteri > Anabantiformes > Osphronemidae > Betta > Betta splendens. The sequence continues at coordinate 9,629,483 of NC_040895.2, forward strand.
CCTACACCAAATATGCCAAGAGTCATTAAACCAAGTCCTTTGATGCACATTGTGGATGGTCATAGATCAGATTTTGTTAGTGGTGTATGCGAAGCAGATGTACATCTATATTATTCAGTATGACGACTACTTGACAGATGACTATGCAGCTATGACATCAGCTGGGTGCAACCTCTTTGTCTGCCAGGCCCACAGATGCTACTACCGTTGATGGTGACACACCCATCCACATAGTTTGAGCTTTACATTCACCTCCTGTGAGGTCTCAACAAAATAGGTGTTTATTGTAGATGTTATGACAGGATTAAAAATACAGGAATTAAAAACTGTTACTGTTCTGTTTTCCTGTTTTTGTCTATTTTATTCATTTATCCTGACAAATCATGGGCTTACATTTTAACAGACAGACGCACACTGATTATGATATAAATGACATTAAACCAACAATATGTGACCCTGGGGAACCAGTGACTGATCATACTGCGTCTCAGAAAGTTGCGAAAGAGACGACATCATTACAAAATTAGCTCTAGTGTAAACCATTACCTGATTATTATTGGTTTCCACTGGACAAATATCCTTTATTTTCATTCATCTTAATCATGATAATTAAATTCAAGTGGTTTGTCCTGATGTAACGGTCGTCTTATTAATCCATCTAATGCTCACTCATACTTTGTTATTGTTTTGGCTCATGTCATCAATCAAAGGGTTCCTGTTGTTCATCTTGTTTTATATTTATCTATCTATTTATCTATATTTATTCATCAAATAGCTCAACCACTTTAAGAGGGTCACTTTTGCTTTTTTTCTCACGACCAAACAAACTTTTCTCTTATGATGCCATTATCAGTGCAGCCGAGTGTTCAGCGAGGCCGATGGAGGGCTCCTTTATCTGGAGAGGAGAGGCGTAACGAGCATCACTCATCCCTCGCGCATTAGGCAAAGATATTGGACTTGACGCATTATCTGACGCTGATGCTGCCTGATAAATCCACTGATAGCTGTTGTCTCGACTCCCTCACGCTGAGCTTAGTTCTCAGGCCTGCCTTGTCACCTGTCCAACATTCTCAGTTGATTTACTCTGTCTCTTTGGACTGTTAGTTTTAATTAATCTGGAGATGTGCAGCTAGATCAGATAAAATATGACTTTGAGGTTGCATAATAATGGGCAGATTTGCATTAACCATTAGAGTTTAAAGATATTTGTGGGGTGGCACCTATTGCTTTGTCATGCTTCACGTTATTTATGTCTGCGTATGCATGCCTCCTACTCCATGAAGATGGGCCTGCACTGGCACGGCTGCGTCGGCCCTGTCACACTGAGCTTTAGTGTTCCTGCAAGCAGCCGAGATCTTTTACTGGAACAGAGAATAATAAATTGTCTTTGGAGTGAATTTATGAAGCCATGCTCTTTCTCCATTTTAAATGTGTGTGTGTGTGTGTGTGTGTGTGTGTGTGTGTGTGTGTGTGTGTGTGTGTGTGTGTGTGTGTGTGTGTGTGTTTTGGAGTCACAGTTTCCCCTTGAATGAATTAACCGGCTGAACTTAGATTCAGGGAGCACGTACTCACGGTTCAAAGTGATATAGTGGCGCATACGCACATTCCGTGCGTGTGTGAGGTCACTCTTAGTTCTCAGCTCGCGTTGATCTCACCAGCGAAGAATGACGTGTTTACACTTCAAAATAAAAGAATTTTAACAAACGCCACACCCGGGCGTCATAATGCAGGCTGCTGGAAGCTTCATCATCCACTTTGACAGAGGGAGCGCTCCATCTGCTCCCAGCTGCGTGGAGTCCGGGGACGGTGTTCTCGGTTCACCACTGTCACACACACTGGATGCGTGACAGCGCTGAAACAGTGCAGACACACAGTCTAGTTCATTTTGCATGTCATCATCATCTCCAAATCAAATACTGTATGGTCTCTCAGCGCTCTCTGTCCTCTGAGCTCTGAGCGCAGGCCTCCTTTCCTCCAATGCACTTAGAGCAATATTAAGAAAACCAAGGTATACATCATGAGGCTCATGTATTCAAATGACTCCTTTTTTCATGATCTCTGCAAATGAGCATCAAGGGAGGGGAATATTAGTAATAATAATAATCCTCATATATCTTTTTGCTCATGCAAGTCTTATGCAAGAATATTACTTAATCCACTATGAACTGTTATATAAATGACTAGTGAACATGAAGATGATCACATCCGATGTAAGTAATGTTTGTTTTCATTTTATTGCTGACTCGTAGAACTTTAAATAAACAGTGAATTACTGCTCACCTTCAATCATTGTCCATAACACCTGGACTGATGGGTCCCAATACATGATGAAACACTCCCACGCTCATGTATGAGCATGGAGCTGCTGCTGCTGATGATCATTTACTGTATTAAAAATGTGGGTGAAGCCACACAGGAGGAAGCAGACGCAGAAATCAGTGTCTTTGTTCTGGACCGGGTCCCAGGCTGTTCGGGGCCGCTGCACGCAGACAACAACGGAAATACAGATGAGTAGCAGATGGTGTCATCCAGGGTACAGGACATAAACATTGGGGTGCTTAACACTCGGATAAATCAACGGGGCGCACCTTATGGAGTTAGCAAGAAAAATGTGGAAAACAGGAGCGTGTAAGACGAGGCGCCAGGTCCAGAAAGTGGAACAAATCATCATATCTCTAAGAGAAGCCATCTTGACTTTTAATCAGTTTCTGACCCAAAAACATCAGATCGTCGCTACATGAAAGTAATTCAAAGGTTGATTTGAAGATGAATTACTGGACTTATGTGAGGTCTTCATAAAGTTAGGACACGTCAGCTCTGTCAGGCCCGGTGAGATAAGATGATACATAAAACACATTCTGGTTCCTTCGCCCTAAACTCCTGACATAAAATCACAGCCTCTGCCATTTTGAATTCCTTTATTTTTATTGCTGAGTTTTTCCTCAAAGAGCCGGTTAGAGGTTTTCCTGTCTAATTGTGTCTAAATGAGGAATTAACAGCACATGTGCCTCCCTTCACTGTGGCCGGTGCAGGCATCTGCATGTGCAGCTTTGTTTTCCATTCCCAATCTTGCACATTGTTCATAAAATGATCAAACAAAGGGCTTTGAATGGAATGACATGATCAGGGTTGATCGGCGGCCTCGCTGGTTGGCTGCGTTTGAAACGGGAAGAAGGGGAGTCGTAAAAGCAAAGCTGCGTCACCTGTCAATCAGTGGTTCGTTACCAGGCAACAGGGGAATATCCTGACTGACCGTCTTCATGTAATCCATGACCCGCGCTGTGTCAGGACTCCATCCCCTCAAGTGAACTGTTGAAAACGCCTCGCGGTCCAATTTGCCTCAGTGCTGGACGCGGACAGAATTAGTCCTTACGTTTAAGTATATGACACTAATTTAAGCTGAATGCTGAATGCAGTCAACGCGCATGCAGAAGCAGGAAGCCAGCGACGAAACCTGGAGTCAATAATGAGCAGGAAATTCTCCTGTGGAAACATTTGGTCTTCTTCAGCGTAGCATTCCTGCTAACTGCACCTATCCACACTTTTATGTTCGCAGCGGCGCCTTTTCTCTTCATCAAAGTCCAACGTGCAGTAAATTCTCCTTTCAGCTCGGAATATGTAAAACACTGATGTTTCTTTTTTACAACAGCGTTATACGATGTAGCCATGAGAAACCTATAATGTGCTGATGTTCAGTCGTTTATGTCAAAGTTCATAAGGTTCATAAGTATTGTGAACAAAAGACTCATAAAAAGACAAGAACAATCCACTGTTACTGTCAAGGTTTAGTAAAAATACAATGAAAAAGTATCAAAGAACAAATACTCATCAAAGTAACTGCTAGCAACTACTGGCAAAGCAAACAGTAACATTATGTTGGATTATCTTTAATGTGGTAAAATGACTTGTTTCCATTAGAAAGAGCTTAATTTACGAAGTGCCTTAGATGTACAGCTGCAAACAATAAGCCAGATGTGTCTGACTGTAGGTAACAATGGGATGCTATTGTTTTTATCCAATTCCGAAGTATACATGCTGTACAATGACAGTAAATGCTTTTCTATTCTATTCTATTCTATTCTATTCTATTCTATTCTATTCTATTCTATTCTATTCTATTTAGGACCTAATTAAGTTATTTACATGTTTACAGTAGCTCCCATCTTTTGGGCCTCTATCAGGCAGGATGAGTTAGTACAGCATTAGTTGAGCTTCAGCTATGCTGCAGCACCTTCTGTGCCCAGGGACCCTAGGCCAGAGCTCCTCCTCCTCCTCCTCCTCCTCCTCCTCCTCCTCCTCCTCTTCATCTCTATTACACTGAAGAGATCTCACTCACTTTCTTCTCTCTCACACAGCCCACCATGCTGTTCACAGTCCATACATGTTAAAGTTTTTTAGGTTCCAACCCATTCTTCCCCTCTTCACTTCTAACGTCTCCCAGAATTCTCCCATAACTCATTGGTTACCACCTATTATTACTATGACGCTACACATCCCATCAGCCTAAGAGGTAAATGGGAATCTGGAAGTCATTTCCAAATGATTGCAGCTCAGAAATAAAAATGCAACGGTAAGAAAAACGGGGAGGAAGCAGGAGTGCAGTGGTGTAATCCTCCACCTATTAACCTGAATGTAGGTTAGTATGAGTCAAAGAAATGTTAATGATAGTTCAATTGCTTCTTGAATCTTAAAGAAGACAAATTGGGGACATTTAACGTGTGTTTGAGTCCAAACACATCTGGGAATAAGTCGTAACCCACTGATTTTGAAGCAACGCTGCATTAAACTGAACACAAGAAACCAGGAGGGTTTTTATGGGTTTTTTACAGGCTGCCGTCCTCAGAGGAAGTAAACATTTCCCCCCGTGTTCATCTCTCTTCTCAGAATATTGGATAAGCACTAACAAGGGTTTGGCATCGGAGTCTGACCTCCTTGTGACAATAAAAGGGGGAATCGTGTTATGATGGGCACAGCATCACCCAGGAAACGAGTTGTTGTGCTGCAGCTTCAAAAATCACATATCGACAAACAAACCTCCGAGGCGAAAACAAGTCAAACGCATTGATGTAATGCCTGACCTGAGCCAAGGCATGTGAGCCATTTTCTATGAAAAGTGGAATTAGATGCTTTGAGAGCAAACAGGTGTTATCCTGGAAACAAGCGCTCTCTTTGCTGCGACTTCTGCTTTTCCTTATAATGAGCTACATGCTGCAGACGGGCCTTTCAGTGCATGGGACTGTGCTGCTGCAGCAGTTTGTCGCTGTCTCTGCTCTGATGAGAGTCAAGCGTGTCCCGCTGTGTTGCTCCTCAATGATTAATGGTGTATGCAGATCAGCTTCAGTGTTTTCCACAGCGTTCACGCTCCCCTGATGACTTAAACCCATAGGAACAGTCTGTGGAGCTCTGCGCCCCACGCAGTGACCCACAGGCTGTAAATGAGCAGCTCTAGCAGCATCTTAGACGGACATCACGTGGACGTGAAAGTCCTCGTGGTGTTTGTTTTAGGCCTAAATGAACGTGAATGCGCTGCTGCTCATGCTGGTTCGCACAGCGAGGAGCTATTTCTGCCCCGCGTTCCCGCCGCCGTCTGCAGCCCCGGAGGCTTCGCCTGGTGGTTTGTGTGATGTGGCGCCACACATCAGCTATACACAATAAACGGTGTCATCAGGTCAAATAGCAAGCGCGGCAGGAAGCTCCGTTCGGTCTAAGGTTGGGAGGAGAAGGAGCTGGAGAGGAGGCGCAAACGAACGCAGGCGAGTTTTAGTGTTTCACAAAGGAAACACAGTAAATTATCACAGTAAATCACAAGTATAAACCTGATGCCATTCACACATACAGTCATGAGATGCAGTCTCCTTCACTCATTTTTGCCATAACATAAAAAACGATACATGGTTAGGCCACCCAGACACTACGTAGATGATTAGACCTGACAGGACTGGTGATTAGTGGCCACGATGAAGTCTGAGGGACCTGGAAGAACAATAACAAGACGGCAACCAGTGAAAGCGTCCCAGTATCCCAGTATCCCAGTATCCCACTTCAGAGTAGACTAAAGCTTGGGGGAGAGGACACACACACACACACACACACACACACACACACACACACACACACACACACACACACACACACACACACACACACACACACACACACACATTGGCTTTGTCATGTGATGCCGTAACCACAGCAGCAGTAACAGGGCGGTGAATGCGTAATGAGGACAGTAGTGTGTCAGTGAGATGCAAACTTTGCGTTATCATGCAGCTGTCACGCAGACGGACCCGTCGCTCCGTTGCAGGGATTGTGCAACGGTGCTTTTTACAATGCCAGCCGTTCTGGCCAAATGTGTTCGACTCGCATTACTCAACATTTGGCACCCGCGACCCCAAAACGTGCTATTTGAAGTAAACCTTAAGCAGAGAGACCGTTTCTACGTAGACCTTTGATTTTCACCAGTCCCAACACTTCGCAGAACGAAGGATGAGAGATTCGCACGTTACATGTCACTCTCTCCAGTTCTCGCTCCTTTAAACACTCCAGGTGCCAGATTTCCTTTTTGGATGATGCTCCCGCTCGCGCTGAAGAATCCTTTTCTGTTAAAAACACATAAACCTCCATGGTGAAGTCACAAGTTGGAGGCGAGCACTGGAAATTATAGTTGTTTGTCAAGCTCACTGACATCCATCACCTTCATCTCAGAGCTCCTCCGTGATCCCGTCTGCAGAAGCCACCACTCTGCTCGGCCCCGATGACATGGAACCTTCATCCTGATGGAAATGCAAATCCTAGTTCCTTATTGAGCGTTTCTTATGTGACAGAGTAGTCACTTTTTGCACATTTAAGAACCACAAGTATCATGATTGTGACACGGTCAAATGCAGGAACCTTAAGGAAACGGAAGATGTTGAGCTTGAGGTTCCGCTTAGATCTACATTTTTACAAAAAAGTGACCGATAGCACCTTCGATGAGCTGACGTCCGTGGAGCGTTGGGAGCTTTTCTCCGATCACTATGGAACGCTTTTATCATCAGCATTCCTCTAAGTCTGACTAACTGTCGGCTACTGTTTCCAATTTCTTTCAGGTTAGTGGATCCGCGTTGAAAGGCGGTCGCCCCATTTGGGAAGAGACTGTCTGTTCTTCACCCCCTTCTTTTCCCCTAAATGGAATGCACGTTTCCAACTGAAGCAAACCATCCTTGAGACGTATCCTACTGGTACCCAAATCCAGCGCCAGAACTGGAGCTCAGCTCTTTTCCCGTCTCCACCATATAGAGGCCTCGGCAAATACCTGACAGTCTCCAGACTCAGGTCACCGCTTGAGCCAAGTGGAGGCATCGGAATCATAGTGTTTTACAAGATAAATTATTATAAAATATAAATATAAATTTCGGATATTTAGGTTGTATGTAACAATAAAAGCCACTGTTTGTCTGCGTTATTTATTGCCGAAGACAATGTTTGTGTGGTGTTTTTTTTTTTAAATCAACCGCAATATGCGAGAAAATGCGCAAAAGCTTTGGTTGAAGGGAGTCGGATTTGTTTTGCAACACGGCTGTTGGGGGGAGGTGGGTTTGATTGATAGGGCACCGTGGGCATCCCGGTGAGGGAGCGGTGGGGGGCGGGGAGCTCTGCGCCTTAGCGCGGGTAAAAAAAAAAAACACGCAATCGGACGGTAATTATGTAACGCCGCGTGTAAGTGGCGACAAACGGTTAATACGCGGTAGCCGTTGATTGACGGGCTCGTGCTGAGCTTGTATGTAAGAGGAGGGAGGTGGGTTCATCACTCAGTGTTGCGCCTCAGCTCCTCCAGCCCGTGGATACACTCAGCCAAAGTGGACTTTTACGCACGAGCTCCTCCGCGAGACGCGACGTCTCGTTCATTCGCGCGTCGGCTCGCGTCCTCGCAGACGTACTTTCATCCCCGAGTCGAGCGTTTTTTTCCGCGTCGGACTTTAAAACACAGCAGCCTGCCGCAGTCAGGTAAGTTGAACGGCTCCGCTCAGCTGCGGCGCGCGCGCAAACGCCGGTGGCGACAGCCGGCTGCAGCCAACGACGCTGTCAGCTGCGCCGGTCTCTCCTGTCGCCTCCGAACTTTAATTGGCTGAGCGTTTACGTGTCCGAGTGATTGCTGGGAAATCATGGGAAGATAACGGGATGGTTCAAGTAAAGGAAAGACGCAGAAACCCTGTCTGATGTTGTTTATAGGAGATATGATCCTCAGGAGGAGTCTCTTCTTGCTGCTGTTATCACTCACCTTCCTCCACGCGGCACCCGAAGGTGAGTGTAAAACACACATACTTTTGTTTGTTTGGGTTTTTTTTTTTTTTTTTGCCCGTGTAATTCATTTCCCGACTCACTGTCACTCACGCCCGCCCCCGTCCCGTCCGCAGATGGCGAGCAGGAGGACGAGACGACGTTCGACCTGTTTGAAGTCAGCCACATCACGCGCCGGACGCTGGGGGCCAAGCAGTTCCGGGGCCAGAACTCGGACGCGCCCGCGTACCGCTTCATCCGCTTCGACCACCTGCCTCCGGTCGACGCGGCCGTGCTGAGGCAAATGCTGCGGCAGATCCAGAACAACGAGGGCTTCGTGTTCGTGGCCAGCATACGCCAGGACCGCGCCTCTCGGGGCACCCTGATTGGCCTGGAGGGCCCCGACGGCCAGAGGCAGTTCGAGATCGTGTCCAACGGTCGGGCCAACACTCTGGACCTGGTTTACTGGGTGGACGGCTCCCAGAACGTGGTCTCCTTCGAGGACGTGGACCTGTCCGACTCCCAGTGGAAGAACATCACGCTCTACGTCCACGCGGAGAACGCCCACCTGTTCGTGGGCTGCACGCTGATGGACAGCTTTGTGCTGGACGAGCCGTTCTACGAGCACCTGAAGGCCGAGGGGAGCCGCATGTACGTGGCCAAGGGGATGACCCGGGAGAACCACTTCAGGGTAAGACTGGGAGGCTGGCGAGAGGCCGGGCGAGGATTTCCCAGGATATGGGATGGTCTCCAGCCAGAAACAAAAGCCCTGGCAGACTGGCTCGCAAGAAGCCTAAATTTAGACTCAAATTGCCCCTTGTGCCTTAAAATGACAGAGAATGTGCTCGGGGCATGAGTGAGTCTCAGTAATGAAATCTTTTCATCCTTGAATAGGAATCCTTCGGAAATAGGCATTTACGACCTCGTCTCCGTTCTCTCCAAACAGGGCCTCATGCAGAATGTGCGCTTCATCTTTGACATCCCCGTGGAGGAAATCCTCCTGGGCCTCGGCTGCGAGGTCCCAAAGGAAGGTGAGATGAGATATTTACGCTGGCTTCGTGGTGACCGTTCCCCGGTAGTTGTGGGAACCGCTTTTCCTTCAGTGTGATTTTCACTCTCCAAAAAAAATGAGTCAAAATAATTGTATTAGAAGAAGGCGTTTCAAGTCCAATACCTCACAGATGTGATTGGGAAACTCTTTCTCATGCAACGTTCCAAAGCGTGGTATCTGTGTTTTGTTAAGCAGCCTCGACCGAGTCGCCTTTTTGAATGGATGAAACTCCTTTTCAAGTGGGTCAGAAGTTTTGAAGATGTGATATGTGGCAAGATCTCCCACCATTACTTCACATCAGGCACGATGGAGTTTTTGGTGAAGGATAAAAACGGAGATACACATGCTTACGTTTATTTCTATTGGCAGAGAAACGAGGATAGAGAAAATACTGTAGAAAAGAGAAAGTGACGGCTGCAGAGCTGCTCGCCACACACGCACACACACACACACACACACACACACACACACACACACAGTGAAGTCATGAACTGGCTGATGGGGCTGCTTTTCTCAGCTGAAGCTTCGGCCTCGCGAGCGTCCACTGAAAAGACACAGACGTGCAGGTAATCATCCTTTTCAGCCGAGTCGAGGGGTCGTCCTCTCCTCAGACGGCACCTCGGCCGCAGATCGCCGCGGCAAAGCGAAGCCATATGCCGAGCGCCGTGTTTGTGCGTGACAGGGCCGCTGTTGCACTTCTGTTGCCACAAGCAGTGTTGAATTCCAGCTGAATGAGTTTATTTGTTTAGCAAATGTCACCGGGGCCTGGAAGTTTTCTACGTGCTGGCTGGCACCGGCGAGAGGTTCTGCACCGGCTGCAGAGCAGCTCTAACGGCTGAAACGCACTCGTGGGCCCACACAAGCCATGCTCATAAAAAGTGTCACTCCGTGACATTAATGAGCGGTATTAAAATTACTCAGCCCATTTGCAAACTTTTAATTCTTTCCTCTATCAGCTTCGAGGCAAGCCAAAATATGTCTGTCAGGGGGCGAGAGAGAGAGAGAGAGAGAGAGAGAAGAATGTGTAAATGCTTTCACAGACCATCCAGCGGCCTTAATATGCGCACACAGCATGAAGCTCTCCTGAGGTTTGAATGAATCCGGCAGACTGAAAAGAAAAGAAAACAAGGCACTGGCTGCAGCGGGACGTCATTGGGCAACGTGGATGACTCTCTGATTTAGAGTCCCCGGTCTGCTATTAATCTCCGCCAATTTACAAAGCACGATCCAAGGCAGTTGCAAGCCCTGTGCAGACCCTCTGCAGAGCTGACACTGGACGGTAGCTGGATGGAGATGCAATGCAAAGCGTGGATACAGTTCTGTGTTAGTCATCTTGTTGCTCTGGGTTCCGATTGTGCAACGCCTTCGGTACGAACCCTGTAGGTGAAGACAAGAAAACAAAGAGTCTACAGACCAACAATGAATGACAAATGTGGCGGCTGGAGGGGTTTTCACAGCGGCGTGTTGACATCTAGCCTCTCTCTAGTGTCTGCAGCTGATGAGCTGCGAGGACGAGCCCATAACGTCACATGCTCCTCGTGAATCCATCCGTGTGGTCACTGGAGTCTGTCAGGTCCGTGTAGGAAGTGTCCGCTTGTCTAAGGACGCGGGGATTTACGAGTGGGGCGCGGTTTCCTCGTCACGGGGGGAACGCCGTGCCCTCCGCTCCCTCCGTTTCAGACAGATACACTCCTCTCATCAACGGGACATCTGTTATGCCAAACCCAGTAAACACTGCAATCACTGTATTGTTGTGGTGCATTGACGGGCTGCAGGAAAACAGGAAATCGCCCGTTTCCTGAGGAGAGTTTCTTGTTTTTCCGTCATCAAATCACTCAAATGTGTTTTGCATCTTTCCCTCTCCCCTCCAGATGATGCTAATACTGTGAGCGAGAGCAGAGAAATCGTGGACGTGAGTCCGTCCATCACGACCAACATCATCGGCCAGAAGACGGACGAGCTGGGCGCCGAAATGTGCGAGCGCTCCTGCGAGGAGCTCAGCACCATGTTCCAGGAGCTCAAGGGCCTCCGCGTAGTCGTCAGCAACCTCATCGACGGTTTGCAGAAAGTGGTGAGTGGGGCGGGTGACAAATGTGGTAGCGTGTGTTTTTTCGCGGCATCAATCAGCATAATCTGGACTTGTGTTTGTTTTAGGTGAGCCGCGTCCAGCTCCTTTGCAGGTTTCAGGCCAATTCTAGCAGCGAATTAGAAAAATGGCAAAATCCGTCTCTGTGTGAGGAACGAAAATCAGCATTGCAGATGAATTTTACAAAAATAAACCATGGTGTCTTCAGTGTGTCAGCCAGGAGTTAAGAGACTTGAATTGGGTTACTAGGTAACCCAAACGCGTCTAAAAGCAAACAGTAAGTAGCCGCAGGGCTGTTTATAGAGTCCTGCGATGGCTGAACCCGTTTCACTCCTGCTATCTGTGGCAGCATGAGTCAGACAGATTTTATGACATGTTACATGTGGATATAGGAAGTGTTCCCCTGGCAGCGTCAGAGTCCACTCCAATGTCTGGCTGTGTTTAAATAGTCCATGTGTTTCCTCTGGGAGCCACCCAGCAATGGGAGAGTCTGGGCATGAACTCTGGGAAAAAAAAATGGGCTGGGATGAGAAAGGGTCCCTGAGGCTCTTCCAGACCGAGTGGTGTCTTCGATTCTAGCGCTGCACACTGCTGCCTCCTTTTTCCAACGGGAGGACCCGCACACACACAGACACACAAACCTTTGGCAGTGCTTTTCAGACTGACAGTTTCCAAGTGCTGGAAAGTCCAGCCAGAGATCCCCTGGTCTCCGATCGGGTTGGTTGGAGGTTTCACTTTGCATAACTAAGCAGCACTTTTCACAGGCTATTTTCGTAGAAACTTAAGAAATTCTCATAAATGTAGTCATATGCAATTAGTGGTAATGAGGAGCTCAACAGTCTTCTCAGTAACAGCGCAGTTATGTAGTTGTGTATTTATGGCAAATTGCACATTTTCTGAATCATTTACAGTAGGTTTTCTTGACCCACTCTCCCTAATGAAATGTCTGTTCCTCAAGGTAGTAATAGACATAGAGACAGAGGTATGGTCTCCACAGGTGGCGGTGTAGAACCATAAACTTACTGTAGGTTTGTAAAACCTCACAATGTGTTATTTCCCTCCTCACGTGCTCTCCGCTCGCCAGCAGGTGTAGACCTTCCCGTGCTAAGCAGAAGTCAGTGTAACTTTATCACGAGTGTTTCCTGGCCTTTCCTGGCTGAACTGCAAATCTGTCTGCTGCCGTGTGTTCAGACAGAGGAGAACACAGTCATGAAGGAGGTCCTTGGGAGGATGAAGAACTCTAAGGAGAAAAACATGTGCTGGCAAGATGGCCGCCTGTTCGACGATAAGGAAGACTGGGTTGTAGACAGCTGCACCAAATGCACTTGCCAGGTATGGTCGAGTCCCGTCAAGATACCTGCAGATTTATTGTTGACATCCGTGAGCCTGATGCTGATATTTATTGATGGCAGGAGTCCAAGATCGTGTGTCACCAAATTACGTGCACCCCCGTGGCCTGTGCCAGCCCCACGTTCATCGACGGCGAGTGCTGTCCCGTGTGCATGCGTGAGTAGTCCCACCAACACACTGTTCAGACGAAGCTGCGCTGCTTTAAAGCTGCGTTTCACAACCCCGGGACTTTTGCAGCCAGTTTGTGTGTGAGCCACACACAGAATGACTCCTGTGGGTTTTTCAAGTGGGGTGACGTGATCGACAGGCCGACCTAAATAAAAAGAAATGGAGCTTCCAATAATTCCCCTCACCCAGAAGTAGCTGGGTGTGTTCTCTGTAACAACAGAGCGTGTTTTCTTCGTGCTTGGCAGCTAAAGACAGCGAGGATGGCTGGTCCCCTTGGTCAGAGTGGACCGAGTGCACGGTCACCTGTGGGACCGGGACCCAGCAGAGGGGCCGCTCGTGTGACGCAACCAGCAACCCCTGTCCCGGACCGTCTATCCAAACACGCAAGTGCAGCCTGGGGAAATGCGACAGCCGTGGTGAGGCCATATTTCTTAATAGTTTGTCTTCTTTTATTGATATCTGGCATCCAGCAGTGACTGTCTCCCAGCTGGTGATATAACACCGATCAAAGTGTGAGCCTGTCATTAGCAGCATTACGCAGTAATCTAAAACAAACAACAACATGACATGTGGGAACTGTGGAAAAACGTCTGCACTGGGTTTAATATGAGATGTGATTGTTGAAAGTGTAAAAGGACTCAGTACACAGCTTCATAAATCTGGTGAAAATGGATCCGTCTGAGAGCGGCCAAATCTGAGAGAAGAGCTGGATCGCACGGTCGGGCTGCAGGGTGTGCCCAGCCCAAGCTAATTCCAAATAAATCATGGGCTCAGGGGGTATTCCACAGTGCAATGACTCACCAATGCCTTCAATGCAAAAAACGCCATTTTAATAAAGCTCATCATCACGCGTGCCGTATATGAGCTGGACATTTCGCGGGAGTTGTGCTCGGAGCTAAACCCGCGTACGGGATGTTTGGTCCACTGTGGCATCAGCCTGCAGTCAACCATCCACCGCATGTGTATGAGCGACTGAATCAGTCCAACCGCCCCGGGACTGTTTACCCGCAATGACATAAATACTGGCACGGGCGTCTTTAAAAGTGAGCCGTCATTGCCCACATCACACCCTGTTTACTTGGAGATTTGCTTTTGCATGTCTGCAGCAATGACTGGAGGACATATGGTTCCTGGTGATCACATCCTGCTCTGCTTGTTGTTGAACACTGCAGTTCGCCAGGACGGGGGCTGGAGCTTGTGGTCTCCTTGGTCGTCCTGCTCGGTGACCTGTGGGGAGGGACAGATCACCAGGATACGACACTGCAACGCGCCCGTGCCTCAGCTGGGAGGCAAAGACTGTGAGGGGAGTGGGAGAGAGACTCAGCGCTGCACTGCTGAGCCGTGTCCCAGTGAGTACCGCCGCCCATCAGGGCTCCAATGCAGCAGCTGCATTCAAAGTGAAGGATTAAACCTGGAGGCATCCCTCGTGTTGAGGCCTCCTGTCTGTCTTCATCCAAATGAGCTCTTGATGGCTGTTAAATGTCGACTGATGGGCTGTGTCTTTCTAGTCGACGGTGGTTGGGGTCCATGGTCTCCGTGGGCAACGTGTTCAGCAACATGCGGAGGGGGGGTCAAAAGTCGGACCCGCGAGTGCAACAGCCCTCGACCCCAACATGGCGGCAAGAAATGTATGGGAGAGGCCAACGACAGCGACAGCTGCAACAAGAAAGACTGTCCCATCGGTGAGCACCAGTCTCCCTGTCACATTGGGCTCATGAAGCTTCATCCTTCAGCATCAAGCTAAGATAGAAAACGTTACACTAAGTTTGTGTCATTTAAATGCCTTGCAGATGGCTGTCTGTCTAACCCGTGCTTTGGCGGAGTGGACTGCAACAGTTCTCCAGACGGATCCTGGGAGTGCGGCCCGTGTCCTGCTGGTTTCCGTGGAAATGGTACCTACTGCGAAGACATTAACGAGGTAAAAGACACACATTCTTACAAGCGTGGCCAGAAATATATTAAGAACGTATCCTAACTACTTGGATTTGTTTCCCCTCTTCAGTGCGACATGGTGCCAGATGTTTGCTACCAAGTGAGTGGAGCGCAGCGCTGCATCAACACCGACCCGGGCTTCCACTGCCTGCCTTGTCCGAAGCGCTACAAGGGCACGCAGCCGTTCGGAATGGGTGTGGAGGCTGCGAAGAAGAACAAGCAGGTGAGCTGGGACCTCTCTGGACCTCCCACTGGGTGCCGTGAGCCCAACCCGGTCTAGGGACAGATACGCCGTGAGGCTTTTTGCCGCGGGCCGATCTTTGGAAGCACATTTTTGCATGTCACATAAATGTATAAATGATGGAAGCAGTAGCTGGGATGATTTATAGGCCTCATTCTTTGCACGGTGCTTCCAGCCGTGGGCCACTACGCTGAACATAACTCAGCTTGACCCAGCATTGGCAGGAGGAGAGTTGGGCGACTCATAACAACCCCTCAGCATGAGTTCAGCTTGCAAAACACTGATTCAGGCTGTAATTGTGCTTGTGCACACGTGGACTCGGGTTAGAAAGTCACAGCTCACTGCAGTGTTCCTGCACAGGTGGAGCCAGAATCAAAGAACACAGTTGAAGCTTTATATTTCTGCTGTTTGACCAGTTGCCATGCCACTGACCAGCTCTTACATAATATCCCTCATGGACAGTTTTGTCACTTTTTGGCCTCTGCAGCTGCTTGTGTTCGATTTGATGACCCAATTTCACTAATTGATTTGGGAAAAGGGGAATTATCTCATTGCTGGCATTCAGGGGCTCCATTTCATAGTTTTGATCAAAGGCCTGCCCTCGCTGTCAGCTAGTGCTCCATGAGCTCATGGAGTGGCATCCAAACTGGACTAACGTTCATCCTCTGGTAATGCGTGGCAGCTGCGAAAAGCTTGTGCTGCATTAAAGGGCATCGGTGGCTCGTACGATGCATTAAGTCAGATTTTATAATCTCGTCGGAGTCCAGAGGTGCCCCAAATTTTAGATTTCTTGGAAACCTCTGCCTCAACCCGTCACTTTGACTTGGAGAAACCTCAAGTTTGGAGTAGCTTTAAAAGGCTTAGTGGTAAAATAAGGACCCTTGATTTGAATCTGTCATCGAGGCACATGGAGTTCCAGCTTTCTTTTTCAGGCAGGTCACATCCAGTACTGTTGACGTTGGATGTGGCCAGCGTGTGACAAACAAAAGCGATCCTGTTCTGACTGACGTTTGCCTTTTAGGTGTGCGAGCCTGAGAATCCTTGCAAGGACAAAACCCACAGCTGCCACAAATATGCCGAATGCATCTACATCAGCCACTTCAACGACCCCATGTACAAGTGCGAGTGTCGGACGGGTTACGCCGGAGACGGGTTCATTTGCGGGGAGGACTCGGACCTGGACGGTTGGCCCAACCACAACCTTGTGTGCGGCGCCAACGCCACTTATCACTGCAAGAAGGTACAGTGTGTCACCCTGTCAGTCTGAACGTGAACCATAACAAGTGGATTTGGGAAACGTCTGAACCTCTCATTGCTATTTTCAGGATAACTGCCCGAATCTCCCCAACTCTGGACAAGAAGACTTCGACAAAGACGGTCAAGGAGACGCTTGTGACAAGGACGACGACAACGATGGAATATTGGATGAGAGGGTAATTTGAATGTTTAATGTGTCAACATTCATAACAAATAATTCCCTAATGAGCCGCCTTCTTCCTCCACAGGACAACTGTCCTCTCCTCTACAACCCCCGGCAGTTTGACTTCGATAAGGATGAAGTTGGCGACCGCTGCGACAACTGCCCCTATGAACACAATCCAGCTCAAATAGACACTGACAACAATGGAGAGGGAGATGCCTGTGCCGTGGACATCGATGGAGACGGTGAAATTTTTCTCTTTACTGATCAAACACACTAATCTAGTCATTCATTTGTCTTTGTATTGTCTTTATTACTTAAATTCCACGTTGCGTTTGTCTCAGAGATTCTGAATGAGAACGACAACTGCCCGTACGTGTACAACACTGAGCAGAAGGACACCGACATGGACGGAGTCGGTGACCAGTGTGACAACTGTCCAATGTTGCACAACCCTGACCAGGTGCCGACTCACACCTGTAACGACAGTGAGAAGTTGGCACAGGACGTGTTAACAAAAACTCTGCATTTTACCAACAGACCGACGCAGACAACGACCTGGTGGGAGACCAGTGTGACAACAACCAGGACATCGACGAGGACGGCCACCAGAACAACCTGGACAACTGTCCCTACGTGGCCAACGCCAACCAGGCCGACCACGACAAAGACGGCAAAGGGGACGCGTGCGACTACGACGACGACAACGACGGCATCCCCGACGACAAGGACAACTGCAGGCTGACGCCCAACGAGGACCAGCTGGACTCTGACGGTGAGGGGGTCGGAGGGGTTTTATCACCGATTCACCTCTACACGTTGGCCGGGGCAGATGATACACAGGAGCCACTCAGTAGCTGCTGGTCTTGAGGCCGTTACTCTGCCGCCGCTGTGAATCTCCCGTGACTGTAAATGCGATTTGTCCTCGTGAGAAAGGCTCCTCTGCGTGGGAACACATCGTCTGTAGCTAGATTTATATCTTGTTTAGTGACCAAGTATTTTCTGTCTGTTGTCACTCTGCCTCCGCCGCAAAAGCGACGTACACGTTTGGCCATAAAGAGCCCATTCGGCCACATGTTTTCACTGTTGGCAATTAGCTCGCCTTCACTTTGAAATATGGCGGCTGTGGAAAGAGCTAGCGACCGCGCTGGCACGGCTGATGTCATCTCCGAGCGGCTCCAGCGGGCCGTCCAGGAGGGCACACGCCAGCCTGTGAAGTTTTCTTTCCTTTCGGCCTTGCTCGTGATTAATCCACGGCGCCCAATTTGCGCAGGGTTACCTGGAGTTTGCACAGCTGCCCGTAACTGGAAACAGACCGCTGCGCTGAGCGAGCCGACGCTTCCACGCTCCCCGCAGCCTGTCAGACGGTGTTTATTTGATAGAGTCTTGTTAGCTTGTTACGCAGTAACGGGGATGGTGACAAAAAGCAGCCATGCGCTCACACGCGGTGGCCTTCGTTAGCAGCTGGCGCCCGCGTCGCTGGGAGCTGCTGGCCTGCAGCGTGGCTGTAATAGGCCTCAGCCTTCAGATGCTTACGAGTATCGTTGGAAGTTGTCACAGCATGAAATGATGGATGATTTGCCTTAGTATACTTGGCAAAGGTAATGAAGCCACTTTTCTGGGAGAACTGTTATTTTTCCGTTCATTTATAATGTTAACGTAGAGGAGCACCGACTGAAGTAGCGCTTGGACGTTAACGCGTTTCCAGCTAACACTGTTTATGTCACGAGTGCCGTCTTTAATCTAGGTCAAACATATTTGGTTCATCTCTTATTTCAAGGTGACGGAAGAGGGGACGCCTGCAAGGACGACTTTGACAATGACAGCATTCCAGATATTCTTGACGTGTGTCCAGAGAACAGTGCCATCACTGCCACTGACTTCAGAAAGTTCCAGATGGTCCACCTGGACCCTAAGGGAACCACGCAGATCGATCCCAACTGGGTGGTCAGACACCAGGGCAAGGAGCTGGTCCAGACGGCCAACTCTGACCCGGGTTTAGCAGTCGGTGAGCAGCAGAGACACTTTTCTCCTTGCCTTTGAAGCTTTATATGAGTAGCTTTTGTTTCTTTCGCACAATGACAGGTTTCGACGAGTTCAGTGCCGTGGACTTCAGCGGAACGATGTACGTGAACACAGACAGGGACGACGACTACGCCGGCTTTGTGTTCGGCTACCAGTCCAGCGGGCGCTTTTATGTGGTGATGTGGAAGCAGATCACGCAGACGTACTGGGAGGACAAGCCCTCCAAGGCTTTTGGCATCTCTGGCGTCTCGCTCAAAGTGGTCAACTCGACCACGGGCACTGGGGAGAACCTCAGGAACGCTCTGTGGCACACGGGCAACACTCCTGGAGAGGTGGGCTGTGGCTTCTCCGTCTGCGTTTCAAGCTGTAGCTCTTTGAAGCTAATGTGACTTTAACCGTTTTCCACAGGTGCGGACTCTGTGGCACGATCCCAAAAACATCGGCTGGAAGGACTACACAGCTTACAGGTGGCATCTCATCCATAGACCGAAGACTGGGTTTATAAGGTGAGACGTGGCCAGAGCGAGAAACCCATTCATAATTTTCTGCCTGTCTGCAAAAACCAGCTGGTGAAGCCACATGCAGGTGCCTGAGCTTCGTGTTTCCCTTCCATTCGCAGGGTTGTGGTTTACGAAGGTAAACAGATTATGGCTGACTCAGGGCCAGTTTATGACAAGACCTTTGCTGGAGGAAGGTTAGGCCTGTTCGTCTTCTCACAAGAGCTGGTGTTCTTCTCCGACCTCAAGTATGAGTGCAGAGGTTAGTAGAAACACTCTTATTGTTACCATGATGACGCGTTTGCGCATGTATTATTATACTGACAACAGTACTTTAGTGGTTGTTTTTCAATTAAAAATTAATAATTACTGTACTAGAACTGCTGAATAATAAATCAGTCCCTTCACTGATTCAGCTCAGATAAAAAATTGCAGTAGTTTAAAATCAGTGTATTTACAGCACAGTCTACGTCCAGTGATTCTCTCAACTGGAGAAATTTATAATAATATTTTGATTTTAAAAGGGCAGAGGGGCAACATATAGTGTATGTGGCGAAAGGCAAAGTTTAAAAGGGGGAAAGATAGAATATCCACATTTAAATATTGTGAGTCTTTAAAGCTTCAACATCTTTTTCAAACCCCAGATGGGCCGGAGTTGCCGACGGTGTTCTTAAGGTAAAGACGTGGGGGGTCACCTGTTGTGTTATGGCTGTCACAAAAAAAAAAAAAACACAGTCACGCTCCGTCTCTGCTTGTCCACGCACAGCACCGCTCCTTGTGCGTTCACGTCTTGTGTCGAGCGCTCGCCAGTGGAAAACCGGCCTGCAGCCTTTTCACAATCACCGCCATGTTTGCTGAAGACACGCTTGTGGACGCACACAATGTACTTGTTGTTGCCGCGATCTGGCGCTTTGCGTGAATCCGCTCGGGGGTCTCGGGTTTAACATATGCGGCGGTGATGGAAGCTATTTTCTCAATCTTTCCACAGATAACTGAATCGGAACAGCATCAGAAGGCAGAAGACAAGAATCTCCTAAAGTAAACACCACGTCATTGCATTTCGACGTACATGAGACTTTCCATACTTCTCTGTGTTTGACTACGTCCTTCCACACAAGAGGAAACCATGCCTAATTCACTTTTGTAGGGATTTGGACACATTTCCCAAACCTTGGGTGGGGGTGGGGGGGGCGGTTGTTGGGATTGATGGATGGAACCTCTGCCAAATATGAATTTCTAACCATCGTAAGTACGTCTACATTCTCAGTGATTCATTTTACAGCCACTTCCACGTGTCCTGCCCCTCAGTTCTATACTGTTTGTGACTTTTATTTCTTTTGGTAAAGTGATTGTTCAACGCCTGACAAGCATAAACTGCAAGCAAAGCATAATCATTTAGCTCTCGGTCCGTTACTGCTCCTTCCTCTTACCCTGAATGTGTTTCTAATGGAGAACTTGAGTGAACAATTTAAAGATGCCATTTTAGGAAGTGCCAAAGATGTTTATACTAAGTCTGTATTATAATTCCTTTTGTAAATTATTTATGCTTTGCTTGTTTTGTTTGTTAGCAATTTTTTTGCCAGAGATTGTAAATAATTATTTATTTGTTTACACTGACTAAACTCACAATTCAATTTCACCACAGCGCCGGCATAACACGTTATAGTATTGCGTTTTAGTGTTGTTATGCACTTCCTTCACTTGTTGAGTCTTAAAGGTGAAAGTTACTTTAATGGTGTTATAAATAATCGCGTACATAAACACAGTAAGTGTTTACACACAGTGTGTGGAACATCATTGTGTGTCCTAAATATCCTTCAGTGTTTTTTTTCCTATCTGTCCAGACAGGGCCTCATTGTCCTCAGAGTGATATCTCACCCTTGTCCATCATGTCATTTACTGGTTCTCTAAATGGTTTCAAACTGGGCTACTGGCAGTGAAGTATTAAACTTTACCAATGTAATGTTAAAACTCATTATCTTTGATGAGAGCAGTTTCGGTGCAGAAGATTTAAAGTTGTTCACCAAGGAACCAAGTGACGTATCACATCCACAGCTGAGAGTCTGAGGTTTAACAATCAGTCATTGTGCTTTATGGCGTCGTGAAGTTCAAATACAGTCAGAGCATTGTATTCCAATTACTTTTTTATTCATGCGCTAGTTTATATTTATCGCTTCGGGAGGTTGTGAAAATGTGCATTGTTGGTGAGAGAGAGTTCCAGATGAAGGTCTCTAAAACCCAGTGTGACTGTGGGACCGTGTGGTGGCAGCGTTGTTGTTAGTCTGTTGTGCATTTGTGTTCTTCCGTGTTTGGTTTCATTTTGCGGTGCACAAATTGTAAATGTTTTTGTATACATTTTCTACAGATACTAGGGTTTGTGTGTTCTGTTTCATAAATAAATCACGTGTACACCATGTTGTTGACTGTACATCAGGATGGAAGGTTATCCCACTATAATCACTGTCATACTATTAAAACGTTTTTCAAGTTGCCTTGTGTTTTAACAGATGTATTGTTGGCATTAAAGAGATATTACAGCATCTCCCAGTTTCTAAGTTTAAAACTCCAGATGACATCACAGTTTGGGGGTTTTTAGTTCAGATGACATCATCTGGTTGCCTACATGTATACCATGAACATTGTGGTCTCGGTCAGTATCTGAACTGAAATCTCCTGATGATGTCATCAGAAGTGCTTTTTAGCACTGAGAGGAACCATAGTTTTCTAGTTTTCTACACATTTGGGGAACTACTGACTAAAGCAGCAAACGTTATTTCTCGGAATTATTCAAAATAAAAACCAGTGTGAACTATACTATAATGTGGCTGTGTGTTTAACGTGCAGTGCAGAGGAACCCCAGGAGTGAAAGAGTTAAGTGAAGCTGGTGAGGCCAGGAAAAAAAATGCACTACAAGGGAAAACGGGGGAGGTAAAAGGTCTCGTAGCTATGTGGCAGAGATACTTGGGTTGAGGCTTTTGGAATAATCCACGTGGCACGCACCAGCCACTGGCTATACGGGCCTGGCACCAGGAGCTGGGTCGGAGCCCACAGCACGTTCCAGGGCGGCTCATGCAGCCACAGGATGCAAATGTGTGACACAGTCAGCCACCGGTTCTGCTGAGGCAAGCGCTTTCGCGAGCGGGCGGACGTTTTAAAGGATGAATAACCTCAAATTACCTGCAGCTAACCATGAAAAAGTCACTTTCTCAACGGAGGTGCTGAACGAATGAAGTGAAGACCTCTTTCTTGTGCGGACGTAAAACTCCAAACTGTCAGAGACGCATGAAATGTTAAAGGTGAACAAGAAAAACTCTCAATCAAAAGAATGGCTGTGTGTAAAGTCCTGTCAGTCACAGTGGTGTCAAATACCAGCCAGGTCTGTGCTGGACTATTGTGACCTTTTTCACCTCAGGCTAGTTCTTCTCATAATCAGCCAGTGAAAGAGCGGAGTCTTCTGCGCCAACCTTTGGAAGCAGCAGTAACGTTTGGCTGCAGAAGCAGGCGTCTCCCGGCAGTTTGTGTCAGACGATGCACCTTAGGACGGACGTGACTGACGTCACACGAAGCATCCAGGGTGTCCACTTCCACTCCACGTCCCGGAGGCACTGCTGTGAAACTTGGAACAGATGCATTAGAGCCCATTAAATCAGGTTGTGACGCCGTGGCCTGGTCCCAACCTTGGACAAAACAAAGACAGAGCACTCAGAAAGCTGCAGGCTGGATTTATGTGACGTACAAAAATAAACCCGGATCAAGTATGACCTTTGGAAAACAGGGACTATCAAGATCTCCCCTGCTTCACCTTCCATTTATATTTAATGGTATTATCCAAGAATGCATCTGTCTATAAAGTCGCTGAGTCTTTGGAAAGCGGCGTTGGCTGCGCACTGTGATACTGGAGACACATCAACGCAGCATAATGTCAGATCCCCCGTCGCCTCAACAGCGACTCAGTCTGTAACTGTATAGTTGAACTGGCCTTGAGCAGGCGACGCTCCGGATCCAAAATGCATAAGAGAAATAATTTCACTCACACACACACACACACACACACACACACACACACACACACACACACACTAAGGAGCAAGTGGAAACCAGATGTGTGTGTGTCCTGCCATGTTCAGTGACGGGTGCAGCAGTATGTGTCAGGGCCTAACGTGTTTTCACAGCTTTGCCGCCATCTGCACCTGCAATCACAAGGAAGATGTAGCTGAATGTCACACGCTTGTTGTTCTAAGCTGCAAATCAACCAAGCTGCGAGAAAAGAAAGAAAAAAGAAAACGACTCGCTGATGCTCGTGACTCCACCCGCTGCGGTTTCCACTCACACATGGCGAAATTAGCAGTATCTTAATTGACATTAGCAATTCCAGGCCTGCAACAGTGTTTCTGGAGCAAAAGCCTGAGGCCTGCTGGTGAATTGGGAGGGTTTGGAGGCTACGCTGTGTTAGCGTCGTGGATGTATGGACAGTGGTGCTACAGTACAATGCTCCCCCTCCTCTGTTCACCAGTGGAAATAAGTGATCACGCCGGATCCTGTTACATCCCTAATGGGACTTTCAGCCATGTTGTGCTCTGCTGCAATGGAATATGCACTGGAGGCTGTTTAAGGAAGCAGCCGCTCTGCCGTGTATTTCCTGTTTTTAATCATCACACTGATCGCTCTCATCTCATTATACAATACAGTATGTGGACTTGTTGCTGTTACTGAGCAAAGTTCTAAAAGCTAAAGTTCTTCATAACATATACAGCTGACCGTTCCAGCGATGAGACGCTCAGTCAACCGAATATTTCCGCGTGCTCAACAGAGCCGCGGTCGCTGCCAGCCGCTCGCTGTGTGATGGCTGAGCGGCGCAGCTGTTGCCATTGTCTGACACAAAGCAACGTAAGAATGTGTGCGTGATAACAAGCCTTCCACCGGCAAACAGCTGGACTGGACTTTACACACTGGTCGGGGAGGAAAAATGTGCTGGTCCTTTTGTGCTTGTTGGAGCAGGAAAAATGGCCCCGATAACTTCAGTCATTTGTAAGAACGCTGACACAGGACATTTTAAACACCTTATTATTGGGTGAACCTCATAAACTAATCACCACACAGTTTCATCCTAAAAGCACAGCTCTGATTTGCAGGTTTATCATCAGAGTATGAAGCTGTAGAGTAAGTGTGGTACACATGCACATCTTTGCATGTGACCTCACGCTGAATCACTTCCTCGTCCCTGGGCCTTCAAATCCCAAACCCGACATCTGTCCGAGGACGGGGGAGCAAAAGGTGAAAGGAAGGACGCGTGATTGCACAAGCACGCAGCACTTAAATCCCCTTCACCTTGTTGGTGGCGCTGCTTCAGATGAAGCTGCTCGGGCCAGTTCCTCTTGGCGCTGGACTCGGGGCCCGAGAAGAGGCCCCGGAGAGCGGCACAGCGAGTGTCTCCAGAAAACCTCCCAGAGATTCAGTGACAGTCGGACGTGTGGGCGGGGCCTCAGTCGCTGCCTGAGGCGCTGCATACATCAGGTTCCCATTACTGGCTTACTGCACATGTACTGTATGCTGTGTCAAATACAGTTTAGGCCCCAGGCTGTGTTGTCACGTCCTCTGATTTGTACTTTTTCCCCTGAGATTGAAGCCTAATGCATGGATTCATCTTCAGGACCTTCCAACGTGCGGTCATAGAGAAACCAGCTAATCGGATTTCGCTGCTTATTTACTAAAACCCCCGACTTAACCAGAATGCATGCAGCTTTTTCCACCTTCGCGACTTAATGTATTCAGTTCGTACGGTGGCCACAAACGTTTTTCCAGTCACATCACCAAGTCCTGCAGCCGTCGAGCGATTGCTCACACCTCCACTTACTTCAGTCTCACCTCGGAGCGAAGGGTTAAATGTCCGCTGATAGGCCTATTAGCCATGCTGAGGGGCTGAATGAGTGTTAATTTGTTTCGAATAAAACGGGTGAAAGCCAGACGGAGATCGGCTCATAAATCACACTTACGCGGTGATTTTGCTTAATCCCCGGCGCATTCTTTAAGCAGGATGCTCATCCAAATCACTCCTGTGTTGCTGAGCCAAAAGTATAGTTCTCCCTGGCTGGAAGCTGCGGGCTTTGGCCGGCGGCATCAACCTGATTCAGTCCTGACTTGAAAAATGTCAGTCGCAGCTGCTTATTTTTATAACCACCACTAATTAATTTTCACTAAATAAATAAAGGTAAAATATCAACTATTAAAAATGTTTCCGTGCATTTAAAAGGTTGAAAAGAAGAAGATTATAAACACTGAGGTGAGGACTTGGGTTTTCCCACACGTGAGAGAAGCTTCTCGTTCGGTATCAATCCATCTGGTGTTTCGCTTTATCATTTTTATAACCTCTCTGCTTGATTTACCAGTGGACAATGAATAAAACCAGAAGGACATCATGCAGCAAATGTCAGCTGTTATGCTTAAAACTCACGACACTGCTCTTTCATGGTTCTGTTCCCTGCTGTGCCAAAGAAGGCTCCTGGAAGCTCAACATCAGCTGTGAGTCGTGAGTCCTCTAATGACAGCCGACATCTCCTGGATCAGGGTAGGATCTTGCGGTGAGGTGCCCTCGCAACACGTCTTTAAATCCTCTAACCTCATATCAACTGCACTTTTCCACTGAAGAGTCAGTGAAATGCAAATTAGACACTTTCCTTCCTGGCTTCCCACTTTGGGCAGGCAGCACACTAATGTTAGTCTTTTGAGTTTAACAACCATTTTCTAGACGTATGTTTTATGTTTTCCATCTAACGGTCATTCCAGCGCGCTGGCATCATGCATATCTGCGCTCCGGCTAAGCCTGGGAGTGGCTCGCTTTGAAACCTTACCGGGATTTCATGCACGTATCCTTTTAAGCATTTTTATGACGTGATGGCTGTCGGACAGATGACCCCCACACTCACCGGTAATCTCTGCTCACATTTGATCCAAATACATGCTGGGAATGGACTCTTTAGAAAAGTAGGGCACGTCCAGTCATTCAACCTTGTGGTTCAGAAGCACGGTTATGTTGATAAATCATATTATTCAGGTCAAGATCACTGTATGTCCTCTAACAACTTTCTGGGGCCAAACCTCATTTACTAATCAGCACTACAACTACATGTTATCCTCTATAAACACACAAAGACCTAATGGACCTCTACTCCATATGTATCACAATACTTCTACTTGGAAAATAGCACTGAACATAATTTCCATAAATTGTATTTAACAGCCTCCAACTCCATCTCTATGGGATGCTGTAACAATAAGCAGATGCTCCAGTGCAATCACCACCGAGCATGACTAAATGATTATATTCAACTAATCAAGGTATATAAATTGTTGCCTGAACTGGATTTGTTGACCTGGGTTATGTTTTATGCAAATGCAAATGACTAACATGTGTATTGAGCAGCTCAAGACTGTGGGACATGCTATGCTCTATCACTTTTGCAGCTGTGGGGACTCACACTCACCCGCGTGTAGTGAACATGCACTTTTACACTCTTCCTCTTTGGTACTTAAACTTGCAGGGATTGTTGGTGTACTTTTGTCCCACATACAGTAAAGGCAGCATCATATTTAAAGTTCTTTGGAAGTGAAGTACCTGAGAACTTGAAAACTGTCAAGTTTTCAAGTTCTCAGGTAACTGAACTGAAAAATGTCTCATAAACCCACAAGCTGCACCCCAGAAGAAACACTGTTCCATTTAGCTTGGAAAATTCATCAGTGTGAGAAGTCACTGAGCTTCTTTTGTCAGCTGATGACTTGTAATCTGCTTCAGGAGGAATCTGCTTTCTATGCATCGTCATCGCCCTCTAGTGTTGGTAAAAGGAAACGTTAAATATTATTTTCGTTTAGTTGAAGTAAACATTATAAGTTAATATTGGTCAGAAAATTAAAAGGATTATACTTATTTCAGCATCTAGGAATTTTGAGCTTGTTTTGATATGTTTTGGTTACGTTCATAAAAAGTAAAGATAAAAACTAAATGATTAAGAAGGTTAACCAGTCCATCAGTCAATCTAAGTTTTAGCTTCATAGTGAAACACAGAGTTACATTAAAACCCACCCACACTGTTACTAATGGCGACTGTGTGTTGTGCTTTGTTTGTTATTAAATCACCACTGCGCATGTGCTACTCTAAACACAAATTCGCTTTATGTGAAACGGGGCGACACGCGGATGCTTCTGCCTGGCTCGTGCGCGTTGCTTCGGCAAAACCTCTTGGTTCTTCCTGGAGAAAGGATGCGGGCTTTTAAATGACAATTATTTTGTTTTTGCCTTTTGTATTTAACTACAGTCGAAATACGCGAACAGAGAAGAGATTGTGTGGAATGCAGCCACAGTTATGACATGTCGGTTATAACCTGTTTGAATAAGTAACCACTGTCATTAGCCCGCCGGTCACGGTGGCTCGTGCAGGTTACGTTTACGTCACACACTTGCGATCTCGTCCCCTCGTTCGCTTCCGCCCCACCTCCGTAAACCGTAACAGGCATATTGTGGCGTGACTGATGCGCCTTCCCCTCGCGTCGCTGTTGCGACCAAACAAAGGCAGCGAAGACAGATAGAAAAAGACGGAGGTCTCACTCGGTCCTAGTTTGTGGCACACAAAGAGACGACGGTCCAATTGCATTGGTATCAGGAAATGTTGCACGTTTTGCTAAGAGAACTTTAGGTGTAGAGCATTTTAACCACCCACGTGTTATATTTATATGTACTAAAATTAGTTTACATCTTCTGACGACATTTAGTTTTTTATTATAGACGGCTACTAATCAGTCACCATGGTAACAGAGGAATCCTTAATAACCTATGATTTTTGTTTGTCTTGCGCATAATAGACGATCTTTGCAGCCAGTCTGGTTCCAGATATTCTAGAAGGAAGCAGAGCTCACGTGTCTCCAGAACCGGGTCCAGGCGTGGTTTTCAAATGGGTGTGGTTCCTTGTGAAGGGAAGTTTCTTTTCTACAGTTCCTTGATTGGAAAACACACACTGTGCTGAATGAAATGTGACCGGAGTGCGAGGAAGAGCGACGATAACTGCACGCGTTTTGGATAAACAGCCCCGGAAGAGTCGCTTTAAGATTTTCATCTTAAAAGTAAAGAAGGTAAATGCCACATATGATTTATCTTTGTATAATTAGTTTAATAGGCGAGTGATTTAGATGACCTATATCTGAAACGCCTGTAACCTCTGTAGCAGTAACCTTTGGTAGAGGAGACACGTTTCACGGTGTTAAGCCATATACTACCATTGTGTGTGTGCAGCCCAAATCAGAGGCTTTATTCAGCAGGTCAGAACCCAAAGTCCAATCAAAGAAGTCATGTCTGCTCTCGGTGTTGCGAGAACCCGCTGCCTTGATTATTTTGTTTGACAGAGCGGATTGGTTAAACATGCGGCGTGATAGTGGTGTTCAAGGTGTTTAAAATGTCCTGTGTCAGAGTGTGTGCCGTGCGTGACATCACTTGGTCGCTGGACTTTTGCAGGACAATGGGCCTCCTGCAGCTGCTGAAAACCCAGTTCCTGTGCCACCTGATCATCTGCTACGTGTTCGTGCTCAGCGGCCTCATCGTCAACGTGCTGCAGCTCTGCACTTTACCTCTGTGGTTTGTCAACAAGCAGCTGGCCCGCAGGATCAACGTGCGACTGTGCTACTGCATCAGCAGCCGTGAGTGAAGTTCTCGGATGTTTCCCACTCCGTTCTATGCACGTAGATTGTTCACCGTTATGTCCGAATGCTCTCCAGAGATGGTGGCTGTCCTCGAGTGGTGGTCAGGCTCTGAATGCACGCTCTACACAGACCCAAAGAGTTATCCACTGTATGGAAAAGAGAATGCAATAGTGGTCCTCAACCACAGCTTTGAGATAGACTTCCTGTGTGGCTGGACCTTCTGTGAGAGGTTTGGAGTTCTTGGGGTAAGAGAAAGTGACCCTCAAACACCCGCGCACGCACTTGACTTTCATAACGAGGCTCCAATTTTAATCTTCCAGAGTTCAAAAGTGTTGGCCAAGAAGGAATTGGCATACGTGCCAGTTATCGGTTGGATGTGGTACTTCCTGGAGATCGTTTTCTGCAAGAGAAAGTGGGAGGAGGATCGGAGGACGGTGGCGCAGGATCTTCAAAACCTGAAGGATTACCCAGAAAAGTTCTGGGTAAATTTAATCCTGTTGTAAAATCAGCATTCAGCCACAGAGATGTGGAACTAACGAACACTCGTGTTTTTCTGGGATTAGTTCTTGCTTTACTGTGAAGGAACACGCTTCACACCGAAGAAGCACCAGATCAGCATGAAGGTAGCTGAGACCAAGGGTTTGGCCAAACTGAAATATCACCTCTTGCCCAGGACCAAAGGTTTCTGGGTAACGGTCCAAAACCTCAGAGGCAGTGGTGAGTACCTGCCCGTGATCCTGTGATGTGTGACGTCCTCCGCTGTAAGATGCACATATACGCATCCAGTAAGCTCTACCCGTAATTGCTGCCGTGTGTCTTCTTTTGTGTTTAGCTGCAGCTGTTTACGATTCTACACTCAACTTCAGGAATAACGAAACGCCAACCCTGCTTGGAATTCTTAATGGGAAGAAATACCATGCAGATCTATATGTGAGGTACAAAGAAATGTTTTGCAGTGAGAATCTATTAACGCTCACTTCCCTTTTCCCACAGCAGGAAGCTGTAGTTGGGCTTTTTCAGACACATCCCGCATTTGCTTTTACTTACAGGAGAATCCCTTTGGAGTCGATTCCAGAAGATGAGGCAGAGTGCGCCGCTTGGCTCCATAAACTGTACCAGGAAAAGGTGAGGTAATTGATGGAAAATAAAATCTATAGGCAGATAGGTTGCACCTTTTTGGTTAATGTTTTGTTTCATAAGCGCTAAAAGGATGTAAGAAGGTGTGTACGTGCCATTCATCATTTTACTGTTCAGACCCATATGCTGAACTAGTTAATGTTCACTGTAACATAGTTCACCTTTTGCACCTACTACTTTCTCAACACTCTCACACTAGTTTTGCTTTCAAAGAACATTATCATCCATGTTTTCCCTTTTTAAGAATATATATTGTTTGCAATACAGGACAGCTTTCAGGAGCAGTATGCACAGACCGGGCATTACCCTGGCCCCATAATGAGCCCTTCACGCCGCCCCTGGACTTTGATCAACTGGCTCTTCTGGTCCTGTCTGCTGCTGTACCCGTTAGGCCTCCTACTTGCTCAGCTGATCAGCTCTGGTTCAATGCTGACCATCCTCGCTTCTGTGGCTTTCTGTTCTGCAGGTTGGTTTCATGCATTTATGTCTGACCTGACGCCTCCCTGAAGTAGGTATCATGGCCTTTCCTTCAGTTTAACCAGCTCCTTTTTGTCCAAACGTTTCATTAAGCAGCAGATCTGACAAGTCAAATGTAAGTTCCAATTTACGGAAAATACAATTAGTCAGTCTTGGGAGCATGTCCCTAACGGCTTTCAAGCATGTGTGTGCTTAGTTAAATCAAACATACATTTAAATTCTGAGATGGCAATTGGAGAAGTTATTTCTCTAACAGCATGGATTTATGTGTAGCATGTTACAGTTTCCACAATAAATAAGGTTCCATGTTTATGGTTGAGACACAATTCACAACAGTAAATCTCAGTTTACAGTACATGAAACTGAAAAATCTTTATCCTTTAAAGTAAAATTTACACAAAAAGAATTTACTGTGGAAATATTTTCAAACTAGTCACATTTTTGTAACTTGCTCAAATATTATCACTGTTGAAACTAATAGAAGCCTTTCTGAATATTTTGTCTACAGCCTCTCTGGGGGTTCGCTGGATGATTGGCCAGACTGAGATCAACAAAGGCTCAAGCTATGGAAATAAGGAGGTTACTCTAAACAACAACTAAGGAATCCTGAAAAACTCGGTGCTGCTTCTCTGCACGGCTACTAATCCATGAACTGCCCGCAGCAGAATTTGAAAACACTAGACAGGATCCCGCTTGTCTAATGAGGGTGTAACACAGGACGGGGCAGTCTTGTCTAACGTTACGTTGCAAGACTCAAGGTGTACGATCATGAAGTTGGACTGTGGTGGCCAGGTTCCTTTGGGACACTGAGACTGTGAAGGAAGGTGAAATCTGACTCTATAGTAGACTGTCATGAAATCCGAGGGTTAATATTTTTTGACATTTTTACTGGCAATTAAAACTGAAATTAAAATTCAGCTAAAATGCACTACCTCTTTGATAATAATGAAAAATAATAAAGATTTCAAATCAGTTTTTTAGTCAAGTTTATTTTTTTATAGCATGTCATCATCACCTTTAGAGTCATATATAGAACCCAATAAATCCTGAGCACTTGAGGCTGGTGGGGCCAGCACCTGTACACCAGCACAAAAAGCGTTGATCCCAGTCATAAAAAGAGTAAACCTGGAGACTCTGCCTCCCTCTCGACTCTAGAGGCCACAAATGGCCAATGAATATTATGAGAGTATGACATCTTTATCATGTGATGAATGTTGATCTGCAAGTACTTTTTCGTGTAAGATTTTATATTCTATTCCAGATATGACTGGGAGCAAATGCATAAAGGTTAACGTAGAAATTTGAATGTATTTCTTTTGCTAATTACAGTCAGACCTGTCCCTGCAGCAATTTGGATTAACCAGATGTCTTTAAGGAGGTTATTGGGAAATCCTATTAGTAGAGAATTACAGCAGCTGAGTCTAGAAAAACAAATGCAAGAATTACTTTTCAGCTTTACTTCGAGACGGGTTGCTTTCAATTTTAGGTGATATCTGTTCTAGATATCTTTAATGTGGAGGAATTATCCTGGTTGACATTAACTCCTGTTAGATGCTGTTGCATATTTCATCTGGTTTTATACATAAATATAAAGTCTGATAGAGATCTAATATTTAATGTGCCTGTTCATAAAGCCTCGGCTTGTGCTGTTTGATTTCTTTATTTTATAGGATTCTGCTGTTTTAACAAAGGTGCCAGTTTCTTTCCCAGTGGTTTCCCAAACCCAACCCTCGAGCCCTTCCCGTTTTCCACCTCCGCCTACTGATCTGTATCAGATGTGTAAATTTAACCAAAACTTTAACCTCATCTTCCCTCATTCCAGCTTCTCAGTAAACGGGCCCACCTGGTCCAGGTAATCAGCAGCAGCGACGGGAGACTAGAGAAACATTTGAATTACTATTTTGCCGGAGAACTATTTTCTAAATCAACTAATTCAGAAAAGATATAATAAAATGGTTTACTTTATAAATAAAATTTAGGTAATTCCATAGACTGCGTTTGTTATATAGCACAGAATTACTCATCAGACGTTGATCCACCAAAGTCAACAGAGAAAAGTACTCGCATAAATTACATATATAGAACCACGTTGTTAGTCTTTGGAATTTATAACGTTACATTTATAATTTTTTTCACTTGACACACAAGAGCAAGAGCCACCTAATCGGTAGCGCCCCGGCGGTTCGCTCGGAACGACTAAACGAACGCACACACGCATGACGTCACCACTTGTCTTCCTGGTTGCTTTGCCTTCGTCATTTACCCGCGTTTGTTGAACAGCCCATTTTGTTTGGCGGGATTAACCTTAGAGGAGCAAACTACTATCTTATTGGTAACGCAACAATATTTTGGCTAACTACATTGTTTGTGTATCGATGCGAAGCAGTGAATGTGCGGAGCTCGGTCGTCTTTTGTGTAATCCAGCTAGAAGCGGATGTTTTGCCTGTTTGTGTGTGTTGCTGACTAGCTAGCTAGTATTTCGGGGGCATTATTATTAACTCAAACATCAAACGTTGTGTTTGTTACTTAACTTACTTTTTCTCCCCACCATCAGGCCACTATGCAGTTTTCTGGCAGAAGGAAGAAGCTCAGTCCCAGCTGTCAGGCTGATCTTTATGAACAAGCGCTGCAGTTCTACGGGCAGCCTCCTCTTGAAAACATCTCCCTGTCTGAGTTTGAGTCATTTGCTGTAGACAGGATGAAATGTGAGCCTTTGACACTCAAATGAGAGTACAATTTAAATGTTGTGTTATTTATTATGTCTTTTCTCCCCCTGCAGTGTTAAAGACTGTCGAAAATTTGGGTGTGAGCTTTGTGAAGCTGTCAGATACGTACAAAAACAAACTGGAAGCTGAGTCTAAAAACCTCAAATTATCTCCGAGACAAGACGTGAGTATTGCAGCGTAAAATGCATTTGAACAGACTTACATTCTGGTGTGCAGTATTTTGTAGCCAGTTAAAGTCACTTTTTAAACACTAACTTAGAAGCTTTTTTTACAAAGTAATTTGTCCACGTTTATCACTTGCTGTTAAATGAGACATGAGGCGTTTAGGAACATGTCATCGTAGGTGGTTAGTAGTGCTTTATGCTGAACTCCATTGTGCAGGTGCTTCACTGTGCACTGAAATTGAGTGGATGTAATAATAGAAAAAAACATTGTGGCACTAAGGGCCTCAGGACGAGGAATTCAGAGTTCTTAAAATTATGCATTAAATTAAAAAAATAATTCCCCAGAATGGACTGAGTGAACACGAGAAACGAAGAAAGGACCATATCTCCCACTTCATTCTTAGACTTGCCTACTGCCAAACGTAAGTCTGTATTTGAATGGAGCCGTTTTCCAAAATAATAAACATTATGACCACATGCAACTGACTGAAATGTTTTGTTAAAGGGAGGATCTGAGACGCTGGTTTATACAACAGGAAATTGACCTCTTCCGTTACCGCTTTGGTGAACTTAATTCAAAACAAAAACTGGAATTTCTCCACAAGAATAATCTGCAATACGACACAGTAAGTTTCCGTAAGGTTTTTATTTTACCTTCTTCTACTTAACTGTCTGAGTTCAAGTCATTTTTGTGACTAAATGCTTCAATTCACAGCTTATTGTGGTTCACTTGTATTTTCACTAGGTGGAGCCGCTGGATCATTGCATGTAATAATGTTTAAGATTCCCTTGAAAAGAAAACTAAAATTTGAACTGTTCATTTTATTTGTAAAAACATGGTATTACATAGAGGTTAGTATATTAACAGTTTATTTTGTGCTTTTAAAGGGTCAGACCAATCGAAGTAAAACATTTCAGATTTAAATAATTCGTCAACTCGCATTGTGTCAAAAAGACATTTGTTTGATAAATGATGTTTGCTCATGATCAGCATCAACCTTCTTTGAGTTCAGACTGACATAGTTCTGCCCCTGCAGCTCTTCCAGAGAATTCATCATCCTCATCTTCAACTTTTCAGATTAGTGTCGAAGAGAAGCAGGCTCTGTCAAAAGAAATTGTCAACTCCAGTTACGCAGTCAGTGGAGTCAAAGTGGAGGATCAGGACGTCTACAAAGTGAGTTAGTCATCTCTTTCCTTTCCGTGCCCACCAAGACTGTCAAGTGCTTATGTGTCTTAAGACAGTATTACTCCTCCGTTGTTATTCCTTCATTTCCCACATGGGGAATGTAAGTTTCCAAATAATGGAATGTACTCAGAGCTCTCTGAAGTTACTACTATGATCCACACGTTTTCTGTTCTAAGTATTAAATTTGTTACTGTAACTGTTAATTTATGTTCAAACCACTCTCACTCTATAATGCTCCAGTGTTTATTTCAGGAGTTAATTTATAATTGTCCATCACTTTTAGCTAGTAACATTGTAGTCTCCTTTCAACCTTTCACAGCTGTAAATATATGTGTACAGTTTGTCATATACAATGACAAGTAGGCGGAGATGTCTTGACCTGCTACTAGATGAAACTGTTTCTACTTCTTGTGGACTATAAAATGAGTGTGACACTAGTATGGTAATTTGTGGTGCAAACTCTTTGGAATAAATGTAAATTTCTGGGTCATTGTTGAGGATATCAGAATTATGAACAGCAAACTTAACCTTAACGTCCTGACTGTCATGCAAACTATATACCAAAAAAATATTCTTTGTTTTCTTTTCAAGGTTCCATTTCAAGATGCTCTGGATCTGGTGCGAACAAGGAAAGTGTACCTCAAGGCTGGCTATGCTTACATACCTCATCAGGACATTGTCACCATTGTTCTTAATGATTTTCGCACAAGGTTGTCTAAAGCTCTTGCAGTAAGTGCAACCTTTCCTATCTTACAATGTCTGAATAATGAATGTGTGATAAGGTATAACATCCAGACACTCAGCGTAATCAAACCGGTTCAGTGTTTGGTCGACTTTGCATGATTAGGCTGTGCACCTGACCTGAGGGGGGGGGGGGGGGTCAAAGGTTCACTGCCAGACCAAGCTGACCACCCTTGGAAAGACGTAATGGTGGTAGTTCACAGACGTGTCCCCGATCTTCTTTGAGCTTTAAAGGCTCTGCATGGAAGGATGGAGCAAACTGCACAAATCCAGTACAGCAAAGCTGCCAGAGCTTTGCCAAGAAGTCTCAAAGTTGAAAGGCTGTATTCACACTGAGATTTTGCCCTTCCTTTAAACAATACAGAAGATTTGTGCTGGCGGGGTGTTTTGTTTCATCTAAAAGGAAGAACGTTAAATATTATTTAGGTCCAGTAATGAGGACGGATACAGAGCAAAGAGTAGAATTATTGTAGTGGCAAGAGTTTGATTGATCTAAAAAAAAAAACCTATGTACCATTGATCCAAAAGGAGCAGTACCGTGTCATCTAGTCTTAACAGCATTCAGGGTTTAATAGGACTCCCATGGGATCAGTGAATCAAAAATAATTTCCATTTCATTCGTTCAGTTTCTAAATGTTGTTTTTTATGACGGCAGTTGAACAGGTTGGACTAATACTCAAATATAGGAGCTGCTTAAGGTGAGAATAGGATGTACTACTCTATGCTGGGGTAGGCATGTACTCTTCAGGGTGTAAT
This sequence comes from Betta splendens, assembly GCF_900634795.4. Taxonomy (NCBI): domain Eukaryota; kingdom Metazoa; phylum Chordata; class Actinopteri; order Anabantiformes; family Osphronemidae; genus Betta; species Betta splendens. The sequence goes on from NC_040895.2 coordinate 9,665,383, forward strand.
ATCAACTTACTGACAACTCTAGCAAGTCTCCTCTAGTGGTTATGCATTTCTGTCATGTTCTTATGCCATGAAAGATCAGACTTGCTCATATTCAGTTGGTTGAAAAAAATAAAAAGCTTCCAAGCAGGTTACCCACTTGCTCTGCTGTAACATGGTCAGGCACTGCAGCATAGCTTCTACTGCACATGTTTATGTCCATGTACAGTACACATAGTTTGTCCCTATTCATTTTGTGTCTACATTAGTTGCCTCCATGAGGTTATAATTGAATTACAGCCGCGGTTGTTCCCTTCAAAGCCCTCAGGGAAACCCGGTGCACAAAGGGTTAAAACGAGGGGAACAAGTCGGCACACAAGACATCAAATATCTGGAGGGAAGACTGAAGACAGCTAGTTTGAAAGTGCTTATTATCCCTACAGGCATGATATTTTTTTTAAAGGCTGTGGTGCAACGTTTGTATCCTCGTGCATTGCAACGCATGCCCCGGGGGACGTGGAACATGTTTGGGGAACCTGAGGCAATTTTTTTTAATAAAGCGTGCGGAGAATGACGTGCCTTCACTTTTGTTCTGGGAAAACAGCCACTATGCCTTCTGTCGGCACTACAGCGCCTCCTGTTTCTTCTAACCGCTGCCTTAACCGTGTGTCACTTCACTTTCATTAGGCTGTTGACACACTTGACTGCATTGTCCTCCTCTATCTTAAGATTCATAATCTGATTTTCTACGTGATTTTCTAAGAACAATGCACGGAAGGTTTGGCGTCGTGATTGAGAAAACTGCAAAATTGCAATAATGGGTAAAGTATGTTATGTATTTTAGAAAAGTAATTGCCCTTTGTTGCTGTACTGTAGTGTTGCCCAGTATTGTATTTGTCTAGCTCTAATAATTGCAGTACAGCACACATGCCTGAATCGCATTACAGTGCAAGCCCATCATAAGGACACTAGACGCATTGCCTTTCCAGAACAGCTGTTTGAGCCCACATTAGAGATGGCACTTTGTTCAAACTGCCAAAGAATTTTCTACAAGTGAAGCAGCAAAGTCCTATTTTTGTTCAGTTGTTGTTTTCATGTCTTCACTGTGTATTTAACCAAGTACTCACCTGAGTGTTTTTGAGGTAATGTCTTTGTTCTTAACAGAGGGTGCACTCTGCTTAGTCACTGATCTGAAAGGTTTATTGGCACATTAAAACGGTAATAAAACTCATTACTGAGCTTAAGTTAAGTGAAGAATCCCTGTAGCACTCTGCTCCAGAATAACTACACCAAAAAAATCTATTAGAAGAGTCAAATCTACATGTCTTTGATTTGCTTCAGCCCGAGCTCATCCTCTGTCATAGGACTAAAGCATTGTCTCCAAATCAGAAAAGGAAAAACAAAACTGCAGTTCGGTCCAATTTGTCCATTTCCTGATAATTATCCGGACCACTAACTGTTGGGATGAAATAACAGTCCAAAACAATTTTCCTTGTGTCTGTGCCATTTTGGCTGTTGTTACTATAATGGCTATTTGTCCCCTGCTGGGAAATCACTGGTCATTAAAAAGGCATGAACTTGAATGCTGCTTCTCTGTATGACTCTAGTTATTGGTTTGATGTTCATTTTAGCAGACCAATATGTAGTATATTATACACGCTTTGGTTTGTGTGTGTAGCGTAGAAGAAACAAGGGAAGCCATGTTTGAAAAGACAATACTTTGAGTTTTGAGCCAGCTGAGTTTTTTTTATTTTGTTTAAATCTAATTCCATAAGTCCTAATTAATAATTTTGAATAAGATGTTTAAAATTTCATTTTTTTTTTTTACAAATACTCTCATTCAGATTTCGCAGGTACTTGCTCAAGTTGCAAAGGCACGGCCCTTTGTAATTAACGTTCTATGTAGTACTTAATCTTTGCACTTAACCTGCAATGATGTTCTAATCCCCTGACCCACACTGCTTACCATTATTCATGCGATGCCCATCTCCTCCACAGTTGACAGCCCGCTCCCTACCAGCAGTGCATTCTGATGAACGGCTCCAGCCGCTCCTTAACCACCTCAGGTAAGCAGCTGGATTGATAACGTTGTTGCCATTTTGCCAAGACTTTGCTGAAAAAGAGACTGAGGGAAATCGATCTTTGGCACAGAGGAGAGTCGGTGGATTGTGGCTGTTCTGGGTCGTCCCAGTCTGTCACTGCAGACAAGTCCAGATGTTGTGTGACTGTATGGTGCCTCAGAGTGTGCAGCGTCATCTACTCCTGTTGTTACCAGTAACTGGCTTTAGAACATGTGCATTACTTGCTCTCATTCACTGTGTTGTCTCTGCAATGATATATTGCTTTTGAATGGCGGTGCTCCCCAGAGGATTAGGAGATAGATCAAGGTGTATCATGGTACTCAGCAAGTCAAATTCCATGTGAATGAAGTAAACTGGTTGCACACATACAGTATGATTCACTCGAGCAGTACACCTGCAGTGAGCTTGTGTTTCCTGACCACTGTGCTGTAAATGCCTTGCAGTCAAAACAATACATTCAGAAAACACAGCAGAGGTGTTGGTGTTAAATAGTCGCCTAATGGTATAAGGCTCATTTTCTCTTCAGTAGCAGAGGGAAGTAGCTCAGATTCAGTAAAGGGCTTTAGCTTTCTTCAGATGAAAGTAAGAAGATGAATATAGGGGTGGAAGAAGTCCTGTTGGCTGATTGTTGATTGGGATTAGTGGGCAGGTTGTTCAGATTAGTGGGCAGGCCACTAATCTGTATGGTAGGGGGAGCACATTGTCATGTAAAGCACTGCTACGTGCAATACAATTAACTATTAGCAGTGCAGTGTTACTGTCAGGAGCACTTACTTTCAAAAAGGGCTTCATTGTTCGTGTCCTGATATTTGCCGTGTTTTGTTATTGAAGCCACGCCTATGTGGGACAGGATTACAGCATCCAGAAGAACGTCGGAAAAATCTCCTTGGAACAAATTGATTCGGTAAGTAACTTCGATCTTCTGTTGTTGAAATGTCAAGTAGCCATTTTGCCTGAGATGTGCTGCTGTAAAGAGGGGAAATGAGGTTTGGATAGCAATTGTCATCTAGAGTCAGGAATCAACAGTGTATTTAGTGCCACTTCAACCAGCGACGCACAGGGTCTCAAGCATTAAATCGCTTTTATTTTTTTTTGTGAGCAGCCTAAACATTAAAGTGGTAGCTGCTTTGTCTGTCTTCAGGTTTCTGTCTAGGATTATCCTCAGTTGCACTTGTCTTTGTAACATCACCAACTGTAGGGTGAGATATTCTCTATTCTGATATCTCAGACTATGTCCCCTTAAGCACCTCACGTTAGTCATGGACTGATTTGCTTTAAAAACATTTTTTTTTTTACTGTCTGAACTCATGCAAGCTGAATCTTCCCTCTGTGTTTCTGTCACAGTTCTGCTCTACTCACAAGACACATCATGGGCAGATGCACCATTAACATTTTTTGTTAATTGTCTTTGCTCCTCTAATGTGACGACTGGCTCTATTAAACTTAATATGTCTTTGTTTGCTGGTTTCTGACAGCACCCTCAGCTCAAAGAAGACCTTACACGAAGGCTGTTCAATGTGCACAAATAAAAATAACTGGTAGTACTTGATTTTTTTTTGTGTGTTAATAATGTTTGCCTCCTGTAGCTTTCAGGAAAGTCCTTCCCTCTGTGTATGAGACAGCTCCACCAGTCTCTCAGGGAGAACCACCACCTCCGCCACGGCGGGCGTATGCAGTATGGCCTCTTCCTCAAAGGCATCGGCCTCTCTCTGGAGCAGGCGCTGCAGTTCTGGAGGTCAGAGTTCATAAGAGGCAAAGTGGATGCAGACAAGGTAGATATAATTCACTAATACTATCTGTTCTTATACTCGGTCTTTTGTGTCAAAACATGTTTATGAAACTGGGAAATTAAGCCTCAGTGGGAGTGATTTAACTTCATCCTTTCAGCATCGGTATGTTGGGTATTTTGTTCTGAATACAAACTGCACATCACAATAAAATTAAGCAATAGTCAGTCTTTCAGCACCAGCGTCATTTGATTAATGTGACCATAAAACCTCATGAAACAGTGATGGGCAGTTCCTTCTCTTCTTTAGTGTTTACGTCTCAAAGATTGATTTGAGCAGTCTTTTATAAAGTTTCATATTTTAAACTTTAAACCACTGGATCAGCCCTCTCACCCACACTGAATACCAACCAAAGACAGCTCAGCTTCCATAGCTGGAGTGCTCATTAAAAGATGCAGTATTAACGGAGTGCTGCTGATAGAATAGGCACTCAGCTGGACCCCTCATCCCTGAGCTGTGTTGTCTTTTGAATAATAATTTGTAATAGATCACATGCTTGGCATCCCCACCATGACACTCCAGGTAGACCGTTCTCTTTCCCCATTCAGCGACTGGTGGTGCATCAGTCCAACAGTGTCCAGACATTTAGTGGGGAAAAAACAATGAGCTTTTTTTTGTTCTAGCTTTTATAATAATGGAGAATTACAAAGATACGCTAAAGGTTTTTTGATTTGTCGTGTTCATTTGTCACGTCTGGTGGTGTTCACGTGCTTGTGGTGTGACAAAAGGCCTTTGTTGAAGTAGTAGTACACCATTATATCCTTGTAACAGTAGTCTAACTTAATAAACTACCAATGTTACAAAGGGAGAAAAGCAATCTCCTCGGTGAACATGACATATGTTGGGACAAACTTGAGAGTTTAGAGTGACCTATTTTCTAAAAAGCTCAGGAAGCTTAATGTTTAACAAACACAAATGATTAAATAAAACCTAAAAATACACAGAAGCTCAAATTCATCAGAGCTTACTTACAAACCTCACTTCACACCATTAGGGACCCAAGTAGATCTTCATACCGTATTGATGATGTCTCTTATTACTGTAAAAACATTAGTGTCTGCTGGTTTAACAATAATTAACTGCACCCCCCTTCTGCATTTATCTAGAAAAACTAAGTCTCTTTCCAAAACTAATTAGGCTGCATAACTAATCTGACATAAAATGTAAACCAAAATACCACCAGTAATTTCTGCTGCAGCTCTTTGAATTAGCTCTGCACCACAAGGAAATGTGTTGCAGGTCAGGCCATTTATTCTGAGTTCCACACTCGCATGAAAGATAAAAGTGTTTGCATGTTCCCTGTTTTTAAAAAAAGCGTTTACATTCGAGCCATTAAGCGTCTCGTTATCTTTTGTGCTGTGTTGAAAACACAGTGGCTGTCGGCCCTGGCATTGACACTTGTTAAGAAATGGATTCAGAGTAATAAAGTTGTATCCATTTATCTTACCCTCACTCTCTTCTGGCCTACTATCTGTTATTGGCCCCCTAATGAGCCCACACGGCATCTAGAGCGCGCTGGCTTCATGGTGCATCCCTCTTTGGTGCCCCATTTTCGAGGTGGCTTGGTTCCCGTGTACAAGCTCCCAGATGAAGTGTGATGGGCTCTGCATAAAGCCCACCTCTTGTTCCACAGCAGAATGGTGCTGACCAGTTGCAGCTCTCACAGTGATGTATGTGTTGTGTCAGAGACTGCACTTTGTGGCAGGCTGCACAAAGCCTGCTCATTAGTATGCGACAGGCACAGAGAAAAAGATGGGAGGCAGTGATGCCGAAAGGGAGGCCTGGAGAAGGAGGCAATGTAATATTAGACTAGAGGGGGAGACAAAATTGATGAAATCAACTGGATCTTTCCATTTTTCTTGCCTAGGAAGTTCGCCTATTCATTTGGATGAGTGTGTATTGGTTCCACCTTTCAGTGTGTCGCATGGCCTTTGGGTGGGACTGCTTTTGAACTGCTTGTTTTACAGATGTTAACTCGAGGTTAATTAATTTCCACTAACTGACACTATTCATCACATTATTAGTCTAGATTCCTCCGGGGCCTTTTCAAACAATAGGAGAGTCATTAGACTGCTATTAATATTAACTTCTCAAAGTTTTGTTACAAATGTACATGTCTCCTTTGTTTAGTTTTCTTATCACTGGAAATGTAGTGTCTCGGTCACCCTGTATAATTTTTTTTTTTTTTTTTTTTTTTTTAGGTTTGCCATATTTCTCGAAAATTACAATAAATGTGTTCTTGTCCCTTTTTTCCTCCTATAAATGCTTCAAGTATATTATGAGTTCTACAGTACTTTCATCAGAAAATAGGGATATAGTGGTACCTATGGTTTTGCTCCGTTTATCGTCAGTGGTGAATTGCTGTCAGACTAATGCAACTATTGCACAACTCTGGCTCTGACACAGCATGTTGGCCATTATTTGAGAAATGGTTGAACAGTTGTCTAAGTAGCATTTGCCTTGAGAAAGGAGCCGGCCAGGCAGGATGCTGGGTCGTTCTGGATGCAGCCCATCACCATTGATAGTCTAACTGGTTTATTATAAAAACCATGCAAAGGCAACTGTGACAATATTATTAGTGATCTAAGCCCTGGTTAAAAATGATGATACAAATGACCTTTTTTAAGAAGCCTCCATTTTATAGTCCAGACTGCAGTATTTTATATCCCCGCTACCTTTTGTTATTTTTAGGGTGTGAAAAGCCGTGCGGTTCAGATTAGACTGTATTTTAATGGTGTTACATACAAGAGAGATTGGAGCTACAGGCACATCAGTCACTATGGACTGAGCCTAAGAAGCCATGCCAACTTTACACACATGCACATGCACGCGCGCACACACACACACGCACCTAAGTAATCCCTTTGATTGTGTCCTATTTCTCTGTCTCCATTTGCCGCAGGTTTTTGTGAATGTGTCCTAGAGTGTGGGGGGATGTTACAGGGATGTAGCCCCATGAGCCAAGATAGGCACTAGAACTGTGGCTCCTTTTTAATGCATCTTTTGTGCTGGTGTTTAGACTCTTATCTCAGATTTTCTAAATTCCCTCATTTGGGAGGTCAGCTGTGTCGGAGTGTATCCAGGATTATCGTAAGTGTCGGAACACAGCTGATGATGTGCAGAAACCAAGGGAATATGTTTGTAAATGTTGCATTAGACATGAGTTTATATGGTGAGGTGTAAACTCTGCTATACAACATCCTCGCCCTGGTTTTGTATGAAAGTCAACATTGAAAACAATTCATCATCATTATTTTATTGGTTAAGTTTTATAAGAAACTAGGTCACTTCTAGATGACCTCAGTTTTCCTGAAATGGCAGCCTCTGTTTTCTTGTTCTACTAAATTGTTTTGTTTTTAATCACATTGTTTGGCAAAACCCCCAGACAACCTTAGTCCTGCCTAGACCGAATGAAAGTTTAATGTTGCCTCATCGCTGTCTTTATATCACCTTTAGACCACATAGGATCTTTTATGTCCTAATTATTTCACATAATCCATATTAAACACACTTTAGTGCCAGTGGAGTTCCAAGATTCGTTTTAATAGAGTAGGGGGGTCTTAAATCTGAAAATGGGCTCTTGAATCATTAAAAGCGCTACATAATTAATATTTGATTTATTGAACTTAAAGCAGATTTTATGGTTTTTTAAATTGCAACTGCAGTTTGTCACATTAGCGATTTCAAGGGTTTTATTGCAACATTAACGTGTTATGATGGGTGCAGTCGTGGTGATTGTGTTCTGCCACTGCCGAAGCATACCCTGTGTATTTTACTGTTTGATTTTTAGAGGCAGGGGCCAAGTAATTCATTTTTAATGACTGCACAGAAGTACTGTACATATAAAAAAAGGGTTGGCCGCTAAGATTTTAGCCTGACCCCCATCAAAAAGTATCGAGCATTCCTTGGCTGAGGGAAAGCTGCACAGAATATGGTGAAAAAGCTCCGCAGTTTAAAGTTTACTTCTGTCCTTGACTTTGATGTTTTACCCTTTGGGACATTTATAAAAAGATTTTTCAGATTCAGTGTGGTTATATAACTTTTTAATAACCTTAGCTGAGGCCTAGTTTTGTGTCGCTGTTATTAGATTGGTTGTAGAGTAATAATTTGGAGCTGTAATGTAAACAAAACAAATGATGCTCCAGATGTTTTCATCACTTTATTTATTTTTCTTATTATTTTAACTGTCAGATACAAGTTTAGATGAAAAATATTTACAAGTTTGATGTGGGTCCCTAACTTTAATAACTTTAGCTATAAAGCAAATGCAGTGGAATAATGTTCATCGTTTTAATAGTAATCAAGCGACGTAATTAGATGAGTTGGTATAAAATTTAATTGTATGTCCTAATCATGGTGCATAAGAATTCTGTACCTTGGTTATTTTAATTAGAACACTCTTCATCCTGTATCAGTACTATACAGGACAAAGAGGGAGACATGTGATGCCTTTAATTCCACTACCTTGAGTGTGACACATCTACAGCAGATTCTCTCTAATAGCTCTATAATTCATTGAGGGGAAACACCCGGTCAAAACTGACATGATGCATGACGGTGTCCCTTTTCACCCCAACCTCGTCACTCTTGAACTCTCATCCTCACTAATGCTTCTCTTTGCCCTCTCTCTGTAGTTTGACAAAGCGTATGCCTACGGCATCCGCCACATGTTTGGCAAAGAAGGCAAGCGGGCGGACTACACTCCCTACAGTTGCATGAAGGTGATTTTGTCAAACCCACCCAGCCAAGGCGACCATCATGGTGAGTTCACAGCTGCTGGAGCAATCCATTAGTCATGAGCTAAACCACTCTGCGTGTTCATCATCTGGTTAACACATTTTACTTGGAAATATCAACACAACCAGCTGTGGGAATTCTGACATTTAAACCCTTACTAATTGTTGTTTTTTTCTCATTTCTGATTGTAGGGTGTCCGTTTCGTCACAGTGACCCTGAGCTGCTAAAGCAGAAGCTTCAGTTCTACAAGGTGTCACCCAGTGGAATCAGTCAGGTGAGTCTTTGTTTGCAGACAGAAAATAAACATTTTGAGAAGCGATGCAGCACAGACCTGACACTAATATAGCAGACATGACCAAGCGTAGGCTGTTATCGCTATCTGTATTTCATGATGGTCATTAGATGCAAATGTTTTCATCTTAGTAGAGCTGAGGGAAATGTGGCATCAGCTGTAGACACACGAATCAAAACCATTTCATTACTGTCACAGGTGACATCCTGTTAAAATTGTGGTGTACCAAATCTGAAAAGTAAATATGCTTAAGGCAGTAACAGCGCAGCATGATTACGAGATGTTGGACATGTTTTCCCCTAAGTTAACAGAGAGAAGTACTACAATCACAGCAGCGTGATGTTTGCCTTTTTGCCCAAAATATAAAGATAACAAGTGGCGCAGCCAGTCGTTTTCACATACTATCCGTTGTCTGTGAATGTGTTTACAAATGTTCTTGGTATTTAATTGAACAGAGTAATAAAAACTGTAATATCTGGCTGCACCGGTGCACAGCACATCAGTGATCTCAGGCCTTGCGCTGAGCAAGCTGGTGGCAGTATCACGCTGGAGGCAGCCTTCAGGAATATAAGGAATAATGAGGGAACCAAATACAGGCGGATTCCTCAGAAGAGTCTCACTCTGAGCAAGCGCTGAAGACCTTGGGTTTTTTTTTCCCCAGCAGGTCACTCACCCTGAATATGTAGTCACGCTAACACTACGGTGGGTTTACTGCAAGATTGTGAGAGCCCTTATGTGACCCAAACAAAGCTAGGATTCAAAACTGGCTGTCCACATCCTTCCTTTTCAGTGTTAAAAAGCTACAAAACCACTGAGCAAAAATGAGAAGTTGTGATTTTACATGCGACTGAAAACATGAATATTTAATTTAACCTGCAAAGGCATGTGATCCGTTTGTATCAAATTTACATCAGTTATTTTAGGCATTTGTTCTCTGCTTTCATCATAATTTGGGAGAGGGTTTTATGTGTGAATGTCAAAATACAGCACTGCAGCTGTTGTAAACATTGGTGATGATGTCTGCTGTAAATGAGACTGTGTCTGAGGTTGGTCTTTGGATTTTCTCCATTTTCACCCACCGCCTATTGTTGCAGGTTCTGGAGCTGGTTAAAGGAATGCACTATCAGCTGGCGTGCCAGAAGTACTTTGAGCTGACACACAACGTAAGTGCTGGGGGGAAGCGAGGCCACCTGTGTCAGAGGCCCTGGTCCTCGCATCACATGAACACAGACAAAGACCCGTGACCTATGTTGTCTCATCCGTCATTAGTCGGCTGTCACGGCCACTTAGTCTTCAGAGGTTTATTATAGCATTCAGATCTGCTTTGTCCCCTGTGGATACTTATTTCATTTAATCTGGTTAAGTTTGGATGCTTGAGTCATCCTCGCTTTTAGTCACACCCGAGGCCCTAATTTTACAGAAGAGCAAAACACAGTCACAAACTTGCAGCCCGTTCGTGTGTAGCAGACTCGAACTCGGGTGTATCTTTAACGGAATATTTTTACTACAATTATTTTGAGTTTAAGCTTTACTTCTTCTCTCAAAGTGTACGGTCTTCCTTTAAACGCTGTAACACGTCTATACGGGCAATAAAACTAATATTTCATTAGAGCCTACTGTATGTATGTAACCTTGGGCTACTTGAGTTAGTGGCTCGTTATTGACTAATGAAAAATTCCGGGGCTCACGTTTCTGTGCAGAGACTTAAAGTTACAACATATAAATTCAGTCTGTTCAAACAGTTCATTAAAATAGTTGCAGTTGTGTGAAATAAATTAACTGGCTTCACAGAATGCTTTTCACATCCTAATGAAGTCATTTCCTAATAAAAGCAACAACTTCCCATGAAGCGTGTTTATATAATATGAATGTGTATTGATCAACAACTCTCTCAACCACCTGCAGATACACTGATAGTTTTCCAGGAAGCAGCAAAACATAAATATAATTGCTCTAAAATGAATGGGACAGAATAATGTTCTTCCCTTCTGTGATTCATGCAGCAAAGTGAAGCATCTCCTCACTGATTTCTTTTTGGCTTCTGTAATACACTGATATCATTGTGTACAAATTTGTCAGAGTAATTTCAGACCTTTACTCATTGAAAGGTTTAATATTTAACAATCCCAATTACCTAATTAAAAATTAAAGGGAAAGGTCACAAAAAAGAGCCGCAGGTTTTATAGGTTTTTACCCATTTGAGTGATTTTGACATTTTATTTTTCTGAAAGGACATTTCATCTTTTCTTTGTGCTCTAATGGATCCGTAAGCTGGCAATTTAGTGCTAATGTGACATCGAAAGTCTTCATAATTGTTAATAAATTAGTAAAGAATTTAGCAAACGGTTCAGAGTGTGACATTGCAGCGTACATTAAGATAATCATTGAGTGAGTCAGTCTGGTTTATACCAACCTTCCTCTCCTGCCCTTTTCTTCTCCAAACAGGTTGAGGATGCCAATTTCTCACTCAACCACCCCAACCAGTATTTCATAGAGAGCCAACGAGCTTTGGGTGGAGGCAAGGAGTCGAAGCGAGAGGCCGACGCTCCACAGAGGTCACAGGAAAGCTCAGCTGCCAGAGGATCCACTGCAGCTCAAGAGGCAGCGGCAGCAGATGCCTCTCAGAATTTGGCTGAGATGACAGAGGATCTAGACTCTTTCTTTAATGATTCCTGATTTGTTTTTCCCTCTATTCCCCCTTTTATACATGTAGAATTTGTTTATCTTGGGTTAAAGGTTGCTGAGTTTTTCATAATATTGAATATTAAAATCACATCAGTCACTTTGCTTCATTTTGAAGTTTCCTTTAAATACAGAACATTAGCGTGACGCTATTAAAAGCTCGTCGTCACACTTCAGCGGAGTTTTCTACCTGAGAAAATCCTTGTTAATGTCTCTCACCACCATTTTTCATTTGAAGCCATGCATTTAAAGTCACTCCCTCTACTTTATTTGTGTTCACTGTGGTCTGAAGTCAGATGGCAAATACCCAGTGTCGGTGCACAGTGTTTTGGCAGCGACGTGGTTTTGGGGGTGATGACTAGAACATTTCCCAGCTGTCTCAGAAACAATGTCATTGTATTTGCTGGCAGGGGTGTGGATGAATGGTGGCAGGAGGATGGATGAAAATAAACAATTTCCACAGTTGTATTATGCCGCCCTGGAATATTGCCTCTCGGAGCACAATGCAATTTATTCAAAACATACGTGCTCAGGAGAGATCCCCCCTCTCTTCTCTTGAACTTCTGTGTGCTCAATAATTTATGAAAAATGGTGACTGTCTCTGAGTCCACACCTTTTTGTGCTGCTGTGGCACCAGAAAAACAGTCTTTTTTTTTTTTCAAAGTACAATCCAATTAAAGACACTAAATACTACATAGCCTTGAATTTCAAGTACAGATGGATTTTCCAAAAGGCCAAAGAAAAAATTGAATGACCGAGAAAGCTCCTTCTACAATTTAATGATTGTGGAGTTTAAATCAGATTTAACGTCCCCGGGGGTGTTGCATCTTTAAGGAAATTGCATTTCTCTGCGGGCTTCTGTGTTCCAAGACTTTCTGACACATTCACACCACACTTCCCCGCCGTCTCACGCTCGCAGCGTCGGAGCACAAACACACGGCCTGCACCAGAGCCGCACATCGCTGGAATTAAATTAGGGCTTAAAATCCAGGCATGGTGCTTGACATAGAGAGGATTTATTCAGTATAATAAGGGAACTGGATAACAGTGCACAGCCGGGCTGCTGTCAGCAAGAGACCCTTGATGTTTAATATTTTGCAAAGCATGACTACATTTGACAAAGCTGGCGCTTTCCTAGACTGTGGGCAGGCACTTGACTAGGCCTGTGTTTATCTTCTCCAAATGGATTTACAATCATTAGTCATGAACTTGCTTCCTCTCATTGCACAATTTGTTCCTTTCCGCCACTCATTACGTGGAGAAGAGGTGTTCTGGGGGCCGCAGCGCTTGTTTCCTGAGCCTCGCGTGGAAGCTGACACGCGGGAGGAATCTGTAAATGCGAGCGTGTGACAACATGGAGCTTGTGAACGCTTCACACGTTGCATCATCGAAGAAAGAATTATCAATTAAAATACAACATTTGGGGAAATGCGAGTTACAGACGTGCAAATAAATAAATCTTAGTGGGGTTTTTTTTCAGCACAGCCAATCATGCTGTCGTCAGTGGTGCCGAATGCTCCACACTGACTCCATTGTGCATTTCTATTCAGCTCATGATGTTTGTCTTTGTCCTCTTCTTAATATAATTTCACCCAGGGGAACAAATGTGCAGCGGTTTGATTTGTTATTTAATATGCCTCACCAGAAGCACATCCAGTTAATTTTTGTTTTCTATTTACTTTTAAGGAATAGATAACATCCCATAATGCACACTCGTACGTGTTGCCCCGGAGCTTTGGAGAAACGAGCGCCGCTTGTTTCCTCCTCTTGCTACCGTCGCATGGTCACGACGGAGCGGGAGGAGCAGCTTAGTTCGGGTCTTTAGAGGATTCCTGGCAAATTGGCTGCATCGTCGCCACAAACTTTGCCCTCGCCGCCACGCGGAGAAGAATTAGGTCAGCTTATGGGGCTTTTAGATCTGCAGACGTCTCGTCCTGGGCCGGACTTCGGTGGCCACGTTGGCGTCTTGTGGGAAGCGACATAAAATTACAGTACTTGAAAGAAAAACCCAGGTTTGGCCTCGCTGTCAAAAGCATTTGTATTTCCAAGCGTGACATTTCATTTCTTTATTCTTTACGCTCACTAAAATGTCATCCATCAGTATATTTCCTATGCTCACCCTCCAACGGGAAGTCCCACTGGGATGTATTAAACACTGAGACCCAGTGCTGTGCTGTATTTGCTAAAACCCATCTAGATATTGCAGTTGGAAGGTTACGGCTCTGCTTCCACTCTCTATACAGTATGTGTGGCCCTGTGATGAACTGGTGACTGTCCAGGGTGAACCCGCCCCTCACCTGATTGACAGCCGGGATGGGGCCCAGATTGCTGCCGAACAGGCTGTAGGAGACGAGTGAGTGCACTCAGTAAGCAGGGACTTCAGATAAATAAAAAACACCCATGTGCATTAACTTGGCACCGAAAGTGCTGAACAGATAGAAAAATGAAAAAAAAGCAGCCTTTGTTTGCAAAACATTTCCTGTACAAAGAATCTAATCTGTCCCAGTGTTCAGGGGGGATTTTGGCCCATTCATCTGAACAGACTGTCTTCAAATCTTCAAGACTCCAGGGGAAGCGCTTATGAATTTCCGCCTTCAGTTCCTTGTACAAATGTTTGGTCGGCTCGTGTCGGGCCATTTAAAATTCAGCCTTTGCAGCAGAGCGTGGATGCTCGTCCGGTCGCCCGCTGCCGTCGGCGACCGATGCTTCTCAGGAACTACCTGCTCCGTGCACCGATCCTCTGTCCTCGCCACATTCGTCCACTAATTCTCAGCGTTAGTGTCACAGCCCGTAACGGTCTTTTCCCCACAGAGCGATGGCGCATGGAGGTCCACTGTACTGAAGATCTGCATGCTGCCGGGATGCGAGTGAAAAAACAAGCACAAGAGCACAAAAGGTGAACACTCAACCTTGATTCCTTTTTTTCGCTCTCCAGAGGCTGCTTCAGCTTTGCTGTAAAAACATAACATAAGAGCGAGGCCTGAAAGTCAGACAGCATAAAAAGGTGTTATCAGAGCCTGTCTGAGCCTGTGGGTTTGCACGGTGCAGTGGGAGGAGGATGCACCTGTTGGCATCACTCCACCGGTCTAAATCTGGAGCTTCAGGAGTGTCCATTACTGTCTCCTGATGACGTGCGCTATTGATCCTCACGCCAGATGGAGGCATCGGTTACGCTCCCGTCAGCGTTTTGTCCGGTTCACAGAGAACTTGGCAGGTCTTGTTGTCATGCGCAGCGTGACGTCCGACTCCAACACAAACAATGCGCTTATCAAATTCTCTCGCCGGGCCCCGAAAGCAGCCAAACGCGTGACGTCCGAGCCCATGGGCAGATTGGAGGCCACCTTTCTGCAGCTGTGTGTAAACTCATCATTATTCCCCCGGGCACTGTCTCATTAGCCTGACAGATGTGCGAACCGCTGCTCGGGTGATTAACTCGGCCCGCCGAGTCGTCACTCTTTCTAAGCTTCACCTGCAGCCACGCTGTCGCTCCGCGTTAGACTTCATTGAGCGGAGGCCGCGGAAGAGGCGCCGCTAAACAACAATCCGCGCTCCCGCCTCGCGACGGTAAACAGCTTTTAATCACCGCGCCGCTCGGTTTTCACCCCGTTTCGCACTGCGGCGGATCCAACTGCTCGGTAAACAATGGCCGACTACTGTATGTGGAGCCAGATACTGTAGTTCGCCTGACTCAGGAGGGAGCTCACATTTGCATCCTGCTGTCTGCAGTAATTTTGGCCCATGAGAGATTAGAGCTTTGAAGGCAGAATTTAATGAGATCATCTCCAGATTCGACTGGTAAACGACCCGCATCTCATTTGGATGCGTTTTTCTAATCTGTGTTTATACTTTGTCTGACATTTGTTCCAATGCTGTTGATGAATGTGTGTAAAAAAAAAACAAAGCCTATTTATTGTTATCTGAATCTTTATTAGTATAGTTCCTCCTCTATCCATAACTCCATATAACCAGCTCAAAAACTACATTACCCATGATGCTCTTATTTCTGATCTAAAGCAAAGACGCTGCATATTTGTAGTGGCCAGTTGTTCACACTGGATTAAACGCATTAACGGCGACCCGCTGTATTTAACGTGTGTTAACGAGCGTCTCACTGGAGTCTGAATGCGAGGACGCTCTCGCTTCGCTGAATGAAGAAGTCCCCTCGCTGCCAGTTAAGTGGACTCTGTCACACGTATTAAAAACAAATCTGCGTGTGGCACATCAAAGAGAAAGAGGAAAGCAAGCCCTCGCGTTAATGGAGGGGAATTTGAGAAGTGGGAACTGTGGGATGCGGAGGGGTTTGAGGTGGGGGCTTAATGGCCCCCACAATCACCCAGCTGAGTGCCGGTCCTCTATCGCCGCAGGGGTTGTTGGTGGAGACGGAAGCGCTGATGCCCCGTGAGCAGACGCAGAGTTAGCGGTCTGAACCGACGGGAGATACAAATGTGGAAGATGAGGGTGTGAGGAGCTAGATTTAGGAGCCATCCCCTGGATTTCCTCCTCGACGTTGACAGATTGATGAGCTTGAGTTCATAGCGGTCCATATCGCCTCCTCCACATTGATGCATATAGTGTTTCCCATGCCTTCATAAGGAAACAGCTCGCCAGTTAACCCTTTAAAGCCCGAAGCCTCGGGTTTTTAATAAAAATGCACCTGATCTCAACTCCCTCCAGCTCGAATTAGATCCAGATGCTGAAACGCTCGGCGACAGACATGAATGAGACGTTTTGTTCAAATGCATCAGCTTCTGAGCTACTTTGCTGTTCCGCTTGAATTCATCATCGCGAGCACAAAGCCGCGCGTTCCAGCTGAGGAGGAGAAAAGAAACACATCTGGCCCGTCACCGGGCATTTATCTAAAACTAAATCATTTTGGAAAGGATGTGTTTGGGAGGGAGAACAGGGGGAGAACATGGAGCTCACCTCCCTCACAGCTGCACGGGCTAATCTCTTTCTTATGCTTCGTGGCTCCGGAACCCCTGGAGACCTGGGATTTCTCACCACCGACATGCATTTTTCATCCTCGCAGGTTCTGCAACAGCTCTCGCTGCACAATGAGACTGAGTCCAACCTTGTCTGTATGTTGATGTCTTAGGTCACACTCGTCCCTTACAGTCCATCGCTGTGGCCTCACGGTCCAGTCAACACCTCACCAGGCTCTCATTGCGTCATAATACAGATTTAGTTCAACTTCCTTTATCATATTTAGAGCCAAATATCATTCTCTCAACAGTTTTTTCACTTCGACACAATATGAACTTGAGAAACTACATCAGAGCTGCTCTGCGTGCGCTGCGTGCACACGTCTGTCGTTTCTGAAAATAGCCGGGCTGGTGGTTGAGACGGAGCGCCAGCGCTGCCCCACAGGCTGCCAAGCTGATAAGGTTGGGTCAATGTATGGTCCTAATCAATTTCAACAGCTCACTGCAGCAGCCCTGCGGGCGCGTTAGCGCCCAAACAAAGCAGCAGTGGAGGACTAATTCAGCAGCATTTGAGCAGCGACTGTGGAGTGATTCTATCTGAATGATGGCTCCTGCTGCAAAACCGATAAGATGTTCATTTAACCTGCAATTACCTGGTAAACAAAACAGAGCAACTGTATTTTTCTGCGACAACTTACCTCATAACTTCTCCGTCGAGCGAGTAAACGCTATCAGGATCATCTAATGTGAGCCTCTGCTCATCACATGTGTTTTATTTGAGCAGATTTAAGACTTGGAGGCGTCTCCACACATCATTCTGTCTCATAGTAGCAACCAGTGGCCCTTTTTGTTGACTCTCTCCTCACTATGAAGTGCTTCCTATAGAAAGTGCAGGCTCTTGTCATACAGTCAGATTTTCTTGAAGCATCCTGGGACGGGAAGAACTCCAGCGTGACCTTGAACCAGTCGCACGCACAATCAATAGCAAACGGCTGTTTGCGCGTGAGCCGGCGGGATCGCCTTGCTCTCTGAGGAGCCGTTGCTGTAGGTACTGTACATTCGTCATGCAGATGGAGTCCAACCACTGCGTCACGTTTCACCCACAGTGATGTGAGAAGTAGAACATAAGCAAAACAACAAAGCTCCACTGGCGACGTCTGTGGAGTCTGACAGCTTCCTCACAGTCTCGCCCGATAGCATCTCGCACTGTGACTATCTTAGATGTAATGGAGCCGGATAATGGAGCTCATTGGAAATAACGACACAAGTTTGTGTCGAGATAACGCACAACAGTGATGAGCTGGAGGAACAGTGGGAATATAATAGGATGCACGGGACTATAAGCAATAAGAGGCCGTTTTAAAAAGCAGGGCGCAGGATGTGCGGGCGCAGCGGAGCGCAGGGTGACGCCGCGTGGCCCCCGGGGCGTCTCAGGGGCAGCGGAAGCTCAGCTGGTGCAGCGTGAAGCCCAGGGTTGGTAGTTTGATTACTGCTTGCTCGTGGCTACGCGTCGACGTGTCCTTGGACGAGGCACAGAAGCCCGTCGTTCTGACTGGCAGCCGTCCAACAACTTCCCCCAGAGGGGAGCAATGGGAAAAATCTTTGTTTTCTGTTAGATCATAATGATATTAAGAATACTTTTATTATCCTGATCATATAATGTGAATCGAAGTAGTTAGAAAGTAGTTAGATTTCAAAGAATTGCTTGTTTTCTTTGACAGAGACACTCGAGCGCAGATCATAATAATGAATAATTTCTTCTTCATTTGAAATGCTGGGACATTCAAACGCTGCATTTGAGGCCAAAGGATTTCTCGTGCAGACCGCCGCTCGCGCCGCGAAAACGTTTTTGTGTACTCGATGACTTCATCAGAGTAAGAACACAATTAGCACAGTTCACTTGCTGCTTAGTTTATCCGAACGCACCGCGCGGCACAACATGTCAAGACTCATCACGGCTCCAAAAATAGCCCCAATGAGCTGCGGGGCGGGCTTTTGTGTGAACGGGAGCGCCCATCAGATAAACCAGACCGTCGACACAACAGTAGCGCACAACTTGCCCCACGAAAAGTGCAGCTCAAGCTGTGCGTCCTCACCTTCCGACACCTGGCTCAGATCCCAGCGGGCCGTCGCAAGGGAAGCAACACGGAAGCCATCAAAAGGCATCAAGGACTCTGACTCGGCCGTTTTATCACAAGTGCTCCGGTGGCGAAGAGGCCCCTTTTAAACTCGGTGATTATAAGCCTTCGCTCCCCATTCTGGCTCATGGAGCAGCTGTCTAAACAGAGCTGCGTTTGCTCAGGTACTGTCCCTGGCTGGGGGAAACGCTGCCTGCTCCACTTATTACCATGCACTGGTTTGCATCATTGAACATTTGTGGGTGCTCGCCTGGATCCTGACCCACTTTGGTGTCTTTGTGTTTCCAATATTTAGATCGAGCGATATGGAGCGGGATGAACGCCGCGCCGCCCGACGGCCTGTATCGTGCCGCAAATGAATTAAACAAATGCCAGAATGGAGGGTGGCATCCTGGCGTTTTGATGAAATGAGTGTGCTATGCAATTGAGCAGACTCGTGAAATCGCTTTTCACGGAGCGAGAGAGAGAGAGAGAGAGGGAAAAGATAAGGAATGGATGATCTTCTGCAATAAATCTGACTCTTTAGCCCTGCAAGCTGTTCTAGTGCGAGGAGCTGCCATTTGTCTGCTTTATGAGGCTATCGATTTATTGCTCTGTAAATCAAATATGAGCAAACAAATTCAGGACGAATGCATTTATTTAAACAGTGGGATGTTTGTATTGCTTCAATCAATCTCGCGTGTTAATCACTGTACCATATGTAGAGCTGCAGACGCCCGTTACGGCGGCCGCGAGGTGCGAGTCGGAGCGCGCGCGTGCGCGCGCGTCGCTCTCGTGAGGCGGCCGCTGGGCTCCGCTCGCCCCGAAGCGTTCATTTATTAGCGTGCTGGGAAACAGACGCAGGTGCGGTCGTTCGGCGATGACGTCAACAGGGCGGAAATAAGGTGGA
The DNA here is from genome assembly GCF_900634795.4 of Betta splendens. Lineage (NCBI taxonomy): Eukaryota > Metazoa > Chordata > Actinopteri > Anabantiformes > Osphronemidae > Betta > Betta splendens. The sequence goes on from NC_040895.2 coordinate 9,684,887, forward strand.
GTCACGCTGAGATTTCTTTCACATAGCTGCCTTTATTTGAATACAACGCATTGCTGAAAACGGAGCAGCTATGAATCAGAAGGTGTTTTCATGCGAATGCACCCATAAACCCAAGACAGGTGGTGGAGATAAAGGATGGCGCATGAGTGACACGAGCAGATTGGAATGATTGGATCCGAGCAGCATCAAACTTTGCTTAACTTTCGGCGGGAAAACAAACAGGTGTGTGGCTTTAATTGTGCTCTTGCTCCTCGGCGCAGTCATTTACGACACAACGGCGCTAACGACACATGACACGTTGTCCTAGGACACTCTGTGTGTTGGCCCGTCCTTGCGCCCTGGGTCCCGCGCCGTGGCTGCGCGTGCGTCAAAGCCACTCCGGCGGTTCCCTCGGACCCGCACGCTGTCTCTGCTCGGATCCTCCGGTTATAATCTGTCAACACGCGTCTGACATCCGGGGTGACGCTCTGTATGGAGATGCAGCTTTTAGCCAGAGACAATCAGCTCGTCCTTGGGATGGAGATGGAAGGCGAGAGACCTCCTCGCGCTCGCCTCAGTCTATTCAGACGGGGTCGTATTGTCTCGTTAAGAACAAATACATGTTTGTTTGTGTGAATATAGGGATCGAAGCGCGTGCAGTCCTAGTGTACTGGCTCAGGTCTCTCTCTCTCTCTCTCTCGCGCTCTCTCTCTCGCTCTCTCTCTCTCTCTCGCGCTCTCTCGCTCGCTCGCTCTCTCTCTCTCTCTCTCTCGCTCTCTCTCTCGCGCTCTCTCTCTCTCGCTCTCTCTCTCTCTCGCGCTCTCTCGCTCGCTCGCTCTCTCTCTCTCTCGCTCGCTCTCTCTATCGGCCAGCGTGAACCCGTAAACAGATGGTGTCATTACACGACTGCAGAATGTGCTATCAGCCGCGACCTTTATTGTCAATCACACACATTTACTCCTATTTCAGCTTCTCTCCACTCATTTCTGGGTCAGTCGGAGAACGTGTGCGTTCTGAGGAGAAAAGTGCTCAGTGTTGCAGAGAAGCAGACGAGATGCGACGATCCAGCTCCCACCAGCAGACGTTAGCTTAGCTTAGCACAAAGCCTGAAATCTGCCTAACGGCAGGTCACTGCCTCTCTACACAACGTTATATCTCATTAATCCCTGAAGCTCAAAATGTAAAAATGATGTTATTGTTTCATGCTCGGCAGGCCAGAGTTAAGTCCTTCACACACAACTGGAATGGAAGTTTCTCCTTGTTTGTAGGACGACATAAGCTAAATATAACTGAAGTAACTGAAGCTAAGCTCTTGGCTGAATGCAGTTGTGTGAATATATCATTTCATTCTTTTAAAAGTAAAATATAAATTATTCAACGTAGGAATGTTCTTCATATTATAATATAATATTTTTTCTGCTGGACAAATACTCCAATTTAGCCTGATTTTCCTCCTTTTCAATACAAATTGCATCCAGTAACGTGCCCTCACCTCCTTACCTCTTATTCGTCAGCCATCATGTCGCACCACTCTTAGTCTCCAAGTCCAGCTTTATCTCTGTGTGCCACAACGGACATAAAGTTAACATCAACAGATTTAGTCTAGTTTTCACAGGAACAGATGCACGAGGGGCGAGCGTTGACTAAACCCACTGATATGTAATTTATTAAGGGTGTTGTGGCTCATAAACAGGGTTGCCAAAGATGATAAACTTGGCAAAGCTGCAAAACAAACAGCTGCCAGTCTTTTACTGTCCCGCGGCTGCAGGACGGGCCTGTAATGGGCGAGAATCACTGTGGATCCACTGGTGGACCCACTGCAAAGAGGTGTGAAAGCAACTGCAAAGCAGTTTAAGCGTCTGAGACGTGGTTGGAAACACGTGAAAAGCACAAAACAGAAATGCTTCGTTCCTAAATCCTCTTTGTAATCTGAATGTGAGAGGAGTTTAATCAGGGGGATTCTCCCCCATCATCATCCGGAGCAGACTTTGGAATTTCGGCTCTTGCCTGGCAGCCGCCGTGGTTTGAAAATTGATCTGAGGATGCTTCTGGCGAAAGCTGCGTGAGCTTAACTGGCATCCGGCAACAGGGATCGCTTCTGACACGCGGATGCAAGCGCAGAGTCGTAGGGATGCAGCAAAGCAAGTGTAGGATAAAGAGGGGCGTCGTTTAATCATTATTTTGGTTTCATAGCAAATAGAAAAGGAAAGGCTGGACTGGAAAATGTCTGAGAATGACGCTGTAGCCCCACATCAGGGACGCTGGGATTTACATTTCCAGATTCTCCGAAATGAGCTTTTTTATAAAATGTTTTGAAAGCACAATTTTGAGGCTCAGCAATCAATGGTAATCATTTTAAAAGTTTGCTGTCCTACTGACAGCGACTCAATCGATACGTACCGAGCTACTTTACTGATGGAGGACTGGAACAAGTCTAATGACTGAGGACTGACGCCGGTCCTCTGGTTTTCCTTCCACTCTGTAAAGAAAAATAAGGTGCAACAGTGTCACTTTGCAAAAAGGCAGCGGGAGCTTGATGCGAGCCATGTGACGTTACTGCAGAGAGAGAGGAGACTGGATCAGACTCAGGTAATTGTACAAGGCACCTGAAAAGAACAGTGTGACTTGGAAAACTAGCAGAAAGTGAGTAAAAAGCCTTTTCTTGTGAATCCTCTTTCTTTTAGAGGAATGAAAACAGAAGCAGACTCCAGTTTCCAGTTTCTCAGGTTAAACTGAGAACTCGTTCTTTAATTCATTTCATCGTTTCCTCCAAAGTTCTTATGCCTCCTATAGATATCTGTTATTACCTTAACCGAGCGACGACCTCCTTCAGTAGCATTAAGATCTCCTCGGGTTTTACTCTGATAGCTCCAGTAAAACAGCTGCAAATACCAAGTCAATACCTGACATTAACTCCCGAGTTAGATTTGCTTTTCTGTTTTTAAGTGATAAGTGAGTGGAAATTACCTGATGAGTTTAGCCCCATTATAAAAGTGCAGGGGCCACTTTGACATCTATGAAACTGTTGATTTATTCAAATTAATTGTTGATGCATTAAAGCAAAGTCATAGCGCTGACTATAATTAATCATGCATTCTATTATGATAAAATAAATGCTCTTTAAGTACAGTATAATAGTTGTCCTTTTCCTTTCAATCTTGCTTTGCATGTTTTGACGAAACTCTTGGAAAAAAAGATAGAAAATAATAATTTCAGGAATATTCATGACGTGTTATTGCATAAAAGTGAGGATGCTTTCAATTTGGTTTCAAAATCACCGCGTTTGTTGCTGTATTTTGCACTTCTGGGTCACTTTGTTCTGTGGTTTCGCTCTTCTCCTTCTGCATTATCAGCACAAGCTGGCAATTAAGGTGTTGCTGTACTGTACGTCTCCGAATACATTTTCAAAAAAAGAACCGCATCTTTGGAAAAATGTCGGTGAAGAGCACGAGTTATGATTAGGTCAGCAGGTATCTGTCCATGGGGATTAAGTGCAGCTGTATCGGCACAGCTAGTGTAGAAGACAGAAATCTGATTAACATACACACACGCTGATGCTAATAAGATTAGCTCAACGCGGCAGAGAAGGCGCAGGAAGGAAATGTGACACTAACTGATCCACATTAAATAAAAAAGACAAGCTGTAATAAATAATCTTTCATTTATAAAACAAACTTTTCTCCCCTGACAGCTTTGGTTTGTTTATGCATAATTCATGTGTGCAGTGACTATATGTCTCCAAACAGTCCCTGCTCCACTCTTCTGTCATGATTTAGCATTTTTAGCTTTGAAGTAAGATTCAATTTCCTGAAAACTGCACTGTATCATTTACTAATGATGTGAATGGGCTTTAATGGTGGATTCATGAGAATATGTAGAGCGATGTAAATCACATTTCGATCCATTCTGAACAGCGTGCACGCAGGGAGCAGCGGGAAAATATTAGCCTTAATCACGGGACATAAATGGTCTGTTTTAAACTGTTATGAGGCAAAGCGAGCATGAACTCGCCGCTAACTGCTCGCAGAATTAACCAAATGAGACAAACTGCTGATTTTCTATTCATTATGTCCAATTTAAATCTAAAAGTGAAATTTAATCATTAATGAACAAAACACACACACACACACACTCACAGTCAGGGTAGGATTATATGTGTACTGTGTGTATATGATTTATACCTCTGCAGTGACCAGACTCCACTGGAGTAGCTTCATCCACATCTATAGGAAAAACACAAAAAGTGTGAGAATTATGTCGAGGCCAAAGGCGACAGTGAAGCACAGGGTGAAGGATGCATGCATTTATAAAAAACGCTAATCTATTCCATCACCGTGAAAAAAGTAAACCAATACAAAGTGTTATACACATGAAAAAGGAGGAGGACTTTTGAGCAAATGTTTTGAATTTATTTATATCACTAATGTGATGTTTAGAGTTTCTTTTAGCGTTTTATTAGAATTTATTATTTGATTTATCACAGTTTAGCTGAATCTAGTTAGAGACACTTGCATTTATTTGACGTTAACAGGGCAGGTTTACTTTTTCGAAGTGGAAGTGGTTTATTAGCACTATTATTAGGTTTACCTGCTTAGTGTTTAGTCTTCCCCTCAGCCGCGTGATCTACGCTCTTAATGAGAGCCAGGCTTCGGTTGTACTAATCACAAAAGAGAGAATTCGAATCGCTAAAGGGACGTCAGCTTTGATGTTTAGCGCACGGGGAAATTACAGCGCGTGTACAGCGTTCTCTGGTTGAATGACAGAAATACATAAGAGGTTAGCAGAGACATTACAGACACTGAGCGTGGTGCTTTCATTCAGCAAACACATATCATCAGATGGTAAATGTCAGCATCTACGTGGACCCTGAATGGGCCATTATGCTCTTGATGAGCGAGCTTTGAAGCATTATTATGAGAATATACAGTATGAGGGACTCCTTACCTCTAACTCCATCTCATTCTCAGAGTCAATCACTGTGTCTGTTTAATGGTGTAAAACTTCACAGAATGGATTAGGAAAAGAAATGTATTAGTTTAAGAAAGATTCAAGGACGATTAAGTTTATTTAACAAGTGATTCATTTGCTGCTGCTGGGCTTTCTTTATGAATCTGTTACCTGAAAGCAGATGTTTTAGAAAGTGTTTTAGAAAGCAGGAGCTCGAAGGATCTTTAGTTAAGCTGATGAAAACATCCACAGGCACCTATTTAGAGAGTCTCCCACACTGTCTTCAGGTTTATGTTGTTTTTATTAAATGCTTTAAGTACAAATACAGGATACACACAGGACAAAGCACGCATTATAAATTACACACTGTACATTGCTGATTTTCCTCAGATCAAACATAAAATATGTTTTGCATGATTCTCATCCCACATCGTATACCACCTAAAATCACAACATACCTTAGGTCAAATCAGTTTCGCGGACACTTTAAACTTCTGGAAGTGACATTATTAAAATGTTTAGATCATTTAATGACTTTTCACTTAAATTTCAAATTCTAGGAAAGGATTAGTTTCCATCTGTTGCCTTTAATGGGTTTCATTGGATCGCAGTGGTATGTGGCTGGTCTTTTATGTGCTCGGTCTGCTACTGAAATAATCTTTTCTGCAAATCAAGGTAAAAACAAAGTAAAGCGATGTCAGAGCGAGACGAATTCGCAGCTTCAAAAGCCAAACTACCCTTGATTTATTTTCAGCAGGCAAACCGTGTGTGTGTGTGTGTGTGTGTGTGCGTGTGTGTGCGTGTGTGTGCGTGTGTGTGCGTGTGTGTGCGTGTGTGTGCGTGTGTGTGCGTGTGTGCGTGTGTGTGCGCGTGTGCGCGTGTGTGCGTGTGTGCATGTGTGCGTGCGTGTGTCATAAATAATCTGCTCTGTCTCACTTACATTTTAAATGTTTCTCTTAGGTATTAGCCTGGGAAAAATCCACTCACACCAGACTGAGCCCACAGCCAGACCAATCAGCGAACTGTGGGGAAAAAAGGCGTCCAAGGTTCAAAAGGATCATTTTTAACTCAGCGTGTCGCACTCGCACTGTGGTGCTGCCTGGTCTAGAAACCAATCTGCCTTCAGCCGGCTGCATAGCTGCATATGTGAGGTCAAAAACAAAAATCAATAACAAGTTGGGAAAAAATGGAATAATTCAGAAGAAGGAATAGGTTTAATGAAATAGAATTGGGCAGCATGTGTCGATGCCGTGGGTTTTAGTCTAAACAGGACTACGTGCTACGCTCTTCGTCACACACGCTCACTGTCCGCCCATTTAAACCAGTCTATTATTGATTAGTCAGACTGGTCATGATGACATGTTAGCAATTTACGTATAGAGACTAATGAAAGAAAAATGATATGAAGATAAAAATATAGGATTAACAGTAAATGTGTGGGTCTGCCCATGACATGGTAGGAAAGGAGCGTGGTGCCAATAGGGGTCAGCACATGTTGCTGAAACTGGGGCGTGTCATCAGTTGATCACAGCCTCAGTCTAAAATGTGTCTGTCAGACAAAATCCATTGTAAATTCACCAAAGTGAAGAGAACTGAGCTCATATACAGTAGATCAGTGGTCACCTGTGCAACACTGTGTGCAGCCCTATCGTCACATGTCTGGACCTTGAAAACATCCACAATAAAGGCAACAAATGAAAATGTCAAATTCTGACCCCTTTTAAAACTTTAATTTCAGAAATCTGTCACAATTACTTGTTTGGAAAATGAGGTGAAGGGTGTTTTAAGAACAACCTTCCCACCTATGAATTATTCTATTAAGTAAAGTTTTTTTTTATCTCTTCCCTGCACAAAAAATGACTTTCCTTTAATAATGAAAAAAAAAAGTCAGAACAATTTATTAAGGTTAGGTTTTGTGGATTTATGAGGTTAAATGGGTGTTTTTTTAATTCTAACTTCAGCAGGAGACACAGAAAGTAATGTTACAACATTTTATGAAGAATTAAAAAAAAAATTAGAAATAGAGGTCACATATCTGGAGCACCTTCAGTATCTCCCATAGGGGTGTTTTCTGTAGCCCCCTCTCGTGAGCCGTAGAACGGGGGCTTTGAGACTCGGACGGGCCGCCACCCACTCCTCCTCTGCAAGAGCAGCACAGAGAATACAGGCCAGGAAGTTCAGCGCGGTGGAGTCAAGTTGTGAACTCAGCCGTCGCACGCTATAGCCTCGCAATCCATTTAGCCAAAAACAAGAATATTCAAGCGCAGGAATTCTCTCCCAGGCAGCGCGGAGGCTTTTCTCCACACGAAATTAATTTCATAAGCTCCTTGGCCTCTGTTGGACCAGAACTAGTCAGCAGCCCCTTCCTTGAATTACATAAAGACGACCACCGCCGCTGCTTCCGAATACGAGGGTGTTTATAGAGCAGAAAATCAAATCAATGCCCTGCTTGGTTTTGGTTTGGTTCAGGCCTCAGCACCTCGGCGCCCGGTGCTTTGTGCCGAAAACCAATGAGCGTCTGCTGCAGCTCCACCTTGTGAGGAATGAAGCCCTAAAGGCTCTGAGGCAGTCGGTGCTTTGGATGCACGGCGTGCTGCGCAGTATGTATTTTGAATTAGCCGGGAGAACCGGGCTTTCTGCAATGAGCCGATGATGCTGCGCGTCCAAAAGGCAAAACACTCCACCCAAACAATGGGCTTCGCTTCACCCCCGCAGCCTCCACTGGCACGTTCACTGTTCTAGCCGGATGCGGCGTGTGGCCGGGTGCTGGAGCACGTGAAGCGTGCGCTAATGGCTCCCCGGGTGAGGATGATTAGAAGTGAACTGGAACCACAAGGTTTTGCCTTCATTTCCTTGCTATGAAACATCTTTTAAATATCAGAGCAGCAGCAGCCAGGATTGTGGGAATGGAACTTTTTTTCGGGTGTCCATAAAGAATTTAAATCTATTCCAAGGACTTTTTGTTACACATTTGAATCTTGTCCTTTTTTCCCTGGCTGTCCTAAAAGCGTAACTTACAAAAGACACAAACATGAAAAAGAAGCTCACCATAGTCGTTGTAGGGTTCATCACCGGTTCCATGTCCGTATTTGTAATATTCTGAAATGCTAAATCAGACAGATTGGACACATCACAGTCAAACAAAAGCTTGTGCTCTTGTTCATTAAATGCTGTGTAAAGGAAAAAGCTCAAGACATTCATTCATGGAAAATACGTGGACATAAAACCCACGAAGCCCTGAAGACCTAAGCATATGTTACTTGTTTATTTGGTGGAGGCCGTTTTCATCTGTGGATTAATAAATGTGCCGCTTTAGTGAGTGTTGCCGGTAGAATAGGATCGATGCCGGAAAGCGACGCTCCCTCGTCGCTCTTGTTACTTAGTCATGCAGTTTTATTAGTTTTTAGTGGACGGCCGAGCTCTGAGACACAGAGGAACCAAGTGTTTAGGCTGCTCATACTTTACCTGCTACGTCAGGATTACTTCACGTTTTTAGTAATTCATTGAACAAATGAAGGATTAGACGTGCAGATAACAGTAAACAGGGATAACGCAACTTCTGTACTGTGCAGCCTGTCACCAAAACGACGACAGCCGGTAATTAAAAAGTGTTTTCTCCAGCGTTCGTGTGTGAGCGCTACCTCTTTGAGTGATTGCTGTAGTTGTCCTCATAGGTTTCGTAGCTCTCGTCGTCATATTCTCCCCCGTATCCGTCATCGTAGCCCTGCGAGGAGACACAGAGCCTCATTGCTTCCTCTCCTCTTGCTAATACAACTGGTTAGAGATGAATGTGAAGACAATCAATAGCTTGTGCCACGAGCAAAGTCCATTAGTCCGTGTGATAATAGGAGCGGAAATAGGGCAAAAAATTGTGTCCAGCAGATGTTATTGATTGAGGTTTGCAGGGAAACATGTCTCCCAGGTGGAGTCTAATAGACACCTCCTGAGCCTTAAACACCAATATGGATCTCACACACCATCAAGCAGCGAGTACAGAACGCCAGCATGTAACATGTAGCTACAGCCATGCTGCATAACTAAAAATAGCTATGGTCAAAAAGAGCACAGACAGCCTTCATTTCCTGCATACTGTATAAGCGTCTTTATGAATAGTTATAGCCTCCAACTCAGTGCAAAGTCACTGTATCACTATTTAGTATTAAGAAATCTGAAGTTCACAGGTTTACTGGCTTTTCAACAAACTGTTTGCTTCAAGTGGACTCATGCAATTTCAAGCGGAGGTCGAGGGCACAAGACTGGTTTCATTCGTCAGTTCATTTGATCTAAGGAATCGGAGTCCGAGTTGCTTTTAAACGTGACTCACTCGCAGCGATTAGGTTTTACGAGCAGCAGCGGCGGGCGCTTTGTTCGACACCTTTGCCCTTTTGCTTTTTCTCGCTCAACCTACTGTACGTTGTCTTCTCCCAGCATCATTTGGGACTGCACGCGACCAGAGAGAGCGGTGGGGCGTCACAAAGGAGGGGCGGAAGCAGCATTCGCAGCTACGCTCATTCATTTCATACTCCAAACTCTGCGTAGCTCGAATGATCCCCATGTGTTTGTGTTAAATGCTCAAAACAACAGCAGGAGTCACATGACACCTTAATGAAGGGTTTGTTATTGTGTAATGGTTGGACATCCCTCGTTTAAAGATACATAGCAAGGTTTAAAGTGCTAATTCGTTTTCCCACTGTGATCTAATTGCTTCTAATCCTGTTCAGCTCAATGTTGTGACTCGCAGCTTTACCAGGTCTTCCTGCCGCACGCCGCCGGTTTGTGTCAGGCGCCGTCTCAACGGGCCATTATTCCTCCGCATCTGAATGTAACAATAGAGTAGCATCATCTCGCTTTAGGTGAGGCTGCTTGCGAAAATGCCTCGTGACACAAAGGCAGAGGCGTCGGCGCGAGCAGCATCGAGCAGTAACGCTGAAGAAATTGCACTGCCGACGCTCTGTGACTCTGCGGACGGTAACGCACACGGATCCCGGCCCGCCCTCGTGTTGTGTTTGGGTGAACGTGAACCTGAGTGAATGAAACCGGGGGATTATGTGAGGGATTAACTTGTACGGGGGGAGCCCACGCTCCTTTTCTTGCACGAGTCTTTACACATAGAGTCTGAGTCAGAGACGTGCGAGTCTCAGTAATTGACCCTTTTGTCGGCGGCCCCATTAGAAAACTGCTCCTGAACTGGACCACGGCTGTGGAACAATCGTTGGACTGACGGCAGTAAAATGAGTGAAGGAATACGCAACTAATGTTAATGAACTAACATTTAAGTTTTATTAACATTCCAACTGTGTGTGCTTAGGCTACGTGAGAAATACTAGTAATATTTTTGAGTCAAAGCTGCTGTTTACTTTTTACAGCACAATATTTTTCAGGGGGTTTATGTGTTATTTAGTTTTCTATAAGATACTGTAGCTTCTGAAAGAAACAGCTTGTGTTTTTTTTTTCTACACTGAAGCTGTGTGTTCATTTCATTTCTAATCTCGGCAGCTTGCCAGATCCTAGTAGATTTGTGTGAGACCAAAGTAATACAGTAAATGCTACACGCTAGCAGTGTTTTCTGTAAATTACCTTATGCTGGAGCCAAAAAATGGATGACTGTACTGGGCACAGACCGAGTGGCTTTATGGATCAGAGGCCCGGGTCAGAGCCTCTCTATGAGAATATAGACTTCAGTTATGATATAAAATCTAAACTTCTACAAAGAGGCAAAACTAAGTAATAAACCAAAGTTATTAAAGAAAACCAAAAACATGAAAACAGCAATGGCAGCTCCCATAATGCTTTTTAGCGATAACATGCAATAGCGAGTAAATGTCAACACTGATCCTCAAATGCATGTATGTATCATTTAAATAAATGCTAATTTACACACTAGCTGTTTTTCAGTGTTATATAGGGCCACACATCTGTTAGTTAACAAAGCACTGGTAACATAACACTGGGTCATGTCTGTCACGCTGACCCGTCGCACCACAGCCTGTTCTCAGATCAGCCGAGCCAACAATGTACAGCACGTGTAAATAGACTGGCCACAAATTAATGAGGCTTGATCCGTTTTGTGTGACACTCGTCTGCAAAAACAATTAACACCGGTCCTTTTTAACAAGGCAGAGGAAATAAATCAAATGTTAACACAAGGGGGCTGAAGGCAGGGGGGATGGGGGGGGTCCTCACTCAGTGTAATTAGGACAGCGCGAACCTAAAGGCCCTTAGCGCCGTGCTTCATTATCAATTGACAACCTGTACGTCCCCTGACAGTGACTGATCGTCACGGGGAGCTGCTGCTGTGTCCATTCAGCAGAATGGGCAGGAAAATTAGATTCTGCAGGCTTCTGTCTCAGTGAATACATGCCACTCTTTACTGATTTCTAGTTATACTGTAAATAAGGATGTACCTGTGCAGCTTTAATTGCGTTTGATGAGTTTGGCGTTAGCTGCAGTTACACACTCCTCCCCTCCACACAGTTGCCAGTCTCTGTTTTCCTGCCATCAAATAATCCGGTGGCGGCGTCTTTCACACATCTGTTTCACTAAACGGGAGCGTTCTGCGCGACGGATTCCCGTAATTAATCTAACAAACGGGCACGCAAACTCTGCATCTGGACCCATTGTTACGAGGCAATTACAGCAAATGCTCGCTGTCCTCAGAAGTGACCGGAGACGCGGCGCTGCCACGTCCGGAACCGCTGCGCTCCCGCGTCGTGTGTTTCGTGACCAGAAGAATTCTTCCTCTTTTCAAAAGGATGTCCTTTTGCTACTTTTCCACAGCAGATAGATTTTCCTTTCAAAGCCTCCCAAAAGCTCTGTGTTTAATCACATTATGGCATTTCCCGTGGTTGCAGGGCTCCGGTTTGAAAGAAAAAAAAACAAAAAAAACAAGCGCGTGTTCCAATTCTTACCAGCAATTTGTACAGTCCACGGCGCCGGCGCTGCGAGGGACCGGATCCCATATCCCTCTCAGATTCCTCCCCTCTATCATCAACCCTGACATTAAGAGATAAGATTTGATCCAGGTGGGATTTGATCTTTAACATTAAACTGAGGCCATGGTCCCAATCTACACAAAATACCATCAATCACCCCCTTAATCTTCTTCTGCTCTGCCTCCTTTTCCCGTGAAAGAGCTGATTACAGTGAAACGTCTCTGTGCTGCTCTCTCCGGGGGATTAGGAGCCTTCATTTATTAACATTTGTGCAAAAGTTGCATCATACGTAGATATAGGTGCAATGTTGGCACAGCTGCAGCTCAAGGAGACTGAAATATTCGCACGCTTGTTTTTCCAGCTTTGAACTAGTTGCAGTTATGACCTGTACGTGTTTGTTTCTGCTTTTTTGCAGAATCCACTGAATCATTTTATTAATGTATTGTTAGAACTGCTTGCAGTATCTCCCCGAGCCTGAAGCTGTACCAGTGATCAGTCTCCGGATTAGGAGGATTTACTACGACAACATTTGAGGAAGCTGTTACAGACGTGCGATAGTTCAGAGCGCTGACGTGACGTCTTGACTTTACTGGTAAAAGATTTGTAGCTGGTTTTATGGAGGTGCCGGCTGCACAACAAGCCCCGAAACTCCCTCAGCGGTGAAACCCTGCACTCTGCTTTAAAGCAGCGCTATAATGTTCACTGTCACTGTATTAGTTTTACAACCCTGACATCCTGACAGAACCCATTAATCCCCCAGTCTCCTGAGGATCCCTGTTACATGATAACCTGTTCAAAAGGGAACATCGGCCCAAACTGGGGAGGAAGCCGCCGTCTGCCGCCCGCCTCCCAACACAATGACTGCAATTTACGGAGTGCACCGCTGCTACGTGCGCTCGCCGGGCATGAATAGGCAATTCTATGCAAATTGCTCTGTGGCGGAAGATTGTAAAACAATGTTAATAACTTGTTGCGTTGCCTGTGCATTAAAGCATGAGGGATAATGCAAATGTACAATGCTAGAAAGGAAACAGCAGCTGCTTCAAGGACTGAGTCAAGACTGAAAAACCTTCTATCTGCTGAATTCTCTATATATGTATATTTAGACAATAATCTATGTCTAGTGTTATAAATATAATCAGTGGAGTTCATTTGATTATTCGTGCATATAAATACGCAACAATAACACATTACTGTACAGTAGCTATAGTTGATCACTGTCCTCTCCGTCCTGAAGGTTTCAGGACTGCACCCGACCTCAGCACGATTTCCCCTGAACAGGTCCCAGTTCAATCGCAGGTTGACAAACCATTCACACCTTTGCTTCTGCAGGCACGAAAATCTCTCCTCATCAAACACCCGGCCCTTCAAAATAAAAGCCCTGATGCGGCTGTTGTTGACGCGGTGGTAGCTCATTGTGTGGGTTTCATGTTGGAAGACGAACTCACTAAGCATTTAGACACAGGATGAACAGTGCTGTATGGGAACTACTGTATTTTCCAAGCTCCTGGTTATATTGAGTGATGTGATTCTACCAGTGGAGTGGGTGGGACTCGGAGGAATAGAATATGTCAGGCTAGTTAATTGCTGCTCCATGACTATGACAGATAGAAAATATAAGCAGCCTCATCCTTTAGCATTATCTTAAACAAATAGCTGTTTAAGTGAATTCAGCCTTCGACTTCCTCACAGACTAACATCACAACAACACAGAGCCACACAGAGAATAAGGGGCCGCTTATGAATTATAGAACAAACTATGATACATAACAACCGGATTCCTCTTGCTTTCATGCTTTCCACTGTAGTTTTAAATCAATACCCCCCCTCGATTAGGTGCAATTATGGACAGTGCGGCGGTATCACTTTTAGGACACAGAATGACATTTTGACAGAATCCATCAGTCAACGGCCTCTGGAGAAATCCACACCGCACCCAAGCACAGCGCAGCACACGAACACGGGCCGGAGCAACAAAGGCCCCGATCGGCCGCCGCGCTGCAGACTGGGCCGCGCACGGCTCCCACGGCAGGCATCCGACTGCGTCGCGCGCGCCCAGCGAGGGGGGAAAAACACACTTGCACTCTCGGAAACACGCTTGAAAGAAAACTGTGTAATGCAGTAGAAAGAAATGGCAAAGTGAGATATGAGAAGAGAACATGTTCAGGACAAACTCATCTTCCTATAATCCCCCGGTCTCCGTGCTCCCGCCCTCCTCTGCAACCTCCAGTTATAAAGAAAAGAAATGCTTCGCTTTCTTGCTCCTCAGAAATACACAGACTCTACATCAGAACTCAATTTGGTTTGGTAATGAGACTGTGCTTGTGCATTTCCCCACGCAGACAGCCCAATCTTCAATTGCCAGCACACATGGGGGCTTTGCTTAGCAGGAAGACTCTGAGGAAACGGCTGGTGAAAGTGCTGTCTTTTTTCATTTGGATGAAACTTTGCGCTCACCTTGTGTAGATTTTATTTTTTTATTTTTAATGACCTTGAGAAATTTCTAGGATCAGACGATAAGCTGACTTTTATCTAGTGCCTTGAATATTTTTTTTTTGGCTTCACACGAATCCCAGCGAGTGAACAAAGGTTTTGCAGAGCACTGGTCAAGACGGCTCCGAGAGGGGGATTCTCTCTTCACATGTTAATGGAGCAGCTCCTCACAGTGTGGAGCTTCGGGGCTTTATTACTTGTGATCACAAGTTACTTTACATTTGCTCCACGTTTGGATCCTTCTCCTCAAGGTGACCTACAACAAATGCAGCTTCATAGCATATTTGTAATTTAAATCATCCGTGCCACGTTTTAATTAACTAACAACCACACTGACTTCACTGCTCGTGCCTCCTTTCAGGTAGCCACTGGCTCCTATTGATTTCACAGCAGAATGGAAAATCCTGCTGATTTGAAAGACGCCCTCCAGGCAGCAACAGTTGGATCCGGAATATTATTTAGACACAAATCATTATATTTACAACAAACCACAGCGAGGACAAGGTCGGCGCTTTCTCTCAACCAGCTGCAAACTGGTTTATCAAAGCACCCAGTGTTTTTCCATATCGCTTCCTTGCTTGTAACCAGGTGGTGCGGCTGCGCGTAAAACCCACAAATGTCCTGTTTGAAATGAGATTAAACACAATGACGCTACGGAATCATTGTTAGACGACTTCCCACTTGTCCTGACTTTCTAACGTGTCCCTGAACGTTCCACCTCGTCATGTAGGAGACGCTCAAAAAGCGGATTAACGAAGTCTGAGGCAAAAAAATAAATAAATAAATAAATAAATCACTATCTGCTAAATTTTCACAGCCGGAACCGGCGGTTGGACTCACGTAGTCGTCGTATGACTCGTGCGTGGCTGCTAACAGCGGCGGCCGGTATCCAGCTGTGCCCGCCGCCCCCCTGGATCTCGGGGCCTGCACCTCCCTCGTCAAGGCGGTCGTGGGAATTTTGCCGTGCGCCGCCGCCGCCCCCCGGGGGGCCGCCGCCGCGCTCCTCGCCGCGCATCTGTGGCCCCTGGCGAAGCGAAAGAGAGGGGACGTCATCGCGGCACATCTTCTCAAGGAAGCCTTGTTGATTCCGGTGAAAAGTGAGGTTAAGTCAATTAAAAGGCCGTAAGAAATCTGTTAAATCCCTCTTATCGCCGCGTACGTGCAGGCTTGCCTCAGTTGGTGGCTGTCGCGCTCCATGCTCCGCTGAAACATAAGATTAGTCTAACCTCTGCTGGCACTGGGTTGCATTGTGTAATGATCAGAGGGCTGGAGAGTGTCACTTCCTCGTGCCCGTAGGACGCAGGCTGTTTATTTCAGCACATGATGAGGCGGCGTGGTGCCTGTGCGTACGTATCATGCCTCCGTCGGCCTGAATCCTGGCAGTGACGAGGGCTTATAACCGCAGTCACGACTGTCTGGCCAGAGGACTGAGGCAACCGCGAGCTTCCATGTTAATGGGAGCGTGGTATAGGTGGACTGGAACGCGTCCTCATCCTCCGCTCGGTAACAGCCCATTGTGATCCAAAAATACAGACACTCAGAGGGGAATTACTGGCGCATATTTTTCACGCAGATTTGCAATATTCGTTTATCGCGCTGCCACGAGGAGCCGATCTGGGGAGGGAAGTGCCGGTGCCGACTTCAAATTGGGAGAGTCCCCGTGTTCCTGTTGGGTTTCGCTCATCTGCATGTGCTGCCTGGATTAGGCCAACGCTACCTGCGCGGCCCCGAGGGCCCGGCGCGGCCCGGGTGGATTACGGGCCAGTTGTAAAGGACGGGTTGGGTGAAAACAATGAGAACAGCCCATATCATTACTCTTCCACCACCTTGCTGACGCCTGAGTTAACGTGATGTTTGTCCAGGGCCTCGTCATCAGTTCATGCACTTTCAAAATCCTTTTCTACTGAGTTAATATTAATGGTAATGAAAATGGTTGAAAACTGCTTTATCATATAACTCTGTGCACAGCGTGAAGGGAATTTTCCAAAGTCTGAGCAATGCGCCTAATGTCATGAGGGATCTACTGTACTGGCTTGGGCTCAGGACTTTGGAACTTGTGGTTGTGGAGTTTGCTGGTTTTAATCTGACACTAAATCCAAGCGAGCTCCACCGCGGCTTTCTCAGCGGAATCGACTTAGGGCGAAATTAGTATTTTACCGCGTGGATACTGTGGCTGCTGATCGTGCGCTCCTGCCCTGCGCACTCCTCCCCCTGCTCGACTCATCCGAACCGTTCAGGAGCGAGAGCTCCCTCAGTTGCTCCTGCCTGATCTCATCATTGTAGTCCTGTGGGGGAGAAAACGGCGTGTCTCATTAACAACGACAACAGCAGAAAAGAGAAAAGGAATTAAAAACAAGGACATTTGTCTTCCTCTGACTGCAACAGATGCTTCCAGCAGCAGCAAATGTCATCAGATTAAAATGATCGCGACGCGCTCTGGGAACACACGGCGTCACCGAGCCTTAAACCCAGTGAAGGATGATTCCTCGTGTAAGAGAGTGATTAGTGATCAGTATGTGTGGTCGGCAAAATGCTCAGAAGAACCATGGGTTGGCAGGAGGTCAGATCCAAAATAAGAACACTTATTAAGAAGTTTTTACAAACCTTTATTTTGAAAAACAAAAAGCGGGGAAAATGGGAACTAAATAAAAAAGCTACAGACACGATTCCTTGTTTGTTAGCACCCACTGTGTAATTGACAGTTTTACCATGTTTGTGTGGAATATGGTTATCTTTTGACTTGGCGCCTCTTTTTTTTTCAAGCCGTTATCAAACACGCCGTGGATCATTACACAGCAGATAAGGGAGTGGACAAAGCGGCGTTCATTATCTTGTCACTGCTGACAGATAAACAGGCGCATTTCTGAGACGCACTCAAAGCAAAGCCCGAAAGATTTGCTTACGCCGGGTGAAATGTTTTGTATAATGACAAGGCCGCGACGAAGCCACGGCGTCCTTTAAGTCTTCTTTTGTTTCGGACCCTGAGACCGAGCAATGAGCGCAGACTAAACCCACATTAGCTTTGATGCCGTCTTGGCAGCGCTCCTTTAATCATTACTGTAAATTCCATAGAAGCACAGAGCGAATGACATCTTTGTGTGAGCGTCAACCCAACCATTAAATTACCTGGTGATGTGAGATTGTCCAGACTAGGCTGATTACTGAAGCCTGAGACTCTTAATCCATGTGTTATTGCAGTATAATGTAATATGCTGCTTTTCTCTCTCACCTTTGTGTTATTCCCCTTACATTCCACGTCTGAGCCCACCTACGCCACACTTAGTCATGTCCCACTGGCGTATTTGCCCACTCTGTGATCTGCATATTTGTTTGACACTGATTGGGATCACATTTTCAACAACAGTTTATTATTAGGCATAAAAATAAATTCTCAGGAACACCAAAAAATTGCGAGACTCATTAGTCGCGTGAGGAGCGGCTCCTGTTGTAGACTCATTATCAGAGTAGCACACTCCTCTCACACTTTGTGCAATGCTTCATATTTTTCCTCAGGACCTTTTTTTTCAGCTCAATATTGTTGGTAGATTTATTCATTTTTTTAGCCTCAGCTGTTCAAGCTTTTTCACAATATCTCAAGTTGCCGTCTAGTCAGAAACCTGTTTGACTTCGCTTCCTGTGTGTTGCCTCCTGTTTTACATCCCGTCGCTTCGGGCTGGAAAGGTTTTCTCATTGAATTTAATTTTAACTTGTTTTTGTGACATCACTATTGGTGTCGTAGCTTTTTGTCATTACAAATGCAGAAGTCACAGAGACACAGGGTTATTTTAGGGATATTTAACAGCGAAGGCCCCAATTTAAACAGGAAAATTATTACATAGTGCGCTATAGTGTCATACATGTGCAGTCAGGTCACACCATTGTACATATTTACATATATAAGAGTTGCGGGGTAAAATCCCACTTCCGACACCCACTTCATGGAAGAAGAAGCAAAAGAAATCACCACGTTATGTTTGACGCAGTGCACACATGCAGTCCTCCTGTTAATGAACTAATAAGGCCCTCAGCGTTTGTGCTGGTTTGAAGGAGCCTGGCACGGCTTTTAATTGGAAAGCTGGCAGCTTATCCGAAGTACAACAAATCAGCCGGCGCTTGTAAAAGTTGCCTGTTGACAGAGGCATCAACGCGACGACACGGGGATAAAGGCCCGCGCGGAAGCTGCTCCAGTCACACTGTTTGCTCGCTGAGCCAAATCCCGACCACGCTTGACCCGCTGTGTGCACACACGGCTGAAGGTGGGCTTTAACCGCTCCCAACATCAAGACGGGGTCTCGGTCGCTTTGGTTTGTTTACGCTGATTCTCACTTTGCATCGTCAGTCTCAGAGGATGTAAACTTTAAAGAGAAGTTGTTGAGTCAGACTGATGCCAAAACCTTGAGGCGTCACCATACGTTATTCTATTGAGTAAAAAGCTTTTGAATGAATCTCAAATTTATTAGAAGGTCTGAGCCTCCAGCTTGATCTATATCTTTGAACCATTTGTCAGCAGATGCTCTGCTTTCTGTGGAGAGCGGAACTAAGACCTGGCGTTGAAGTCGTGTGCATTTAGAGCCCGTGCTGCACACGGTGAGAGGGAACGAGCCAATTCCATTCTAGCAAAGCATTTCCCAACCCACGTTCAAGTGCCTGTCGTGTAAAGGACGCCTTTCGCGCCCACCCATCCACGCGGCCTCACTCTCCCCTCACGCTGGGCGAGCGACGGACGGAAGGAGCTCGGACGGGGTTCAGAAGCGGTCGCGTCTCGCACGCGTCGGTCGCTTGCTGCCGGAGGGGCCGAATCTGTATGTGAGAGACATCCTATTTCCTTTCACGGCAGGCGTACGGGTCAACAGCACCGCTCGATTCAAGAGACATCTGGGAAACAGCAGACGTGACGGGGCTCCTGTCGCCGTAACAACGGAGCGTACGCGGCTCGTGCCGCATGTTGGTGATTTGACAAAGAACATGATGTTAAGTGTCGTTAACGCGGTGGATTCGTGATGCTGCAGATACGGCAGCTTCCTGTACGTTGTGCTCAGCCGTTACACAACCTGATAAACACACTCTCTGATGTTACAAAGCAAATCTGCCGCTGTCTATATGAACTCAGCCCAGTTTGCATCATCCTCGTTTCCAGCAGCGACACCAGACAGGCGCCTGCGCCGTCCGGGGCCCCGCTGAAGACTCAGCTCCAGACCAATCAGGCTCCGGCTCCTTCGTACGGATCAAACCCTGCAAATTACCGGCATCGTCTCGTCTTCAAGCATCTGCGTCGGCCTCTGTGCCAAAACACTCACTGCTGCACTTTGGCTCAAGATAAGGCCACGAGCTCACGCCAGCGCTCTCCTACATGCGAGACTGTGTCTGCCGCCGCTCTGACGGCGCTGACGGCGTGTCTGCAGTCGGGTCTCAGCTTCACGGCAGGTTTCCTCCCCCCGGCGCTTCAGCCCCTGCGTTCTGTGTCGGTGCAGTAAACGAAAAACGCAGCTGATACTAATTATACATCTTCAGCTCTCCGTGGAAATGACCCTACAGCTTGTTCATATGCGCTTGAGAGTTATAGCAAGAAAGAGAATGGGTCCACAGTCCACAGCAGCGGTTCCTATATCAGAATAAATGTGTTTATTGTTTTACTTTGTGGGAGCTCATTTATGGGGGGGGGGCTTTATTTTCGGACCTCATTGGGGACGTAACACATTAGAATGAATTCACTCCAGTTTATGTATGAAAATGAACAAGCTGTTAAACCCGTGTTGATGTTTTACAGTTAAAGTGATCTCACCTACAGCTATAGAAATGAACAGCGAAGGCAACGCAGGCTCCCACCTGCCGCTCTCCCTCGCAGGCACCGAACATCTGTCACTATTGATACTGGCAGATGCCTGTTGTGTTACGTTATGCCCCGGTTCTGGGAGACGCGCTAAAATGCTTCAGTCGGTGTTGTGAAGCACTCTAATTTGGGATAAACTGGCAGATTCAGATCTCAGAAGTGCATTTTGTAATTTGACAATAAATCATTGTGCTGCGCGTGCACGACTGATAATCTCTTATCTCTGCGTTTTTTATTGTAGAGGTTAGTCAAGGCTGGACGAAATAAAAGCTGCCTTGGACCGGCGGCCTCGCTTGGGGCTGGGGACAGCCGGGGGCCGGACAGGCAGACGATGGTGATTTCAGTGCTGATGTCACAAATGCTGCCTTGGATCAACAGCTCTGGAAGGAGACTCACACAGTCTGTGACTGAATATGTTTAAAAAGAATGCTGCGTATGTACATAATGTGGCTGGAGCAGGATAATATTAAGGTAACTTTTTAACTTATTTCTCCTTTATATGGGAAATATTTGACCTTTCGGATGATGTGACGAGCGGCAAGCAGTGATCAGAGATTGGACGGTGGGGAAGGTGAGGTCATTAGCATTGGAAGCACTGGCAGTGAAAGTGGGCAGACAGGCATGTGGGAGCAGAGGAAGACGCATGAACTCCATAAAGGATAGTCATGCAGCACCACTCCTCTATTGGGCTTGTCACATTTGCAAAGCTTGATTAATATTTACAGCTTAGACTCAGCAAGAGTACACAACACGCACATTAATTATTGCTAAGTTCTCCGGGCTATTTGCTGGAGATTTGCAAGTTGCTCCATACTGCACTTTAATTGCTGAATACATTATTTTCCATTTGTGCGTCGGGACATGTGGCGTACAGACAAATAGCTGTAACGCACTTATATGTTAGTCTAAAGAAATCTGCAGATCCTTTACAAACAGCTGCTCGCAGCCCGATGGCTGATGCTCTCGCAGCATACGGTGAAATAATAAACTCACTGGTACTAAGAACTTCTTGATCTCCTCCAAGGCGTGACTCATGCGGGAGTAGGCCTCGCCGGGTGGAGCAAAGACTTCAATTAAAACGTGAAGGTCATTACTCAGGTGGGCGTATTTGGCCTCGCCGCTTTTCCTCAGCTCTTCTTCCTGTCAGAGAAAGAATTAAAGTCAAAGATTTGTCTGCATAAAATCAGAGAGCCAAACTTTTTCACTTATACTCAGCATATTTCAGTATAGACATGAAAATATGCTAAGAAATAAAGAGGCTAAGAATAAATGAGCACCTGTAAAATGTGCAGTAACAGAACCAAATCCACTGTAATTCAGTTTTTCAATAGCTCATGTTGTCTGAATGACACTAACACCCGGTTCACTGCTCCAGGTTCCAGGAAGTAGTCCATCACTGATGCACCTGTTCCCTTGCTGATTGCCAAAGGCTCTCATAAAGCCCGTGGAGAGTGTCCGGTGGTGAGAACCCGGTTTAGCGCTGCCACGAGATGAAAAAGGTAAAAAATAAATGTTTCAGGTGAGAGCAGTGAGGTGTGAATCCGTGGGTCAGCCAATCGATGAACCATCCCTTTGATCCGGAAAAGCCTGATGAAACGCCGCTCACTCGTATCACGGAATCCAGATGTGCAGCTGCTGGTGAGTCCCACCCTAAACCTAAATGACTGATTATGGAATTATGGAAAAAGGTTTATAGATTTAAAAATATTCATGTTTCCCCCAAACTGTTGATATTTATAGAAGCTTATTACTCATACTTAATATTGCATATTACTGCAAACTGTTCAAGTGTCTGAGGACAGGAAAAACCCGTCATAGTGTAGTCAGACCCTGAGGCTTCACAGGCCTTAAAGGCTGTAAAGATCTGCATCATAGAGTCCGTTATGTCCTGAAATCAGTTCCACACAGAGCAAATAATCAAAAATCCCGTCACGCCCGAGTCTAGTGTCTTCTCCTCGTTCAAGTGCAGCTGCTGCACTTTGAACAAAGTGGCGATTGTTCAGTCATGCAAACGTAAAAACAGTTAGGGACATCTCTCCGACCTGTGTTCATTCATCCCGCTCTGCGACGGCTGAGCGTCGGGTGCTCAAGGACACCCTGATGGCAGCGGTTAATAGAAGCAGAGATTGCTGCTCGCGCACGTCTGCGCCAATCTGGGGATTCAAACCTTTGTCCTTGCGTCTCAGGGCCTTTCCGCGCCCTCTGGGGAAAACCAGCCTTAATTAAAATACGCCTCCTGAAGCTCCAGCAGGCGCCGCCGCGTCTGTCGGAGGCTCCGGGTCATCGGATCAGGAGAAAACATGAAGACGATGGTGTCTGTGATGTCAGACTGGGGCTTCGTTAAACAGAGCCACACACGCTTTGTGTTAAGTCGCTTATTCTATGATATCTGCGTGACTTTATGCTCTTTAATTTACAGGATTTAAATGTTGCTTTAAAACTGTTCTGGAAGCTTAACTTGAGCCTTCACTGTGTTACTCTCCAGCTTTCAGTCCGGGCCTCGAGGCTCAGACCCCACCGTGAATCAGTGCATCGGAAAAATAAATACCCATGTGCATAAAATCTATACTAGACGGTGTCAAACACTGCATTTATGCACAACCTGCCTCCATGAATACGTGTCATGTAAATGAAAAGAGCCTGAGCCCGCGTTTCTATTTCTTCCCTAATAATCTATTTAATGACCACCGACTATCGCGTGTGCCGTGCGATAGTCCACAGCTGCCAGCGGATGGTTTTGGGGTGAGTCCGCGCCTCCGTCCTTATCGGATAAACGTCACCGCACACGTGCACACGACAACTAAAACCACAGCGGCAGCGGCCGCCTCCGCAATCCTTCACCCTAAACAGGTTCTTGACACATTGAAACGCGTCTCCGGTTTCACGACGTGGAAAGACTGCGGGTCTTTTGTCATGTCTGGATGTCTAAATGAGAGGATACAGTAATAATGCCGCTGTAACTCTATAGCAGCACGCTGAGACCTGTTAGGAGCGTGAATAGCAGATCCATCAGCCTGTCTGTGTACGTGCTCAGATAAGTGTGGCTCCAGGGGACCCGGAGTCGGTGGGAGAAATGGCTTTGGCAAAAAGATTCATTACTTTGCATTCATAATTGACTGTTACAGAATACGCTATTAAACACCGCGATGGAAAAACCTTCCCGTTTTCTCCTACACGTGTTTGTCATCCCCCCTCTATTAATTCTGCTCTGACTGCTATTCGTCTCAGTTACGCCTCCGATGCGTTTTGGTGGGACTCTTCTTCTGGGCTGCGGTGGAGGTTCACACCGTCTTTGTGTAAATACGGCTATTTGCCGACCACGATCGGGGTGTTTTCCTTCCGTACCTTGTCTTTGTCCCTCATGGAGCCTTTGCCGAGGATGGACATCTTCACGCCTGTTTCCTCCTGTAATCGCTTCATGGAATTTCCCCGAGGTCCCAGCAGCTTTCCGACAAAATTGAACTACGATGCAAGAGAATAAAAAAGGATTAATTGATGTAAAATGATTTATATAATGCACGATAAAGACTTCATTTACTTTACATTTTAATTAATAATTCAATACAGAAGAAGACACTTAGACATCAGTTCCAACTGTCAAGGCTCCTTTTGGAGGAAGTCTCTTCGCTCCACATCTGGATTTGTAGTATTTGAAACAATAGTCTGTCTAACAACGCTTTTTCCTGCCAGATTCTCGCAATCTGTAATGAGCACAAGGTCGGTCACCTTTTTCCCTGAATAACTAATTCCACTCACAGTTTACCACGAGCCTGTCAGACAGCGAGACTCTGCGGTCTCCGGCAGCCTGACACCAAAGGTTGCACTGACCCTTTGAAAAAAATGATTTAACACTGATTCCCCTTTCATTTATATCGACCTTAGTAAAAGCCGAGGTATTTGTATAGGTTCCAGAATATTAAGCTACTCCCACAGATGCTCTGTAGTTCCCAGTGAGCGGCGTCATCCTTCCCTCAGTCCAGATCAGCTTCCCTGCCTCTACAGCGGTACAGTGACACCTCCCCGTTGCTGTAGGCAGGTAAAGAGCAGCGCCAGGTGTTTGGTAACGCTTTGTTTTCCTCTCTTGCACCTTTGATCGTGTGACAAACCCTAATTAGGCTGTCATGTGCTATTTTTCCACCCATATGACTACGGAGGAAGGACAGATGGATTTCCGCTGAGATGCTGTCTGATGCTGAGACGCTCTGTTAGAGTGACTGTCACAGCTCCCTTTACCTGCTGGACCAGAGCCCTGTTTATATACAGACCATAATCCAGGCCTTCAAACGCTCAAACCTACAAATGTGCTCGTGTTCCGCCGGCTTCTCTGGACTTCGTGTCGAGTTTTGTGACTTTATGAACAGATGTGTGCTCGGCACCTCGCAGGGATAATTAGAGCAAACACACCGACGTTCCAAGTGCGAATGCCTTCAGTAAACATAATGTCAGGATTCAATTTTAATACATTTACATAACACTCTCAAAATACACCTTCACTTTATTAGTTTGAGCTGCTGTGGAGACCAGGAACAAAGACAGCACTTTCACATTCGAAATTAAGTGTACAGTGATGAACCACGTCTGTTATGTGAAAGGAATTTGACCCATTTCGTTTAAAGGCTGACTGTAAAAGATATTTGCCGGCCGTGCTCCATGTATTATCAATATGATCTCACGTTCCATTCGCCACTCATCATGTGGAAAAAAGATGTAACGCAGCCCGTCATAAATCTATATAATTGTGCTGCGTCGGTTAGCTTATTAAAGGTGAAGAAGGATTCTCATGTTTGCTCTAAAATAAAGCGATGCATTCATTGTTATTGCCTGAACTGTGCCCTCCCCACTCGTCGTATCCTATTGGCGTTTAGGGTCGACCATGTCGCGCTAAGAAAGGAGGGAAAGAAGGGAGAGGGAACGTGGGCTCAAACCAATATCATTCCTGAGTCTGTTCCAGAGGTCAGCGCTGAGATAAAGTCAGAAATAATGAGTTTCTTCCCAGTGGGAAATTAAGTAATACTATCCAGATGACAAACTATCAGATTCAAGCCTCGGGGCTCTGACGATCATTTCCCCTCTCACTGTGCACCAGCTAGTGTTCATATTGAGAAAAGTAGCCCCAGGTTGTCGCCGGCAAAACACTGCCGAGATTAGTAGTGATTCAAGAGGTGGAGCTCATCACACATCTGTATTCATTCATGAGGAAAATATGAGCGGACGACGGAGTCGAAAATGCAAAACGCAATTCTTCAGTTGGAGACGAGTCGACCTGCGCTGCCTCGCACCCTGGACCCTCTTTTTTTTTTTTTAATAACAACAAATGGTTCGACCTTCACATGTGTGTTATTGGGCGAGATTATGAGAGACCACCTCCACGGCTGAACAGGCCGGCCGCCCGCCACAACGCACTCTGGCCAACCCTAAAATGATATTAACCTTTCCCACAAAGCGGCGTCCCCCACTGTGGCTGACTGGCTAATAACTCCGCTGCCAGCTGTGTGGCTGCTGCGGCTCCGCTCTGACAACTGCACACTCAGCTGCTTCGCCGTCGATCATTAACGCTGGAAGCGAGGCGGGCGGCGCGCGACGCGGAGACGAGGCCTCCGTCCCGTCCCCGCCTGTTGTGAGTGATTAAGGCACCTTTCGCGGACGCCTCTCACCGCGGGGGGGCGCTCTGACAGGACCCTCCTATAGCTGGCAGGGGGCTGGAGAGCAGATGGCGGCGGCGGTTACGTCAGGCACGCGCTCGCCGGGCGGTGGAAGACGAGTGGCCTGTTTTCATTAAGCTAATGAATGTCTGGAGCCACTCGGCTGCTCCGCGGTGAGCAGTTTGAGCTCCGGAAAGGGGCACGGTTCGCTGTTAAATGAGGTTTGAAATGATCCCGTGTGCCCCCTGCAGTCCCCAAACTTATAACTATAGAGATATGAGAAGCCAGGCTGTTGTGAATGGAACAATTTCCCTCCACTGGTACAAACGGACGCTCTGATCCGCTATTTATATTTCTCAAAGTGTAACTTCTACATGAAGGGCAAACATTTAATTTTGAGCTTCTGTGCAGGATGAATTTTAATGCATTAATCTCCATATTAATACTGGAAGTCGCGCTTGTAACGGTTGCCGCTGTGTGTCCTGCCTGGACCCGCAAATGCCGCTGAGCCAAGCACTTTTCGCAGGAACCTCCGTGACTGCAGCCGCTATAATGATTATTAGAAACCTCCCCGCGACTGATGTGCCGGGGCTGGAACCTGTCCCGCACCACTGTACAGTACGCGTTCGATATATTCACACTTAGCTGGCTGGTTCTGAGCTCTGATACAGTAGGTAGATCCGTGTGAAATATTGATAGGATATGCATTTATTTATTTGCTGTTTTCCCAAGTGCTCCTGCAGCTCAGCAATTAGCTGCAATTTGCTTTAATTCTCCGTGGCCTGTGATCAGCTCCTCGCTGGTGCTTTGCACTTCATTTTAGAACAATGGCGTCAATCAGCGGCGCCCTTAAAAATCAAGACAATCAGGGCCGCACGCTGGCATTTTAATGGATTTCTCCGATATTGTCAGAACAACTCAGATACTGAAACGTTTTGTAGAAATAGTGTATGTACAGTACGGAGCAGGGAAGCGGTATGTATTCACGCAGTAGGCTTTTGAACTCTCAGAGGCGCTTTATCTTTATTATATCTTATGAGAAGACGAAGTCATCACACAAACACTCAGTGGGATCCCAAACCGAGACTGCGACGCTATCGTGCAAGTGTTTAATTTTAATTCCCACTCTGCACTCCCTCTACTGTATTCAGCACTTATCTGAGCTAAACACCTTTCCAGATGATAGGCCGCTCCGTGCTACGCTGACATCTCTGGCCAGACAAATAAAAAAATAAAAAATAAAAAAATGGAATTTCTCCACGGGCAGAGCACAGCTGCAGCGCTATTTAAAGGTCACAATAGCCCACGCCTGATAAGCTCAAAACTGTGGCACCCACAAGGACAAAATACAATTTAACGTGTTGTGTTTGCACCTGCACAATGGACGGCTACAGGCGAGATTACACCGGTAAGCAAGCTTGTTGCGGCGCGACGGCAGCGGGAGTGCGCTGATTACGTTTCCCCCCCCCGAACCGAGCGCCGCGCTAATTAAAAAGGCGGCGGCGGCCGCGTCTATAACTTTGCCTCGCCGGAAAGTCCCGGAACTGGACTCGCGGGCGGCGTCAGCCATTGAAAATCCATTTCATGCCCCAAGGTTAGGAGATGCTAATCAAGCTGTCTCATTAAACAGCAGCGGTACAGTCTAGTTAGGCGATAATGAAAATGACTATGCTGATTATCTTAATCATGTTTTTGCCCGGTAAAAAGTGTCCTCGGCGTCCAATCTCAAGACTTTCATACGGACTCTGTGCGAGGATCGTTTGTTTACGTGTCAAAGCCAGACAGGTACAGATGCACCTCCCCTCCTCCCAGACTCACGTCCACTGGGTTTTCCAGGTTTCATCACTTTTTCAGGGAAGATTAAAGATCGGACGGGACGGGAAGGTCGCTGGAGGAACGCTCCAAGGCCAAATTCCTTTATCTTGACAGGCTGTAAAGCGACAACATCCCTAATGTAGATTTTACAGAGCACGGTGCACAAAACCCACAAGTGGTCCCCTGTGAGCGATGCAGGCGCCTGGGAGGAATCTGCAACCAGACGGATCAACTCCCCGGCTTTTATCCAAATAGATCTGCGGCCGAGCGGCGGCTCTACCAAGACAAATTCACGCACGCCATCTCCACGGGCTGAAACGGGCCTGATTCAGTAGCGCCACGCACTCAGAGGAGTTCGTGCTCATCTGCCAGCGTTGAGCTCCAGCTCACGGCCTCTTCTGGACCCACTCCTGATCAAAGGCGTGCTCGCTGTGGCTAATTAGCATTAAGTGAAAGTGCAGCGTTACCAAGACGTTTAGGGTGGTGACAGTGCAGGCTGGTGCGGTGCTGACGCTGCAGTTAGGACACAGACGGTGCTCCGTCCCCCACGGACCGCTCTGTTTGCAGAGCTGGCACAATTACATTCATTAAACGGAACCTTGAGCCGGAGCCTGTGTGTGTTGTGCAGCTATGGCTGTAATTGTTTGTTTGTGATCATAAATGTGCGGTTTTGCACCGCGTTTTCTGTCCCGGCGGCTCATCCGTTTGTTGGACTCCAGGTTCCTCGGGGTTTCATTAAGCATCTAATCAGAAGCCGACTCGCCCCCGGGGGGGGTGCGAGGAGGCAGGTAGAATGAAGATCTAACAGCCACACGCTCGTTGTATGTAGCTGGTTTTTAATTTGCTTCCAGTTTGTAGAGGAAAACAGGCTTTCCACAGCATCAGTGGGATGAAGAGAAGGATACAGACTGAGCATAGTTTCAGTTTCATTTGACTTGATTTTAGCGACGTTTGATGACTTCATGTGTTTATTACATCTCCACAGTTGGGTTCAGAGTAAAGATGGAGTTTGTTTGGCTTCAGTTTAAGTTAAAGGCTCCGCCTCGTGCTTCCCTTCGTTTTTCCTCTGGTGCATTTCCAGCGCTGCAGGCCGTCCGACCGCTCGGGCCTTGGCACCAAGAAACTGGCTCAATTGGGATTTTTATAGATCTGAAATCAATTTAATAGAGTGAGGAGTTCCTGAACACGGCTTAATTACTTTCTCAACACTGATCCTAGGGAGGAAACAGAAAATAGATTTTTCCTGGAGTGTCCTGAGGGGCCACTGGGCTAAAGCCTCCCACCTTTGCTCCTGAGGTATATGCTTACATTTCCCCTGCGCCGCTGCGACAGTCACACTCGTCTTTTCCCACTATAACAGACAGTCCTGCAGATTTAAAACAATGTATGAAAGTGAGATCAGGCCCGAGAGGAACTTAACTCGAGAGGTAAAAGTGGAAGCTGACGACACCCTTCCTCCGATAACGGTACACTGACAGTGGAGCCCCGACGTGGTTTGAAAGTACTGGTTTAAAGCAGAAGAAGGGGGCGGCAGCTTTGTTTTGACAGGAACATCTGGACGCAGGCTAATTGTCACGGACAGGAGATTTGAGGACTTCCCACCACCCGAAGCATCGGGACACGGCGCGAGAGGGAGTTTAACGGAAGTGATAAAATGTTTATGTAAAATGAGAATGCGAAGAAGCCGCAGGAAGTCGGACGATTGGCTGCTTCCTTTTATAGGACACTAAACTCTTTTAGTGTTTACTAATAGATTTAAGGAATCATTATGTTGGAAAATGAAATATAAATATATTACTAAAATATATTCTATTTAATGTAAATCAAATAATTAAAAACTACAACACTGACGATGCTGTTTATTTATTAGCGCTGTGGCTATTGCTAATTAAAGTTTACTCTCCACTCTGTTGCCGTCCATTGTGCTGCACCGACGCCATTACTCTTGTTGGAGCGCAGAGTTAGCGGAGCCTTGATTACAGTCAAACCTGGCGCCCCTCCGCACGCAGCTGGCTGCCGTGGCTTTGCTGCTTGATGGAGCAGCCTCATTAGGCCGCGTTTCCAACTTTGTCAGTACTGACATTGCATAACTCAAAGTGGCCTGCACGGTGTCATAACGTGATTTATGGTGACTGTTCTTCTCTGCACCCGTGGGTGCTTTGCTGCGCTAAAAACTTTGTTTTTTGATGACTACATCAAAATAAACAGACGCTGCCACATGACTTTCCATTAGCCTGGTATAGTGGGAGTCTCGCTGGCAGAACTGCTTTAAAGCCGTTGAAGTTAGTCTGTATAGATAAGAAGCGGCATCCGCTGATAAGCAGCATCGCGCATCCTGGACCGACTCTTGTGGCATTTACCAGTGGACGACGCTGCCCACTCTCTCCCCTGCCTGTGTCCGCTTCCTCCCACACACCCCCGTCCAAAGCCTCTTACCTTTGGATACTGTTGGACTGGAATGAGCACTCGTTCGGAGAGCTTGATATTTTTATTGCTGATGATATCAAGGTATTTCTTCATGTCCCCGTCTTTTCTCAGTTCCTCGCCGTCATACTTTTCGATCTCTGCGGAAAAAGCGAGAGACAAGAATGTAACTATAAAAGATATGTATTTAGGCATCGAGTCGAGTCTATTAAGAAGCCGACTGCAAAATGACAGACTGGGGACATTAGGAGTAAGTGTTTAACCATGCGCCGCGTCACACAGTTTATACTTTGACAATTATTCGGCTTCTTCGGCTCTAAATATGCTCACGCTGCAAATTTAATAATATGGGATTATCCTGCTGACTCCTCCAATGTCCTTTGCTACGAGGCCCTGTAATCTCATGATCCAGTGACTCCAATCAAAATAACAACAGAGGCAAACAGTGAGACTCAGCTGCTGTGGCTCACTCCACCAGCAGCCGAGCTCTGGGCCGTCTGCAGTCTGATCCCCACACACGTATTAAAGATAATGATATCTCTGATATTATCGGTGAAGAGTCATCGGGGGTGAATATTAGCCCGGTCTGTAAACACTGGTAGCAGGATCGCTCTATCACATCAGACTGCAGATAATGAGAGGTGCTAGAAGAACCGGGCTCCACCAGCCTCTGAACACCCTGAACGCTAATATTGCTTGATTGATAGGAAACCAAAACGTTAAATGCGCTGGAAACGGAGCAGTTGTTCGCCTGGTGGGAATCCTCGGTGGCTGGTAATTAATACTCAGCGGAATTACAATTATCCGTCTGCGGCGCGCTGGCCGGACAGTAAAAATGTTCTGAACGAGCCCGAGCATGAGTCATGGAGCCCCCCCACGGAGCCGCGCTGGAACCGGAGGCTCCGCTCAGACAGGAGCACTTCACCCGTCTGAGCCGACGGCAATAGACAACAAATAGACGGCAACACTTTGGTCCATGAACAGTGCATCGCTTCCTCATCCAGGCGTTTTCTCTCATTGTGACGGTTCCCTGGATTAAAAGTGGAGTGCTGTCCGAAATAAGGACCCAGTTAAGAGTCATTATGGGATTTTTCCTTGACGTGACCTTCTCAACGCCCATAACTCCGGTTTAATGATGCCTCTGTTCCAGGCAGCACCAAAATTTACTCATTAAAGTGTCTAATGGCCACTAGTTTCACTTTTACACCATCAATTATATCCAGGTTTTTGATATTGCTTTTTTTTTTGGAAATCACAAAAGACAAACTTCCGACGGTTTGAAATTCCCCTGTTTCCGGCGGGACGCAGTCGTTCTGATTGAGCCTGATTGTCTGGGGAAGATTATTTAAATTGGAACATGAGATTTAAACTTTTTTTTTCGCAATTACTCCCCGAGACGACTTCGCGAAAAGTTGGAGTCCAATCGTGAATCATCATAAGACGGAGCGAATTACTTTGAAGCTATTAGATGTGGGAGACAGAGGAACCTAAAGGTAACAGGAGGAAAGGTTTGATTCATGCTTTTTTTTCAGGACTGCTTTTCAGAGCCACTGAAATCAGAGGCTGCATTTCTCCATAAAAACCCACAAACATCCATGTGTGGTCTCAATTTTCCCCCCAGTGAAGCTGTAATAGATAGAAATGCATCATTTTAACCCTGTGTACTCTATGAATCGGTAATGTTCCCTGCCATCACTGCCGCCTGCTGCTGGGAGCAGACAGCGTCTCGCTAAAATTACATATAAACAGATTGAAAGACCTCCTCCACCCTTCAACCCTTCGCTCCTATCAACGCGGCTGATTTACACCTGCTCCTGTGACACTTCGCACGAGGCAGGTGTCCCGGGAAAGCGGGCGTTTACAAAATGGGCCTTATAAAAATAACATCCGTGCGCTTTGCCTGAGGTGAGCGAGCGCGTGAATAGGTGGCTCCAGCTGTAATGTGTTTACAGTAGACGCGATGCTGTACAGTGACAAGATGAAAACGAGACTGCCGCGTACAGACAGGAAATAAGCTGAAAGCTAGATGCTTCCAGCTGACGGGCCGAACTATGTCAACAAGGACTGGATGAATGTGAACCCACATCTCAATAAATGCAGGTGTGTTTCACTTCCAGGTGGACACACTCTATTCTTCATTTTCTTATCTTTTTAAAGAAGGTCATATTTTAGGTCATAATTATGAGTCGGCTCTGAACCCATGTGTTCTGGTCTCTATCCCACCACCAGAAACCAGTGAAATTAGCTAACAGCAAATCTGGAACACACTGTTTTCAAATATGTGGCGTCGAGCGGCAGGAGCTTCGAGATCAGAGACACGACAATGAGCTTTAACAAAAAAAAAAACCCACTGATTTGAGTCCTCACACGGGTGTGAACCTCTCCCGGCCGCTCTCCTGCTGGTCCTGATCCCCCTGTGGCTTCGGCTGAGCTGCTCAGCGGCCGAGGCAGGATGAGGCGCGCTTCGACTGGGCAGCTACCAGATAAATGTGCCAGCGCGCGAGCCAGGAAACACGGCTTTGCTGGAAAAAAGGCGAAAACGTGCTCTGTCAGCCGGACGCGGCTTAAGGTTAAACACGGCCGCTCCGTTACTGGCGTCTGTTGGACACTCGGCACCATTATGAAGCATTCTGAACGGACTGGATCAGTTGCACTGCTGGAAACAACTGAATATTATATGGAACAGACTGAGACTTGCCATGAATCCGCTTCTTCTGATGGACTCTTTCGTTTTAAACCACCACACTTCAGGAGAAGCTAGAGCATAACTTACTACTGCACACATGTTGGGGCTTCATCACACTATATGATGAAAGAATGCACTAAACGCTGCTCCTCTGTTGGAGATAATGTGTTTACTGCTCTTAAACCGTGGCCTTATTGCAGCCTATATGCTGTTTACTATACAGTCCACAGTTTGCTCCAAAGCTGGATCAACAGACAGACACGAAGCGCGAGAACGCACGCACATTAAAACACAAGCATACAGTGATTAAATGATTCATTATAATGAATCCAATTAAAATTAAAATCTTTGAACATAGGTTTGATTAATCTCTGCAGCGCCGCACTGCCGTGCCACACAGGGAATTGATGAGATAAGACGGAGCATGAAGATTATGAACATTATCAAAGCCGGCAGAGCAAAGTCGGGGGGGAAACGCTGCACAGTGAGCAACCTCCACTTTCACTCCCAACCTTTGTTTTGCAAAGCTGGCTGAACGACTGAGACGCTGGGAGCGACCTGCGAGGCCGATGGAAGGATGGGCGTGAGTCAAAGCCGCAGACGGCAAATTACAAGAGAAATAGATTTGACTTTGCCTCATTTAGCAGTTAGTTAAAGCCCTAAACATCAATTATGATGGAGTCCAGTGAGTCACTGAATCTTAAGAAAAGTATTTGCTCATTGTTGAACAAGTTGACACTTAACTGTAGTAAAACACCAAAAAACACACAAAGGCTTTGTTGAGAGCTGCCATTAGACTGTAGACGGCTAAATTATTCACTGATTTCTTCTACCCACTGAACAGTATATCTCCAATAATGACTTCACAATGGGAGCAAAAATGAATCAATCTAATTACTCTCCAATAACTGATTGCTTGTTCACATGAAACACAGACAGCGGCCGCGGTGGCTCAGCACTTGGCACAGTTCACCTTGTGGTGGAGGAGCGACTACGAGACGTGCAATTAGCGCTGGCCTTTTTCACCCCGGGCCCGTGAAGTGAAGTGGAAATATGACCGATTAGCCACGAACCTCGTCTCTAATAAATCAATAAGTCGGCGATTCCTCTATCTGTTTACGTATTCGAGCTGAAGTGACATAAATCACTATTCATACAAATAACGCTGAAAAAAACAAACAAACAAATGATGCATAGTTTAATCATAATAGTATTTCAGGGATCATCTGTTCATTCCAGCATGGAAACCACTTCACAATACACCAGGGTCCCTGATAACTTATAAATAATACATAATAGTGTTCATATAGCAGATGTCTCTGTATCACACATGCTGTAGTGTGTTGTGTGCTTCCTCTTAGCTGTTATTGACATACAATATCTTAACACTAGCAGCTCGCAGTCGTCTCATTACTGTTTAAAACGGCATTTAGCCAAAGTCATCTTTTTTGATTGTTGCTCATCCTGTCAGGGATGAGTTGAAGAAGCGGAGCCAGTTCTCACCCTGGTCTGACTGCAGCCACAGACCCAAACACAGCTGGGTCAGAACCCGTGACCTCTAACAGGAAGGACTGGTTATTTCATACTGGTGAAGATCTGGGACTGGATATTCGTCCCCTGCAATGATTACAGTGCAGTATTTTACAGATAAAACTACACATTAAGGGAAGTAGGGCAACGGGTGGGAGTCGATGCTTTCGAAAACACAGAGCCAACAGTGAATGAAACACCAGAAACCCGCCAGAGAGAACCGCTCCACTTCTAATAACTGAATTAAAAGTGACTGAATGCGTCTCTCGCTATTGACTGTTCTTAAAAAGATTCGTATAATGAAGAACGGCCTGATTGCTGTCGCATGAATAGGCTCGAGTGCCGGGACGTAAACGTTCAGGGCGAAGCTTTCTAAATGTTGTACAGACTAAATGTGAGAGCCATACGTGGAACCCCGGGGCGGCTCCCTGTCACTCACAGCCACGTTTGGCCTCTGAGGTTCTTTATGAGCCGCGTATCTGTCAAACGCGACATGATGTATAAGACTGTAGCTATGTAAAATGTGCTGCTTTTATGTGGATGTGGACCCAAAGCTGGGCCTGATCACTAAACGTGTTACTGCTTCATTATGAATGTGTTTACATTTATAATAAGTTGTGATTGTCAAATGAGTTCTTTCTATTTTTGTTTACAGCTATTTCAGGTCCTTTGCTTTTTAAAACAGCATATTATTTACCCCCACATGTGAACAGTAAGTAACAGTAACCTAATCTGACATCTAATACCTATTGTCTGTGCTGCAGCTTACTGTTGCTTGAAAGACCCGCGACCTTGATTTCCAGCCTGAACCCGTGAACTCATCGTAAGCCCCTCTCGATAAGAGCGTGGGCTGAATGTAACGTCTCCCTTCCCTCAGATGTAATTCCCGCGTCCTTTCCATAGGTCGTGTCGCACGCCGAGGCGTTTATCCGCGGCTCTGATCGGGTCACTGCTGCGAGTCGGAAATGTGAGAGACTGCTCCGACGGAACCCAGAGTCGCCCTAATGGCGGAAACTTCCTGAGCCACAACCTGAGAAACTGAAAGATGTGGCGTGTGATGAGGCCATGAAGCAGCTGGGTGTGTGGCGAACACGCAATTAGACGGAGTTTATTATATCTTGTAATGAACACAACAATTTCGCTATGACTTTCATTATGGCGATTGTCTTGCAAAATTGGGTTCAATGTTGTGTAAAGGATTGCAACAATAACAAACAAATGAAGACTCGTTCACAGTCGCGGGTTTTTAAAAGCACACGAAGCACAAAAGGTCACAAAGTGATGAAGCGCTGCTGCTGGTTCTCCCCCATGTCAACGCTGCAACCATCCTTTATTCAGTGGTGCTACCGTACATATAGCCGCGATGCCCGGCAGCACTTCGGAGGGCACTTTTGATAATTTATAATCTGTCAAAATGCTAAATGACAAAGTGAACTCAAGGAAGGAACCTTTGTGTCGTAAGAACGCAGCATGCGCCCACACGCTGGCTAATCAGGCAGCACCCCCCCCCCCCCCTGTCCGTCAAGCCCGGCCTCAGCGTCTGCTCCGCTCTCCACCTTATTAGGACTCCCATTGGTTTTCACAGCGAGTCCAGGCTGTGTCATGTAGGCCGGGCTGGCGGAGAAAACCGCCGGGATCTAATAAAAGCTTGCTTTTCTTGTCTCTATCTCCCTTTTAAACCACCACGCCGGACTTTAGCCGAAGGAAAATGAAAGGCCGACACATGAAAGCGCTGACGTGCGTCTGTCACTCTGCACCGTCGTTGGACTCAGGCTCCGAGAGGGAGGAAGGTGTAAACACTGATTGACAGCTCTTCTGAAAGTTGTACTTATTTTCCATTATACAAAGTTTGTTAACTAATCTCCCCTGTTATTAAATGTCACTCAGTGTTGAACGACTCACAAACAGGAATTATCCCCACGGCTTTGCCCTAAACGGCCATAAATCTGCTCAAAGGAAGACAAATGAGGCGCCATCATTTAAAGACATAACTAATTCATTTGGTAAATATAGAGCTGTTAACTGAGACTGTGCTAAATCCATGTTGCGCTGTTTGTTGTGCATGATGTGAATAATGCAGGATTACATGCTTTGCTATTCACTGATAAATAGCTTGCGAATCCAGAAGACTGTAAACACGCTTTATCTTGCTGTCCGCCGACTGACGCAAATAAAGGCAACTGTGGGAAAGTGGCTTAAATTATGAAGATGGCTTCACACGCCGCCCGGACGATTGCGCTGAACATCGGAGGTGATGTCACGTCCACTGTTGTGTGTTGTTGACCTCGTAAACTGGATTATTTCCACAGAAGTGCACGGCTTTGTACTATAATTTATTACAGCGTATTGAATTCATTGTGTGTGATACTAAGCTGCATTAGGCTGTAATGTGCTGGTTTGTCCGTTAGTAGTTGGTAAAGAAAGTCAAAGTGATCACACGACACCATTTTAACCCGTCTAATTGTTGTGTTCTGTTTGTGTGAGTCAGCCGCGAGTGCACTGCGCGACAGACGATCCCATCTGCATCACAGTTAGCGACGAGAGCGGGGCTGTCAGGCGCCTCGTCAACACATTTCAGCAGGAACGC
The DNA here is from genome assembly GCF_900634795.4 of Betta splendens. Classification (NCBI taxonomy): domain Eukaryota; kingdom Metazoa; phylum Chordata; class Actinopteri; order Anabantiformes; family Osphronemidae; genus Betta; species Betta splendens. The sequence continues at coordinate 9,721,752 of NC_040895.2, forward strand.
TCCGGGGGCAGAGGCGTCAGAGCGCAGACGGCCTGTCCACTCAGCCCAGACGGGTCCAACTTCAGCCCCGCAGTCCGTTAGGCTCGGGTTGGACTCCCTGTCTGGGCTCAAGGGAACGCGGGTACAGCCACTGGATCACAGACGCCGCTGGTCATCGTTAGATCAACACAAAGGCGCGGAACTGCAGTGAGTGCTTGTGTTTGCTCTACGCTTCCATTGTTCTGACTGTGTGAATGACACCGAGGCTACGCTACCTGAGCAAGTGCTTCACGTGCTGCAGGCTGAACATGATTGTACTGCCCTGCTGGACACATCATGTCAGACCAAATACTGATGAATAACAGATGAGCAACATCTGTCGCATGTGGTTTCTCTTATGACACACAACACATTATAGCATTTAATTCAATAGTTTAAAGACCATTACTTTTTAAAGCTTAGACTTGAATCAGGTGTGTTTGATTTTTAATTATTATCGGTTTTTTAAAAACACAGTCCCCGCTGACAACAGGCTGAGGCATGACAGTAGACCAATGTGCTGGGAGACTGGTGTTTACAGTAAACTCTGATAGACAGAACATCACAGAATGAAGCAAACGGCTCAGACTGAATCAACAACACTAAGGATGATGCGTTCACGGACCATGTACCTCCTGCTCCCTAACCTGTGCCGTGCTTGACCTTGGTGACTGAGGGCAGTGGCGACTGGCTCACTTTAGCTACTTTACACATTTACTTTACCAGCTGCCTGTTTGAAACCCTCGGAAAAGTTCAGGACCGGAGCCAAACGCGCAGCGCAGTGGGTTCCGCGGCGCCGAGTCGGCGTTAGGAGGAGGACACGGTGTTAAAGTAAGGCGACATCAGGCCAGTGCGCTCCTGTAACACGTTACTGTATGTACAGCAGTCTTCAGTGAATACCGCTGGAAAGTGCTCGGCGCCCGGAGTTGACGAAAATACCCGACTTACCTTCCGCAAGCAGGCGCACCGCGTGCACGAAGGAGGGGTCCAAGCCGTTCCTCTCGGCCACCAGTTCAGGCAGGTACTTCTCCGGATGCATGATTTCCACGGCGGACCTCTTCAGCAGTGGTGCAGGTGCGACGAAGGCGGCGCTGAGCGTCGGAATGCAACTGCGAACCTCCCCCGCTGCCGCTTCGCCGTCACGGTCCTAATGAGCGGCGCGCGCGCGAAGCCCCTCCACGACAACGCAACTGGCTGTCCCGGGTTGAACGGAGGCTGCGCTGTGATTCAGAGGTGGAGGTCCATCTCCGCCGCCGCCGCCGCCGCCTGCTGCCTCCCCTCGGCACCCCGCCAGACTCTCAGGCTCTCTGGGTCCGCAGACCGCGAAGCTCCCCGCCCCTCGCCATCATTATTGGCCATATTCTGGCACCGGCGCTGCTGGAAAACAAAGGCGATCCCCGCTGTGCGCGTCGCAATTGGACGATGTGCTCAGAGGGAAATCGGGAAAAAGTTGAGCTATATAGCGCTACGTCAAGGCTGACACTGGTACCAGCAATAATCTCACTCTGTAATGAGGGATTTTTAAAAAAAACGCCGAACCTCCTTGACTAGTTGACTGCAGCATGAAATACGTGTGGGTGGTACCGTCAATGGAGCTTGAGGACCCCAATAGTTTCAGAAAGTTCCCCACGAGGTGTGAAGAAGGGCAGTGGCGTCATGGTTTCTACTGTCGCTGTCCATGGTGCTGAAAACTGACATTAAACATGTGTCTCTGCACGATGGTGGACATGGCTTCAAAATGTATAAACCCGTGTCAAAACCTGAGGGTTTTGATAATTCTCAGGAAACAATGCCAAATAAAATGTGATGTCATTTACATTAAACAGTAAGTTATCTGCCCATGCCCCCACCATGCAAAGACTTTAACGTCAAGAGTGATCTATTATGGCCCAACTAAGAAATGCCAGCACTGTCAGTCATGTAAGCCTTTATCTCTGCATATCATCCAATATGAAATGCTTCTCGTGCCTCCTGCTTTGTTGACTAGAATCCAAAAGTGTGCAGTGCGGCACAGAGACTGTTCTACTTCCTCACACCAAGGTTTGATCAGAAGAGGTTGACGAATTGATTGAGTTGAGGAAATTCTAGATCTACTTGACCTTTAGAGGTGTTTCTGAATGCACTAATCACAATCTTAAGGACGGTACGGAGACGCTGCAGTTTAATGTGTGAGACATTTAGATTTGTGTTTATGATTCATTAATCAGCCGCAACTATGTCTTTATTTATTTAATGCAGTATTTTAAACTTACTCTGTTAGGGACTGACCATTTCAATATGTTTGCCACAATTATAATTAGGTTAACAATCAGGTTTTAGGCCCCTTAGCACCCATATGGATGAGTTTGAATTGGCATTAAATCCACTGTTTCATTAACTGATATTTTTCACTGTACAGTATAATGATTTTGGAAAACACTAACTCGCTTAATTCGATATTGCAGCTTTTGCTAATTGTCTTACGTGCTCATTTCTCAAATGCCAAACTGTTCTAGAAGGAACCACTATTGATCTAAACTTCACAATAACATTCTCTATGAAATTAAACTTTTTTTTTTAGTTTCACGAATACTTGTTTCATACTTGATGAACCTTCACAGATGCAATTGAACTAAACCCCATATTTTATGACAATGATTCTGACTCTCTTACAGTGGTCACTAATGATAACAGTGCTTGAGATTGTTAATGTGTTAGTAAAACAGTTGTGGCCTAAAGGACACTTACTTACAACATGTTTCCTGAAGAAAAGTCATTTCATTCGTGGGACAAATAACGCATTTGAAATTATACATACATACATACATACCATATCAACAATAAAACCAGTCAAGTTTGACAAAGATTTAATGGTTTCTTGCTTCCCTCTAGTGGTCAAGGTGCGGCATTACACACGTCGTGTCGTGAGTCAATACTCAACATCTGTCTTACTTTTCATGGTTGCTCAGCCACTTGTCCTCAGTTCACAACACAGTCATCCGTTTGATGTGGGGTTTGTTATTGTACGCACACAGCTGTTAGGTGAGGCACAACTAAACTGATATGATGCTTTTCTGGGGTGATTTTATTTTGAAAATTGTACCGGATGCCTCTTCTTGGCTTATATCCGATTCGACAAAAATGCGCAGTTACAGATTAGAAGGAGAAACACTTGGCAGGTCCCACAGAGTCACGTGACGTGGCCGAAGCGTTTCAAAGTTCAATTTCTACCAACACCTGACACAAACAATATTATCTTGAAGTGATCCTCAGCTTTTGTTGATAAGACCACATAAACGTAAAATCTGCTTTTTTCCCCAGTTGAACGCTGACGATGCCCGCGGTCATCGTCGTGCACGGGGGCGCGTGGGCCATTCCGGACGAACTGGCCGAGGCCTCGGTCGCTGGAGTGAAAGTCGCAGCACGTGGCGGGTACTCTGTGCTGAGGAGAGGGGGGAGTGCACTGGATGCCGTTGAGGCAGCGGTGAGGTCTATGGAGGACAACAGTGTGTTTAATGCAGGTAGGCAATGCCTTTTAGTGTAACTGGTTCAGTTCAGCTGTTCAAAAAAAAAACCTCAGTCACTCATCCCCATCTGCTGGTGGTGACGCTAAAATGCGCCTGAACGCAAATTAAGGTCAAACTAGTGGTCAGCAGTTTAGTGTAGTATTTGGAATATATCATGACTTTATTTCAGAATAACTGCAGCTAATTCGACACATAATTTCTGTAAAAGTGACTGATTCATTATAAAGTGATGTTGCTGTTGTTGTCGTGTTTTGTCGCCACCGTGTGGACACGTGGAGAATAACGGGCCACATGAGCTCACCTGCATCCAGCGTGACGTGTGATTACAGGACATGGAGCAACGCTGAACACTGACGGGGAGGTGGAGCTGGATGCCATCATCATGGATGGAAGGACACTAGGAAGTGGTGCCGTGTCTTGTGTGAAGAACATCCCACATCCTGTGTCGCTGGCAAGAGCGGTGATGGAAAAGGTGTCAGCGTTTGCCTTTGTTAAACAGAAACATTATGAGCTCAGCCTGGTTGTTATTAGCCATAGGCAAATACAGGTTTATATCTTATCTGTTTTTTTTCCAATATCAGACTTCTCACACCATGTTGACGGATAAAGGTGCCAACTTGTTTGCAGAAAGCATTGGAATGAGCACAGTTCCTACTGATTCACTGGTGACTGAGTACGAATGGAGAGAATGGGAAAAACACAAGCATTATGTCACTGGAGTAATGGAAGACTTCAACTCGCAGTGGTAGGCATCTTAAATTCTTCTTTATTGTGTCCATTGTGTTTACACCGTAGATGTGTGTTAGCCTGTTCTCATCCTTTTCTCTCATATTAGGGCCCATGATACCGTTGGTGCAGTTGCTCTGGACCACGCTGGCAATGTTGCGTGCGCGACATCAACAGGAGGCATTAGAAATAAAATGGTTGGCCGAGTTGGAGACTCTCCGGTAGTTGGTAAATGAAGACGATTCACCATGACATCCTCACGCCGACCTTGGCAGCTTTGTATGTAAAATATTACTTCTAAACATCACATTTATTCCTGAATGAGGCTGTGGAGGATTTGCAGATAACTGTATTGGTGCGGTGTCCTGTACTGGCCATGGAGAGTCTATTCTCAAAGTGACACTGGCCAGACTCATCCTTTCACACATAGAACGAGGTATGGTGGCACACTGTTGTCATGTGCTTTTTAAATCAAATATGAAGTTATTTCATATTTATATACATATATCTGCATCTTCTGATGCAGGTTTATCTGTAGCGGATGCCTCACAGATGTCACTGTGGTTCATGGGCGAGCGCGTCCTAGGTGCTGGAGGAGCTGTGGTTGTTTCCTCTGCAGGACAGTGGGCAGCCACGTTTACCACAGAGCGGATGGCCTGGGCCTCTGTGGAGAACGACGTGCTGTCATACGGACTGGACCCGAAAGACGTACGGAAGGAGAAGCTGTTGTTTGAATAACAATTCTCCCTGTTTTTAATGTTAGTTTTAGTCGTATTGAGCAATGAGGAAACTGTATTAAAATGCACTACTACAAATCTGTATTTCACAATGATGTCTACCATTTTTGCAATGCTTTTTCTTATTGGAAACTACACATACACTTTGGTAAAATATAGTATGATTCTTCATAGAGAAACTTAGTGGTGAAAATTATTGAAATTAACCGTATTAGTACATGATTTTAATAGTACAAAAAAATGTTGAAGTGAAGCTGATGAATCTCAGACTTCAGTTTTAACAACAACCGAGTGGTTTGTGTGCATCCGGGCTCTTCTCCTGATGTTACCATAACAATAGGCTCCTTCATGAGCCTACACTTGATTGGGCCAGCACCATTGTTGGCCTGTGCTTCATCCTAACAAACAATGGCTGCTCAGCCAGAGACACTGTAATAATAGAAACCTGATTAACAATCACAGTTAAATAGTATGAACCTTTGGTTCTTGCTCTTATTAGGACCCAGACCACAGTTTGTTGAATGGTTTTAGATATAACAACCACAGCAGTCTTATGTTTTAAACCTTTTGAGTTAGTTATAGACTTATACATTTTTAGCCATATATTTTTTTTCTTTTGAACATTTCTGCTTACTTTTGTTCACAGAAATAAGGCTCAAAATTTGTAATAACTGAACTCTGAATATAGAATAAATCTATTTATACTAAATTAAATTGAGATCAACGTTCCTATTAGTTTCAGAACAGAGGTTTAAAATGAACTATCGCATGGTAACATTATGTTCTGCCCTGTATAGGTAATAAATGACTCTCTCCTGCCTACAGTTTCTGACAGCTGGCAAAAGGGAATAATAGAAATTATACAAATGATGTTCTATAAAAAGGTGAAAATCACACAACACAAAAGCCTGGGTGCATTTGAGGGGCCGACCAACGTTTGTTGAGGGTGAAGACGCGTAACTGTGCTGAGTGGTGCGTGATCCCCCAACAGCTGCTGTAAACACAGGACACGTGACCAGCAGCGTTGCCTGTCAGGGGCTTTGCAGCAGCGGGACGAATGACGGCTGAGTTAGAGGAAGTTACTGGGGGCAGCTGTGCTGCTATGTAATCTTACACGAGTTTGGTAGCGCTTCGCGGAACGAGAGAGGTGAGACATGACTGTACGTAAGTATATATTTGTGAACGTACAAATTGCACGCGCTGGAGCCGACGCGCGAGGGTGTGGGCGTTCTTGTTGCCGCCTTGCTCTCAGGATACCAACAAACTTGGTATCTAAGGCCTGTGCTAACGCTAACAAGCTAGCGTGTATGACAACTTTAGCATCGCGGTACGCGAGCGTTTCTTCACTTTGTGCAACGCAATTCGGCAATTCCGGCTTGCGTGGTAGTTGATACAAACGTTTGTTGTATCACCAGCTGCACGGTTTTTACTGGGGAGGTAATTTGCGTGGCAACCCCCTCCACAGGTTATCGCTAGCTTGCTAATGTGATCGCGCTCTGTAGCGGATTGTTGTTAGCCATCCTGCAACGTTAGCATGCTAACTAGCGAGCTCATCGTTGGCGAGACCTAGCCACACATGCTCCGCGTTTCATATAGGCATTAAAGTTAATTTTCTAAAATTAGAAGAACCCTCCCAAAAGGCTGAAGCAGCGTGTTTCACGTTAAAGCGGGAGTGAGTTAATGCACTGCTCAGTTCTGGCCCTCAGGTTGTGTAGTTTTTTTACAGAACTACATGCTCGGCGCTAGCTGGCGGGCCATTCATATCAGCCGCACTATATCTAAGTTTGATGCAGTAGTAGTTTCTACTAGTTCTAACGTTACCCACACATAAATACATATACACGAATTTAAATACCGAGTGTTGTCCGTACGCTTTGTATACACAGCTTTTCAGACACGTAAACATTAATGGCCGACGTCAACGAGCAACACTGTGATGCTAGCGTAACGGTAAAGTAGCAGGGCAGCAACCAGTGAAGTATTTACAGCTGATGGGGTTTTAATGTAAAGCAGCAAGTAAATAATGTCGAATAGCATCTCCGATCTAATCATCGGAGCACACGATAAGAGAACTTATTGACAAATCCCAACGTTTAGAACTATCATCGTGTCCGCTTGGTCGTGACAGTCGTCCTTTGCCAGGTCACTGAAGCCACGTCTGTGTTGTTTTGATATAGGAAGGCGGCAGCATTCATGGACATTGTGGACACCCTTAACCATTTAATACCGAGTGACCAGCTGGATGACTCCCTGATAATAGGCCAAAACCTGGAATGTGAAGCCAGCAATGAAGTAGGGGCTGGAACTGGACTGGAGGAAGATTCGCTAAAGAACATGCTTAGTGACAAAGATCCCATGTTTGGTTGTGCAGGCTCCCAGTTTAATCTGCTGGGCAAGGAGGACTCCTCTTTTAAGATTCCTGGGGCAGCAGGTATGTGAACAGACAAAACTGATCTGTTATCTGTTAAGATGCCAGCTACTGGCGTTAAACACTAATGTATTCTAGTAGTAAGATGTGACATCATAGAACTGTTAAAGTGGTGAGATTAAGTTCTAACTATCCTCTAACAACTCTGTGATAGCTTGATCAGTTTAACATGTAACAGATGATGCAAATGGGCTCTTTATCGATTCCCCATAATATTTGTTTGACTGGTATTAAATATTTTCTATAGTATGTATGAGTTACTGTACAGCAGAGATCCAGCATAGTGCTTTGTATATGATTTGCCTGTTTAATAGTATATAAACTTTGTTTATTTATTTGATTTGTATGTTAATTGGCTATTTTTGGCAGGTCTCAGTGAAGGCGCAGGATCCACTAGCCTTAACAGTGAAATGACAGTTGCTCAGACCGCACCAGTCAAGCGACCTGTTGGTAGGCCAAGGAAGCGTCCACAGAATTTAGAACCGGGTAAGCTTGTGCTCATTAGTGTTCCCTTAGTGACCATATCTTTCAGTTCAATTACAGGTGGTGTGACTAATTTTTCTGTGTTCATGTACTTCTTGTTGTCAGCTGGTAGTAGTGCTCCACAACCTGCCAAAACATCCACCAATGTCATAGTCCGAGGACGACCGGGAAGGAAACCAGCCAACAGACTACAGAAGTCATTTCTCATTGAAAAAGGAGTTAAAGGTGCTCAGTTGAAGAAGGAATTAACTCTGGGAGGGCGTGTAAATGTTAATAACCTTGATGGCGGATTATGGCTTAATCCCACGGTTGTGTTGAGACGACTGACCGTAACAATTGGAGGATTCAGGATTGAGCTGCTTCCAGGACCCTCTTACACAGAAAGTGTTAGTACAAGCCAGTCTGAATGCCTCGATGGTGGCATTGCACATGGTGGGGAAATAAGTTTTACCATGTTGTCGGATGATGCTACCAATGTACAGAATCCCACACCAGAGAATAATGCAGGAACAAATGTAGACACCAGCTCTGCTAATGATGCAGCTCTGGGCCCGTATGTGAATCCTAATGATGTCCAGACCTCCAATGGAACATTAACAGAGGTCCCTACCGTGCAAGAATCAAATAAGAGTGACAGTCCTGAAAAGGAAAAACCCGCCATTAAAGAAACAGATGGCATAAAACAAGCACAAAATAATGAGAAGGCCATAACTACTACTATTACTACTACTACTACTAATACTACTACTACTAGTAATAAGAATGGTGGTAAAGAAAAACAACAGGTGGTGGCCAAAAATGTACCGAAGTCCAAAGAAGGTCAGTTTTCAAACAAGAGTAAGGACATTTCAAACAAACCAGGCAGCATGACTAAGGAACACCATATGTCCCAAAACCCGCAATCTAAAGTCATCCAAAGAGGAGACCTGCACAAATCTCTGAAAGAAAGAAAAAACATCTCACCACTGAAAAGACCAGCAGAAAACACCCCAAGTGTCCATGATAATAAAGTACAAAAGGTGCAGGGCACAGGAGATGTTAAAGCAAAGTCAAAGTTACCAAGTACACCTAGCTCATTAGTGAAGAAGACAGCATCATCTTGCAACAGAGTTGGAGATCTGAGTCCAATGAAACCATCTCATCCCCACAACAGCTCCAAAATTGAGTCTGCCCAACCAACAAACAGCTGCCCAGGGAATCCCTCAAAACCACAAGAAGAGGGAGGGCTGGAAAAGCCCAAAGTGAAAAAGCCTGAAAAGCTCCTTCAGAGACAGAAAAGTAAAGGTTCAAGAAGCATCTCTGTGGATGAGCCGCAGCTGTTTATTCCAGATAACGCTCCTGTTGTGAAGAAGGAAATAGCTGAGGATCAATGTGCTAGCAGCGAGATGGTATGGGATGGAAATAACTGCTGTGGGCTTTGCAAGAAACACCACAACAACATGTAAGTGTTGCTTTTCACTAAAATATAAGAACGGGTGCTGCATTTTTCTGTTTTACACAGAAAAGTCTTAAGTTATGTGGAATATGATGGTGTCTGTGCCTGTTTGCTGTTCATACAGACAATTTAAAGATACATAAACTTAATTGTACACTTATAAAGTAACTAGAACAGAACTAGACATTTATTTAGACATGGATTATTAAACACTGACAACATTGAGCAATATGTGACAGATAAAATCGAGATGTGGGAAAACACATTTGGTGTCACTAAATATAAATTTAATTTATTGAACTCTGCACTTGGAATAAAACAAGCTTCAGAGCATTAGTGTTGGTAAAGACACATTTAATACCATCTGTCCTTGTATTCAAGGTTCATGGTTGGCTGTGGTCGCTGTGATGACTGGTTCCACGGTGACTGTGTTGGGCTTGACCTGACAAAAGTACGTGAAATGGAGGAGGAGGACCAGATGTACGTGTGCTTGAAGTGCTGTGAGGAGGAAAGCAAAAAGGTGGAGCCTGAGACCCCGAGCACGCCCAAACCAGAAGATCCAGTAAAGATAGAGGTACAGGATCATAAACTGTCCCCCAAGCCCAGACCTGGACCCTCCCAGACACTCCCGTCAGGAGGGGTCAGACCAGTAAGAAAAGTAAGCAGTGCAGTTATGACTTAGTACATAAACAAACAGCTTTATTGTATTAAGTATATTACATATATAAAGGAAATATTATTTGTTCCCCCAGCTAATTCATCCTCTGATATTAATCATAGCCAGTGTTACCACTATACAAGGGTTTGTTGTCTTTTTGTTTTTACTCTGGTTTGCACAGTGGCGTGTGGTTGACATGGTTTAATACACTTGCACATACTCACTTTATTTTACTTTTAACCTTGGTTTGGTGAGTGGGGGTGGTTACAAAATGCCATGTGATTATTTTCACCTTTACATTTTTAAAATTTTCTGTTTTAATGGCCAATAGTAATTTTAGTAGCGTGACTAATATGCTTTTTTTTGCAATTTTCATGATACACAGGACTCTGACAGAAAGCAGTCGACAGATGTCAAAGAACCAGCTCATCAATCAGGTATTTTAAGGGTTCATAGTGTCTAAAATGTATTTATACATATTGAGATCAGTGGCCACAAAACCAGCTTCAAACTTTCTAAAATGTGTAGTTTCAGCATAATCCTGTTGCTGAATATATTTTATTGTGGCTGTGTGCATTGCATGACAAAAGGGAGGATAAATTCATGACATCTGCCTCCATTTCTTATCTTTTTACTTTCTAATTAGACATATTTTATATAACTTGTCGCAGATTGCTCCCATCTGCTCACTGTCACCCCGTCCTCCCTCACAGGCACTCATCTGAAACAAGAGACGAGAAGTAAAACTCCTTCTTCAGTTTCAAAAAAACCTGTGTCCGTGGAAGCAATCAGGCGAAGCGTGCGTGATTCTCTGAAAGAAATCCTTGTACAGAGGTAAGAAAGTAAACAAAAAAGCAGTTACACTGAAATGTTGTTTCATACTAGTTAGTGTTTCTTTTAAATAAACGTGATAAATCACATGACGATTTCTCCATTTTAGGTTGAAGGATTCTGATTTGAAAATCTCAGTGGAGAGGGCCTCTGAAGTTGCCAAGAAGACAGAGAGAGAGCTTTTTCACTTATATAAGGACACTGACAATAAATACAAGAACAAGTATAGAAGCTTAATGTTTAACCTCAAAGATACTAAAAACAACGTAAGTACTGTTTGTCCATTGGTAACACAAATATGCTTTATGGGCTTAATCTTGATTTTGTTTTAATACTGCATTTAGGTGCTCTTTAAGAGGGTCCTCAAAGGGGAAATTTCCCCAGCTAACCTAATTCGCCTGAGTCCGGAGGAACTGGCCTCCAAAGAATTGGCTGCTTGGCGACAAAGGGAGAACCGCCATGTAGGTAACCCTGTAGTTCCTAAGGATTTATTGCTTTTATTCACTGTTGACTCAGTAATTTGTGCAGCAGTTCCGCTGGTCTGCTAAAGGATGTGTGCTGTTTTTGTTGGGTTCCTAAATACATGGTTGAATTTTGTAATTAAGTATTTGTTTACCCTACAGACGATTGAAATGATTGAAAAAGAGCAGAGAGAGGCTGAGAGACGGCCGATCACCAAGATCACGCACAAGGGTGAGATTGAAATTGAAAGCCAGGAGCCAGTGAAAGCACCTGAGCCTTTAGAGGTAAGGAACACTTTAAACATCATATTTACACTTTCTAGGTAAGACGCAGTGTGTCTACTTAGCTCCTTGCACATGTTTTTCAGGTTGAGCCCCCTCCCAGGGCAACAGAAGTATCAGCAGAACCTCCAAAACCCCCAGAGAAGAAAGCAGAGAATGCCAGTACAGATAAAGACACTACCAGCCAACACAAGACTCACTTATTCGACCTACACTGCAAAATCTGCACAGGTAAACCTGAACATCCTTTTTCTCCAATATGGCTATTACTTACTTAGCTACCACAGCTGTTAAATTTTTTTTATGTACAAGGTCGTATGGCTCCCCCTGTGGAGGAGGCGCCGACCAAAGTGGTCAAAGTTGCTACCACAGTTATCCGGCGACAGTCCACTAAACCAGAGGAGATAAAAAGTACAACCCCATCTGCCACAGAGGATGAACTTCACCTGACTGTTTTAGAGGAGAGCTTCCGAAATGCTCAGCCAGGATACGAAGGAAGGCAAGTGGTTCTGTCTGTCTGTCTGTCTCTCTCTCTCTCTCTCTCTCTCTCTGTCTGTCTGTCTGTCTGTCTGTCTGTCTGTCTGTGTTGTGCATCACGTATTTTTGCAGCTTTGCTTCATTGCTGTTCTGTTGGTCACAGGTCGGATCACACAGCTGGAAGAGATGAAGAGACAGCGTTCCTTTCCAACCTGAAGTGCCTGTGGCGAGGTTTCATTCATATGCACTCTGTGGCAAAGCTAGTAACAAAAGCCTTTCCTGTGTCAGGCATTTTAGACAACTTGTGTGAGGTAAAGTACGCACAGTTTACCATATTTAGTTTGAACAGCTGTTGAAATTTATTTTAGTGATAATGATTTCATCTTTTTTCTTTTCAATAGGACCTTCCAGACAGCATTCAGGTTGGTGGGAGGATCAGTCCACAAACTGTCTGGGACTACTTGGAGAAGATTCGTGCTACTGGAACAAAAGTGAGGGTTTATTATTTTATATATTTATTAAACCTCTACACGGATGAATGCTTTTACTGACACATACTTTTCTTTTATTTAAGGAGGTGTGTCTGATTCGCTTCTCCCCTGAGACAGAGGAAGATGAGATCTCCTATACTCTTCTTTATGCCTACTTCAGTAGTCGTAAGCGTTTTGGGGTTGTGTCCAACAACCTAAAGCAAGTAAAGGACATGTATTTAATTCCTTTGAGTGCCACGGAAAAGGTTCCACATCAGCTTGTTCCCTTTGATGGACCAGGTAATCATGTCTTTCATTAATCTCCTCATTAATTTAAGCAAATATTTTTATTATATAATTTAAAATTTAATTCATGTTCTGACAGGTTTAGAGAGTAATCGTGCCAACCTCCTGCTTGGACTCATAATTCGTCAGAGACCCAAAAGGGATTTTCTTTCTGTTGATGTGAACGAACCTGCAAAGATTATACCTGAAATCAAGCCCATTACTGTTGCTACAAAAGAAACCAGAGGGAAAGAAGAGGAGAAATTCTTCCTTTCTTCCTTGACTACTGTGCATGTAAAAGAGAAGGACAAACCACTTAACACTACTGAACAAGTCAGCGAGCCTGTTACAGAGTCTCCTGAAGAACCATCTGCACCAGAGGAGACTAGCAGTCAAGAGTCACAAAAACCCCTCCGCTTTCTTCCAGGTGTATTAGTAGGCTGGGGCGGGGAATTACCCCCTCTGCCAGATGTGGGAGGGAAACCTGTAATAACAGCAGACGACACCCCGAAGACCCAAACACCTTTGAAAATTGAAGCATCAAACTCGAAAAGTCCAACAGCTGCAGCACCGCGAGAGCGTTTTGTCATCAAGAAAAAAGAAGCAAAACCTACTAAAGCTGAACCAGAGCTTTCCAGCCTGACTGATACATCTGCCGCGAACAGCTCATCAGGAAAAGATGCTGCAGTGGTGACCCATGGTGTGCCCCTCTCTCTGAAAGATAAGCCTCCAAATGTATCGACTGAAGCATTCCTGGAAAGCCTGACAACAGCTCCGTGTGGGAGTGAGACTAGCATCACTGCCTCGGCAAACAAAGGGGAAGTCTGCCCTTTGTCTGAAACCGAAAAAGAAATGTCTGAAGGGGAATCTCTGTTGCTGTCAACACCCCAAGCTCCTTCAGATAATACTAGTAGCTCAAAACCTCCTTTAAGTGGAATACTGAAAAAATCCTCAGCATATTCCAGTGTGAATGAAGACAAATCAGCCGTGCTACAAAAGGATAAAGCCAACCATCCACCTCCTCCCAGTCCCAAACCTGTTCCAGCATTGAGCAGCACTAGGAACGATCCGCTCACACCGTTTCACCAATATCTACAGCTTCCTCAGACCAAGAACAAACCAGAGGAACAAAACCAAACCGATGCTCAGCTGTCCTCCAGTGGTAAAGACGACTTTGACTCCCAACCCGGTGCAGTATTAACTCCCAGCACATCTCCTCCAAATGAGCAGGGACCACAAGCAGCACCAGCACAGTCAGTATACATCGGTGCAGCATCTCTCCCACTGCAACAGCCTCAGGTACCTGGCAGCTACAATTGCCCTACTGGTCCTACTCCTGATACTTTCACCACCCCACTCAGCCTTGATCAGAATCATAGCACCCCGTGGGCTCAGGATAGCACTTCAGACGCTCTTGCTATGCTTCAGTCACAGTACTCTGACAGTTGCCCTCCGCCATCTGACCAAACTTCATCTGTGGCCAAAGACTACAAGCGTGCCGAGGAGAGATACAGCGATCCGTGGGACAGGCCACGTAGCGCGGATGACAGAGATCACCAAAGGAGACACAGTCATCACAGGGACTCCCATCACGGGAAGAAGAGCCGACACCACGACCGGGAGCGAGAGAAGAAGCACGATCGCAGCTCTGACGACAAGTACAGAGAGAGGAGCAGGCACCACGGACACTCAGAGGACCGCTATGGTGAGAAGAGGAAAGAAAGGCACTATAGTGATGACTACAGCGGCCGCCACAAGGAGAAACATAGACACAGACGGGACTCGGACTATGAGAACGGGCGGAAAAACTCAAAAGACGATTACTCGTAGGGAGTTTTTTTTTTATTGGTGAGTAAATGCAGGGTTCAGAGAAAGACTATTAGCTTGTCCAGTGGCTGGTTTAAACCCCGTTGGCTGCGATGGCTGCTGGTGGAATCTTTTATTGTTTTATACACCGGTCTGAAGATTGTCTGCCGTTTCATTTTAAACGTTTAACTCATTTTATTCACAATACAGCCAAAATGGAATATCATTTCAATGGAGTTATGAAGATTATCATTATGCTCTCTTTGGTCTAAGAAGAATTTAAAATGGAAACATTTTCTAAATTTCATGATTTTATTGTACCTGTGATTTCATAGTGGGCTTCTATGGACAACACTAAACTATTTGGCAGGAAGCTAAATTTAAATACATAACTTGGACAAAGGTTACAGTACAGAAGCAACAGCAGCTATGATTTCTTTTCTGCTGAATTTCTTTTAAATTCCTAAAATATTTTATAATCTTCTATTGAAAAATGTACATTTTGGCTTATAATATACATTAGAGATGAAGTGTGCCTTTGCACTGTGTTCATGTACAGTTCGTAATAAATCTAATCTTTTTTATTGTTGATCATAAAAAACAACTTTTAATTTCTTTGGAAATATATTAAAGGTAAACAATCTGGATCTGCACTGTGCTATTACAATGATTTTATACACGCAGGTGTTTGCCAAGAAGTCACACGAACAGTAGGAGAACTCAGCCTTTATTACATGACATTATTGAAATGTATTCACACCTTCTCTAACCTGAGACACATAGTAGCAATTAGCAATTCTGCCCTTTTAAGAATTGGACGAATTGAAATCTAAGTGTTACACAGTTCATGTTTAAAATTTAGTTTTCTGCTTAGACATCGGAAGTTACAGTTATACTATTCACTGCCATCAAAAACATTAAAACCCTCGCTGTTCTTGAGAAACATCAGCGGCTTTGTATCATCAAACAAATAAACATTTCTGAGATCTCCTTCAAAGCCCTTTGAAAACAACTCCGACGTCACAACAGAGACATTTCTGTATAATTCAAACCCTCCAAAATAAAGCTGACCCCCGTAGTTTAAGGCCACGTACCGCTCAAACGGATCCACGTCTTCGAAGACGATCCTCCTACCGTTCAGCCACACCTGAACAACTGTGCTGTTCAGCGATATGGACACGTCGTGCCATATATCGCAGCACAATGTGAGGTTCCTGTAAGTTAATGGCAGCGAAAGTCTCTCGCCGAGATTGACTGCAATTTTGAAGTGGCTGCTCTCGAAGCCAACAGCGAGGTGGTCGTCGTCCTCGTGCTGGGCCTTTCCCAGCCACACCAGCACGCCGCCGTCTGAGCGGGCGCGGAAGCTGAAGGAAATCTTTGTGGATTTTAGGTTTCTTGTATTAAATCTTGGGTCGGAATATTTCACATAGGAGTTCCCCATGAACTTGAGCGTGTCTGTTGCTATTTTGGCGTGGCAGTGCCTCCCTCCCCACCCTAAAGGGCACATGCAGCGGTATGAGGCGGCACTAGATGGAGCGCATAATGAGCCATGCGGGCAGACGTTGTCCGCACAGCCGACGGACTGGTTGCACACTGAGCCGGTCCACGACGGCGGGCACGTACATGTGAATGAGTCACTTCCTGTCGGCCTGCAGCGACCTCCATTCTGGCACACTCTGTACCCGCAGGCTGTCCCGTCCCAGTCCCCCACGTTGGCTCCGCCCACTGCTCCCGCCTCCGTTAACTCCAGCTCGTGGCCGTTGATTAGAAGTTCCCTCAGGCCCCCGGTGAAGCCCACGGGCTCCTTCTCCGTGGCATCCGTGGACACCGCGCTCAGAGTGGACACGCCGCCAACGAAAATATCAGTAGCGGCGTCGAGTGTGGTCATGCCCTCGGTCGCGTTCTCTTTGACCTCCTCATCATCCAGACTGAGGAAGCCTCGGTGACCAACCCGCCCGGCCCTCACCGTGTGCCAGGTGCTGCCGCGCGTGTTCACCCGCTGAGCCGACTGCAGGACATGGAGACCATCCCCCAGGTTAAACCGCAGCTGGACAAACCCGGAGGTCAAGGAGAGGCAGAGGAAGTCTCCTGCAGGACAGAAACAGCACGTCTCAAAGCCATGTTGGACCCAGTGGCTTCAGAGGACAATGACCACCCTAGTTATTGCACAGTGAACCTAACACTTAGATGGCTTAATTAGAAAGTCGTCCCTCACCAGCTCTGGCACTGAGGTGCTGTGCCGTGTAAACAAGGATGCCATCTGCTGACAAAGGCTGGAACTGCAGCTGTACAACAGTCCTGTGTCTCATCCTCACAAGTGGGAATGACATCCATGAGGACTGGTTCCCGCTGAAGAACGGATCAGTGATGGTAACGGCTGAACACGAACACACACACACACACACACACACACACACACACACACACACACACACACACACACACACACACACACACACACACACACACACACACACACACACACACACACAATGCAGCGATTAAACAGGTGAATCGTGAAGGTCTTACTCTCACACCACAGTGTTTGTGACGATGCAGTGACGTCACCTTTCTCGCAGTGGAGCCCTGCAGTTCCCAGGGGACACTGGCAGGTATACCCGCTCGGTAGCGGGATGCAGGTGGAGCCGCGGGCGCAGCGAGGCGGAGGCCTGTGCTCGGCGTCGCACACAGACACGGTCTCTGAGCAGAGCGCTCCTTTCCATCCAAATGGGCACTGGCAACTGCAGACGGACACAGTCAGACACCGTGACGAGCTTTGCAGACGCTCGTTTCCTTTCACCGTACTTGCGCGGCGTTAAAGCCCCTGTAGCGTTATGCCTCTGCAGTCACAACACATTTGGGTCCGCGCCGCATTCAGAGCAACGGTGAAATTCCTGCACGTAAGCGGGACAGCGATTCTCAGCGGCGCCGCTCCCTCCACTTACTACACAGACGAGCCGGAGTCCACGCACGTCCCCCCGTTGCTGCAGCGAACATGAGCGCACGGCGTGACTCCACACTGGCCCACGCTGCGCCCGAAGTCCGGCCGGCCCAGCGGCTGGAACTTCCCGTCTCGCCTTGTGCGGAACTGCACGTCGAAAATGCACCCTGCGCAAAGAGAGGACGGTTGTTTAACAGCGTGATGGTCAGATCTCTGCAGCGCGTTCACGTCCAACTCCTTGTTTTCATCGTCCAAGTTCTTCCCCTTCTGTCGCTCTGCAGCTCCCTCGTCATATTTGCATTTCGCTCTCGTAATTCAATTTTATCAAGACAATATTTGCTTTGGCCTGTACCTGCGGAGCACAGGGCCCTCCATAAATACGAGGCCCGAGCACAGGCCTGCTAGTCATCTGCACACGGGCTCCCTTCGCTCTGCTGCATTAGTCACTGGCATAAACAGGATGCAGGGGAAATGTCATGCTCGCTCATGAATATTCATGACATGATGCCGTCTACTTGGCAGACTCAAGTGACGGTTGCGGCGCTGCAAACATAGGCCGCTGAAAAGCCAAGCAGATTCCCGAGGAAGATTTTGAATGTTGGTTTATTTTTGTTTCAGCTACACACACACGGAGACTTGTAAGAAATCCAAGAAAACCTGGGGAGATAAATCTGGCAATTATACATTTCAGAAATTTGCAGAAATCTGTCACATTGTTTTAGGGTGATGTTTTCTGCCGAGTCCCCACGGCGAGCTTTTGAAAAATGGGGGAAAAAAAGAGACTCGGGTTCAAAAAGAAATGACCCTCAAGATGTTTTAGCAGCTCTGATAAAAAAAAGTACATCAAAGCAGAGTTTTAAAAGCGAGCCTGACACACACACACACACACACACACACACACACACACACACACACACACACACACACACACACACACACACACACACACACACACACACACACACACACACACACACACACCTTGGTTTTCTGCTGCCTCCTCTGCCACCTTTCCACAGGGGAGTGTGGATCTGTTGATAACTGGGAGTGAAGTGCATTATCAGTGTGTTCACTGCCAGCCATCATGATTAGGGCTCGAGGAAGGTCACACAGATCTGATTAGACGCTCATGAGTTCTCATTACATCCTGAGCAGGAAGGTTATGGTTCCACCAGTGTCGCCTGGCTCAGGTAGTGCTAACCAATCCTGGGGACCACGGGAGCCCGATGCGGCGAGGGCAAAACGGATGCTCGAATCCGGCTGATCTGATTTTTCTGTTTATTCGGTCGCCAGAGAAATTAATTATACGATGATAAAGAGAAAATTGCCCCAGTCTTCGTACATAAAACGCTCTTGTTTACCTCAAATGAATCTGCCATGACATTTTAGAATATCAAGCTTCATCACGGTGGCGCAGACACTGTTGAATATAGTTATGATGATATTCATGGATGTTGTCATCATTACGGTTCTGGCAATTTTCCTCTACGGCGACGCACATCAGCAGGCACAGAGGATTCCTGCACAGGGTGACCGGAGAGAAAGCATAAACGACGCCGATGATGATGACGAAGATGATTTGTCTGGAAACCCTGTTCGTGGGACTTATTGGCCCTGAATGGATTTGCACACGTCGCTAAATTGTACAGCGTGTGAAGTGATTAAAGGGTGCAGATACAATCAAGCTCAAAGCCGGACTGGCCTTAAACAACGGTTCCTCCCCCTTTCACACCCCCCCTTCTTATAAACAGACAGAGGTCCTGAGAGGAGCTCTGAGCTCCACTGCTCGCGCTGCAGAGAGGAGCATTGGCTTCTAATAGAGCCGTAGCATTCTTACCCTGAAAGCCGTGACGGAACCTGGAGCCAGCTGGCAGCAGTTCAGGGGTGTACTCATTATATCCACCTACAAAGAGCCGGTTGAAAACATTGAGGCCCACCAGGGGTCCTGGAGACGAACCCGTCCTGTTACGTTGTCCGTCAACCTGAGAAACGCAGGAGAGTCTCAACACTGGAGCTGGACGAGCACGAGTCACTTAAAACATTTGGTGAAAAAATGATGACCTTCACAGCAACAAAATACAGTTAACATTTAATGTTTCTTCACATCTGTGCATCATGTCGATTCACCTTCAACCAGCCGCTTCTCCTGGACCGTCCGAACGTGACGGTGTGAATGCCGGGCCGGGGCTCCAGTGGATCACTGACCATGGTGGCCACACCTGAGCCGAGGTTGAACCTGTGCACCACTCTGCCGTTCTTCAGCCCCAGGACCAGGAAGTCGTCTCCGTCGCTGCCTGAGAAACGCACCACGGCCTTTTAGCGCAACCAACCCCTAATCGATCCTGCTTTTGAAAGTATGACGTGCGATCGCGTTTTGATCAATGGGACCGACGAGCGAGTTCTGCGTCCGTCCTTGCTGATATGATCAAAGTTGCTGCTTCATTAAACCAATTATCACGCTCATATCTCATCTATTCTCATATCGTGCCTTTGAATTGTGCTGTTTCCAGACACGCTGCTTATTCTGCTCACAAGCGCTTCATTATTCATTTTGCTCCTGTTTTGTTGTGCCTCCACCTTGATGAATTGTACTCTCCAGAGAAAACTAGCGCTGAAGACTCAATGTCTCGTGTCCTCCTTCCTTCTGTCTTTTGATGAACTATGCCGGTGACAATGACACGGCGGTTACCTGCGAACAAATCTGACCCCATGGAAGGAAGATCCTAATTTAATGTGGCGGCTGCTGACAGCGACGCAACGTCCGTTTAATGCAATTATGGCTAATTCTTTTGAGATGTTTGGCTCACGTGCCTCGTTTTATCTCAGCAGAGCCGACCTGCTCCTTTTGAAAAGTCAGGAACAATAACAGTTATGCTGGAAATCAGCTAATTGCTGGACTGCAGGAAGACTCGTTATGAACGTCTCAAAATCTGCCAGGAAAGAAAATCCTTAGGGTTTCGTCTTGATTAGAAGGCTCTCAGAGGAGAGTTGAAGTTTATTAGATAGCGCATTAGCATACACAGTGGGCGAAACCCCTCAAAATGGCAACAGAGCTTGCTTTAAAAACCTTAATGAAGTTTGACAGCTGAAATCTAACCAAGCAGTCGTCTCAGAGTTGTTTTCCACTCCTCATTTGACCGTAAGAATGATTTCCCATTACTTTCTGCCGCGCGCGTCACGACTGAGCTCACCTCGTCCTTTATGCCCAGCGAACAGGATCAGGTTGTCTCTCACGGCAGATGAACTGTTGGCGAGAGTGAACTTCAGTGTGAACTGGTAGAAGACGCCGAGGCTGGGGACGGAGGAGTGAGCCACAAAGGAGGTGTAGCCGAACTCATCGCTTCCACTGAATCTGGCGCGGGACACGCTGATGGCTGCAGAACAAACACATTGGTGTGTGAAGATGTGACTCGCTCAAGCTGGTGTGTGTGTGTGTGTGTGTGTGTGGGGCAGTACTCTTCTGCACTGACGGCCAAAAGATGGCACTATTGCTACACACCAGTCACCAGAGCTCAGTGCAATAGTTTCTTTTCTGAATGCTATTAGATGATGACCTGTTTTCAAATACTATCACCTCCTCAGTCCTATTCTATTTTCATTAGTAGCTGTTTAGGAAGGGTTCTGGCGCGCGAGCGCTGGTTCTTACCCGGCGTTCACAAGACTAGCACAATAATCCCAGCGATTCAATTACAACCGCGGGTTTGCCTATTCAGAACGCATGGCTGCCTCCATAATGCCCTCACGCGTATTCGGTCTCAACACACCCATCAGGTTGATGTTACATCGGGGACTCAACGTAAATTTCCCCACGCTCATTCTGACGCGGAGGCCGCGCGCCCTCGCCGCTGACGCCGCGCGCCCTCCCGCAGCCTCGGGCGAAGGCGAGGGGCGGCTCCGAGCTCCCTAATGCGACGGGCCTCGGCTCCGTTTGCCTGATACATTATTAATAAAGCTGCAAATGCCTCCGTTATCATCTCCAGGCTGGTGGAGGCACTTCAGCCTGGTTGTTGTGTCTCTTTCGCGTGGACACGGCGTTGCATCGGACGGATCGCGCGTGTGAAGATGTTTTGATGGTGAAGTGATTAGCATTTGCAGATTGTAGATGATCGAGACCGAGAATTACTGTAATTATTAACGCCTGGGAAAATGTAGCCCCTAAATTTTAGGCAGCGGCTGCCACAGAAGTATGAATTTCCAACTCCTGAGCTCCCAGTTTGTAGTGGTGCTATATTAGGCCTCATTATATCATGAAGCTTTAGTTTTCTACAAACCTTATTACCAGAGAAGTTGAGAATTTTCAAATGCAATAAAGACCACAATTCTGCTTGCCCTTTATTTATTCTATTTTATCTGTGAAACAAAGAAAATATTCTCAGTGTTTCACTCGGCAGCTTAATATACAATGCATATTATTTTGAAAAGATACAGGGGCTCCAGGGAAATCTGTGTGCGTGAAGGTCAAGGGTGGAAACTATTGTTCAATGTGTGTGAACTTTGTGGCTTGAGGCGACGCTGCATGAGAAACAATCAGGCTACAGCCACACAGGCTCCGAAAGTACCTGGGAAAACCATTGTCACTTAACACAGTCAGAAAAGCAATATGGAGCTACATTATGCAGGGCGGAAACCAGGAGCATCGGTTCTGTGCGAAGGCATCGAGCTCATATCAGAGGAAAGTCATTCTGCGGAGAGATGAGTCCGCGTTTCAGCCGCACGCCTAGGATGAAAACGAGCAACGGATACAAACACTTGCATCAGGGCTACTTCACATGTGTAGGGTCCTACACGTACTGGGTTGAAAGTGAACATATGCTGCCAACAAGCTACAGCTTCTCCCAGGACGTTAACTGCTATTTAAGCAGAACCGGGTCGGGACTCGTATTACATGAGCCAACGCTTCATGTCTTGCCTGGAGTCCAGCTTCTCTGGAAAGAAGGTTTCCCTGAGCTGTTTGCTTTCACGATTCCTGAAACAAAACATCCCATAATCCCATAGCATGGATGGTACAGAGATTAAAGACTGATTTTAAGAAAGTCAACCATATACCAGATATTGAGATGTGTTAAACAACCTCAGCTGCCACAGCAACACAGATGAAGTGGTCTTTGTTTTTCTTTGCCAAATCTGAAGCTGAGTCTTTCACAGGTACGACAGAAAGGTAAACCATTAATAATTCTGAGTGAAGTTTCTATTAAAGTTTCATACCCCAAACTCTTGAGGCATTCCAACATCAATAGAAGTCGCCACTCTTCCTTTCCCTCCATTTCCTGCTTGTTAATAAACTACCTTATCTATTAAAGTGCACATGGAAAGTGAAAATATTACAGAATAAACTGTTCATGTTTCCCGCTACAAAAAAAAAAAAGCCAATTATTGCGCTATCATTGGTAGAGTTCTGCTAAGAATGACATGAAGAAGAGCTCAAAAAGCCCCGAGAGACAGAAAGAAAAGGGAGGCGATGAGTTTCCACCCTGATCTTGTCGGGATTAAAATTCAAACGTCCACTCTGGAGCCTGTGTGACACCGGGAAGTTTGATTGCTTGTGTGGCACGGCTGAGCGGCTAATGTGCCAGGCCCCACGCTGCTCCTACAGCCACTCCAGTCAAACAAAGCCCCGGGTTTCTGAGAACCACGTCCTGTGAAGCCTCTTCCTTTGTTGGAAAAATATAGGCACACAACAAATGCAGCCCCCTGCTTGCGAGGAACTGCCTGGATGCGTTTAGTAAAAGCCAAACACAATAACTTCAGCTATAATCGATTTACATTTATGATAGCAGCTGTGAGACCTACAGTAAACGCTACAATGCATGGATGTTTCCATCAGATTCATTATTCTAGTTTTTAATATATGCAAACGAGCACTAAAAACCTGTGATGAATGGAGACTTAGGGAAATCTAAAATTTAATTTAACAATTCAACAGGAGGAAATTAATGGCTTAACTTCAGCTTCTGGGGACCATGAACGTCAGAAACCCCCCACCAAAAAAAATTTCACATTAATCTGTAGCAAGATTCTGACAAAGATCAAAATGAAGAACTGACCAACAGGGAGCATGCGTACTGGGTTTCGGTCCACAGGTGCAGGTCTGACCTGATTGCAGACAGGAAACAGGAAGTGATGCCGCACACGCCAGACAAGACCAACACAAACAGGCCGGCGCCTCCGAAGGCCGGAGGTCTGAACTGCATCACTTCACAGCGGGTTCAGCAGATGCTAAAAGCCCTGGAAGCGTCACCAGGCAGCTTCATATGATGCTTATGAAATAAGTTTTTATAACTTTGCTGGAGAGTGCTGCAATAAAAGGGAAAATCAGTGACCACAGGGACAGAAGTGACAACGAGCTGCTTTATTAACGTTGCCCTGCTAAGACGCACGCACGCACGCACCTGACATCTCAGGAAAAGTGACTAAAATTACAGTTGCTGGAAAATAAGATCTTCTGAACTAAGAGTCTTTGAAATATTCAGCAGTTCTACTTTGATTATCTCGCTCTATTGCTGGAGGAGGACGTTTCTGCCTTTTCAGCATTGCTTAGTTTCATTAATCCTTTTACTTAACAACAGGCTCTCATTCCACTCGCTGCTCAAGGCTCCCATTCACCAACTGTTTGCAGATCAGTGTCTTAATAAAGCCGCTAAAGCTGCACAGTATTACCGCTCCCCGTAACACTTACGCTCCTGACACAGCAGCCCCTGCCTCCCGTAGGGGCACAGGCACACCGCCTCCAGCCGCGACGTCGGGATGCACGTGGCTCCGTGGCCGCAGGGGTCGCGCTCGCAGGCGTGGAACTGGCACAGGCGGCCGGCGTGGAGCGGCGGGCACTGGCAGAACCAGTCCTCGCCGTCGCTAGACGTGTGCACACAGAGTGGGACAACATTAGGCCGCAGGTGAAAATGGGCCGTGACGTGTGCAGCAGCGCGTCCGGATGCTTTTGCAGGTTCGTAGGCCGAACGTTGGGGGAACGGAGGGAGGAGAGCGTCACCCGCCGCGTGATGCATGGAAGAGCTGAAGAGAGGTTACAAGATTCGGGTGAAACACAAGCACTTGATTCAAGGAGAAGAAGAAGAAGTTGATTCAGCAGACCACTGCAGAGGTAGAACCCCTGAAGCCACATGATGAATAAGCAGGCGTGATAGATTAGCAGCATGTCAAATAAAAAGACACAAATTGTACAAGGGTTTCTATTTTTTCCTCGACTCACATGTTTATGAATCGAAGAGACAAGAAGAGAGGGATGATCTCGCATTCAAAGCAATATCCGGGCAGGGATTTTATAAAATGTTCTAAGATGTGCTCGGCGTTGAAAGGTATAATATCAAACAGAGGAAGCATTGGTGGGGTTTCAAATCTATAAATTAATAATGTGTTGTGAGCAGCAGCACTGCAGAATGTATTTTGCTCCGTGAAAAACTGGCTTCTCGAAAATGAAATATTTACATTCTGTCACCGGAGTCAAGCATTGTTAGATAAGACTGTACCGAAGCACTAACGGATGCATGATGCAGTAAATATTTCCAGCGTATAGTTATTAACAGGCTGCTAATGTCAGTTTGGAGACACTTTAAGGCGCAATGACACACGGCTACAGACTGTCTCTGCTAATTGTGAACATAATTTTCACAACAACATTCACAGATGGAAATTGTCATGCGCCGAACAGAATTGTTGCCGTCATCAACGACAACCTGCAGGAGAAAGAATCAAATATTTAATGGAGCACCTCGTGGAGGAGACTCCATGTTTGGGTGCTTTGAGTGCTGCTAATTTGTCCCTGGCATTGTCAGTTACTGTTTGTGTTCACGTCCACACACACACACACACACACACACACACACACACACACACACACACACACACACACACACACACACACACACACACACACACACACACACACACACACACACACACACACACACACACACAGTGGATTTTCCTCCAGATGCTCCAGTTTCCTTCGATGTAGGTTCCAAGAACTGGAGGCTCTAAACTGTAGGTAGGTAGGTGTAGGTGCGAATGTGGAGTAAGTGTGAATAGGTTTGTCTGTTAGCATTTGTAATTGTTGTTTTAAATTTCTTATAATCTGTTGTATTAAATATTATCACTTTACTATTACTATGTTTCCTAATAATATCATTCAGTATTTATGTACTGTACGTTCAGGTTTCCACAGGTCGAGGTGCTGCTAACAAATTGCTAACAAATTGCTAACACACACGTTCAACGTCTATTTGAAATGATTTATGAAATGTTCATATGCTCGTAAATATTAAATGGGAAGAATCAGAGCTGTATAAATAGCCATGTCATATTCAAGTGGCAAGTCACGTGTAATTTAATGGATGATAAAGCAACAAAAAATGAATTGAAGAGTAAATAAGCGTCAAAACAGGCAGCGGGCATTTCAGACTCTAAGGTAAAGTGTAGATAAAAGCGGGAAAGGAGTATGGTTGAAAACACTTGAGTTTTAATTGCTCTAATCAAAAACTTGATGTGTGGGGTGACAAAAGGTTATTTTAATTTGCCTGAGGCAATCACTTTGATTACAAAATTGTTTTAATGTTTGCAGACTAATTTGAATATGTTCATTACAAATGCACAAAGTTACTAGCCGCCATATCTCTCGCCACCGAAAGATTACAGCACGCGCGCTGCATGAGTTATTACCGAGGCCCCGATTTTTAATCTAATAACGAATAACTGACTGGTTGGCTTCAGAAATCCTTGTCATTCAGAGCAATAGGATGCAACCCTTGCAAGATATTTAAAGAAGGTGTCTTTTTTGGACGCAAATGCCAGTCTGCATTAAGCCACATGCAGCTCACCTCCTCCTTTGTTAGAATAAAGCAACAACCAGGCTTAGTTGATGTTGTGATGAAGTGCTGCCTGGTTTGGTGTCCACTGTTGAGCTGCCAACTGGACCCACTGAGAGTCCTGGTGGACGGGAGGGGAAGTCGTTCAAAAGACAACTTGCTCCTCACTCAATTATCTGTCATCTGAATTTTAATATGAGTGAAGGGATGAGGTGGAATTTACTCATGGACTTCACCTCCAGCGGAGCTCCTGTTTGAGCAGACTGTTCGATACGTCTCTGACCTCGTCCGGGCGTCCTCGCAAACATTTCCTTGGCGGCGAAAGAAGCGCGATGTCTGTTAAGTCTCCATCACTGAGCGTTTTGAAACACGCTGCCATAGAACAGGTGACTTGATGATACTTGAATGAAAGCTGTAAAGAAAGGAGGGACGTGTTTCCCGTGTACCTGCATGCGTATAAGCGCTTCACATTTCTCCTGAAGCTCACTGAAGGTTCTTCCTCTCTGTGCTTGCGTGTGTTCACACAGATAAAGATGCTCACTCTCGTTTTTTTAGGTGAGATTTGAGCCAACATCTTAATGGACCCAACCTCTGAGAGGAGGCGGCGGACAGAAACGAGCCAATACCACCGGTGTGGCTAAAGGAGCAGACGCGCACAAAAGGAAAAGCGGCGTTCAGTGAGAAATGGTGAGCGCGCTGAGGTTTGGGTGAATAACATCATGAATAAAATAAATGATGTTTTTGTCTAGACTGCGAGACACTTTACTAAAGAGGAGCAATTCCTTTAAATGAAGATCATAATGTTTTCCTGCACAAGCCACCTGCTGATGATGCATGGCGCCTGCACACGCACACAACACTTGACTCAAAGCACTACAGAGGGTTTTTGTCTAGTGCAATTGCTTTCATGTTTCCCTTTCAGGAGATCACAGAATAATTACCGTCCTTATGTCTAATTTAGACGCTCCTATTGTCGTAATGGCATTTTTGATTTCGGAGCGGAGCTGTACTGTACATCTGCTAATTGCCTGAAATGATCACAGACTTCTCCACATTCTAATGGTGATTACAAGGTGATGGCTAAGGTTGTGATGAAGCCACAAATAAGTCATTTACATGTTCTACTACATCTACCCATCAAATACAAATATGAGGCTTGTTAAACTGTCATGATGATAGATTGAATAGTCATCAAAATAAAATATTTGAGAATCTAAATTCTTTATATTGTATAATATTGGTAAAGCAAACACTTTTTCAACAGAATAATCTAAACCAAAACACTTCTTGTTGAGTAACAAGTCATTTTAATATTTGTATATAACTTCATCTAACGGCCCTGAGGTTTTAAACATGTCTATATGTAAAAAAACGCCCTCCCACAGCTGTTTTCGATGCACTTGTCCTCCAAAGTTCAAAGACACAAATTCAGCGAACTGTAATGAGCAAGTTTTCTCAGGACACGCTCCCCAGAGATTGCAATTGCACACAGGATGATAGGATTTGTTTCTCATGGTGAATTAAAATAATTGTATCTTGGACCTTGAGTTATTTTATAGGTACTTTGAAACAAGTATAGCTGGAACTCTGATTAAGATTAAATTGGTTTCACTTTCTCTGTGAAGATCACTTGCGGGCGGGTGAAATGGAGCATCGGGAGAATTCGCCGCTAAGTGGGTGTTTGTGTGCCACCAAAGCTGGGCCGCCGCAGAACGAGCGAGGCGGCCAATTATGTCTACGCCACAATCACGTCCACTCCATCTATTTATGTGATCTGTCTGTCAATCTGCCGCTGGCACGTCTATTTAGCCAGGAAGCGCTAGCACAGCCTCTCATACGGAGCACCTCTCAGCTAATTAATGTTACATGGTGTTTGCATAATCCACACACGCAATTAACATATGAATTTTGCATGCATAAACATCAGGCACAGTCAGGTCCCATTACGCTTACATGTAACGGACAAGGTCTTCAATATGTAATGTATATAAAGCATGAACTCTGCTCCACGTGCAGCAGACTGTGTGGCTGAGCAACAGACGCAGTCAGCGCCAGTGAAACAGAACCTGAGCTCCAGGTGCAGGTTTATTCAGGCTGGCCACAGGCACACCTTCACATCGTGTGCCAATTATCCTGCGTATTTATCTATTTCTCCAATCAGCAGACGATGACACGGTGCGTTTCGTAACAGTATAAATGCAGGTGCTCACACCTCCTCCTATCAAACACTCCTTTTTGTTTAGTTTTCCTCGTGTTCTTGTTACTGTGGACAGTGGAGTGTGAATCTGTGCCTCCTGGAAACAATTTACAGTCTAATGACGACGCCTGCACGAGCTGAAGATGAGCTTTACAAACGACTCGGGCATCAGGCATCAGAAGTGGCACTGAGGAATAATAAGGGCATAGTCCCTGCTGATTGCCTTTTCACACCGATGCCACTTAAATACATAATATGTATGTATCACCCACCGACCACCGGCCATTATCCCTCTGGCTTAATATTGATATTTCTACATGCCTAAGTGAACAGAGAACCACACGAAAATGGGCCAGCGCTGAAATCACCCCACCTGAACCCACAATCAAAATCCTTATTCATCCTATTATGGTGTGGCAGCGCAATCTAGGTCGACTAACAGAATGAACAGAGTCCTGTGAACTCCCGCTGACCCCGGCTTGCCGTGCGGTTCAAGAGGGAACCGCATTAACACATATGGATCACACGGGTAATTGCGAGGCCCGCTCTTTTTTTTTTGCACATGACAGGCCAACGTGGCCGCAGCGACTCCGGACCTTAATTGGTATTCTTGGAGCCATTCATATCCCAATATTCACGGTGCCCCTTTTTCATTTCCTGTTCGATAAATGCAACTTTTAATTGATAGTGTCGCGGCACAATCAAGAGCACATTCAGGGGAGCAATTTTCTGGATTATCCAAGGTGAAAGAGCATCATATGTAGTTAATACATATCTACAAAGACAGGCAAAATTGCTGGTAAGTGGGGTGTGATGGCAGTTCGATGAGCTGCACTGGATGAAGATGAACGTATCCTCCATATGCGACCCAGCACAAGGAAAAAAGGGTTGAGAGGAATTACCTCCACTGAGTGGTCAAAACACACGACTGTAGATTTATAGAAAGATCAAAGCGGCAAAAAGACATAACAGCCTTTTAGCCAAGAAGCATTAATGTGTAAAATTAATTACTAACGTGACACCATATCACCAAATCACTCCGACATTTCTCTGCTAAACTATTTTATTGAATTTAAAGGCTTTCGAGAGCTTCAATCTCACATTATTTAGTCATGACATACATGTACGGAATGTCATTATTTTAACAGGCATTAAAATATTTTCTAATCAGTAAATATAAAAACCTTTGCATTGTGACTGACGTTCATGTGGAATCATGGTTCTGATAAAATGGTGACTCTAAGTTGTTCTAGGCTTTTCCTTAACTCTGGTTCTTTAGCTTCTTAATGCTCCACTGTGTTGAGCAGCTACGGACTGAACGTGTCTGAGCGCTGCCGGATGGGGTTTCAGAGCTGACTGGAAACGATGCTGATGCAGCACGAGGGGAACCCGTGAAGCTGTAGTAAAACCCAAGTCTAGAGCTTAAGCTCTTTCTCGCCATTACTGTGCATTTTATTCCAGGTTGCACATTTAACTCATTCGGTAAAATCAAAGACACTGGCAAAATTAAACCACAAGCTAATTAAAAAGCTTTGGCACGGGCCTGATTCTGCACCTCAATTTAGATTGTGATTTTCCTCCACAGACAAGGATATCATGATAAAATAATAACTAGACCATCTAGTGCTGCATACAGACATGGTCAGTGCTATGGGAATGAGCCACTGCCAGGACTGTCTTTCTTTTGACCAGCTGGCTGAATGCGTTAGTGTGTTCAAAGCTCCCAGTGCCCAGCAGCATCCGTGTTTGGGGTTTTTGCAGATTAGCGAAAACAATCTGAACTGGGAAATAGTCTCTCTGTCCTCAAAGAAAAGCGTCTGGCTCTGACAGTCCTGCTTCTGACTAACTCCACATCTGGAAACAGCAGGTTTGAAACCGACACGCAATAAACAAATAAACCGCCCTTGTATTTGTAGCTTCAGCATATTACAATGGCAACAGACAAAACTGTTAGAAGTTTAGAGTAAAGGTGACCCGGTACCTGACACAGGTTCCTCCGTTACGGCAGGGAAGGTGCTGGCAGACGGGTGGGTCGCAGTTCTTGATGTTTCTCCCCCTCACGGCCTCGCCCGCCAGGTAAATCTCCTTTGAGTTGACCTGAAGTTCCCCGATGCAGCCAATGAATCTCCGCGCTCCCCTCGCGCCGCCGTCATGCATCTCCCAGCGGGATGAAATATCCCCGAGAAATATGGGCCCGAGGGCTCCCTGTGGAGAGCCAGCCATCACTGTTATCATTTGGGAATCACACTAAATCACACCACGCATCAACCTTTGAGCAGCAGCTTTGCAGCTCAAATATAATATTATATGATACAATAATGATATTACAATAACAAGAAAGATTAACGTTATCAGCCTCTGTTACTCTGCAGCTTAATATAATCTAAAGGAAACGTAACGTTAGTATCACATAATAGACATCGTAATGCAAGAGCAGAGAATAAAATGTCTAAAAGACCTTTTATGTGCAACTTCATTGAGTAGCTTTAATGCAGATAAGTTCTGTGAACTCTCCGCTGATCCTGCCATAACGGTTAAATTGGCCAGTAAAGCATAATTCTGCTTGCTTTGTCAGTGCTGCCTTTTAAAACTTTGCGTATTAGCACTGAATCGCACATGTTCCTTTGGCTGCTCTGACCTCTGCCTGCTCCACTGCCTCCTTCTGTTTGGGAGGTTTACATGAAGCTTCGATACTCCACCACTGTCGTGACTAATTTATGAAAGCTTCATAACTCACACCTTCACATTGTATAGGAAGAGTGAGGTCAAGGTACTTCAGCCTTTGGCTCATGAATATATAGAATAATGTGAGTAATTATAATTAAGTCCCTTCATTCATATCACTGATACTTCTATTTTAATATACTTCTGTAGGTGCTAATTGACTTATTAGAGCTCTGTCAATTATTAAATTAATAAACCAGACATTATCAGAAACAAAATGCTTCAAGACTAATTTTCTTTCTATTTTCTACCCACACATACTTTTTAATATGCTAGTAATATTAGGCCTGGCTTACAGCTGTACTCATGTATGTCATTCATCACACACACACACACTAACTAAATTATTCACTCTTCAAGTTTTCTCTCCAATTTCAGCTCATTGGCTCCAAATGTTTGATTTTAACCTCCTTTTACTGTAACACTCATCATGACTTGATGCCGGAGCCGGGGGAAAGGTGTTGGGCAGCTTCGGCGGAGGAACACCGAGGTGTTAGACATCACATCTTTTAGGACTGTGGCTTCAAGCAAGCTTTACATAAGCGCTGCACACTTGAAAGCCTCTAAAACACAGGAATGATGGGGTTCACGGGCTCGAATGCCGAATGCCACCGAAAAACGACGCTCTTCAACAAAGCCGAAGAATCAAATTAGGGAAGCAGCTGTGACTGGACACATTTACAATGAGCTCAAGCATATTTTATGTGATCCAACCAGCTATAAGCCGGTGGAGCCGCATTGGGGACAATGTACTGATGTGGGATGACTTTATGCCTCTAGTGTGTTTACCATGTTTATGAGATGAGTCCATTTCAAAGACCATCTGATGTAATATTCATGACTTGGTGAGTAGACTGAAAGCAGAGTTCACGCTCAGAGTGCCGCGTGCTTATTTTTGCATTCAGCTTGAAGGCAACACTAGTCAATCTCATTATTATATATCCACATAGCATCTTATGAACATATGGGCCAGATAAGATGAGCAATCTGGCCCCACTGTCCTGAAACGGCATGCAAATAGTTTCATTAAAGGCAGGATTATGTATAGATTTGTTGACACTTTGTCTTTAAG
The DNA here is from genome assembly GCF_900634795.4 of Betta splendens. Classification (NCBI taxonomy): domain Eukaryota; kingdom Metazoa; phylum Chordata; class Actinopteri; order Anabantiformes; family Osphronemidae; genus Betta; species Betta splendens. Next base: position 9,754,105 of record NC_040895.2, read on the forward strand.
TGTTAGAGTGGAAGATTTTGTCTATTAATATTATTATACTACATTAATATATTTTATGTTTTGTTGTGCTAAATGACTATCAGTAGCTAAAGTCAATGAAAGTATGTCATTTACATGCCCCGAAAAAGGAACAGGCTCCAATCTGTACTATCCTCAGCGCTGCAGCTCCGTGTCTAGCAGCTACAAACGTCTTCTCTGCTTCTTCTATTGCAGGAAGCGTCTTGGCATCTCAAATTAGAAGACCATAAATCACATCGAGGGCAGGTCAGGCGTGTTGAGCCTGTGGGAAGGTTCAGCCCCTCGGAGCGTCTTTGAAAGTGAAAAACACAATTATTAATTTAACAGCAAATATAGGTGTTGTTAATCACATTAATGAGCCTGAGTGAGGAGACCGTGTCAGAACAAGTCAGAATTAGCTTAGTCCTACTTACAGGCCTGCCATGCAATTACTGTAACACTTTGATGGTATACGGCTACTGTAAGTGATTAAAAGCATAATGAGACACCTACAATCCAATAGATGATCAGATGAATAGATGTCTGGTAGGCGCTTGTGGCCTAAACTGTTTTAGCACAGTTTTCAGTAAAATTTCAAATTCCAGCAGTGGGAAATATGAAAAATATGGACTTAAAATAAGAAACTGACCAAGAAGTGTAAAGAGCCCCACTTCACTGCGGTTGGTACCAAAACATACGCACTAAATATAGTGGGTTTGCCGGATTCTAAGGGCTGTTAAATAACGAGCCTTAGGCTGTGTGCAGCCCTGTCATTCATTTGATAGCGGCCACTCTGTGACACAACAGGGGTGCCACCACGAAGGGCCTCTGGCAACAAAACACAAGGCTGTCCGTCTAAAAAGTTGCATCTTTCTCAACTTTCACCGCTTGATTGCACGTCATAGCTCTCTCTCTCTCTCTCTCTCTCTCTCTCTCTCTCTCTCTCTCTCTCTCTCTCCTCTTCTATGAATTTGAGTCACACGTTTAGCAATGCAGGGTTTCTTTCACCTCTTTTGCCAAAGTGTGCTGTAACACTATCTGACAAAGTCCACATTCCTGGTAGATTACTTTGAAAAGCGAACACCATTTGAACTGTTGCTTTCGCAAACGCAGTGAAGGAAGATAAAGTGGCTGCAGCCGCGATAAAAAGTCTCCTCATATTATTCCATCCACACGGTTGTGCGGTGAAAACAGCACACGTGAATAAAAGATGTCTGATCATCCTTTGATTGCTTACTCTATGATACTGAAGTCATGCGGGCCAAATTATGTGACTGCTTTAATTACCATTTCAATATGTCTAAGGTAATCTGTGTTGTAAAAGGAAGAAGCTAGTGAATCTATTAATTAGAGATAACTTGTAGGAGTTCTACAAGGTTGATTTGACTGCAGGGAAGTCAGGTTACCTCTGACACCGGGTGAGACACGAACTCCTCGAGACGCTGAGCGGAGCCATTATCTGCGGATATTTCAATCACACATGACCCTCCTTGTTTGCCAACAGGCAGATTATATCTGTTGACAGAGAACAGAGCGAGACCGGGGTTAGTCAGAAAGGCAGCTATTCACAATGTCCAGCAAAGCATGAAACATATTCTGATGGAGAGGCCGACAGAGCGGTGACAGCAAAAGAGCTGCTAATGTGGCCGCCGAGACCCTCCATGTACGGCGACGTGCACCACTCGCAAGGCTTCGCGACCAACTTCGAGCCCTGGTAGAATGGGTTGGAGGCGATGATGCGTTGGTATCCAAAGCAACAGCCCAAAACCCAGGAGAGACAAACAAAGATAGAGAATGACTTGCACAGCTGGATTTAAATAATAAGACCAAAAATAGGTTTCAGCTGTGAGCTGCTAAAATTTTACAAGCTGTCCTAAACACTTAACATAGATCCTATTATTAACATTATTGTTATTATTATTATCATCATTAATACCAATCATAATTATGTGTAAATTGCTATTGCTAAGTTCTCATTATGTCACACAGGATTAATTTATTATAAAAATGAGGGCATAAACTAGATATACATTATGAAGCTAATGAGAAGGAAGACAATTTTATCATTTGACCCTCAGTGCCTCTCTGGGGTAATATACAATTGGACTAGTCATTAATGTTGCAGCCTTAATGTTAAGTAGCTGGTCTACTTGTGTCATATTCCAGCTTTGGCAAAGTCAAGTGATTCCCGTGCTCCTATTCATCACCGGCTTCGTCCCGGCAATATACAATAGTGGCCTTTCCACGGGGCCGTGTATTATGCATAGGCTGTGCACTATGCACCACACACATGCAGATTCAGGGACTAATCTGAATGCATGATGCACTTTTGTTTCATCTATTTACAGGAACTAGTTATTTATCTGTCCTTTTTTTTTCTGCCTGCAAAACAAACGTCTGCTTTAATGGCCAGATGGAAACAATCAGGACAATCGCCCTCCTGCTAATTTAAAACAGCCTTCCAGGACACCTCCCCGAGGCGCACACACACACACGCACACACACACACACACACACACACACACACACACACACACACACACACACACACACACACACACACACACACACACAGATAGGACTAATTACACGTATGAGAAATCTCACAATATCCCACAAGTCCCCATGATGCCACTGTGTAAACAATTATCAATGCCCCCCCACTCCATAAAAAGCGACCCCCACACATACACTCATACCGTACCAGTGATAACGAGGAACACTGGGCTGCCCATCACCACCAGGGTGCTTCAGGGGTCACTCTCCTGTCAGTCACAAGGAAGTACAGTCGCCTGAAAGGACTGAGATGACCCACGTCTTTGTGCAGAAGCACTGACTTTCAGGTGAGGCATGAAACATCACAGCATTGTTGCACAGCTCTGGGGCGCCCTGGGCGTTTTGAGGCGTGTTCTGCTGCTCACTACAATACCTCTGTATTTGGCCTGCTAATGCTGCAAGGACTGCTCCTCCGAGACGCGTGCCCACTAAGCAAACGGGATGCTGCTACTTGATGAGCTCTCGTGAGCACATCCAGCGCTCCGCCGGGCTAATTTACATGGGTCCGGCTCCGAGGCAGAGATAAGTATTTCTAAAGATGACTATAGTATGACTGCTTTACACGGTTTAGTAGTTCAGTAGCTAGGAATATGCCCCACGGGCCCACATCATCATCAGCGGCGCACACACACACACACAGATAAACAAAAAACCACAATGGATTCCATTATACAAACAAATATGTGAGTGAATCAGAAGAAAGAGAGGCTGGGGTTTATCTAGCTGAAATGAACCACTATGTAATTTCTTACTGGGCTCCCTTTGCACCACTCATTGCCGAGTCTCATAGGACCAGAAATAGCAAATTTCCAACTTGAGGTAAACAAACAAAAAAAAGACAACGTATGAATATTTCATTTTCTCCAAACACAAAGAACCACGCGAAGGCTGTGATCATTTTCTACGTGCTCAATCATCATTTATGCATTTCTTCATCTGGCTAATGCTCTAATCATAAGTGATTTGTCATCTCTAACGTCCTCGTTTAGACTATGTCTGGTGTGACTAATTCAGCAACGGCTTTCCTGAGGACGGCGCTGAATTATTACCCTCAGCTTTGAGGATCGTTTTCAGCGCAGCACCTTCACGCGGAGGTATTTGTGTTAGACCTGATGGTGGGTGTTTGTCTTTAGCCGCCCTACAGTTCTGGAGCAGGCCTCCTCCACTGTCCCCTGCAGGAAATTAATAATGAGACGAGGAGGATCATCATTAAAATATTACTATTGCATAAAACATCAGGACGTATTGGCAACAGATGGCAGTAAAACATCGTGCACGGCGCTGGTGCCCGTGCAGCGGCTTCACTGACAGGCTGACAGGCTTGATGCTGCATTTGAATGGCTCATTCTAATCATATTTCAGATTCCCACAAAAAAACCAAATAATAATGCGGCGATGGTGAATGTATCATTTGCACGTAATTTAGCGATTAAGAGTCAATAGTCTATTAGATATGAAATAATCTGCACAGAATTCCTTCCCACCTGGAAGCGGATAGAATGTAAATATGAGGGAGACCTGTGTGAGAGTCTTTGTGGCACAGCAGGCTTTGGACTTACACAACAGACATGATATCAGGTAGAAAAAGAGCCCCCCTCCCCCACCCCTGTGTGTAATAAGCATTCATTATTATAAATATCACAGCACAGCACATGCTGTGCAAGATGTCAGGAGGGATCTGTTTGTTAGTTTCTCCCTAAGCACAGGCAGCCCTGCATCAGGCCATGATCTACACCTATATTGACTGTAATGCCCGCTCTGGCTCTGGTGCAGTGACTTCCTCGCACGCAGCACTGCAGCATTTGCTGCATAATTTGTGCTGTGACTGGCAAGCCTCAATTAATTTGGGTAGCCTGTGTTCTATCATTATATCTCCAGCAACACAATTAGACGGCGCACCAGCCAGCCTCTCGGCATTGTGGGGCTTCACAAAAGAAATTCCTAGTGAGCAGGGAGGGCGGCTGGTTGCTCATTCAATAAATCTTTTATGGAAGGACTTGTCAATACAACACTGGATAATGTGTTATTGATAAACATACAGTAGAGCTGGCAACGTGCATCTGGAGTCAAAATCAAGACACTTCTTATTCTGCTGCACGCGACCTGACACTTCATCTGTATGCACTTTATTTCCCCAGTAATTACTGTAGCCACCAGTGGAAACTTGCTAAAGGAGGCTTCTGACTAGTTAGCTCATAAAAACTAATCAATGGCTGTTTACTAATTACTTTTCTAAATCACAGAGTGGCTTCTTTAGCCAGCTCAGACGACACTAATTACAGCTGCAAGTTACTGTAACTAAAGCCTGCACCCGCGTTCACCAAACTGCACGGTCCTGTACCGTAGATGGGTCCAACTAAACCCTCTGCTTGTTTAGTTGCTACAAAGCTGTGCGAAATCAGCACGTGTCTCTGACTTCGGCTGAATCCGAAGCCTGATGCTTGACGTCCTCGTGTTCCTGTGACGTGGTTCCCAGCGACTCTTCAGAAGTTGCTACTCTTATGAAATTCTCTTCATTGTTTCTTCTCACAGCACTCGGCTGTTTATGCCTCTCGGAGCAGATGTTGCTAGGCAACATTTCACACCCACGTGCATTTTTACATGAAAACAATATTCAATGATCAGTGAATAGACCATCATTATTGTTATTATTTTAAGTGGTATAAGAATCATGAAAGAACTCTGATTCATATGCAAATTGAAAATAATAGCTCTTTCAGTAGTACAAGACCAGATCACTAATATTAAGCAGCCACATTACACTGCAGACAAAGGCAAACTGCCTTTATTCCACTAAGTCTACTTAGTTCTTACAATTTGGCTATGAATGTTCAAGTTCAGCGTTTAACTTCTTCAGTGCCCTGTGCAGGATGGGCCTCACTGAAACATCAGTTGGCCGTTCAGGACTAGCTTAGAGCACAACACGGATGCACAACACAACCTTTTGGGTTCCATCATATGGGGTGAAACTAGATTATGAAGAAAATGGGACAGAAAAACACCAGCCTGAACGCCGGTAGATGCTTATGACCCCATTAACTGCACTAAACGCCAAACTAACGCGACATGGACTCATAATGGAGCCCAGTCAGGGCCCAGCAAACCAGACCATTACACGTGAAGCCAGAAACTGCATCTAGAGGGCTTATTGTACCTGAAATGACCGCCCGCCGAGCTCTGCAGTGATCAAGTCATTACTCAGTTATGCAGTTAATCATTGCATTATAATCACCATTATAATTATAATAAACGTCTGTCATCAAGCGCTTTAAAACTGGTATAATCCAAATGGAAATCTGTGAAACTGGACTCCACTCATGGAATATCCAGCTGTAAAAGGGTCGACTGCTCAGCTTGTGTTTTATGATTACCCTAAGTCTAGAGGTTACATGTGCACGTGCACATATTCAGACTGTGGCCTGGCAGCCGCTCTCTCCCAGTATATGAGGTATGACATCTTAACTCAGCAGCAGTTATATGCTAGGTAGTTTTCTACATATCAGAGACCCACTGTAGACCGCTGACATTAGAACGTTAATAACTCCCACACAATAAATAGCAAGACGGCAATAAAGATTTCTGCTAAATGTGTCTACAAAAAAATTACAAAAAAATACATCAGTATGACTAATGAGCATAAAATGTGCAGTGGGGCACTAATAAATAGTGAGGATAAAGCAATCACACTAAATGGTGACAGTCTATGAAAACATAACATCCACAAGCTGGGAAACACAAAACCCTCCATCATAACAGAATATTCCCAGTGAGCCGGCTTCAGATTCGAGACATTCCTCCCTTTCCTTTGACTGGGAAGAGAGAAAAAGGAGAATACATTTGAATAATTGTATCTGCCAGGCTCTCCGAGTTCACCTGTGACAAGGAAGAAAAGTGATGCTACAGGATGCCGTGTGTCATCCTCGTTGATCTTTGACTCCGTGTGAATAAAAACTAGTCCAACGGTAACCGCGAAGCGCAACGGGATTCTGCCAATAATGTCGGCGGCTCCACAAATGACCAGGGGACCGTTTTCTAGTCTGCCGCTCTCAAACTGTAATAGAAGCAGTATTGCGCCAAACATCCCCAAAGGAAAACTTCCCAACATCAAAAAACGAGCCAAAAACAAACACGTCCTCCCTTAATGAAAAATGACACAGCCCCCCCCAACACACACACACACACACACACACACACACACACACACACACACACACACACACACACACACACACACACACACACACACACACACACACACACACAGTTGTGAAACTACTGTATATGGCAGCTCAGGGGGTTTCAGTGGTCGCCTTTTGTCCTGCCAGTTCTACACTATACAGGACTCCAACAAATGGCTTGTAAATAAAAAACAAGCAGGGAGTGAACTTAATTACAACAAATAATAAAGTAACACTCATCTGCTGTATATAAGCGTGCACATTGTACATCATTGTACTCCTAAATCCAAATATCTACACAACTACACATTGCTGCTTGACTTCCTCTGACTGGATGGATGACAAAAGGAACACGCCATTCATTGAATCCCATTTGCCGTCAGAGCAGCCTGCGACGGTTCCAATTAACTATTCACAGTGTCTTTCAGTTCCCAGCCTGGATGCACTGGTGCTGAACAGCAGGGAGGGAGATTGCAAATGTGGGTGGGTCAAGCAAATCCAGACCACCCTGACGAGGCTCAGTCGGCTTCTAGACTGCGGCGTATAAATAGCACCAACAATACAGCAACTGTGCCAGTAATTCAGCTTATGCTAATAGAAGGTGGTTCTAAAATATTGTATTATTATTGAGGTCATGCTGGGTGTTAATGTTTTATTGTGGTGCATTGTAATGTAGAAGTAAAAAATGTTGTATTGGACTGATTTCGACTTTACAGACGGCCAGTGTCACTCTCAAACACAGTTTACAGGACAGCTACTGAAATAAAGTTGATGTAATTGTATGTGTTGTTTTGTACTGGGCCTCGTAACTGCAACAATTACATCATTACTAAAAATAGACATTATAAAACCCCAGGATGGAAAAATATCAAGAAAGTGGAGCCCTATTTTTCATGTATATTGGACATTTCTTCATGTCAACAATGCTGCACCAGCAAAATGACTTGTATTACATCAGCAAGTCAAAGCAGCAGGACTGTATTTGTAAAGCAAAAAGCAAATCTTTCCTTTGCTGGGTTGTGTGTGCGAACAGGACGGCGCTTCATAGAGATAATAAGATTTGTGGCTCGAACACGAGGGAGTGTGAGAGGAGGGCGACGGGCCTGTGTTGCAGTGACATCACACAATATACAGTAGACACACTATTTCCCATTGGGTCACTGGTGCCGGGATTATTTCCAGTTAAATATAACCGCTTATATGCTGACAGCAGCAGGTCGGATTCAGCGCCGCCAACTATCATCCAGGCAAAGTACGCGTTCACGCTCCGTCGTGAGGCCGTGACGTCACGCTGTCATTTGCATATGAATAAGATTGCTGAAGTGATGGAGCATAAATAGAAGCAGGGCTCAGCGGCGGGCCCTCTCCCGTTCCTCCCACCGGCTCATTCTGAGCTCTAAGCCTATTAGGAAACACTGTCATCAGATCTAAATGGATTGGTGGATTTTAGCTTCCAAACATTTTGCCAAATACGTGCGAGTGGACCGTTTTTGGGTAATAGTCCAGAAGGAGCAGCTACCGGGTATTTGCTGTGACTGCCTTGTGGTGCTGTTTTGTATTTTCAGTGATAATGTACAGTAACTCATGCGATAATGAGCCTAAATTTGAAATGTAATTTTGATGTTGCAGCCCATGACGTTCGCTGTGCGGTAGTCAACTGTGTTAATTGAATGAGGGACTGTTATTAATGGAAAGGGGGTTGCAGGGAGCTGGTTGAGGTGAGAGCCTGGCATGAGATCCAGTCTAGAATGTGTGGGGTTTAAAGGTTTAGAGGTTCTGATCAACCTTAAGGATGAGGATTTTAAAGATGTTTTGTGTGAACTGACTTTTTCTGACCTGAACACTAAAACGAGCCCTTAAAACCTCCAGTTAAACTACAATAGATGATATATTTGTATATTTCCTGGGTACTTTCAATTGATTATGTTATATTCATAGGGATAGCTACACATATTTTGGAGTAATGTTTTGCATTAATTTGGGGGAAGAGTAAAAACATAGCTGGCGGGTTGGAGTCACTGAGCCAAGACAAGCAGCACGAGCAGCTTTCTTTGTTTATGTGGCTGTGACATCTTGACACACGTCAGGAATGGTGGAGTTTCTAAGGCGCACAGAGATCTGTCCAGGGCTTTAACGCGGGGCTTTGTCTGGTGGAGGGAGCTTTTACACACTCGCACTTGATCTCTGATCAACACCGATGTCGACAGCGACCGGACGGAGAAGCTTTCCCCAATGTTTTCATCGAAGATACAATGACGGGTAATGATGATATGAGGAACAGAATATGGAGAGGGAGGCAGAGGAAGCGTTTCTCACCGCAGGGTGACGTTCGTCCATCTGTTATTGCTGATGTCCTGGTCTGCAGCTGCATTCAGGACGCGGCCGCCGCCGCAGCCCAGCTCAGCCACGGGGCTCCCGTCTTGAAGGAACAGGTGAAGGAACCGAGTCCCGGAGTTCTCCTCCTGAGCTAAAATTAAAAGGAAGCAGAGTTAGTTGGGAGACCTGATCAAAGCAGTTCAATACGTGTTCACTAAGCACAGGAAGTGAGTCTGAGGCTGAAAAGGAAAAAGATGCCGCTAGACCTGCCAGACACAGTTTCATGAGCTGAGCGGTGAATAACTGGTCGAGATGAACACAGTATGTAAATATATGGCTGACTTCTCATACGGATCAGTGAATCCCGGCCCATCTGTCCTGCTAAGAAGCCAGCTGAGGTGCTGCACAGTGTGTAGCCGCGCATCACCAATGTCAATGAGCAAACCTCGGCGGAGCCTCGACACACCCAGCAAATAGACCCTGATCAAGCGTGGGTTAACCCCACGCTTGATCCCAGCTGTGCTGTTGTTTGGGCAGGAGACTGGACCACGCTGCTCTCAATGCAACACGACTAATAGTTGAAAGGAGAGGATATGACTGCAAGCTGGACTCTCTTCATCACTCTTACATTAGGAGATATAATAACCAGAAACACCAATAAAGCTTATGGTCAATGTGTTGACTCGACTCTTCTTCAAGAGCGCGGCCTCGATCGCAATGGAATATGAGCTCAACCGGTTCCCGGCTAATAAATGTTGCGATAGGACGCCATTATTAGACATGCCACTGCCCACCCTTCACTGTATTATATCACAATGGGAGGTTCTGCCACACTAGCACAAAGTGAGACGGTGCAGTGGGGGAGCGAGCGCAGCGGCATTAATCCTCCTACACAAGCCGGGATCCTGGTGGTGAGGTGTGTGTGTGTGTGTGTGTGTGTGTGTGTGTGTGTGTGTGTGTGTGTGTGTGTGTGTGTGTGTGTGTGTGTGTGTGTGTGTGTGTGCGCACCTCGCTTTGACAGAGGACGGGAGCAGAGGCCAGGCAACAGAAGAGCGCGGCCCTTTGAAGGAGACGGAGCGCTGTCAGAGGAGACACGGGCGCGGGGCGGAGGCCGGCGCCCTGTTAGACGGAGCCAAAGCGCCGGCGCCACCGCTCCACGGGGACCCGCCGGGCGTGAGCGCGGCGACACAAACACGATGACCCCCCCGAGACTCGGCGGTGGCAGCGATGACGGGCGGCTGCAGCTCAGGCGTGTGTCTGTGTGCGCGTTTCACGTCAAACACACGAGTGCAGCAGAGGAGGCGGCGGCTAAAGGGTGAAACGGACTGGACTAATGCGAGAGCTGTGCAGGAGCCTGTGTTTATCTTAATACGCTGCACTTCCCTGCGGTTAGGCGCGGCACAGATACGCTGGACGGGGACACAATAGCAGCAGCGCTGGACGCAGCACAGGAGCAGCTAATCCACAGGCGGCGTCCTGCTCCTTCACAAGGCGCCAACGCAACATTTGACTCTTGCTGCTAAATCCAGCGGAGCTCTGGTTCACGGAAATAAGCCCGGCAAAACTAAGTCCAGCTCCAAAACAAGCAAACGGCAGCGTAAAAGCCAGCTTCACCGCTGAGCGGGCCTTCCACGTATGATATTTACGTTTTCATCCAATGAGCGAGGCCTGAAAACGAGACGGAGGTGTCAAAGTGGCTCAGAGGAGGAGGAAATGTTACACAGTAAACGGTGAAGTTAACTCCTGGTAAATCTGTGAGGAACGCGTCGCATTGTGCTCGCGGGCAGATTTATGCCCGGCGCATCATCAGCTACTTTATTGTGAAACCAGACTCAATGGCGTCTGCTGCTAATGAATGCGGCACCAAAGACAACGGGACGACAGAGACGCCACTTCCCAGCGCGACAATGAGCTCGTGTCTGCTGTTGTTCTCACCAGGCCCCACAACTCATTTGTTGACAAACATTTACTACAGATGTCAATCTGGCTACATCTTCCTCTATTCTTCTGGCGTGAGGATATTGTTGCGCTCCGTCCCCGCGGCGCCGAGCGCAACGAAGCATCCGTCCCTTCGCCGGCGCGCGTCACCTGTTCCCTCGCTCTCCTCCCGCCTCTCTCTTTATCTGCCTCCCAACCCCACCCCCTCGCGTTGCTCGTCTGAAGCTGACAGTTGATGTCCAGAGGGAGACTTGAGTGTTTGCTTCAGGCAGAGGTGTGCGAAAGAAAAAAATAAAAGAGCGGGAGCTGAGAATGAGGAGCAGGTCTGAGAGAGAGATTCTCCGCATCTCAATGCGTCTTTTGGTTCTCTTCTGATTAACTTTGACTGTTTGATCTCTGGAGCCGTTCTATCCTCTGATGTGAAGAAATGGCGCTCCATAAGCCGGGGCGCATTACTAGATAAAAGGCACTGTGCCCTCTACATATGCTTTCTGAAAATTCATCTTTCCTCGTGGCGCGGCTCCTGGCTTCCAGTCGCTGCAGCAGCGGAAAGGTTGTAATCGTGATTTGCAATGAAGTTTATATTGGATAAACTGATGGGACTAATCTGAGTGAATCTATTCAGAGATTAGACGCGCAATATCGAAAGATTAACAAAGCCCGATAACTGGTGGCGGTAAACACACAGGACCATCTACTCCACCACAAAGGCGCCGAATTCACAAAATGCACAAATATGGAGCAGCTCCATTCATTTGGCTGTGAACACCCACGGAAAGCGACCCGCACGTGTTTGGGTGAAACGCAGAGTCGTGCACAGAATGTGGCTTCGCACGGCGGTGAAGGTGTCCTCAATCAAGTACTCAAAGGCTTTATGGGGAAAAGCATGACAGGAAAACACACGCTTCAGTTCCCCCTTAGCTTTTTCAGTTGAGGTAATGTGCGATTTACTATTTTTTTTTGTTTGTTAAATACTGGGTTGCATACAAATATTGGCAATTATTCTCTGTTCTGTTTTCAAACCTGTTATTTTAGCTATTTCCTGAATCATGTGTCTCAATGTTTCCAAAAACCCAAACAACAGAAATCCACAACGAATCATAAGAATAAGCAAGTTTAACTTTTAAGTGCCTTAAGCATTAAAGTAGTAGTAATAGTTCCTCTGTCTGTCTCTGCGAATACCACGAGTAATAAACAATTAGCCTTTTGTAAATCAATTATAATTTATTTGTTTAAATTGTTTTGGGATTCTGAGCGGCAAACTTCACTTGGACCGGTATCGAAGGTGAAAAGCGCTGTGATCAAAGCCAGCGAGCCACAGAGGAAGCTGCGAGGCGCCGCGACGTGTCTTGATTGAGGCGAGCGAGGGGCCGTGAACCTGCAGACAATGTCAGAGACGAGGGGATGATCTGGGTTATGGCAGCAAGATGAATGCCGCGGTGTCGCTGCCCGTTCGGGCCCATATAAATCAAGGCGGGGACGTCGCGGTGCTGCTGGACCCGCACCTGAGTTTCAGCAACAACAAAAAAAAAATCAAAGATTTTTTTAGAGCAAGAACCCGCATTTATAGTCCGCTGAGACACACAGGTGTGTTTTACAGTCATTACAAGCTTCAGGTCCACGTACCTAAAATATGCATAATAGTACATATTTTAAACAGACACACTAGAAATGGAACCAAGTTCTAACGGCTCAGCTCTTTCCACACTCACAGAAAACATATATAAAAGCTCATCTCCTCCCAAAACAATGCTCCATTGTTTTAGGGGCTCAGTGGACGTCTGGCCTGCAGGCTGAAGCTCCCTCTGCAGCGTGTGTGCGTGCAGGTGTGGGAGCTCATGTAAAGGGTGAGCTCCGTCCTTCCACGCCTTCCGCGACGCCATCAGACAGCTCACACCTGTCGGCGGCGCTCGCCTTCCTAACCGCGCGGCAAACGCGATTGTGCGGCGCGTCGCGGGAGTTGGAGCGCGCCGCAAAGCGGTTTGGGGATTGCGAACACGCCCGGTTGAATAGGCGCGCGGCGTCCGTGAGAGGAGCAGGTCAAAAGCACCACGAGATGAAAAACACGCCCCAGCCTCTCTGCTGCAGCCTTGGAGGTGCCTCTTTGTGTCCCACAATTCCCTGCAGCACCAACAGATTACACACAGTGCCGCTGTACTAGAGATATCGTTCTATCACCTCTGTGATTTATAATAATATTTTGCATTGATAAGAATGTGAGTTTTATTTTACAGATTACACTGAAACACCACCGGCCGATGCTTTAATTCAGTCTCTTGCTCAGCTCTCATGCAACCGTCACCTACACTGTGAAGATCTTATTGAACTTTAATTAATTCAGGCTTCGTTGAACGCTTTCTAGTGTTTTCCGTCCCTTTTTCATGGCACCGTGACCGTTGCCAGGCATCCTCGCCTGCTGGAACGCAGATACACTATTATATTTTTAACATCTTAGTGTAATCAGGCACCGAAAAACAAAGCACAGACGGTTGTGTCTTTTTCTGTTTGCAATAAGATATGATCCAAACGTACAAGAGGCTTTTGCCCGCAGACACTGAAAATAGCTAATGGTAGGAAAATCATGATGCATCACATATGGGGACAACTGGATTGGACAGACAGGACCAGCTTTAACAAAAACAATCCCTATATTTGTTGTTCTCCACATTAAATATCATCATAATTTTAGGAGAAATATACTTAATTATAAGTAACATTGAGACATTTTATGTCTCAACATTAAAAATTAGGCTATAAACACAGACAACTTTCATTAAGTCACATTTTACATATATACACATATATACACATATATATATATACACATATATATATATATATATATATATATATATATATATATATACATATATATACACACACACACACACACACACACACACATGTATATATATATATATATATATATATATATATATATATATATATATATATATATATATATATATATATATATATATATATATATATATATATATATATATATATATATATATATATATACATATACATATACACACACACACACACACATATAACACACACATATATAAATATAAAGCTTTTATATTTAGTCATCTGGTAGATGCTTTTATCCAAAGCAACTTACAAATAAAGACCATATGTGTCCTAGAACAATTAAAGATGTTAGGAGGAATCCTGTAATTAGTGAACAAGGCATCTGTGTCTATTTCCATTACACATAATATGTTTCTAGTCTTTATGTTGGGCTAAAGTAACTGGCTGCTGTCTGTCACTTTATCTGTACATAGGAGTGGTTACTGTACATTATGGACAATACTGTCAGCTAAGATGTTTTAGTAATAGTTTTTACATTCACATACACTGTACTGCAACGATGATTTACATTCTGTATATAGCTCAAGGTAGTTCTGCTGCCTAATCGTTAAAACCTACATCACAACTGTGTGTATGCTGAGTAGAACTGTCACCAAAGTGCACAATTATTCAGCACAGAGGCAACAAATTAGCCAATGAAACATCATTATTTAAACAACTCACAGTCGATAGCTTGTAAGCTAAGCTCTGCAATGAAAAACATGACAAGCCAACAGCACCCACAAGGACAAACTGCGCATACAGCAAACACTAAGAGAAGGTCTTCAGCATAATGAGTAAATATATACTGTAATATACAGATCGTTTTCAAGTCTTTATCTACATTTGCTTCAGTGCTGCTTTCAAACATTTGACTGTACTCACTGTATAGGATGGTGCCTTGGGTGGATCTTGTTTTCACCGTCAAAGACAGAACAACAGTGGCGTCCTTGACAGGAGAGGGCTGAAGAAGAGGCTGCAGCTCCAAAGAAGATGTGCCATCAAACGAGGGAATAAACACCGTGGCATCTAGAAACAAGAAAAACAAATTAAAGAGAGGCCTTTAGATGGAGGGAGAGGAGTTAATGGGATTACACACACACACACACACACACACACACACACACACACACACACACACACACACACACACACACACACACACACACACACACACACACACACACACACACACACACACACACACACACACACACACTCCTCTGTACTTAAAGATCCTTCATAACAGATTTAAATTAAAGCGCAGTGTCCGGTAGAAACCAGTGTTTCGTCAGTAAACATCAGGAAGCGGGCGGTTTGTGCCTCTGCAGCACTCGCTGTGCTGCACCGCCTATAGCCAGCCTGAGAGCAGAGTCAGCAGGGCCCTGTCACGGCTATCCGCCGCTCCCCACCGGATGACAAAGGGTAGAACTTTGAGAGGTGGAGGAGGAACCCACTCAGGTCATCAACTCCGGTAGCCGGCGATGATCTGTTGGCTTTTGCACAGAGAACACGGTACACCTGGAGGACGGCTCGCTGCTCGGCTGCATGACAGTCGATTCAAAATAGGCCAAACCGGCCTCGGCTCAGGGGACTCCACCTTCAGAGTCCAGCTCTCAAGGAAATGTGCTTCCTTACTGAGTTTATTCTCAGCTGAGGGCTCATTATATACTGAATGTGTGGGGCTGCTGCAAAGGGAGCTAAGAATGTAGTGCTTTTGCTGTGGTGTTCATTTTTTTTTTATTCAGTACTTTGAAATGTATCACAAAGTACTTATAAAGGTAAAACCAAGGGTCTTAAGTCAAAGAATAGGTTTCTGTTAACATGCAGCATTCTTCTATCCGTCAAAGCAGATGGACGCTGCTTCTGTCGTCCTGCATTATTATCAGTTACAGTATCTAAGTTGACCTATGTTGTGAATGGAAGTATCAGCGAGGCGACCTGTCCATGTGGAGGTCTGCTCAGGGGTCCGGGCGCCACTCGTCCCACTAAAGCGCCATTCGAGGAGATTTTCTGCCCATTTTCCTCAGATGGTCGTAATCTTGTCATGTTCGCCTGTGTGTTCTCGCCACTCTTCATCCTTCCCCAACCAACCAGAGCGAGGCCGCCACCGGCACACGCGCGAGCCAATGCTTCATATTACAAAGACAAAATTAAATAAATTAAAAAAAAAAAAAAAAAAAAAAAAAAAACACGGCCTGCGTTGCGGCGAAGAGGGCGGCTTCCTCACGCTGAAAAATGATGAATCAATACTGTAATGTTTGTTGGCAATTTCAGAGTAAGGCAGATTGAGCTGGCGCATTTTTGAAGGCACCAGCAATTACAGCAAACACACTTTAGATACCCGCAACATAGCTGGCAGTGTCTAGTCAGTGTGTTGGCAAAGCAGGAAGCCAAAAGCCTCTCATCAGGTCCCATTAATGTCAAACACAGAAACTCAAAGGCTCGTCACTCCTAAAAGTCTCCTCTTTCTTTTTTTTTTTTTTTTTTTTTTAGGAATTATTTGTAATTTTACTCACTACTGTACAGCAGGGACACGATTCTCTCTGATCTGGTGATAATTTTACCTGCGTAAAGTGTCAAGTTGTATATTACAAATTGCAATAAATCTTGCAGCCAAGAGCGAACATACGGCTGCTGTTGTTGGTCGGTGGAAACCAAAATACGCATTATATTTTCTAAAAGCACAAGCAAACGAAATAAACTTTCTTCTCAACAAACTGTGAGAAAGGTGTTGTGATTGATAGATCAGCACTTCCGGCCAACTCCTACATCACTGCTTTAAACACACGAAGACTAAGGACATAAGCTAATGAGCCGCAGAAAGAGACCATGATCAATACAGACCAGGTCTGAATAATTTCCTCCCCCACCGCTGTCTACTACAGTGATGTAAGTCTGCCCTCATTCCTTGCAGCCACTTCCTCCATAACTAACTCTTTGTTTTCTCTTAGCTTTAATTTCAGTGCTTACTTCCCTGACAGAACGCTTTTGGCAAGGTCTCCGACCTCCTGTGTCTCCTTTGAAGAGACAATTTATCATAGCTTAAAACTCTGGCATGCCCAGATGAACTGGCTTTATCTTGACAAAACCTGTCTTATGGTTGGCTACTTGATATCAAATAGTCAGTCAAGCAGAAGCACTGCCCTGGATTACGCTGCAACCCCGTCTGAGGTGCAGCGCCAGGTTCCAGGGCGGAGAAGAAGACGACTCAGAACCCACACGCTTAAGCGAAGGCTGCATGTGATGTACACTAAATCTGAGCGAGAGGCACATCTGATCATCTTTGTGTGATAGCCGCGAGCTGAACGCCTTTACATTATGTTGCTGGGTTTTAGCCGATCCTGTGATATATTTGACGCGCGCAGACGTGGCGGGCGCAAAGCCGGAGAGCGCTGTGTAAATCTGCGCCGGTGACACGTTTGAAAGTGTGACACCTCGCATTTCGGGTTGCAAAAGGGGGAGTTTGAAGGTTCACTGCCCATGAAATTGTTGCTATTACTAATCTGTGCTGTAGATTTAATCCAGCTGCTGCGCAGAAATTGAATCAAGGGTTCGCAAGTCACATTAGGGCAGCGTACAAAGTGATGAGGCGCTGAGTAGAATTGAAAAATAGATCAAAAGCAAAATATTGTACTTTCTATTTCATACTTACTGGATGTGTAGTAAAATAACTTAAAGCACACAAGGAACAACACGGGCCTTCTTTAAATACAGTGTAAGAGGCTGCGAAGACAACTGCCTAAGCAACAAGATTCATCTTGCTTGACGCGTCAGCATTTCAACTAGGACACAAACAAGTCCACATCATTAGTCACTGTGTAGGATGACATATCTATAATTAACTGAGAGCAGGGGCGACTCGCTTTATTCTTCCTCTGCGGCTATTACTTAATTCAACAAGATGTGAGGACAAGGTTGTCACAGAGCGACGTCGCCGCAGCAATGCACATCCACAGACTTGGTCAGCATGTAAACAGCCCCTGGACTCCATCCGCGACTCATCCCAACCGATGCTGCTAAACACATCGTCGGATGGGTGCACACGTGAGATTGCACTCAGTTAGACCTGACAGACTGAGCCGCTTTTGAGAAGGAGCGATTCCCCGCACTCAGCAGAAACGACTCCGAAAGGCCCCCCGCTGCTTTTTTAAGGAAGGAGTTTATGTGGGTGATGAATTGGCTGTTAAGCAGGAAAAGGCTGTGGATATTGTGTAGGTTTTTTTCATAATTGATTTGAAAACAGTGGAAATAAAATTACATAGTTATGAGTTACTGTGATTACAGAATCTATATAATCAGTGCGAGCCACTGTGTGACACTGTAATTTGGTTCCTCTGTCAATGAATCACGGGTTCGATCATATCGCTTGTTCTCTCCAGTGCTCGGACGGCGGCCAAAGCGTCTTTAATAACTGGCTCAGCAGAGCAGCTTCTCTCTCGCGTAGGCAGAGGGAGGATCGCGTTTCACCACGTAACTGTGTCTCGAGGGGCAAACAAATGAGAGTGACGCCCTAAAAATAGCATCAGTTTGGTTACAGTGCCTGAAGTGGATTATTTAAACACCTGTAAATTAGCATTTTTGGAACACAAGACAGACGGAGGGTGTCAGGTGCATGGTAACATGCTGTATACAGCCTGTTGCATCCTCCTGTATCGCGGAGCCTGTCGCCATCATGTGTAGTGGCCACGAGTCCGGTTTTCAGTGCGGATGCTCGTTTTCCAGCGCTAATAAGGATTCACTTTAATTTAAACGTTCCCCTGCCCTGCACGTAACACTTGTGGCATCGAGTGTCCATGGCGACGGACAGCTCGTGATTCAAAACTCCAGAGTAAAAAAGGTAATTAAGGTAAGAGCGGCAGAGGAAAAGAAACAGGAGCAGAAAAGATGAAAAGTACTTATGAGACTTTAAGAAGCTGTGTCACATGACCATACATAAGATAAGTCATATTTTATTGACCCTACCAGGTAGGAGTACTCCATATCTAAAATGCTTTAATCTCCTATATGATAGGTCATGTTTCCTCAAAACAAGAAAAGCAAATTCATGATTTATGGTTATTGCACAGTAATAAGCACATGATGCATTAAAACAACCTCTGCAGTGAAGCATGGCGCTCGCAGCAGCGTCAGCGCGACTGGTCCGGCCTAAGCGGCGTATGACTGCAGGTAAACACAAACAGCCCGTCCTTGAAGAAAACCTCCTCCAGAACGCATTAGTACTGAGATTGAGGTGAAAGCTCAGCACAACAAACGTCTAAAGCACAAAGCCAAAAAAACTGTCCTTGAAGGGGCCCGACCGAAGCGCGCCTTCTGCGAGGCTTAAATCTCGCAGCGCGTCCGCACACACACAGACCTTGACACACCAGCTCGCGATGCACCTACAGTAATATTCATTGAGGAGATCCGACGGGGAGAACGGGATAAACTGCCCACATCCGGAAGCGAGGAGCCAGAAGGGGCCCGAGCGGCTAGAACTAGACACGGGGTTCGGCTGCGTTCACCATCAGAGGGCGGCGAGCGCGGGGACGGCGGCTACATCGCAAGCGAGCTGAGCAGGAACACGCTCCTTAGTATGTGCCTGCTGCCGCTGGCTTCTTAGTATTAGTGTCAGAGCGACGGCACAAAATAAATATTTTTAGTGGGGACGGGGCGATATTGTTGGCTGAATGTTGAGTGAGGGCTCCAAGGTTGTGTACTCATTCTCAGTGAGCGCTGGAGGTGAATGTGGACACAGTGTTGCCTCTAAATGCTTCTATGGATCTTTCATTTCATTAATTATAATTCAAATTATTCACATCATTCAAAATTCCTAACACAGATGACTCCATACTCCCTCACAGAGAAACCCATTAGCCCGGGAGTCTCCGCATGCATTACCCAATGTAATTTGCTGGCAGGCAACCAACGTGGAGGTCACACAGTGGGTCCTTTACATTTCTTCGCTGCCTATCTACGTACAAGAAGTGTTGTCGCTGAAATTCCTACCTTTCTCACAAAAAGTTCCGGTGAAGTGGAGCGGGCAGTGACAGGAAGGCAGGGCGCCGGCAGGCAGCCGCGGCGGATGACACGTTCCTCCGTTGCGACAGAAATCACCGGGGCAAAGCCGAGGAACGCGCGGGGGATGTTCTGGTGTTTGTGTGGGAGCCGCCGCCGTTGTTGTGTCAGAGGAGGTTGATTGAGGTGTCAGCGCGGGGGAACTCGCGGAGGTGTCTGTGGCATGTAAAGCGAACCTGGAAAATTGGAAGGGAGGCAGTTTAACATTAGCACCGGTTGCACAGACAGTACAATCGTCGTTACACTACAATCAGTAAAAGCCTTAGTTGAAATCAAGTTCAGATTTGACCCAAAAAATCAAAAAGTGATGTTTTACTTCACAGTATTTAGTAAAAATGTACCAAGAAACAAAGCTTTACCTGCACTGGTGTGTGTTGAAGCCCATGACAGCATCGCGTGTGTAAAAGCTCCTCACTCCATTCACCTCAATGATTTCAATGCAGCCAGTGAAGTTGTGGAAAGGTTTCGCTCTCTACGGGGAAACAGATTGTATTTAGACAGTTGATGTGTTCCACGCGGGTCCTCCAGTTCAGTGCGGCGCAGACACGCTGTACCTGAACGCCTCACCTGGTCGAGAGGACGCCGCGGCGGCAGGCCGCCCGTGGCCACGCGGTTGGTCCGCTGCACCGCGCGTCCCAACCAGTAGTTGCCTGCTGGACTCCTGACTGTCTGGCGGCCAGATAGTGTGAGCTCGGCTTCACAAGGGGTCAGGTGCTGCCTGTGAGCACACATTACCAGAGCAGATGATTCAGATTCACGAGGTCCGATTAGGAAGCGTGATAAAAGGAGAACAATTATGTTGCTAATTAACCAGAACCCCTTTCTGACGCGCCAGCGCTGAACTCCACTTCGCCGTCTCTCCGTGTCTTCCGAGCCTCGACACAACTATTTTGGACGCACCCCACAGCCATTCATAGATTTCAAAAAATCCAATTCTCCACTTTGAAACAACAGGGGACAGCCGATAATTACCTAAGTGCAGATTCTGGACTAACCAGCAGCAGCTCGAGGGTACTCACGCCACCGATGCACCCCCCCCACCCCCGCCGCCCCCCAGCATCTCCTGACACCCCTTGTTCCCCAAGTGGAAGTTAGGAGGTCCACAAAGCAATCTAGTCTGATTTGTTAAGCCTGTGCGTTGCCGGCTGTTGCATATGCCGGCTAAACACTCGGGGCACTGACTCCAAGCTGCGTAAGTCCTTCCTCCGGAGCCAGCATGGAGAAGCGGTTAATTTAGAAGCAGTCTGCCAGAGCGGCCTGGCCAGCAGCCAGAGGGCACTGTGCTCGCTGTCCTTGAGAAGTCAGCCCCATTGGGTTTCTATTTAACATATTGAAAAGCGTCTTTGACGGGAAGATATATTAAAAGTCTATAATGAGTTAGGCGGTGACGTTGAGGATGGCCGTGGTGTTGTAGCTCTGGGTCAAACCAGACAAAGATGGACGGACCCGGCCGTCGGACAATTACAAAGAATTTGCTTTGTGACACTAGAAACCATTTTTCCACGCTCCCAACCCTCTAGTTATGACAGCTCTCTTTCTTGTAATGTCTCCAAGGGGTCGGTACAGAACATTATGATTGATTTCCACCGCTGCTGTATTTTTCTCGCGGTAAAAAGAAACAAGGGTGGAGCCGTGGAGCCCCTCAGACCTGATTGGCCTTCGTGGATGCACTTGTGAATTTAGGACAGTGCAGCCGCCTGCCAGGAAGCATGAGGTAACCTTCCCAGTCAGCTTTGTTTCATCAGGAAATAATGTTCCCACCTCTGGCACAGCGTGTCCACAAGCACCTTCAGCGCGTTCATTCCCTTTCGCAAATTCAGAAACCCTCCACTTCTCGCCCTTTCACTCACATTCTTTAGATTACATTGGTGCGTTTTAACTGAAAAGGAACTAACGGGACATTCAAACGTCTCTATGGTGTCTCCTCACGCGCTGCTTTAACTGATTTGATGTAAGTTGAACATTAGCCCTCTGTCTCAGCCACTAGCTCATGCATAATAAACTACGTGTCTCCGAACGCAACCACAATCTTTTTTATGTCAGAATATAATGGAGAGGGCTGGCAGCAAGATTGCACATGGGCTTAGCAACAATATAACTAAAGAGGCCACAGCCTCACTTTAAATCATTTAAACATTGATTTTGTGCTCGGCTCCTGCTTGTTAATCTTCCCGTAATGAAAAACTGCAAATGAAGACTTTAGGACAGCCAATAAAACATGAGCAGTGATCACTAATACATTTTAATAGGCGCATTCTGACATTTGCTTTTTGTTCGCGGGATCCTGAGCCCATTGGCCCGTCGCTCCTAAAACCTAAACTCTGCTGATTCCTGCCAATTACATGTGTTCACACGGTATTAGTTCCAGGTCTTCGCTGCAAAATCTGCTATACTTCAAATAAATGAATAACTGAGGATCAAATTAATACCACCTGAGGTGCTAACAGCGTTTGAACACCATTTGTATATTCCACAGACCTACAGTAAGTAGCTTATCATCGTGTACGTGCAGAATATCTTCTTGCCTGAAGCGCATACATACACACAGCATCTGGTTTGATGTCAGTGTTAATAGAACTTGCAAATTAAAAGCTGTAATATTGTTGGGAAACGTATTTCCTTCTAATACTGAAGCAACATTTGTGATCTGAACATTAAGAATATTAAAAGGGAAACCTGATATTGATGATGTGCACCACGCCGTCATCAACACGACTGGATGTGCTGATCCGGCTGACGTCTTCGTCTTGATTACAGGAAAACACATACTGAAACATATGAAAAAGAGGTTCACAATATGCTTTGTTACTACAAACTAAAGTTCCCTGAAACAACTACGTTCACCTCGGATTGTACCTGCAAAATTCCATCCAGAACGAAAAGCTTCAGGAAAAAGAATTGCCCATTAGCAGGTCCTTGGTCAACATAAAGTAAGGTTCCCTGGGCCGCTTGTGTCTGAAATCTCACAGTAATGTTGTTGAGTGCTTTGAGGTCAATACCCTCAAACTCCAGATATGAAGACCCAAGGTACTGGATGTAGCCCGAATCTGGGAAATAAACAATAAAGTAAGCTGAAATGTGCAAAAAGGGTAAACAGGCAGTTCATGCATCCGCACTGCGAGCCCAGCTCAGATCCCCTATTGATCCCTGATCGAATAATTCAACTTTTCCACTCCCTCCGCTGGGAGGTCAAAGCACAGGATATGATGAGATACTAAAAGTGCATCCGCAGAATTATTAAATCTAAGTTTTGCTATTGACACCTCACAAAGGATGTTTACAGACTTTCAGTTCAGCACACTTCTATATCTGAGTGTCCATATTCATCAAATACGCTTACTGTACAACATGTATGCAAAACTAATTTCCATCACAGTGTGAGAATTACAGGCGAAACCTAGATCAATTTTCCTCTTGCTCACTGTACACTCATACTGTAAATAGTCCTATTTGCCAACAAGCTGTGAAGCATGAAAAAGGCGAGAGAGGAGGCTCCGCTGAAATGAACGCATTCACACAAGTTTATTCCGTGCCTCATTTTATAGTCAAATAGCTCGGCTCATATCATCCATGAGAATGGGCAATTATGGGACATTTTAGCAGAAGTCTCGCTGCCCGCCAGCTTAGTGGGGGTAGTGACGCAGACAAACTTAAAAGACAGTCTCAGACTGGAATTGAAAGCAAGCATTAGGGCTGCTCATGCTCAATATATTTCTCATTTGAGGGGAATAGTGCAATTTGTTGCAGAAAAGGCAAACCAGAGAGCCCGTTAAAATGAAAAGCTTCCCCGGATGCACCTGTCTCAGGGTCTGACTGAAAAAAAAACATTACACTAGAGAAATCAGCAAAGCTCCCTTTAAGTTGTTGCCATGATTAATCAGGCTGATCTAAGTAGGACCTTTATCAATATTTGTTACGTGTCAGGTACAAATAGGCCAGACAGCGTTTGATCTGACAGTGGGGCACCTCGGGGCATTCGGCAAACGAGCCGACCCGCATTTCCTCCAGGGAGCGATACCACTAATACCCCAGAGGGGAGGGCCTTGACAAAAAGTAAGAAGCACCCGGAGCGGACCTGGGTGATGTGTGAATTAATGAGGATAAACGCGCACTGCAACAGCGCTGCGCTGTCTCCTGCCTCACTCCTGACAATGGGGTTCGCCAATGCTGATGACGGAAAATTAGCCCTCAGAGACAAAGCTATTCATTAATTTTAAAGCCTTGTTTAGTCTGATGTAGTCTTTGATGCAGTCTGAGGCTGATGCCAGGAGGCTGTATCATGCCTCATTAGCAGTTAGCTTCAGTCTCTCCTTCAAAGGTCTCCTGCTTTTACCACTACTTTACTTTCTCACACCACAAGTAAGTCATCAGGCTTCATCTGCATTCCAAATGTGTACAATATAAACTGTATCTAATTTGTTTTTACTTCTCTACACCCCGTTGTGCAGCTTTTCACCTATTCTACTTTTAACAGAGTGCTGACCAAGGAGTTTCTCATTACGGTACTCTTATACTGTTCAAAAGCTCCTTGAGTTTCAATAAGGGGGGGGGGGGTCTCATCGGGAATAATCCCTGGCATAAATCTTTCAGATCAGATTTAATTAGAGCCACCTTAATATCTGTCCATAAAGGAGGTGAGAAAATTGATATGAGTCATATTTAATGTAACATAGGAAGGTGGAGCGCAATGTTGCAGCACAAAGTAGATATTGCACTAGAAAAATTTATTTGAGGGAATGTGAACATAAGATCAATTAGAACGAGGACAGACTTTGGACGGTGGGATTTAATTGATATAGACTTGATGTCCCATTCATTAAAAACAGCCAGGATGTAAGTCTGGTTTTGGACTGATTTATAGGCCAAGGTAATAGACTGACTGATTGAACTTGTCACAGGACAGAGATAAAATACTGCCATTACAGAGTCCTGGGGGAAGGTCAAAGGTCAATCTGTACCGTTCAAACCAGTAGAGACCGTCTTGTGTTCAAAATATAACGTAGGAAGATTTAGCCTCGCTGCTAAATATAAAACTGCTTGTCTTTCATAACTTTGTCTGGTTTAAAAATAGCTGATGCAATGACTCCAACGCACTGAGCTGATACCACTGTACAGGAGCGCGCAGACCATGAACTGACAAACACAGACGAGGCCTTCGTGAATATTCAAGCAGCAACGTCCATGTGAACTCACGCAACGTCGTGGTCACTGGATGCATCAGGGACGGCGACGGGCGCAACCCATCATAAACAGAGCTAATGCGGGCCGCGATGCACGGGATGGGAAGCGCTGCCCCGAGTGCAGAACTGCAGGTGCTTAACTTCATTCTCATCAGGATGTTTGCGGAGTAATTTGAGTCTCGCTACGCGGGGCGCAGCGAGGTCACAGCTTCACCTGTGCTGCAGCGATCACGCCACGACCAACACAAAACCCAAAATTCAAAACAGTAAAGCCTTGTCTAGTCTATATATCAACTATG
This sequence comes from Betta splendens, assembly GCF_900634795.4. NCBI lineage: Eukaryota > Metazoa > Chordata > Actinopteri > Anabantiformes > Osphronemidae > Betta > Betta splendens. Next base: position 9,779,485 of record NC_040895.2, read on the forward strand.
TTCTATGGTTAATTTGCTATTGACCTGATATATCTCCAAGGTTTAAGCAAGGAACACTGTCGGAGTCTATTTCAGGCAGCACCGAGGGCAGTACATGCGTCTCCATGGTGACCTAGTTAGATAAACTCATGGGTTTCCGGGACCCTTTACTTATAAACGCGCTGCATTTCCATGTAAAAGAGCAAAGCGCTGTGTTGGTGTGTAAATGCTGGGCTTGTTTTCCTTCACCAGGGGTCTGGTGTGTTTATTTAACCCTCTCTAATCCAGCGCACTGAATGAGGGTCTGGATCAGGTGCAGCGGGGAACACTCCATTATTTGGGCCCACAGTGATGTCGCACTGAATTGGTTCAAGCTCATCTGTGTTCAATAGGTCTGTTTTACAGCCCTGTGAACTGTTTCAAAGGCAGACAGACCTCATCTGTCAAAGAGTAACAATCTAGCCATGGCTCTGAATTCCTCCTCTCACATAGACGGCTGAATCCAACACCACTAATATATAACATGTTGGCTTCTGGATGTGTTAAAGGATACAGCCTTAAATTGGACCTATTAATCTTTGTGATTAGCTCACAAATACACAGCTCCCAGTCCGCCACAGCCCCACATTTTAACATTTCTTTTCTATTTTTTTTGCCCGGCAGTCAACACGGCACAGCTGCAACTACGACAATCTCTCAATCAAACCTAATATATCACCACCTGCTAAGTTCCAAAGGCTCTAAAAATCTGATTTGGAGTAGCAGCTCAGTAGGACCCTCCTCTCATTCAAGGCTGGCAAACTAATGTTTGGAGCAGAGGACGAGGCAAGGATGACTCTGTCATCTGTCAAAAAGAACCCCTGGTCCAGCTTCACTACGAATGAATGAAGGTGTAATAGCTGGAATAATAATCAATAATAGAGGGGCACTTCCTCGCACACATAATGTTAATAGTAGTAATAGTGCAGTAATGGAAACTGGATGACTGGACTGAGAAACGTTAACATCATAAAAAGATATTACACTTATACTGTAGTTATTGTCAATGATAAAGGTGCTACTTTTAAATCCAAATGATATTTAAAACAAAACGCATTTGCTTTATTTCATAATTACAGATGGAGTCAAATATGAAAAGAGACGTGAAGAGGCAAAAACACACGGCCGCCTTAAACTCCCTCTAATAGCAGAGCATCGTCTTACATAAACGTACCCAGTCACTTCCCAGGCCCTGCATGCGCTTACATGCGTGTTCCATGCGCTCTGTACCTGTGAACGGCTCAGCTGTTGGCGTAGGCACTCTGGGCGTGGAGTCACGAGTGATGTTCTTGACTGCGGTCACCAAGGGAACAGCATCCGTAACAGCGGGCAGGCAGCTGACCTTGTTGATGCCATCTACACAGCAAAACGCTCCTGGACATGGATTCAACAGGCAATCATCATAGTTGTGCTCACAGTTCCTCCCCTGCGCACGGGAAATAAACAGCCTTCAGATGTGTCATGTAGCGCGGAGATAAAAATGTTAAATGTTCCAGCTGGAAGGAAAAAAGAGCATTACATAAGAAAAACAATTTAGATTCTGATTGTTTTCGTCAAACCTGGCTTTTAGCCAAGAAGGTGGTTCGAGCATTTAAAAAGGTGCAAAGGGGTGAAGGTTAACGATTAATTTTAAAAATGAGGATGGAGGCGCGGAATAAGGTGGGGAGCCTCACCACAAATCCAGGACGACAGAAACAGGTGTAGCCATAGCCCGGATCGTTCTGAATGCATATCCCCTGGTTGCAGGGCTGGGGAAGGCACTCATTAATGTCATCCTCACAGTGAAGGCCTGTCCAACCTGCCAGGAACAAAAGCCCACAGAGTGCCGTGGTGAGCCCGGGCTCTCCCACTTCCACCCTCTGAAGTGAATATCAATCAGATTCTCCTACATTGATTTGCTTCTTTTTGGGGTTCACACACATACACAGACAAGAAAAGGCTTTCACTAAAGAGCAAGATACCACATACATTTTAATGAGCAGCGGTTCTATCGCCTTTTTATCACTATCTATTTTAGTACTGTATGACTACAAATTTCTCCCCGGGGAACAGTGGATGACTTCTGAACGGCTTTGAGACACAGAAACTATGCAGGCATTATGCTAACCTTTACTGACACTTTATATAGACGCTTTCAATCCAATATGGGAGTTCAGTATGCATTAAAATGCTTTATATATAGTGCAGTCTGCGGCACCAGGGGAGGCGCGTTTTAGCTCGTCATGTAGCACATGCTGATTGTTTTACTTTAACTAGTCTCGCGGAAACAACAAAACAAAAGCTGCCGGCGTCGACTGAAGGCGAACAGAGGAACTCACAGGACCGAGTGGCTCACCTGACCTGCAGTGGCAGACATAGCTATTAATAAGATCTTCGCAAATGGCACCGTTGTGGCAGGGAGCCGAGCAACATTCGTTAACATCCACTTCACAGAAGTCCCCGGTGAAACCTGGCGGACAGCTAAGAAAACATATCATGCTTTAAAAAGCGGAGGCTGTCTCAGAGCGCTGTCACTTCCTCCCTGTGAATCTGACATGCTGTATCTAAAAAGTGCTTGTTTTTATTATTCATCAAAAACTCAGATGTTGCCGATTCTATTATTTAAACCAGGGGAAGAAGGAAAAATCCCCAGCAGTGGAATCTGCAAAGCAGGCAAAGAGTTATCATTACAACAAACATATAAAACACTGGGAGTGCTCTCATTGCTCAAGCACAACAAATGATTATCAACAGAGGAATTCTTTATTACTACTCAGGCGAAAAATCTCTTTTTGACTTATTTTCAGCTGATAAAATACTGTCAACCAACAGCCAAACGCATGAGAAAGTGAGGCTACAGTTACTCTACTGTAGATCTCCAGGCTTCAAGAGGCATTTTCCAGACGGACAATGATCTTTAACACATCTAAGAATGACCCGACTCCAAGGAAGACGGGTGTGAGAAAGATCAACATAAGGAGAGTAAGAAACAAACTTCATCTTCATCTTCATCTAACTGAGACCTGTTGAAAGCATTTAATCATCTAACCACCACTAATGTGTGTGGTTGTGAGTGTAGTACTTCATCCTCACAGCGGCGAAAGCACTTTGTGCTGCGGATCAACAAAGTCTGTTGTTAGGCTGTTATTAGATTTCAGTCTATTACTCTGAGTCCACCAGTAGCGACGAACTAAGCCTGTAAAAACAACTGAATACTGTGATTTCACTTACAGTAACATCAGCAGTGTAGACATGAAAAATGGTTTATTCCACATGAAGCCAATAACCTGATATGTAATAACACTGACAACTAACAGTGTTGTAAATTTAATCATGTGTGAAGTGGTGCCAGGATCAGTCTGTTATTAACTAGAACGTGAATACTGTAAATATAAAGTAGCATGTTGCCTTCCTGCAGTATGTACATGAATAAAGGTACAATTAAGAGGGCGCTACCCACTGTTCTGTGGGCTGCATTCAATCATGACACTGAGCACACAGCAGCGCACCAACACAAGGTCAGGGAGCGTAATTAAGCGTACGGCGTCCAGGGAGCGGCCGTGTCAACTGCGCTCACTCACCACAAACACCCTGCGTTCACACGCACTTCGTCACTCAAGGGACAGCGCGTCAGCAATTAAAAGGAAATGACTCACACGCGGGCAACGCGGCGGATCGCCGCGGCGACGGCGGCGCGCGGATGCAGGTGCCGCGGCAACACTTTGCAAGGCTTTTTTAATTAGAGACAAGCAAAGATGCCACAACTGACACGGATTCCAGCTGTTAAAGATGCTAATTTGTGATTTTTCCTGCGTTTACTTGCAGCCCGTGGAGTGGAAATAAAAAATAGGCCTCCTGAGACTGGTGACTTCCACTGACCCACCAAACCCCACGTGGACACATTAGCTAAAATTATTTATAAAGTGAAACATTATCTTTATGTGCTTTTATAGGCACCCACCCACTCACCTGCACGTGAAGTTGGATCCGACCCCGTCAAGGCAGGTGGCGCCGTTGAAACACAGAGACACATTCAAAGCGGCCTCTTTGCAGACGTCCACGTCGGACTCGCACGTTTTCCCCGCGTAGCCGTCCGCACAGAAGCACGCGAACTTATCAACGAGGTCCACACACGAGCCTCCGTTCAAACAGGGAGCGGAGGCACAGTCCTGTGAACAAACAGAACCAGCTCTGACAGACGCTAGCGTATGGTAAGATGCACATGTGGCTAAAAGACAACACACAAAAACCAGCAGAATTAATTGTTGGTAGTTAGAATGCAGGCAATTAAATGATCTGTTTAACCAAATGCTCCCAAAGATTTTCTAAGCAACTCAATTGTTTATCCAGTGCAGCTACAAACTGTGGCTTGAATCAATTAAGGATTAGATTAATTTCTTTTAATCAGGTATTTATACAACACTTTCATGATCCCGGTAGTTCAATTAACTTATCTTGTAGTAAACAATCAATACTGTTAATGATACAAAAGCCCACACAAATGACTCAAAGCAGCGTCTGCCGTTCGTCCTCAACAGCCAGCAGCTTTATCATTAACCAAGGCCCACTTACGTCAATGTTGGCTTCACATGTGCTGCCGGACCATCCTGGTTCACAGGCGCAGGAGTACGAATGTACGCCGTCGCTACAGCTGAGGACACCGCGACAGGAGAGGTCAGGACTGTTGATCAATACTGTGCTCACGCTATAAAATATTAAACATGTTGTGAGAGTTTGTGAATGAATGACTACTTCTCCTTCAATGGAGCTGATGGCTATAATTTAGAGATCAGTGAGAGCACCTGCAAGTGCATCACACGAGCCTCTCACACGTGTGACATATGTCTCCACTCAGTGTGCAGGCGAGCGGAGTAATTAAAAATAATTCCACGTCATTTCTCTCCAATTTGCCGAGGTTCTGTTTTATGTGGCTGAGAAGAAATCGGTACCTCCCGTGAAGGCAAGGTGCCGACAAGCATTCGTCCAGGTCGGTCTCGCAGTGGAGCCCGATGAAGCCGTCAGGACACACGCAGCGGTATCGATTAGGCGCATCAATACATCTGCCGCTATTTTGACAGGGCTCTGAAACGCATTCATCGATATTAACTTCGCACCGGGGCCCTAGGAAATAAAACACGGTGGGGTTTAGAGTCCAATCAGGTTTCGGCCTGATGAGAAACATTAAAAGGAGGTTTACACAGTCAGTGATGATTAGTCTGGGAACTGCTGTTGAGTGCTATTTTATTCATGTGTGGACTCAGGCTGAAGCATGAACAAATAATATGCAAACATAGAACTTTTTCTGCCGCTGAGCGGTGACACACTGTCCCAGTCCACTGTCTGACCAGTGGGACACACCACCACATGTAGACGCTGATGCATTTTCATATACTTTATAGTTCATAGACCGTATCACGCCGCTCCCACGAGCAAATTACTGCCCCCCCCCCAACAGCAGTGAGCTCAATGCCCAGATAAAGATGTCTTACTAACATGTTTACCAACCTTTGATATGAAGTGATCACAAACTGCCAGCGATGGTAAACAGCGAGCTGCGTGTTCGCTGGCACTGCATTAAAGGACTTCTGGCTTGTGTAGCTGCAGGTTTTTTTCATTTTCTAATCTCCAGTTACCTCTTTCTCACATGTTATTCTTCTGGAACTGGCAACAATCCCCAATTTTTTTTTTCTTTGGGACATAATTCAAAGTGGCTCTAACACATGTCTCATGATACTGTTTGACACCTCATCCGTTGTTATGCAGAGAAACGTCGTTTAGTTTCTTGCTGGCTTTTACTTTAATTGTCAGTCTCCAGCGTTGACATAAATAGAAAGCGAATCATCAAAGCATGAAGCTGAAGTATTACCTCCTACTGGAAGCTTAACCAAGTCGTTTTCTCTTGTTATTGTTCAGAAGGTGGTTGGAATTGTTTGATGGATGGTGCTCATAGTTATCATAATAGTAATGACTGGAAACTGTTTATGTGCAGCATATGAATAAAGCTGCAGCTCTGGAGAGAAAGGAAAATTACAGTTGAATCATTACCGTCTTATACTAATGACATTTATTTAATTTTATTCTGCCTTGTATAAGTAAAGGGGCATTGACTCACCAACACAGTCTAACCTAGAGCTGTGCTGACTTTCCCTTATTTAATACTTGAACAAACCGGAGCAACGGAGACCAAAATATCAGGGGGAAATATCTTGTAAGTTCTTGGCGCTGCCGCTCCCTTGGGTTGACGGTCCCTCCAGTGCGTTGTCATTTGCATTTCCACAGCAGGTCCAGAGCCCTTGGACGCTTAATCAAAGCACCCCCCCCCCCCCACTGTCCCAGCTCACTGCACCAATGCTCGCTCCAGACCAGCCGCATTCATATTCAAATTACCGCTGAAGTTATATTATGTAAGGCCAATAATTAATAGCAAAACAACCACCCCCCTTTATAGCCACAAGTGTGAAATGCAGGGCGCTGTCTGGCACCGCAGGTCCCACTCTGACGCTTCCTGAGCTCATTCAAAGACTTTCCTCAGACTAGCAACTAGTTATACACTCAGTGCGCTCACTAAAAGAAAGGAGCATGCACACATAAGAGTAATATCTGATATTACTGAGAGGAGTCACTGAAGTGGAGCACTGAACTAATGGAAGTGTGTGGTATAGTCCACTATACAGCAAGTGTATACGCAGCCTTCCACCCATCCGCTCGCGATGCGCTGACTCAAAGGAAACACGCGAATTATCCTGTAAACACATTATCTCTTCACCCTCCATCAGCCGCGTTTAAGATAAGTCGAAAGACTCGCTAAGTAAGTCAGCTTCATACAGCAGGTCGATTTTCATTATTTATAAGAGACCTCACCAAAATAGCAGTGAAATCACAGACGGATGAAGGGGAGGGAGGGGTTCAAGCTGCGAGGAGACGCCAGATAACAGAAAGTGTCAAAATTAGTTTCCCTCCTGCCAACAAATCAGGAAAACACACGTTTGATGTTCGTAATAGTCTAAATATCACTGCTTCATAGCAGAGACTAGTGGACGAGTGGACACTTTTGTGATGTTGTTTATCACTAAGGAAATAAAGAAACAGATTATTTACATTTGCCTCAGATGTCCAGTGTTGGCGAGATGAAAAATGATGATTGACCTGTCGTTAATCATTTGGTTTGATTTCCTCTGAGCGGAGACGGATGGAAATAAAAAAATAAATAAATAAATAAAAAACACGGTGCCACAATTTATTTTTGCTGCCTGTGTTTTATCATGAACGGGAATGAATAAACTGCCTTTAGTGTACACACGATCTATCATGTTCCCTCATTACAGGGTGTAAAAGGTTTCCTCACCGGTGCTAAACTCGTTCCATTTAGGAAACAAATCTATACAGCAAATGGAAAATTCACAGTCACTTTTAACCCGTGCGCATTGCACCACAACAAACCTCCACAGAGGAGGGAAGACCGAAATAATGTCTCTATGTGAATTATCAAGTTCAATCCACAAAAGACTGATTATTCGAAGCCCTTTCATCAACATAACAGCCAGGACCAGGACGTAATCATCCGGCAATATGCTGACGGCAGAAGCTGCAGCAATGTGCTGATTGCACTGTACCATCACTCAGGGGAACGTGATCCTTAATGATGGGTGAAGAAGAGAAAACAGAAGGTGACGAATAGTGTGCTTAAACTGTGATTTATAAAAACAAGACCGGCCATTAATCACGCCGCCTCAGTGGCTTCTGACCCTGGTTTAAAAAACACGGGGACTCCAACATTTAGACCAAAGACCAGCTGCCACCCCTGGATTAATATAAGTGAAAATCACTATATGAAGATATACTGTAAAACACAAATAGCAAAGAGAGATGCATATGGAAACGCCAATGCTTTTATAATAAATTATCATTTTAAAGGCCATCCTGGGTCACAGAGTGTTCCAAAAGTACAAAATATAAATGATTATTAAAGCTGTGGGAAGTGTCAGGAATATAATGGAATGTGCTGCAATTATTTTTTTTTTTACACTTGAATCTGACAAATGAAAGAAATGTTTCATAAAATAGAAAGTGACAGGTAGTCATTAGGCGACTTCTTGCTTTTAAGACACACTGAAGTCGGAAGATCTACTGAACACACGACAAATCAAAAAAAGGCGCACGCCCCGGCCGGGTGAACAACAAACAGTAAGGAACTGGGTTTGATGATGCGGGTGGGAGTGAAGCGTCATCACAGCTTAATGACATGCTTGAGAGTGAGACTGATTTATTAGTGAGGAGCTTCCACTGCTGTGGTCAAAATTAAACCTGGCATTCAATATAAGTAAAAAAAACAAAAAAAACTTCCAAAAAATATGATTACATCATGACGCAATGAGCAACAGCGGCTCAGCGAAAGGATGTCACATGCTTTCAAAGTCATTCAGTCCCCATCACAATGAAATGCAAATATGTTATGAGCCTGATGCCGCTTCGCGTCCACAGAAGCACCAGGAGCCGAAAAGTTGCAACGCTGCTACACGTTACTAGAGCAAATATTTTGTCTCAGCTCGTGCTGGCGCGAGCCGATCCGAAGCGTATCCTCCGGCCGCCCGCCCGCTCTCTGGGGGAACCCTGTTTCCTCACATGAGCTTATAGAAACAGAAAAAGTAATGACTTGTACTATGCCGCGTATGGGCCTAATAATAAAAGCTGCTTCTGTGGGAATTGGGCCACGCGTGTCAGACTCTGCTCTCCAGAGTAGCAATACCTCAGAGATTTCCCCCCTCTCTCAACTGGGGAAGGATAAATTGACGATACAGTGGGGGAGACAAATGAAATTAATCTTCCCAGTACCTGACAAGAATCGGCTTTAGATATCGCGCGCACGCCCGCGAATACACACACGGTGCGCGTTAAAATAACTCGATATGTCTGTCTGGGTAGAAAATAAGACAAATGGATTGAAGCAAAACAACAATAGTGTGGCGGGATGAAATAAAGGCGACTAACTGACACTGAGAGGATTTCATCAGATAAAACCGGTGACATAAATGCACCTGTTAGCTTTGCTAAAGAGCAGCCACTGTATCTCGCAGGGAGAGGTGGGCTAATTAAAAGGCAGCATTGTGCAGCGGTTTTTAGCGCCTCCACGGCCGTCGCGATGAGCTCTTCAGACCCCGGTATCGATCGGCGCAGAGCTACCTGAGTATCCGGGGCGACAGGCGCACTGGAAGCCGCCGGGTGTGTTGACGCAGACGCCCTCGTGTAGGCAAGGTGAAACTTCACACTCGTTCACATCCAGGTCACACAGCGTTCCGAAATAACCAGCTGGGCAAACGCAGCGGAACCTGAGGAGGAGAGTCACAACAGACACGTACAATCCCCCGTATGCGGAGCATCAGCTCCCACGGCGGGCGACTGTTACAGAACAGCGACGGGCAGTCGGGAGCTGAATGAATGTGATTAGGGTCAGTGAAAATGACCAATTAACAAAAGTCAAAATTAAAACATGACAGGATTTATGTTTCCCAGTGTGAAGCTTAACTGGAATTATGTTGGAGGACTTGGAGCCCAGTAACGTTGTTTGCTCAATTCAAATCCCTCCGCTCAGCAGTTGCTGGGTCTAATTCTCCCTGACCACACACCTCAGAGACAGTGATCCACCATCGGAGTGAGATAATATATACGTACGCAATTAAACCTCTGGATCAGTTAATTGTTCATCTGTCAACCATTATATCATTATTAGATTTCTTTAATATGCTAAAGCATGTTTATTGACTGTCATCAGATGATGTTCTTGCTGGAGACAGCATTGTCACACTGCAATTTATTCCACTACAGTCACATCAGTCAATAACAGTTCTCGCTTCGTATGCGGGGAGTCAAAGTCAGTGTCTCAGGGAAACGGGTGGGCTTAAAATAAGACAGCGAGGCCCGTGTAAATATAGAGCGGGGGCTGATTCATCGCCACAGTGCAGATGGACGCGCTCGGCTTCTGGGTCAGGGACGCGGGGGGGAGCCGAGGCGCGTGGGCAGCGGGGTTAAAGCACACCTGATGTGAACTCCCCGGACTGTTGAATGGAGGGAGCACGGCGAGCAGGGCTGGGTCACGTGGGAGCCAAATCATGAAGGGAGACAAGCTGGAGACAAACCATTTAGGACTCAAATTGGCCCTGGGACTTCTCTACCCATCTGTCCGCCTAAGCCCGGAAGCCCCGGGGCTCCCATTAAGCACAGCAGTGAGAAGCACCAGTGGAGTAAAGCCCAATCTAGATACATGATGTGTTCCTGCTGAATTTGCTCTCCGTCGTTAGAACAGCGGCTCGTGTGTGTCAGGGATGAAGATGCTCTCGTTATCCAAACCAGAAGCAGAGGAGACGCGTTCTGCCGGCCCGTTACCGCTCCGCTCACCTATTAAAAGCACGCGGCCCGGAGCCGCTGAGGTGAAAGGACATTCATATTCATACGCACTGGTTCACAAGGTCCCGACAGACGGCGGCGTTGCGGCACGGTCCGGAGGCGCACTCATTGACGTCCACCTCGCAGTGAACGCCGGCGAATCCCATCCTACAATTGCAGCTGGAAAAGAAGAAAAATCATTTGTATTGATATTTAGTCTCCGGAGGAACGTGGAATATGAGCTTCCCGCACGCGCAGAGGAGGAATTTAGTCGGAGCAAAAAGCCGCGGTGTTAAAATTACAGTGCGCCGGATCGCTGTTCCTGCATGTTCTAGTGCAGATACGGCGAATTTACAAATGGGCCCCTCACTGCTGAGCGTGAGAATTCCTTCTATGCTCAAAAAAAAAGGGAAAAGCTCTACCTGTATCCGTTGACCCGGTCCACACAGTCAGCCTGGTTTTGGCACGGACTGGAGCTACACTCATTGGTGTCAATTTCACACCAACTTCCTTCAAATCCTGAAAGATAGATGAGATGGTCATGGATCAGCAAGCCCCCACTACATCCTGAAAACACCGGGGCCGGCGATAACAAAGGCCCCAGTGAATGCCATTTTAATGGAACTAGTAGCCCCTGTAGCATATCTCATCTTCCAGCTCTCAGCACTCACTGTTTCCCCTTTGAGAGCGTGTAAGTCTAATAATACTTTAGTGCCACAGACAGATTGGTCTGAGGGTTGGTGCTTTGGGCTTTGGGAGGTGCGTGTCTGTGTGTGTGAGAGGAGGCACGTGAGCGGGGGGACACGTCGTTAAGTCGGGGTAAAAGCGAGGCTGAGCCCAGGAGCTCCTCTGCCCCTGTTCATTAGGGGGTTGAGGGGCAGGACGGCTAAGCAGATCAGCGTAGACGCCTGCCGATGGAGTCCTCCGGTGCAGGTCCCGGGTCGGGTCCGTAGGAGGAGCTTTCGTCTCCTCCTCCTGAGCGGCACAAAATGAGCGTCGTGAAGCGAAACGAACAGGAAGCTATTGAGGAACCCCAGAGGCCCAAACATCGTCGCTCGCCTGAATTTACAGGTTCACCTGTACAGTTCCTTGTGATTCAACAGAACAGCTCCGCCATAAAAAGAGACGTTATGATTTCACGTTCACTGACAGTCACAAAGGCACAGATGTAACTAAACATTTATTACTCGTGTTTAACTGAGCAATGCTTCCAGGAAGCCAGGACTCAACCTTTGAGTATGATATGATCCAACAGAACAGCCTCATGGCCCCAATTATCAAACATGTAGATGGCCCATAAACTACATGTCTAAGCAGAATCTATCACATCAGATGGTGCAGGCTTCAGATATAATATTGCAAAAAAACAATGTAAAAAAATCAATAACCAGAAGCATTTACTATGATTTGCTTCACTTATTTGGGTTCGTATGACTAATGGTAAACAGAATCCATTTCCTGGACTCTGGTGACTTCCAGAGTCGACTGCGTCGTCCCTGCAGAGCACCATCTGCCATGCATAATTAAAGGCAGCGCAGTCATATAACTAAGGGTTAATAAGACTAGCTCATAATGAGCGCTGGTGCTCTTATTGTTTCCTTGTCTCATTATACTACTCCTGCTGCTTCAACTTAGCGTTGGACACATCTGAAGGCTTCACGCTCACGCGGGCACAGAGTGAGGCTCCCGCAATCTACGCTGCTGGAGACGCTGGGAACATTTTACACACACTACATGGTCTAATCCTTTAAACTTTGCGGTAAATGCAACTGTCAGGCCGCGACATCAAACGCTCACTCATGATTGATCCTTCAGCGTCTTCTCACTCCGGCGAGTGTAAACAGTAGCTACAGTTATGCTGAGGAGGAGAGGAGTGAGACGGCGACAGCCCTGGGCATCGCGCTACAAAGGAATTAGAGGGACTCCACGGGACCAGAGCACACAGCGCATGTGGTGAATTATGGGACAGCACGGGTCTCCCTCGCCGGCCTGTCAGTCAACGCGATGGCGGAGGACCTCAGGGACCGTTTCGAATGTCACTGTAATGTAATGCATCTCCTGCCACTAAGCGGTAACTGGAGGCCCTCTCGGTGACGGAGCACAGAGACCGATACCCAGGGCGCACGCTCGCTTAGTCATTCCATCGTGCAGCCGGGGCTGCGGCGTCTCGAAGAGGACAAAGCGGTGGCGCCTGCGCGGCAGATCGTCGACTCGCTGTAACTGTGACGGACGTCTCACTAGACGCACGAGCGACGCTGGCGGAGGCAAAGTCGGTGATGCAGCCATTACAAAATGAAAGAAACCTGTAATATCTGTAATGGCTTAAAACAAGAAAAAGTGCTTTGTCACCAAACACAGCATCTTTGACTTAGTGGGAACTTCCATCCAATACTGAACATGGGCTGACAGTATAGCTCTGTATGTGTCTGCCAACATTTTAGTGTTGACATCAGCACAGTAATGTTCAATAAAAGGTAAAAGTGGGGAGACCTGGCATGTGGTTTGTATATACTACACTGTATAGTAATTATGTGGACATAATAAATAAAACGCTGGACTTGGTCACATGCTATGTGTAAATGCTGGGCAACAAACAGTAAACTAGATAAGAAACCTATATCGTTTCTAATAAGTTGCTGCAGCGTGAACTAATACAGTAAGTGGGTTGCTTGGATAAATAGGTTAAGAATGGAAAACTCTTTGCGCGTAAACAGCAGCCGGTTCACTCCACCGCTAAACACCTGGACCACCTCCTACAATGATTAAACACCTTGTTTATTCCAAAACTGTTTACTGTACAGTTGTTCCAGACCCAGCTCTATATTTACACATTCTATATAGATGAAGCTGTGAACCTGTAGCGATGTACAGGTACCGTGCCCCCTCCCCGCCCCCGCCTTGTGCTCACGCGTGGAGCTTTGACTGGTCCCCAGGCCGCCCGTGTGCTGTGGGGACCACCTGTGGGTGAGACCGGGCTCAGCGGATGCAGGAGGATGCTGCCCGTACGGACATTGGAGCCAGTTAAAGGCACTGCTGCAGACTTGACTACATCTCACTGAGAACGGTTGCATCACTGCAGGTGTCCACTTGGCATCTGGGTTCACGGGCCTCTCTACTACTGTCAAGACATATTCCAGCAGTCGGCGGAGACTGGACAGGGCTGAATCTGGGTGGACCCGTCTCTCGACGCCTGTGACAGGTGACTACGCATAGAAATCTTTGTAAGAATTTATCTTGGCATAAAAAGTGAATATGAAACTAATTAAACATGCCCCTGGTTCCGCTGCCAGCGCTGCACACACATCTACATACAGTCAAGAGCACGGTTATCGTCGCCCGCTGTGACACATTCAGGGTTAAACACCAACATGTTAGACGCCACTAATGACTATGAATTCTAGCGAAGGGGAAACCTTTGACCCCCCCCCCTCGCGCTTCATTCTGCCTGCTTTAATGCCGCTGTTGTTCCGGCTGGAAACAGAGGTCTCAAAGCAAAGCGGAAGAAAGGCCACCTTTTGCCCTCAGCGATGGAACGTCAGCGGCGTGCTGAGCCCCTCGCTCGCTGAAAGGCCACGCGCTCACACTGCGACCCGACACCTGCCACATTTAAATATTTCCTCCTCTCTCTCCGTGCAGTCACTTCAGAGCGCGGCGCCGGACTTTGTTCTTCAAATTGAGCTGTGATTTGCGCGTTAAACGGCTTAAAACACAGAGCGGCCGTCCGCCGTGTGATTTCCACGCACCATTACTCCGCCAATGAGACTTCCTAGAAATAGCCATGTTCCCAGCAATTGAGCTGTACGGGTAAATGGTGATTGTAGTAATGACTCAAAATACAAAACACCCGTACGCACACGCGTACTGAAGTAGTATTTCAGGCAATGACATATAGGGAAGGAGCACAGTAGGATCCAACAACAAGTGTGCTGGAATAAAACACATTGATATGCTCACGCAGGCACATATTGTATACATACATATTGTGTGGCAGGTTTTCGATACTCTTTTGATAACACACAATCTCCACACGCCATTTTCCCTATACGTGTCGCTCATTAACTGTTTGGTAGGACACAATCTCAGTCCTGTGGACGGTGAAGGCTGGTGTAACATGCACCATGTTTGTTCTCCATCTGGCCAGGGAGGTCTCATGGGACGTTCACAGCCACTTCTGTATGTGAAGGGACAACGCAGCGCTTCCGAATGAACTCACTGTCATGTTTCTCCACCTCGTGCAATGGACGAGATGCAAACACATTCTCACCCTTTCTAACAGTTGAGATTTATTACGGAAAGGGTCACGGAGAAGCCAATTAAAAAGGTGCTAATGGGCACTGATGAAAGTCTAATATATATATATATATATATATATATATATATATATATATATATATATATATATATATATATATATATATATATATATATATATATATATATATATATATATACAGTACACAAATCAACACATCCTGGATAATACTGTAGGACTGAAAAATGATTGTTGTTTTAATTTTTTCTTAAATATATATTATTCACTTTTCAAAATTTGAACATTAGCTTTACAAGCCAGTAGATGTGTTTTGTCACTTCAGTCGCTGTACATAAACTTCTCTGCAGCAGAGATGCAGAGAAAGACAGAGGCTCACGTTTAGACCCACCATGATGCGCGTGGCCCTGAACGAGCCTGTCCCACAACCTGTGGAGCTGTGGTGCGTTTGTTTCACCCCCCCACCCCAACCTCCGGCCCGCTCCCCCATTTCAGGTTGCTCCTCCACCAGGTCTGGCTCTCGCCGCCGAAGCTCCTCATTAGGATGAAAGTGGAACATCTGCGCTGGTCGGGCGGGACGAGTCAGACCTCCTGGCCAGAGCCTCCGCGGAGAGTCACTGCTAGGAAGAGTGAAAAACGTCCTACAGGAGCCCCGCGCAATCAAAGCAGGAGAACGCTTTCCTTTTTATTTTCTTTTAAAAAGATTCTTTTAGCTGGCTCTGGTTTTATTCTGCCCTCCAGCTTCCCACAGTATACCTTTGTAGACAAAACTCATTTCCATTGTGGCTGTGTTTTACAAATCCCTTTAATGCTGCTCCCAGTGGGCACCTGTTAATAGCTGCCTTTTAGTTCCTGTTGAACTGCAGCACACTGAAGTTGCCACATCACCCGTTTTTCGAGAGGCTGATATAGTTTAGTGAAGTGTCCTGGGGAAAGGGTGTCCATAACAGCTTTGTAAGTTCATGCACAGTTAGGAAGTCTGAGAAACCAGATCATTAAATGCGCCATAACGTGCTTATCTTTTATAGGAGACCACTCTGCTGCCGTCGGATATTGTCTGGAAATAAAAAAGCTGGGCAGTGATGATCTGCAGTCAGAGTAGCAGGAAGGGTTAACACTTACATCAGTTAGAACAATCTGCTGAAAGTTAATTAAATATATTTATATTAAATCTACAGCTAAAATAATGAATAATATTTTTAATAAAAACGTCATATTCAGGCATTAACTTTTTCTTTGCAGAGTAAACAAACCAAAGCTACAGATTTTGAAAACATTCTAAACTGTACTAAATCTGTTCACTCAAAGACAGTGGGACTAATTCTAATTTAATTAAAGTAAAGCTGGTGTGAGTATGAAGATGTATGGGACAAAGAAACAGATCATAATCAAAGATACAACAACATCAGCAGCGGCAGGCTTTTAAACTCTAACAACATGGTTTTAAAGTTTAGAAAGGGAAAAATAACGACCCAATAAAACTCATTGATCTGTTCATCAAAAGTGTCACAGTGACACGGGAGCTTTGAAAGAGCTGAACACTGCGCTGGGATTTAAAACTCTGGGGGCACACGGCTAATTGCAGAGCGCAACACGGACCACAGCTCCGTTACTTGGGCGTTTTTAGTGAAGCATTCAGAGGTGACATTGACGAGCAAAGTCACATTGCTCGTGCCAGAGCTTAACTACACCTGAAGCGCACGCAGCATCGGATGAGCTCTGAGATCCTGACCTTGGCTTAAATTAATATTGAAAAACAAACGACTCCACAAAGAAATCAAACCACTGAGCAAAGCACAATTTCAACTGGATCCAGAAATACTATAAATTAAAACCCACATCTGGCGCCAAATACAGTATATGAACCCAATTATTGACTCTGATCACAGTTATAAGTAAATGTATCTGCATCTCGTCTCATCTCCTGCACCTCGGCACTGAAACCACTGAAACAACACCCCGGCATGAGCCTCGCGCTTCAACGGCGGCTCACCGACATCTCGTCTAGACGGGTGACGTTCTCCATGACGGCGCCTCAGCCTTCAGCCGGCAGCGGCGCACGCTTTCATGTCTGCCCCGAGGCGTGTACCATGGTGCAGCTGCCGTGATTTCAAACTGGGCCCGTGTATAAAAGTGCATCTTGTGTTTTTTGGATGGAGCCCCATGTGGCATTTGGGCTGTGCAGCCATTGTGTTCCAGAGTTGCTATGTTTTATATTCACAGCTCGGTGTTCAGTTTGGGGTTGAATGCAGTTTTGTTCAGAGCACAAATAATTTTTTTAAACTGATGTTGATCCAACAGGTTAACCTTGATAACGTTTACTGCGTTGTGCACATCCTTTGCTAATGCATTGCATTACATCATTCAAACTCAGTTGGGCCTGAAATGAGCGTGAAACCCACATTTCCTAGACAAGTGGCCCGAACCGACGGCTGCATGAGACGTGTGTACAAACGCTGCACTGGGATCACGCCACCGCTTGTATAACAGCTCCGTGTTGGTTGAGTAGTAACTATGTAGGATGGGTTTATGGCGAATGATAATGGAGTAGTGAGTCACAATGCTTGTGTGAAGTGAAAACGACCAGGCCCACGCAAAGCTCTCGCTGTAATGTATGCAGCCCGCGCCTAATTTCCTATTCCTCTCCAAGGAAGCCTTCTGAAACCCATCCAGTCGCTCTATTTATATCTGCCAACATCTTTTCATCTTTGCACTGATCGAACCATTAAGGCTCAGCACAGGCCTATAGCATCTACCTGCACACCCATGCTGTACTGTAGGTCTGATAAGTTAGAACACCACCACGCTCATCGCTCCTCATGTAAATATCTCACTTAGAGTGACAGTTTCATTTAAGAGCAGCTATTTAACTGCGCCTCAATCATAATCACACATCTAGTGTGTGAGTAACGTCTTAGTAGGGAAAACTTCAAGTCCGTCTCAAACCTTTTATACCCAACAGCCTGATTTCAGCACATTCCCACTTCCGTGCTTCGTGGTCAGCATGGAGTCACTGGTCCATGGCAAAACACGCTGGACCCCATCTGATCCAAACAAATTTATTTTGGTTTCATCTGACATCTGAATGTGCTGCCAGCGCCCGTCAGGCTTCTTTTCATGTTCTTTGGCAAAGTTTAATCTGCAGCTTTTCGTGGCCAATGCTTTTCTTGTTGGACGCCGCGCTTGCCTCCGCGCCGCGTCCTTCACACTGTCTGATCAGTCACCGAAACACCAATTTCCACATATAACTCTTGTGCCAAGTAAGAAGCAATTACTCGTCTGTTTTCTAGTGTCTAAATGGCAAACTGTGAACTGCGTTTGCCGGAGACGGCCACTCTGCCTTCTGTCGCCGCTAGAACAGCTCACTGCTGCAACTGCGCTTTGGCTCGTGTTCAGTTGCCAGCTGATGTTCTTGAATCCTCTCCCGTCTTTGTAAACTTCTAAAGTCTAGCTTCTCACTTGTGTAGACAATTCCCCACCGCGTTGTGTCCAAGCTGCATTAGATACGAGTCAGAATAAAGCTGAGGAAGCGGTGTGTTTTTCTTACCTCCTCGAAGCCCTGATTGTAAACGTTCACTCGTCCTGATCACAGACAAACGGCGGTGGTGATTACACATAACGTCACTTGTTGTTTTGGAGCCGGGAAATATTCCAATATAGCGTTTGTGCATGTATTTCTAATTTAATTGGCACCCGCAGTCCAATACATCACTTTAGTGTAAACTTTAATTTAGATTTATTATTTCAGGGTTAATGAAGTAACCTACGTATATACTTCATGAGTTGAATTAGTTTAATTATATTAGCTACAGTTGAGGAAACATTAGGCAAAAGTACAAACAAATAAAATGCACATGTGGTCCCTGTATGTTGTCTTCATCATAGGGCACGAAATGTTTTTCCAACATAAGTATAAATGGGATGAGAGTTACAGTAACTTACCGAGTTGTCTGAAAGGTGAATGGTTAATGATTTACTCAAGAACTGGCTGTATTAACAGATTGTCAAATTTGCACTCTCCATCTTTTATAATTACTGAATTCAAACTCCATCAGGAGGCCGAGCGCATACAATTCACCAGCAGCTTATTTATCATGGATTGTGTTGTAACTGAGAACAATCCTGTCACCGCTGGGTAGAACAAGACTTATTTAAAGAAGTCATCAAAAGCAATCAAACCACTTACAGCAGTTCTCTTTCTCATAAAGGAGCCAAAAAGCCCCGGAGTTCTTGACTATTCTTTGTAAAAACATAATAGAAAAAATCCAGAAACTGTATTTAAGTCGGCAGAGACTTTCTAGCAAACCAGATTGGATCATTATGCGGATCACCCACCAACTTAACAACCAGACTCCAGACAACAACTTTTCTATGGCAGCGAAAACACCACTTTTACTTGTGTACAAATCAATCACTGTCATAAAAAAAAAAATGTTTTATCTGGTGAGGAACACCGTGTTCAAGCAGCAACAAAAACTGGGAAGTTTTCACAGACAATCTCTATTTCAGCAATAGACGCGAGCTCGGGGGGGGATCACAGCCATTAGAGTCTGCACCTTTTCAGCGAGCAATTCTAACATCACAATTATCCTGGTATGAGAACTACTTCTGCCGTGTAGCACTCTCCTCGTCAGGAGTGCGGCGGAAAGTACGACTTGTGCGCGGCGTTCGTCGCCTCTTTTGATTCGGGAACTTGTTAAAAAAACTCAAGCCTTTCACGGAGAAGGCACAAAGGTTGCATACTTAACCGTGACAGGTGTGTTTGTAATTTTTCCCCCCGCTAGAACCTTTCCGCGTGTTTTTTCAAGCTACTTCGACCGCGGCGGCTGCGTACGTGCTGTACCTCGGCGCGGCCTCGCGCATCGGTACGAGGCCTCACTCACCAGCGGGGCATCTGCAGGAGGCTGCGCCGTCGGAGCGTGTCAGGCAGGTGGAGTTGTGCAGGCAGGGGCTGTGCAGGGGGTCGCAGGGGTCGTAGGACTCGCCGCACAAGGGCCCGGTGAAAAACGGGGGGCAGGTGCAGGAGAAGCCGCCCGGCACGTCCGACTCCCGACACTCGGCGCCGTTCAGACAGGGCCCGGCGTCGCACTCGTTCACGTCCTCGGCGCAGTCCGCGCCCGTCCAGCCCGGCGAGCACCAGCACCTTGGAGACAGCGGTGGGGCGAGTCAACAAACGAACCGGCAGCTGAGGCCGAGGCTGCGCGGGGAATTCCTCGGGTTAATTGCGCGACTGGTCGGAGCGGCTTTTAATTCTGCCCAGCTGAATGTAGGACACAGGAGGTTAGAACACTGAGTGGGGATTAAATGGAAATGCATGCATTCTACAGAGAGCGAGCGAGAGAGAGAGAGAGCGAGCGAGGACAGATGGATGGAAACTCAATGTGTGCCCGTCTGAGTGCTCGGCTTTGAAGCAGGTGAACACTCCACTTGGTGGCAGTGAGTACCTGAGCGCTGCTGCAGTGACTGCTCCACCTCGCGCCCCGTCCCCTCTCCACCTTCTCCGCCTGCGCGAGCGGAGGGGGCGCCGGCCGAAGCAGAGGCGCCAGCTTCTCCCTCCAATGACTCGCAGACCCCCCCCCCCGAAACCCCTCCACGCTGTGAGCCATTGATTGACTAATTTGTTTTACCTGCCATCTGCAATTCATCACCAGCGCTGCCAGTGGAAGGACATATTGCTGTCTCGGAGCAGCTTCTCCTGCATCTATTAGGCGAGTGATGCGCCGTTACACCTACTCGTAGCCGCCGAGGAGGTCCGCGCAGGTGCCGTTGTTCTTGCAGGGCTGCGACAAGCACTCGTCGGTTTCTCGCTGGCAGCGCTCGCCCTCCCAGCCGGAGTGACACACGCACTCGTAGCCCTGCAACACACAACGGCCCATGAGCCACGGCAGCACGGTAACGTACGCGCGTTTGGTTATTTATTTCAGGAGCGGCGCACATTCATCACTATTACTGTAAACGTGGCCTCCAACCCTCGGCCAGGTGTTAAGCAGCCATTAGAACGACCCAGTGCACAAAGTGCTAGAGTACAAGACCCACTGTGAGCACCTGAAAGCCAGAACACCCCACCTTAAGACGGTCACAGACTCATCACAGCTACAGACCAGGTGACTGCAGCTTTTAGGGTTATTACTGTAGCACTGGCAGAAGAGCCAGTGAATGAATGAACAGCATGTGTGCGAGGAATTAATGGCTTAAAAGGTTATTTTTTGCACTTTCAGCTGTTGAACATTTAAGAATATTTTTGTAAATAGTTCAGGTTTTGTTTTCCTAACTTCCCTTTGGAGGAAAAAAAGTTGTAGCTAAATAAGAAAAATGTTCAAAAAGTTCAAAAAGTTCAAACCGCTTGTGTATTAACTTCTCACCTGTTTTATTTATCCTTTTTTTTCATATTTGAACACAAGTAGGAGTCTGAGAGCAGATTTTGTGACACATGGAAGCAATTAATGCCTGTTGTTATGGAGCAGTCAAAGGGCATTTATTCACTTATCTGTTTATATCTGTTACGGCAGAGGAAGCGAACGGAGCGGTGCTTAATATTCTTGATGAAATTCATCCACACTTCCCTAAAAGCGTTGCAGGAGAAAGCCACCCACTCACCCAGCGCTCCGTGCTACAGAAATCTGTTTAAACTGTGAAAGAGTCATGCTTGTCTTAAATTTCCACATTACTGCTGCGCAGATGTATCCTTCTGCCACCCACCCACAGGCCCGCTTTATTTTCCAATGCCATTCAAGGTATATGCTTGAAGTCTTTATTATCGAACATACCATATTACCACCGCATATTCTGTGTTGAAAGGGATTTTCATGGACGCATTTACATTTGGGATTTCTCTGTGCTGCTTTCATGTGGTTTCTACTGTACATGGACAAACAGCGCGGTATACAGCCTCTGACCTTGCTCATCTTTCTTCGGGGCAATGCTGTATGTGGACTATTTATTTAATTTCATCACTGCAATTTGCATTATGATAATTACGGTGCAGGTGATAAATGGTTTGTTTATGACATTCCAAGGTTCTCTTTTAATTTGAAATCCTCGTTGCTTTAAGGTCTTCCTGTGGTCAAGGGTCGTCGGGGTTCCGGGCGCTGCCGTCTAAAGGTCCCAGTTTCGCTGGCGGAAGGCAAGCTAATCTGAATTTCATACACTGAAGGGGAGCCGTTAAACTTTGTCTGATATAATTTGTACACGGTGGGTCCACGGCGGTGGGGGGATGCCGTCATCTCATGATAAATTAGATACCTCCAGGAGGCCCCGATTCCTTACCCCTGGCAATAGAATATAATCTCATTTTTGCTGCTAAGTCACCTTCAGGGACTGCAATTCTCAAAAATAAGCTAAATCTCTGCGGGACACGGTATTCGGAGGAGGAAGAGGTGCACGGTAAACAAGACTATGTGAAGGGGTTTCTTAAAAAACCTGTCGCTATTTGAATAATGAGTCGGAAAAATGCGAAACAGAGCGGTGCAAATAAAGAAAATATTGGTTGAATATTAATTTAGTTCTATTGTTTTCCTTTTATTAACTCCTGTTCCTCTCTCCTGCTGTGTCCTTTTGTCTTTGCATTGGGAGTGTGCGGGTTATCCAATGAAGTGACACTGAAATGCCAGGATTCTGTGCTGGGACGCAGGGATCCCTGCAGACGGTTTCACAATATGGGAGCGAAGCATGAGCATTCGTCCTTCATTTAGTTTGAGATTGTTAAACTTTGTTAGAGCAGTATTTCTCGATAACAAAGGAACAAACAATTGCTTCCTTCCAGCTGTGCCTTTGAATACCAGCAACCTCCTGTACTAATGAAGGCCTGAGGTCATTACAGTTGATTTAACATAAACATAATTCTCAAGTGGGTTTGAAGGAAATACATTTTCTTTTCACTCACATACTGGAATGTTGAATATTAATGTTGACTCAGACATTGTAAAGCCTGCTTAACAATTAGTAATTTCAATTCAATTATTCTTAACAAAACAATTTCAGATCAGTTATGACGCATGATCAGTATCAGAAAACATTTTCAAACTCGAGCCTCAAGAAGTTTGGTATTAAAGCATGATAAACTTTTAGTTGCGTTTAATTCAGTTGTTTAAATATGCTTTATTTTATAGGACTCCACAAAGTCACAGTGTTTTGGTTAAATAAATGTTAAATAAATGAATTTTCCTGACATCCATCATTAAAGGCCGTTAAAGGAGTTATTTTCAACTCAAATATTAGGTGCAGCCACCAAGAGTCATCCGTCTTTGTCGGGGTGGGAAAAAAAAAATGAACCCGAAGAATTCATCTGCAATACATCTGTTTCACTACTGCAATCTGTTAGCAAGTAAGCAGCTGCTGGAAAAAGGCCCCTGGTACTCATTGCACAGTTTGTGAGCAGCACGCGGCTCCCAAGGCCTTTTTGCAGCTGCAACAGATCAATGTTATTGGCTTAAAAAACACTTGAATAACTACAGAAGTGGAGCTACGGCCTGGAAAAAAAAAGAGAAGAGTCCTAAAATGTTCCTCTAGACCCACGCGTGTGCATCTGTATAAACAGACACGAGTGCAGAAGCAGCAGCTCGCTCCGAATAGCATGTACTGAGAAGTCATTTAGAAAATCCCCTGCCACTCTTGTTTATCCTGGATATCCTGCCACTGTGGTTTAATCCAAACTCTGCTACATTAGCCCAGTCGTGGCGGCGTAAGCTGCGGCTAATGAGCTGTGCCGTGAATGTAAAACGCTGTCGGGGAGAGGACGGACCCCGATTGTTGACCTAGGACGCGTCCTGACATCTGCCTGTGCCTGCACATGATTTACAGGTGAGACGGAGGAGGCAGGACGAGGAGAAGCTACGCGACAACCAGTCGACTGTCTGTGCTGATCTAGCGGACAGCTGCCGGAACAACAGCAGCAAAACATTTGGTTCAAGATGCATATTATGCTCAATATTTCTATTGTCCCATAAGCTCACATACACCTTCTCCACTGTTTAACTACCGTGTTTCCTGTGGTGATTTACTTCCAAAATCCTTCCAAAGGCCATTACGTAACCGCCTCTCACTGCCGAACTAGCCGTCTCCACTTACCAGATGGAGGTCCTTGCAGACCGAGTTGGTGGAGCATAAACTGTTGGCGCAGTCGTCGATGTCTTGCTCACATCTCAGCCCGGCGTAGCCAGGACTGCAAAGGCAGTAGAAGCCGTCCACCACTGAGGAACATCACATCAGAGGGTCAGTTGCAACACGTCGCGTCACCATGTGATTCATCGCATCGCTCTCGTCTACGGCGGATACAGGTGATGGGATTAAGAGCAGAGAGCACAATTACGTTCTGTGAATGGGGTTTTTATTGGAGGGAACCATTGTTGCTGGACGTGTGACAGGTCGCCTCCCAGTGCATCGCCCTGACGCGGCCGGACACTCGCCTGTCTGCTTTGGCTGTTCACTCATCTGCTCTCCTGCCACTTTCTTTTTCCCCCCCTTCGCGCAATCTGCTCCCCGCGCTTTCTCGGTGAAAGCCTGAAAGCCTTGTCATTTGTTCCCACCCTCTCAACACACATTGAATTAGCAGAAAAGGCAGAGCTTCAAAGCGAGAGAGCCCATTTCAGGGCCATACTTTATTTAGATGTTACAAATGTGCCAATTTCTACCATCAGAAGTTAAAATCTCCCACGTCTAATAATGCATTTCTTCCTCTCCTAAATTATTAATGATGTTAAAGAGGGATGCATCATTCTGTTTCTCCAGCACAACACTGGTGTACAGGCAGCCAGTGACAGGGGTAATTGCAGTTCTTACAGGAGTGAATTTATTACTTCCTCAGTCGGGGTCCCAGGATTCTTCATTATCCCAAAGATTTACCACGTAATCTATGCTGTCACTCTGTCTTGGTGCGTGTAGCTGCTATTACTCTCATTAAATGCTTTAGGTCCTGGGTGGCAGCAGCATTACTCATCTCCGCCACTGTGGCTATGCAGTGCTCTCCCCGGTGGCTGGCCGGCTGCTGCCGAGCGCCGGCCAATAGGTCCTAGAGGCCCGCCTCACTAACCTGAGGTGAACTGGCTGCACTTAAGAGTAGTCAAGACAGCTGGCTGGGGTCTCGAGCAGCACAGCGAGGGACAGGACGCTCGTAGATAGAAATCCACTGCCAGTCCTTCACTGTTTGACTATTACTCTCATCAGGACATTTGGTTACAATTCGGCCATGTTTTTTATAAAAACAATAGTTGTGCTCAATCGTTTTCCCCAGAGGACGCACCAGATGACTTATTACCGTGTCATAACACTGTTTTTAGCTGCATTGGGGACAAATGTGAACTCCTTTACATATCTGCTGCGTGTGAACTGGAGGGTGCATGGGTTTGGGGCTTTGGCTGCCATCGTCGGCGCCTGTTTCTTACCATCATAACAGAAACCGTGAAAACAGGGGCTGGAGCTGCACTCATCCACATTGATTTCACAGCGGGGGCCAGTGAAGCCCCGGCGACAGTGACAGCGGAAACCCAAAGGGAAATGGTCCTGATCCAACTCCTCCGCACACACTGCACCGTTCTCGCAGGGATTACTGGCCTCACAGGGTAAGAACTCACAATTGTGACCTGCAGCGAGGTAAAAAAAGGGAAAAGACATGAAGGGGTTGCATCCAGCAGACAGCAACGTGTGTAGTACAATAGAACTGTGTGCCAGGGAATATTAAAGATTAAAGCCAGTCTGTATGTTTCCTTGGACGAGTCCTTGTGGAGGATTACATGCTGAGAGAGAAACAAACAACAACAGACATAAAACACCACTGCTTTCTCCTTCTCTTAACCGCTTTTGAATATAATCACTGTCATTTTGAAACGGAATCTTGATAATCGTTCTTCTTTCCTCGTGCAGATTTCTAGTTAACCAATCACTCTGGATGCTACTGGATGCGCGGCAGAGGAAAGATAACAGCTTCGGGGTGTGATGCTGTTACAGTACATAAAGAATAACAGTGACAGAGCAATTACCAAACAATTCCACCTCAGGTCTGATTAGCAGGTCCATGCTGACTGGAACTAACGGATACAAGCTCAGCTGTGGTTTAATGGCTAATTTATTAAGGCAATCTTAAAAATAAAGGAAACTACTCAGACGTTTAATTCAGGCCATGAAGCAAAAATCTGTTAAAAAACTTTTCAGAAGAATAGAAATGAAGATAAGAAAATGGTGAAATAAAGACGGAATCAGAAAGTGCAGAATATGAATGTGAACAATAGATGAATAAACAAATGATAATACTCAAAAGTGGACAAAGTGCACATTAAACCTCAGTTCACCTGTAAAATAAAGTCAACAGTAGACAAATAGAACTGCTGTCTGAACATTCATCTATAAGTCGAGCACATAATAACATCGAACCCACATTTTTACAGAGCCATTAAGTTACTTAGGAACCTGACAGGTGTGGAAGGTTTACTCCTTTGCTTTTTCAACCTGTCAAACTGACAATTCAGTTAACAGCTAAGTTAATTAGAAGTCAGAGCAGCCCCTCCTTCACATTTCCTGAGCTGAGCTACTTCATGACCAGGCAGTAGCTCCTTTCCTTGGGAACCAAGTAACAACAGACTCTCATTGTACTTAACTGGTCATCTTATGAGAAGGGAATGATATTAAGGCACTGTAACGCAGTATTTGAATGGAAACACTGAACCAAATCAATCTCTGTAATCTGACCTGCTCCACAGCTGTGGCTTATAGTTTTTAGCTCTTTCCTTCTGAGTCTGAGCAGTCTTCACACTCCTGGACTGGCATGCAGCAAAATGTCTGATTATCTTATTATTCACTGCACTGCTGTACGTCACATCATAATATGTTCATGAATAATATTAATACTATTAGAATAGGGGCCATAAAACAATTTGGCACAAAGCGAGGCGCTGTTGGTTTGAAACAGCAGGTCGAACCCGGGCGCCGTCATTTGTGCCACTTCAGGCACAAATGTTATTAATGTGACGTGGGCGCGTGTTATGCTGCTGTAGCCGGACGTGAGGAATGGCCCCGTGCTTAATGAAGCAGCGGCTCAAACCTGGACCCGGAGCACAGAGCACTGCAGCGCCTGTCTGTCTGGACCGGTTCGGGCAGATTAGGGCGTCGCTGCCGCTCCGTCCGCACGCGCAGTCGCTCGGTGAAACTTCGCTGCATCAATAAATGTGGGTGAAATAGAAAGTAAACAAACGTGGGAGCGTTGACACCGTGAGGCTGAGGCGCCACTCTGCCTTCGAGAGCCCTCTGAATTGCTATTGAACACTTCCACTTGAATTTACATCATGGCTCTGACTGTTTCTCTTTAAACTGTCACGGTGTCTTTGAAGCCGCTTTTTTTTTAATTCCATGTGCCTTTTTCAGGAGTCATTTCCTCCTGGCCGCTCTGCTGTAGAGCCTATATTTGCAAAGTGCTGGCCTGACTGTTGTCCTTCCAGAAACATCTCGCTGCCAAAGAGCTCATTAGATCTGTCGGACTGGTCTTGGATTTAGACCAATGTCCTTATTGACTGGATCTTTGGTTTGTTTATGCAGCCAAATGAATATTTTTCCACATCTGATAAGGATGGCAGCATTTGTGCTTGCGTGAAATCACGCTGCTAGAATTTCACAGCAGATCCTTCACTAGTGTTAATTCTGCTGGAGGGCAGGCGTGTTACAGTGATTACAGTATCACAGCGTAAATCGCACTAATTATTCAAGATTTCGTCACTTAAGTACAGGTACAAATGCACTGATTTTGTTGAAACATGACCAGTGATTACGGACAAGCGAGAAATATAGTTTGTGAAGTTAATTAACTTTGCTTTTGTCCCCGTTCCACAGCGCTTGGTTGTTACCTTTAAATGGAGCCACACATTGGCAGAAGTAATTACCAGGCTGGTCAGTGCAAGTGGCTCCATTCTTGCAGGGAGATGAAGCACACTCATCAATGTCAACTTCACACTTGGTACCTTTGACAGGAGGAAAAAAAAAAAGAAAAAGACACAGATTGATAAATATGTTATATCGAAGGCTCAGTGACATGGAGGTTTGTCAGTTAAAGACCTGTCAATGGCCCAAATCACAAAACCTGTCACTGTGGAGAGGAGAGAAAAGGCTGGACTTTATGCCTTTATTCCATTTTCCAAATTACAAGCTTCTTATCAAGCACAATCTTCTATCCTGGGAGCTGAAAGGGTAGATAAACATAAGGTATTTTTCCCTTTTTTTGTGAGTGTCTTGTTGTGGAAGATGCAGATCTCATAATGAATTCAACAGAAAGCTGAACAGAGGTATAATGCCTGAAAAGATTCCCTATGGCGCCGCAGAAAGGCATGAAACTGCAAAGAACACCCTCACAGCGAGGCCTCGGTTTCAAATATCATTTCAAATTAAAAAAAAAAAAAAAACACAACCCAAAAGTTGTCTTCAGCGTATTATTCATGGATGGTTGCCTTTTGTGATAATCTGCTTCGGCGCCGCTCTGGAGGAATATTATGCGGCAGGAGAACAGTTCAGAAGCTGTTACCGTGTTTGACTTTTGCCGGTGGAGACGCATGATCTTTATTTTAAAGCCGGAGTCATTTTTCACCTTCAACACTTTTAGCAGTCGGTGTCACGGCAGCACGTGCGGGGAAGCAATTATTCAGCAAAGGCTTGGAATGGAGCGCGAGCCATAACCCACTGCGGTGTGTAGCGTGAGGAGGAGCCGACAGGAGAACGCCGCCGGGGTGCAACAGCGTGGGACTCATGAATGAACTGTGATACTACAGTATGTGAAACGGTGACGCTATCAGCCGCTAATTTGCCACTTTTAGCATGTTACCACACGAGGCGTGAAAACAATGCGATATATTGTAGCTCAGCCGTGAATATAGCACATTGAATGCTGTTATATAACTGCTAGAATCCTAATTCATGTAAAAGCCCCCCCTGAAATGAATGCATCCACTAACCTGTGAAGCCAGGCAGACACACACACTCATAGCCATGAACGAGGTCCACACAGGAGGCGTTGTGCAGACAGGGCGAGGACGCGCACTCGTCTATGTTGATCTCACAGTAGTCACCTGTGAAGACGGAGCCTGAAGTTACTGAAGCTTCAGCTTGTTTCATGACTCATGCTCATTTTCACAGTATTTTAGACTCTCGCACATCGGCTAAACACCTGTGTTGTTGATTGACTGCAATATAGAATAGAGTTTATCATTCTAACATTTTGTGCCTAATTAGTTCGCTCCGAAAAGCAGATTAGCTGCATACAAACCAAGCTGCGGGATGGAGTTTTTTTTTTTTGCAATATTCCACACATCAATAGTCCCCGTGAGCTTTGGAGGAGGCTGTTATATAGTGTGAAATTGAGAGGAGAGGAATCACATTACATGTAATTACCGTCTACTGTCTGCGCTGCTGTCGCGACGCTAGAGAACGAAGCTGTTTAAAAGCTGCAACGAACTCGTGGAGTCGCCTCCCATTCGGCCTGAGCTCGGTCCGAAAGTTAAAGTCAGCTAAGTGTCGACGCGCCGGTTGGATCGTTTCAGCTCCTCTTCACAATGGGGACACGTGGAGGTTTTAAAAAGATGATTCCTGTCTGAGAGGAGCTGCCGCCGTTTTATACAATCTACACGATCTTTCTCTACTGTGAACTGGAAAATCCAAGGGGTTTGTTCTGACTTCAGACAGCGATGGCTTCTAAAAGGAACAAAACACGAGTGATTAGCCGCACGCTAATTAGCGTTTCAAGCGATATATTAAGATAAACAATGAATAATTAGGTCTTTTTGATTCATGCATCCGCTGTGGGCATCAGTGCATTGTTTATAGAGCAGACTATCACTGTCCAAACAACAAGACAACGTAAAACGGTTCCATAATTCCACAGAAAGGTCTGTAATTTCACTCAAGGCTGTATTGAAGCATATTCTTCCACTTAGAGACCAGTGTGTCCACAGCCACTAGTGATTTCTGGAGCCATGTCATCTGCTGGTGTTGGTCCACTGTTTAATCAAGTCCAAAGTAAACGCAGCCATCTACCAAGGGATTTTAGAGCACGCCATGCTTCCGTCTGCTGACAAGCTTTATGGAGCGGCCAATTTTCGTTTCCAGCAGGACTTCGCACCTGCCCGCGGTGCCAAGCTAGCGCTAACGGGTTTACTAACCATGACATTACTGTTATTGATTGACCAGCCAACCCGCCCGCTCACCTGACCTGACCTATTGTCAAGAGGAAGATGAGAGACACCCGACCCAACAATGCAGACAAGTTGAAAGGCGCTATCAAAGCGGCCTGGCCTCCAGTAACACCTCCGCGGCGCCACAGGCTGATTGCCTCCATGCCACGCTGCTTTGATGCAGTAATTTGTGCTAAAGGAGCCCAGACCGGGCATCGAGCACCTAAACAAACATGTCTGTCCTCTGACTTACCTTCAAAACTAGTGCAATATATCAAAACACTGGGTTGCATTATTGGTATTATTATAGGCATTTAATATTTATAATACTGTGATACGAAACGTAGAGTAGAATGAAGCCTTATTCACATTTCTGTGGCTGCTCTGTAACAATTACAGCAACATTGGTTTCTATGGCAACGCTGATTACATTCATTTTTATACGAGGGTAAAACACAACCACTTTTCTTCTTAGATGTATAAAATGTGACAAACACACTAAAATTTACAATGTAACCGTAATAATTCAGCTTTATTCCCAGCGTGGAGTCACTCGGTTGAGTCTGTTACCTTTACAAAGACACAGCGATGTTTATAACTGTTAGCAATAAAGGGAGACTGATGCAGATGACTCTATCCAGCAGACGGGAGGATCATAATAGCCTCCTATTTATTTTATCCAAAACAGTTATAGATCAGTGGCAACTGATGCTGCGCTCCGCTGCTGAACACTGGCTGTGAGGTCCTTACACTGGTTGCCTGTCAGACTCGCTATTGATTTTTAAATTCCTCGACTTGTTTTTAAAGGCGCTTCATGGCGTCGCACCGGCCACTTCGCTTGACGTGTTTTTCGGCGCGCGAACAAGGACGACCTCTCGGATCCGCTGACACGCGTCGTCGTTGTGAAGCGCGGCACAAAGGCGTCGACGAGGCGGCCGTGAGCGTTTTAGGCCCTGAGCCGCTAAAACAACACGGAAGAGACTGCATTTTATCTCCTGTTCCTTTCATTTAGATCAGTTTACGCTCACATATGATTGCGCAAACCTGCATGATGGGTGTTATACAAATCCAGTGTGATTGACTGACTGCGCGCCGCGGTTCGCTGCGTCACGTCGTGGTTTATGTGCAGCGGCTGACGGGCAGCACGCGGCCGCGCGCGCCGTGAATGATGCGCCGCGGCGCGCGCTAAACACGCGTCACTCGCAATAAAACACGCCGAGAAATTTACGGCAGGCGCCCGGACACGCGGCGTGACAACACGCTGTAAATCACGCTGGGCGGGAAACACGATTAAAGCACGCATTCGTACGTTATTCTGGAGTTAGCGCCCACGTGGGGGAAGTTGTGTCGCGACGGCGAAATGAGCGTCGCCCGGGCAACAAACAAACAAATCACATACCTGCGATTCCGGGGGGACAGCGGCAGCTGAACGAGTCGAGCTCATCAGCGCAGGAGCCTCCATTTTGACAAGGCCGGCTGAGGCATTCATTCACTTCAATCTCACAGTTATTTCCTAAGGAGGCATGAAAGGTGCGCGGCATGTTGACACGTCGCTCCTGTGAATAAAACGCCACTAACTCACACGGAGCGGCGCCCAGATAGCTTTCACTTACCAATAAATCCAGGGGCACAGAAGCAATTGTAGCCATTTAGAGAGTCTTTACAAATGCTCAGGACTCCGCACGGCTGTTTGTCACAATCGTCAATGTTTATCTCGCAGAAGCGGCCTGTTAGACCTGCAGAGATAGAGCATGATGTTCAGCTGGATGCCTTCCTTTCAGGTGACCTTTACCGACGCTGTATAACACCACCGTCGAGCCATAACCATACAGTTCCATCAATCACGCTTCGAGTGCTACGGAGGAGGCACAAAACAAGTGGATGGTTTCTTTTTTTTACCGTGTTCTTTTTTAATTAAAAAAAAAAAAAAACGACAAAACTATACAAGGACTTTGTTGCGTAATGAGACAAATTCAAATTCACAGCAGCACGAATGCGTTCAGGCTAAACACTCTGACCAATTAGTTAAGCATTCGAATGATTCATAAACTGCAATTAAAGTACTGACTACAGTAATTAAAAGGTCCCCTGTGGAGGTGTTGACCACTAGTATCATAGTAACACCAAGGAGTTTTTGTGGCCAGTGAGTCACAGATTTGTGTGGTTCACGTGTAGAACGACACAGTTCAGGCCTCCGCCGACCGCTTTTCCCCACAAGTTCACAGTTTTCGCTTGTAGCAGCGATGTGTCACGCGGCGAAAGACCCACAAGTGGAAGACAGAGGAAGCTCCTAGGACATAAACAACGCAGGGTCCATTTACTGTAGTTATGTTTTTGAGAGAAATGCAAAAAATACTGGAATTATGTATAAACTGTGCTCGGGAATGATCAGTAATTAGCGAGTGTTTACTGTGCAATTAGCCAAAACACAAAGGCACTGTCTACGTGGTGTTTCATATTTAACTTTGAATCACTACCTCTGCCAAGAAATTCTCTGGACGGTCAACTATTCCCTAAATAACCCCCCCCCCAAAAAACCCAGACATCCAAAGCATCATGGCTGCTTTGAAGTCGGCTCCCGACCTGATGAACCGAGCCCTGACTTGCACTTTTCATAAGGCCGTTACGTGTTGTTGCTTCAGGCTGGAGAGATTAAACTCCCACAGAGAAGGAAGCTGAACAAGTGGAAGCGTCGGGCCGGGAGTGTGTCTGTTATGTACATCATTCATTTTGGGGGTAATTGCCTGTATTTGCCCCTGCAAGAGGCGGGACCATAGCGGTGAGTGGCGTCTCCCCACTCCTGGCGCACGCGTGGACGGTGATTTCACACAGCGCCGTCGCTGCCAGTGTTTTGCCTCCCCGCTGATTTACATATTTTAAGCAGCCAGAGCACAAAAAGCACAAAAACCCGAGGAGGGATTTCAGTATCAGCACACAGCCCACGAAGTACACAACCCCGCTTTCCACAAATTGTAACTAATTTGCGGATTTGCACGTGTACTTTCTAATTTTATTCGCTTAGAGGTAAAAGCTGTGTTGGTATTAACACAGTAATCAACAACACTAATATGCTTTTATGTGCATTAAGGGCTGAATTTACAACAGGGATTGACCCACTATGTTTATACACTAGTTACCATGTACTGTAGATTAGTGTTATTTCTATTAAACCCACTGCTGCTCGTCCACATTACTAAGAAGAACCAAACATAAGTTTGACACAACAACAACCGATTTAATACCTGGAGGGCAAACGCAGTGCGCGGCTCCAGCTGAGCTGTGGTCGCAGGTCCCTCCGTTTCTGCAGAAATCGTCACGTGATGCGCACGCAGATACGGACGTGGAGCAGTTCTTACCTGAAACATAAACACACTGACAGAGCCGGAGAAAGACGAACGGGAAGTGCAGCCACGGCCGGAATAATTACACATCCCAATAACTTGTCAAACAAATGACTGTGACTGCAGCAACCATTATCATGATGTAGCGGCGTGATGGGGGCTATGCTGGTGTGTGTGTGTGTGTGTGTGTGTGTGTGTGTGTGTGTGTGTGTGTGTGTGTGTGTGTGTGTGTGTGTGTGTGTGTTGGTCTAGGTGATACCACAGAGTGTCTTCCATCCACTGTACTCAGACAATTGTGTACTTTTATCTACGTTGTGAGCGACAGCTTCATTCATAACTGTCCTAAATATAAAACTGGAAATGAAATAACGACAGATTATTAATGTGCAGCTTGGCATTTCCTGAACTTAGATCACATGTTCCCGCAGCCGCTCACAGCTTTTATTAATATTTCTTAACAAACATATCACATTTGGATGAATATTTATCCCCTTTTCAGTTTCCACAGACGACAGGCAAGCTATCTTTATACTCAATCAGCTGCAGTCATTCTGAAATCAGTGAATAAGCACTTACATTAGACAATAACACTGTGATGGTTATCAGTGCTGAAGAGTCATCCATCTGCACTAGATTCATTAAGGCCCAAACTATGAAAATAATGACACAGATAACTCACCAGCAAAGCCCGAAGGACAGATGCACTCATAGTCTGCAACCAGGTCAATACATGTGGAATTATTGGCACAGTATCCATGGGCACATTCATCATAGCTGATTTCACAGTTCAGCCCCCCAAACCCTGTACGACAAGAAAAGCAGAATCTCATCAGAGACGGTGTGTGAATGTCAGCGAGAGCCAGATTTGAAATGCTTCTAATTAGCAACAAATTACACCCCCCCAAAAAAAATCTATTTGCGCCGTCGCTAAGTTTTACATGACTTTTCCCTGCGAGCAAACAAGCACCGCGGGCCGCGTCAGAGGAAATAAATTATCCTTTCTCATATTGTGTCCCCCATTTTCCACAGTGATTAGTTCCAGGTTAGCATTTGATATTGTTAAAAGTAAAAGTGAACGCCGCCAATATCTGACATTTTAGTCCCCTAGAAGAATTCTCCACCCGCATGGACACGCTACAAAATGACTATCATTAGCACTGTCACACAGTGCAGCTACAGGAGGCCCATGACTAATGCCTGGCTATCAGCACCATCGGTGCAGGTCAAATTCTCATCATTTCTCAAACTGACCATGGAACCAATTTCCACCTCTCTCCATGTCATAAAATTTGACAATTATCCCGACTTCATTAAAAATGCATAACAAGCTTTGCCCGCAATCACGGTTTAATCAGAGGAATGTCTCACAGGTAAGATGTCAACTGGACCAAGAAATTATTGGAAAAATACCCGAGATTTATTTCTTCGTACACATATGATGGAATGATTTGATGGGATTGGAGAAACATGTATCAGCCTAGTGGGCAACATGAGAAACTGTAGTAGTAAAATTCCAAAGTACTGTAGCTGTCAACATCACGTGAACCCACCTCTCAGCATGTCTAATTGTATTAAAGCAGTCAGGACAAATTCACTGAGAGGAAATAGTCCATATTGACTTTAATGTGCAAAAGCGGCCTCTTCATTTCAGGGCAATAATTTAATAGTATTGAATTTAATGTTTCTGGATTGTTCAGATGTACTGAGGAGGTCTTTTCAGCGGGGGAGAGGAATCTGGGGAACAATGTTTCAAATCTATTTTCTGCAATAATGAGTTCTTGAGTGGATAATGCTGAAAGAATTGGTTTAAGGAAAATCACATTTCTCCTGTAATTGTTGAAACATCGTGGATGGAAATGGGACTTTGCGCCGACGCTCTGTTAAGCACCACGGGAGACATGCATCAGGAATTTACACGTACACCTGTACGTGAACTCGATATGAGCTGCTCATAAGAGCACGGACGGGAGGAGGCGGCGGCTTGCTGCGTTATTATCACGGAGATGGGGTTCGTTACATGGCTTTTCATTTCAGCCAGGGTCGAATCTCCAGGGCTCAAACCAGTTGGTTACACACTTAAAAAGCAACAAAGATCTGAATTAGGCACATAATCACATCACGGCGCCTATCGGGGGCTCTAATTGCATTGCAACTTACCCTCTGAGCATAAGCAGCGATACAGGTCAGCGCCGTCCACACAAGTGCCGCCGTTCTGGCACGGCCTGGAGTCGCACTCGTCGAGATTTACCTCGCAAAATGACCCTCCGAACCCTGCAGCACGCGTAAAAAAAAACAGAGTTATTGGAATCCTTTTGTCTGCTCTAATTTCTCAGCCAATTAGGATCAGCATGACTTTGTTTTCGCAAACAAAAGCTGCTTTTCAAAGCTTGTATTGATTCAGAGAGCTTGCTGGGCTCATGCAGACTCAGCTCACTGGATCATTTAATCATGTTTAATAAGCGCCAGTCATTGCCCTTCTGATTTATGACATTAAACAAGCCAAATCCAGTCATTTTTAAGATCAAAGTCAATCTATACACAAAGGAAACCGTGTGAAACGGGCATTATGGCTCGCGTGGAAACTCACTCACACCGTACACAAACAGGCTGCTAAACATGTCGGTGTTTAAAGGCAAATTATCTGTGGTGTATGTGGGTTACGTTCACACTTCACCACCGAGCGTTTGTTATGTGAGCATTCCGCAGTCAGCCAAAGACCGAAACAGAGAGCACGGGCTCCGAGACGCTCGTCACAATAGAAGAATGCATATAAAAAGAAGCGTTGTGGAAGCTGTGGTACTGCCGAATAAGCACTTCTCCCTTCAAAATAAAACTGCAGCCTTACACAAAAAACAAGAGCGGCGGAACAAAAAGAGGCGCTGCATTGTGAAAACCTGACAGAGGCTCACGCCAAGCAGGGCTTTGGATGAAACAACAGCTCTAATAAATGTATGGCAAAAGAGGGCTGCTCGCAAGCGGCGCCACTGGAATGAATGCTAATGTTAAAAGACAAAGTTCCTGACGTCAAAAGCAGTTTTTTTTGCCGTGGAAACACAATTACGGACGCGCAAAAAGGTGCTTTTCAAGAAAACCGACTCACTCATAAGTCTAGAAAGAATCGCACTCTAGTTCGGCTTCTGGCGACGATTTCTATGTTTGATGCATGGAAAGTCATTTGTGCAACATGCAGCATTCTCAGCGGAAGAATATGATTTAGTGTAAGTACTAAACTCTAGGTCAAAAAGTTGACAGCGTAGGATACACAGTGTGGCGATGCGGGTTATGACTAACATGGTCTGCAACACATTAGCTTGGAAGGCATTAGGTGATATGGATGCCAAGACTGTCGACCTGAAACATCTAGACAAGACATCATCTCGCCGTTTGCCCTTGAGAAGTGATGTGGAGAGAGCGGCTCGCCGCAGGTTGATTTCATTTACATAAGGAATCACTCACTATCCTTCACTCTGACGTGCGCCGAGCGCAAGTGCAACAGGAGTAATGAAGTTCCGGTTATTGATTGGGTTACATGAACTTCCATGTAATGGCCATTCATTGGGAGAGAGATCGGGCTGATGCGCCGCAGCGTCGGCTGAATGATGATTAGTGTGACGGGTGAAAATGCTCTCATTTCAAGCAGGCGAGCGTGCGCATGCGGCGGCGCTCTGCCACCGGCGGCACGCGTGCTGTAGGACTGGAGCCCGGTGACCTCTGGCAGGCCTCGGTACCTGGAAGGTCACGGCTCCTCTGCTTGGTCCTGTGTGATAAAGCTGCCATCCTCATGGAGAGGAATCAGAAGGATTTGAGTCACGCACACAAAGGTTCTGTGGTCCGGTGAATATTTGGATTATGATATGAGGTACGATGGCTTTACTACACTAAAAAGACCTGAATTACTTTGCAGACGAGGCATCTAAACATTTGTGAAGGTCAGGATCTGCTGCACGGCTCCTTTAATAACAACCGCCGTTTTACTAAGTTGTCGGCGTGTGTGTCTACGTGTGTGTGTGTGTGTGTGTGTGTGTGTGTACAGTAACTCACCAGCGGCCGGGGAGCTCGCTCACCTCTGTGGCACGCGCAAGACACGTCCTGTCCATCCTCGGTCTCGGCGCATATTAATGTGTGTTCGCTGCACATTCCGAACGAGCAAAGGTCAATGTCCACGGAGCAATCTTTCCCCTTGAAACCTGCAATTAAAGCGGGCAAACGGCGGAGCCTGGGAAACAAGCTGCAGAAACGGAATTTAAATCACCGCAACACCAGACACATTTATGTGGCCGTATTTTCCGGCCTATGGACACCTTTTCTTTAGCAGATTGATGGGGGGATCGATCGCTGCCCTTGCAATCTACCTGCAATGCAGTATGCTAATTGAGTGAATCATTGACAGAGACCCACCCTACTTAACTGATCTGTATCACATTCGTCTGCCTCACCGAGCGCACGTCTGCATGTCACTGATAGATTCCCACGTCGATATCTATTGTTGTAAATAATGTACATACACGAGGTGTGACTGATACTCATTACCTGAAGGGGGAAATCTAAAGTAGATCACCGTTCCCTTTCCGCTGACATACATACACGAAATAACCGAGCCAACAGTTTACATTTTGGATCTAATTTGCAGACTGGGGTCACGTTGGAAGCGATTGAACGCGTTAGACTCGACGAAAACCCTTTTTGAATCTGAGGAGGAAACGATCCCAGACTCGTGTCACATTAATCTGTGAGCAGTCGCCGTCTGCAAAGTAGGTCTCACTCTCTGGCAGAGGAGTGAAATATTTCAAACATCACTTCCCAACACAAATCCCCTTTTTCTCTGGGACATATCGCATGGAGCAGCATTTATTATGTAGTGCTTTTAGCTGTAAGTGAGCGTCATTGTCTGTGCTCTACATCAACACATCTATGGAGGTGTTTGATGACCTTCCAACTACCCTTTTCCTATTATATTATGCATTGCCTTGACTCGTTAATGGACAGCTATTGCCTCCAACAGAGTGTTTCAGAAGTGTTTAATAACCAATTGTGCATGCAATTCACTCTGAGGTTAATGTTGCATGAAGGAATGTCACATTTACAGTGTCACCATCTCCAAGTGGGACTCCCTGCTCTATCTGACAGTCACCGGCAGCTCGGCCAAACTGCAGAAAGACCCACGCGGCGGCAGAAGGCGAAACTTCCTCCAGTGCGCAGTAACAAGACGTCCCACGGAGGCGTCGTTCAGCGATTGCATCCATGACACTTCCCCGCGTGCTCGGGATAATAAAGCCACGCTTCGGAACCGGGGATCGGATCTGAGGACTGCGGCTCATCAGCATATTTAATCACGGCTCGTCTGCCGACGCTCTGGCTGCTTCACTGAGCTGAATAAGTGAAAGTCGTGTTCTTGGACAGAAAACTGACATATTCAGTTGTTACTTCTACATCAGGTTAATAAAGCAAATGACACTTGATTATGGAACCTGGTTCTAGCGTGTGTAGATCATCAGTGCAGTCTGTCTGGGAGTGTTGGCTACTAAGATAAGGTAAATTCTAATGGCGTCGGCTTGTGCTCATTACGATGCATCGTCACGAATCCGTGTTTATTTTTAGTATTTCCTTGAGCCAATATAAAAGCGAGGCTGTAAAATGTGCCCGTGTACAGTAAGTAGCACACAGTCCGCCTCATGAAATGACACAGTACTGACTTTGTGGTCATTACACTGACTCAGCAGTGACAGCTCCAGGCCTTCTCCCGAGGCTCCAGCTGACGTCAGCTAATTAGCACCACTGCCAATGGCTGGCTTTGTTTTGACGCTAACTAAACTAAATTCAGATGAAATATCCACAGGTTCCGCTGCTGAAACAACAGCCAGAGTGACGGAGCGTTCGCCAACCTTGACGGGAACGTCCTTGAGGGCTTTCTTGTCTATTTCAGGCGCTCCCGCCAGTTACACTAATTTCTAAATAAATAAAAGTAAAACTCTGCATATTAAACTTCAGCTGCGCACAGAACCCTGTCAGAGAAATGGGTCAGAAGTGAAAAATATCCAGTCTTTTCTGATTCCCGTGTGCACACGTGTTGGGTTTCTTTTGCCGAGGAGCAGGCCGACCTGACAGCCCATTTATCTAATTGAGTTTCTGAAAAGATAAAGTGATCAGAAACATCTGTCTATAAATCTGTCAATGAATACGAAAGCGTAATGGATGCTTTACTGACACGCTGCTGCTCTGGTTTTCTCAGAATCCAATTTGAGAAAAAGGCGGAAAAAATAGCAAGATCAGATAAATTACAGTAATGGACCATGTGTCCGTGAGGTCATGGAACCGCGGTGAGGAGCAGCCAGTGTGACGGTACAGTAGAGCAGCATGTGTTAAACTTCATTCATTCTGGTGCATCACGTTCAAACAGTTCCCTGCTCATCCACCACTTGCCCGGTGCCAGCGTACTGTATATATCTTGCGTCCTGTCAACACCTCTGCTCTGTGGATTTTATTTTTGCAAACATTTGCCTGTAAATCCCGTGGCGTGAATTGTGACTGTTTACAATTGAATGTGACATTGGACGCGCGTCGCCAAGTGGGCCGGCTGCCGCACACTGACTTCAATCAAGTTGTGATTAGGTATTTTATTACCAGAGGGCAGAGTGAAATCAGCCGCACACTGGAGCATGAAACACCTCCCTCCATTATGGACTGATTATGGATCCTTTCAGGGACATGTGTTCAACATATAACAATTTGTAAAACATTTTGTCACTTGATTAAAGGACTGCTGACAACTGTAAACGTGTAAGTCAAATTAGGAAAGTTATGTCTCCAGACAAAGATATTGACATAGATTTTAGAAGTAGCTTTCCTCTAGTGCTAATTCAGACCCAGCGCCTCTGTTTGCTGCCTGTACAGCTGCTCAAAACATGCCTGCAGTCGGAGAGGTGAAAAATGGATTTCAAAATTAAAGGCACAAAAACTAAACTTTTCTTTTATCCCCAGGGTTCGGTACACAGAAAATTAATGGCATGATATTTTTGTAAACATGCTCAATAATACGCAAGTAGTCTGTACTTACCACGAGGACAATGACAAATGTAGTCATTTATCAGATCCATACACGAGCCTCCGTTCAGACAAGGCTGCGACCAGCAATCATTTGCATTCTCAGAACAGGTTCTTCCTGCAGCACGAGGAGACGCAGACAAATAAATAAGCTCCTTTAATATCACAGGGGATCCAGTCTAAAATATCCCTCCTCATAAGTCTCCCTGTCGCTGTGGAAATTAAATAATTATTGAACATTATTGTTTTTGCATGTGGGGAAAATATGACTACAACAACTTTCTTCGCCGGCTGAACGTGGGGCATGCGTCTGGTTATGCAACACTGGTGCCACAAAAGGCTGAAAAGTGAATTTGATTTCACGAGGCAGTTGATTACCTTCGATTCCACTGCTTCAAAAACGCGATTGGATGATTATACGTTGGGGCTCGTACGTATGCATAAACGGAGTGACCTCAATTTCACTACCCTCTGGGCAAGAGTTAGACATGAATTGATTTAGGTCTTTACTGACAAATTTAAAGCTCCACTAGGTCTGGCCTCTGGCGATATTTCAGACCTCTATGAGCCGGAGAGCTCATAGAGAGCTAACAGCCTGACATCCTCAGGCGCCGCTCTTCCATCTGCACCGCCGTCTACACCAAAGGTAATTGTACTTTTGCCACCGTGACCCCGCACACCGGCAAACTCTCTGTTAATCACGCTCTGTAAGATACTGATAATTAACAGAGGACTACCTACTACGACCTAAATATACTTTACAAAGTACACTGAGGACCACAGACTATGTGACGGATGTGGTACTGAGCCAGCTCCGTATGCCAGCCAATAATAATTAATTTACCAGCTAACACGGCACCGCGCTGCTTTTCAGCTTGGCCGTTCTCGTCACACATGGACAAGATTAACTAAGTGTTGCTGTCTGGTTATGGTGCAATCCACAATATGTTAATGGAAATATATTAATTAACTTAGCACATTGTGAATACAAAGTATCTTAAATGATATCACTTGAAATTGGGGGCCTCATTCTCTAGCGTGTTATCGTTGTATGAACTTCCTGTACTTCTCCTTCTTTGACATATTCAAGCACTAAAACCTCATATTCCTGTGGCCGCTCACACTAATGGCTGTAAACAGGCATCAGATGGTGTCATACCCTCGAACCCCAGGGGACAGTGGCACCGATAATCACTGATCAGGTCCACACAGGTGGCGCCGCCCGCGCAGGGGGAGCTGTTGCACTCGTTGGTTTCCAGTTCGCAGAGCGGCCCCTCGAACCCGGGCGCGCAGCGGCACGTGAAGTTGTGCCGCTGGTCCAGGCAGAGCCCGCGTTCGGAGCAGCGGTGGTCCAGGCAGTGATCCATGTCCTCCTCGCAGTGGACGCCCGCGTATCCGCTGGGACAGAGGCAGCTGAGAGCAAATTAAAGGGGATTTCTCCATACAGCACGGAGTGGGAGGAATTCCTCCCCCCCCCCCGGGGGGGAGAAACT
Organism: Betta splendens; assembly: GCF_900634795.4. Classification (NCBI taxonomy): domain Eukaryota; kingdom Metazoa; phylum Chordata; class Actinopteri; order Anabantiformes; family Osphronemidae; genus Betta; species Betta splendens. Next base: position 9,821,147 of record NC_040895.2, read on the forward strand.
GGTAAATGTCAGCGCAATAACTCACATTGCGCCGCTCCCGGACGATCAAGATCCCAACACTCACCTGTAGCCATCAATCTCATCCACACAAGTGGCTCCATTTTGACACCAGTGGCGAACGCAGTCGTTGACATTTACGCGACAGTGCTGACCGGTCCATCCACGTGCGCAGACGCACGTGTAGCCGGTGGCGCCGCTCAGCACGCAGCGTCCTCCGTTGGCGCACGGCTGTTGGAAAACAGAGAGCGAAAGCCGTCAGAGAGGAATAATCACGAAATGAGACACGCTGTTCCATGCGCTCAAGTAAAATAGACTCATCTCGCATGGTAATGTTCTGGTAAAAAAAAAAAACATAGCGGTTACTTTACAATGCGGCCTCTAATCATTTCTGCTCCTGGCTGTGTTAAATTGAGCTCCATCGCAGCCACATGCCACACTCATGAATACTGATTCCTGCTTTACACTAGAATCGCTCAGTATTCCATGAAGCATCTGCATCGTGTCTTACAAGACAAGATCAATGGTCATTGAGGGCTAAACCTCCCAGGAGCTCCCGGCTACAAAAAGATACGCCTACTAGCCGGTGCCTGCGCGTGTATATATAGTAGAGGGGCAAACAAAGGGGCAGGGGAAGAGCTGGCTTGTGGGTAGGTGTAGAACGCAGACATCATGTCATTTCTGTACAGCGGCCAACACAAGCCTCGCTACACTACGCAGCGAGTTATGGTGTCCGTCTGTCACGTGGAGGAGCTGCTCGGCCGCCGTAATTCCATAAAGACGGCGCGTGGTTGTAGCCATACATGAAGGGAGCGTGGCGCTAGTGTAAGTACAGACGTTGCGGCTCCCCTGTCGAGGTGCTCGTGCCAAAAGCCAAAGCCCCGACAGAGAGTGACTCCACTGAAGCTTTGCCTTTTAGCAGCACAAAATCTAAGCTCACTAAGAAAATGTGCTTCATATAAATTATCAGGAAACTAAATCTAATATAAAAAAAATCGCCTACAATAGTTGCTTAGTTGTTTACATTATAATATTTAGTTTTCAAAATCTATTTTTAGTTTATGAAGAGGAGCTACAAGAATACTTATTAGGGCAGAACATCTGTCACTGTCCAGGAACTCATTCAATAAGATAAAAGGATTTAAAGAAGTGACAAATGTGAAAGAAAAAGAGAGATTAAAGAAATGATGTATTTTAGCTGATGGGAGTTAAATTGTGTTACAAGCTCAGTCAAGACTTAAGGTGTGACTCATTTTGTACATTTAAAAGAGCGACGGAAATAGTATAATTATTGGGCACGAATTAGTGGAGCTGAGATACAGGACGTGAATCAGAGGGGATATGACGAATTTTGAATGCTGACAGTGAGCATGGCAATTATGACAAGTCACATGTACATGCAGTGTTGGAGGAGGGGGAAAAAGCCAAAAGTCCACAGCAAGGTCACACTGCTGGTGAACAGTGTTTTACAGGGACGCAGATGTGTGACTAAGGCTCGGCTCAAAACTCCACTCAGCTTCCTGTTCTGCTACTAGAGCTCACAAGCAGCGTGAACTACATTCTGAAACCATAATAATGTACCATGTTAAGGGTTCCAGCACCCGTATTTGAGTATTGATCATCATTTATCATCATCATTTTATCATTTACACAGTAACATTTCTAAATGCACATGTACTGTAAGCTGATTTGAGCAAACTTGTTTATGAGTTATCACATATGCTGCCAATCCTCCTATGAGTCCTTTGCTTATTTTTTATGCCTGTGTGTAACAAATGATTACGGATCAGGTTTAAAAACACCACAGTGTCATATATAGATTCACCATCCCATTACTCTGACAGTAACACAGGAGTCCAGCCGACTCGCTCATGTGCAGATTCAGAACGGCAGCTGAAGCGGTGGCTCCAAAGGCTTCTACCCACTTGGAGGCTCTGAGGGCACGGGACACGGCAGACATATTCAAGACCATCTGGGAGATCCAGGCACCGGGTCCCCGGTGGGCACGTGCTGCTCGGCAGGGCGCATGCGTCCACGTCCACTTCACAGTTCTCTCCCATGAAACCTGCAGGGGAAGATTCCACATGTTTATGCAGTTTAAATCGTATTTCTACTTTGTTTCTTTTAAAACAGAACGATTTCCTTCGGCATCCACTGAAGAACAACGCCGTCAGCGTTGAGCGACAGGTGGGAGTCGCCGCCTAGTTCCACGGTCCAGGCTATTCTCCTACGTTCCCTTCAGCACGACGGAGCGGACGGGGCTTGGGTTTACTGAGGTAACGGATGGGCTTCAGTAGCAAGGCTGCAAAGCCAGGCTGCGCCCTGTGGAATTTAGCTAGCACGGATCTGTGGCCACATCTAGTACCAGTTTACTCAGGGAGTTAGGGATTCATGATCAGGGATTACGGCGGCCTGCAAAGGCAGCTCCAGAGGCCGCGGCGAAGCGCGAGCGTCGACTGTGGATGAAGAGAAAAGACAGCGGCTTGTGTACAAAGAGTCAACGTCTAGCGGTTTTTCGCCCCACTCATGAGGCGTATCGATGTCACGCAGCACTCGACAGTGCTCCACGCGCGATCGTTTTCGCGGGTTTAGGAGCTCCACGTACGTAGTGTACGCAGGCTCGTCGGGGGATGGAGCGTGATAACTATTGCGCTTTGTGGGGGGTTTGGGGTGTGCTCCGCTGGGGGTGGGGGGCACAGAAACCAGATTAAATAATATGAACATTATTATCACTTATACAATATATATCATAAATCTGTCCACAAAATATTTAGAAATAAAACTAAATTATAGCTTATTTCGGCCACTCCGGTCAAATGACACCCCTCCTCCCATTTACTGCGTGGTTCTGTCCGTCCACCTGGATCCAATGAGCTGCTGAGCGAGGTACTCCGAGTCATATAAAAGATCGGTTCATATTGAACGAATCGTTGGCGAACTATATATCACTGTGAGGAAGTTAGATGATCATCAACGGTTAAAGCGGCGACGTTTTCGAAACTCGGCTATCAGAAACGGAAAGAAAGGTTTAATAAAGCAAAAAGAGAGCCGACAATAACTAACATCTTTAAAAGAAAGGCTTGTTCATTCACGGAGCTTACTCGCAGTCTAATGTTAGCGCTACTTTCATAGCCGAGACCAAGTGTGCTGCTACACAGTCAGCGAACAGAATAAAAAAGTCCACACAAGGCGTTCGTTTCTTGCATCATATTACATGTTGTAGGACATGAGCTGCTACTGTTTCTCCTATTGCTGAAGCTAGCTTAAAAACGGGGAAAATACGTCCAAGATGCGCTATTTTCTGAGAGCGCTCACTCGAACTACTTTCCAAGATCCAAGTGCAGAGCTCTCACTCTGACAGGTTCTTAAGGATCTAATAAGACTTTTACTTCTCACCTGAAAGGCTTCGTACTAATTCAATAGCGTATGATTTTCACTATTGAACGTGAAATTAATGTAATTTTGACTGAATACTGATACGTTGTCGTCAAAACAAATAGGTAGTCCTGCAGCTACTGTAGGTTCAAACTCACAACCTTGATATCACCACCATCACACTAACTGCACCAACATACTAAGATAATCAGTAGCCAGTAGCAGTAGTCTGTACTATTTCTAAATTGCAGGGCCCAACCTCCAATTTTTTTAATCGAGCCCATCACAGCTAGTGGTTGTGCATATAATTCAACTTTCAGGATGGGATGATCCCACTCTGTAACCCTGATGACCCCCCCTCCCCCCAGCCCAGCATCATCCCACAGAGACGCTCACACACGGGGATAATTACATCAGATCTGATGGGAAGGTGCGTCGGAAAAAAAGCCACCAGTCTGCACTTTGGTTGCCTAATGGGTCATTTTCCAAATTGGTGTTTGTGTGGGCTGAGCGCTGACATTTTTAAAAATAACTAATCAAAGAACAGACGCAGAGACTATCATTAAGCCTGACAGCACAGTCAAAGACGGTCTCGCTGTGACTCTGCTCAATATATTGTTATTTTTCTGTTAATAACAAAGGTAGACATGTTATACAACATCACCTTAATTGTGACTTGGGCCGGTTCGAACATGGAAAAAACAAAACAAAAAGGGTTTGCAAGTTTTTCATTGTGTCTTTAAAGGTTTCCTCCAGTGTCCTCCCTAAGTTCAAAGACATGCCAGTTAAGTGGACTGGAAAGGCTAAATTCCCTGTAGGTATGACTTTGTTTTCCTGTCTGTATGTTAGTCCTGAGATGGACTGCCAAGCTGTCCAGCAGGCAGCCCACGCCTCGCCCAGTGCATACTGGATGTGTCTGCAGAGCCCACAACCCCGAGCCGGTCCAGAGGTGCAGGAGCGGACAGATGTGCAAACAGAACCCTGCCGCAGTGTCTCAAGCTACGCACGCGGACGCCTCGGTGTGTGTGTGAGACGCGGCTCCATGAGATAACAAAGTCACCTCAAATAGTGACTCTAATGTACCTTGCTTCATGGTGTAATGAGGCGAACGCGGCACGACCCCGTGTGTCATTAACACTGCACTTGTCCTTTAAATGTTAAATTGAACAACAGTGAATACACACAATGTTCCATTGTCATCGGCGTCCCACAAGATCCGGATGATCTGCAGACAACAGCAGCTAAAAATAAGAGTGGCACAGTCTTGTGAGGAAAGGCATGAGCCTGCCCCCCTCCCCCCCCCCCCTCCATCCCTCCCCCTTCCACCCCCAGAGCTCCGCTGAGTGGTCTGTCAGTTTAAACTATGTGAGACACATTAAGCAATTACGGGAAAATTGCATTAACCCAAGTTTCATAACATAATATTTGCACAGTTTAGTCACATTATCGAGACCTGGCAATGAGCTTGGTGATTTCACTCAGCTGTCAATCACAGGGCAACGCGTAAATGACAGAGTGAAGCTGCCTTCTGCTCTGCACAACAGGCCTATTGTTATTGTTATCAGGCTTATTGTGAAAATTGCATTTACTGTACTATATATATTAAAGTGCTTTCATTACTATAGTAAGTGAAATGTTCATATTCGACTGTAAAATGTATAAATTAAACGAAGTTCAAAAAAGCATGCTGTAAGTGTAACTTCTTTAAAATGGTGCTGACATCCCTGCTTTAATTTCCTCAGACAGGATGTGTCACGGTCTGGGGATCCTGCTGGCAGAGACTAATCACTTTTGGTTTTAGTGCACACCGACATGGCCAGAGGGGCCCTGTCTGAGGATCTTAGGCCACGTTCACAGGATCCGAGCATAAAAGGTCTCACAGAACCGCTACCCATAGCGCTTTAATTGTGAAGCCGTGCTGTAGGTCTGGGCCCGGTCCAACGTGCAGTACCTCTAGGACACTGGCATTCATAGCGGCCCAGCAGGTCCGAGCATGTGCCATTGTGCTGACAGGGGCTGGAGTCACACTCGTTGATCTCAGTCTCACACTTTGTTCCTGAGAAAAAAAAAAGAGTTTAAGTTTACAGTAACTGCATCTTAATCTGTAGAAGAATAAGACGTGTGACACATATGTTGTGACACTTGTTGTATGTATATTTGACATGAAGCCAAGGCAAACATCTGGAATCAACACCTGCATCTCACAACACTTTCCTTTTTATGATGTTGTTGTATAAAGTAGTGTCATCACTGTTGTATCAATGCTACCAACACCATTAGTTTAGCATAAACCTGTTCGTCGTTTATTTCTGAAATATTTCATTGATACAGCAGGAAATGAGTAAGGAGCTTATTGTAAGGCTTCATCACTGAGTGGTTCAGGGTCTTGCATGATGACACATCACTAAGAGGAACCAGGATTAAACTGCTGAATTAAGCAGCAGAGCCACCTGCAACTTTAGGCACATTTCCTCCTGAGTAATAATAACGAGGTCAGTAACTACTTTACCAGGATGGTGTGTAGTCAGCTCCCAGTAAAGAAAAGACACATGTCAGAGTCCTGGTCGGACTCACTATCTTGTTAGGCGAACGGACACTTAGTAATGAGCTGTGTCGCAGCTGACGACGGCGGACGGGGCGAGCGATGTAGGCTGCTCCATAGATGTGTTTGGTGCTCAGCTGCTTCAGCACCTGCGAGTTTGGGCGCCGCGGCCGGGGTCTTCCGGTGCAGCTTATTAATTTAAAATGTCCCGTCATCAATAACATTGGAGCGGTGACACGCGGTGAAAGTCCCTTCTTGACAGAGGCGACCTGGCGCTACAGCCCCAAACGCTATGATTGATCATCTGCACCGCCGCCGCTACAGGTCATTATATGGAAAATATGCCATATTGTACAGCGCAGGAGCAAATTACACAAACTTCTGCTGAAGAAGAAGGAGGTGACGTTACAGCTACTGTTCATTATATATTTATACTAGAAAAATACATGATATGCTCATGTATATCAAAAGACTACAGTAAGATTTAACTATACTGTAAATCAGGTAACTGAATATTATTGATTTGTTCTTATTTGGGTAAACATGCTCTTGTGAATTTTGAAACTCATACCTGTATTTGCTTAAAGATAAGATTTTATACTGTACAATTCAAGTGGAACATCACCGATGGTTTCACATTTATTCTTTTATGCACAACTGGATCTCTGGAACAATCAAAACTTTTACAGCTTAAAGCAATTTCCTGCATGTCTAGTTCCCACGTTTGCTATTGTTATTCACACAATTAAAAGGAGAACCACTGTGAAGGAGATCGGCAAAATGAATGCCAACAATTGTTGTTCCGTGAAAAATAAAGCCTTCCAAAATGAAAACTGAACGCCGGAGCTTGAGTAATGTATCCAGAGTTATGATCTATGATGGAGTACCGTGGTGTTTCTGGCAAAGCTTGAAATTAAATTGGCCTTTCTGGGCTGCATGGCTCCAAATTCCAAAGCAAAAAAAAAAAAAAAATCCCAAGATGCCAGAAAATGATGAATTCTATCAGTCACTAAGACCTGCCATGGTGTAAGAGACAATTTTCCATTACTGAAGTGGCAACAGATTTGAGCTTTGAACGGGGGCGAAAAAAACCCCAGTTCATGTAGTGCTATGTAAGGACTTATGTGACTGACAGGTGAGCGTGTCAGGACTTAAGGCTACAGTAGATGGGGAAATACTCCACAGGCCGAAACCTGAGTGCACTGGAGAAGAAAGGAGAGAAATGACGTTCACTGCTTGTTTAAGCAATAAAATGGTGGAAGCATGATGTTTTGTAGCGTGAGTCCTATAGAGCATAAACAATGTTCAGCAAACATCTGTGCTGGTGTTTCCTGTCAAAAGCGATACGTAACAAAATGTACACAGGACCAGAGAAACGGAGGGACGAGCCCTGTGTAACAGCCACTGTTGCCTGCGTGTTCTCATCGATAGCTTCGGCCGCGTTGTGAGACGCCTGCTAATTAGAAAGCGGCTCGCCAGAGAACCTGGATTAAACGCAATCAGCAGCAGGACTTACAAATGTCAAGCAGGCGAGGCCACTCCAAAATAAACTTCACCGCGGGAAAAAGGAGCCGCAATCACTGCATGCGGGGACGTTACAGAAACGCACAATGATCATATCGGTTTCACTTTAAAGGCTCCTGTGTGAAGAACGGCCATTCAAGTTTTGCTGCAGATGAAATGTGCACACAATGTGTTTCATGTGAGCTTGTTGTTTTCCGCGAGGAGAAGTTGGCAGCGCAGAAGACATTTCATTTGCAGAGCTTTTTATAGCGCATGCATTTTTAATGGACACCTGCCATTTATACACAAACTATTTCCAGTGGCCATAGAATCCCTGTATTTATTCTAGCATGAGCCAAATTATGCACTTTTGATGGAAAACACAGGTTTCTCGTTTTTTTTTTTTTGTTGTTTTTTTGTTTATACACAGGCATTTTTCACCATCTGTCTAAAAATTACAAACAAAATGCAAAATGGAAACATTTATATTTCATGCTTGGCTTTTACCATGAGGTGTCTGTGTATCAGATGGATCAGATGCAAACTGCAAATCCACACTAAAGTGGAGAAATAGTGAGAAAACGCCGTTCCTCACCGGCTCTGTGTTATTGCAAAGCATTGCACATTGCACACACTGCACATTGCGAATACATGATGTTTATACTGTACCCGAATCTGTAAATCATAAAAAAAAAACTTCCCACAGGGTGGAAAAGTGATGCATGCGTTCAGATACACTGGCGAGAGAAATGCAACCGATCGCAGTGCAGAGTTGCACCTCACCTGTGAAGCCACTGGGGCACTTGCAGGTGAACTGTGGGGGAGATGACGGCTGGCTTGTTGTAACACACGTGGCTCCGTTCAAACAGCTGTTTGGTTTCATCACACAGGCGTCGTCTACGTACTGACAAAACTCTCCCGTCCACCCTGGGGCACAAACACACTGCGGGGAAAAATAAAGGATGATATTCAACTTCCAATATGCAGTACTGTACGTTATCGGAATATAAGCAGCATGATGAAAGGCTGAGTTTGCCTGATGGAGCGCGAAGAAAAGGTAAGAAAAAATAAAGTTTTCTACTGTATCTCATCAACAAAGAGTGGAAAGGTCACCTGGAGCCCAAACACCATCAATAACGAGGATGGGAGGGAATCAGGGCACATGTTGGAACAGCAGCAGTCACAAAGTGCTTTCATTGACACGGGCTTTGACTGACAGTGACAGACGGTCTCTATGAGCGCTGGAGCAAACTGACAGAGGCTGCAGCACTTACGCACGGTTCAAACTGTTGATAAGGACATTCAGGCCAATGCTGCAATAAAAATGTTGTCATGAATAGAGACATGTTTTATTCATATTCCCTTTTTAAAGCGGTTAGATAATAGCGAGGCTGATTTAAAGGCTGCGTGCTCCGGTCTTTGACCAAAAGGGACGTTCAACTGGTACCAGTGTCGTCTATAATTTATGTAGTTGTAGTAGTTCCGATGGGGAAACCAGTCATTTCCCGACTGTCAATGCGAGTTTGATGTGTGTCCTCTGAGCGCTAACATATTGAATTTGAAATGAAACACTGAAACGATGCGAGTGAAGTCAACACTTTAAAGCTTTAATTCGAGGAGATCGACAAAACTGGAACATTAACTGTCTGGAGCTGCAGCCAGTAAGTCGTGTGTGATCACGGCCATCATGCGTCCGCCGTCGTGTTCTGTCAGTTCAGCCTATACGCTGAAAAATGCTTCAGAATGTGATACTTCAGGATCAACACTCATCAAAATGATGGGAGCACATGCGTTTCGTTACTTATGAAATGTAAATATGTAAGTGTACACACGAGGTGATAATTAATCACCAATTTTCATTAATTAATTAATGTTTGGCCTCTCTTGTTTAAAACAAAATGGTGCTTAGTTGGCTTCAAAAAGCCACTATTCTAAATAAAGCACATTAATTGCATCACTGATATCTCTGCTTAGGAAAGTGTTCATCCTGTATCCTCCTCTGGAGCATTTCATCAAGACTGAAACACCGGAGTACTTACCTGATATCTGCCAACCACACTGAAGCACAGCCCCTCGTTTAGGCAGCTGATATTGAGCAGCCTGCAGTAGTCAATTATTCCCTCACAATTCTTCCCGGAAAACCCTCGCAGACATCTGTTGAGAGGAGGTCGGTGCTATTAAAATCAATTCACCCTGAGCCTGCAGCACTAAATAGCCATATTTTTTCTTTTATAAGATACAGGGGGCTTGTAATTTCCCTCCGACATGTTTGTGATATGGACCAGGGTGAAGGAGTGCGTTCAAATTCTTCTCTCAATCTTTTGGACCATGATTGATACACGACTGAAAACGCAGCAGGACAAGCTCATTATGAATCTGATTATATTAAAGCCTTGTTTTGAAACTCTTTATTCTAGTGGTTGTGCTGGCGAATATGAAAAAAACAAAAAAACAACATTATGCTCTACAATTGTATCAAATATTATGATACAATTCACATGGGCTCATATTAGTCCTCAGCTGTTTTGGGGGTTATGTAAATCCTGCAAAAATGTAAAACGCGAATAAAAGATCAATTTCTATTAACAGCGGGGGGGGGGGGGGCATGCGGTCGCCAGACATTTCAATCACCCACAAAAGGAGCGAGTGACCTCTACCCGATCCCCACGGAGCGCGCTTTCACCTGCAGACATAATCATTTCCCTTGGACACACAGGTGGCATTGTTGAGGCATGGTGATGAGCTGCACGGGTTCCGCTGTCCCCCGCATGCTGGGACCACATTACCATCTGCACACACGCATTCCGAGGCCTGCACACAGACGCACAACAAACCAGGTCATGTGTCAGCTTGGGAAATTACGCACTGATTGTAATAATGTAATAACCTCAGCAGTACGACAAGAAGCCCATTAAATATTATCTAAATTAATTAAGTTTTAGGTGCAAATGGTTAATACTTCTGTGAAAAAATAAAGCAGCCTTTATTTTGAAAAACATCCCCCGTAGCTTGTATCTGGATTCTTAGGTGGGCTGTGAAAATGCGTGAGCTACTTGGCACAGTGCAATGAACAAAACAAAGGTCAGACAAAGACAATTAGACCACTACTGGATTTCCTCTCGTGTCCTCCACAACATTAAAAACACCACTGTAAAATATACGACCACAATAACATTTCAGCGGAAAGGTGAAAATTGCAACAGGCGTCCAATTACTAAGAGCTTGAGAGTCATTTCAAAGTGGCACTTAAATGTGGGCTGGATCATTCAATCTAAACCCGCTTTCCCTTAGCTCATCTTCAGGAGGAAATATTAATTGCTGTTGCAGCCTTCAGAAGGAAGCCATTTGATCTTGCTTCAACACACTGTATTAATCTCCATGTGCCATTTCTTGTTTGTGTCCCCCTGAGATAAAACAAAGAGGCAAAATGGGATCCTCACATGCTGCCCCGCGGTGCAGTTGTGTTCCTGCTCCTGACATGCGTGCGACGCGCAGGCGGCGCCGACCCGGGAGTCGCAGCGCGGGCCCACGAATGGTTCTGGACAACGACAAAGCGATCCTTCGGGGCGTTCTTCACAGACGCCGCCATTTCTGCATGGATTTGGATCACAGGAGGCGTTGCTCTTCTCACAAGGCGGCCCTGAAAGACAGACGAGACAACAGTACCGCGCTCGGGTCAGACCGGGGCATCCGGAACCAGCTGCCCGGCCCGCGTTCATACAGATCAGAACAGGAAGTAACACGGGACGTGACAGACATGCCTTCACTGCACAGGAAGAGGGGGTGATTGAAGAGTCAATCGTGGACGCACATGCACATGCTTCAAACTGGTGCAAACTAACAAATAGCACCCAAACTCTCCTGTATGTTTATTCTGTGGCTTTGCACTTGCCAGGTTTTACTCATTTCATCCCAAACTGCCCAGATGTGTAGGAACTCTGCGAGCATCCCAAACAGCTCCGGGTCAGCTACAGTATAATTGGATGGTTTTCTCTACATATTCTCTATCAACAGGGGGTGTTTTTCCTGCTCGCTCGTTTATGCAGGACCGCCTCGACCCCAGGACGACAGGCTCCGTGCTGTTTGCAGTGCGCATCCATCCAGCCTGCGCCGCACACGGCATCGGTATCGATGCGAATATGGATCAGCGCCGGACTCGTCATGATACACAGCTATGCTCGCACTCTATGTAGAGGTTCCCACGTGTCTGACGAGGAGCTCTTCAAGAGAGAGGATTTCCTGGACCTAGTGCTCAAACTGAAAAGTCCACACAAGCAGCTTGTGTGGACTTTTCATCATCAGCAGAAGAAAGATCAGAGCAGGAGCAGCCTATTTTGGTGTGTGTGGTTTCCAGTCTACAGTCAGGCAGGAAGTGTAAACCTATTACTTAAATACACAAACGTCTGTGTCTCCATTTTCAAGGCTCAATTGAAAAAACTGCACATGCAATTTACATACACTATGTTTCCACACTAACTCCCACTCACGTGGACAAGGTTGTTTGTGCACCTTCCTTTAAAGAAAGGAATAAAATGACGGAAGTAATAATAAATAAAAGTGTGACCATCAAACTCAGCTGCAGCTACTTCTTTTAAAGCTGCGGTACCAGAACACGTTCACCGAGCAGTTCAACCAGAAACAAGGATAAAATTAGAGCGGATTCACAGCAGGTTCAAGGTGAATAAAACCCGATGTTATTCCCAAGCGAGGGTTTTGAGTTTTGTGTTCTTCACGAGGTGCCTACACATTTATCTTTCCTGTGACTCTTCCTTTGCATATTTCCTTTAATCCCCCTGCTGATACAAGCGCTCATGTCCCTGGGGCTCCTCGTAGCCTCCTCTGCGGGCATCAATCATACTTCGTGCAACTTCAACTGTTTGCCCACAGAGATGCAGATTCCATAAGCCGTCCACCAAAAGTTGCATCAAATCAAGCAAATGCATTTTAGGAACATTCCCATCGAGGACCTGGAAAATTACCAAATCACAGCAAGTCCATTTAGCTGACATCATTCATACTACGTATATAGGATCATTAAAAAAACCACAGCCACCAAATATACACTGATCGAATCAAACTGGTAACGAGGGTAATGACTGTCTATTCAGACCAAATTAAACTGGAGGAATTTCCTCTTACCACCAACAACACCGCGAAAAACAATTAACACCTCAGCACCACACGGAAATGACCCCATAAAGATGGTAATACCTCGCAACCAGTACCCTTGAGACGGAGCAGAGGAGATCCAAATCAAAAGAAAATCGCATTTGAAACATCCCACGAGTTGGTCTCATTATTCCGTGCGCATAGGCTTTGGCCTGCGAGGGCAGCCGGCGCTGGAGCAGCCGCTAACTTTCACTTGATTAATGAGTCAGCTGCAGCGGGGCGGTAGCGGAAGCGCCGGCTCCAGAACTCCCAAGAAGCTGATGGGGGCGGCCATGACTACACAAAAGCAACCCGGGGAGGCTGTTTACATTGGGGCGCAGAGCACAGGCTGATGGGATCATGCCAACATCAGGCACATGGGCAGAAAAAGGTTAAAAGTATTGAATTACAGGATGATATTACGTAAATGTCGTTCCAAAGTCTTTGGATAAACTACATGAAAAGGAATTCTGGCCTTAATCTGTTGTGGTAAAAGCAGATGCCAGACAGAGCTGGAAGTAACCTTGAAACCGCATCTCCCAAATAATAAGCTGAAAGCACGGGCCGCAGTCGAAAGGCAGAGCTGTGACACTTCACGCGTGCTGCCGGGACAAATTGTGCTCCAAACAGAACGATGAATCAAGGCGAGGAGCCACCTGGAGCTCCTACTCCAGAAAGTTCACCGCGGGTCTGTTTTTACAGCAGACACCGATATCCAGGGCAGCCGCGGGAGCGTCCGGGCCTTGTAACCCATTTGTGTGTGATACCCATTAACCTGACTGTATGTTACTGGAGCAAACGGGACTAATTACTTGAATAATGGGTGAAGTGGTGAGGTCTCATAAACAGGGCCTCCAAATCACCAGAGCCACCGGGCCTCCAGCGTCTGCTCCAGATCACAGCGTCACAGACGCCCTGCGTGAGCCGCTGTAAACCTTTGGTTAACAAATTACGACATGAGCTAAGAAGCTTTTTGTGAACAGCGGCGGTGGCGCGAGGTCATTTTTTATTTGAAGTCACTTAATATGTTATGAGGACAAATAGAACACGAAGTGGAAACAGGTTTGAGCCCCATAAGGAAACGGATCTTTTCAGGATGTACGGCCTTTGCAGTTTGCAGGCTGACCTTTCTGACGATAGTGGCCCCTTTGAGGCAAATGACATGGTTGTGCGTTGGGAAGCGAGGAGTGCGGTGCGTCCCATCTTTGTCTGCGTATGACTCCGCTATCGGGGATCGCGGCGGCTCGATAACCTCCGTTGCTACGGCGACGGACAATGCATTTAAAATTAAGCAACGCGCCGCTGAATAGAAGCTCCTCACCCGCGACGCCGCCGTCACACACGCAGCTGAAGGAGGCGGGCGACACTTGAACGCATCTGCCGTCCTCACAGAGGCGCTCACAGTTCTCCCTCCCGATGATTTCAGAGCAGTTTACCCCTAAAAGACAAGCAACACGCGGCGTTAAACATTTGATTGTTCTACGGTGGAATCGGGCTCAGACTCATCGAAGAGATTAGTGGCTTAGTCCTTACCTGTAAAATGAGGAGGACACAGGCATTTGTAGGTTCTGTGGCTTGGATCCGCGGATCCATTGCTCAAACAGACGCCTTTGTTGTCACAGGGGTTATCCAAACAGGCGTCAAACTTTTCACAGAACCTCCCGGAGCGGCCGCGGTGGCACCGGCAGCCGTACGCGGGCTCCCAGAGGCCCGCTCGACAAATACCCTCCCCCGAACAAAGTCGGAGCAGGGGCGAGGCCCGGCAGCGCTGCGCTTTGACCCACACGCTGAGGCGCAGGCCCAGCGCGCACAGCCGCGTGTCCCCGTCGTGCAGCGCGATGAAGTAATGGCGACCCGGCGAGAGCCGCCGGGCCTCCACCGCCTCCCCGTCTCCCAGGCTGCGGGGGAAGAGGAGGTCGCGGTCGCCGCGTCCGCCGGCGGAGCAGCGCTGGAAGGCGCCGTGGGACACGTTGAGGAGCCTGACGCCGTGGGGCCGGAGCGTGAGGTCCGCGGACATCAGCAGCCTGTCCCCGAGCTGCAGCTGCAGCGGGCACATCTGGGGGGGCCCGCGCGCCTCGCCCGCGCCCTCGGACCCCCAGCACTCGGAGGGGCTTCGGCAGATGTTCCCCGTGAGAGTCCAGTTCACGTGGACCGCGCGCGGCACGAGGTGCCACTCGGCAGAAGCCGGTCTGTCGCATGTGGTTTGGCAGCGGATGGGGTGAAGGGTCACAAAGGCAAGAGTCCAGTGAAACAAGGAGGCCGTCATGGTTCCACTCCTTCCTCCTTCTGAAGCTGGACCTGTTCGGACCTTCAAACCCAGCTGGTGTCACCTGAAGCAGACAGAAAATGCTTCAACATACAGTAAGTGATGAAAATAAAATAAAGTGTATAATGACATGCGGCGCCGCTGACCAGCGCGTGTCACAGCAGCCTCAGCCTCCGCAGCTTTCGACACAGAGTGACGGTGTCAGATAAAATATCGTCTCTCCCCGGCTGGCGCCTGATACCTCGGTGTCAGCCGGCGAGATGAGTTAAGGCAGATAGCATTGTCTTTTTCCCCGCAGGCCCCGCTTTCATACGCGCGCACCAGATAAAACAACAAAGCGGAGGAGCCTCCGTGCAAGAGGCAAAAAAAAACCTGTGCTCCTTGATCAGCTCACAAGGGCTGATATGAATAACTGCATGGCGATAAGTAATAAAACGCTGAATATGGAACACCAATATCAATGGGGGGGGGGGGTGATAAAGCGAATGAGATTGCAAGAATTGTTATGAGGTCTGCGCAGGCACACAGAAGACCTCAATTACTGTACAGCAGATGAGGTGGCTATTGTGTGGGGCTGAATAAGTCCTAAAGCCGTCGGCCTGTTTCTCAAATGAAGAGAATGAAACCAGGAATGTAATAAAGAGGACGGTGTGCGTAATTAGTGCAACATATTCATTATTAGCCGGATAAATGGCAGCAGGGGTAACTTTCTCCATGTGTGGTGGGTGATATGAAAGCAAATGTGAATGAGTCCAGGTTTAGATGACACACACACACACAGTAGTGACAAACGTCCACTGTGCATTTCGGGTACCACACCCAGCGACAGCGGCTTCTACTTTCCATGATAAACTGGAGAGTTTGAATTTTCCCATTTTTTTTCAGCCTCACTCATCAACAATAACAGGACCCGGGTCACCGCAGCAGCCTTGTAATCCAGGAGCGAGAGAGACAGCGCGGCTCAAACGAGAACCATCTTATATCATCCTGCAAATGACAGCAAACTGACAATGTCAGCTGGCAGCGTGCGTAACAGATCAATGCGAGAGCGGGAAGAAAGGCAGGGGCATGTAGTGTACTGTCAATTTTCCAATTTCCACAGAAATTCTGCAGGGCTGCAACGAGCCCGCGATCCCCGGTGGTGGAGGCTTCAGCCGATACATTTGATCCCAATGCTAAATTTTGACAATTACGTCTAATGAACTGTTGCTAATTTGGTTTGGTTCAATTTAAAGTGAGATATTTAGAGGCTGTCTCAACAATCTGCATGATGAATTCAGTTCAGGCCATAAAGCGCATTAATCCTTCTTAATTAGGCGGCGCTTTAAATTCATTTAATCTGAATTACATTCTGTTCTAATTCAAATTAGCGCGGCACTCAACGCTGTTGGCCTCCACTTAAATAAACAGTCAACATATTAAGACGTCTCAGACGTGCGGACTTGTCGGGATTAAAGGACAGGCTTTGCAGGGAATCAGGGTCAGATTCGCGGGGTCGCGGGGGTCGCGGGGGTCGGGGTCATTATCAGGCTTCTGGTGCCACTGGGCCGGATGGTGTGTGTGTGTGCAGTGGCTGCTAATGGATTATTCCATAATCAATACGCGTTATAAAATGAATCTGATACAAAAAAATGTTCTTAATTAGGAATATTCATAAATACCACTCAGAAAAATCTATTATCCGAATACTGTAAGGGTTTGCAGTTAATTACTGTAAAATAATCCCTAGGTGCAGTGGATGCAACTTCTTGAAGAACAAAACTATTTGGCAAAAAAATTCCACACCCGAGTGAAAACAGTTTGTGAGCAAACATCAAGCCGCTGAAGACAAACTTCCTTCCTCGTGCAGAAGGAGCAAAGTTTGGCTCATTACGCCGCCGGCGCCGACAGAGATGAAGATGCCGGCTAGCGCCTGAGCCACAATTGCCAGTTACAGTAGGATGGCACTTATCCAAGAACGAGGACGCACAGGTGTAAGTTGAGACGAACACTGTGGAGATAAACAGTGCCGGCCTCCTTGTTTATGCTAATTTCTCATTACAACTGTCTTGATTCAGAACTCGTCGGAGCCTCGACAGCTGCGCTAGCGGCTGCGCTAGCGGCTGCTAGCGTCGCGCGGTGACTGCTCCGTTGTTTGCCGCTCGGAGGCTGGAAGGTTAGGACTTTGGAAGGTTGCGTCTTATTGCGTGTTTTAAAGAAGGAAGCGCAATAAATACATCAGTGGAGTTTCACCGGCTCCTTGCGTGGAGGTGAGGCACTCGGGACGGGGACAACGCGGCCGAGGCCCGTCTCTGACGCGCGGGTGATGGATCGGTTCGACGGTGACCACAAACATTATCGTGCCATTGATCATGTGAAACCCGGCGGCTAAACTTAAACCTTTAAAGGAACGTGCCGACTGCGCTCATCCTTCACCGCGCTGTCACCGGCTCGGGGCCTCGGCGTCGCTGCAGAGCCACCAAACGTCCGCGGCTGCAGCCGCATGCACTTTTACCTTCAATTCCTGGACTGAAGCGTTATTATTATTTTTTTTTTCCTCCTTCTACAGGAGCATCAGATTATTTCAGGGCGCCGGCCCGGCTCCAGGTTCATTCACACACCCAGACCCGGCAGCTGGCATCTCTTCACCTCTATGAATGGCTCACTTTAGTTTGAGGCGATACAGCACCTTTATCAGGCGCCACTCACTATTCCCACTACAGCGCCGTCCATTGTGTTTCCTGCCGGGCTGCGGCTCTTGAGGGGAGCTTCAATAAAGCGGGGTTGTGTGTCTTTGTTTGCCCGTAACACTTGCGCAGCGCTTCGGGGAATTGCTGTACACACTTGTCCAGCAGCACAAAACACTCAGCGCCGTGCATGGGGCCGGTGCATCCGCAGAGCAGGTGACTTTAAGTCTGTCCTGGGTGTGAATTAAAGGCTTTGTTTGGTTGTTTGGACGCAGCGCGAGCGCCACCACGGAGTTAACAGGTGTGGCTGCTGGGGGTTGAAACAGTTTGGCTCACTTCAATCAGCCAGACGCCCCCCCACCCGGTCTCCTGGAAGGCTCTAGTGCACTTACTTGAAAAATAATCAGTCTCTCTTTAGTCAAGCTTTGTTTGGACGTCTCTCGCTTTCAGCCGCCGTAAAACGGAGCGTGGCGCGCCAACGTGAGCCGCTCACCGGCTCAATCCGACACTTTCGACATGGTAAACAATTTAAATGCGACTTGGAGCCATCGGCAGACACGGAGGTGCGGCGCCGGCCCACTTCACCCAGTAATCCAGGCTCGCTTGTTATTTGCAGTAGGAGTAGAGCGCGCAAACCTGATGACAGATTTCAATTAGCTCTGGAGTGAGATTTGGCCGCGGGCCAATAAACAAGCGCACATGCATGTGCAGATCCAAGGTTTTTAATGTAATTATGTTGTATGGACGGCTGTAGGACATTTCATAGCAATCTGTATAACTAATGCACTATGTTCATCTGAGCATGAGGATTCTAACTCACGGCCACACGACGTGTGGAACAAAGACCACGCGTTCCTCTTTCATGTCACAGAGTTGAGCTGGATCAGCACCATTGATCATATATATCAATGCAACCCGCTGGTGAGTGGGAGGAGGCTGCGGTTCATCCGGCCTCCCTCTCCCTCTAAAGCGACTCCGTGAGCGTCTACTCGCCTCCCATGTTACTTACTGAGCTGCAGACTGCCTCGCGTTCCAAATGGTCCGATCAGGTGAGTCTGGGAATCTCAGTCCAGGGGAACTTTAATCCACTACTTCCCACCTGCTCTGGCCCGACTGTCAGAGTGAGTGACAACTGTCAGGGACCGGTCAGCGCGTTCCTAGCGGCAGCAGGCCTGCAGCCAAGGCTTAGCATTAAACTCTGCCCCCACTCCTCAAACGCAGGGCCCGGGATTTGCTCCGGGTGGGTAATCTGACTACGGACCATCTGCTGCTGCCGTCTGCAGAGAGGCCCGGGCGCACGCGCGCACGCTGACGGACGATTACCCCGTCAGGCGGCTTCGCTCGCGGTAGCGGCGCTCGCCGTCGGGCCGCGGGGGACGACGCCGCTTCGGAGAGGCTCTGACTGCGAGGTGATGTCTTTCTCGGGGGACTATGACAGCTGAGGCGCTCGCACGCGTTGCCGAGGAAATGTGATCAGACGCTGTGACAGGCGTTGTGGAGGAGCCGGTCCTCGGGGGCAGGGCAGGGCGGAGATACAGCCTGACTGATTGATTATTTAATTAGGCTTAACAAAATATTCATTAGCCAAGCAGGCTCATTATCTTGTGTAAACAAGTGAAACTCTCTGAGTAAGTGAAAATGATTTTAGGCTTTAAAGTACCTGTGGGGTGAAGAATTAAAAACAAAATTGACTGCCTAACTATAATTGGACTACAGCTAAATTATGGTGTGAAATACTGTTAATAAACACTGGTAGCCCCCAAAATGCAGCATCTAACCCATTAATTGAATGAAGTGATGGTGCTACTGCTGTACAAACTGTCATTTCTCCTCTTATGTATCATTTGAATTTCTTGAAGAGGACTCCATCACTATAACCCTAAGCTGGAATACGGCTGAACACCAGCTCACAGCAAACAAACATCAGCCCCACTTAAAGTCCGCTTAACAAAACAGAAAGGACCATTTGCTGATTTACATCCTCCACACACAGCAGCTGTCCGGTGGCACCTGACGGCTTATAACCTCACTGCGACTCCTGCCTCCACGTTGCCGAGCAACCAAATAAGACCCGAATGAACGATACAACGACTGCCCGTTCGCTTTAGAGACCGCGGTCGGTGGACGTGGTTTTCCAGTCGAGGCTCATCTGCTGGCTGCAGCTAAAAAAGCTCGAAACCAACCTTTACTCAAACCACATATGGTATAATTTCACAGTTCACCTCCTTCTGGCACAAACACACGGACGCTGGCAGGGAGAGAGCATCCCATGGCGATGTTGTCTTTATATCACATTTAATGTTTTCTTTCTGGGGGAATGTTTTGACAGGGCCTGAATAGGGCCTTTGCACTGACCTACATCCTATTCATTGTAAAGCGCCATCCACACAGGGAGCCGCAATCAGGCTTGGCCTTGTGGTTGCCGAGCAACGATATAAGTAAGGGGTTAAATGCCTTGCTCCGGGGCAATTAGCGGTAGTTGATGAGGGAGAATGTTGCGTTGGCCTTTTAAATCCACAGCTAAGGTTTTTCCAGCTGGCCTGAGATAAGCGCGCTAACAGACTGCCGCTGCTGTCTGTGTCATTACTCAAGTCAGTTAGATACACATCTCCCATCTTCATCTGCGGCCGTATCGAGGAACACGGCGAGGACGGCGGGTCAGCGCCGCGCGCAGACAGTGTCGAGACGCTCCCGTCACCGACGGCGCTGAACAATCTGGGTCAGAAGCCCTTGAGCGCGAGGTTTTAAATATACTTCACGGAATTTAGCGCAATTAAGGGGGAATTCTGATTGTTAGCGTTGGCGCCTGGAGCAGTGTCACTGTGCTACTGCACCAAAGACAGAAGCACAGAGCGGAGACAGATGTTTTTATAAAGGTCACTGGCTTCACTTACTACATTTCATGATGTTTGCTCACAGATGTATTCACCGCATTTCTTTCATTCTACATCCTCGTTCTGTCCTATAAGCTTTTGTCCCGCGGCTGCTTTACAAACACAGCCACAGCAACTTTAAGAGGATTGCTCTTATTAGAATATGTTACTGTGAAGCACCTGCCTGACCTTAAGCCTTGACATATTCTGTCTCCTATACATTTTCGGGTGAGAGACATTTAAGTCCTCAAATTTGCTTTGCTTCCCCGCAGTGACTAGATTAACGAGCTGCCCTTTTGCTCGTAGCATTGGCCATATTTCCTGCAGCTTTAGGTTTCTTCGTTAGATATAGAAATATTGACCTTCAGTGCAGTTTATGAGAATGTATACGAGACAAAAAGCAGACATTCATCTATGTAGTGCTGCAAACTGTCCCCATCAGTCTACATGTACAGTATATACTGCACTGTGCCACGTCCAAATAGAGCATTTACACTTCGATTTGAGATATTCTTTTTACTTCTGACCAATCACAGTCTGATCAGTTCACAATAATGAACCTAAACAACTGTATAAACTAGTAGGTGTGTGCGTATTTTAAATAATAAGGTCTGGGTCAGTGCATTATCTCATTATTGTGGTTTTAGATTATGCTTGAGATCTCTGTAACATCATGTGAAATGCAGAGAAGCATCATGCACTTTCACTATTTCCATGACAACCGAAAGTCCAGCAAATCTTAGATACATACAGTTCATCGTGCTTTAATTATTTGGTTAAAAAAAATATTGTTTTTTCCTTTTTTTAAGTAGGACTCGACAATAGGTGAGCAGTAAGTCCCATAGTTTTAGCACCTTGCTCTGGGTTAGAAAGTCTGTGAGCTTCATGCACTTTACTACAGTATGTGCTGACTCAACAACTTGTTAATCAAGCCCAAAGTTATGCACACACACCGTCAGCTGCATGGAGTCCGCTGAGAAATACTCAGATCCCTCTTGAATATAGATATAATTAGATTGTTGCACAAGATCTTGCCAGCAGAATTATGGACTCGGGCACACAAGCTGTGTGAACTAAACAAAATGCAGTGAGTGATGCTGCAGCAAGCAGTCAAAACACTCTCCGGAGCATAGAAATGAAAACATCCGAGGTTTGACTGTCACAGTTTTACACATTTCTACCTGCGGTGCGGTTGTTTTGATGTAACTGGCTGGAAATATAAAATTCACAACTCAAATAGTGTTTCAGCAGTGCCACATATGAACTTTAACAAGCTGTGCAAATGTAAAAACAGCCGACATTTGAAAAACTCCCAGCCCAGAATGTCAAATATGAAAACAGGGCTGGAAAAGTGAAAATAATGAAACCAGACAGACACAACGTAAATGTCACAGAAAAACACTCTTAAATTAATTACTGATTCTGAGGCCAAATGCCAGGTTGTAATTGCCCTGAAACTTAAATGTTTAAGGTGATAAAATTAAAATATTTCATGAATTTCCCTGAGAGCTGTAGCGATTAATCAACATTTACATGGAGCCGCTTGTATTGTGCCCCTGAGTCACACTGGATGACCTTTCTGGCTCTCCTAACTGCTGCAGAGCTCTGGGCTGCATGTTGTGCTACTGTACCATGCGCTACCATTTGCTTATTAAATACAATATTTGATAAATTATTCTGCGGTTTCCCAAACTGACCCACAAAAAAAAAAAAAGACCCTTCCCATCAGGCTCGGGGGGAAAACCTGTTAAAAATGAAAAACATAGGGAAATGAATGTGTGTTTATTGTATTTAGATCATCCATACAGTAGACGCATGTAATCACAGGTTATGAACATCCTGCATCAAATCCCTGTGCAGACAATCCAGAGCCGGACTTGTTCCGGTAGATTTTATTTGCCGTGAGATCGATTGCTCTGGACCGAGGTGACAGAGTAGAGAGGGCGCTTGAAACAAGGACACCGCCATCTTTCCCTCCTGCACCTCTGGGATTTAAATATTAACCATAAAGGATGGGAGATGATTATCTCTGTCACCTTGCCTTAAGCAATGATATTCTGTTTCAACGGTGGCACCAAGAACCTGCTGTGTCACATATTAGTGGGCAAAAAATGTTGATGGGGGAACTGGGCGAAGAGGAAAAGTATATTCTCCCAATAAAAAGGTTAAAGCAGTCAGCTGTTCTTTATTTAAAGCAGATAATGTTTTATCGTCGCTTGTTCGCAGTGACTCTTTTTGTGACGGCTCCTTTGCATCGGTACATTTAGATAACAAGCAGCAAGAAGAAGCACAATAATAAAGCAACAACATCACAGCTTCACAGCCCCGTTCTTTCCCAATTTAACATGTCTTCCCGCAACAGAAGCTTGATGTCGAAAAGCTGTTTTCAAGTTCACAACACAATGTTAAAACCTGACAACAAAGCAACAAAACACACAGAGGACCTTTCCTGAGCTGATGCTAAACTCGTTCCCCTTACAGAAATACAACTGTGTTGCTCCTGCTTTCATGTCGGGGCGACTACAGACAGAAAGAACGCACAAACCTGCACGCGTGACATTATAAACGATCAAATGCGCCGCGCTAAAAACACGAAGGTGACCTATTGAAACCGAGGAAGGCGTCTCCGACAGGCCGCGGCTCGGCGGCGTCTCTTCAGGTAAACAAGATCAACGCTCAGCTGGAGCCAGGGCTCCCACTTTGCTAGTGAGCAGCAGGAAGAGGGAGCGAGTGACACACGAACGCAGCGGAGGAGGAAAAGTTCCAGTAGCCGCACAAACCTGCAGGATTCTTTACTTTAGTTCATGCATTTTTTTTTAAAGACCTCTTTGCTTTCCCACAGTTTCAACACTTCCCATTGTGCACGTCTGGCACCTCGGTACATTTCCACCAGGAAGCGCTCCCTACTCTCAACAGCAGGTTTCCATGACAACATTATCAAAATTCAGCCGCAGCCATCCGTCCGCATTGCAAGAGAGATTGACGTGACAGACCCGGGTTCATTCAATCCGCTCGCTGGTGAAATTGAGCATATTTGTTTAGACTGGAAATAGAATTTCCACAGATACACAAACTATTCCCACTTTCGCTACAGTGGAATAATAAAACGCCTCGATTTAACCGTTTGTGTGCGACCAGGAACGTAAACTATAAAGCCGCTTTCAGGCTTCGGCTGGTTTGGAAGGAGAAACTAGGTTATCTTAAAATTCCACAATAGCAGTGGAGACATAGTCACAGACGTGACTGCCGTGGCCACAAATAGACTGGCGTGTGTAATATTCTAAACCACTTCAGCAAAAACTTGTTTTCACCAACTTTATTCTGCGAGCGGGCTGATGGATTTCACGCTAGTTTAAGGAAAAGCATCATATTACAGGCATCAAACTTTGTAGTGTCCTAAGAGAGCTATGAGAAATCCTCAAAGCCGCCACAACATAAATCATCACAGAAGCACCAGACGTATCAGTTACTGAGCTCTGCACTCTCATGAAAGTCTCAGTCCACGGTGGGAAAGTCAGTGAAGTAAAAGCGTCACTACCTGTCTACACCGGCGTTGGTTCTGGTCGCCTCCTCAAAGCGTGTGGGCGTCTCCGTCTACGCGGCCATTAGAAGCTGAGCTCCCTCACACACAGAGAATACGCTGCACCTCACAGGACCCACACTGACCCACAGGTTCACACAGCAGCTCATCAAACAGCTGAATCCGGCTCCGAGGCCCGAGCTCCGGGCTACGAGTTCATCACCTCCGCCTCCACATCCGGTGCACAGCAGACTTTTTGTTTGTCGACCGACTCACAATCCCAGTCACACGAAGAAGTCCATCAAATATGCATCCGGCCGCGACGACTTCCATGCTCTTATCACAAGGTACACGTTCCACCGATGGCCGTGCCAGGATCATTTATTCATGTTTACTCAGCGGCATTTTGCAGGGAGCTATGTTAAGTTCTGAGCAGATCAGCCACTCAGCCGCGCCGCAGCGCCGCTATGCGCGTTACACAACCGACATGTGCCGTTTGAAGTGAACCTGAGTAGGTGGGAGATAAAACAGTAATGGTCAGACTGCTCCACATCAAACCGCTGGGTTTTGGGCGCTCGCTGAAGATCAGACACGGAGGAACACAGCGAGTGGAGGTGCTCTCATCGTAATAAAGTCAAAATGGGTTTAATGCTCGGAATCTGCCTACACACTGTAAATATTAGCCAGGAGTCAATGAACTATGGAACTCTGTAACTTTTTAGATGAGGAGCGTCTCACTTGCACTAACAGCAGGCCGCGAACGGCTGATGGAAGACGGCACTTAGTTTGTGTAAAGGATGAGACCCCCATTTCAAACAGACAGCAGGAGGCATTTAGATATTCAACGCTTCATCCTGAGATCTTGTCAAGACCGTAACTGAATATAGAAAACGCAGCCCATGCTACTTAAATAATATTGGATCTCGTTTTAAGTGCGTTATCTGGGAAGATCTCGCAAATCTGTCAAGAAGCGATACTTCTGCACATCTAAACCCGACCATCTGAGATGAACGCTCCTCCTCAGATGTAGTGAAATGAACTCCACCTTTGAAGTGTTATATATATTTAATAGCAACCATAAGCAATTATCCCTGACACATTCATCTTCACCTGCACATCCAATAAACCGATTCCAGTTGGGATTCTCTCATGAATATTAATTCATGTAACCCATTAGCAGAGAGAGTCAGATTCTGATGGCCTGGACTTGATGAGCTCTTTTTTCCTGCCTATGAAATAGATTCTATCTATTAAAAAGAAGAAAAAAATAATATCGAAGCAAAGATGTGGGAAAAAGGGATCAAGCATATGGTGCTTTCGACCTCCATCTCTGACCACCGGCCTCCCTGCAGCTGAGTCACTACACCTGTGGTATGATAAGAGCCAGAGCCTCATCTGTCTGGTAGCTACAGGTGTCTTTGCTCAGTATATCCATAAGTCTGTTGGTATATTATGGGATAGTAATTGCATGGGGTTGACCAGAACCTGAGCACCAGCGAGGATGGTGCTTTTAAAATCCATGAGCGTCCATGAAGCGTTCTGACAGGCACTAAAACTTTACAGTGATTCTATTATGACGTCATGTGCTGCAGTGAACCCAGTCTGACACCAGTGTGTGTGTGTGTGTGTGTGTGTGTGTGTTACACTGATGCTTTAATGCTACCAGGCCTGTTGTTACGGCCCTTTAACAGACACAGAGGAGCTTGTGTTTCTGCATCACTTCATCACTTCCAAACATTCATATGGGTTTGTGCCCTTTTACAGCATTATTTAGGATTCGAGAGGCAAAAAACGCCCCCAACTGTCACGTATACGGTCCTGTTAATAGCCCTGTGTGGTGGAATAATACGTGATCATATCTCCAGAGTCGCTGCTCTGTCCCCGCTGCATCCACTTATTCATCCAGGTGCTGGGACTGGATCAATTGTGCCTTTGTGAGGCATGAGAGCCCGTCCGCCTTTGAGCTTCCCTTAGTCAGCAGACTGCTTCCTTAGATGTAATATCCTGTTTCTGTGCTGCATGCTGCAGGTTATTTGTTATATTTCCCTCGGTGCTCCGTGCAATATGTTGTTCACTTCAAGTCCGCGTCTGTGCGGCGGTGCTGTTTGCTTTCTCGCGCCGCTGCATGGGATTAGCGGCTAACGCTTCGGCGTTTATAATGCTGCATTGATGTTTGCTTGAATAATCAGCACGAGGCTCGTTTCTAATTTGTCTTAACCTCGTACGCATGCTCGGCTGCAGGTTATATTTCTTACAATTCCCTAAGAGGCATTTAAAGCAAGATTTAACCAAAACACGCAGCTTCCCCTTTTGGCCTGTGATACATTGTTTTGCTACATTATGCTACTGTAAGACATTAAAACTCCCTCATGACCTGCATCTGTAGCTTATCGCAGGTCACTCAAACTATTATACTATATAGTACTGTCATTATCTCCATCCTTACTGTAATTCATACATTTAAGTACTGTATTTTCAGCTTAGAGTGAGTGAAAAGTGGAAACAAGCAGCAGTCTGTCCTGTCAGATTCCTGAGTTTCGGCTCCATCTGCTGCAGGACCTCATCTGACTCTTTACTTTGGCCCCGTCATAATTAGCGGAGCTGTTGAAAAGTGCCGATGGGCGTCTGGCTGCTTGTACACACAGCCCACTGGATCGGTTTGCAGCGCGGCCTCTTGTAGGAATGGAAAGGAGAAAAAAAAAAACAACCCATATTTCTGCAATGTTTTTAAAACGCCATCATTTTCACCCATTTACCCATCAGACTTTATTTGCACCGACAGCAACATTCTCTGCACCTCTGCTCGGAGGAAGAGATACACTCCGCTCATTGCATAATCATTCCTTTCTCTTTGCCTGCTATACTTAGCCAGGGAGCTCACATGCCTCGGCAGCAGGGCCCACAGACACCTCCATCCTCATGCACTGTTTTCCAAGGACTTTTTGCTTTGATGTACAAAGACCTGGCACTGTTAACATCAGGAAGGTGTGCCGAGCATGCAAATAGTGCAGATATGTGGTATTTGTAGGGGGAAGGCAGAATATTTCCCAGGATCCTTTCTCCTTGCTGCCTCCGCTGAAGGTTACTTTCTGAGTCTGGCTGTGCTCGGGATGTGTTTATGTTTTCATTTAACACTAAAAAAATCATGTTCTCCACAGAATGCCTGCTCCATCCTAAACAGATTTCCTCTGACATTTACCATATGTATTCTTCATTACAGCTGTTCCCTTGGCAAAACAGTGTCTGGAGGGATGCTGACAGGCTATTTATACAGTTATGTTGGTTAAATTAAGACAAATTTTGTTTCATTTGATGCCAGACTTTTATATCTATTTCCATGTGCGATACGGGGGGATTATAATTAGTACCCATCATCATATGTGGGACTCAAGGAAAATATAGTTTCATCTTGAAGAGGATCGGCTCGTTCAAAGGACACGTTCACAAGGACCCAACAAGTGGAAGCCGTTTGACATCCAGTCAACACTGACGCTCGTCAGTGTTAATACACTTTGGGCTGAGGAGCAGAAGACGCGTGTGATTCACTGCTGTTTGCCCAAAGCATTCAGCCATGCAGCCATTCACAGGCCGCATGGAGCGATTCCTAACAAGCTCCTACAACAATGGAGGCTTTTACCCCAGAACCAGGTCTCATAGCAAATCGCAAGTAGACAACAAATAATTAAGATGCATAAATACTGGCTGCATCATTTTTCCTCAACCGTCTGACACGGCTTGATGTATTTTGCAAATAATGACATTAGAATTCAAGTGAAAAAACATCATACGTCAAAACAAATCAGACAAAGTGAAGCACGGCGAATCAAAACAAAGTGCGGAGCGTGTCACTAATCAAAGTCCAAATTGACAATCAGAGCAGCTAAGTGAACAAATATCGCAGCCGACATCTAATGCTAAGTGTTGTGGTTCCTTTCAACGGACGCTTTGATTTGAAAAACATTCCTTCAAACGCGGGGCCTCGAGTGCCGCCGTGACGCCAGCGAGTGCACCTTTGGGCGCCGCTAATGCACCGCAGGATGAATGTTCTTTGAAAAGCTGCAGATTAATTGATGATGGATTCAGATTTAGTGTAAATGGAGCGTGACGCGAGCCGGCGACGCACAGCTCCCGCTCCCACTAAGAACTAGGCTCCATTCCTGGCTGGACTCAGGTTAGCGCCAAGGGCTGTAAGCTAGTGCTACGTTAGCGACTCAACACACAGAGCACGGGGAAGTCATGGATAGAGCGTCTATGAAACCCGCAGTGTAAAAACTGGCCACACTTTTGCTGTGGGCAGTTTTTAGGACTCAGTTATGAAAGGATTCACACACACACACACAGAGTAATGGCGGAAGGAGCGCTCAGACGCTAGCCGTCATCCACAGACGCGCTCCTCCCACTCACGGAGCAGATCTCCTGCCCCGCGCTGCCAGTTTGAACTGCTCCCATCGGGTTTCCGTCTCCGCCGTACAGGGCGGATAGAAGCGGAGGCTCTCTCTCGCCTCGGGCCGTCCAGCTACTAAACTACACAGAACAAGGAGAGGAAAGAGAGGAGAAACACGCGGCTAATGCAGCAACAGCTTTGCCCGTCTACAAATAGCAGCAGAATAGATGCACTTAGCCTCATGACTGATGCCTTTGTTGGACTGCAGTTCAGCTGATGTGAAACACTTTGGCTCAGAAACAATTATTGTAGATGTTTTAGGGGCAACACATTAGATGTAAAGACATATAAGGCGCTGAGTCATTGAAGCAAGCGGTGCCTCGCAGCGGAGTTAGTGCTGAAGACTTCCTGTTCACCTGTTCATTGGCATTTGTTTTTGCTGCAGTCGTCCTACTGTTTCTAACTGAGGTCGTTCACTGTGGGAGGAGGAAGAAGGAGCTAATCGGCTAATGATTTTAGTTCATAAGCGCTTTAATAAAGGTTTTGAACCATAAAATCCAGGTGAGCGCTGATTCGTTATGTTACTTTGTCCATCTCCTCCTGGTTCTGCTTTACAGGATGAGGTTAAGTCTGTTTGACCATGACTTAATTATATGACTATACGATACATATTACACAACTACCGCTGACATTTAAATGCTTCTTTAAATGGAATGATTTTTAATTTCATTATGTTATACAAGGACAGTGCGTTTGAATATACTTATATATATATATATACATATATTTAATTCAACGTCGAATTTGAGATAAAGCTTCACCTACTGACTAATTATTATGAGCACTGTACAGTAACTGTGACTGGTTGATAAATATGTCCTAGAATTGGAACAATGTGACCTTTCACAAATTTAAATGACAATTATATTGTCTTGAGAGACAATATAATTGCCTGCGCTGAACACCACGGGGAGAACAATTAGCTGTAACAAGCATATATCTTTGTATTATCACTGATGTGATGGAGTGAAAATAAATGACTCAAAGCTGTAATTTAGTCTTATACACACACGTTCTGCACACGATCACCCTGCGTATGTACATTACATGATCTGGAGACACTTTGCTCATTACAAGTCGTTCTCCTGAAGTCCGCTGGACACCGGACACGGCAGAGGTTAAGCCAAGCTTCACGTTCAGGAGATGACAATGTAATTAGAATGAGAATTAAATGAGACGACAGCAGCGTCCTGAAGATCTGATCCGAGCTCAGCTCCGCCGCTGAATGGGACTGGCCAGGTCTTTGTAGAAGAAACGCACAGGCAGACGTGCAAAGCTCATCAGGACAGTGCTCCTGTTTGGTAGTAGGTCCATATTCACAGTATCAGATAAGAACATTATAAGGTTCATTTATAAATGAGTTTGACTGCGTAGGTAGTTTTGCTCCTGAGGAGCCAGTGGCGCCCGTGTAGCACTGTTGCAACACAGCGATGCTTGAGGAGTCTGTTTTTTGTTGTCAGCAGGATTTCTTCTCTCTCCTACATAATTCATAACTCTGTCCTTCACTTTTATATAGTTCTACTTGAATGCTAGTCAAGCCCTCTCCTCACAGACAAAAATAGATTTCAGCTCTGAGTATCCTTTTCCTGCCGCGGTGAACCCCGAATCTGACATGGACCTGAAAACTGAAGTATGACTATGGCAAAGTCAAGTACTGTACAGTACTGTACGTGTGTACATGACAATTACACTGTAGTACGACAATATGATAAAACGATGTTGATATATTCTCGAGAAATGTGGGAACTCTTCTTTTTGTTCTCCTGTTAGTTGTATTTATTTATCAGATAAAAAAAGCCAATGAACAAACAGAACACAAACCAAAGTAAAACAATAAAGCAGATGTGAAGAAGCCATGGACCTCCAGAAACCTGCTGAGTACAAAACTTAGACTAAAGTACAAACTCTCAGCCTGTAGAGCATAAATCCAAGAAAGATTAAAGTGACGTGTGTGAGCTCATCCATCAAACAGGGTTAAATCAAAGAAAACTAAAGAGCTAAGAAACAGCGTACATTAATCAAACCACATGATGATTCCCAGTCATTACAGTTTTTGCACCCATAGTCGTGCTTTCAAATGTTTTTATTAAATTTCTCATTTAAAACAAATCCCAAGAAACCAGAGAGCGAGAACTCAGGCCAATCTCTGCTCCCTTCACCAACACCTCAGTATAATTTACTTTTCAGGATTTTTTATGCCCGTTCCTGAAATGAATAGTTAATGAAAGCCTGTTGAGTTCAAAACCGTCTTACCACTCTCTTTCTTTCATCAGTACTATTTTCTATTAAAGTCTGCACATTTCTATTCTATCACCATCAACAAACACTGTAGGAAAAAAGCACTGATGAAAAACTACTAATATGAATAAAGGAAGAAGCTGGATTTAGAAAAATATTTTATATGACTTATATTTTTATTTGTATCAAAGGTAGACCAAAATTTCAGAGGGAAACATTGATTAAATAAAGAACTAAACACACACTGTACACGAGGACATCATAGCCTAAATCAGGGAACTTCTTTTGAAGTAGAATCACCATCTGATATTTTTATGTTGAAGTTATTAATGTTTTTCTTGGCACACGCTCCCGAAAGAACCTGCCTAAAAGTTTTTTTTACAGGTTTTAAAGGAATCCCATTTCTTATAATTTGTTCATCGTGTGCCACATGGAAACATCAATAGGGTTGAAGGTCTGCACGTATGCGATAAATCTGTCACTGCATTAGATGTGTTTCCAGAATAGGTCAGTCATGTTGCCATTAAAATTGCAAACACACTAAATGGAAAAAGATGTTCATACTGTGTGGTCGGCGCTTTCAAACAGCTGCCCCGCTTTCTAATAAGGAGACGCATGTGAAAGACAATTTCCTACATCAGATCTGGGAGATGGGCCTATCTATTTCTTGTTGAGCCATTTATCTTACCAACGCTGATGAATTCATTATGGTGACAATTTCTGTAGCTATAATGACATGCCACCAAAAGACCAGCCCCTGGTTGAAATGGGAAACGCAGCTATCCACCCCCATTATTGGAACGTTGCCGTCTTGGGAGCTCCACCTTGCTTCTGTTGGCTCTTATTGCTCGGTACACGTTCTAAGATGGATTCAGAGCACCTTCAAACAAGAATAAGGTTGACCAAACCTAATTAGCAGCCAAACCCGCACCATATTACCAATTAGAGTATATATCACACAACGTCTTATTAGGCTAAAATGACACGGGCTGCTGGGAAGTCTAAAACCAGCAGCTCCAGAAAAAAAGCATACAACTTCCTGTAGAGCCTATGATTTCCCTTTATTTACATGCCAGTGAGCCCCGGTGGCTCGTGAGCCGATAACGGCCCCCAGGTAACTATGTAATAAAGGAAAATGCTCAATAACAATAACTCCTTATGCGGTCAAATTAAGACGACTCCCATCTGGCGAAACCACGTGAGCACGTTCCGCGAGAAGGAAATCACAGAGACGGACTGAGCGTGCGTCCACTGCCCACGTACAAGGCTGGATGGGATGTATGTCATTGGATTATCCTGCCTACACCCCCCACCCCCACCCCCTGTGATTTCAGTGTGGATCTGTGACACGGGTGCAGGCATTTAGTGCGACTCCCAAGTGTCGCTGGCAGGACAGCAGGACCCCGTACGGCTCCAGGAAGCACCATTCATCATTGTCATAAGACCAATCATCCGCATCAGCAGGGCCCGTTTTTTCAGCGGGAACAATGAGACCCATTAAGCGGCTGTACCGACCCCGCTCTCATCTATATCATTTCCCTTTTACCCTGTAATTTCCAGTAAATACCATCACGTGGCGTAAGAGTCACCGCCACATCGGTGTTGCTCAAAACTACAGCAGAGTCTCCTTTGTAATAAAATACTAATCGCACACGTGAGGGTGATTTGTGGACCGGGGGTCACTCACAACCGACCGCGGTGATTATTAGCTTTTACTTCACTCCTCATCAGAGACACACAGCAAACCTTCATGATGCTGACGTTCTAGGAAAACGTGGTGACACTGTTCTAAATAAAGGCCTCAAATTGCCGGCGCTGTGAATGTTCCAGGTGGTCCACTCCGGCGCCAGCGCGCTCTGGCCTCAGGTGTACGTGTTGTTCGGGCAGGGTGACAAATCGGGCCTTTCTAGCGTACGCTGCTGTTCGCTTGATCTCGTCGCCGCTGGTGTAGTGGGAGGCGATCCGGCGAGAACCTCGGCGGCCCCGGCCTGTGAGCTGCTCGCTTCAGGTACAAAGGCTTGGCAGGAAAAGGTCCGAGCGGCGCTTGCCTTAAAATTCACCAGCTGCGGCGCCCACTGAGCCAAGAAGTTAATTTCAAGCCATGTTGGCGGTACACAAATGAAATGCAGTTTATTTTGGTCGCTTAAAAAGTTTTCACGAGCCCATATACCTCGCCTGCTTGTATTTGACGCCGCGCACGCCGGAGCCCGAGCGTGAAATCCAACTAAAAAATGTAAAATTACTGGTCAATCAAACAGCACATCCCCCGATCTCAACGCGCTGGCAGCTCTTACGAGACATTCACGAGGCTCATAGAGCGCGCTGAGCTTTCTGCCCACACTGCTCCCACGTTCCTGCAGCTTGTTAATGCACATTCCAACAAGGAGAACCTGAGGCTTTATTCTCCCTCAGCAGATCATGAAAGAGGATGTTAGCTCACTCGGCTTGATGGAGCTCGCCACTTATGCGAGATAGCGCCTTAGCCAGTCTCTGTGCAAACACACACACACACACACACACACTGTCCACATCTGGAGCGATGCACCTGCACCTCCTGAGAGTGGTTCAATTCAGTGCACGCAGCCAGGTTTCCGCTGACCTGTGCCAAAACAGCTTACAAGCAAAACCATGCATCATTTTCTTTGGCTGTCCAAGCAGCAAATGGACAATATCATCATCTGTATCAGTCACTTCAGGACATTACTATAGTTACATTAGTATCTCAGCAAACATTTCCCGATACCACGCCATGAATATTTCTTGGCATTATTTTGTGCTCGGCTGCACAAATATTTCCAATCTGCCGTTCGCCTTTAATTCTCAAATTGAACTGTATACTGAGTAACGTTAAATTGGATGCGGTGTGTACATCAATCACGGGCGGACGCATGGCTGCGGAAGACAGCTGCATCGCCGCGAGCCGGCGGGGAAGCTGCTCCTGCGCTGTCCTTTTCAAAGCGTTTGCTGCGAGGGGCTGTGTTGAACAGCGGAGCAAGAAAACATCCTCCAGCCTAACAGCCATAAACAGGATTGATGTCTGCAACCAAGACATTTGACTTTAACCAGTCGAGCTTGAGAGGAATCGTTCGGCTTCATTGAGTTGTGCTGAGGTTTTGATGGAATTGTTTTTGCCACAATGTTCTCTTTACCTGTTGCCGGCTATTATCAGCGGATGCCGTGTAATGGGAGGATCAAAGGGAAGCTAGCGTTATTAGCTGGAGAGCTACAGTAGGCGATGAGGCGCCGCTGAGACGGAGACAACAGAATTTCTGCAGCTGGGAACAGAGTTAGGAGTTGAGGTTGACTGAGCTCAGCTCAACGGAGACGTCTTAATTATTTATTGGCAGCAAACCAGCAAAATACTGTACCTACATGGATGCTTCTGTATACATGAACACGTTATACTAATACTAATACGAAGATATGAATGAATAACATCTAACATTGAACGCTATATTAACATATATTAAACTTTACTTCACCTCATCCCTACAAACAAGCTGGATTTCAGAAATATCTAGTATTTATGCTCTATCTCCACCTAACAGGACTTCACTCCACTCAGGTTTTAGGCAGAAATCCACTGACGCACTAATCTCTTAACTGCACAGCTGACAGCCGCAGAGGGACGAGGAAATAATGAAAATCCCCAACAATTAAATCTCAAGTATCTAAAACGGATTAAGACAACACGCTGCTGTCACTTCAGGTTCCGTGGTAAAACGGTATTAGAGAGGTCCTCGAGGCTGAAAGTTTCCTCGGCGTCGAGCTCTAGGAGTCACACTCGGCTCCCACACAGGAGTGAGACGCTCACGGGACCTGAGGCCTTGCGGGGCATTGGAGCTGAGCACCATTCTGAGAGGAGTCCACAGCTCAAGGTGGTGCGAGCCACAGGATGCATCTGTTTCTGCTGTAGAAACTCCCCTGTTTCTTCACACAGACATGGATTCCATTATAAGTTTTGCCCACTTTAAAGTCAGTCTATTTCTACCTTACCCACTGTATTCACCTCTGCACAGTGAAAAGCTCGGAGGTGAGGCAGGTGTGAACATCTGGCCAGATTCCAGCCCGGCTTCCGTCTTCGTTAGGGGCATTTATGCGGGTCCGGCGTTCCGCCGTGCAGCCTCCGTCTGGCTCAGCTTCCTCACTGTCGGGCCGAGCGACGCCACTGGAGTGTGCATGGAAATGAGCCGGTGGAATAATCCAGGGCGGCATCTGCACACATCCTGCACGCCGACATCTCGCCGCACATCCAGAGAATGTGGTTAAGTGGCACCTTCCACAGTTATTCAACAGCTATTCAGGGCAGCGAGAAAGAGAAAGTGGAATCATCCATTTATCCTCAAACCGCTTTTCAAAACGAATGAATTCCTTTTAAATACATAACTAACCTACATCTGTTTTGCTTTATTGTATTATTTCCAGCACCCGAATGCGGCGAAGGCGTAGTAATAATGCTTTTTTTCTACCCGTTTCGACTCATTTCTGGGCTAAAAAAAGAGTCGATTTACTGAAGTGCCAATACTGTATGTTATAAGACGCATTGGAATTTAATTCCAGATGAAGCACAATTGGCAGATTTGCTATGAGGCCGCAAAGGCTTTGATAATTGAAAGCAGAAAGTGAAGCAACGCAGGAAAGATCGAAATAAAATGCGAAGAACTTCTTACACTGGAAACTCCGACGATACTTTGACTTCTACTTTGAATGCGTTGCTCATTGTAATCACACACGCAACCTCACAAACAGAAGCTAGCGCGTCTCTCTGTCATTTAATTACTATTAGCACATTGGATACATTATCTTTAAGGATTCCAGACTGAAAGGCTGCTGCATATAATTAGGTAAATGTTATCAACGTCTGTGGAAGCAATTCCGCATTTCTTATTCTATGTCCTGAGCGAATAGTTGATTGTAATCAAAAGTGCTTTATCTAATCAGTGCACTACAGATTAGACCACATTATGCTGAATTAGGCTTCAAGCGCAAAGGTTTGACTCCATCTGCCCCGTGCCCATCAGCAAGTTTCACGTTAACACAATCAGCTCGAGACTGTGACAAGCAGATCTGCAGAGATGATTAATGGGAATCGTTGGCGCTAATGAGACAAATGTTGGCTGTGAGGTGGCGTACGAGGAGGATTTCCTAATATCTTGCAGAGGTACTTTCAAGATTTAGAGCAGTTTACGCTTTTAAATAATGACAGACTACGAGAATTGTTGTTTTCCTTTTCTGGATTAACGATCCAGCAATCACACCTCTCACCCGCTGCGACGCGGACCGCCGAAGAATCACCAGCCTCAATCACTAATGCACCATGGGAAGAGAAGGGAATCCTGTTTGGGGGAACACACCCTAAATAGCATTATTTAGTCTAATTTCAAGCATTGTGGCTGTGTTTGTAATTGACCTCAAATTACCGAGAATATTCGTAATTACTTCATACTTTAACGTAATCATGCCCCCAATTCATGAGGAGAAAAACATAAACACGAGCATTTTGAGCGCTGAGGAATTAGCATTTTCTGTTGCGTATCATCTGCTGAAAGGATGATGAATAATTAACAGGAGCTCCATTTAATGCTAGAAGAATGCTGATGAAATGGCTTCTCGCAAACCTAAAGAAATTTATACCCTACATTAATATATATTGGAAACGGAGGCGACATTAATATAGATTGGTATTTTCTGTATATGGGTCAAATGTCATTAATGTAACCGGGTTTATGAACATGGCGGCCCGGTGTCTACATGTCGGTTGGGTCGTAGAGCGCAGAGAACGGCACACAATGAGAACACGCTAGACAACCGCGTGCTTTGAACACAAAGACACGTGCTTGAGTCTCGGCGTCGCTATGGAAACGCGACGGCGCGCATTCTCTGCCACGGCTGGGCTCGTTGGCTGCTTTAGGGCACCTCCCCTCAAAACGCGCCGTTTTTTGTTTTTTTTTGACAACTTGTCACGCGCTTTCAAATCGGCACCAGGAAGTAAAAAGCTGCGAGCAGGTACGAGCCATAACAGTTTTTGCGACAAATTTGCCACATGCTGATGAACAGCGGATGTTTTTTTATGTGTTCGGGACTGCCGCACGTAAACACACAACTTTTTATTAACTACTGACGAATATTCACTCATGAAACAACCAAATCCTATAAACCGCAACGGCGTCCCGGCTGAGACTCCGCGCTGTTTATCCCCTTTCAACAGGTCTGTGTTTACAGCTCCGGTTCCCGGGACCCAGTTCCTCCAACGCTCCGCAGCCTCGCGGCCGCTCGCCGGGCCTCCGTCGTCGTCTTTGTGTCCTCTCCACCGCCACGACTCCAGGAATGAATTATAAAACAGCAATACGAACCGAGCGAGCGCACCACAACGTTGACACAAGCGCGTGTAGAGCCCAGCACACCACTCGTCCCCTCGTGCCCACAACTGGAGAAGGGTTAGTTTACATTAAAAATTAATGTCCCATTATGCCCCCAGGGCCACTGCTGCTAACCTTGGTCCAGATACAGGCGGCGCCGTGTCCTCGGGGAAGGACCCGTGCCACCTGGAGTTACTGGGCTGACCCAAATCTGGGGCAGCAGCGGTGGAGTCTGCTGTGACTCACCTCTATAGAGCTACAGCAGCCAGACGACCTGCTATTGTGTATGCTCTTTGAATCCTTTCTTCCGTCTTGCAGGCTATTGTAGCTATAGCATCAGAAGTAATGAGACGTACTGTATGGTGACCTAGATTCATGTTCAGATAAGCCAGTGTTCATGCGGATGAATAGATGCCACTGTGTGGGCTCTCGGATGCGCTTTAGATGTTTCTGATCAGGAAGTGACACAGAATCACTCGATAACATCTGCCTCAAAGAGAAACAAAGCTTTACTGTGACGAATGTTTGATCAGATCACTGAGAAACATGCAAGTAGAGCATGTGAATAATCAACTAAATCAAACCTATACATGTTATTATGCAAACAATCCATGCATTTCAAGAGACTAAGCTGCATCTTTATCTTGATATCATTAATATATTGATCTATTCCTTTTACTTCCACTCTATTTTATATACGTGTCTAATATTTAGCAGTATATGATCAATAAGCAGCATATGTATCCTGTGATCATTACCCCCACAACTCATGTTTTATCTCCATCATACAGGTTTAAGTGTAGTGTAAGAAAGTCCTGGCTGCAGAAGCAACGCTGGCCTTATCATACACTGCTCCAGTTGCGTTACAGGGTGTAATAGCAGTTGGAGATTCTGAATGAAAATGAGAATCACATTCGCTCAAGTTGAGAATGGCGAAGATGCGGGGGAATGATAATGTATAAGAGTTTCTTATTTCCTCTGGTAAGCACTGAAGTGGATAATTAAATGTAAACTGCCCAGTATAATTTGTCATGTCACGTGAAGGACCCAAGGCGTTTTCACAGTGAGCAGATGCTACTCAGCACTTCTCCAGCACATTCTTTCATATGGGTCGCACTTTCCTTCGCTGTTGTCCGTGCCAGATGGCTAAGTTAGAGGGCTTTGCCTTTCAAAACCACCTTTGTGCACGTTTTAATAGCTTCAAACCGAACGTTAATGAGAGCTCAGAACATACAGCTGTTTCCCAGGTGCCTTTGAGCAAAAGGTTAACCCCCCTCCCCTTCTGCTTGTAATATTGACTTCACTGTAATCGAATGGGTGAAAGTGTGGAGGAAGAAGACTATAAAGATCTAAAACATGCAAGTTACAGTACACACATCTAATGTTAATTTACTTTTTATCAATACAGATCAAACCTGGTCCAGTGCGACAAAAAAGGTTAAAAATTGATTTTGTAGTAAAATTAGAATTGTAGAATTTTGGTGGATGATGTCAAGAAGGAAATTCATTTAAATGGGAGGGGAGGCGCTGATTGCAGGAGGAAACAGGTCCATTGTACTGTGAGAAGCAAGCAGGCTCAATTCCTTAATTACACTTTTAACAGACTGATTAGCAAATTAGGAGTAAACAAGGTGAACGGCTTATTTGCATGACTCAGTTTGTAAATTACATGATTTGTTTAAATGTTCCCTCATTTTTCAAATCAAAAATATTTGGTTATTGTGAATGTAACTAGGACTGAAAGACATTTGGCATAATTTATATCTAAGATTGGATGAAATTAACATTTTGCTCACCTGATTTCAATGCAAGTACAAATTATGAAGATTGATGTCACAGAAACACATTTACAGTACATTATAGTACAGTTGTTATCGAGAAGAAGAACAGTTGTACAGCAAAATAAATGCTAAACAATAAACAATCTGACCAAGCGTGGCCATTGTTATGTTTTACTCATTAGGCCACACAGACCTAATGTGTCAAGCCAACCATCGTGAGCCCCGTCTTAAAGATTGTGGGGGGGTGGGGTTGCTGCCAGAACATCTGCAGTTATTGATCCACGAGGCACAAATGGCCTTCTGATCCATATCACAGTAAAATCTTATCAGTGACATACAGGGATTTTCTGTGACGTGTCTCGTCTCCACTCAAGCTTCATCTCTGAATGCCTGAAAAAGAGGCTGCGTTCACCAGACGCGCAGGTTATATGCATTTCCCAGCACACATTATTTGCACCATGCGGTCGATGTTAGACTTATTTGCATGAGCACGAGGCAGAAAGTGGAGTTCACAGTCCAACCTGGCTGTAAAAGTCATCACAGCACCAGAGTAATCAAAGAACGGTCATGATGAGACACCCTTGAACGAACCCCGGTGGAGCTCCCTCAGCCTCGTCTGTGTGTTTTAAAATCAAGGGCTGCCCCCTGACCTCTTAGCCCTCACCCCCTCTACTGAAGCCCATACAAAGCAGTCCCTCTTGTTCAACATCTCTCTTTAAAACAAGCAATTTGAAAGGTTATCTGTGTTATAAATTATTGTTCCAACTTCCATTGGGGCGTTGCACGCGCGCTTGGGTCAATACTCTCCCGCAATATTAAAAAACTCAATCTGAATTCTGGTGCCCAGCTCCTTCCCAGAGAGGTTTGTGCTTTGGATGCTGAAGATGTAACCGTCTCCATGGCAACGTCAACTGTCATTTTCTCGCTTAATACTACCTTTTTTTAGGTCCCTTTTTCTCCAGTTCTCGTCTCTTATCAGTGCAGAAATCTTATCATTGATTAACCCAAGAATTTCATTACAGTTTATTGCAAGAACCTTAAGTCACCTTAGAAGATACGGAGGCGAGATTACAGATGTCATTAAACATCTCTCCAACCTAATGACCCCTTAAAATGAAGTTTACCGTACGTAGCAAAGAGACGTCCAAGTTTAAAGTGCTGTATTTATAACGGTACTTATGTGGTATTAGCAGTACTTGTACAAAGTACCACACTGTATCAACACAGTGAGGTCTGGAGCTTTTGTAGGACATCCCATAATGTCAGAGGTGTGTTTGATTGGGGACAGAATACACTGTCCACCTTCAATGCAGTTTTGGCCCAAAAGGTTTGAAGCTGCCCTCCTGCTTTGCTGCGAGCATAACGGGAACATTGCCACGGTAGAAAATGTACCTTTAAAAGCTGCACCTCTTTAAACGTTCAGCATGGAGAGCAGCAGATGGCGTGTCACATCTTTACACAAACCATAAAGCACTTGAGAAAGTCAACGCCATCAAGAGCAGAGCAGCCTTTCAGAGAAAACGAGGCACGTACCTTAGTCACCAAACCACATTTAAACCATTCAAGTTTTGAATGTAATTGTACATTTTTATTTTAAATGACTGTTTGGATAAAGCCACAGCCTGTAGATTGTCATGGGACTGTCCATCAAGTCTAAAATATATGTATGTATATGAGGTTTGAAAATATAAAAATAGACAATTAGATTAGCTCAATATAATAAAGGTTCAGTTAATGAAGGGAATCATCAACTGCTCAGTCACGTTTGTTCTGTGCTTTAGTGCACGACTAGCACAAAGAAACGGGACTTTGTTACATTACAAATGCACAATGCAGCAATTGAATTCAATGCTAACATCTTTATGGTTTTCACTTCATTATGAATTAAACAGATACAACTTTAATGCTGCTTTGTTCAAACTACATAAAGAAACGTCTCTGGGGCGTCTTCGCCTCCGTGTGGGACGTCTGCTGTTGCACCGTGTGTTCCTTTATTTTAGGCTGCGATTCAAATCAAAACAACTGGAATTTATAAGGTTTCACTATAAATGCCTGAATTCACATACAGTATAAACTTAAACACTAAAAGACCAAAGCTTAACCTAAATTCATTGAGTTTTATCTATTTTACCTCACACATTATCAATTTTTTCTGAAATTCCTCTGAGAAGCTTGGATCTGGAGCCCACAGACTTTATGCTTAAAGTTTGATCTTACAAGTACAAAACTAACATTTGCAAGCGATTGTGCCCAGCTGCGTAGTCAGAGTTAAGCCCGTCGATGTCTTTGGAGAAAAATCGCACAATGAATGATACATTGAAACTGTAAGAAGTTATAATAAAAGCTGGTTTTGTGAAATTAATTTTCTTTGTATGATTTCACCATGTATAATAAAACTATAAAATTAAATTATACTATAACTATAAATTATCATTGGATAGTTTATAGACTTAAATCCAAAGTTAAATAAAGTAGCATATGAAGCCGCCTGGGAGTACAATAAGCAAACACCAGCTGTGAAGTTTGAGATACCTGTCAATCAAGTATATCTTGAAGTACATTAAGTTTTTATTCTCATCGCTGAACAAGCCCTTTTGTCGTTACTGTCCAAAAAAGCCCATGTGACCACTTAACTCAGTTACAATAGGAGTCATATCCCTTTTAAACCTTCGAGTACATAAAGTTCAGACTGACTTTTATAGGAGATGGGAAGAGGCTACAACATCCCACCACATATGCACAGCTGCTAATCTAGTGCATATTATTTGAAGCATTGAAAGTATAACCCCTGCTGCTGTGTCTGCGATGGGAACACCTTCCCACAGCCACTTATCTTAAGGCCGTTTGGCAGCTGCAGCAGGTTTTGGCCGCGGCTGCAGTCGCGTGGTTGCCTTCTGTTGGAATCCAGGCTGAGGAGGACTTACACCCTCCATCACAGTCGTGCCGCTGATTTCTGTCTCTGTGACATCATCGGCGAGGCACAGAGCACCCCCTAAAAAGGCGAAATCAGCGCTGTAGGATTTGAAATTATAATTCACTACAGTT
Source organism: Betta splendens (assembly GCF_900634795.4). NCBI lineage: Eukaryota > Metazoa > Chordata > Actinopteri > Anabantiformes > Osphronemidae > Betta > Betta splendens. The sequence goes on from NC_040895.2 coordinate 9,862,904, forward strand.
ATTTCCCTGTCTGTAAATGCACGCGAGGCACCAGTGAGTCATAACAAACAGACTATCGTCACAAGCATATTGGACATAATCGCCACTTAATATACACGTAACATTTACTTTATTGAAGGCCAGTGACTCATTGGCTTCACGGTCTGTAGTCTCCTATAAAATGTTAATATGTCTCCTTGAGTCTTTTAAGTCGAGCCAAGTTAACACTTGCAGCACACCTAAAACCCATATCAAACAGCAGCAGCTGCAGAGAAGCCCCAAGCCACCTCAGCTTAATCCAATTTGACTGGCCATCACTGTGGGCGATGCTGGATGGAACTTTATGTGAGGTGGATGGAGCTTTTTACTCTGCATTAGTGGGAAAGGGCTTATCGGTCCACTTTTGACTTTACTGTGCAAAAATAATTTGGTCAAATGGAACAGTGATGTTTATGCTGCTATGTTCTACCACAGGGTGAGTTAGGAGATTAATATCTGGCGATCATCAATATTAGTGACATGCAGAGACAGGACAGGGTGAAGCTCTTGGGTCTGTGCCGACAGGTTATTCCTATATTACTTCATTTATTAGGACATAGCTGAAGGAATACTTCACTGTACTGCAGATTCTTTGTACTTTCACTCTTTGACCTTGAGACATAATCGGTCGACTCTTGTCCTTAAGGGTATGTGCACAGGGTGCCGTTTCTGTCGCGTGGACGCTTCACAGCCTGCACATCATTTTGGAAACGGGTGAATTGTCTGAGGAATGTGAGCTCCAGCGACTGAGAAGGTGCAGAAATAAGCTTTCAGCTAATCCATGCCAAACATATCAGACATCTGTCACTTGCAGCGGGGCCAGCTCTCCGCTTCGCGAGCTCATTTGGCAGCGGAAACTAAAGATTTTGGAGACAATCTTTAGATTATGCCGCTATACATCGCTCTCCATACAGTGCTTTCAGGGTGTGTGCACACAGTTGTCCCAGCCAGAGCACAGTATCAGGGCTTCCCGTGGTTTAAATGTCACAGAGATGCTCATTTCGAGGAGGACTATTAACTTACACCGAATAACAGCGAAGACCACTGGGAGATACTGCTTCTCACCTGAACAACGAGTTGCCACTGTGATGACCTACTGTAAACATTAGGATCAAGCGCCATGGATCAACACAAGCGAAAAAGAAGGCGCTAATATTGTCCATTTATTTGCACACACTTGAATGGTGTTTTGTATTTCTGTGACAATCCTTCTGCTCGCGCTCCAACAACAGATGGCGAGAGGGAATCACTCCCGGGTCAGAGGCACACGGCGAACGGGGCGCGGCGAGAGCTTCACCTCGCCCGCGATGTGGTGAGAGAGAGAGAGAGAGAGAGAGAGAGAGAGAGAGAGAGAGAGAGAGAGAGAGAGAGAGAGAGAGAGAGAGAGAGAGAGAGAGAGGGCGCTTCTCGCAACAGCTCAATTTGAAGAACAAAACCCCGGCTTAATGAGAGCGCTTGTAATCTTGGCGGCGCTTGACACGCTTGTGCAAGCGCAGCCATTGTTGCTTCCTAAATGATCTCTAATTATAAGGAATAGATGCTGCGCGATAATAGCGCCATAAAGGTGGCTCTATGCGGCTGCAAATTCAGTCTTAATGGTGAAAGTGCGGTAGAAAGGAAGCGCAAATAACAATATGTGCCGTGAAGCCGCTTATTGATATTATGTGTTGCCCGCTCCCTGTTGAAGATCTCAGAGCAAGCACAGACAGAGGGCTGGTAAGTCAGCTTTAAAAGCACCTGGGAGCGAAGCTAGAGTAACACGTTGATAGAAAGCCACTCACAGGGATTATGCAATGTTGTGTTGACAGTCATCAGGCAGCGACGGGTTAAGGAGGCCCCCGTAGACCGCCTCCTCTCTGTGCATTAAGCCAACCCCATTAAGCGAGTTCAATTAGTTCGATTGAGCAAACTGTACTTCTTTAAATGGCGACATAGAAAGATCATCTTGCTTAAATCGGGAGCTTTGACGGCGGCGGGACTCGGCGCGGCCGGGAGACGTGTAACAGAAAAGCTTTGGCACCCTCTGCTGTTAAAGTGATTTCTAGATGGCAGCTATTTACCCAGAGCTGCCGGAGTGATGCGGGCAGAGCGGAGCGGAGCAGAGGGGCAGCCTGAAAGAGAGGAGGATGAAACCCAATAGGTCCACTGTGAAATACCACAAGTGTCACGCTACTACTGCAACGGCTCTTTTTAAAGGGGGCGTCCCTCATTGTGAGCCGGTGACACTTGACCCGTTTGAAGATTCAGCTCCTATTCATCACAAATTCTAAGGGTTCCATTCTTGTTGACGCTTGCTTTCCGTCCCAGGCTAATTGTTGCCGCTGATGCTTTGCTGCCCGTCTCCTGCTCCCAGGAGAACCGCGCTGGTTCGTCCGGCGCTCTGGTTCTCCACAGCGAACCACGGCGAGCATTAATCGGTGGATCCTCCGCGCTGCACCCGCTGCGAGTCCGCGCGCCGCCTCGGTGCCGCAACCCCATCATCGCTCCCATCTGAAATCTCCTCTGACGGGGCCAGCAGCTCTGAGCTCCTGGTTATCATTTATCATCCCAGCAGATTGGCTGGCGGGCCGCGCGGCAGACTGATGGGTCATCCTCATGCTGGGGACCTGGCTGGAGCAGAGCCGCGGCACGGCGCGTCGTCTGCATGGATGGAGAGCTGAGAAATGGAGCGGAGGGTTTGTCATTAAAGAGAGGGGAGGGACCCCTTTAATTCATCCTGCTTATCATGCAGCGTAAGTGCTTCAGACAGCTCCAATATCATATTAGCACACCTGCACAGGCCCCAGGAGGAAACAATGGAACGTCTTAGTGGTGTTCCTCAGCAGCTCCCTCAGAGATGTACACCAGAGATTACCCCATTAATGCATCCCACTACTCACTGGGGAGGGCGGAGAAGCTCCCCTCCAGTGCATGCGCATGTACCACAGGTGGCCTCCCGTCCACACAGGGAGCTTTTATCAGCGAGGCTGTTTGTTGGCTTGGCTGACACGTGGACGCTTGGAGCCTCTTCACAAGCCATTAGATCGCTGTTTACATTGCAAATGCAACGTGTTGCAATATTCAGCCAATTTCATCCGGCTTAAAACCACACTCTTCATCTTCCCTCCGGTTCATTTACGGCGACGGCCCTGGTTTGATAAAAGGATGAAGTTGACAGGTCATTGTTAAGTTATAATCTGCCCAGATTTCCTGTTTTCCCTAAGATCACACGGACGGTTGTCTTCAAAAGGTCTGACGGCACTTATCGATAATGTTTCACCGCCATGGTGAACCTACACTTCCTGTAGCCTCTACACATTAATGAGCCTAATTTACCCGAGAAGGAAATGACCCCCACCCCACTCCCCTCCGTCGTCACCATGGATACCGACTCTTGTTCGGTGTTAATGGGGCAGACATGGACAGTTTTTCTTTGATGACAAATTGAAGTATTGGCTGGCTTTCATCTACTTTAGGAAAAAAGATGATCAAGACACGAGCCGACATTCGTTTTAAAGTGGATTTTTACTTTAATGGAAATTACTTTTGCGTGTTCACTTGCCTGCATCCAGCGGCTCAGCTGTCCCCCGTTACTTATCTCCTTATCTCCTGCTAGCGGTTGCAGGTGAGTGAATTGGGCTTAATATTATTACAGGGCTAATGAACTGGGCTAGTGAACAAATAATACTCTGAACAGGCCTAGGCTTCTATAAACACAACATGGAGTAGGCCAAGTCATTTTAATACATACTAAATATAATTCATCTGCTAAAACTCAATCACCCACTCCATTCAACTGGGTGTAAGGGATCTGAAATGCTGGCTGGGACATTTTCCCAGACGTTGTGCGGCGTGATTTAAATAGATTTTTCTGGTTGTGATGACAGAGGCACACTTTACCATGACCATTCATGCTGCTGAAAACAGCTCTGTGGGCAGATGTGATCAGCAGAGGCAGTGTCTCCCTCCAGCCCAGATTGACAAGCCAGACCAGACTCAGGAGATGGATATCACAAGGGACAGCTGCAACTGCAGGAAACCAGTGGTGCAGGCAGTTTTCAGCCAGCCTCGTTACAGCGGACAGGTTGATCCGGGCAATTGCTGCTTAGATGAGGTTTACTCCAAAGCATTAATTGCGTAATGCGCTATGGGGCGACAATTATGACAGTTGCCTGGTGTAAAATCTGATTATTGGGTTTATTTTTATCCAAGTAAAGCAGCTACACATGAAAGCGATGCTATAAGCAGCGTGTTGGGGCAGGAAGGCTATAAACCCCTTTATATATGATTTCAAGCAGGAGACATTAGTCAGATGTGAAACTGTGAAATAACAAACGGGCAATTTATTCAAACTGTGTACACTACGGTTGCAATCACAATTAGTGTAATGAAGGAAGCATCTTGTCTGCAATTTGCTCATTCACCTCTCATCTTGTACCAGCGCGTTGTTCAGAGTATCAGATCAGTTATGGCCTCAGCACGGCCTGCCTGCCTCTCAGCCTTCTCCCATGTGTCTCACTCACCACGGCAAGAGCATAATCTATGAGCATTAATCTTTATTATTCAGCAAAGCCATTACAGGATTCCAATCACTGACCATATATTCAAGGTCATGGAAAAAAAATAAAAAGGGAGAAATAAATAAATAAAATAAAGAAAAACATTTCACACTGATTGATAAATCAAAGTGGATGTCCCAAATCCAAATGTAAGTGGCACACTCAGAACTGATTGAGGTGTCCTTATTTTGCTTAGTAACACTGAACCATACTGAATGCATATTTGATAACGGGCTAAAGTGGTTTGAAAGATGCTTTTTTTGCTCACCTGACACTGACTTTGAACTGTAATGTACATAGATATCGTAGGTGAATGAAAAACTGCTTTGAGAATGCAAAGAGTCAGAGAGACGTTGGGAGACAATGGGTTTACACTGTAACTGTAAGTTCTGGTACTACATGAAGATACATACAGTATAGTATATATTCTGAGCTCTGTTAATGACATGTGTCTGACCACGTCACTACGACTCCATGCTGTCTGTTCATTTCACACCCAGACATGTCTGCAGCTGCCGAACCATGAAAACTCCTTTTTGTCACTTTACAAGTTTGGTTTTAGAAAAAAATGCCTATTTCTATGAAATATGTTATGTTCACATTGAACTGTATCTGCTTGACAGGTCCACATAAGAAAATACAGTACAGTATGTGGAGCTGGAATGCAGAGCTGGAGTTTAGTGTCTACGAAGTAATGTGTGTGATTTACTGAAAGATTCATTAACTCATTAGTTAAGTGTCCTAATCACATAATCACCCTGTAAAAGTAGAATTAAGTGCAGTATTAATGCTGAAAACTGAAAGAAAGGTTGTTTGGTTCATGGTGCTTTAAACTCTTACAACTTGTCAGCGTCAGTTTCTTATCCAGGTAAATCAAATTTGCACTATACTGTACTATGTACTAAGCATATATACCAGTATATACTATATACACGGATATATACTATATATATGTGTAGTAAATTAGTCACAGTTGAGGCAGTTCTGTCGACAGCAAATTTTCAAATGCTGGAAAAGTTTCTTATCAGTTCATTTGAGTGATTATGACAGAATTAAATTTCCCATTGTCTGCAGAGAAGAAGGCTAATTATTTTATCACAGGTGTTTTAATTAGCTGTATCTCAGCTGTCCAAGGAGCTACAAAGGCTTCAATAGGCAGAGCAAGTAGCGTATGTGAGGCCTTTCACAGGAACGGCCGTGCTTCATGCACAGGAACGGTGTTTGCGTGACATTCAGCACAGCTTCAGGGAGCAGCGCTGTTACTGTGGAGTCTGTCTCGCGGCTACGCCGGTTCATCGCGTGACTGCTTGGAGTTTAAAACACTCCCCGGGATCACTATTCTGCATTCACAGTATGTGGATGTGATGAAGGGCTTGCGCAGACCTAATGGGATCATTAACACGCTCAACAATGCCGTGTTCAGATCAGGTTGCGTAATGCCAGCGATGTAAAGTTAATCATTTTACAGCCGTGTAGCAGATGTGAGGGGTTAAATCCGAAGGTGACGCAGATTTATTAGCAGCAGCGTGTTAAGGCTGATGACAAAATTATGGGGTTAACTCGTGTTATTAATGACTAAGCAGCTCTTTTCCAGGCATCTTCAGATTGCCAGTTTTTTTCCACTCCCACCCCCTCAATTGCCCACTGCAAGGTAAAATAAATTACAGACAGGAAAATGAAGACGTGGTCAGTGATTTGGCAGAATGATAGTTTGTTATTGTGTGCATTCAGAACTGATAATTGCCAAGGTGACCTATGAGCTCCTTGATTAAGGACTGGCTGTCCTGGCTGATGGGGGCCATCTCCACGGGCCTTTGTCAGCATCATTGTGCTGCCTTTGTACTTAGTGAATCACACTGATACATCATCAGTCATCTATATTTTCCTTCCTATAAAAAAAATGAAACGTCTTAAATTGCGTGTTTGGATTTTAACGCTATGAATCACGAGATCTACATAATTGGCATATACACGACTGCACCAATTGAGTCCTCACCCACCCACCCAAATAAATAATTTAAAAAATGATACAGCGCGATTAGTGTGGGTTACACACTGTCGTTGTGCACAATGTTAAAGATGAAGCCTCCAAGTCAGTAACGCTTGTCAAGCCACAGCGCGGGGGTTAGTGGCTCATGGAATATTTACAGTACACAGCCAGGGAGGAGGGCTTGTGTGAGTCTGAGGCCTGGTGGATGGGACCACATTTAAAGAAAACGCATAAAAGCCCCGAGGATTCATGCAGTGCAGCATTGTCTCTTGCAAAAGGGGAGCGGGAGAGGGGAGAGGGAGAAACACTGCTAGGGAAAAGATCCATTGATTTAAAATTCTGCTTTATACCAAGGCATGGAAAAGGAAAATAGGAGAGTGAGTGGAATGTAAACAGAGCAGTGTGCACCAGAATGACACACTTTAGGTTACACATGCAGAACAGGCCCTACTGTATCTTGTCTTAATCATATCCGGTATAATTATACATTCTGATTAAAAAGAACTACATGTTGTAGTTTAGTGCAGCCAAGAACTGGTTCATATGCATAAAGTAGGACTTTTTCATGTATTAATCCTCCCAACAACCATCCAAATTATGGCCAGTCCTCCGCTTATGCATTCAAAATCAAAGGGAATTCATATACTGTGCTTTTATAGCGAGTCATATGGTAAACAGGTGTCTGTGACTGGGAGATTCCATCCAGACTGGTGGATGTCAGCAGCATTAGTTTAAAGGCAGACATTTGAAGAGTAAACTCCTCGGAGCAGACAGCAGACTGGTGTATTTAACATCAAACGGACCAACGCTGCCGACAGAAACCATGGGGATTATACATTACAGGTGATGCTTGATTGTGTCTTTTTTTTTAACAAACCCCAAAGTGGAGCCCCGCTTTCCTCCAGCCATCCCACAATAAGCAGCAAAGCCTGCAAATGTGATTTGTGTGTATGTTGGTGCAGGTCATGGGATGAACCATATAACCTAGTTTTCACACAAATGGTGCAGGCCGCGTATTCACAGATTTTTTTTTTTTTTTGAAAGGCTGAGATTTGTGAGTATTTCCATCCGAGCAGCTTGCTGCTTCCAGAAACATGTCAAACCGCTGAAGCAAGACACCATCAGATTCCCTGTGATTGGAAGCGCCATTCCTAAGCTTTAGAGGCTTTGCTAATTCAAATAGTGAACACTGTGTGGACTGTATGGGTGACTGCTTGCTCAGCTGTGTACTTAAAGTTATTTTACAATGATTAATTAAAGACAGCATCCACGCTGCTGGAGCACCCAGATTCATTTTAAGCCTCATCATCTTTACTCTACATGCTCAGTTGTTGGCAGACTGTTATCAATAAACACAATGTTTGTGACTGGCAACTAATAATCTGACAACACAACACGGTTCGAGCTTGTCCCAAACCCCCACAAACCAAACAGCCGAGCCGATCTCAAATAAAGCTCTGCGCGAGTAAGTACCGCGTGTTTACTTTCCCCTCCTCAGCAGCTCATCTTTCATTTTCACAGCTATATGCGCTATGTCATACTCAGATATTTTAGTCGAGGTTCATAAATGCTGCTTCTCCTGCCTGATGGAAGCAGCGGCGAGGGTTAAAGGCAACGCAGCCGCCGCTTTTAAGAGATGAGATCGCGTCACCCTATAAAGCATCTTTACACTTTCTATTGCATTTGGATTTCCGTGATGATTCCGAAGCCGCCGTGGGGTCGGCAGCACAGTTAGACTGTAAACAACATATAAGGCAGACCTTGGCCCGGTGTCTCTGAGCAGAGCCGCTTCAAGACTTTGCGCACTTCCTGTGGAGGGTTTCAGCTCGCGCCGTGCCAGCACGCTGTACATACAGCTCATTAAGCAGGAAAGGTTCATCTAAGTTAACATGTTAAGTGTGGTTGACTTTAAAGGAGGAAAAGCAAATGACAGCACTTGAAATATACGCTATTCAAAGCTATAACATAAAGATGTCAGCTGCTGAATATTACACAATAAAATTTTGATGCAAGTGGACGTCTGAAAACATGATTTATTGATGAATGATAAGTTTATCTATTTACAGTATGCAAGTTATCTACTTGTGAGTTTTCCTCTGGTGCTTCCTCTGAGACTCAGACACACAAGCCTTTCCCTCAATGTGACAATAATGCAACTTTGTTTACTGTTATTTACACCACTGTTGATGCTTGTTTGGGAAAATGAAAGGAGAAAAAAAGACATTTTGAATTCATGTCCTCAGCGCTGCTTTTAGGATGAGCAGCAGTTTCTTTATATTAAAATTCAAATGGTGCCGCTAACAAAAACAGATGTGGTTAATAATGCATTCTTATTGACTGTGAGGGTGATGTGTGCACAGGAGTCAGAAATCTCATATCCCACACATGGGAAGTCATTATGATCAATTGGATGTTAAGTCTCTGCAGTCCATCTTTAAGGACAATCAATTATGCTTCTTTTTGACGGGCATCGATTGTCTCGTGTAGTTAACACGCATTTCCCTTTGCACCTACTTGAAGTGTTTATTATTGCCATGGAAGAAGTGCAATAACTGCCCCCAGTACTTAACCTCATCCAGGCTATAGCGCCGTTTTTAATTAAATATGAAGAAAAATGGGAAAACAGCCCTTGAAGCGACGCGGGGAAAGTGCCCACACTTTAATTTGTTAATAGAATGGTACATCATTAGTGTAATGATTGCATCGAACCATAAGACACAAGCCTGTATACACTGATGGTGACATCCAATAGACGTGACTCATGAAGGTCATGTAAGTGTGAATCTATAATGCGGTATCTGGACTGTTAGTGAATCCTAGGGTATTTACCACTTCCTTATTTAATCATGTGGCTTAAAATATGATAACATTGAGGAGATTATTGTTATTTTAACTGCGAGACAAGGAGACCTTTCACAGTGGTTCACGGTATTTAATTAATAGGAGTCAGCCATACTGTACAGTACCAACTGCTCTGTGAGGTCGTAGTCAGTGCAGCGCTTCAAGCTAAATACTAAAATAAGCACTGTAATTCGCTCACAATGACAATGCAGCAGATTGTCCGGCGTGCTAAAATGAAAAAAAATCACTCTAAACACATGGTGGAATGGAAACGTCATTAGTTTAGTGGGTCATTATCAAACTGTGGCCTAAACAAAACTTTACCCCATGAAATGTGAAAAACCAGTGGTTCACAGTGATTACAGCTCATGCTGAGAACATGGATTTCATGAGAAACCTCATTTGTCCATCGGCGCTGGAGAAGTCATCGTAGGATTGTTTAAAAATAAAAGTCTAAAGGGAATCATTTCTGTATCTGAAAATTTAATGAGAGGAGCCTGTCGTTATTTACAATAGTCCATGCACGCAGTAGTTACACTGATGTCAATAAAGCAATCTGTACCGTAGCAAGGAAACACAGACTTACAGCATCACAATTAGCTGAGGACAAAACTAACAGTCCCATTGTACAGTGACCAGAAAACGCGCCCAGAAAACGCCCATTAAAGCAATTTACAGTACTGCAGAAGCCCGGTAATGACAAATCGCGTAACAAACTATCTTGCCCCGGCGCAGGAGGACAGAGGGGGGAATTCTGCACTTCAAGAAAAGCTCCTTTCTGATGTGTTCATTTGGGATTTAGCAAAAAGTCATCCAGCTGAGATTCCTACAGTGAGGATCCCATTATCACTGCGCTCCCACAATGTAACATATGGACTACGCAGAGTGGGCTGAAAGTCTGAATACACTTCACTGGTGTCTGGAGAACAGAGCCCATGTGTGTGTGTGTGTGTGTGTGTGTGTGTGTGTGTGCTGAGCATAAAGAAAAGCCATCATTATTCCATGATGGTGGCAGTTCATATATTCTTAAAGCAGTCGCACTATAACAATTCATAACGGTGGCTTTTGCTATTGATAAACCGATGCTTATCACATGGTCAACAGGCTGATGTTTATCGCATGAGAGTCGCTGATGTGCATGAGCGCTGTAAAACAGCCATTATATCAAAGCGGCGCGCGGCGCGGCACACGTAAACAGCAGCAGGTGATAATAGAGCGATCCTTTACGCGAGGCCATGAATAATTCAAAATCCACGTGCTCAAACGGAATCTTCATTTGACGGAACAAAGTGACGGATCGCGCTCCGGCTACTGGAGGAGAAATGTCACCCGGGCTTGAATATCGGAGCGGGGGACGTGTTTGTGGTAAACACAGAGTGTTTCACGGGGCGCTGGCGAACGTGGATCCCGTGACGCGGCCGTTTGAGGTCGCACCCGCTCCAACGTGGGAACAACTCCGCTGTCTGTCCAGCTGCAGCACCGAGCGGGAGGATGCTCAGATTCCTCACGCTCGTCAATAAACACCTACAGTCTTTTACAGGAGACGGACAGAAGAAATGGATCTATTTGTGTCCGGTTGTTTTTATGCAGCGTGGAACCACGTTTCTTCCTGTTTGCTGAAGGTCCACATATGCAGGTGGGGCATTGGGCCTGTGGGGGGGCCTGGGGGGGGGGGGGGGGGGGGGGGGGGGGGGGGCTGACGCCGGTATCCTGACGCTGGGCAGTCGGCCTTCCTTGGCGTCGGTGCACAGATACTGCCCCTTTTTTGTCTCTCCACTGGTGACGAAGGCTTTGCATGAAATCCTTCCACTCTCGGCTCGCTCGCTAAAGGTTCCCCGAACGCCAAAGTCTTCATTATGGCCGTGGAAAGTGGGCTGGCTTGAGGTCACCCCTAATGTACCGCCGGCTGCCGGAACAAGACTGGAATTAGAAAAGCTGCCGGAGAAGCAGAGCAACAGCAACAGCAACAGCAACAGCAACAGCGTGGAATGACTCCAATCTCCTTCATAAGTTGGGCAACAGATTAACAATGTTGTAAACACTGCATGGTACAGAGTGTTGGGGACATAAACCAGTTCTTTCAGATTCTCACACCAGTGCGGCAGATACGGCCTGTGTAGTTCTCGAGCCTTCTTTGAAAAGGCTGCCTTCACAAACACTTCACACTGCAACTTCCTGGAAATAAATAAACAAATGGGCTCTTCATGCAGCATCTGCTCAGATGGAACACATTCAGTCGAGGCCTGGAAGAGATGGCCAGGCTAATGCGAGTTAACTGTGCACAGAGACGTGATTGGAGCAGGAGACCCAAACCCTTACGAAAGGAGGGAAGCCATATAAAAACCCCATAATGCCTCAATCTGCACCGCTCCACCTAGAGTCAACCTTTCATGAATGCGCCACCAATCAAAAATATGCAAATGAACCGAGCTGCAGCATGTGCGAAGGTCATGCACATTCATTTCTCATTCATTAACTTTTTTTTTTTATTGCATGTGACAATCGCAGGGTTATTACTATTAATCTTGTGCTTTAATTGCACCTGATGAAAAAGAGCATGGGGGGAACCAATCCCTCCATCTTCGGTGGAGGGGGGGGGGGGTCGACGTGACAAGCAGGCGGCGCAGATGGATGTGTACCTCCCCGCTTCCGTGTCCATTATGGTCCCATTCTTCCCATGAATTCAGCCCATAGGAAATGAAGGCTATTGCAAAGCCATTGATGGGCGCATTGTCAGTGGCCAACTGCAGCCTACACTGGGTATAATTGACTGTTGATTGTTGAATGAGAGCCTCCGTGAATGACAGGGGGGGGGGGTCACTGATGCTGAAGCTGCCTTTAAGAGTTGGGATCAGCCTGGTAGCGTCGCTCTTACCTTGAATAAACTGCAGGCTACACGCATAAGCATTCCACCGAGAGCACAGATGTCTGAAAAGACGGCGAAGGAGCGGGAGAGAGAGAGGAAAAAAACAAACAGCCGGGTTGAGATACACCTGTAAGGTGCGCAGCCACTCGGAGCAACTTTCCGAAGAGAGCGCAAGTTGCCCCCATAAGCATTTGTTCTCGGTGCCGCGTGCGGGCGGCGAACAGAGGGGCGCGCGGGGCGGCGCGGCGCGGCGCGGCGCGGCGCGGGGCGGCGCGCACCGCCGCGCGGCGAGGAAATCAAAATAACAGCGGCTGTCATCCATCAGGAGAGACGCGGACGCCGCCAAACGCGCCAGCCGGCGTTCGGGTCCCACTGCTGGAGCGCGCATGTTCTATTCATGATGATGTTATTCTCAGGCACTCCCCCAGTTCCCCTCAAAAAAAAAAAAAAAACACACAGCAAAATAAATGAAATTAAATAAAAAGTCCGTCAATATTCCAGCTTTGGAGAACGCTGCGGCGGCAAACGGCGACGTCGTCTGAGCGCAACTGCGAGGGTCCGGTTCATGGGGGAAACCCTTTTGACTCAAATTAAAGGCAGGCTGCGCGAGGGGAAAAAATAGAAAAAAAAAATAAAAAAAAGCAAAATGGGAGGAGGAGGGCAGGGAAGAAAGTGGTGGTGGTGGTGGTGGTGGTGCCAGACGCAGCGGCAGTAAGAAGCGTACGTACGTGCTTCATCTTAGCGGCTGAGTGTGTGACGTGATATTGCAGCCCGCTCCTGGAGCTCCGCAAGCACCGAGCAAAGCGCGTCTATCGCTCTGTTGTAACTCACCAGCTCCCAACATCTCACGTCCACCCACTACGGATCTTTTCTCTCCCCGGTGTTTTTTTTTTTTTCTCCATCCAGCGGTGGGGGTTTCGCGCGACTTACTGGAGAAAATATATCAGTGGGAAATAGAGACGTGGAGTCTGGCGAATTCATTTATGGTAATACTGTAAGAAACGGTCTCTTATTCTCACCACTCCAAGAATCTCTCTCTGCCTCTCGCTGTCTTTTCGCTTTCTCTCTCTCCCCCTCTCTCTCTCTCTCTTTCTCGGTGGCCGTCGTGTGTTGTTACGCTCCGTTTTGATGGGAAAAACCCAGAAAAAGAAGAAGACAGGGGGATGTGAGCGGGCAGACCGGAGTGTAACGCATTTTATTTTCATCCATTGAACCATCTTGTTGCGCCGGACTTCTATTGTCGGGAATGGGGAGTATTGATTCAACGGAGGGCTGCAGAATTTATTTATAAAGGATGTGGTCAAGTATGTTGGGAAAATAGCCATAGCTCCGCAGTGTAAGGTAAGATTCTTGTTCTCATTATCATCACTATTCTTATCATTGATGTTACGTGAAGCGGCTGAAAAGCTCCCGTTCGCATGTCATCCGTCAGTTAAAGTTTAGCCTCCCCCTGTTAAATATTTGTCCCGTCTATTCATCACGACGGCTCCGGCGCTTTCGTGCGCTCACATTAGTCCGGGGCGCTTAACAGATCGCTTTAAAGAGCTGATCTCTCTCTTCAGAGGCAAAAATCACTTTAAAGTGCCGAGCGTCGAACTGACACCGCATGAGATGCGGTCCGCGTCTCTATATTGAGATTTCCTCTCGAGACGAAGCCCCGGCAATAAAATCAGCGTCTCCCGACGTCAAATTTCTCGTCTCCAGAATACTGATTTGGCGAAGCCTCGGTCGGAGGACGTTGAACCATATGGATTTATTGCGACTAAAATCTGATTTCTCTCACTATAGCTTCCACCAAACCTTATGTAACGCATTTACCCTAATGTAGGGTGGCGAAAGGGCTTTTGTCCTTCAATGGGGAGCAGTCGGAGACATAAGTGCAGATGTATCTATTCTCTGGACTCCGATATCCATAGCCTACTTGGAATTTCAACGCCTACACACACATGCACACACACACATACACACGGTTTGAGGCACGCACACGCGCACGCTCTGCTGTGACACCGCTCACAGCTGCATTGCCTGTAGGATTAAAGCAATCAGGACATCGCATTGCATTCTCCCTCTCTCTCTCTTCCTCTCTCTCTTTCTTTCTATCTCCCTCTTCCTCCCTCTCGCACAAACATACTTAGGCGCGCTCACGCATGCAAGCTCAGGCGCGCGCGCGCGCACACACACACACACACACACACACACACACACACACACACACACACACACGCACGCACGCACGCACGCACACGCACGCGCGCGCTCTTTATCAAATTGCATTGTCAAAAATGTCAAGTTCAGTATTTTGGAGACATGCGGGTTGGAGCGAGAGCGCGCAGGAGGGGAGAAGCCACAGTGACCAAGCAGCCACAGATTTATTTCCAGCCCGCACATTTGTCTTCCTCACACTGTCCAACTGCTTTGAGAGGAAACAGAATAAATCACGGAGAAAACAGCTTGATTAGAACAGATCCTGGTTACTGCGTAAAACGAGCGGCCGCGTGCCACAGCGTGCGACGACCGCGCCGACTTCGCATCCCCGCTCTCACGGTGTGCGTTGCGATGTCAGATATTGGAGACAGCTGTATTTGGATATCTACAGGGATCGTGCCATGGCAAATACGACCCAATTAATAATAGCTAAATGACTCATATCATTGCGCCCACCACCCCCAACGAGATAAATAAATAAATTAATAGCGGCTGAAGCAACCACAAGATGGCAATGTTTGAACAAAGTATAGTAATGAAGGGGCAGGATGGAGACGCAAAAGACGTGTTGCGGGGTTAATGTGTCTTTTCTCCCATTTTCATCGCGGGGGTTCATTGGGATTGTGTAAATGACATCAGTCAGACTTGATAGACATGACCTGTCATGTCAGCGTGCTCTGTTTTCACAAAGCATTGTGTAATTCTCTCCATCTCTCCCTGCAGGCCAAATGACATAGGATGAAGGCTGTTCGAAACCTGTTGATTTATATATTTTCCACCTATCTTCTGGTTATGTTTGGATTAACTGGTGCCCAAGATTATTGGTGTTCCACTCTGGTCAAAGGGGTAATTTATGGATCATATTCGGTGACTGAAATGTTTCCTAAGAACTATACAAACTGTACATGGACGCTGGAAAACCCAGACCCTACCAAATACAGCATCTACCTGAAGCTATACAAGCGAGACTTGAGCTGCTCTGAATATTCTTTGCTTGCTTATCAGTTTGACCATTACTCACACGAAAAGATCAATGAATTGCTGAAAGTCAATGAGTCTATAGTGTACCTGTGCGATTCGAAGAATATTTATGTATTTTTGCTGTATGACAAGAATTTCGTCCAACTACGGAGAGTTTTCCCTTATGATTATAACGGATTGACGCCCCAGAAGCTGGATGAGGAGGAGAAGTCTATCGTGGAGTTTTTGGTGTTGAATAAGGCGAGCCCTAGCCAGTTCGGGTGTCAAGTGCTTTGCACGTGGCTGGAAAACTGCCTGAAGTTAGAAAAAGGGACAGTGGAGACGTGTGGGATCGTGTACACGAAATGCACATGTCCTCAGCATTTAGGCGATGGGGAGTCAGAGAGCGTGCTCATGCTCAACAATGTGGTTTTACCTCTGAACCCACAAACGGAAGGTTGCCTGTCCCCTCAACTGCAAGCTGGGCAGATCTGCAACCTGAGTGCGGAAGTGAAGCGGCCTCCTAAGGAAGGTGAGTATCCTGCCATCTTCCTCCTTTAATATGACGTAGATGTAGAGTTAATGGACGACAGTATGGATAAATAACCCAGAGTCATGTCAGAGAAATGTGCACGTCAGTCACTCCCTTCTCTGCCCTTACTGCATGTTTGAAGTATGATGGCCCATGAAACAAAGAGCACACATAGATATATAGTCCACTGTTGACACAGAAATATGTCAACTGCAAGAACAAACCCGCCAGACGACGTGAACGTGGCAAAGACCACACCGGCACAAAGCAAAGCACCCGAAGGGGGTCTGTCATTCGGCTGGATCCACTTCAAAATCACTGCTATGAATTTAAAATGGCTGTTTTTCCACACGTTAGACCCAGAGTTAAAATGGTTGCAAACTCAATTGTACGCTTTGTTTATACATTTCTATCAGCGTCGTCCACATAAAGACCAACAGTGGGCCATGTGGACACGTACAGTATCCATTTATTGGCAGTAATGTCATTGTGGACTATTTGGGATTATGGATGCAACAGCATCAGACTGGAGCACATTGCTCACGCCATGCAACATTTTAAACTCCAGGGTAAGATTTAAAAGTGTATCAACTTATAATTAATCAAACTGAGATAAGAATAATTTAATAAAAAAAAAAAACTATGTCCAAAGCTGTTCTATTATACTGAGATGCTACTTGTCCAGTGTTGCCATAGAGCAATGCAACGTGTTTTCACTCTATGTTGGAAATGAGCGATAATTAACCTATAGTCAAGAGCTTCCGCGACAAACTGGCGTTGTTGGTTGACTTGCTTGAGGCTACAATTTGCACATACCCATAAACAGATATAGAGAACACCCAGACTTGCCTTGTGCACATTCACAGGTGACAACTGAGTGGACGCTTAGCAGTAAATGGTTATGATAAGTTCATAGTAATTGTTGTTCATTAGCGTCAGCCGACAGGAAGAGGCCCGCTTTGCAGTTGACGCGTCTGCGTGGCTCTTTGAATTGCAGAGGGAGCCCTCCCCGACACGTAGCTGCTTGCATTCTAACAGATAGCGGAGGCAAAAAAACCCAGAGGAATATGCCACATTCTTCAGAGGTGAGGCATAAAAGGAGGGGCATTCATCACGGCACAGTGAACCCAAAATAATGAGTCAACCTTTAGATTTCCTTTTTGTTTTTTTTTCTGTTGGGGGGTGATGATAGCAGCAACGTTATGGAACCATCTCCCTTGTGGCGCCCACCGACATAACAGTTGCCATAATAGCACCCTGGAGAACAGGTGGCAGTTTTGTAATCAGGGAGAACGGGTGAACGTGGATTCAAATGCTTCTGTGATGCCGGGCTTCTGCCCCTCAAGGCCCTTTGACGCCTTCGTGAGAGCTTCTCGTCCTCGACTGATTGAGAGACTAGCCTGCGTCAGGTTGGATGTGATGAACTCACTTGGAGCATCGCTCACCTACACTTTCACTGGAGCCCTTGGGCAGTAATGCATGGAGTCTGTGATGCAAATTACCATCATAACTCCCGCTGCAGTCAAACAGCATGTGCAGAAGCAACACAAAGCATGACTCAGCTGTGTGGTTTTGCCAGATAATTTCATCATTTAATGAATCTGTTCGACATTACTAGGAAGCATTATGTTTATTTTCACAGAGAATTCCCTGCTCCGATTAAAAAAAAAAAAAAAAAAAAAGAAAAACATTTGACATTTTTCTATCAGCATGTTAATAACAGCTTAAGAGCACAGCTTATTTTTTTTTTCTCGCAGAAGATTTTCACAAGCTTCTATTTATAGGGTCAGTTGATGGGAGGTTTGAATAAATCCGTTTTCATCTGGATAACGGGGAGATCACCAGTGGGTTTAAAAGAGCACTGTGTCTCCCGTGGCATCATGGTGATGGAGTGGGTGTTTCTGATGAGGAATAAAGCATTACAAACAGTTGACAAGGGCTCTATTTGATAAAATTGCGTGTCTTTGATCTTCTCAGTTCCTGGTAGAGGACGGCTTCAGAGCGCATCAAAAGAGAAGCGTGGCTGGAGGTTGTGTACTCCAGCCACGCCGCACAAATGCCCCGCCGGTGTCTCACAGAGACGCGGCATCACAGCATTTGAAAGGTTAGGGCTCTTAACTGTTTGAGGTGATTATGCAGACAAAGGACGCCGCGCGTTGCTTCACATCGTGACATTTTGAACACCGCAAAGATCCGACGAAATCCTAAACCAGATGCACTAGTTGCGTGACTCACTTGTGCAGTTTTATTTTTATCCCCCGCGTTATGAATACCAGCAGCAAAGGGAGGCAGCGCAGGGGTGTGTGTGGGATTTCCTCCCACGTTCCACACGTGCAGGTCCGACGGGCCGCGACCCGGAGCCGACCGCAGGTGAAAGAGTGAGGGACAGCGTTGGCCGGGTCCGTCACGGGCGTCTCCTCGCCTGCGATCCAATGGGGATCCAGCGAGTGTGACTTTCACGTGTTCCCGCGCAAACGTCCCTGCAGGATTCATTTCAAACAGCTGAATCTCGGGCGCACGAGGAGGCCGGTGCCGAATAAAAAAGTCAGAACGGTTATTACAGCAGGCTGTCGCTGAGATTTTTTTTTTTTTGGTCCAATCGCTGCACATGCTGGCGCTTTCATGCGTGCGAGCCTAAACTCCTCCAATTCACATTGCACTGTTCATCTCTTCCCCATTCCTCAGTTGGCTCCAGGACACAAACATCACGAGGCACTGTCTTGCTGCGCGGCTGCGTCCACCCGTCTGCCGTGGGCTAAGGAAAACTGTCTCACTCTTTGTCTCGTGTGCTTTGAACCTGCCAGGTTCCAGGGGGTCACGGCGCCCCGGCGTTGGGGGGAAAACGGGCTTTTCTGGCACGCTGCGTGAGGTGTTGATGCCACATGTCCGCGCCGTTCTATGAAAAACCCTCTCTTCATTAAAATAGTGTCACTTCATTTTTAGCAATCTAATGATGTGGAAATGAAAAAAAGAATATCCATCTCTTATTTTCCCCCATTCAAACATAATTTGGAGTCTGTCAGATATTTGGGTGCAGATCTCCCGACCCACGCTCCCTATTTTTGTGCTGTTATAGGTGATATTAGGAGAAGATGACAAAAGTGACAGTCACGATTAGATGCTTTCTACAGACAGGGCTTCATTATTGGTTTCAAATCTGATAACAGGAAAATGGCTGAAGCTCGTAGCTATGCAAAGCACTGCAATAAATATTTTATGAGCATAAACACGAAGCATGTGATAATCAGTAAAGAAAAGCAGCCTGGTCCTCGGTTCTCCTCTGGAGAGAAGCATTTTCTCCTCTGCTCCCTGATTAAAGTCTAACATGCATCGGAGGGCTGGAAAACACACATCCTCATCATCTGAAGAATGCAGACGCCTGTTTAAGCAGTTACAGATGCTTATTTGATCGTCACACTTTCTGGCCATGCAGACCATGTGCCATGTGTAAAATGGCAGTAGGATTTTATTGGCAAATGAAATGTGTGTGAAGCGTTCTAATGCACTGTCACCTGCCAAAGTCCTGAGCACTGCAGCAGCTCAGCCGTGCCGCCTCACATAGTGAGGCCTTTTATTCACTTTGGATCGCAGTCAAGTCACTCAGTAGTCACCCTGCATTATGCTCACCCCCATTGTTCAGTACACTTGGAGGCCATTTTAGTTCCAATTCAGTGAAGGAGAGGGCTCGGCTCCACAGCACAGAATCTGTTTGTTTAATCTTACACATGCATTATTCGTCTCTTGCTGTAATAAATATCGTGAATATCTCACCCCCCACCTCCCAAGCCACACTACATCATGTCTTCCTTTCAGAGATTTGACCTCGTGGAAATATCACCCACATGTTTGAGCTTTTGGGTTTTTAGCAGTTTTTCTGTCCATGCCCTCTGATTATTCTTCTGTATTCAACCTCTGGAGGCAGCTGTGTTGAGGAGAACATGCTGGAGAAAGTTGTTAGGGGACGACAAGGTCAACAGAAAAAGCCTGATAGACTGTAAGACCCTGAACACTCACTGTGTAAGAGCCAGTCATCCTCTTCGTCCATGAACTCCAGAACTGCATAATACATTTAGCCTGTTCAGAAAAGAATCCTGCAGCGTGTGGGACAAATACAGTTTACGTTGCAATCAGTTACAAAGTTTTGGGTCAGGTCCAGTCAGTTTTATGAAAAATAAAATGTAATACAATGAATATTTCTTCAGGATTTGCAAGACTGGAAGGTTTAGAAGAAAGGTGAGGAAGTGAGTGAGCAGCACTTTTCAGTGTGTGGCTCAAATATACATATATACAGTAAAGTGTACATTCCTCAAATAACCCAAGTCACTGTATCTGAATATAAAAATTCATGAGGCTCTGGGGTGACGGCTAAGTTCATTTACGCAGCGGCATAAAACCACGAAAACGCTTGGCATGTTCCAAGCTATGCCCAAACCACCTCACGCTGTCACGCAAGGATGCAAACGAGCTCTTTGGAGCCACACAAGCTCTGTTTTGCAAGCATTACAAATTTATGACATAATAAAATATAAGGCCCAGCACATAGGACTCGATAGGTTTTTTATTTTGCATGGAAGGAATAAAATAATAATAAGGATTAGACAGTTATGTTTAATATCACGAAGCAGCACTTACTGCTTTATTAAATGACATCAAACCCAAATGTGCCGGTTAACATCCCACAACAATGAATGGCGCTCGGTTTAGTTGGGCTGAAGCGGTTGAGTTGAACTGGAAGTCATCAGCAGCCCGTTCCAACCCGGCTTGGCCGTGACGGTAACAGTGATAAGCTGCCAGTGGGGAGGATGCAGATCAGCGGCGAACCCTGTTGGTCATTTGACATGGATTTGTGATCTCAGTTTTTAAGGCTCCGTTTCTGCAGCGTGGCAGTCGGGAGGCAGAGTGATGACTCTCCGCGGCCCAGACTGCTCGCCACAGCCTGCCTTGAAGTGGCTGGAAGCTCGGAGACGGAGCGCAACCGAATGTCGACTGGAGGAAATGGAAAAAAAAGCAATGTTCGAAATGTTGACAGGATTCAAGATTTTTAAACTAGACATTGAAAGTATAAAAAGTGACAGATGGCATGAGAACAATTACATAGCAGAATTAACTGGACTAATGCATTTTAGTATAAACTGTGAAGAGGACTGTCCAATAAGTTCACCTAAAGTAGTTACAACCCACTGACACGTCAGCTGCAAATTTCCTCAAACTCTTAATTAGAGCATCAGCACAGACAAACCTCATTAGTTTTGCAGCATTAAGTGACAAGTTCACCTTTTTAACTTCCCCACAATAAATACACATGTAATAAAATGGGACTATAATAATGTTATATTACAGCTGGAGTTGCAATTAGAGTAATGGATTATGTGATGCAGCATCTAACGGAGAGCCCTCACGCCCTGAAGCGAGCGCTTCATGGGTAAACGCCTGCACAGGCGCGAGCAGCTCTCATTCATCCGCTTCCTTCCTCCACCTGCATGAGTTCCTGCTCGGATTCTAAGCAGCGTCTGATGTGTGCGCGTCTGCAGCCACATTCCCACAACTACTTCAAAATTCTGTTTGTGAAGCCACAGGTTTGCCCCCATTCGTGTCTTGAAATAACAATAACGCAAAGTAGCAAATCTGAACCACCGCTATATTTAAAAAGGTTGGGCTGAGGCTGCGTTGCACGGCGGTGAGTAAAATACAAGAACAAGAAGATGCAGTTTGACTCATCAGATCACAGAACAGTTTTCCACTTCACCTCGGCCCATCCCAAACGAGCCTGGGCCCGAAGAACCGCTGACAATCATTATCAGCGGTGCTTCTGGGTCATGTTGTGCCTTCCATTGCACAATTAAGTTTGTTTTTAATGCAGTGCCGCCCGAGGGCCTGCCGATTGCTTTCATTCACAAGATCTCTCTGGAATCTCTTAATCGTTTAATGGAGTTATTCGTCAAAGACGCTGAAATTCTCTCCATTTTTAAATTGAGAGTTTTTCCCGCGGTTGTTGAAGAGCTTCAGCCTCGTCTCATCAGCATTCCCTGTCTTCTGTTCACCTTCGAACATTTCTGAAATGTGCCGCGGATCAGCCGCAACATTAGGACCAGCAAACACCCAGAACAGTAAAATGATGTCCTATGAAGGACTATGAAGAATTAGAAATGAATCCGCCGTAGCTGGAGCACTTTATGGTAAATACCTTTTATTTTCACTGCAGAGAATTTATTTGACGTGTCATCATGTAGCAGGGTGCTGCTGCTGCTGCTGCTGCTGCTGCTGCATTTGCCCTAATGAGGTCCAAGCTGAAGCTGACGCGGTTCTTTGCTGCACCGGCGACTCGTACTCATCACGGAGCATTTCCATGTGTGATTGCTCGCCTTGCATCCGGTCTCTGCTTTGCAATTTATGAGTTAAAGATAAGTGCTTTATAAATCAAAGAGATGGACACCACCGTCCGTCCCTTTGACTTCAAAGAGGTTTCTATATAAATGCAAACACGACAAGTCCCTGTAGATGAAGAAGACTGTCCCATCTCCCTATTACACAAATTCGATTTGTTTATGGCCATTATGTGCATAATTCAGAGCTAACAATCATTTCTGATTCCCTGCCATAAAATGAAAAAATATTCCCACAGTCTCACGCAGGAGGAGAAAAAAAAAAAGAACAGTGTGAACTTGTTTCTGTTTTATCCAACTAGAACCGAGTGTGAAATGAAGGTTGGGTATCTTTGCTTCACAGCAAAAAAAAAAAAAGGAGCAAATCACCTCACTGTAAAATTGGACAACAGCAATAGTGATTCTCATATGACAAATTTGGAGTTCAAAGTCCCTGCGCGTGGGAGCGGCGGCCGCTCTGTTCATCCTTCGAAGACAACGTGAACGTTCACATGAGCCTGCTGCGGCTCTGCCCCGCGGTCCTAAACTAAATGAGGGCCGGTCTGAAGCGCCCGCTGCGGATAAACACTGTCACATGTCTCCAGCATGTCTTTGTGATTCTGAAATAATCTCCCCAACTCTTGTGTGGGCCGGTTTAATGCGGTGAATCTTTTCTTCCGAGCCCCCTGTAATGCGTTGCCAGAGATGTTAATGTGAATTATGCGCCGCTTTCAGCCTCTCAGTTGCATGTTCCTGCGTTTCAACCCAGTTAGTTTTGGCCTGTCACTGGACGGCTATTCCAGCCCACAGAGGAGAGGCATTTGCATAAACATCCACCCACAAAACCTGGCAAATGAGTCTGTCACTCAAAGAAACTGTCTGTGTGGTAAAGTGGAGGCAAAAATCCAGTTGTTGTCTATTTTTTTTTTTTTCTCTTTCTCGAGGGCTTCTGCAGCCGCTCTCGTTGGCTGTCGGTCTCTCTGCACGATACGCCAAGTGGCCTCTTGTAGCTGTAATGGTTGCCGCTTTTAAACTTACATGCTATGCTATGATCCGGGGCAGCGTGAGCATCATTACGCCGTCACCGTTCCCCAGGGTGTTTTACAGTCTCCATGCGGTTAAAAGATCCAGAAAGAAGCCGCGGCAGCTTTACAGTATGTAGGAGTACAGTTCAAATTTAATGTGGAAATTTACTGGACCTTAAGCAGCAAAAACTACTTTTCGAAGAATTTGCTCTGGAAACAATTTATGGTCAAGGTCAACAGAGTACAGGCTCAATAATTGGCATATTTCTGCTTGATTCTCGAACATCGGAGGCACATTGTACTGTACGAATATGTGAGGAGATATTCCAACTTATCCTCCAACAGTTGACCACTACTGTGTCAGGATTAGGTTTCTGGTATATGCAAACAGTGCAACAGTGCAAACATGTAGTTCACTAACAAACTCAACTCCAACAGGCAACCGTTATTCAGTCATTTTCAATCATCTAAATTATAAAAAGGAACTATGGCATATTTTTGCAGTGATTTGTCTTGAGTCGCATAATAAACAAAGTCACTACATTCCTTTTAAGCATCTCATTCACGTGTCTATCTGGCCGCACAGACCTTGTACATTGTCTGCATAGTTATTAGGTGCGTTTGGTGCGAAAGGACAAAACGACACGGCTACAAATGCCTCCGCTCTAATGTGTTGCTCGTGACACAGAGCCTTTGTTCGCATCAAGTGGAAAACGGTATTAAAATTTTAAAATATTATTCTAAAGGCGACGAGTCCTTCACATGGCAGCATTGTTTGTCAGATGCATTGTGGGATATTTCAGCAAAGGCTGCAGCTTTTGAAGCCAGCTGACATTTGCCTGCGCTGGTGGTGCGTTTCCATGGAGCGTTCGCAGTTAGAAGTGTTACATAACATATCATAGATTTTAATGTTATCACTCTGCAACTCTTTTACCAGATTGTTAGCTTCCACATCACCCTGCCATTACCAGCAGACAGAGAAATTACTAGGCTGTGGTACTTTCAATAGCCCCTCACATAATACTGTACGTGCACCAGAAGAAAAACGTCCAGAATAAATAAGAACAGTAAATAATTCATTGGAAATCAAGTCCATATGCATGTGGGATGAATATTTCATCAGGTCCAAACACATGAAGGGTTAATTTACAAATCAGACAATAACAATAACGTTCAGTATTCACATTAGATTTGTGGAGACACAGTCAGACTGTTAAAGTGAAATGTTGTTTACTCCACTTGCAACCGGCACACAGCAGTGATGTCACGTTCACGGCGTGGTTGCCGTGACGCCATTGCTGCACGTCTTAAACCCATCTGCCCGTGATGCTCTCTGGTCCAGTGGCAGTGTGCTGCACCGGCACCGGACACTGCTGTGGCATCGAGCAGGGCTTTCAGAACAATTCCTCAAGACAATTAACATACCGACACAGGCTGCTAAGGCGTTGCTATAGCAACCACCACACAAATCGTAGCGTTAACGCTGCCAAAACACGTTCTCAATCGATCAGGCACCAACAACCTTATGTATGAATGTAACCTTAAATGCAGAAACCCAAATGAGCATGAACTATTATAGTCAGTTTACAGTATCTTGCAGATTTTTTGTATTGCTTTGGTTGTGTAACAATACGAAAATGTTACTAACTGCTAATTTTCGGTTTTCTCGCCAACTACTGAAAGCAAAGGCTGCATCAGTGCGAGCTCCGTAAACACAGTAAAATGAGCAAATAGCACCCCTGCAAATGAAGGGGTCACTTCCGTCCAGCCAACACAGCAGACACCATCAGATGCTTAGATGCTCTCTGCAGTACAGCATTAAAGAGACAGAGCTTCAGAGCAGAAGAGTCATAATGGAACGTGACAGATAAATCAGAAGCACTTGGGAGATGGCTCAGGATTACTACTGTAAACCAATACTGTACCATTAGAGCTACTCAAGACCTCCCAAACCTGTTGTGTTTTAACACAAACTCTGGTAAAAGAGGTTGCGTATCCTCCAACATGTACAGCGCAGCCCCGAACAAGCCACGGCATAATAATGTACAAATATGCAGATGACGTTCTGAGAAAGCGAATCACTCACACGTCTAGTGAGATCGCTTAATTGCTTAACTGAATGTGTAGCACAGGTGGAGAATTACAAACAGTGTGTGATCTCAGGCTTTTAAATATAAATCACACACAGTCCTACATTTTAATTCTTCAATAACAAGCTACTGTAACACAGGCTGGAAATCTGTCGTTTTGTGCGTTCACTGGTTATTGTTCCTACCTTGCATCAGTGAGGTAGGGTAGTTGTTCTAAGGCTGCGTTCAAGACGTGCGATGGGCAGGTTTCCATTTCTGGGTAAAAACAGAAGAACTTTCACCTTATAAGTATTATTTACAGTCAGTAACTGTTTGTGCTGCTACATCAAAGTCTTTACAAAGCTAATGACAGTATATATAAATGTATATTCATAAGGAAATGATAGAAAAAGCCTGAAAATCTACCACCAATTAATGATCTCGCCTTCAACGGTCTATTGGCTGACAGGGTTCATGTGCTGTTGCAACACTACGTACTGTACTGTACTATCAACCCATGATTGGATTATGCAAGAGGTCACCCAAGCATGGCGGCTGTATCCGTTCCTCCCACTGATGACTAGATGTCTAGTTTGGAGTGAGGCAAAGGGTTCATTACTATTAACTGTGGCCATGCTGTTCTCTCAGGAACTGTTAACCGTTATGTCATCTGTGGACCGGCTGCTTGTTTGAATTTATGTATGATTCCACACACTATTGGCACAGGAGGCCAGAAAAGAGCTGTAATAGCAGATTCCTTTTACAGCTGGAAACTCACCTTTTAGAGTTAATGGACTCTGACTTTATTAAAAATTCAATATGTATACGTTCTGCAAATTCCAACATTCTTCTTGAATCTTTTGTGCACTTTGAAATGTTTTATTGACTGTGATACCATCAAGACAAATTATTATTATCATTTTGACAACAAACACAGTCTCTAACAGTAAAATGCAGTAAGTCATGCCATGCTTAGTCATTCAGAGGTCTCTCCACCAATTGTCTAGATTAGTTTGATGAGGTGCTACTGTAGTGTTCCCCCATCCTGGAGAGTGTTACTCTGAGTATAGCTGGCATGTAAATCCTGTGTTCGCTCCTGTAATCTGTTTAGTCTTTGATTTGGTAGATTCAAAGACACCTCTTTGTTTCCAAAAGAAACATTAATAAACCATTTCTACGTGTGAAGCAGTTTTGCAACCCTTTGATTTAGTCTCTTTGAAACACGCACTTATGAAAAGAGGTCATGTGATACACAGCTGCTGTGTGTGTGTGTGTGTGTGTGTGTGTGTGTGTGTGTGTGTGTGTGTGTGTGTGTGTGTTGTGTCAAGCTAATGAATACAGATCAAATGGCACCGAAGTGATAATGTACACAATAACTGCCTTGTGATTCCCAACACTTCTGAGCTATTAAACACATGTAATGTACTTTTAAATGTGTTCCAAATGTAGAACACATCTGAAATCCTACTGAATCTAGGTTAGTGACAGACCTTTTAATACAGTGCATCTAATGCCATCTATATGGAAACAAACCAAAACACAGTGAAGACAGAACAATTTGTAAAGATATTTGTTTGCTGTGCTCATAGTTGTTACCTAAAAATACATCTATGCTTTTCTTTCATTTCTTGTAACGATCAGCCATCTCAGCATCAGAGCCTGACTCTCCAGCTACAGCACGTTTTAGAGATAAAACCTACAATAATATCAGACGAGCACAAGCTGAAAGTCGAACCTTCACCACACTTATTTTTAATCTGGACGGATTCAACAACATCTGCGTGTCTCGTTCAAAGTCTGCGGCTCTGCTTTGCTCCGAAATGCAGCAGTGCAGGGATGATGGCTGGAGGCCATTACTTGGTGCTCATCACTGTGCGTCAGCTGGTCATGTGGTCACTCACTCATGCACAAAAGCCTTATTTTGCACAGCTAATATGTACAAATCTGCTTAAGTTGTCTGGAATCTATGCAATACATGCATAAAAATAAGCTCCTCAATAGAGTTACATAAAATAAATAAATGAATGTTTATGAGCAAAATATTTTGATTTACTGATTATAAATGTATTTATTCAAGCATCTATATTTGATGCATTTCTATTTGTGATACAGGCACACAGGGGATGCTGTGCTGCAGGGTAATAATAAAGTAAAATCATAATGGTTTATTGATTTCTTCCTTTCCAATTTGTTTTTGCATTGACAGACAGATTGGTAATGCAGCAACAACCATTAAACATCTTTCTATAAATTCAAGTTGATTTGTAGTCAGTTTTATGGCAATTTAGACATCTTATCAGGACTAAATACTGTTTTGGTGAAGCGCAGGGGAAAAGTGGGGAAAAATACTTCCCAACATCGCAGAAGCAACATCCAACTAGACTTTCATTAGTCTAGTAAATTACACAAGAGTAAAACTTCAATCCTACAAACGCACGGCATCGACTTGGAATAGTAATATTGAAGAAAGCCACGTGTGTGTGTGTGTGTGTGTCTGAGGATAGGGTATCCATGGAAACCATTGCTACGAATGGTTCATGCATTGGGAGCCAGTGGTGACACACTGTACTTTAGTCATTGTTCAGTCTGAAGGATCTATATGTGGCTCGGGTTCGTACTGTACAAGCAGGGCTGTGACTGGTCACTTTGCTGTCTAGAGGAGGAAACTCACCTTGTCACCAACATACTATACAGCATTTGATTCATAACAATTACAATTATTGGCATAATGTAAAGGTTTGTTGTGAAATGTCATTTGTGTCAGCTTCACTGCGCTCCTTCACTGTGGGATTGTCATCAACAGCATCTGACTAATAATTTTACAGAGGAAGTAGCTTCAGATGTAAAAGACTCCCTCTTTTGTCTTAAAATAGTTGTAATCATTATATAAATATGAGATCAAGGTTATTTATATCCTGTTAGACTCTTTTCAGTAAACCGACGTTCACATTTTGTATTATACAAAATACAAAATGTACTGTATTACACAAAATGTAATTTAATTAAAAGACTATAATCGACTTAATAATTCTATCTGTCTGTATTTACAGGATCTTAAACACTGACTATTATCTATAGATGAGAGAGTAAGTTTTGCTCAGTGAGTCACTCAGTCACAATCCAGTTAGAACACAATATGCTTTTGTCGTCCTATCCTCCTCCCATCCAATGTCAACCATTGCAAACAATGAATGTCGGAATGTCTGAATTTATTTATTTCTATCTCTACAGTGAGGTTTTGGTCTGTTCCAGTACATGATGTAGCTGCAGACACTTACATACATAAGATCTGTATCACTGTGACTTATCCCAGTGTGGATCACATTGATGTTTGGATGTAACCCAATTAGTCATACTTGATTCTTGCACAGCAGCGGAGGCAAATTAGGTGCAGGGCTGCAAAATAATCCGGCAGCAGGTTAGTGACGTCTGTTCTATTTGGATCAGGCGTTTCCTACAGTGTGAGGAGCATCTTTCTTTTATTGCTTTTAACAATGTAAGGCATGTTGTGGACAGCACAGATGGACTATGAAAAGTACATTGAGCAGCTGAAATTAATTTTAGAATATTTCTTCGTCCTCGGTGCCCCTCCAGTTGGTGGTGCCCAGGGCGACCCAGCTCATCTAAGCCTGAGATGACACTGTACATATTTTAGAGCAACAACAGTGCCGTAATAAAAACCAATGCTGCCTCTGTGTTGAACAGCAAAGGTGACCTTGTTGTAATGTCAAAACAATTGTGATATGAACAGTTATCTTTGTTTTCCGCTCATGTAAGACCACAGCAAATGTCAGACTTGACTGCATGTACTGTAGTGAAAATACAATGGAGGAGAGAAAACAAAAGCAAATCTCTTTGACAACATAAGCTTTTTGTTCATGCTTTAAGTCTGTTTTTTTCATAAAGGGAAACTTGTGCACTGTAGCACATATTTGTGTAACATATTTGAGCCAATGATGGGGAGACATTACACTAACACACCCAGAGATTGGCCAAGGCTTAATTTGAAGAAGATGCAGACGAATTCAGACACTAGTACCTGTAGAGATGTGTTACACACCTACAAACATATACGATAATACTGCAAGTATTACAAATAATTCGAAAGCATCAATAATTTACAAATTTCCATAAAGTGTTTGCATTATGAATATCTTTGAGTCTCTTTTTAAAGCAATTTAATTTGAGTGTCGTTTCAATTTATTGACTACAAGTGCCCATTCACAGCTAAAGGTACGGTACAGTACAGTATGTGGCCATAGACTAGAAACATGTATTTTACGACTCTACAAGGACTGCTGCTGCAGGGCCACTGAGCAGGGATGGAGGCGTGTCAGCTGTCTTTACGTACCGCCACCCGGAACCTCTCTGTGCTTCACTCCGTGAGCACATTTATATGAAAATGCCCCTACCCCTCTGTGCTCACGCAGCCATCTGAGGCTATCATTTTGCAGGTGCCGCGGAGCCCTGAGATCCTGCTCTCTCTCAGAGCGCCGCTCCTCAGACCGCCGTGCCTACCCATCAGCTCAGCGGTGGCCAAAGCTCCACTGTTGTGATGTTGTCTCAACAGTTACTGAAGTGCAATAATTGCAGTTTTCTTCTCTAATGCGAGGTGACAATTAGGACGTGAAAGAAGAGGATTAGCAGCAAGAACGAGAGAACGCTTCACTGCCGTTTGGCACAGTTAACACTGAAATCCGGCAAAGATCTACAAATTTTGTACATACTGCTCTTTTTTGGGTTTAAGACTTCATTTAGATATGATTTGACTTTAGAAAGGGTGTGGCTGCAGACTCTGTAGTTTATGAGCTGAGCAGGCTGATGAGTTACAGAGAGCATCGTAGGTCAGGGTCCGTGGGTGGACGGCCTCATGGGTCATTCTAATGTCGGCACTTATCACAGCAGCTCATTTCAAGCTCAAGTCTTTGCATCTGTGGGGCCTCATTCTACTTACACAGATCAGTTTCCTTCCACCATTCCTTAGTGTTTAGTCCATAATGTGAATTTCACCCCCCATTGGCCATTATAGTGTGTAACCTCCAGTCTGTTGTTGCACTTCTTATAATTTGCACACTTCTCAACTTGCTGATTGGAAGTGTCTTTCTCTGAGCGATACTGGCTGTGACGTATGTCGCTGGCACAGCAGTAAAGAGTGGACGAGGGATGGTAATGAGCTACAGATTATTCATGGATGCCTACCTGCACGGCACCGCTCGTGGTTAAAGGAAGGAACACACACTCGAGACACAAGTGAATCAATAAAATGTTTAAAGGCCCTGAAAACCCATTTGCTCAGTCTGTTGAGCTGGGTTCTTTACATAAACATGAGACTTTCCGGCAACGTTGAAAATGTTCCGTTTGTTTGGCCTTTGAGAATTCTTTTTGTTTCTGTCCTAGTGTTTTGTCTGGATCCTTCTCACCAGTTTGACGTGTGTGGGCTGCGCTAAAAAAAAAGAAGAAAAAGTGATGTCACACACATTCATGCAGTGTTTAAATGTGCACCTTGTAGCTATATATTCAGTATGCTGCTTAGCGGATGAAACAAACAGGGTGTGCTCAGTGCTGTCATTAGTCACTGCAATGTAGAGTCACACACAAAGACTAAACCTTACACACACACACACACACACACACACACACACACACACACACACACACACACACACACACACACACACACACACACACACACACACACACACACACACACACACTATTGTGAAGATTAGACCAAGACCTGCAGGATCAAGAACATTTAACACCAAGGACACGCAGAGGATTATAATGAAGACAAATGCCACATGTCTGTTATTTGGCTAGATGCTCATTTTATACTGATTTGTGTATTAGTCTGTGTTAAAGGCCAACCAAATACTGCAACAGTAAATTATAGTCATTAGTGTTCAAATGGATGGTAAAACCAGCTAACTTCTTACAAGGTACAATGGCTTGCCACATGCAAACAGCTGCGCACAGGCTAATGTTGTCAAGTATCCACGGGCTGAATTTTCCCCACACTTGCCTTCCTATTGCCTGCACTTGCTGAGGTAATATTGTGATTAAATTACATCAGAAATTTTCCCCAGGGTTTCGGCAAGCTCAGTGGACCGTCCTCGGATGTATTTGACAATTCAGATATTGAGCCAGGAGTTGTTTTGACAAAGCGGGCGAGCAGGAGTGTGCGCGGTGCGGGGCGGATCATTATCAAAGCGGCGACGCCCCCGAACGCACGAGAACATGGACGTGGCGTTCAGGAAGGCGCAGACATTCTCAGTCAGCTGCTTCAGGCGTCACAGGTCTCAGTCTGGAGTGTCTGACAACAGTACAGTATATATGTAAGCGTTGCATCATGGCTGAGAGTAGAGGGAAGTCTCACACTAACGACTCATTAAATGACTCACCTTAATAAACATAAAGGTGACTATTTTGGATTTTTAGTAGAATTTAGTGGTTTAGTTTGGTGATTTATACCTAGTATATGGTCTGCTTTCAGGCCACACGTGTTCACAGGTGTTTTTTTTTTGCCCTTGAGGGGAAAACACATTTAGATGTGTGCCCAGTGTTTTCTTTGTGCCTGTCCTACAAATGTCCTCCATCAATTTCTTTTTTTTTTTCCTTTCGTCTGAGAAACCATTGATTGATTGGCCTCGTGGCATTTTTGGACATTAACAGTGAAACAGCAAATGTGATCGCAGAGGGAGTGTTGGTTTGTGTCCATTCTTGCAGCGTGTCAGGTGTGTAACTCCGAGCCTGACTGAATTCCCAGATGGACTGAAGCCATCAGCGCCGGCCAGACAAATGAAACTGAAACAGGCAATGAGATTTCTGCAGGAGTGTGCCTTTCACGGCAAAGCGGTATCGGTGAACTTCGTGTGAAAGAGATATTTGGTCTAGACAGTGTCTCCCTGCTTTTAATGCACAAAGGCGAGGCTTTGTTTAGTAGGCCCCTCACGTCGTGGGGTAGGGCAAAGCCTGTCAAACAGAGACTGTCAGAATACCTCCTGTGTTTAACAAAAAGAGGAGCAGGCCGATCCCATTTAATTATTCAAGACATCGGACTGGCAATGAAAAAGGAGCGATGCCACCCATCAGATAATGTCAGTATGCTGGAGCGCACTGCCACGCACCCACACAAAGCTGCCACTACCTCTTTATGTTAGCAGTGCTAGCGTTTTTCATGAGGTGTTTACTCATGTAAAGTGTTAAACATGTATTTAACTTGAACACTCTGTTTATCCAGGCACAGGCCAAGTTGTTTGAACAGCTGTAAATACAACAAATGCTGTCATAAAAGGGAGTAATAATAATAATAATAATTACAGTGGGGTGGTTAGGTCAGTGCAGTAGGTGTGAATGAACATGTGTTGGATGTCTGTTTCTCTGGGACAGCCCTTAAGGATGCTTGAGGATGAATGGTACCTAATTGGAACCACCACTTTATTCCTATTAAAAAACAGTCGAGAGCCCCTTGGGAACTAGTCACAATGCAGTAATTAAATTGTTGCAAAACCTACTAATCACCCAGACATGACAAATTACCTGATTGGCTAAAAGAGGAAGACTCACTCAGAAGCCTTTAAAAGCAAACATCTCTGCATTGCTCTTTAGCAAATGCAACCACATTTTAATTTTAACTGATTAATTTTAAAACTAGTTTCAAAATAAAAAAAGTTACATGCCGTACCCTTAGTTTGAAATAGGCCTGGCACTGAAAATGTTTTAGATAAATCTTCCTAAGAATGCTGCTTCTGTCTGATTTCGATGCATTTCTATTATGTTTAAAATCCACAAAACCATAACAAAGTATCAGCCTGACCTGAAGTCAGACAGTTTTTAAAAAAATCTTAAATGGATTTTTCTTGCTCAGTAAATTACAGCACTGTATGTCCAGAACTAACTCGACTTAAAAGAATAACTTGCACTTAAAGGTTGACAGCACCAGACTGAATTTCCAAACGAAAGCATGCTATCTTGTGGGATTTAGTGTATTACGTTATCTCCTCGTTAACTCGTGTAACATATGTCCCGGAGCTGGATCGCAGTGTCTGTCATGCCATTGTTGTACTGGTTCTGACCGTCTCTTGGCTCATTTAGCAATTGATAGATTCAACTGTAATAGACGAGAGCAAAGAAAGGTTTGCCCCTTTAAAGTCTGCCCTGCAATACTGAGGGACTGGGAAAGAAAACAAGATCAAAGACCGAAATTATAAAGCCACATATTTAAACACTCGTACCCGAAAGCACATTAATAATGTAAAATAACGATGAAAACCGACCTCAAACGTTGCAGCATTTCTTTTCTTTAGTGATAAATTCTGTTTTGAAAATGTCCACATTATGACAACGCAGACACAACACAGCTGACAATGTACATATGATGAAATTTCCTCTTCCACCCATGATGATTGGATTACAGTTGGCTGGCTCTTTAAGGTCTAGTCATTTCTGTGTTGTTTAATTGTTCCATTAATTTTGGAAAACCACCATTCTGCTGTACAGTATATGATTTTAAAATATTATGAATATTAGCTTATTGGCAAAGAAGGAATTTCATTGTACCTGGTTTGAGATGCCAGAGTTGGAGGTTAAACAGATATGAACAACATTAACATTTACAAAGAGCATTGCTGTGTATGTTTGAAACAACTTTAAAGCTACAAGAAGAGCTTAAAGATTTACAATCCATCCAAGACGCCCCGTGGCACGTTATATTTTGCTATTTTCATAAACATGTCCTATTATTAGTCTGCCCCCCAGCACTTGTGACATCAGTCTGACTGCAGCAGCCTCCCTTCATGTCTTGGCTTCGCCTATTACACTGTGTCTGACTCACCAGTGGACTGTGCCTCCCAGCTGGCCATAGGCTGACACTCTTCCACCTCATTACCAGGAAGGCCAGTGAATGAGGTGAACGCGCCTCCTAGTCTAGTTAGAGGTTGGCACATGGGGATGTACAATACCTTATGTAACTCACCTTAGAAGACAACTGAAGAAACAGATATAATAGAGCAGGAAGGAAGGTTCTGTGCAGCTGTGAGACATCTTTAGAAATTCTGTAGCTGCTCGCTCAGGAGTGCATGTGTTTCCACTTTTCAGTATGGCTCTTGCAGAACACTGATTTTGGCTTATATTGACCGAAGTAAAAAGTCAGAGTCACATGTTTTCATTTTTTATACTCCTAACATTGTTTCAATAAACCCTTTTTAAAAATTTTGAACCAGATGTGATGCTTTTGCACCATCTCAGAATACTGTAGGAAGGAATCTGTGACTCCTGCAACATTTAACCAGTAATTTGATTTAACCAGTAAAAGCGATTTCCAGCATTCTAATGCATTCTGCTGTTTGTTTTGGACTGCAAGCCTGTTGTGTGTACAGCCAGTGTTATAGCTCATTTACCTCATAATAATAAACAAAAACACATTATATTATGTTTTTCCTCTTATCAGAACATTAATTGTGTTTTGAAATACAGTAATGATGTGTTGTAGTGTAATTCCGGCTCAGTGAGCTATGAGGAAAATATGTTAGCAGCAAAGTAAACTCAAACCGCAGATGCAGGTTCACATTTGTATGTGGCTCACGGCTACTGTATAGTCGTCTGCTGGACTCCACTATGCTTCACCTGTCAAGTCTTTTTAAAGGGCAATCTCCATTATTAGTTAGGTTGTTTAGCGCAAAAGCATAAGGTCACCTTTGTTGCTTTCAGGGGCCACGTCAAAGCTGCAATTTGAGATTCTGCTAAAGAGACTTAATTATAGATGGGCTGAGGTGAACATTTATCATATTTTACACCTAATATTATGACATATTTGTCAGAGCATTAATTTAGATTAATGGCAATGGGGAGGGTTTGGGGTGATCTGCAAAGCCCTTGACAGCTCATCCCTTCAGACTCAGATGGTTTTAATGAAGGTGGTCGGTACAGTAGGCAAATTAAACCTCGAGATGTAAAATGTATCTTACTCATCGTGCACCTACATTCTGCTGAAAAAGAAATGGGCAATGTAAAAACGATCTCCCAAACCTCTGTCCTTGTACAGTAGGTGCAGCATGTGTGCAGAATTAAGAAGGAGCAGGTGCAGGAACACTGTTCTTAGATAAGAATAGATAAAAAGAAAAAAAAATAGGTTAGCTAACAGGGGAACTCTGACCTCAGATAGGATCAGTGAACTTTATGCTCATCCTCGTTTTAAATAATCACAGTTAAAACCAGCACTTTCTATCGTCAGCCAAACACACTGCGCCCACTTGAATGGCCCCTGAAATGCAAAAGAGGACACTCATGAAGCACCTGTGTCATTGAGCGTTTAGTCAGACAGGTGTGTGAGCACTAGTTAGACGCTGTCTCTCGACTATCACCTGAGCTTTGGCATCGCAGCGCAGCCAAGAATGCCTGCATTATTCAAATGAATTTCGCGTCTCGGTTATCTGTCATGCAGATGGCTGTCAAACGCTATAAAAAGGTGGGTGGTACTGTCATGGGCTTCCCGCCTGCTGCTGAACCCAAATGAACTTGACACATAGGCAGGGGCCCATAAACATAGGATGGATATTGGCTGGGTAGGAGCGAGTGCTTTCTGGACATTTACATCCTCTACAGCCCACTTTCACACGCTTTATGGGACAGCTGTGCACTTTAAAACACTTTAAAATATTGCATGAGTCAGAATTTTTAGGACCAGCAGCCCGGTAGTAACACGTTGTATTTTGTGTTGAAACATTTATTTAAAAAAAATTGTTGGGGAGATTTTAAAAAGTTGGGTTCGAAAAACTTTTAGACAGCTTGCTGCTGAATATTGCTTAAATTTGCAACTTTTAATGGAATTCAATAAGGCAACAGTCAAAAATATCTAACAAAGAGTCTCATCTGTCTTTCTGTTTGCACATATTGACCAATGGCTGCCTCCTTTAAGGTCTCAGTGAGTCCATATCCTTCATTTAGAACCCACTAACAATTAAACCCTATCTGCTTTTGCTTGTATCTTATAGTGACGTTGTCCTTATTCCAAGCTAAACAAATACTTCACATTATCCAAAATCTCTTCCCGCGTTTGTCTTTGGGTCCTGTCCTGCTCACTTGTTTTAAAACTCGGCAAAGGATTTATTGCCCTAACCACCACTACTAGCCAGCTGCTTTACATTCAAGCCGCATCAGCTTAGCAGTCTCAATATTGCTTCTAAACGAGCCAAGTTCTCATTAAAGGAATTTCAAACACCCCACTTAGACTTGATCTGCTGTCTACGCTGCTATTGCTTTGTCCTTTAACGAAGCATAGCCAGGAAGAACCGAGGCGGTCAGGAAGTCCAGATTCTCCTCACCCTGCCTTAAATATGGCCAGACTGGTATGAACGGTGGTTCACTTGGTTGCTTAGTAACAAGGAGCTGGGCAAGTTGTCCCCCCCCACAGCCTTCTCTGCTTTTTTAGATTTAATTATAAAGCCACTTCATACACTATGTGATACGCAGCTCATTTTGATGCATTTATTATGAAGCCAGCTCAAAACACAAACAAAGTAGAGATCTGCCTCTTCTGTGACCCAGAAGGTTGAATTCACTTTACAGTGTTAAGTACTTGATGCAATTTACTCTGCCAGGTTTTTGAGAAGTAGAAACAGAGTTGCTGGTTTGGTAGCTGACGTTAATAAACACAGTCGTTTACCAGGGCAGAAACTAAATGTAGCAGACATCAGAGCACTGAACCCCACTGAGTTAGCAAACAAAAGTCTTCTTGTTCTAACTCCAGAAGCTGCACTTTGTGCTGCTCGTGGCACTGCAGAGGCCTTTGCCCTCCCCTCACCCGCTGCTGAATAGATAGAAGGCGTGACTCTAGTGGCATTGGATGCGGGGTGGGGGTGGGCGAGTGCAAAGGCGTCACGTAAGCACAGATGGATTGGAACATCCGAAGTGACTCGTGCATGCTCTTTTTCACCTGAGTTTTGATCGATTGTGCTGATGAATGTAGTATGCCCACAGCTCCTCATTACCAGCTAAATGCTACTGAAGCATAAACAAGTACCTACTTCATAATAAGCCAACTGCAGCCACACTGTGCTTTGAAGTAAATACATTCAAAATTTAAAGATGTATCAAATAAAATATATAATAAATTCAGTAACTCAGTATGTCACCCCCTAACATCTGTTAATATTTACTATATACAAATGTATAATCAGAAAATGAGTGCTCGGTTCAGATTTTTGGAGTTCCATAAGAAAATGAAATGGTTGAAAGTGGTCACGTCATCATGAAGGGACCAAGTGTAAAGCTACTATTCTTATTTTACTTGCATATACAGTATATTAAACAGGCATATAAAAATGTACCTGGTGGTTTTCACAATAGCGGGCACTTAATTTGGCCGTGGAACATGTTTTATATATAGTTGTACATGCAAATCACTGGATGGAACCCCTTGACTTATAAAAAAAGAAAAAAAGAAGTGCATTAGACTTTTATGAAAGCCTCCTGTTGTCCACAGTACATTACAATCAAAGGTTTACTGCATTGTTTAAGAGGAAAGTAGGGATGCTATTAATAAAGCACCTCTAAAGTAGAAAAAAGAACGGTCAGAGAATGAATAAAATGGAACTGGAGGGGTAAAGCTGCAGCCACAAATTATTGAGCAGCTGGCTATTGCAGGGAAAAGATAATGAGAGAAAATCTCCCACTGATTTGTGCTCCTGTGAGATCCCCTTTGGAAGTTACTTCCGCTGCATGTGACACTTGCAGAAGCTGTGACAAAGTAGGCGTCTCTGCTAGGTGGTGCTGTAGGAAGTAGTTTACCCAAGCAAGGGGTCCTAGCTAATCGTAAGTTGATCACGGAGGAGGTCAGTCAATGCAGTCTCCGAAGCAAACGCTGGCCGAGACATGAAAACACGGAGAAACAAGAACGCCTCATTTGCAATGAATTATTGAGTGTATAATATAATGAATCCTGTCTCCTGTCTCTGCAGGGTGCCTAGAGACACTGGAACTGCTGATTGCACTTCAAATGAATGTATTGCATTTTACATTAACCTATAAATATAGTCATGGAAAATGTGTCTGGGCTCATTAGTTTTAGCTATTTACATGGCTGTTTATTTGAAAAGAAACTACACATATACTACTGTATATATTCATATAATGCCTTTCCCTGCAGGAATTGTTAAACACACAAACACAATGATTTCTATATGATCATTTTATTGGCAATGCAGTGTTTGTGTAAATTGTTTGGTTTTAGTTCAATGTTCAAGAAAGATTTTGTATTGGATGTAAGGTAAACTAACCTCCACTTACTGTAGTATTACCCTTGCTTGGTGCCCCACCAGTTATAGCAATCTTCCCTTTATGCTTAGTTGGTGCTGATGAAGAATCTTTGGAAAAGAAAGGATAAATGTTATTTATTACGATTGATTTATCTCCAAATAATTGAGTTTAGTCAACAAAATTCACAGCACAGATGTTACATGTGTTTATCAGTTGATAGATTAGTCGGCCTACGTGCCACTGCTGTCTGCCTCCAGAACGCCACTGGAAATAACCAGCGGGAAACACTAATTGTTGCCAAGAAAAATTGCTAAGATAACGCTAAGTGAAAATACGTTGCCATTAATGGGAGTAATCACAACAAGCGATAACATTATGATCAGTCCTTTTATTAATATGAATTGTTGTATTGTAACTGACTATTGCCTGTTATAGCTGGTTTTCTTTAAGCAGCATGTAGTATTTTATATTGTGGTATTATAGTACTCTACTAGTAAGTACACACAAAGCTATAGAGTTTAGTATATGCTGCTAAGAGTGCTAATATGTGGAATATATAAATGTCACCAGACAGTGCATTATAGTCAAACTATTACTGTTGTACCTTCCTTGAGTCTTGAAAGGTTAACCAGACATGTACAGCAGCTAAAAAGAGATACAGTACATCTATTAGTGCTATCGGACGCCAAATGAGAAAATCCAGTATGATTAAACCCATGTGCCGTGTGGTGGGATGCTGGCTGGTTGGTTGGAACTTATGATTTGGTCTGGAAATGAAGATTGTAGTGAACAGGAGCTGCGTGGGAGCAGCTGGACCCGTTCTACCGATCCTCGCATAAAAGGCCTGTGAGAATAGGCTAGCTTAGCATTTTTTCTGTTTGGGCTAGGCTGCAGTCCTCTGAAGCCTGTCTGTGGTGCACACTGTTTTCATATTTACATAACCTATACTTTCAAAATATGGCTAAAGTTGTTAAGCACTCAAAATGAAATAGCATTATGGTAAAAGTATCAATACACAGTACTGAAAAATAACACTATTTTACCTACTGTTTTACTTTATTATACCTTCTTATAATAATAATAGATCAATGAATGAAACACTGAGAAAAATTGGTTAAGACAAATGTTTTCCAGATCACTTTAAAAAGATGTCAGGTCTCTCTCTCTCTCTATTACTGAGGCGAAGGCAGGGCTAGCAAACGACCTTCCCTCCTCTTAAGGCGACTGCCTCCCTTGATGCTGCCCTGTTTTATTTGGATCAGAGTGCTGTCAATCTCGCTCAGTGCATCTGCATTCTAAACGTAGGAAAATGTTGCTTGTTTTGCGAGAAACCAATAAATGTGAGGTACGAGCACAACGATCTGCTGGACAGTCAGTCAATCAGTGAGTCTGTGATGTGACACTTACGCGTAACCCCAGATGACGCTCGCTCACATCATATTGATTGATGCGTTCATGCAGTCTTGCTAATGTATGAGATTTTAGAAATCAGCTAAAAAGGGACAGGGGCATGCATTAGGACACTAAAGGTCATTGTTATTGAGGTTATTGACGCAGTAACATATTTCAAACAATTGTTCCTCTGCAAACAATCTCTAAAATTGAAATGTCAAAACCTAGGGAACATCAGAGAGAGTACATGTTTGTTCAAAACACAAGAGCAAAATCCTAAAATAGTCCTTCAGAACACAAGACAAGAGAATGTCAAACAAGCAGCTGCAACAGATGAATTTTTCGAATATTGCTGCCAATTATCTTACCTCTAATGGACTAAAGAAGTCACTTAATAGTTGCCTCAGCACCACAGTATTATAATAATAGGGCAGGATACCGTTTATATCTGGGAGAGTGATGGGCCTATTAAAATGGTTTGAAGGTGGCTGTACTGTATAACCACAACTAAAGCAGCAGTTGATGGTGATATTGTTAATCAGCAGAATGCAGTGGTATGACACATTACATAACCACAGTTCTCCAGAACAGACCAGAGTCCAACTAACTGTGTGAGGCTTAGTCACTCAGCGCTAAGAAGTTGCTACATTCTTTTTGATTTTGTTTGTTGCTCCCCCATATGATACACAATGTGTGAGCTGGTAAGAAGGAAATTCATTTTATTTAATTTTTTTAAATATATGACTAGACCATCCACAGTGGGCAGCATTAGACATCCCACATACTGTATGCTACAGTCCAGTATGAGAATAGAATTTCATGTGATACTGAATTTTCTATGTCTGGGCTACTGTTAATTTATAATGCAGTGTTCCTTATTATGTATTCAGCATGAATAGTAAATTTGGCATCACATTCAGGTGGCTGCAGCAACATCACATTGTAAAAGAAATGGGAATATTGCACACCATGTACCAACTAATCCATACAGATTTATCTTCAGCTGCAAAATACATACATTGCTTTATTTGTAATTGGAAAAGGAGGTGACAAACATAACAAATCACTTTGTAGATAATTTAACACCACCAACTGTGAATGTGCAAATGTATCTTTGGCATTTTGTCTAAAAAGAGAGTTTACTTCAAATCCAGTAGTACAGTACTGTACATGCACTAGCTGTTCTTTTAACACTAGACTGAAGAAGGCATTGCATCTCAAGTAACTTCAAATTAAATGTTAGTAAGTAAAATGTTGACTTTACGCAGACTTTACTATATTATTTATGTGTGGACTGTGTTTATGAAGGAAGATAGTAACGCCATTGCATTGTTGTCTGCAGTATTCAGTAAATACAAGAATAGTCTAATGTGCCCCCTGATTACCCTCTATTTTTATATCATCTTATGTCCACAGAGATTCAATTACTGGCAGAATGTAGTTGATTTATTTGAACATTCAGTGCTGCCCAATTTGAAATCAGGAGGAATACTTAAAAAAATGCATTCATCAGTGCCTTTTTATACCATAATGAGGTGAAAGAATAGTCAAGACTAAAATGGTTCCTTCGCCCATTTGGTGTACTCTCCCTTACTAATGTCTAACTCGCTCTGTGTGTGGAGGAAAATGCAGTTATTGATGTCCTTGAACTTTTGCCTAGTTTAATAAATTCTAATTAGATGAGCACAAGAGAGTGCATGAAAAGACAGATTTTCCCTTTGCTGATTACAGTAGGGAGACAAAAATATATGCATGGGGCTACATTTGTTGCATTGAAAAGCTCATTAAGGCTGATCTTACGGAAGTGCAAAGGAAATGGAAGGAAATGGCTTTGTCATTCAGGCTCACAAACACACTTTGTAATTTTCTGTGAGAAACAGAAAAAGCAAGTTGTTGATATGAGGAAATGTTGAACACTGAATAATACATACATATTGATTTTTTAATGCATGCACACAGCCATCTTCATTCATCATGAGTGGGAAGTTATTCCAAGCACTATCAGGAAGGTAAATACAGTGAGTCATTTTGTCGCACTCATCCATATCCCAATAAACTGGGGAGACATTATACAGTATAGAAGACTTGCCAGAGGCGTGACAGATTATTCCCTGAAAATTAACCACTTCACCTGGTTCCATGAGTGCATTGAAAAAAGGAAAATGTTTTAAAATGACCTCCTTTTTAAGCCTTACAGCACTTTTGCTGAGAGGGAGAAGACCTGAGAGCTTTGACTGCGTATCAGACAGGTACACCGACAATAACACGAACTTGCCAACAATAGGTCAGACAGGCTATTCAGCCAAAGCTATTTGGGGGCCCGGGTGTCATGGGCCTTTAAAACTCCAGGTTTCTCTGCAGTGAGTGTGTCGCCAGCTCCTTATTTCAGTGCTCTGCAGGGCACAGCTGAATGGACAGCAGCCATTGTGTGCCCAGATAATGCACTTCAATCATCCTTAATGTCATCATAGCCAAAAAGGCTCGGGAGCTAAGTTGAAGGAGCACTATTTTCTATGTTTAGAAAAAAGGACTTTAATAAGAGGGTCTACGGTACGTTAGGCTTGTTTCTCACTAATTACACTTACCAGCTGTACTAAGAGCGTGTCGTATATACTGTAGGAATGGAAATATGAAATATGTTTTGTTTTTTAATGTGCATTCTTGGGTGGAATACGATTGCAGAGCAGTTATGTTTGAGTTAAAGCAGATTTAATTTAGCTTGTGTTCTTAGTTTCTTTTTTTACACATAACACTTAATATTCTGGACATGATAGACTGCAGGGAAAGCTTGTGGTGAGCTAATCAATTCCATACATTGGCCAACGGTAAGATGTTGAATGGCTAATTGACCACATTAATGGTGCATGGCTATGTGGTGGTGGACGATGGAGACATGCACATTAAAAAACAATTAATTTCCAATACCAATGTCACTCTTGGCTGCCGTTGCTATTGCGTATAACAAGAGCTGTCACTGAAGTCCTTTCAGTTGCGTGGATTTGAGGCAGGCTATGCCTTAGCGCAGGATCGGGAGCTATACTTTTCTTTCATAAAGCCGCCTGATAGGAACTCGCATTCTGGCTTGGTTGATGAGTTTACATATCATCATTCTTGCCTTTTTGCGTTTAAATGCTTCACATGCCTACACAGCTAAAGATATACTGTAAGTAAGGTTCACTATTCAGACAACATGCACAGTTGAAACATGAATTGTTTATCTGTAATGTGAGCAAGAGTAGGGAATTCTTTTTTAAAAG
Source organism: Betta splendens (assembly GCF_900634795.4). Taxonomy (NCBI): domain Eukaryota; kingdom Metazoa; phylum Chordata; class Actinopteri; order Anabantiformes; family Osphronemidae; genus Betta; species Betta splendens. Next base: position 9,906,213 of record NC_040895.2, read on the forward strand.
TGTACATTTTGACAAATATAATATTATCATATTTGCATGAAATGTAACCTTATTAAACTGGCTAATGCTTTTATTGATTTCAGTTAGAAGTATTTATCATGATCTGACTTTATAGCCTGAGGACAATGGAGGTCATTGTACAGACACTAAAGCAAATTTATAATTTGTAACTGGGCCGTAAAAATACAATGGGATATTATTTTGATTTCAAATGACAGCAATAGCAATTTTGCCCAGAGTCTGTGTGTACACAGTGTGGATGATAATTTATTATTTGTAGATCTTGTAGAGAAAACTAAGAAGTTTTATTAGTGTCACATTGTCTAACAAGGATACTGAAGAAGCTTCACTAGTCTTTATCCTCTCTTAGCATTGATACAGTAAGTGAATGCTTGCAGTGATTCTTTTATCTTCCACCACCATTGGCAGCACAGCTGTTTGCATATAGACAAATCACTGAGCATTTCTCATGGTTCACAGGATAGTCTTTAAATAGGTTGAGGAGAAAGACCCAAAAACACATAAAATGCAAATGAATGTACCAGTTTCTGTATTTGTGACCTATCCTGTAAATCATCAATTTGATTGATTCCAAAGGCTGCTAGTGGATAATAACCTGAGACCCTTTACAGCATGCAAAAAAAAGCATCATGAATTAATTATTCCAGTTTTAATGTACCCTGCCTTCCCTTATTTCACACTATTACTTTGCCTGGCTAAAATTACAATTATCCTCCACAAAGTCTCAGCATAATTTCAACAGCAATATTCAGCATAATTTAAAATTAAGATAACGCTTCTGAACTCTATTACGTTAACAGTACTTAGCATCTCTTTGATATGTTGTTGCCAAAGTTAGAAAAATAATACTGTGAAGCCATGCATAAACTTAAAACCATTATGCTTTGACCAGATGGTACAGAACAGCTCAGTTTTATGACTTTATATTGCAGCAACATCAAAGATCCTAAAACCACGATAAAATAATCTGTGGTCACACTAAATTGTGTATTATTCCTCTAGAACATTTTGGGTTTTCTAATAACAATCAAGTGGTTAAATCTCCTGCCTCTTGAACTAAATACTCCCCTTGGTCTTGAGACTGAATTCCCACTGAGATTCCTCTCTTGTTTTTCCAATTTTCTCTGTCCCTCAACACTTTACCACAGTCTAACAAAAAAAAAGAAAACATTACAGGTTAAAGGACAGGTCACAAAGATTTACAGATTATATTTACTGAATTAAGTATTTAGATTGTTTTATCCATGCAAAGCTACAGGCAAAACAACCATTGTATAAGATTATAATGCATAAATATCAAATACTTTGAAAGAGAACAATCCATTCAAATGAATGCTCTTAGTTATATAAACAAAAACTGTTATTACGACTCAGAGCAGCCATGCACAACTTTGAAACTTGCAATAACTGTGATGCTTGTCATCTTGCCAGACTTGGCACGAAAATCCATTAAATAAAAATCCTATTGCGCTGCTGTTGTGCTCTTGTCTGAGGATATTTCAGCATCGCCACTGTGTCCTTGTAATTATTTTGGAGAGCATATTTGCTTTAACATGAGCTTAGCCAATGAGCCAAGACAGGGCATGTTGCAGGCATCTTCCTCATGACTAACTTGCATATGACACAATGTTCCCAGTGCTGATAGATGCAGGGTGGCAGTCTGAAGCACTGGGTTTTACCGCTGCAAAAGGATCCGACATGATTGGTGCGCTGGAAAGCCTGACAGTATGAATTATGAAAGTCTCATTAGGGGCTGTTGGAAATGATTTATCTTCCTACGAAATATGGTCATCCAACCACATTTGCCTCCATGGTTACAGAGTCCATATTGTGTTGTGCTCTTTTAATTTTTGTTGGGGGAATCATTTTTCTTTTATTAGTGAGGAATTTCCATTGACGCCAAACCATGACTCTATTAAATCGAAGGTCACAACTTGGTATGCCAAGCAAAATGGCTCAGAAAAGGACAAGGTATGCTCTTTGAAAAATTGGCTGCAGTCGCAAAGGTGCTAAAAAATGTGTCATGTTTCTCACTTGACAGATGCATTGCTTGGCATGGTGGCGTTGAACTTGGCAGTGTGCGTTACTGCCAGGTCATCTACTGGGGTTGTGCGTTTTTATACCAACGCCAAGACCTGCCTCCATAGTTTTCCAATGGCCCAGCAGGAGCATTGTAGTAGAGCACATAAAAGGGATAATTATACAAAATCTACAAACAAATATGAAATCACCAGCTGAAAAAAATCTAATTTTAAGGCACATACTGTAGTCCAAACTTACAACAGAATACTTCATTAAATGCTCTAAGCATTAGATGGTGGCCCAGATTTGAGAAAGCCTTACTATTCCACCCCTAGTTTGTGTAGTTAGTTCCTATACTGTTCTTGTAACATGACTTCTCTTTTTGAAATGGTTTCATTAGTAATCCGCTTCCATCCTTGTTTCTGTCAGTGCACAGTAGTCCTTTCAGTTGTGTTCCTTGCAGCAGCCCAGTTTTAGTCACGGGTGGTTCAGCAGTGTCGCTTTTTGAAAAGGCTGGTGATTTTGCAAGTTATAAGCCGCAATCTTGGCATTGCTTTCACTTTAAAATGCTCCATAGGCGGACCCATTTTCTGATAGCATCATGCAGCTCAACTGAAAGCACGACACATTTCGCACATTATCATGCACAGCGTACCTCTCAGTAAATAAGTGACAGGGAAATGCGTGTATTCATACATTACTGCTGTTTCCAGTCTTCTCTGGCCTCTTATTTAGTACTTATGAAGATTGATAAACAGACATTTGTTTACAACCCCAGCAATGAGGTTTATGCTTCAGATTTTCATGTTGTGGCAGCTTATTATCAAAGTATAATGATTGGATTGTGAAATATGCATCTCAACTGTGGAGCATTTGACAGAGCAGGTATTCAATTTATACATATTTGGAGGACTTGAAATGATATGAAAACAGACTGCTGAGCCGTGTTCCCTGAAGTGTATGAAAAAGAGGAGGAACGATCTGCTCACAGCACCCAGCAACAGGGCTTCTTGATGCAGTGCTTTGATAACGTCAGAGCTCCATCTAGGTTGCTTTGAGAGGTACTGCTCTACAGCCTCATGATTTAGCATTGTGCTGTAAATTGTCAATGTAATTCCAAGCAGCTCCCGTTTGCCTACACATCAGTAACACAAAATATATCCCCTCTACTTGCAACCACTGCACAGTGTGTCTGTGTATTCTCGTCTCACCACACTCCATTTTTAGGCAACTTCACATGACTTTTCAATGAGGTGCAGTGGCAGTAGTACAGAATTCTAATTTGGCTTCAATCTAAGTCATTAGGAGAGTCAACAGGAAGCAAACAGATGGCAGAAGGAATATGATGGATAATTGTACGTCTCAGAGGACAATTTGTAATTTGTATCAGATTCTGTGCAACCCCCTCATTTTCTTAATGAAGGACTAATTGAGTTTTTCGGATTGGCTCAAGCATATGGTCCCACCAATAGTGGAGGGTTTGTATAATAGCTGAAAGAAAATGGAGGACATGTAGTAGAGTAACATAAATTCTGAATGGTATTTGAGGCATAAGATATAAGATAAGAAGGTATAAGATTTTAAGGTTTAAGTAACATGTAAGATGCAGAACTGGAATCAATAGCAGAAATATGGTGCATCATCATTAAACCATAATCATCATCATCATAACCTTCCCCATTATTTTTTAATGGAAATTATTTTCTTTCTAAAGCATGGACATTTACATTAAGAAAATGCATTGTCCTTTCTTTCCTCTAATTTGCTGGGCATAAATAAGCAAATATACAGCAATGCATACATGCATATATTAATGTAATTATTTCATTATGTATGTCTTTTGCTTTCCTCAGAATGCATTTTTGTTGTTGTAACATTTTTATTGTGGCTGTTACTGCATATGTTGATAGTAGTAACTGGTAATGTTTGTATTTTGGAAAAATATGCATCAAACAGAACTGGCTTTGCTAATTCTCCTGCACTTTGGGATTAACAAGGAATTGAACATTACATAACTAATGTGAGACTGAAATAATTTATATATTAGTTTTTGCAACTGACAGTCAGAAATATTTGCTAAATACTCCCTTCAATTCACCATAATAGCTTAGCTATGGAAATGCTGAAGTGAGAAATGCTTCTAAGGAGTGGGTCAGCATCCCTCTTCCTGATCTGCGACTGGACACTTGTCTCCATTTTGGAAACCTACGCTATTCAAAGTGCAGTGGTAATAAAGTGCCTCTCATTAGAAGCTACGTTTGTTACAGTCAGGGAGTCAGGGGGCAGGAATGCATGGAGCAAGGTAAGCAGAGTGCCCCTGATAGAAGCCACTCATAAGGGCTTCTTAGTAAAGGCTCATTTCATGCAAGGTTAGACACATCAGTCACTGGACATGGGGCTGGCTTTTACTGCCTTTCAATAAAATTACACATGGAACATGTCCACGCTGTGAAGATGAACCTGGAAATAAAAATATCTTCTATTGGACTCTGTTGGCTGTTGATTACTGCCAGCTTTAAATTCCCTGCATGCAGTGGATCAAAGCCTCAATTATGACAAAGGTTGTGCACCCAGGGAGAATCCACTCAGTCTCTTTGATTTTATGAGTCTTCATTTGTTTTTAATGTAAACTGTGTGTACCTACAGTATAGTAGTAAGACAAGATTAGTAGTTCAGGTGTGAATACCTTTTTAAATATGTTTATCAGGTTTGAAAGCATCAATATGACATGATGGGTCAGAAAAGCTTCTAGTCCACAAAATCCGACCTCTATAAATAGTTTGGCTTGGGAAAATACTGTCCAACACTATCCATGTTTGCACATCTTTGACACTGTGATGAAGGCCTGTGTGGGCAGCAGCACACAAGTACGTAGTAACACAGCTGCCTCAAATCCTGAGCTCTAGTACGTGCCTTTTGTAACCCTCACATATTGTCACCTGCTGAGGTCACTTTCCAGTGGTGACAAGGTTGCTGCACATGCGTACTGTGGCAAGCTGCAAATTGAGCCGGCATCTTGGCCAAAAATCTTTTATTGTTTTGGCACTTTCACAGCTGCCATGACCGTTTTGTGTTGCTGCATGCAGTGCTGGCTTTGCTAACATATGCATCCCTGGAGACCAGCTTCCAAAGCTGATTGAAACAACAGCTAGCTTCCTTTTCTTTTTGGAGAAGCCAGTAATGCCTTGCGTTAAGAGCGACGTGCAAAGTAGCATAAACCACAAGATTAGCACCTAATCATTGCAGCTAGTTTCATTTGAAGGGGGAGTAAGTTGTCCTGAAAGAGTCTAATATAGTACCTCAAAGCTCTTTATTATTCAGCTGATTTGTTTATAATCCCTGACAGAATGCAGGCAGAATGGTCACCATTATAAACTAATGGCACAGCATGGTGGCAGACAACAGCGTCATTGCAGGCAGCTTTAGAAAGACTTGCTGGATGTAATTACAGGTTTTAGTTTGTTTTTTTACTTTTACTAGAGTACTAATTGCTTTAACAAATGACTAGCTTTAAAAATGTAAAATGTGATAAACAGCAAAATGGTGAGAGTGCGAGAGGTTTCACTAAATGTTTTTGACAGTGGTTAATATACGCAAGGTTCCCAAAATGTGAGTCGCACTTCATAGCATCGTAAGCTGTTACTGTAGTTATCCTAATGTAGCTTTTTGTGTATCTCATGGATTTATAATGATCCAAAACACAAATAAATAACTAAACTGCTGTGAATCTGCTGACGGCTAAAGACCTGAGAAGTTCTATTATTATAGTGCCAGCAAAACAACTTGTTGTTACCTTCATTATTATTTGGAGGAGCTGGACAGTTTATCAAAAACAAACCCAAACAAAATATTACTATTACTACAGTTTTTGACTATATAAAGTATTACTAATATTACAAACTATAAAATACTATTTTATACAGTATAATGTACAGTGAGTGTTTGACAGGTGATGTTAATATGCCTGGGAAAGTCCACCTCTCTATTTAAAGCTGAGTCTACAGTATAATGAACATTTTTAGAGGTATAATGACATTCTAAAGATCACCTTCAACTCTTTTTTTCAGTAAACACAGTTTAGAGTCTAGACAATCTACCAGACACTGTCTGCACTAAATAAATCTTTAATGTTAATGTTCACTCAGTAAGAACATGCACTATGACATAGTGGACATATACTGGGCCAGTATGAAACCTCTTCTTTAGAATCAACTCCTTTAGGTCATTTTGATTCAAATGTTAAAACAGCTGCATTGTTTTAACCCGACTGCCAAGGTCATATTCATCTACAGTATTTTGTAAAGTATGTTCCACAAATATGTTGGATATTCATAAAAATCAGATGTCAGACATGTTAATTCATGGTCATGGTAACAACTGTAGATGTGCTGTGTAATTCTTAGCAGCAAAGTGCATGCTTTGCTAGGGACACGAAGGTTATGTGCCTCCTTATAGAGGATGAATGATCGATGGAACAAAAGTGACAAAAGCTCAAAGTGTTGAATATTTGTGAATGGGATGTTGGCTGATGGATATCAATATGACGTCCCAACTGAAAGAGAACCACCTCATGAATATTAAACTAAAGCTTTTTAAAAGTGCACAAATTAAAAGTTCTACAGTAAATCCTCTGAGTAATGAAGCACTAAATGCATCATATGTGCTTCTCTGCCTTATAATTGAGTGAAGACACATTGTGTTGGGCTGTTTTGACAAATGACAACAGACTGTCCTTCTAGTTATTAAAATTCTGGTTTGTTTCTTGCATGTACTGTCATTTAGCCACGGGCACAAATACAATCCTAGTTGTTCAATTACAGTGTTGTTTATTTCTCAGTACTTTTCTAGAGTCTTGTTTTCCTACTTTACCTCAGGCTCTTTTAAACACACCAGCAAGATTAAAATCTCAGCTTTGCGGGCCTCACGCACCTAAAAGAGAGACATCTGAAACATTACTTCGCATTTGCCTGCCAAAGGGGCTGAGCATTTTAAAGCTTACCATCAAAGCTGATTTACAGTACAATACAATTTATTGAAGATTTCCTCAATCTGTGACTTGTTATATGTAAAACATGCGCAGCTTGATTTATACATCAGTTTGATTCATCTGTCCTCTAAAATGACTGTTTGTCATCTAAGGATCTTTCTGACATCATGCCTCCTTGTGTATGTGGCAATGCCTTTGAACTGTTCATCACACGCTTCTGTGCACAGTGTTACCTTCGGTGCGACTGGCTGTAGGGCTAACATCAGTATTTAATAGGCTGACTTATCAGTATTTTCCAGAGGCAAATCAAATTCAAAAACTATGACAGAGTTGTGAAGCCGGTCCTGATGATTAATGTTTACAAAGAACAATGTAGCACATATAGCAACTGTACAGTATATACAGCACTGTTCTGTACCTTCTTGCACAGAGACACCTTTCTTACATTTCTTTCTTTCTTTTTTTATTGATTAAAGGGCTTCGGCAGATAGCAATTACAGCATTGACTTAAATTTAGTCACACTGTAAATATTTTCCAACACACAGTACTTCTGCGTGTTTTGAAAAAGTAATATCAATAAAAGACTTAATGTCTATATATTCATCCAGTCCCACTGAGCCTAGCGTGAGAGTGCTACACTGTTGTCTTCCAGCTCCGAAAGTGATTCGTTTAGATAAATTCATTAAAAGCACTGTGCCCTGCATTTTTGTATGATTTCCTGCAAAGCACTGTAGCAGACATTCAAGCTGAGTAAATCAGACATCGCTTTTATTCGGCCAAATGGCACATTGGTTCATGATCCAAGACACTGCAGGGTACAGTGTAAAGCACAGTAAAAAGATACATTGTGGAATCACCTACAGTAGTTAGCCTGGCCATCGTTAGATCAACTGCCTGCTGTTTTTGTTCGTCCATCGGTGTACCTGCACTTTTCATTGTCCGGCAAAGGGTTCATGCTGTGCGCTCCGCTTAATTTGAGCAAAACACATGTGGCCAAGATCAAATCAGAAAAGATCTTTGAACACGCTTCTGAAGCCCGTTACTTTGCCCAGTCATGGTTCTGAAGATCCCGATCAGCATCAAACGTCTGCAGTGTTTGTTTCTACCTGGCGGCTTTTTACCTTTTCATTAAACCATCTTAATATTCTGTTCTTTATGTAAAAAGACAAGCACGGTTTCCCTGGTGCTACACTGGGAGCTGTTGTTAGAATAAGGCTCGTTTTGTCTTGATTTATTTATTTATTTCTCTTAATCCAATCATGAAACATCTGATTTGGTTAATGCCAACAGTCTGATGCACAGATCAAACAGCTGTCTTTTTTGTAGCCAAGTGATTTGCCATATAATTAGTCATAGAATTTCATCTTTTAGTGGAACATGATCAGATGAGATGACAGATTTCCTCCTCTAGGCCTCACTGCAAGGGAGGTCGGTTCTCTAAGCTTTCAGCCTAATTTGGGGAAATGAACACAGGAAACTGAGACTGCTAGTGAAAAGCCAGACAACTAAACAGCCTCCCTCTCAGTGGCTGATGCATTATACTGTCTACTGTACTAACATAAGCTATGTGTGATCTTCTTGTTGATGCATCACCTGCATTGCCTATTAGCAAATGATATAATCACCTCATTAGGACCACGCTGTAAAAGGCAATGCTGGGTTTTAATTACAGCAAGTGTTATACAGTCATTTGCATGAGCTATTTAAGTAAGTCGGATCTTACCATTGTTTTACAGCGCGCTGCTTTTACTTATAACAGCTGATGCAAATCATTAACTAAACAAAATACTGTCAGCATCACCTTTCACAGTGTGGCTCAGAGCATTGTACTCATCGTCTCTTTGTCCCTCTAAGGGCAAAGAGGTCATGCTTTGTAATGAATACAGCTCAGAATACATTTGTCTAATTTTCCAAAAGAGAGAAATGACACAAAGATGACAAACTGTTGAGGAAGCTGTGGATCAATAGCATGTTATGTCCCCCCCCTCCTCTGTGGCTTTCTGATGGCTTACACATTTTTACTTTCATTTCCTTTTGTTTTCTTTTGGGGGTGTACAGGATGGTGGGTGGGTGGGAGCTGGTCTGTTGAAGTGTTAAAGTCTCCAAAACTCAATGTGAGTTTATTTGCATGTTTGCTATGTGTCTACACTGTGCTTTCCAGCTCAATTAATACTTCCAACTCACCCTTTAAAAATTCGTTGCATTGTTCTATGACCTAAAGTAAAGGACAACCTAAAAAAACAAACTTGTGTGGTCTTTGTTTCTAGCCATGTACTGCAGTTGCTTCAAACATCAAGATAAACAGTATGTAATAAGCTTTTGTTCTGAGATCATGTATAAGCCTAGCTTTCATATGAACTCTATTTTGTCCCATAGAATATGGAATGATCGGAGAGCATACAGTAAAAAGTCAGCGGCCAAGATCAGTTCATGACACAAAGGCCCTGCAGGAGCAAGCTGAATCTGCTAAATTTATGGCACAAACTGGTAATACAATAGTTATGTTTCTTTATTTTGTTAACTAAACTTAATTTCATCATGCATGCTCTCTCTTGTACTGCACCTTTTAAGTGGAAATGTTTTGCATTATTATTTTCTCATGGTATTCTGCAACATATGAAGTAGGAAGATAAATTTCTCATCTCTGAGTATATACTTTGAGCATAGTATATAATTGGGTTTTGTGGTTCTGTTTGTTTTATTGTCACACACAGTAGAGAGTTGGCAAGTGGATTACTCATGCAGTATATTCATAGAAGATTAATTAAACAGCAGTTTAAAACTAAGGCCCTGATGTAGTTAATCATTTCCTCCAAGGCGTGATAAATTAAATGTCATTTGATAAAAAAACACCCCTTCAGCCAAATATGAAACACATACTTGGCAAAATGTTGAACTGATAGATTCTGCCCTTAGAGATAAAATGAAGCAATGTGGCTTAATCAAGTGCAGCATCAAAGAAATTAAAAAGCTGAAGTTATCTCAGATCCTAATGACATTTACAACCTATCAACTTAGCAATTTGACTAAAACCTGAAGTTAGTGGAATAAAGGATAGCAAGGTTTAGACAAAACCTACATTTTTGTTCATTTTTTAGTTATTTTTTCCATTTATGTTGTAGAACATTTGTTTTCTGTGGGTGGGTTTAGTTTTAACTGCCATACAATATCTTTATTATTTATTTTGATTTTTGGGAAATGTTTTAATTTTTTCATCTGTTGTTTCTTTTCTATTGCTCTCATTGTTTAAAGACTCCTTCCATTCTCATTTTGAGTTGCACCACACCCTGCATACACACTGATACTAACTGTATAATCATTAACACCTCTACCATTTTACACACTGTACTGTAGGTATGTTGTTTCCCTGTCAAGTCACATCGCTGTGCTTTTCCGTTTGCCATTCTCACACTATTTACTGTCCCTGTACTGCCTCATTTAACAAATTGATCCACCTTTCAGCCTATTTTATGATCTGCAAAATTAGGGGCAGGGTTTAGCTCCCTATTTGGCTCATTCTATGTGTCCCTGATATGTGCTGGGGAAACTACGCTAAAGCCTATTGTGCTGAAAATTCTAATATCATTTGACGACTTCCAGTGACATAAATGTATTCAGAGCTGCAATTGCATTAAAGTATTTTTCTTATGCGCAAAGCCTCAAAGAAAAGACATACTTCACCTGAGGGTTTAACATAATCAAATCAATTATTCGGTGACTACTCTGCAGGAATTTGATTGTCCTCTCACCTGTTACCAAGTAATTCATGTCTTTTTCATTCAGAATATCAGAATTCACCCACTGCCTCATCTTAATATACAACTTTATTTAGCCTTTCATAGATTTTTCATATGTGCCCGTTTTGAGCATAAAGCTTAAAAGGCTCAGTGCCATTTCTTCTGATTACCCTTTTTTTGTTGAAAAGTGTCACAACTATGATCCTTACTATTATGACATAAGTTGAACACAATATCTCTACATGAGTTAAGACATTTAAAGTCTGCTTGCCAAAACCCCTATTTACGGCAGACTCAAAGACCTCAACCATAAAAACAGAATCCATTTTCATTTCGTGGCTGCATTACAACCTGTTACATTTTCTTCTGGGCACAATTGAAATTTGAATAGAACAGCCTGCTTTGAGCCACACTCACATAAGAAAATGGCTATAATCTGCTGAATGAAATGCGCTAACTTTCTCATTTTCCTCTATGCCTGCGACTTAGCAGTTAAAATGGATTGAAAATTATTTGAAATCACTATCTAAAACTTCTCCACTGTTGTCAAGGAAACTAGATAGTTTGCTGCAGTGCAAGGGATTCCATAAGTCAGGCTTCTATCTGAACTAACACCCATTAAATTCCATTTTATTTTCTCAGATGTCCTTTCCTTGCATGTCGTCATGTACTTACAAATTTGCTTTGTTTTGCTCATTTTGTCATTTTGTATGAACATCTTATTGGGTTTCACTGAAATGCATGATTTGTCTTAAATGAAGTGAAACAGTTGCCACGCTACTGTCTCCTGTTGACTTTCATAATCACAGCTACACCTTCTCTGTGATCTTTGTATAAATAAAATGTGTTGTAAAAAGGCGAATTAATTCACGCACTTCTCCTCCACAATAAAAAGCCACTATTAATGCAATGGCTCTGCAAAGTGGACACAAAAATGTTTTTCTGTGCCTCCTACAAATGAAAGTGCTAATCAGCAGAATAAATTTATCAAAGATCACACAAAGGTAGGCTATATCACAGTGTCCTGTAAATCCTAAAAGCTCACCTCACGCCTACGTTTTACTCAATCCAGCCCACCTTGCTCCACCCTGCTCCTATAGCCCTACCTAGGACCATATTGCTGCATTTAACTAGTGTCACCCTTCTCCCACACAGGTGAATCAGGTGCAGAGGAGTGGTCCCAGTGGAGCTCATGCTCTGTAACATGCGGTCAAGGGTCGCAGGTGCGAACAAGAACATGTGTCTCACCATACGGAACACACTGCAGCGGCCCTTTAAGAGAATCAAGGGTTTGCAATAACACTGCCCCTTGTCCAGGTAGTGTTAGTCGCAGATTCTTGAATATTAATGTTTTTCTCATTGTTGTATATGGGAGGAAATGTGTTGTTGTGTTTTAAACTTTTAAATGTGTAAATTTAAAGTTATACTTTTAACAACTGCCGTTATGATTAATCTGATGTTTTCCTTCTTTGATGTTATTTTGTGAATGTGTTTTCCTTTTTTTTTTAATCATCATCACTTTGTGTTTCATATTTCACATAACTGTAAGGCAATTCATCAGCATTGAAATGGTTTAATGACGTGGTTCTGCATGGAGCTTGGGGAGCAGTAGATACTGATATGTCGTCAGCTTCATTTCCTTGAAGGTCAGCCGTGCATTTTAAAATAGCTTGGCATCATTTCTTCAAACGAGCTGTAAGGCATTTCTTCTTCAACACATGATGGCATGGAAAATGAGTCACTGATAGTCAGGTATCAGCATCAGATGCTGTTCGTACTGGCGGCTGATGCTTGTTTGTGTGGATCCAGTTGTTTAGGACTGCGTGTCACTGTAAACAAGTCAATATTATCTATTTTGGTATCATTTACGCAGATAAATATGTTGATTTAGCAATGTGTTTATTTGAATATATTTGCTAGCACAGTATAGGGCTTGTTGCAAAATGCATCCTCTGACAGTGTCGTTTATGATGCATTGCACTGCATTTTCAGTAGAAGTGGGAAGTTGGCAGTTTTAATGAGAGTTACTCTCCTACCGTGCACGTACACCAAGAGCTGAAAAGAGAATGACTCATTTAAAAAGAACAGTTGCCTAAATGCCAGTCGTTCTATGACTCCTCTTTGGCTATTAATACCAAGCTCAGACAGTGCAACGATTCCAGTTCCTTCTGGAGATTCCAGTTCCTTCTGCACAGCCCAATTCCAGGTATATGCATTAATTTCCATGAAAAAATTATATTAATTTAAACCCACAACTTACAGAGCTGCCCATGTGAATTCATTACTGTTTCTGATTTATCTCAAGACCTGCAGACATTACGCATTTGCTCGTGGCTAATTGTGGACCCAGAACTTCCTGTCATGTAATAAAGCAGAAACACTTATCACAAAATAACTGGGCCATGTAAATGCTGAAGTAATTTTGACTTTTCTCACAGGATGAGGTATTTTTAGAAAGAAAATAGCAAAAGCTGAGTCTTTTTAAACATCTCTATGCTTTGCCTAGTTTATTGTTTAGAGGGCTTTAAAGATAAAATGCACTTCACTGTTGTTAAATTGCCTGCAAATACATCAATATAGAATTTTTCCTCTACTTATAATAAAACTTAGGATTGGGATCAAAGAATAATTTTCCCATATTGTCTTCAAAATTCAGCTCATATACTAAAGCAGTATCTGTACTTAGCTACTGTAGAAACTGGTGCAAGAAATCCCACCTGGCTTGGTGCCACATAAAAGAGTTTATATAAAATATTCTGAGAGGCAGACAGATCGATCTGCTTTCTTCAAACTGTAGCATGCCAAAGGCAGAAGGACACATCCCAAAGAGAGCACGGTTAAATTGAAGACATGCCACTGCAGTCTAAGAGGAACCTTACCTTTCAGCTGTTATCAACAGGAAATCCACATCATCGGGGAGCAATAGCTGCAGTGCTGGTACAAATCCTGGGCCTCCACACATGTTGTCATGACGTTCATCCCACGTACAGTAATGAAATGAACCTGCCAAACACACATTTTTTGCTTTGTGAAGCATCCTTTTTAAATTACTATAGATTTTATAAAATTTTGCCGGCACCTCATGCAGTTATTGTCTTGAGTAAAAGACATTCCAGTTTGTAAAAAAATATATCAGATACTATTTGTAAAAGCGGTTTTAATAATAATAATAATGACAATAATAATAATAGCAGAATAGGCATATCACAACGTATGAGGTCAAGGGTCTTTTTAGTAACATTAGCTGCTATATCTACTTTTGTTAGCTAGCTGCTAGCTTAGCTTCCTGCGTAAACCTGTCACTTGTTCGAGCATGCGCACATCTTGTTGAGGCCGTTCCGAAGTTCAGGATATTAAAGGCAGAACTGAATTAAGTCTTACTTTTCTCGGTGACACGGAACCTAAGAGGTAGGTTTGTCCGTGAGCTTTCGACGACAGCGGTGATGTGGAGGAGGCAGCGACAGCTTGCGTTTGCTTGTTAGCGGCGTTGTGGCCATCGCCAACATTAGCAGGACGTATCATTAAAACGAAACTTTTCAAAATAAGGCTTCATTTATTATAGACGATAGAGTGAAACAGGTGTTTTATAATAAAAACAGGAAACGTAAAATTTACGTGGTATAGTACAATAAAATTTGACTTTTGGGTAACGTAAACACTTTTTCATAATTGCTGGAAGCCGGCAGAATCACTGAGCTGTGTTCATACAGGTGCAGTTTCACGCTTCCACCTCGCTCGCTAATAAGAGAGGCACTTATTTAAACTGTTTGGATCTTGCTGTTTGACATTATACAGCAAATCGATCAGGAGACGTGAACCTACGCCTGAAGGACTATGAAGCCAGTGTTGATCACTGATGAATTTGCCATTCATATTTGCTTTGCGTTGCAAAAAGGCCCCAAGTGCAGTATTACATGAGAGGCAGCCTGGATAATGTTGATATAGGGGAGAAGGGGACAACTAAGCAGATTGGATGCAATTAGGCAGGAAAAAATATAAAATATATAAAATATTAAAAATTAATGAAAACATTTTGGCCAGTGTGTTTACCTTGCCACCATTTTATGTTGGTCCAGGAATTTCACCTCTAGCAGCACAGTATGATTGCTCTCTACAAATTGTGGCGTCAGTTCAGGGGGTGGGATGCACACGAACACAAAGGACAGAAATGCTATTCCATCATTTCTAGCTGTGGTTCCTACCTGCTTTGAACTCGGACGTTCAAAGTAAACGCTTTAGCCACCACGGGACACTTCGCTAAGAGCATCAAAGCAGTGCCCTGAGGCGGGGGCCGGGACAGACGGCAGCTCGCTCCACGGCGAACCATTGGCTTGATCCAACGGCTCCACAACTGATCCTGAGATCTAACTGTTGTACTGCAGGAACTTTAATCCTCTACACAAGCTGCAGATAGTGACCTCTCCAAAGAACAACCCTCACTTCCCTGGGACCAGAGTATCCTGACGTACAAGGGCCCAAATCCCATCTGACGTCGGCAGAACATAGAAGCTTTCTTTACATTTGGCATTTGTCAATTGAATCTAAACATCTAAAAAAGTAAATCAGCCACATCACCCTCTTATTCCTATTGTAGTTGTCTGTGTGGCTTTATAATCCTTCTGATACAAAATAAATATTTACAGTGTGAATTGGGTATGACACTGTTTCAGTTCCTCTAAAGGTCATTTGAGAGCCTTTAATTCTTTTGGTAAATGTACTTTATCACTGACATCAAGAAGGTGGCAGCTGCTGCAGAGATTAATATCAGAGGTTAAACTGTACATTTTGAAAGAAGTGTGTTGATCATTTCATATCACAGTGTACATTTGCATTTGTAGGAGCGTCGCAAAGTGCCAAGACAAGACAGGAGGCGTCTCTCGTCTGTCTGCCTCTCAGATCTCCATATTTCCCTCTCCAAAGTAAAACTTTGAGCCAATAGCAAATATTCTCTACAGTTCGATGAAGACTCACCATCTGTCAACCAGAACCCAGTTAAGCTCACACGCAAACCAAAAAGCGAGTCGGAGGATGCTTTTGCCAGCTATTGTTTAACATTAAATTGAAAAAACTGTTATAAAGTTACACTTTTGTTAGGGAACATTCATCCACCCGTCCTCCACTCAGACACCCACCCCTGATCTGTAATGATTTTCATCATAAAATATGTATTTTCAGATACAGTATGTAATTCCATAAGCGGCTGAATGTAGGTCAGTGATAATTCATCGATAACAAGGAAGGCATCGAAGGTGTTTGCAGTAATAGTAGATTTCATTAGCGCCATGTCTCACGTGTTCAGGAACAGTAACTAGTCTGTAAAATCGGTTTCAGCAGTTTGTCCCCAGGCATAAACATGTGATGAGATAATGCCGTACAAAACCCAACACCGAGTCTCCTTTCTGGCAATTTCCTTTTCGGATTTGGGCTGTCTGGGCTGATACTTGGGTTCAGTGGTCATTTCATTACCAATTACCAGGCAAAATAAATGTGGCCAGTTACTCAGAGGACTGGAACCAGGATATGCACTGTCTGCTTTGTGTATAATGATGATTACTACTGTATGTTGGCGCAACAGCAGATTTGCAGAACCGCTGTCAGCCCGCATTAACCTGAAGATCCGCCGCTATTAGATTCGCAGTCATCTGAGAAGACCTAATAAACTGTAACACTGGGCAGACCCGCTGCTTCTCACCCTCACCTTGGCTTAGACAGTCAGGACTCCTGCTGTGTTGTCGCTGTGCGTGTGTATGAAACTGCCACGTGAAAGACTGACATTTGAATCATTCTTTACCTTAACCTCTGTGTGAAGTCTTGGCCCGGCGTTTATTACAACAAGACTGAATGAGGTGACTAAAGCGAGTGCCCACCACTGTCTGTGTGCTCACTATTTCATTTGCATCCGTTTTGTTGTTAATTCTTTTGATTAATTTTGTTTCCTTTGTGGCACCGTGCAGTTTGTCATGGGTTTGTTTATGCCATAGCAGCCTCGGAGACATTGATCAGGCCTGACGCCCTTTCTGTGCCCACAGTACACGGTGTGTGGGAGGAGTGGTCACCATGGAGCCTGTGCTCATTCACGTGCGGCCGAGGGCACCGCACTAGGACTAGGATGTGTTCTCCTCCCCAGCATGGAGGCAGGGCCTGTGACGGACCCGAGACCCAGACTAAGCTTTGCAACATAGCCCTGTGCCCAGGTATCATCTGTCTGCTGATCTCAACAAAGACACAAGCATCAGAGAAATGTTTCAACTACAAATGACCCATGTAATCAATACTTAAGATTATAAAGGTGAATTACATGGCCTGAATGAACGCAGGCCTAGTGCTGCCTTCAAAGTAATAGTGCTTACACAGTAATGCGGTTTAGGAGACCCTGTTGAGAGTCAGTACTGTAATACTGACGTCAAAATCACTTACCCAGAATTGCCCGTGAATGGTAAGCAGATTAGTGGTGATGAGTTTTTCCACATACTAAATGTTAGCTTTGCTGTGGCAACAGAGCCAGTGAGAACCACTCAGTCCCAAATGCTTCCTTTTGTGCCCAGGCATGAAAAACAGAAGGCAGGTTAAAATAAAGACGTCAAAAAAGCCTTATGTGGTATTTCACTCTTGCCTTTGGCTGTTTCCAGCAGAAACATAGCTGTCGTACAATTCCTCAAAATCCACTCGCACTCATGAATAATTCTTTTCATTGGCCTTACAGTGTATCTGAAAAAGAATAGTGATCTGAATATCTCCTCCCATTTTTGTCTGCCCTCTTTTTCCCTTCATTTGGGACATGCTTGTTGGGTTGTGGTTGGTGCCTCAGTGGACGGACAGTGGCAGGAGTGGAGCTCTTGGAGCGATTGCTCGGTGACCTGTGCCAATGGCACTCAGCAGAGGACCAGGCAGTGCTCAGCGGCAGCCCATGGGGGATCTGAGTGTCGCGGTCACTGGGCAGAAAGCAGAGAGTGCCATAATCCTGACTGCACAGGTAAAATCCTGAGCCTCTTAATTCTGTATCCGCTTTGATGTCTGAATATCGGTTTGCAACAGCGGCGAGGGGAGACAAAAAAAAAATAAAAACCTCCCTTACTGCCATCATCATTATTATAATCACCAGTACTGTAAGCATGGCTATGAAGTTTAGGTTAAATATGGAGCAGATATTGCTGAGCTGAGTGTTTTTTTTATTGCATATTGTAAAGCTCTGTGGCAAGAATCATCACTGTGTTGTAAGAATCAAGAATAATGCTTAAGACCATGCTCTATCAATTGGATTTGTAAAATCCAGTTAGATATACTGTGTGCCTTTCACGTAATTCAGGGTTAGCTGTCCAAACTGTCTGTCAACATCATAGATGTATTAGAGGCTCAAAGATGTCAGCTTAGTGGTCTCCATCAGGCTTTGAATTGTCTGATCATATGAAGGGCCTGAGCACTCCCATAATCTCCTGATGCAATTTTCAATGCAGCAGCGTAAAAACTGCAGTTTTCCTTTTCCCTTTGTTTTTTTTTTTTTTGTATCTGTATTTTTGAAGCATGCGTGTGGCAGAGATCCCTCTCCGATATCTGTAGGTCTGTGGAAACCAGTCTCCACTACCACCACTAAAATAGCACCACTTGCTGGTGAAGGCGTATTTGAAACGTGCGTGTATGATAATGAAGCAGGAGATGCTGTTTGTCTGACAGTGACAGATTGTATTATACAGCTTGTCCATTTATGAGTCCTTCAGCGTTGCGTGGTTGTTTTTCACAGCAAAGCATTATTGGTTTGTTTTTGGGAACCAATTTAAAAAAAAAAAAACATCAAAGTATCCAGGCATAGGTGTTTCCTTTGAGTGGTGTGTAGTGTGCTAAAAGGCAACAGGCATTCTTTAAAAATGAATCAAAGCACAATAAAGTCAAAATACTGTTTAATAACTGCAATAAAGACTTGTGCAGGGTTTTGAATCAAAGTTATGTGTTTCACGAGCGCTGGCGCAATGGGCCCTTTGAAACACATGCGCCTGCATCCGCCGGGCGAATCAGCCGCTCCCATGGTTATGTGATCCATGTCTTGCAGAGAGTTTTAGCCAACAGGTCACTTTCCGTGTGTGTGTGTGTGTGGCGAGTTTTGTTTTTTTAATTCTTCTCTCCGGAAGCAACCTGGACAGAGGTTAGTTGTAGGACATGAAATCTACCTGCGCGTGTGAAGGGAGGGGGTGAGACTGCAGCGTGCTTCCTGCTCTCCCCTCCGTCCAGACGAGGGCATGTGATTTACTACATAGCTACGGGGGAGCATCTGCTTTTTTTTTTGGCTAATGCACAATTTAGCAGTGTTCATTACAAGGGCATAAAACATGGCGCTGGGTTTTGGAAACTTCAGCATAAATGTTTTTTTAATTTGGGCAAAGTGAGGTGAATAACCACAACTTACAGTTTGCCCTTTAGCCATAAAACACACGTCTTTCGGGGGAAAAGACCTGTATAAAGGATTTCGTATCTACAAACTGACTGCATTATATATAACAGGTAATAAATATAATATCACAAATCTTCCAGGTCGATTTTCTGCTGGTTTCGTGCCACTGGGAGATGTGTGTGTTTCTAACTGGGCACGGCTGTGTTGCAGCTAACGGCCAGTGGAATCCCTGGGGTCCTTGGAGCGGCTGCTCCAAGTCCTGCGACGGCGGCTGGCAGAGGCGGGCGCGGGTGTGTCAGGGCGCGGCGGTGACCGGGCAGCAGTGCGACGGCAACGGGGAGGAGGTGCGAAAGTGCAGCGACCAACGCTGCCCAGGTGAGCGGGAGGGGGGGGGATCAGACTCTCCCACAGAGAGAGGGAGGTAATTATCCCCGTCGGGGGAGAAGCGAGAGACCAGTTAGAACGTGACTGAAGAGGGGGAACAAATGAGTGGACGCGGATGAATGATGAATGGGGACGGATGCAGGTGGATGAAGGAGCCAGCTGACGTCCAGACACACCGAGCTTCAGGGATTGAATCATCCTTTATTAATATTAACCTGTGAACAGCAGCGCTTGTTCGCCACCATTATGCAGCTTTGATCCCCTACATTTCCATAACTCTTTTGTGAAACGCCAAGAAATCCTTGCATCACACTGAAAACCCTGAAAAGCTCTTGTCGCCGGCGTCGTACTGTAACTCCTGCTCCGCTGTTCTTCCCCAGCGCCGTATGAGATCTGCGGCGAGGACTATGCAGTGTCGATGGTGTGGAGGCGGACGCCGTCTGGAGAGATGGCCTTTAACCGATGCCCACCCAACGCCACAGGTAACAGCACCGCGGGCCGGTCCTTGGGCTGGGCTTCGTGTTCTGACCCGTCTTTGAGCTCTGTAACTGAAACCCTGCATATTTGCATATTCATGATGCAGACTAAATTGTACTGTTGTGTTGTTGTTCGCATCCCAGATTGTCACAATGGCGGCATTGTGCCGGTCGCGTGGCGCCTGTGCTTAGTGCTAGTTTGCATGTAATGCCGGATTCTCCGTCAACACAGCGAGCAGCCTATTGAGGAGGAAATTACACAGCAAATGTTTGCTTTTTAACTCGCCCGCATAATGTTCCAATGGCGTGAAAAACAGGGAAGTGTCATCATAATAAAACCATATCTGCTCCCAGAATAGTTTTTTTTTTTTTTCCCCCACATCTGAGGAGAAGGCGCGTTTCCCTTCATCCCCTCGCCGCATGCGGTGATGTAACTCGCGGCTGCACCCGGCGCCTCGTCCCGTGTAACTGTAACTGCGATTGTGAGGGCGCCGTTGAAGAAAAGCACGCGGAGGTTTGTTTTCTGACGCTAAGCAGAGGCTTTAATATGTGCATAAGAGCGAGAGGGACCAACACTGGGAAGAGGAGGGCGAAGGAGAGGAGCCCATGTGCTTCCACTGTTGTACTCGTTGGAGGTCAAGGCGCTGAGAGACAACAGAGGATTGTTGCGGGGCGTGAAAGTGTGGCGCTGACCCGACTGCGAGCTGCTGCGAGCGTCAAGAATCAGGCTCCTTTAACCATAAACTGGCTAATTGGAGGACCCGGACCAGCTGCACACTGGCTGCCATTCACAGCTGGCTCGACCCGCGGCAAAGTTACGCGGGGTAAAATTTATTAGCATGACATTAGCTTTCCAGCTCGCCATTAGTTTTATAGGTAATAACACGAGATATGAAGCCGTTCCCGCTGTTTCACACTGAAGGCGTTTGGGGCCTTTTCCTCTCTCTGTGCTGGATTTCTAAGGATTTAACCTGCATCATGATCTGTGATCAGGTCAGTCGGTCCGAGTCGTTTTAATTATGTTTAAATTAACAGGTGCGTTTCTGTTCTGAATCACGTTGCCAGAAAACCCGAGGCTTTAGAAGCTGCATAATATGATGAAATAAGGGCCAGTTACAAAGCACAGGTCGTCGCCCTGTCCACTAACACTGGTTCAGGTTAGTTCAAGTTTATTTGTTAAGTCATTAATCACAGCTCCAGTGTCAGCAGGTTTCATAAACCCTACATTATGAAGCTATAAATAAAAACAACACCTCCCGACCTTTGACCTCTAATTAGATCAAGGTTAACTCACCAAAAATAAAAAAAGCCTTCAGCGTGAAACGAAGCCGAACACTCTGCACAGAGAGGCTCCGTCCTCCAGGACGGACAGAAACGTGGCTGCAGAGCGCGGCTGAGCGGAGATGAAATATTGATCAGCAAAGGCAACATGGCAAAACGTGTGACATGAATGTCGCGCGACTCGCCTGGGTGCGGTGTCCAGACGCGTTAGGGGCATCAGCGCCCGCTCAGCTGTGGTCGCCGGCGTCGTCAAGGTCGTCGCAGGAGCAGCGCCCGGCGCTGGGGTGTGGGCGCCGCCACAGGCGAGGGGGGGGCGAGGAGGGAGCGAGGATGCGAACGAAGGCGCAGCAGTGAAGGGGTTAATGGGTGAAAGGGTGATCGTGCACCAGCAGATGAATTAGGCCCGATTCTTGTTTTACCGTGTTTTGCTCCTGTTCCCGGGAGCCGCTTCAGTTGTGGCCCAAGGTTCAAAAGGCAAGAATTGTTTGTTTTGTTTCGTTGTGTTTGTTCCTCCTCCCGGATTAAATCCCTCATATACGAATCCACAGAAATCCGCCTCACTAATCCGCCTCACGTTGTAGCTCGCGGCTCAGAGATCGGCTCTGGTTTCAAGTGGCACCGTAGCTGGAGATGCTGTGAAACTGGACAGCGACAGGTCAGTGGGCGCAGGGAAGTGCAGCCTTGGTTTGATCGAGCACTTCGGTGCCGACATATATTTCGTGACGCCACATAGATCACTGACGGTGCAAGGTTACAGCCGGGCCCATAAGTAATGGAACAAAAGGCGTTTTGGAGTTGGGACCGAGCACTTTTAAGTTAGTTTGTAAGTTTGTTTGCTCAGTTGACTGTGAGCCCCACAAAAGTGTGTGCGTTTGTGCGTGCGTGCGTGTCTCAACGGTTAAAGCCACATTTCTAAGCTCTTGAATTAAAAACTGAATGACCAAACTCCCAAAACATTCAGTCCTCAAACAATATTTTTTTTATAATGTTTTTTTTAAATGTAGATAATCATTAAGAAGCAGATGTGGTGATGCGTACCCCATGAGCACTGAAGTACTGGTCAGTTTCATTACTAATCTGCACCGTCCGTGGTATTAGGTTGTATTATACACAGCTAATAAACTGAAAAACAAGACTGGGTTCTGAAAATCATAAATTTGCTCTTCAAAACTGTTGTGTAAACACAGAATCAGCTCTGATCCAGGGATTTCACATGAAAATGATTCGGGCCTCGGGCAATTTGTATCTTCCAGTTCTGCTGATTTCACATTAAAACAACCTCATGCGGTGTAATGAAATGAAAGCAGAGGGCCATGAAAGCGAAGGTCTTTCTGTAGTTGTCGATTGAAAGCGATTTCTTTAAATTAACACAGACAGAAGATTTCTATCTAAGCTTTGATTTCTTTTCTGTCTTATCGGTTCGAGGCAGTTGTTGGGTGTGATTGTGTGACCGCGTTGTGCCTTTCTGTGAATCGCACTCAAGGAACCGTCTTTCTCGCTCCCCCGTGACCTTTAGGAGCGCCGCTGCCAAGAACATTCGAGTGAATCCCCCATTCCTCTCGACCGCGCGTTTTGACCCGAGCTGCGATTGAATCAAAATGGAAAAAACCTGTTGGAGCAGCCCGGGCATCATTTTACAGACCCTGAGCGGAGCCTGGGGGCGCCCAGGCGAGGCCGGTACCGGCGGTACAGTAGGCGGCTGCTCAGCGCCGCGTGAAGCCCCCCGGCTCGTGTGGCCGCGCCGCACGGGCGCCCGCGTGGGTTCAGCGCACGGCGCCGCGAGGTGGGCGGAGGGGGTGTGGCTTTGAAGCGCCGCACCCCCTTTGAAACCCCCGTTCCGATAGCAAGACGGGAACTAAGCTAGTTTTTTTTTTTTTCTGTCCTTCCTCTCTCCCTTTTCCCAACCGACTCCCTTAATCTGCCTTATGCGCCCCTTCATCCCCATCCTCCCCTCCCCTCCCCTCTCTCCCCCCCTCCACAGGCACCACCAGTCGACGCTGCTCTTTGGATCACCGCGGCATGGCCTTCTGGGAGCAGCCCAGCTATGCTCGATGCATAACAAATGAATTCAGATACTTGCAGCAATCAGTAGGTGCAAAGTCAGCTCTCTTTCACAGCCTCTGTTTCCAGTGCATCATAAATTACCTCCCCAGTGTTTTCCCCATCCACCCCCCCCCCCCATCATACTGTAGCCAAAGATTAACCACTTTCAATAGAGGAGCAAATTAAAAACTGATCCTGCCATTTTTCTCTTTGTGATAAATGGTCATCATCATCTTCCTAAACTGGTTGATTTAATGCTTCTGGCGTGTGAGGATTTGTTTGTCTTTGTTCGTCCTGAAAATGTAAAGAATATAAGGAAGAATTATGACGGTTTAATTAAGAAATATGTTGCACGTCTGCAAGCACTGATTCGACGCAGTTGCACTTTACTGCCTTTTAAATACCATCTAGTGCAGTGAGTTACGGCACCACGCTTCTTTTGAACTACAATAGCTTACTTTTGGTGACTCTCCACCTTTTTGTGAACAGTGAGGTAGTTCAGAAGAGCTGAGGTCGCACATCCAGCCCAGCTCCACACCTGTGAGCGTGTATTTATGGACATAAACCCTGTGCAATGATGTGAACTGTCATTCCACTGTGCAATCTCTGCCCAAATGTGTGTCTTCTGCTCCAGTTAACTCTTTTATTCACATTGGCTCATTTCAAAACATCTGCGGGGCAGAATCCATTTTGGCCCAGCTTAGACATAAGTGTCACATAAAGGGCCTCGGAGAGCCCAGTCTTTCTCCCCGATTTCCTGCACCTCATTTACTCCGAACGCGTAGCTTAGCGCGCGCCTTCGCGACCCCTCAGAGGACGCCGATGCCCCAAGTTCTGTCTTCTCCTGTTTTTGGAGGTTCAGGGGCACCTCGCCAAGGGCCAGCGGGGGCTGGCGGGGGATGGGATGTCCCAGGTGACGAAGAACCTGCTGGACCTCACCCAAAGGAGGAACTTCTACGCCGGCGACCTGCTGTCTTCCGTGGAGATACTGCGTAACGTGACGGAGACCTTCAAGAGGGCCAGCTATGAGCCGTCGTCAGACGACGTACAGGTGAGCGGACCCTGGGTCATTTTTTTCATCATTAGTCATTTTTCACTGTATATTGTTTTGTTCAAGTGTAATAATATATGAAAGACATTTTTATAAAGTAGCACAGAGGCTGAAAAACATGATATAAGCAGATGTCCAGTCTCATCTCATCACGTCCAGGTTGACTGGACTTTTGATCCACTTTCTGTCAATAGGATGATGGCGATTAGAGCCAAATCCCCCACCTCCATCCCTAACACATCATTTAGGTCCTCTGAGTCTTGTCGTTTTCACAGACGTCTTTTTAAGCCTTTATGTGGTATTTGTGTGGGCTGCTGTGTCTGGATGGTTCGACGTGTTTGGCTTTTCTGGAGAGGCCTGTTTTTAGAGCATAGTGAGATTTGCTTATTTCAAATGAAAATTGAATGAATATTATTATATAATTCTTTTGCTAGTTTTGAATTGGGATCTATTACTCTGTATTTTTTCCTGCACAAATATTAGTAGCTCAGTCTTAGTTGTCGCACAGCTTGTACGGATGGAAACTGTGATGTGCTTCTAATATCGTGCGGCAATACAACCTTTGTGTAATCCGTAGACGGGGAACCGGAGGTCCATTCAGCCGGTGTAGGAAATCTACTAGATGAGAAAAGCATCCTGTCTGGTTATTACAATAGCCGTATTGTGTGTGTTTGTGTGTTTGTGCGTGTGCTTGTGTGCGTGTGCGCGTGCGTGTGTGTGGGCAGTCAGGAGAGCAGTCAGTCAGCCCACCCCCTCCGTGTGCCTTTGCGCTAATGCAGTGTTAAAGTGGGCACATTACCACCAGAGGGAGCATAAGCATTCAAGTAGAAAACAAGATAGCCTGTGTCAAGAGAGAGAGACGGTCCCTCCGGCACGTTGTAGCCCAGACGAAATAACAAGGCTAAAGATCAGACAGGGGTCCTATTACTACTGTAGGCATGCACCCCGAGCAGAGCAGCCCCTGCTCTCTGCTGCTGCAGAAGACAATCCACACAGCTGCTCAAACATTCCCTTTCATCTGGTTTTATTGCAGCTTGCGCTACTCACCTCTAGCGTTGAGTGTTTGCTGCAAGCTGCAGGGGTTTAAGGTGTATATTTGTCACAGCCGCTCCACAAATTCAGCCTCTTCTCAGGTGGTCCGAGTCGTAAATCGACTCGTGTAATTCGGCCTCGCAGAGACATTAATTGCTCCTTTATAGACACCCCGGATTCTCTGCGATTAGAAATGTCAGTGTCTTCACCACGGCTCCGTTACAGTGCACGCTGTTCTTGCAGTGAATGTAATGCTTGAACGTGTGGGTGGGTGTTATGTATTTCCCCTTTCATCCTCTCCGCAGAACTTCTTTCAGATAATCAGCAACCTCTTGGAGGAGGAAAATAAAGAGAAGTGGGAAGACGCACAAAAGGTAAGCACGAGGCGGTAAACCTAGTAAATAATTCAGGTTTCTGCATGGCTGCGCCTCACAACGGGCTGAGGACACGCTTGTGTTTGTGTGACTGTGGGAGTGGGAGTGGGGGAAAGTCGGGCCGGGGCTGAGACGATGCCACGCTTCCAGATATCGCCGTGCGAGGTCATTGAGCACAAATGACTTCTAGCCTCATTTACAAGGCCAGTTCCTCAGAGCTCCACTTGGTGGCAGCATCACCGCCACAGAAGCTGTCCGAGCGCCTGCACTGCAGGAGCCGTTCCTCCTTGTTTCACCCGGGTGACGGCGATAATCACGGCGACCAGTCACTCTGTCACGTGCGCATCATTGTCACGGCAGCAGCGGTAACGCATCACACGCCCTCCGTCCGGCGTCCTCACGTTGCAAAGCAGCTCGGAGGAGCAGTGGGATGAAAAAAAAAAAAAAAACAGTGTGGGGGCAACAGAGTGCAGCGCTGCAGTCATGTACTGTAGATCAAAATGTGAGTACAGGCACGACACAGTGTTTATCCATGGAGATTGGCTCCTGGGCGCGTCCTCTGGCCGCCACATCCATCAGCCTGAGAGGCGACACCTCGCATTTTCCAAACTGCCACCGGCGCCTGAGACGACCCGAGCCCTGAAATCGCACGTGACCAGGCTGAGACGTTTGACTCAAATTAGGCATCACCTGCGCAGACGCATGCCTGAACATCAGTCAGATCTTCTGCTCCGATGGTCGGGGGATGTCGATCTTTGCCACGGGCGCCGGTCCTGGCTGCCTCTGCGGGCAGTAATTAGGTGTTTATTTACTGAAACCTTAGCTTGGCAGGCCACGGAGGTAGGTGTTTGGTGAGCGGAGCACACAAATGAACAGTTTCATCAGCAAGAATGTGCCAGAGACGGAGAGACGCATCAGAGAAAGGATAGAAATAGAAGAAGTTATCTCTGTGATTGAACACCCAGAAGAGAAATGTGACATAGTTAATTATTTCTGTAGTTATTAATGCGCCTGTCTGAGGAGCGCTGCCTCAGTTCTGGCTCTGCACCAAGCGGACGTTGGCTTAGCAGTGTTTTCTGATTTGAACAGGCGACGCTCAGACTTCACAGTTAACAACATTTTCTCACTTGCTGGCTTTTCTTGCATTAATGAGTGTTCTGAAGTGAGTTTGCGAAGCACCCACACGCTACAGGACGTGGTGGGGACATCGCAAACACTCATATGCGACACCTCGCGGCGAGGTTTTAAGGGTGTGGGCAGAGATCACCTTATACAGTCATGTGCAAACGCTAAAGCACCGCTCTTCATTCTGGCCTGTTTTGGCTCTAAGTATCAATCAGATAGACGCAAACATGTTTTCCTTCCATCGGTTAATTACACAAATGAAGCCAAGAACATCTTAGATTCTTCTCACCGCCGCCATAGAACCTAAAGCATATAAGTTCCAGCCAAGTGCTGCTGAACATCAGCTCTTGAGTAAGTGCTCATCAGCTCATCCCAGCGCATGTAAACTCTAACAGAACTGTGTAAGAGACAAGACAATGACTTTAGGTCGCTGCTGAAAAGTTGGATCTGAACACTGTTGATTCATGGGACTGTTTTTGTTTCATTTTTGTTGAGGAAATATTGGTGAAAACAAACATGCTGTCCTTGTCCGCTGTCCGAGGTTGTTTCTGCCTCATACCTGCTGTGCTTAGAAGATTTTTTTTAAAAGGGGGGGGTGCTTACTTTCACACAAGACTGTATTCACCTCCCATCGCTGTTACCATGGCAAAGAGAGGACGAGCTCTGTCTACAGAGCCTCCGCTGCAGCCATTCCCCTGCACTGCCTTCACATCCCGCCGTTGCCATGGAGACCAGCAGAATGAGCATGACTGCACTGTGCGTCAGACATGCCGGAAGGGAGGGGGAGGAGGGGGGGGCGTGATGTGCTTTTCTCCCCCAGTATGGCTTTCACTCTGCTGTGTCAGAGGCTCTCAACTTCAGCATCGCTGATCCGCTCGCCCGGCTTAGCGGCGGCGGCACATGCACGACCATGTGCAAATGCACCGAACACGAGGGCTGAGCAGGAAAATACCTGCCTCAGGTGTTTGTTGAACATCAACCCCGAGCGAGGTGTTAATTGCTAAATGCCTGTCTGGTCGTTCTAATTGCCTCATCATTGACATCATTATCGCCTGCTCTCGCATTTGTTAACGTCCTGCGATGATATTTGAATAACGTCGTCTGTCAGACGCTGTGAAACGTCGTTTCTGCTTCGACAATCAAAGGGAGACACAACCGGTAGCTTTTAAATCAGAGCCTTTTATCCGATCTGAGCCATCACTGCTGGACAGACACAAGCTACAGTGCTCCAGCGTTTGGAAGACCGGTTATTGGATTATTGTGCTTTTGATTTATTGACCTGGAGACAAAGAGCTGACTGGACTAGCAGCGTCGCGGGGCCATTTGCAGAGCTGTCCGTGGTGCTGAATGAATCCCTGTCACTATCCCCTCACCGATTGCTGATGTCCACAGAGGGGCACATGAGCCCAGGCAATCACCCTTGACTTGGCACTCGTAGTAGAAAAACAGCATGCTTTAATTAAGTACCACCTTTTATATTAAGGATCATTTTTGTCATTTTTTTTGTTGTTTTGTTATTGAACTGGTTACATTACTCACAACAGATTGATTGTTGTAGATCTTTACATGTATGTCAAATTAAATAATGTGTGTCTTTGTTTGTTTAGATCTATCCTGGAGCAGTGGAGCTCATGCAGGTCATAGAGGAATTCATCCACATTGTTGGACTGGGCATGAAGGACTTCCACAACGCCTACCTGATGACTGGGAACTTGGGTGAGGATCATCCCACTTTCCCTCACAGCCCACAACTCCTCAGCTTGTTCTCCCGTCTATTCCTCCTTTATACAGACACATATTCCCCGTGTTCTGCTGGCTCCCAGCGTCAATTTCCCCCACCATCATTAATTTAGGACAAACAGAGCTCAGTGAAGCCGGTTGGGGGGTAAAATTACTGCAAATCAATAATGTTAATTAAAACTGAGCGTGTGGTCTTAATGTGCTAAATTCCTATGAAAACACTTAGCATCCAAAGCAGTATGAGGAGCTTGTGTGGCTGCTCTTCTGAGGACATTTATTTCACTTGTGTTTGAGATTATTATATAAGACAATTAAGACAATAAGACAATTACTTACATTTTTATTC
Organism: Betta splendens; assembly: GCF_900634795.4. Lineage (NCBI taxonomy): Eukaryota > Metazoa > Chordata > Actinopteri > Anabantiformes > Osphronemidae > Betta > Betta splendens. The sequence goes on from NC_040895.2 coordinate 9,935,216, forward strand.
ATCCATAGGTTCAGATTATTTTTTGTCATAGTCAAATGAAGTGTTGACTCATTCAGAAGTGCTATAATTCTGAGTCGTCTCAGCTCCTTGACAAAGATTTGAAAGCCTGTTGTGCAGGAAATCCGGACTGTTTGTCAGTTTCTTAAAATTGTAAGTTACAAATTCTTCTTTTTAGCTGTAATGAGCCTCCCAGTTATTGTTCTGCACCACAGAGTCTGGTCCAGATTATAGCTTCTTCTTTTTTTCCAGATTATAGCTTCTTTAAAAAGCAAAAAGAGGCAAACATCCGGACGCGGCTCTTTGAGCACTGTCTCTGTTCTCTAATGTTCTCGGGGAGCCTTTAAAGTTCTGCCGCGCGGCTCCTCGTATGGTCTGAGGTCTCTGTGGCGTTTCATTTCCTACTCAGCCATGAATGGCATCTTCCTGGAATGGAATAATAGAAATGCAGTCATGATTTATTTATGCAAGTGAATGTGAGCATGTGCAGCTGTGCAGGGAGGCGGTTTCTCTGGAGGAGAGAGGTTTCTTCCCCGTATTCTTTACAATAGCTAACATTTGACCCACTTCGAGCAAACACTTACACTGAGGGGCTCTTTATGGCGCATGATTTCCATATTGATGAATAGGTGGCGCCCAAGAACGGCATACCAAACATGGCACAATGAATGCAGCCATCAAAATGCCATTATGCAACACAGTGAGCGGCAAATGGACACTTGGAATTAGGCTTGAATGCATTCGATAATGCCAAGCATTAATGACTTCGTTCTGAGATGTGAGAATATTTCGACGCCTTTTTTATTCTTCTTCCAATTTGGGCTAATGGCAGCCGTCCGATCTCAGCGCCGCCGACTCCTCTGTGCTGGAAAAAAGCATTAACACATGACCCCTGTTTCATACACAATATGGAGTCTACTCGCTGAAACTGACTCTAAATTGCCACTTAAGTGTTTTATTACAGTTTTACTCAGATTTATTTAAAATGTTCAAGTAGAAAAGTATCGTTTTATATAATGGTTTGCTCTCAAATCTGGGGGCACTAAACTGTGCCCCTCGATCAGACCTGATGTTAAAGGAAAGTCTGGTGGTAAACATGGAGTCGTGACACATCTCAGTGGAGAAACGAATACCTGGCGCAATCACGACTTACTGTTTTTGCTGCTTACCACTAAAATTAATTATGGCATATTTGTTTTTCTCACATACATACATACTGTATAATGAATGTTTTTTTTTCATGCATCACTGGTTTTCTAAATGCGTCTATACATAATATGGAGATTTAAACAGTTCACCACAGTGAACATATTGTTGCCAAACATATAATTAGGAAATAATACATGTAGTTATTGGTAGCTGTATTGGAGAGATTAAACACTTTAACTGAATGCATTAAAATACAAGACAACAATCACATTGATTGTAACAGTTAGGTTCTATTTTATAAATGTAAACATTTGACTCTCATTTCATCTCATTTGACTTTTCTTTTCATAAATAACAATAATCACTAAAAAATCCGACAATTCACTAACTGAATAATCAAAATATAACTTTTTCCTAGTTCTCGTAGGGGCTTAAGTAATAATGCAGTAAAAAAAGAAAGTTGCTTTAAGCGTTTACCTCCTTTTGTCTGCAGGTGAGACTCGTGAGCGTCGTGCTGGTTTCTCCCTAAACCTTGTTAACGAGTCCCAGCTGCTTGATCATCAATTTTAATAACCTGTTTTCCTTATGATGAATCCAGTTCACATGTGTTCATTCTGGCACACGACATTTAAAAAGTTTCAACGTGTTAAATAAATAGTCCTCTTATAAGCTACAAGTATATTACACGCTGTACTGCACAGTCAACAGGATTAATGTGCAATGAGCAGAACTTTTACATAGTTACTAAGAAGCTGAATAATCATTTATAATCAATTTTAATTAATGAAAACGTTTTTCATGGGCAGTTTTCATGTTTTCTTCATGAAGTGCAGTCAATTTGAGATGAGATGAATGAATTAACACAAAGAAACTCTTTAATGTTCAACTTAAAGAACCTCGTGCGGAACCGTGAACGCTGGGAACGCGTGTCATTAGCATTTCAGTGATGCAGAACTGAGGAAGGCAGGGCTTGGTAAATCTCAGCACTGAGGCCAAGGGGCCATTTAGCTTTTGAGCAATTATTTGAAAATAGAGGCGTAATGAGCTCCTCTGGCTACAACTTCACTGGCTGCTGGTGTATGAATATAAAGGTCTGGTGAGGAAACATTCTTTCAGTGGAAAATGAATATGTTTTACCTGAAGAAGAAAACTGGAGATTTATGTTTGACCACTTTTGCTAAAATGGAAAAGTTTATAATATAAAATGACTCCAGAATAATGTGGTATAAGACTTTTTGACATGGTTTAGAGACTGTGAGGACTGAATCAGGAGCTGCCTGATAATTAATGAATAATCATGTACGGTACGCATCAAGGACTGAGTCCTTTTTAAGTGCTGTGTAGTTCTGAATGGTCCAGCTCCATGAGACATGACGGCAGCGCCGGGTGCAGAGACCTGGCCTCGGGAGCTGCTGCGCTCCCTGGCTGCGAGTGGAGGCCGTTGATTAGAGGGATGGAACGCGTCCCGTCCCCATCGGTGGCAGCCAAGTGCAGACACCGCGCCATCATTTCCTCACTAATTTATGACGGCCTCCCGACACCTGGACGGATACAGGCGTCGTGATGCAGCGTCCGGCCACTGCGGCGTCGTGTCCCGAGTCTTTACAAGCAAACGCTTGGAGGACAAAGTGGGGCTCGGAACACGCTGGACAATTAAGCACAGCTTTGTGGGCAGGAATACATCACGCACGTCTGACATTTTCATTCCCGCTGTCTATTCTGAGGCTATACTTTATGCTTGAGAGGATATTTTTCAGATTAATATTGATTAATTGCCTTTTCACACCCATGCAATGGCTGCTAATGCTCCATTTATTTTCGGTGCAAAATGTGTTTGTTTTCTGACTTGGACAGTTGCGTCAACGCTGAAGCCCTCGTCAGCGTAACGAACGCTGCTTTAATTCCCTCCCTGTCAAAAGTGAGCGGCGGCGAATCGCCGTTTCCTAAACGACGGCTTTATTTGCGCTGTCTGGGCCCGTCGGGCCCGTGCACAGGCCCGTTTACCTGCAGAATTGCCCAGAACCCGAGCACCGTGTTGTGTTTCACAGTTGCGTTCCACCGCAGGCGCACCTTTTTACCGCCGCCGCTCGAGACCTGCCGGGATTCACAGCGCATTACCGGCAGAAAACAAGGAACAATGGAGGGGGATTAGCCTCACGCTCCCCTCAGCGAAGCAGCTCCTGACGGGGGCCGCGTGCGATACCGCCGGCCCGGCTTTATCCTCCGCTTGTAATGCTGAGGCCTTTTCAGTTGATCCCGGGTTTCCTCCTCGTCGCCGCCTTAGCGCAGGGACTCGGCAGGTGAATAAAGGAAAGGCTGATTAAGGAGATTACTTGTCTACCAGTTGTCAGGTGTAGCTTTGATGGGAAAGCCATTTGTGAAGGAATTAAAAGCCTCAGCCGGGAACATCTGTACCCGCGCATGCACTTTGAATCCGACAAGGAGACGCGGCCTGATGACAGGCTGGCGTGGTTTTGGTTGATAGACAGGGTGATTATCCATGAAGCCATCTGAACACTCATAAAAGCCACTGGATGTCTATTCATCTCTGTTGCCGGCTTTCGCTCCTGCAGTGGCCAGCATCCAGAGACTTCCGGCGGTGTCCGTGATGACTGACATCAACTTCCCCATGAAGGGTCGTAAAGGCATGGTCGACTGGGCCAGGAACTCCGAAGATAAAGTGGTCATCCCAAAGGGCCTCTTTGTTTCCCAGTCAGCAGGTACGTGACTGAACGCCTCGTATTTCACCCAGACCTCTGACTTCTGCTCCGGCACATTCCTCCCCGGGATTCATGGCCGCTCCGTCAGTGCGCGAACCGTCCGAGAGCGTACGCGCGGATGACAAGTTTACCTCTCCATAAAGGAAATGACCCCCGATAATCAGCTTAATAGCTGCTGTTGAGAAACGTATACGTTACCGGGCGGCTTCCTGTTGCGTTGCTTGCTCTCAGACTCTACATGGAGCCTTTGCGCCCGTGTTCGCTCCGTCGCACACTCTCTTCTCGCCACTCAGCAGTTCCGGCATTGTCTCAAAGCGCTGCCAGTCGCCCGCCACTGTACCGCAATTTGGTTAATTGGTGCAATCAGTCTTATCTGGAATATATCACAGATAACAAAACAAGGGATTGATTGGGAATCTCTGCCTCGCGCCTAATCCAGCCACTCTCATTTGGACGGCGTAAGAAGCCGACTCAGGAGAATATGTTGGAAAAGGCCCCCGACACGAAGCACTCACTTCCCAAACTGCCAAGTGTTGCTCACAATTAAACGTTTGCCTTGAGTTATAGAAACGTGGCAGCACAGCGTCTACAGATGCTTTGGTTGTTACCTGCGAATCGCATCGGGACGTGACCTGCTGTTTGTTTCCCCCCCCCTTCAGATATGGAGGGATCTCCTGTGTTCATCTTGGGAACAGTCCTCTACAAGACGCTGGGCCTCATGCTACCTTCACCAAAGTAAGAGCAGCATTTCTCCCTGTTTTCTGATTCCCCCGTTGGGAAGCAGCAGAGGTGCAGCAGATCACAGCTTGGAAACAGGTGGTGCCCGACTCCAGTGTCTCTGTAAATGTCCCCGTCGCTGGGACTTTAAAATGACTCAAACAGGTGCTGAGCTATTCTGGTTCCAGTCTGTATTAACACTGTTAGATGATTTTTTTTTTATATATATATTACCTGCAGACTTTAAGTTTTCCCACCACTGTAAGTCGTTTACTGTAGCGTGAGACACTTAGTTAATTAAAGGTGACATTAGTGACTGACACTGGCGAATGTACTGTTAAAGCCTCACCTGTCTGTGTGGAGGTGACGGCGGGAAGCGCTCGCGGATTTCAGCCCGCAGTGAGAGGAACGTGCTGTCACCTACTCAACAGTCAGAGGTAGTGTTTCAAGCGGGACTACAATGGCAGATCTTAAAAGCGTGGGACACAGAGGAGCGTCTCGTTGGGTTCAGTCAGAGCCTTTGATTCTGCTTTTCTTTTTTTCCGCCCGCTTGGATCATTTTGAAGAGCGTTGCTGGCAAACAGCCTGTGTCGCTGCTTTGACATATAATGGGCAGCTTTTGAAGTCCTGCTGTTATTGAGTATGTCTTATTTGGGTTCGCATTCAGCACAAGCTGCAGTACATATATTTGATTAGCCAGAAGATTGACTGATATTCCCGCTTCTCACAGATCTCAAAGCACCAACGCCGTCCCAGAATTCAGAGCGTCTCGTTTCTCGTTGCAGGAACCACACCGTTGTGAACTCCAAGGTCATCGCCGTGACCGTGAGGCCGGAGCCCAAGGCGACCGAGTCGCACCTGGAGATCGAGCTGGCTCACCTGGCAAACGTAAGCCCAGCGCGCGCCGCCTCCCATCAGCCCGCGCACAACGGCGCTTAATTGGCTCCGTAATTAAATAGCGAGCGCGCGTCAGTGAGATAATTACGAGGACAATCCCTTTAATGGCTCCGGCCTTTTTCTTCGTCTTGGAGATAAAGTGCTTGTAAATCACACTGTGTCAGATGATGCTCTCCGCGGTCCGAGTTCCCAGAGTTGCCGCTGCAGACGAAATGCAGCGTGTTGCAGATTCCTAATGCTGATGATGGATTATAATCACACCACACGGTAAACATTCTTCTCTGTCTTGCCTTCCAGGGTACAATGAACCCGTACTGCGCTCTGTGGGACAGCACCATAATGTAAGTGGGCTCGCTTTCCTACTTTGCTTGACCTTTTCGCAGTGTTTTTGAGCTCCTCAGACCTGAATGTGCTTTTAGCATTACACGCCTGTGATCTCTTTTGAAATGAGGCAGATTCCCGCGCTTTGACGCAGCCTCCGCGGCCGCGCTGCACCGTTCTCCTGTAGCGGCAGCTTTGTGATTTCGTCGAGACTCTCGTGAGGAACTCGCAGTGTGTGTGAGTCACTCGTGAGTCATAGGCTCAGTGCTGTACATCACGGGCCCAGAGATCTGTGCACGGAAGCGGCACGATGCGGAGCATCACATGAAGGCCCATTAGTGTGTGTGTGTCAGGAGCCCTCGAAAAAATGCATGTTTTACAAGCGAATGTTGGTACGACAACAGGCACAGATTAGAAAAAACGAAGACAGAAAGGCCTGAGGTGCTACAGCTTTAACTCCATTTACTGCAGTCTTATGTAATGTACTGTAGAAGGAGGAAAACTCCTTCTAGAAATAATGACCAAAGATGTAAATGACAAATAGAAATGTACACAAAGACCTGCAATGCAGTCTGGACCATGAAGTCTGACTTGATTTAGTTCTGGCACAACTGCTGTAAGTCTTTCCTGCTTCAGTTGATTAAAAACTCAGGTGTTTGATCGTTTAGGACGAAAGAAAGCAGATATGAGCCTCATTGTGAAATGACTACGTGTAGTAATATTTATGGTCAGTGCGTATTGAGCCGTAGCCATATATTGTCTTTATGTTCTGTAAGTAATATCTCCACTCGTGGTTTGTTCCAATCGCTGTAAAGTGACACCGGCATTGATCTGCTTCTGTCAAACCACAGCTGGGACTGTTTCCTTCCTTCAGTCAACATGTGTCAGATCAACCCAGCGCTTTTGTTTTTTTTAACTTCAGTTAAAAATGAGCCACTGGAAACAGAAAGATAGTTCACACATTCATTACTGTGCAGTGGTATCACACACCTCTGGCTCTTCAAAGATATATTGCAGGTAATTTATGATTTATGGATTTAAGGTTATGATCATTCATAGAAATCATTCTTTGCAGCTGCATCTGAAGTAGCTTGTGTTATCTGTACTTTGAAATGGCCTGTGAATCGTGCCTGCTCTGTCCTCTAATGTAGTATTTGAGGGCAACTGGTCTATTTTTGAACAGCAAAGCTCCAACTGGGACAACTGTGCTCCGCTCTCTTTGTCTGACTTTCACAGGCCGACTGTTTAATAGAAGCGGGTTTTTTTTCTTCCCCTCGTCGTTTCAGACGACGCCACGATCACCGTGTTCATCTCCAACAGTTGGCTCGACACCTCACCATACCACCACTCGTTGAGGGGGTAATGCGCCATCTGTCAGCCACGTTGGCTCGGCGCAAACAAGGAGCGGCCGGCGCTCACTGTAACAATTAGCCGTCGCGGACACAAACGGAGAATTGTGTCCAGGTTCGGAGCACGCGGACACTGGAGGAACGCGTGTGTGTGTGTGTGTGTGTGTGTGTGTGTGTGTGTGTGTGTGTGTGTGTGTGTGTGTGTGTGTGTGTGTGTGTGTGTGTGTGTGTGTGTGTGTGTGTGTGTGTGTGTGTGTGTGTGTGTGTGTGTGTGCTACAAAGCTGCGGCTCCACATCCATACGTGCTCCCTCTCCTTTGTGGCTTTCGGGGTTTTTTGTTTTGTTTTTTGTGTTTTTTTTCCTTTCTTTGCCCATGTTTCGCTGCGCAGCACGAACCAAACGAGAGCATTTTAATAAGGCGCCCGTTAAATCTTAATAACGGCAAAAAAAAGAACGCGCATTGTTCTTTATGCCACAGCCGAGGCCTCGAGCAACGGAGACAACAAGAGTTATTTATACTTTTACTTCTGGTGCGTTTCACTGAATCAAGGCACCGGTTTAATGAGAATTATTTGATATGTTAAAATGGGGCCATTAGGAGGAAGTACGCCTGCAACCGCATTCAAGGAATAAGAAATGTGTGTGGAAGTGGAGGATATGTTCTCACTGTGTGACTTAAATGGTACTTGCTTACCTCAAATAACCTACAAATATGGTGCTCAAAGTCTGAACACATGAATGTTCTAAATGCTAAAGTATGAACAACTACGCCCTACAGGAAAGCATCTAAAGCACTAATAATTTGTAATAATAAGGAGGAAAAATATTTTTTAAATGGTAAAATGATTCTTGACAAGATAATGAGCTATCAAGCAAAAAAAAAAAAAAAAAAACACTGACTCACCTGCCAGAGCTGCTGTTGTAGGTTTAATGACGAGCTCCTCAGGACTGTGATGCTTTGACTCGCTGTGTAGATGTGAGATCTAAAGGTTCACCTGTGCTACTTTACTGGCTGATGTGTCGTGGGAAGCAGAGGAGAAAACTGAATTATGTGGCATTTACGCGGCTCCACGGCGCCAGAAGTGAGCGGTAAACAGGTCAGATGCACCTTTATTACTTTTTTAAATGTCAGCATTTTAGTTATCAGACACGTCTGAAATGACGGACATCTCACAGTTGTGCTAAAGCAAAATCCTCCCCACGAGTCTAAGTGCCAGCTTGACTCCTTACGTAACAATGACATTAGAAGAGAAATCACACAGTCTCAGGTAGAGGATGTGGTAAACTCAGTACCAGTACAGACCCAGACTGACTAACTGGGATCCATTAACAGCCAGTGTTTGGGAGGATTCATTAACCTAGATATTGAACCAAATCTCCATATGATGATGATGATAATAATAATAATAAACCTCTGTATGACTTTACAAGCAGGTTCCAGCACTTTCCAGCAATAAGATGTTTCTAAGCTCATATGAATTTTGACAAAGTGCTGCAGCTTTAACCAGTTTTACAGCCGCTGATACTGAACATGCTGCGCCATAACATTACCACACACGCGTCCTGTGCGCCCACAGCTTATTAATAATTCACGTGTCAAGATGTGAAAAGCAGCCGCCGCAGCTTCAGGTTCCTCAAACATCTGGAGCTTCTGGGCTTGTGCCAAACGGGTCGCACTAAACACTCCAGACCGGGAGACGTGTCTGTTGCATGGGTTTTCCATCACTCATGTCCTAGTTTAGTCTGAAGCGTCTCCACTCAACACGTTTGTCCCTTTGAGTCAGAAATCTAACATCCACTGGACCGAGTCAACCTGAAATGCAGAGCCTGCGTTTGTGATCATGCCTGACCTGGTTTCATGTATAACGCCAGGCGACAAGTCGGCGGAAACAAGGAGTTAATGGTATAAACTTTAACTCTTTCTACTAGGATTCAGTTTTGTGACCATTGTTGGTTGTTTTATCCGTCAGTCAAAGTTCAGTCTGACTCCAGATCATGTTTTTTCTCTCCGGTGGTTTCCATCAGTTCCATATCTGAGATCAGCAGTTGTCACATCACCAACCCTCTAAAACACCTGTTCGCTCCACAGACTCACGTAATCAGATCCACGCGTGGGGAGATTCGTCTTGTTTATTGGTTGGTTCTGAATGGAAACTGTCAGTGCCGCAGATGCGGGGCCGATAACCGAGTTAAGGCCCGGTCCTTTGCGCTCGGCCCCACGGAGCCCGTGGAGTGTAAGTGGGCGGTGGCGGGCGGAGGAAGCGGCGACGTGGGCGATGTTTACTTTAATTCTAAGCTCGGCTCCGGCGCGGACGGGTGACGGGCGGGTGAGGACGCTAACCGGGCATTAGCGGGCAGCGGGGGGTGTGACGGGGGCCGAGAGACGCTCGGGGTGAGCCGAGGGGTGAGGCGCGCGTCACCCCGCGGCACGCGCGGCGGCGCGGCGGTGCGGCGGTGACTCATCCCAGGAGGAAATCAGCGGCTCTGACTCACTGGACTTTGTTGTCATAAATGAGACTCGCAAAAGACCTACTGTTAGTGCTTCGCCATTAATCTGACAGTGTGATTAAAAGGCCGGCGTGACGTCAGGCAGCGTGGCATTAGCGGCGCCACGCGTCGCACCTGTGGAGTTAATCACGTCCCAACAAACCCGAGGAGCAGGTGCGTCCGCGCGTCTGCCTCCATTAGCGCGTCTGCACCAACAACGATTAATGCGCATTCTTAGAATTTACTAAATAAACACATCTTTTTTTTCCTCCTTCTTCACTTCACTTAACACGCGCAGTTTGGCCCGCACGCTGACATAAATTGCTCTTTTTTCTGACAGATCCGAGATGGATGGAATAATTCTCCAGCGCCGCCTCCGCCCTTTTTCTGCCTGTCATTCCGTGTCAGTCTTTCAAGACTCTATAAATTCGCCTAAAGTGCATCGCCCGAGGCACTCTTTAAGCCCCGGTTCAGTGTCTGGCGGATCTAATGTGGGCGTGCACAGCATTTAAAGAGTTGTTTTTTTTTTTTTTACAGTCATCCTCCATCTCTGGGAAAATGCACAGCGAGCAAAGCTGTCTGAAACGACTTAATGTACGAAAACAACAGAGAGAGGGGCAAAAAGTGCGTCTTTCCTGGGATATTTCGAGCTCGGCCATTTGTGTACGTCAGAGCTCCACGTCTTTAATGCAGAGTGAGCTGCTGGGATGCTCGGATCAGTTATGGGTTTAGTCAAATGAGTCAGAGAAATTAGATCAGTCAAAGTTGAGCAGAGGACACAAACCTAATTGGGCTTTAGAGCAACTGTCTGACTTTATTCCATCGAGGCACAGAAGACGGTTTAAATACTGAATGTTTCTAAAACTTTGCTGACGCTTTATGCCAATCTACTGTCAACTATCTCACACCCTGACACATGAATGTGCTAAAAGTGAAGCGAATTAAAGCTCAAACGTCGAATTCCAGTCCTCAAAGTTTTAATACAAAGTTGTCAGTGCGTCACAGCGAAGAGGGGGGGGTCAACAAAGGGATGACATGAACGTCTGGTTGTGCTCAACATTCTCTCTTATGGACATTCTGGGGTCCAACCGGCCCAACGAGGTCCGACGACGCATCAAACCCAGTCAGGGATGTCCTCCTGTCAGCGTCTCCCTCTGGCGCGAAGGAGACGCAAACATCTAGCAAGTCAAAAGTTAGAAGCGCATCATGCGCAGGATTGACTTCTCACCGGGGGAGGAGTGGATTCATCCCAGACTTATGAAGGAGCGGAGCCGTCGCGCACGAGGAGGAGCGCGCTGGCGGCGTGACGGGCGTCTGTTGACGGTCAGACGGCGGCTTCGCCGTCCTGCGGGGATTCCTGTAGCCCGCGCCATCGCAGGCTGCGCGCGCCTGTCGCTTTTCCAGCGCGGCCTTTGTTGGAATGGTAAAAACGCGGGCGCCTCTGCGCGGCCCGGGCGGAACGTTTGGATCCAGCCCCAGTCTCTGCAGGACAGTCGGCCACAAGTGATGAACAGCCTCCCGCTTCGAGGGCAGGTGCGGCCGTAAAAACCCAGTCTGACATGTGCTCTCACCCGCTTTACATTAGCGCTGCCTCCCAGTTCTTGAGCTGCGGGTTAAGCTTCACCTTCGGCCAAATGTCGTCACTCAGCCGGCGTTGAGCTGAAAGATACTTCACAGTCATGCGTGTTAGGACGTTTTTAATGTTACGGCGCTATCACAAGTCAGCGACCGAGCTTCCGGAGCGCCTGTCTTATTCAGAGAGAGGCTCCGTCGTGTTACAGTACATTTACTGCAGGGGGGCGTTTGAGAGCCTCCTTACGGAGTTGACTTTTATTTATCACCATCAAATGTCACTCTGTGAAACTTTTTTTTTTTTTATGAAGCCAGACGAAAAATCCTTGAAAACTCGTGCCTCTGTTCTGTCGCCAGACATTTAAGAGGTGATTCAAGGCTCAACCTGCGTCTATTCTACAATATTTCCTCCCCACTGCCTCCACTCTGAGGGAGCGTGGGCTTCGTATTAACCTGGTCTATGAAGTGTCATTTTTCATATCTAACACCCGTATTATTAAGAAAGAAGCTCAAACAAAAGGTAATATGAGGAGAGATTTATTTATTTTTTTGACTGCCAGAGGAAGAGAAATCCCACCGCTGTGCTTTGGGACTGGTTGGAAATTTGCAACAGGCTCCACATCGCCTTCCAGGAATAATAAATATCGCTGCCATATTGATCAAATGACAAAGCAGGATTGCCTCGCACAGCAGAGGCCGCTTGGCACACAAATCAACAGCTGGCATGTCCGTTATTGTCTTAAAGTGGAGCTCGCGTGCTTCCTCGTGGCGTGAGCAGGGGAAGACACTGAAAGGCGTGTTTTTGCGGGACAACAGGTGTTTTTACAGGAGGGGCTGTGACGCGAATGTTAATGTGCTGCGGTCCTGAGCTCAGAACGCGGCTTTGTGCCCTTTCGGTGTCAATAAAGTTTTCACAGGGGATATGTGTTCAATGAGGATGTGGGTTTTTTTTTTTTGGGAGCCTGGAAATGAGTGGGGGCGAATGACAAATGGCAGAGAGACGCTCCTTTCATTTCACCTACTAGCGGTGTGAAGTGGAGACTGGCTGCAACCATTTGCGCTGCTTCCGCGGGGTGTCGTTAGTGCCGCGGCGCCTTTATTTCTGCAAAATGCTTCGCAGTTGGCGGCGGCCACTTTCGCTAAAAATGATTTTGAGGAAAAATCCACACGCATCATTTATTCCGGGCACATCTTTAGACTCGCAGGCGGAAAAACAGATCCTGCGACAGCGCGCGTTTCTGTTCTCACCGTATCAGCCTCCCCCTCTCGCGGCGGCGGAGACGAACAGAGTATCAATCTGATGCTGTCCGCCGTTTCCAGGGTGCGAATCCCCGTAAGGAAGCGTTCGGGAGCTGCTAATTAAAACAGCCGAGGGGGGGGGGGAATCAAGCGAAAAGAGAGGGGAAAGACGGCAAGCCGCGATAAGAGTCGGAGGAAAAACAGAGGCGCTCCGTTTTCTGGCGGAATCGCGGATCGCGCACAGGTAAATATGCGACGCTCTTATCTGTCAAGTGGTCGTTACGCGGCGGCGACCGTGTTTTGGTATCACTTCTTTATGCGCGCCTATGGCGAATCAATCAGCACCGGTCTGCTTGGACAGCTCCGCGCGTCCCCCCCCCCCCCCCCCCCCCCCCCCCCCCCCCCCCTCGCCGCCTGCCTCCCCTCCTCCCCCTCCGCGTCTCTGCCTCTCTATCTGCTCCAGCTGAAATGCTGCTCGTAGCCACACAAGAGCCGTTGTCGGTGTGTCTATTCGCCTCTTTTTTTTTTTTTTTTTTTTTTTATTCCACCCCCCGAATGTAACAGGCTGCGCGACTCCGTAGCTCTCGATCCAGATAAATAATTAAACAAACAAAAGCCGGGGAGATGTCGATAAGTCGCGCGAAGTCGTGCCACCGCTGGAATTAAAGCCTCCTAATTGCCTCTGCCTTCTTATTGCAGGAACGATTCTTGGGGAGCCTGGTCCACAAAAGGATGTAAAACGGTGCTTACAGATGCCTCCCATACAAAATGCTTATGTGATCGCGTGTCTACCTTCGCCATTTTGGCTCAGCAACCAAGAGAAATAGTAAGTAGGCTATTGATTTGTTATTCAATGTGGGTTTTATAGGCTAATGTAGAAGAGAAACGTTGCCTGTATGTGTGCGCGCGTGTGCGTGCGTGCGTGCGTGTGCGTGCGTGCCTGCTCGCGCTGGTGCGAATGGAAATTGAATCTTTGCTGTGCTAATCCTGTTAAACAGTAATTCAGCGGTACAGGGAGATTGTGGGGGACATTTTCTAGTTTGCACATAGATTTAGACACGCTGGGAGGGTGTGTGCATGCTGATGCCGTGGTGTGTGTGTGTGCGTGTGTGTGTCCTGTTCTCATCCATCAAACATATATTATGGTCATGTTTAATGTCTTTTATTTCTTCGCTGCACTGACCCATCGTGGATGTGAAATGTGTTTAACGCATCCTTTTAGCTCCAGGGCTGAAATTAGACTGCTGTGATTGAACGGGACTTCCTGAGAGCGTCCAGTAATTAACATTGAGAACATACAGTATGAGTATTCGCACTGTGGCCTGAACATGGGTGAAATGCAGCCAGGCCTGAAGGACTAGCTTTGGTGGCCATGTTAGAAGTTGAGTCTCAGGCCCCGTGTGACGGAGACCAAACCAAGCAACAACTCCATCTTCCAGCATCACTTCTTCAGCCTCCACCTGTGATGGATGGAAAAGTTCTTGGGCGTGTTTCCAAGCGGCCCTCGTGCCCACGCGTGCACCTCAAGCCCCACGGTGCATTACTGCCACCGCCGTTGACTGTTCAGACCGGCGGCGGTTGCCTTTGATTGGTTCCCTGCGCTGCGCTCTGAGCGGCAATAAACATTTACTGTTCTGCATGCAGCCACATGCAGCCTCCCACTGACCACTTTGCCCTGCTCTGTCTCCTTCACAGACCATGGAGTACTCAGGGGTCCCGTCTGTGACATTGATAGTTGGCTGTGGTCTCTCTTGCCTCGCCTTGATCACACTGGCAGTGATCTATGCTGTGCTATGGAGGTAACTGCTGCATTCCACTCACACTTTGTTGAATCATCCAATAAACATCTGGTCACCAACTGCACTGTGACTCGCCTCTGTCCTACAGATACATCCGCTCCGAACGGTCCATCATCCTGCTCAACTTCTGCTTATCTATAATCTGCTCCAACATATTGATCCTGGTTGGACAAACACAGACCCACAATGCGGTAAGTGTCATTTAAAGATTTATCCATTACAGTTTACACTGCAGCTCCAGCGGTCGCTCTGCATGCGAAACTGTTTAACGGCAGGTCCTGGTGCAGTGCAAACATCCAAGGGTCACAGCGGCTGTGAACTTGAAGTTTGAAGTACCAACGAGTACTTTGCTGTACTGTAGCTATGGCAGAGGTTGGCCCAGTTATAGCTTGGAGTCATTTCCTCTTGGTTTTTACACAGTTTTTGTCCAAATGGAAAATAAAAGGTCCTAATGTCCCATATCAGACGTAGATCAGCTGGACATTGGCTCAGAACCGTCTGCCTCCTCTCAGAGGGTTCATTGTCCTGATGAAGCTGGGACAACCCCAGTCTGCTGGCGGCGAGACGGCGATGACCCTTAATGGCGGCTAAAAGCGAGAAGTCACGGACAGGAAGAAGGCGAACGCTGCGCGGATGCTAGTTTTACTGCCGCGGTCCAAAAACCCGAATAGTTCGTGTGTTAGGACGAAGACTCAGACGTGCTGCTCGCCAGGAGACGCGGCGCAGCCGTCAATCAAAGACTAATGACATTACCGTGATGCGGCCGCTCAAAGGGTCCTCTAATGGTGACAGTAACGCATGGCTGGGAAGTTGGGTTGAAGGATAAAAGCAGCTCTCAATGCAACGAGTGGACGGACACGGGAGCGGCCTTTGTCCGATGGTTCAGAGGCAGTGAAGCGGGATGCAGAAGGTCCCAGTAAAAGCGGAGGGGGGACCTCACTTCCTGTTCCGGGCCTCGCCGCTGGCCGCTGAACAAGTGGCTAATGTAAAAGACTCTTTGGCAAACGGGAGCTGGGATTTACAAGCTGCCCACACAGATGCCCCTTCTCAGTCATCTGGCAGCGCTGCACAAGCACACATTGTCAGATTACACACATTTTATTGTGCGGCCATATTCTGACTCTACCTCCACCCTGTCCTCTTCTGGCAGCCAGGTCCTCATCATTTTCATGGAGCCGTCCTAGTATTTAGCACAAACACGCATGCAAAGCCTTTCGTCATGTGTCTGCTCTGGGATGATAAAGGACGCACAACATGGCTACTTGTTGTGCGTGTGTGGTTGTAGGTATGATGCAATCTGACAGCAGACGGCCCCGCACGCTGGACCCGACCCCGCTTCTGTTCGCACATGTCACTAGACGTTCGCTGTGAACCCATGCAACCAGCTGCAGCAGCTCAGGCCAAACCGCATTGGTTCACATTATGTAGAACGCGGCCTAATGAAAGGCAGCATCCACGCATCACTGTGTGTTTCCTTGCTGGCCGTTACATAGGCTGCCTGACAGTAGCCAAGACCATGAACGCACCAAGCTTCAGGCCATCTTTAACGCTGAGCTGATTTGAAGCCTTGTCAGATTTAATCAAGGCTCCAGTCATTTCCTGTCTTGATTATGAGAACCACCACTTAGGATGGAATCCACACTCGACATGCTCCTAATGGGATATCTGTCTCTGGAATCTGCAGACGGATTAGGAGGTTTTCACCAAATCCGCCGACACACTGAACGCGTCACCTCGGCTTCTCGCGGAGTGACTTCACAAACTACCTTGACTGAATCACCGAGTCCAAATTAAAGCAAGATCAGCTCATTTATGAGTCGCCAAAAGTCAATTAGTCTGAACTTTAAACGTTAATATATTTCCTAAACTCTTACCTGTAAAATGTAGTAACATCACATATTGCTGCTGTAGGCACACACAACAAATAGTGCTTTTTAAATGACGTTTAGCAAAAAAAAAAAACTGTTTAATTGTTGGAAATTATTCAAATAGGAGCAATAAATAAGACTTAATTTGCCTAAAACCCCATTAAGCTTTAATTAAATTCCCTGAAACCAAATCAGCTATACATAATAAATGATAGTTTACACATGCAGTACAAAAATCCATATATACACACTAGTATTGTGTATACCTACATATACACTACACACACATTTACATATGAATAAGACTCTGCATTTGCAAAGAAATGTCAAATGTCCGTCCAGCTCCGCTCGAGCCGCCGTCTACGTGGAACAGAACTTCCGCTGCAGAAATTTTATTATGATTCTTTTGTTTCATCTTAATGTGCTTTTTCCTTTCGTCCTAATATTTGGCTGGAGTTTGTTTGATCAGACGTACTGTAGGAGCCGGTGTGATTGGTAGCCAGCACGAGGAGGAAGCACAGCCCCTGTGTGGCTTTAATTGCCATCCTGCCTGACACTGCCTCACTTGTTTTTCCTCCAACTCGTGTAAGAAGTGCATATAATTGGCTCCAGTGTTTGTGGATTCAGAGTTGCACATCGTCTAACAGAAATCATCTCTTTGCTGTAGAGGTGTCCTCTGGGAACAGGAAGTCGGCGAGTCGCCTTTGCCTGCCTTTGCCTTTGTCCTCTGTCTGTGCTCATCTTGGTTTATGGAAAGGAGGCAGACAAAGGGAAGCGCACGCTGCCGGGGCGGAATCTGGGTGACGCGACGCCACGGAGCCTGTTCCTCCTCGTCTGATAGCGCGTTAATGTATTTGGTCTGTTGAGGTTTAAAGTGGAACAACGTCACCCACTCAGACGGTTAAATGAAAACACTTTCTCTGTACTTTCTCCACCTTTGGTTATTAGACGTCTAAGTGATTCATCATCGATCGATGAGCGTCCCTTTTATTAAAAAGCTGCATGTGAAAGCTTATCTAATCAAAAATCAGATATCTCTATATAACAGGGGATGCTAGACCTGTGTGCACTGGATATTTAACATGCAGCACACAATATTTGGGTATAATTTTAGCACATGGACCTTCCTTATGGAGAGGTGCAGGACGGAGGGACTCATTTATCCTTGGCCACAGGTTGAAGGTTAAACAGGAAAGATGAAGGAGTAGAGCTCATAGGAAATCTATGCTGAGGTCCAGAGGGAAAGTAGGAGCCTTTGAATTGTTACTGTGTGCATTTATATAATATGTTATGTTGGTGTGGTACAGCCACATACAGGACAGAAATGGACATTTTGGCTGTGGAGGCGATGGGGATGTTCGTGGGGTCCAACAACACGCAGCCGCCGCTGCTTTGTTGTTTGTGTGAAGCACTTGGGCACTTGTTGCTTGATTCATAAGGAGGGTGCTTCATCTGGAATAACAACCAGGCTCCTGCCTCACATAAAAGTAGTGCCACAAGAAGCTCTGCGGGACTCCAGGGCTATTAACTTCACCACATCAGGGCAATTCCTGATCCCTGCGATGTAATTAAACTAGCATTCAATCACTGACCAGTAATACCACAGAATCCTGAATACTAGTGATGAGTGTGTAAGTGTGAAGCTCTGAGGGAAAACGTTGCTCTCACCTTCTGCATGTATACTTTAATAAAGGATGATGTGCGAGTGCATTTGGGTTTTAGTCAGAGTTTAGTCAGGCCGGGGCCTGAAATTCCTGGGATTGCTTGTCCTGACCTTAAATCAGCATTATTGAGCTGTCTTGAAGAACGCCCCATCACCCTCTACCCTTCATGTCTATCAGCTCTGCAATGTTTTAATGTGGTCCCTTCTTCGGTTCCTCTGTTTCCATGGATACGGACACTGTGCGCTCAACATCTCTCGGCATTTGCCTTTCTAAAGGGCAGTGTGAACTCGGGGTTTCAACCTCGTTTTTCTATGGCTGCCTACGTCCAAAGACCGCTGTCGTAATGACCTCATAATGTACCGTTCTGCCTTTTCAAATCTGTACTTCTTGTTTCTGAGGACTAATGA
Organism: Betta splendens; assembly: GCF_900634795.4. Classification (NCBI taxonomy): domain Eukaryota; kingdom Metazoa; phylum Chordata; class Actinopteri; order Anabantiformes; family Osphronemidae; genus Betta; species Betta splendens. The sequence goes on from NC_040895.2 coordinate 9,953,402, forward strand.
GTGTGGACGTGATAGGTACCCAAGTGAACTATAAAGCATAATGGCTGCCTATGACCGGTTTCCAGGAAACAAGGCAGGCTCTATTTTCAGCACCTTGGACAGCACATGAGCAACGACAGCACTAGAATTAGCTTTGTACGTAAGTCTACTGCTATGGTAGCAGCTGTACACCATTCAACCGTTGTCACCTTCACCTGATAAATAAGCTCCTAAAATTGCTGTTTTTACCTTCATATGAGAATCCTCTCACTGATTAGTACAGTAGGAATCACACATGACAGCAGCATGCTCACATACAAGGGGATCAGAAAAAGCTTATTCAACAAAATTTATATCTTTATATCTCATCTGAAATGGATAAAAACAAAAAAAAAGTTGTTTTTTTGTTGTTGCCACTAATGCTTCAATAGTTACATAAAATATTCCTGCAGTTACGTTTGAAATTAGGACATGACAAACTGACCTCACAAACTTCACAATCACTAGTGTTACAGAAAATGAAGAGCTTGGACCTTTAATGAAGTGTGTCTAATATAAAATCCTGCAATAAAAGCGTTGAAGCTGGAAGATAGAAGTATGAAAAACAATAATCTGGCACAGTGAGATTTACATACTGCACCCGAACACATCCTACCTGAATTCACATTTATGTAATTAACGTCCCTGGTGGGTGCAGGTAAAAGGAATCGTTCACCTCTCATGCATGAGGTAATACAGGATTATTGTCTTGTGTGAACCCCATTAACTCTACAGGGGGTGTTTCAGCAGGACTTAGTCTAGTTTTCCTCTCACCATGTGGCGTGGATGATACACGTCAGTCTTTCCCTCTCCAGTGCTGCTCAGATTACCACAGCTCCCGCCTCTAAACAGTCCACATCTGCATGGAACGAGCCGATGAAGCTGAAAGGTGCAGTTACGGCGTCAGGCCTGAGCTCAGTCTGCTGAGTCCGGCGTGTCGTTTCAGCAGTGTTGTGGTTTGTTTCCTCCTCTTTGTCAAACACTTGACCTTGGCTCCCATGCCTCCAGGTGGGAACCCCAGCATACTAATGAGGGCCAGTGCAGAGCAATGCTACGCTGGCTCAGTGTCTGCTCTGCTCTGATCTTTACTACTGCTGCCACCTCTGTTGCAGTTCAGGCCCATGCTTTGTTTCATTCACTGCACATTGTGGCTCTTTAGTGGAGGGTTTAGATGGGGAAACTGCAGTTTGTGTTGCAAGGAACTCGAGAAATAGCAATAGAATCAATGTTCCTCCGGCTGAGTGAGCCTCAGACGGGGTTGGTTATGCACTTAGTTTGTCTTTCAAGCCACATTTCCCTCCAAATGGCTCTGAACGGAGAGCGTCCCTGGTCTCACGCCGACGTTGTGTCTCGTCCCACCAGGGCGTGTGCATCATGACCACGGCCTTCCTGCACTTCTTCTTCCTGGCGTCGTTCTGCTGGGTCCTCACCGAGGCCTGGCAGTCCTACATGGCGGTGACAGGAAAGGTCCGGACCCGGCTCATCCGCAAGCGCTTTCTGTGCCTGGGCTGGGGTGAGTAAGCGGCATCCCATCATGCATCACAGCTGCCATTTTCTCACAAGGCGTCTTTCCCAGTAACTGTACTCGTGCCCCATTCACTGCTCTCGTCCTCTCTGTGGGGAAGCTGGATCTTTAACCCGTCCTGCTCTTTATTGTGGTGCTTTTGTGCTTGAGTCAGGCTCCCACAGGGCCGAGTAAATGGACCTGCCTCGAGCGTTGGGGGTGGGGGGGCTGGGGACACACAGGTGTGGCTCTCTTATAGCAGGTAGCAGTGATCCTATGTCTGATAAGTACTGTGTGAGCTGAAACCCTCAGAAATTGAGTTCAAGAGGATAGAAAAGCTAAAATACATAGAATTTATGTTTGAATGAGCTTCAGCAACTGTGCAGTATCACAAAATGATGAAATGATGCTAATACATCCATCCATATACTATATATACATGTGTCAATAAACATGGGGAGAAAATGATCTCTAATAAAATAAAAAGATTTCAGTTTTGACTTGATTTGGTAAATATCAGTATGAATCCTCGTCCAACGTTTTCTTTCTTAGACACAACTAGAAATCTCTCCTTTGAAAAAAAATCAATTTGATTATGAAAGAGCCCACACTCATTCTTCTTGTTACCTAGCAACAAACAAGGCTCTCTTAGTCATTGCAGTGCCACTGCTTGCTGCAAGAAAAAAAAAAAAAGAAAAGGATGATCACATAGATTTTAAAGAAGCAGTCGGATCCTGCAGACGACGGTCAGCATCACAGGGGGGTTTGTGCGTTTTTATATACGATGGAGTTAAAATGATAACAATCAGCATTAAAAATGGATTTCATCAGCAGAGTGCGCCACACGGTACCTGTTGTGTCTTAACTCGGCCCGTGTGAAGTGCGTGGACCGCTGCCTGCGCGCTGATTTATGACGCGCCTGTGAACGCGCGGCACTCTGTACCCCCTCGGCGCTGCGGCGCGGCGCCGGGCGGCCGCGGGGTCCTCGTCTCGTGCCTCCAGGAAACTGATTGCATCAATAGCACCTGCCCGCGCCGCTCGGAGAGCGCCGGCGTTATTATTCCAGGCACACGCGAGCGGGAACCAAATCCATTACGCCAAATCTATAATGAGGAGCAATACGGCACAAAATCCCTTCATATTGAAGGTGTGAAGTGAGGTGAAATTTCCTGCCGTCCTGTGATGAAATCCCACTAAGTGATTTCTCTAGACTGTGCCGCCGCCGCCGCTGCCATTTTGTCCGAGCACCGGCTGCGTAATTAAACGCGGGGCAAAAAATTGAAATGCATATAGCTGATCGCACGCTCTCGGGTGATTGTGTCCGTGCACAGTGGCTTCTACCGGGCCGTCGGAAGCCGAGTGGGGGCAGTTTGAATCACTATTGATTGTTTTGTTGTGCTTTCCCCTTTTTTTCCAAGGATTACCAGCCTTAGTGGTTGCCGTTTCAATGGGATTCACCAAAACAAAAGGCTACGGGACGCCCTTATAGTGAGTATTCATTATGCAGCGCGAGTCGTGATTAAGTGCTTCTGCAGTGGATTACTTATCCTAAACAGTGCCATAAACAAAGTCCCATGAACCCAATCAAATTTCAAAATAGCTCAGCAAGACCCCAATTCCGTCTGAGTTGTATCCCTGCTGGATGCCACGCACATAAACACTGCTTAAAATCTCTTTAGCATTTTATCACCCTGTGAAAGTTTGGAAATAGAGTTACAGCATATGGCACTTCTCCCCTGATAATGGAGGAAAACACAATTGTATGCCGGCGTGCACCATTAACTTGGATGTTAATGCCTTGGTGGGCATTAAATATGTCCCCTGCTCTCCCCCGCAGCTGTTGGCTGTCTTTGGAGGGTGGGCTCCTCTACGCCTTCGTTGGACCCGCGGCTGCTGTTGTTCTGGTACGTTGACGTCAGGTGGACGCGCGGAAGCCGCGCTGCGGTTCCAGGGGCTGAGCGCTATCAAGGAAGTGCTGCCTTTAGAGGTTCCCGACAGGAGGAGCAAAGTTCGGGGCTCTCCGTGTCGCAGGTTTCCTTTCATTTAGCATAATGGCGCTTCACGCGGCTCCGAGGTTGTAAAATATTAACGCTTCAGAGTTTCTCCCAATCTAATACAGCGGAGTGTTTTTATTACCCCGCGTTCACGCGGTTGTGCAGAGAAAGCGATCTAACGTGTGTGATTATGTAAATCTCCCAGATTTACAGCGTTCTGCGGCGGAGCCACATGAGCGCATCTTTAAAGCAGCAAAGAGTGGCCGCGTCGCGGTTTCCAGACGTCCCTCTGCAGTCATCACTGTACTGATGCCGTAACATGAGAGGGCGTCTCGCAGCAACAAGCTTGTTAAATAAAAACTTCTCCAAATGGATCTTTATAAATACTTGACGAGCTCTTTATCTCAGCCAGATGCGTTTAGCAGAGGGGTTTTCTGCCCGGCTGCTGTACATTCGCCTCCGCCTTGCTGTTACTGTAGGGGCTGCTAATAATAGGAGAAGGTGCCTTTGAGAAGACAAGTGTTACTTGTCAGGCGGACGCTTTCTTGAGGCCGCGGCGCCGGCGTGAGTGTGCAGGCCCGCGCCTCATCCACCGGCTGAAATGTCACAGAGATGAGCCAGCAACAGAAGCTGGAGGTCAGAGCTCAGCGCTCAGAAAGGGGAGAGAGAGAGGGAGCAAAACAAAAAGACAAGGCCTCGCGCCGATAACATCCATCATCAGCTACCTGTGAGGAATGTCAGGCCGGGAAATGGAGCATGTTTAACAGGGGTTTGGAAATGACCCTCGCCTTCCTGCTGACAGGTCAACATGGTGATCGGGATCTTGGTTTTCAATAAGCTGGTGTCCAGAGACGGCATCCTGGACAAGAAGCTGAAGCACCGAGCAGGGTATGACAGCACGTCCTTGTTAGTACCCGTTTTTCTTCTTCCTTCACACCTGCATGCAAAAATATACATAACGTCCATTTCCTCACACACATACTGCATGGAGATGCACTGTAGGCCTCCTTTTTCTCGCGCCGAGGAGGAAATTAGTGGCGTAAACATAAAGAGGTCAGCTCTCCCTCGGGAGCGGCGTGCGCCCGTGTTTTTTTTTTTTTTTACTGGCAGAATCAGAGCGAGATGAGAGTCATTAAAAAAAAAAAAAAAAAAAAAAAAACGCCCACGGCGACGCCGCCCGTCTCTCGTGTCCCGCAGGCAGATGAGCGAGCCGCACACGGGGCTGACCCTCAAGTGCGCCAAGTGCGGCGTGGTGTCCACCACGGCGCTGTCGGCGACCACGGCCAGCAACGCCATGTAAGTGCCCCGTGGGGGGAAGGTGTGTGTGTGGGGGGGGGGGGGGGGGTCCGTCTGGAAACCGATGCATCTGCAACAAATCTACAGGAACCTGTGATGCGTATTGTGAAGTGCATGAAGGCCCTGTAACGGCTGTTCCCTCCTCTACCCCCCCGTCAGGGCCTCCCTGTGGAGCTCCTGCGTGGTCCTCCCCCTGCTGGCTCTCACCTGGATGTCCGCCGTGCTCGCCATGACGGACAAGCGCTCCATCCTCTTTCAGATCCTCTTCGCCGTCTTCGACTCGCTGCAGGGCTTCGTCATCGTCATGGTGCACTGCATCCTGCGCAGGGAGGTACGTGTACCGCGGGGGGGTTCACGCGTCGCCTCTCGCTCTGACACCTCTAACGGGAACACTCGCTCCGTGTCCGTGTCCAGGTCCAGGACGCCTTCAGGTGCCGGCTCCGAAACTGCCAGGACCCGATCAGCGGCGACGCGACGGGGACCTTCCCTAATGGACACGCTCAGATAATGGTAGGTCCAGTCCCCTCTGGTATCTGCAGCCACTACGATTCAACAGGCCCATTGTTTGCTGCTTCTTGATAAGACACGCCCCCGTCTTCTCCCCGACCTTCATTTACCTTCTTCATCATCTGGCCTCTAAAACATCAGGCGTTAATTCCTTTAGGCCCATAATTTTCCTCACTACACATCTGCAGAGCTGTAATTACGTGCAGGGTGGAGACTCGTCCCTCTGACGAACGCCATTAGTCCCGTTTGCTCTTCTTCCGTAAACCCAGTCCCTCCTCCCCCCTTTGATTGAACTCTGTCCACGTTTGCCATGCGCCCCCTTTCATTTCCCCTCGCGGGGGAATGGAGGACTGTTCCCCGTCTGACCTTTGAAACGAGACACCAGCCTCTTCATCTCATCATACAGCAGCAATGATCTGCTATTAGAACCCGTCATCAGCAGCAGGCAGCAATGCTCTCCAGCTGCTGTTTCACCAACTTACAGTAGAGTCTGATGAACAGCGGTGCATTTTTCCACAGCCTCAGGAGACAATCAGACGTTTTACTGATCCTAATCTTTGCTAAAGCAGATGAGGACGCCTCCAGCGCCACTAACGCTTAAATGTCTTTTACCTGCAGACGGACTTTGAGAAAGACGTGGACATCGCCTGCCGATCAGGTACGAAGCAGACGCTCTCGCTGTGACATGATTCTTTCAGTGAACATACAGTAAAGCGTCTAAAAAGGGGCCAGACAGGAAAAAGAAGCAAACAATAGCTGTGGTTATGTAACAGCCGACAATCCCCACAGGAGGTTTTCACAGTTACCAAAACACTGACTTTAATCACAGAACAAAACAGAGTAAAGGGAGCTTTTGGACGTTCACTGTGTTTGTTGGTGTAACTGCACTAATGACTGCAATAAACGTGGACGTGGACGCGACCGCAGATCCTCTCATCCCTGTGTTCTTACAGATTGTTCCTGTCTTTGCTTGTATTGTGCGAGTTAACGAGAGGGAACACGTATTCGAGCCTGCGTGTAGTTTGTGAGAAGCCGGAGCTTCGTCCCTTCCAGAACGATGCGGACACGTCTTAAAGGGGATCTGTGCGGAATGGCCTCTGTTTAAGAGGCCGCCGGGCTCCTCTGACCCGCGTTGCCTCCTGCTGAGCAGCCTTGTACCGCTAAACGGACACGGCCCGCGCAAAAAGCCGGCGCAGACAGGTGTCATCCATAAATCATGACGGATCCAGACTGAAGCAGCAGCTGCAGAGAGAGAGAGAGAGAGAGAGAGAGAGAGAGAGAGAGAGAGAGAGAGAGAGAGAGAGAGAGAGAGAGAGAGAGAGAGAGAGAATAGCGATATATAGGAGCGATAAGATGCGTTGAGATGCTATATATCTCTCTCCTCTCTCTCTCTATCTCTCTTCTCTCTCCTAGCTTCCTCGCTCTTCTGTCTCTCTAATCTCTATCTCTCTCTTTGCAGATTAGCCTGTTGGACTCGCACCTCAAGTCGGCTGTTTAGTGAGAGGAATTATATTCTGCCGCGGCACCCTACACAATAAAAGCACAAACCTCCGCTGATCCGAGGAATTACTCCGTCGGAGCGTTCGGACCCTGAGCGTCGCCGCGTCTGCGCCGGGCCGTGAGCTCGAGTCCTCGTAATCTGGTTCTTGGGGCAAACGCGGGGCCGGACACAGGCGCTGGCGTTTGTTGAGCTTCACATTGAGCACCAGTAAAGAAGGAAACGTTATTTACTCCTACGTCCTCCGGGACACGCGTATGCGCTGCCGTGTCTCTGTTTTCCTCACACTCTGCATATTTACTGTTACTTCATCCTATCAGAAGTGTGTTCTCGCTGCGGAGCTAAACCCTCTGAGAATCATATTGATTTGCATTCTCTTGTACTCGTGGTCATATGCTAAATAATCTCAGACAAACTGTGGCTCCGCTTTCATTACAGTGAGATTCCAACTAATCTGTGTATGGCTCTGCCCCGCAGCGCTGCACAAAGACATGGGCTCTTGTCGCGCTGCCACCATAACAGGCACCCTCTCCCGCATTTCTCTCAATGATGAAGAGGACGAGAAGGCCCCGGAGGGCCTCAACTACTCCACGTTGCCTGGCAACATCATCTCCAAAGTGATCATCCAGCAGCCGTCGGCGCTGCACATGCCGATGGGGGTGGGCGATCTGAAGGAGCAGTGCATGGGCGACAGCGGCGCCGACATGCGCCGCACCGTGTACCTGTGCACCGACGACGCCATGCGCCAGAGCGACCAGGACATGGGCGGCCACGACCTGGACGGCCACGGCGTGCAGGCCCAGATGATGGAGACGGACTACATAGTCATGCCCCGGGCGGCGGCGGCGGCGGCGGGGCCGGGCGGCGTGCCCACGCTCCTGAAGGAGGACAAGATGAACATCGCCATGGAGACGCTGCCGCACGAGAGGCTGATGCACTACAAGATGAGCCCCGACTTCAACATCAGCCCGTCGGGGATGGAGCACATGAGCGTGGGCCTGGAGCAGCAGTACGCGGGCGCCCCGGAGCCCATGCAGAACCTGCCCTTCGAGCCCCGCACGGCGGTCAAGAACTTCCTGGCCGAGATGGAGGAGAGCGCGGGGCTCTCGAGGAGCGAGACGGGGTCCACGATATCTATGAGCTCCTTAGAGGTAAAGCGCTGGGGGGGGGGCGCGACCTCCGCACCGTCAAACGGGCCGCGCGCATCATGAGCTACTAACACGCGTCGCATTGCTTGTTTTTTTTTCTGCAGAGACGAAAATCCCGGTATTCCGATCTGGACTTCGAGGTACGTTGGAACATGTATTTCTCCCAAAGCAACACGCATCTAGCTTCTTTACGCTAAGAACAGCCTCTTTTTTTTTGCAGTTGTGTTTGTCATTTGATTTACTAGTACTTCTTGTGCCACTTAAGCTTATTGGCGTCACGCAGCCTTGACTCGACGTGATTTACTGACACGATGTGTAGTTTAAGGTAAAGGCAAGGCTGTCAACTGACAAACAGGGCAACAGTTCTCATCCACATTTCTCCTCCTCCATCTCCTCCATCCATTAGCTGTGTGTTGATTTTTAAAATGTATGCTTTTAAAGTCATTTGCACATTTCACGTCTGATTTTACCACTGGTTTTTAATGATAATTCTATTGACTTGCAAAGACGTATCCAACCCCCCCTTTGGCAGGTGTTAGCTTTTCCTTTGCTTTGTTAAATCCGGCCTTACTGCACATATATTGTAAACCCTTTCAAAGTAAAGGAAACTCGAGGCCTCAGGCAGATGCTTTGCTGTTGGGCGCATTGTGTTGTAGCACACCAGCCCTCAAAACACAAGGTTGGTGCCAACTTTTGATTTTAAGGCTTTGATTCATACCAACAAATTTCTAAATGAGGCAATTTGTCACTGAAGAATAATGTTTAATCCAGACACGCCGCTCTTTGTAAATTAAAAAAGTTCAGGCTCTTAGTGTCCTACGACCCCATCTTTAATTATTATGGTGTTTCCTTTATTTTGGCAGGCGCTTATATATATGCAGAGAGAAGTAGATTTGTTTCAGACCTGGCCAATAAGTAAACTACCATGACACTAACAAATTGATCCGAGTTGGAGGGGGTGGAGAGGAAGATGCATTTCCATTATTGGCTGTCAATACCAAAGAAAAAACCCTTGCCATTGCAGAAAGTCATGCACACCAGGAAAAGACACATGGAGCTGTTCCAGGAACTGAATCAGAAATTTCAAACCCTGGACCGATTTCGAGACATACCAAATATGGGCAGCATGGTGAGTAACAGGAAACCAGGGGGGTGGCTGTCAGCCAGTTAAGAGAGACTCATCCCAACACCGTGTTGGGACGTAGCCAACGCAGGACACGTAGTGTGTGATTGTGCAAATGAGCCAGTTCTGAAGTGTTGATGCGGAAGCGAACCTTCCGATACGCAGTGAGCGAGGCGGCTGCCCACTTAAGCAGTTTCTGTACGAGGCCAGACTTAGGAAGGAAGACCTTTGGTAATCCTGTGGCAACAGAGTGCATCCATTCCAATGCAAGGCCATGAATGCACTTTTATTTACATGCGCATTTATCTACTTAGCAACCCCATCGTTTTTCCATTAATGCATGGCAAATTCTTTAACCTATCAACATCTATACAAGTATTCCCCTTAAGTTGGCTATTCTCCTACTGTGTGTGTGTGTGTGTGTGTGTGTGTGTGTGTGTGTGTGTGTGTGTGTGTGTGTGTGTGTGTGTGTGTGTGTGTGTGTGTGTGTGTGTGTGTTGGGGGGGGGTCGGCCCATTTGGGGGATGCTGCACATCTAAAGTCCGACTCACACATCTTGCTGGAGCTGTAGACGCGTTCCTCCTTCCTCCAATGAGCAGCGGTGTGTGAGCAGAACAAATGGATATCGGGCTCGACACCGAAAGCGGCCACACAATTAGGCAATGTCAGCTTCTAGCGGCATTAATCCTTTTTCACTCAAATTTCAATCATCCGCGTGGCACAATGCAACGCGAGGCCCGTTGCTTAGCAACCGCTTCAAGTTCTTTTGAGTAAAAAATGATAACTACAGTAACTCCCCACTCCCCCTTTTGTCTTTTTCCCAAATGAATCTGCTGCAGAGCCGCTTGCAGACATTAGTATCCATTTTCTATTCCCGGACTGGGAGCAGCCTCTCTGCCTTATTTGCAACAGCATCTTTGGGACTTTCAGTGCGAGCGTTTACAGATGAATGGCTCACACACAGATCCCATGTTGTCCACTGTCTGAGCCGGGGGAAAACACATTTCTGCTATGACTCCATGTTAATAGTATGAGCATGTTCACATTTAATACACTGCCATTCTCTTTTGTTATTTAATGCTTTCCACAGCATTAATCCATTATTTTGAATTAGCAATGGGTAGGAATTCATGTTAAGCCCTTTTCAATGAACTGTCTTCACTGGAAATGTGTTGTTTTTTTGTTTTTTTTTGTTTGTAAAAAAACCAACAGCAGTATAGCTGCAGAGGATCTCATGCCACTAACACCACACCCCACTGGCCATGTTCACAGGACAAGGCAATGCCAAACAAGAACCCATGGGAGAGCTACAATCCAGCCTGTGAGTACCAGAATTACGCCACTATGAATGTACTAGAATCTGACACCAAGGACTCACTGGAGATGACGCCTGCAGAGTGGGAAAAGTGTGTCAACTTACCCTTAGACGTCCAGGAGGGGGACTTCCAGACAGAGGTCTAGAGGGTGACGAAGGAGAAAATGCAAAAGTAGGAAGGAGGGAGAAAGCGATGTATTTTGCACTGAACAAAGCAACAGACTTTTCTAACAGCCTTGGCATACATATCTGGATAATACGAGCGTGGCAGGGACATTACGTGCCAATACAATACACGGACTGGAGAGAGACAAAAAAAGAAAAAAGGGAAAAAAACATCAGTGTTACTTTTTGTATTCTCACTAGTGTACTTAGTGTGGGGCAGCCTGGTGTACAATATTTACCATCATGTGTTTCAAATTATCTGTTGAGGAATTGGCTAAAAAACGTAATCTCTCTAGATGAAACCTCACAAAGCAAAGACATGCCATGTCGTCCCAGCTTCATCGGGTCTAGTTTTGATTTCATAAAAACTGGACCTGGGAGCACAATGTATATATTTATGCAGGTTTTTAAAAAGTTTATAACAGTCTGTTTGGCCATTACTACACTTTTTACTTTATAATATAAAACATGGGAGGCAAAGAGGATTTTTTCTGTCATATTAAAATGAATGTTTGTCAAGCTACATTCTTCATTGCTTTAAATGCAATAAAGATAATACTCACTTTTATATAAATAATATATTTCACAACTTTAATACTGCAGAATCTGCTTGAAGGATCCCAGCAAGCTCTCTCATCTGCAGCCCTGTATAAAATATTTAAAAACAAAATGTTGTATGGTGTAAATAAACTTTTGTCTACATATGTTTTACTTGTGCCAATTTATTTTAATGAGAAAAAATGCCAACCTGATCAAAAGTTATAGCGAAAAATGTTAACATTTGAAAAGGAATGTAAATAAAAGAGGAAATATGTTCGTACTGCTTCAGAGGTTGTGTCAAATTTATGTGCTTTGCTGATTGTGACGTGCAGAGTTGAATGTGTGAACTCAGACGAGGAGTTTCCTGCGTTTCCAGGCTTCTCTCAAGGTTGGTTCAGGACGGACTGGATAATCCAAGATGTGTCCGAGGTTCTCTCCAGAACCTCACACACTGCCCCCCGTGATGATTTTTATCTCCCGTTAGTAATTCCCCCTATGCGGTTCAAACCCTGCCTTTCACTGTTTTTGAAGGTTAGGGCCGCAGAGTTTTCCGACTCCCCTCATAAATCCATCCCTGTATCTGATCTCTGAATTTGGATAGGAAACATTCAAAGTCCTAATGGGTTTCTGGTGCCGGCAGAAGGTTCACCTGATAAGATCAGCTGAGATTCTCCTGTGCAGACAGAGGCAGACAGAGCTCAAATGGAGGGGGGGGGGGGGGGCGAGGGCTTAGGGAAAATCTTGTTTGTGTGGTCTGTGTTATGAGGAGCTCAGCGGCTGTCGCCTCTCGGGGGAGCAGCGGTCCGGCCCAGCAGGAGGAGATGGACGAGGGGTGGCACTTACTTGGACCCGCACCATAAGTGGAGAGACGAAGCGGAAGGAGGCAATAAACAGGCTTCTATGAACGAGAGCGCCGTTGTTTTGACATCTTTACGACATAAATTAAGTTGATTATATGCAGAGCTCCGTCTAGACATTAATGTCTGACTTTACAGTGCTTTTCAATTTACTCTACCAGACATAATCAGCTTAATTACATACAGCAGTGGCTGCTGAAACCTCAGAGGTTTTTTTTTTTTTAATTAATGTTCCAACGTCCAATAGAAGGAAGTGCCTTTAAACATATCACCACTGGCTCTGATTAAACGTTTCCCACTGAAAATCTCCTTTTCATTTAATAATTGATCAATAATCCCAACATGAAACGCGATACATTAATCCAGAGCGCTAATCGGCTTGTGTGGTGAAGTGTATGAGGGCTCATTAAGGTGGTAAATCATAATTGATGTTTTGAAAGCAAAACAAAAAAGGAAGCAAGAAAAAAATAGTCTGAACTGAAGCAGCTGCTGGAACAGCCACGTTTTTCAAATAACACCGCTTGGTACAATATATCCAATATTGGAGAGATTCCCAGTTAACTCCCAGTTGTTCAGCACGTCCTTTCCCTAGAACTGTGAACACCTGCATGCATGGCTGAGCCTCCCTCACAATGGAGAGCATCCAGAGAAGGCTGTAAGCAGAGTGTATGGGCTTATATGATATGATTCAGATTTGTAGCACTGTGTGTTTATCTGGTCAAACTGGGTGAATCGAGTCCTTTTCAGATGTGGGAGCAGCAACGTGAGCAGGGTGATATGAAAAGGGCTGCTTGAAGCTGCAGTTTACTAAAGTGCTACCATGACATTTATATTATCTTCCCTTTTCAAAAGTCTCCAAAGAATTTGGAAGGTACGACTGTAGAGATTGAATGCACCTCCAGGAACAGTTCACTGTATTGCACACTCCCAAGGAAGTACAATGTTATATTTTAATTTGCACCATATGCAAATAAGAGTCGGAACAATGATCAGTCTTTCCCACAATTCATTAGTTTAAATGGCAAAGCTATATAGGAAAAACAGAAACACTTGCTATGAAGTCTGAATTACTCAGATAATTGAATGACAGAGAGAGAGATTTCAGTTTAATTAAATTTAGATTGGCACTGGTGTTGTCTACAGTACTGTCCTGTTTAGTGCTTGTTGAAGCTGGGACAAGCTGACGGGACTTTGTCTGGGAATGAGCGGCAGGTCGAGACGCCAACATGCTGCAGGCTGAAACACTACAACAATCAGTGTCCTCCCTGAAGGCAGGAAAGCTGCTGCTCTGTCGAGGGCCTGTCTAGTGTGAACCCTGAGGAAATACTCGGAGCCAACTTAATAAATACATAAAGTTATCTCCACGATGAAAAGTAAGATTAAATAAAAAGACCTCCTGTCTGTCAAAATATATTTCCCTAATATTTTTTAACGAAGGCTTACAGGATCTTTCTCTGGGAACTTTGACAAAGTGTAGTTTTAGCAGCAAGTAGTAACTGGGCGACTCTAGCGTAGCATGTCATACACACCTGTGTCACCAAAGAAAAAGAAAAGTAGCATACTGTAGCATTAGCTCCATTCTGACCTCAGGCCTGGACCAGAGCTCAGTGCTTTCATCTTCCTATAAAGGTATAGGATTTACAGTTTGAGTAATTCAGGATAATCATATAAAATGAGCCATAATTGGGAGGAGCAGGCATGTTTCACATTCTGCTGTCTTGGTGATGACGGAGATCTGAAAACAGGATGATGTCCCGTCTATATTTACACTACATCACAGAGGGTCTGAGAGTCTAACAACCTCTTAGCCACAAGAGTCAAATGAAGATCACAGCATCTCGTACATAAAAAAAATAACATCGAGCCACTTTAAGTTTTTAAGAAAACATAATCAGACCAACGTCATTGGTTATGCATTGCCTTCCAGCGGCTAATAATACTGTAGCTCACTGCAGAGTAGTACTAATTTATTTATATATTCACTGAAATGTGTTCATTGTACCCAAACAAACTTGTAACAGGAGCCAAGAAAGCCGACGCAGGAAGGAAAGAAGAGATGAGACGAGACAGGACGAGATCACAGGGAAAGTTTTACTCTAAACAGCACAAATCCTCTGATCTGACACAATCCCCCCTGCTTGGGTTCTAGGACTCCCTGTTTTTGGGCTCAACGCTCATTTAGTTTATTAGCGCCGGTGGGGATGGCTCATCACATAATGGCCTCACTCAACGCAGGCTCGCACAATAGTTATGACAAGGTAGGTGTATGAACGCCACAAACTCAAATTGGACATGCACACGGGATGTAATGTAAATCCACTGAAGCAAGCGCTAAGTAGTTATAAGCTAATCAGAGGACGGATGTAGCTGCTGTCAGTTCCATTGGATGCAGGTCCTGAGGACTGAGAAGCACGATGCACCTTCCCCACCGGTTTAACAGCATCTGTACCCACTGTGCTCATAGTGTTGTCAAAGAGAACAAGAATGCAGTGAAATATGTAGATACAGAGATCAAGGCCGTATAAAATGGTCTTCCTCAGAATCTTGGTGTTAGAGACATATTTCAGAAAACTACAGCAACAAAGGACATTTTCTTGTGTTTTATTTTTTTTAAATACCGTTATCGTTGACCCACAGCAGAATTTGTGACTCAAGTGAATGAATCCACGTGTCGCAGCTTCTTACAGAAATCCTTGCTCCAGCTGGAGCCTGCGTCGACTCTCAGTGAAGGAACACAGGATGACACCGACAAGCTTCAACCTAAAGAGTAACGTGTGCCCATCGTGGTACAGGACATTCATGAGGCACAACCATGTTGTTTTCAAAGCAAGTCAATTACATGCACATTCTGTAACTTAAATCAACACATCCCAATAATATTAATATAGCAAATAAACAGAAAAAAATTAAGTAAAAGTAAATAAACCCATTAATGTGTCTATGTCACGAACCTACTGTTCATAAATTAATTGTGCACTGGAAAAGTTTAACGTTCTCCTTGAATGAAAGAAAAAAAGACACTTATGTTTAATTAGTTCTATTTTCAAAATATTTAGTTTTTTCCCATGTTTTTCTGACATACAGACCAAATACTTATTTAGTGTAAAAACACCTGAAAAAACAACACCTGTTATTGGTCCTTTACACTTCACACACTGTGTAGATTCCCCTGCGCAGTAACACTTTCTTAAATAATAGTCTGAGACTGTGAATAACTAAAAGCAGGAAAAAAAGCAAATCCATCAGGACACTACTCGCTCATTGAGAATAAAATATACTTGTTACTTCTGTCAGCACTTTTTGTTTATAGACCAGTTCATGTTTCAGAAAATAGGCAAATGTGTGTGAGCTCACTAGTTTCTAAAGCATTTCATCATAGAATGTACAAGTCAACCATTGATGTTATTATTACTGTAAGGAGCAGCTTAAAGGGTCTAGAAAGTGTTTTTGTATAGGCTCTGTCCACAAATGAAAAATGTTTTTTACCCAGCAGAAAAATTACCAATTTGTGTCAGTTTCAAACCATTGAGAACTGAATTCTCAAGGTGGGATTAAACTGAAGGACACTCCCAGAATCCCAAAGTCATCAATAATATGGACCGAGAAAGACACAACAATCAGTCTCCATACTCCCATTAAGGGCTTGGGACGTGTCAAGTCAAAACAAGGCAGGAATCCATAACACAGCAAAGCAAAAAGGACTAAAAGACGAGACAATAGATTAGGCATTTACCTGCTGAAGAGTCTTTCTAGTCCCTTTAAGCTAAACTTGGTATATCTACATGTCCGACTGTTTTGATTTTCAGTGCACATATTCATCATCACTCATGTCGGAGTCGTCTGGTTCCACTTCTCCTTCAATCACAGACTTCTTCCCTCTGCAGCAGGACACCACCAAACCAACAAGAAAGGCCTAAAAAATAAGCAAACAATGGAATGAAAAACTCCATGAGGACTGTTTCATTGATGGAATACATCATGATCAAATAGGAAGGAGCCTGTTACAGAGTTTAACTGTGTGCTGTGTTGGAAAATCATTTTCCTGTACCTTTATGTGAACAGAAATTAAATTGTGATTCCGTGTTTACACCGTTCCCTGAAAAAATGCTTTTGAACTAAATGAAAAGATTTTTTAGATGTAGTTTGGTGTAAATTGTTTATTGTTCCTTACCGCAATAAAAGCCCAGTTTCCAAAGTAGTAGATGGTATTGAAGAACCAAAACTTGTGAAGGAAAATATAGGATCTGGTCACAGTGCACTGATCTGAAAGGTTCAAAGGAAAAACAAAGGCATGTGAAATCTGCTGCTCTTCCATCAGTTGATGGCTCCTGTGTGACCTGCTGTTTATCATGATCATAATATGCCACATTACAGTATATTAGTCCCAGTGCTTTTTAAATATTGACAACCATCTTAGAATCACTACAACTTTTCTTCTCAGAGCAGCATATAAGACGTTCAACACGTTCACACGATGTTCATCACTAAACTTCAGAACAGAAATCTATACTTTCTTTGCGAAGTAAGTGAACTTCAGTTCAGATTTGTTCTCCTGCCAGTTGTTTTTTTTATTAACCAATACAGAGACCTTTGAAGTAGGATGAAGCAAATCAAGAGTAGATAAAAAATGATTTCTTCTATGAAGTGACTGATGGAGCTGTACGTTAAGGAGTAATTGAGAACAGGTGAAAGAATAGTAAAGGGAGAGGAGAAGACATAGAGCCTGAAGGAAACAGGGGCTGTGTCTTTAGAGAAATACGGGAAGTAACTTGTGCATGGTGTGGCTCATCTCCCAGAAAACAGCAGGATGCAATAAAATGTGACATACACTATCTATTGCTACATGGTGTTTACAGTTACACAAGTGTATTTGTTATAGATCTACAGGTAAGTTATAAAGAGGTCTGTAGCCGCTCTGGAGCTATGAAGAGGCTGTGGTTACTACATGGAGCAGTGCCTCTGGCAATTTTGTCAATATAACTAAAAAAGACAACCGGTCTCCTGAAAAGAGAAAAGCCATGTCATTGTCAATCTGAATATTGCTCAACTGATGGATGAAACCGGAATGATGGAACATTTAATGGAGCCTTGCATCAAATATCCTCAGTATTACACATTGAAGAGGCAAAAGGTAAAAGCCTGGATGCGCGAGACGACACCAGCAAATTGTGAAGACAGCGGACCATAGGTTATGGGTTATGCATGTAGCCCCGATTTTCTGTTGAGGCAAAGCGGATGCAACTTCATTTGGGAGTGTCTCAATCTCCCCAGGTTGTTTCGTGAAGCCTTTCACATCCTACAACTAAGTACAGCCAGAGTCATGAATAAATCAGTTGAGAGAATATTTCTGTTTACCTGTGATGTCTTTGCCCTTTAGTAGATGGCACAGTCCACAAGGAGAAGGTAAGAAAACCTTCACACGCCAGCTAGCACTTATTTGCCATTTTTAAATGTTCTGTTTGATTCTACGACGTACTTTACAAGCTCTACATTTACTATTAGAGCATATAAAAGATGCAATCCTAAATCATAAGACTACAAAACAATAAGAGCTAAAACGTTTCATATTGAACGCCAATCTGAAGCCAACGTCGACCTAGTGCTGTTTTCAGGGAGGCCATTTCAAAACTTTATTCTTTCGTTTCCTCGTGAGGTTTTTTTGCCAGGCCCAAGGACAGCTCAATCAGTATTGACTGAGCACCATGAAAAAACAAATATAAACACATCAAAAGCAAAAAGCTGAAGAAAGAGACTCACTTATTGCTTATAGAAATCCAATTGCTTTCTTTATTTGTGGAGCGGCTCTGCGCTTTGTGCTGGTGACGCTACCTTTGAGTCTAAGGCTCCACAGTTTTTCCTCAGAACTGATACTGCTATTGATCTGAGCCGCACGGATGACAGGAGTAATAGAAGAATTCTTAAGCTGACTGATTTGCTTCTATGTGCTTGAATGAATATTGGCAGCCATTGGAAATGCTGATTATGTTCAAAGTGGCATGGTGGTCTGGCTCTTGGTGTGAAAAGGCAGGATTTACATAAAGAAAAATAACAATATATAGTTTGAGATCACGTGTTAAGTGGTTTAGCCAGGCTCCTATTCCAATCAGACACTAATAACTCCAGCAAAAGAAAGAAACGTCCACGAAGCTGAAGCGAAGATGAAACGCACTGTCTGTCGATGTTAGAGAGCCATCTGGAGCATTAACGCTAGCCCTGCTGAGCTGCTCCCATTACGCGTTCCTTACACAGCTCTTCACTGGCGTGGACCCCATGAACAGCGCAATCAGACCTATAGCGAGCTACACCACATCAAGGAGCGCGGCAATAACTCAGTCTGCAATTTATTCATTAGAGCCAGTCGTTTTTTCAAAAGCGTTCCCCCTCCAGAGTGTAGAATTCGTGAAACAAGTCCAGTCGAGGGTCTGTGCCATTTCATTTATAATAAACATCACGCGGAGCAAACGAGAGGGAGCTCCGACGATGTAGCGGCAATCAGCGCTTACTTCACCAGGATCAACAGATAATAGAAAAACCAAGTCTATCTTCATCCCCGTGACCTCACTCTTTCCCTCCAGTACCTTCGCCATCTGTAGCTCTGCAGCTGCTCACCTGAAATTGCGAGGCTCGGACTGGGACCCACAGATGGTTCTCAACAGTGGTCTGCCTAAATATATTATTATGTACAGCACTGACCTGCATCACCTTGGAATCATTACCATTGTCTGATATGAGCGCGGGGCAGCGTGCGAGGTGCAGGTAATTTCACCTTGACTCATGATACGCAAGTGAGTGCTGCCCCGTGTAGCATGATGCATTATGTATAACTCTTCATCTCTGCATTGGAACACAAACACGCAGAAAACCTCTGTGCACACGCTCATGTACACGGAGCTCTTTGTGAGGAGCGCCTCCATCAAGCAGGCACTCGTACCGTATGCTTTTACCTTCTCTGCAAATAAAACGCAAGCAGGCACTTTCGCTTCGTCGTCCTTTGAGGATGCTGATGTACCTTCGACACAACTATCGTCCAATATCTGGCTTCTCATACTAGTGTTGTTATCAAGTTTTCGCCAAACTTGTCTTCACACTGTACAGAATTGCTTTTTGACTTGCACAGACTGTAGTTATGATGCGTCCATATTAAACTGAATGCGCTGACCAGAAACCACACGTGTAACAAAAACCCGTGTCTCTCTCTGCTCTTAGTCAGTGGCGAGACCCTATTGAGGCTTCCCGTCGACTCACTCAGACTACCTCTGGATGCTGCCACATCATTTCTGACGTACTAACATCAGCCGTCCACAAACAAACCTCCTTTTAGGGACATGCATAGTCACACCACCCACTCTCACATTACAGCTATGGCTCACCGCTCTGCCCAGCCCACCTGCAGGCTCCACAAGCCATCCAATCTGTCTGGCGTCAGAGTCAAAACAATGCATTTATTTTGATCATAAAGCTCCAGAAAGATTTTCAGTAGAACCCCAGAATAGAAATCAGGCCAGAGATTCTAAGTCCAAGCTTAATCAGACTCTATCATTTACTGTGGAGGGCTGTCAGCAACAAAGCCGAGGAAGGAGCCCTTGTCTGACGCTGTGTTTTGCTTTAACAGATAGGTGGTGTCAGTGGACTACAAGATAACGTTTTTCTTTACAGCCAGTAGCTTTTGAGTGACACATTCCATTGTGATGCAAATTGATAATGATCCCCTTGATGCAAAGAAAATTGCTATAAATTCGTACTGGGGTTGAGGGAGTCTCCAGGTAAATTTACTTGGGCACCTGACATCTCAGAGACAACATAAAATTATAAGCATCTTCCCCTGAACCCCCTTAAAACAATGCTGTGAAAACCAAGTTGCTAGGAAACAGCCAGCAGTCCATAGTGCAGATATACACGTCTGCATGAGACGTTTTATCACTGGCATTGATTTAAAAATGATGTGGCATGTCTTCCAAGCCAAGAATTACACTTACAGTTTAAATGCAATCCAGGTTTCATGCCAGACAAAGAGGCAGGCCTCACTCATCCAGCACTGCAATGTTTATTTTGCCCCTGTTGACTAGACAGGTGAGAAAATCTTCAGCAGCATCATACTGTATAGCACTGGCCCAGAGGACATTTATGGGTAAATTGAGCTACTGTGCGAAAACCAAAATTGAGGCTGAATTAATAATAAAGAGAAAAAAAAATTCTTTGCGAGAAAACAAAGATATAAATACAGCCGTTCTATCAAGAAAACAACTGTTGATAGAGAAAGAGATGAAGACACAAAACTTTTATATGGATTTCAATCCAGAAACTGAACGTCTCATCCCACAAATGAAATCAACTACATGTACCAGTAACCTTCTACAGCAAAACACATTAGCTTGTGATTGCAGTCTCCCTGAGTCGCATGTGTTGTCTCTGCTTGACACTTCCTCGTCCTCATGGTAGGTGGTACAACGCCTGCTATAAAAGTAGAAGCCTTTTCCAAGATGGCCAGAACAGGATTAGCTCAAGAGAGAGAGTGTACACACTGCTGGCTATGTGGCCCCACCACACCATGATATAACACAAACGGCAACTATAGATGTTAATTAATAGATCCCACAGGCCTGTCACTAAGTCATCAATTACACTACTTGGGTAACAAACTCTGGTACTGTGCTATGCCAGGAACACATTGATCTTATTTTAATGCCTTAATCCACAGCAACTTCATCAACTATCTATAACCTTCATTTACTTGATGACTACAAGAGAAGCTTCCAGGCTGCAACGAACACAGTGGGGCAGAATCGTGCCTGATTCTGTTTGGGTGAACTGTGATAGTCGCAGGACAGAACAAATTATTTGCTTGAGAAAAAACAAACAGTCAAACAAAGAAAAGCTAATTAATTTCCACAATTCTATCTGCATAGCAATGTAAACAGGAGTATTATGGGGCCTGTCGGTTCATGTGATTACAGTGTATTAGTAGTCATGGCATTATTGTCACATGTAAACATATCTACATGAATTGAAATGCAATCAAAAGAACACCAATAATAGTATTTGAATTTTAAAGCTTTTTTTTCTACTGTAAGTTCCCTCTGCATAGGTTGAAGGTCACAACACAGGCCCAAATTTCAAAACACGACATGTCTTTGAAATGTACTGCAGCTCTTTTTAAGTACATCTTCCATTAACAGCCTCCTCTTATATTGTAACTGTAACTTAACCAATTCTTTAACAAGCACCACACATATGTCAGATGTTACGCTTATCATCACATCTATTGCTGACTCTGCTGTATTCAGGCAAACCCCTCATTTTCAAAGCTGTTCACGATCCCCACTACTTCCTATCTGCTCTGTTGGCAAGTGAAGGTATTAATCTATGTGTTTGTTTTACTGATAATTGTTCACAGGTCATTTACACTACACAAATAGATTGCTGCCAATGAAAACAAGCAGGGCCAAACAGCACAGGTTAAATATAGTTTATATCTAACAGTCAGTATGAACAGTGCTTATCTTGAATATGGGTAGGGAAGAGGAAAGAACAGAAAGAATAAAATAATGAATGAGCAAATAAATGAATGAATGAACAAACAAACAGCAACTAATGCCTCTCTAAAATATTATGCAAATAAATGTTTATACAATTTTATTGATAAAAATTTGGATTACTTTATTTCTGGTGACCTCCATCGGATGCTCACACAGAGAGCCATGTACTGCATTAGTAAATGTTTGTCCTTGGCAGAATTCTGCCTAATAAATAAAAAATAGTAAAAGACTGCTGAACCGTGCTCTGCAAGAAACCGGTAGGTGATACACTGACTTTCCTTTCTTTTAGTGTCGTCTTACAGTATGTGGGATAAATCTTTGATGATATGTTGTACTGTAAGTTCTTCCAGCATCTCACAATTGGACCAGCGCTACCTCACTGTGCTAGCAGAGATGACAGACTCACCCTCGGGCGCGTCAGCATCACAGATCCGTGTGGTGCCAGAAGTAGAATTCCCAGATGTAGTACCTGCTGAGGCCATCTGACTCTGATCAGAAACACAAGGGGTACACTCAGTATTTATTGGTTTACATTACAAGCCCTTTAAACCATTACATGTGGAGCAGTACAGAACCTATGGAACCCTATGACACAGCAATTCTTTTTTTACTTTGACAAAAAAGAGAAACTGAAGTAATAAAAGTGGGCTTATGTTTAGGGTTGTTAGCCCTACTGTATCTGCTTTACAAAAGGCAAGAGACAGAGACTCTAGGTAAATACCCCATATGAGTGTTTAAGCTTTTAAAAACGTTCTATCCTCTCATTTAAAAAAGGAAGCTTCCTCCAAAAACAACATTGTGGTTTCTCTTAATTATTTTGCTTACAGGATTTTAGATACAAGATGTATACAAGGGTGTATCTGAACCACATGCCCACACCCACACACAAGGAGAGAGCAGAGCTGCATCTGATCACACAGAGCGGAGACGGTCAAACAACAGATCCACACAGTAATAGCCACATAGTTTAATACACATCGACAGAATCTAAAAAGAACAAGAGTCTAAAAGCCCGGCTATGGGTCCACAGGGACCGCGCTCCTGCCTACACCCCGCTGGACTGCAGCAGTATGAGCCCACTGACTGATTGGCACTGCGATGCTTGGAGATAAAAACATAGGAATACACAAATAGAACATGCATTTTCCTCACCTGTACAAGATATTTCTGGCTGCCATACATAACATACTGTGGGGCCAGGCTGTAGATCATGTAGCTGGTGTGAAGCACTATCAAGAGCAGAATCATACAAAGGAAGAGAAGAGCCTGCGGACGGGTTCTCTTAGGCCTTATTTTGTACAACTGAAAAAGAATTTTGATGTGCAATTAATAGTGTATAAATGTTTATATGGTGAAATAACAGTACGGTGTTTGCTTACCCTTATCCAGAAGAACCAGATGCCCATGTTTCGAATGCCAGCCATAGATGTGAGTACAAAGTACATAGTGATGACTGTGATCAGGATATAATCCAAAGGAAAAACCTGTGATTTAACGACACATAAAGTCATTATTCCTTTCAGAGCCAAACATACAGGCCAGCTGCTTCTCAGGGATACTCTTTATAAGCAACTATCATCAGTGCAGCTTGTTCTAGGCTAATTAATCCAGCTGGTCACACTGCAGTGCACCAACATATTGTCAAGACCCTTTATTGCCAGTAACTGTATTCGTAAGCGTTTCCTGTGAACCACCGAAAAGGTTGGTTTAGAATTAGAAATAAGACATTTAACACATATGTTCTGTAACTTCCTAGCTTAACTTAACATCTCCAAAATGTAATACATCATTCTTGCCATGTTGCACCTAATTGTGTAAATAGCATGGTCATACTTCTAAACACCAGCTATTAGACATTTAATCGATGCTGCTATCTATGAAGCAGTCCTTCAATGGTCTGAGGTGTCAATCATTTTTCTCTAACATTCCCTGGAGGATAAGTTTAACAGAGGTTGTTCTTTTCAACACCCAGACCTGCAGCAACCAACCTGAAGGAAATATGTAGGTAGGAACACCTAAATGAATGATTGCTCATCAACTTTAGTTTTAGCTTAATAACTCATAATTTCTTTGACTTCAATTGTTGTTCTTTTGAGACTATATCCAGTCAATGTTGGAAAGCAATGGCAGAATAATATTAAAGGCAATATGACTCAACAATGGACACAGTGCTGAATGTGGCAGCAGCATTTAAGAATAGCCCAAAAAAAGCTTTTAAATGACACTTCATTTAAGTTAATGATGATGGAAACATAAAAATATGGCTTTAAGCATATCGTAATTGAAGATAATCATCTTTTCGACATGAGAGATGAGAGGATACTTACGGGTTGCAAGGCTAATAGAAGTTCATTTAGTGGATTGGTAAGGTTTGTGCCAAAGATTATGAACCCAGAGCTGATGCCAGCAGAGTGGAGAGCTTTATCCAAACTAAAACACAGGGAAAAAGACTAAATCTGTGTGTATATCATCAGTATCATCACAGATTTCTAAAGGAAACAATTACATTGTCCATTTTATTTACACTGTTCATGCATGGACTTATTGTGCAAAGAATAATGATGTTACAGGACATATCATGACTTACTTTGAAATGAACAGGGCAACAATGAACAGCAGTGCAACCATGATAAAGAAAATGCCCAACAATATCTGCAAAAACAAACAAAAAGTGACATTACACAAAAAACCAAAGGTTCTACAAGAAGTCAGCTTACTCAGGAAAAGGGTTTATTTCCAAGGCATCTAATGGGTCAAAAAATACAACGTTGCTGTCATCTTCCATCAAGGAGAGACCATATGGCTTGGCTGCCCACACTTTGGCACTGTCGCCTAAGGTGACAGGGGGAAGCAATGGCACAGCCCAAACTGAGTATGGAGGTTACAGCCAGGGAGGAAAAAGGTGGGTGACAGCCAAAAAGGTAAGAAACCCTATCAACCGCTCGCTTTCAAAGGGACCTTTTAAACTGAAATAGAATGTACTAGCTGTTAGAACAGATGAACACACGGCAAAAAACAATATTATATTCTGTTGATAAACAGTAGATTAAAAAAACAGGAACATGATCATCAGTTACTAAGCTAATAATGAAAACAGTGTGTATCAGGATAGAAGAGTGTGATAAAAGCAAACTATTTTCTCAGTCTAGCATGAGAGGACCTCTGAATTACTCATCCATAAACATTTTCTATGTGCAAAGTAGGAAAAAAAAGTACATATTATAAAAGAAAGAAAAAAACTCAACAAATTTAGTTTTCACAAAACATCCCATGATTTAATTTCTCAATGATTGTGGTAATTACAATCAAGAAACTGATAAAGACCACATTTATCAGTGCTGTTTATATTGCTTTGATATGAACAACTTAAAAGGTTACGGGCCAGACCGAAAGAAAACTGTACTGATTAAGATGCCCTCGTTTCTAGATCACAAGACCGCCTAACTTCAAGTGGAGCTGAGAAGTAAAATACTCAGCAGACAGGAAAAATCGAGAAAATGAAAGTTTTTTTTCATCTCTCAGTGTATAACGAGAGCTGCATTTTATTAGTACGCTACCTGTCCAAACAACTTTAATAAACAACACCTTTCCTTTGTTTTATGTAACATTTCAACTGTTCCTTATGCAATAATCTGCATGAGACAGCACAGGTTAACTAATCTAACTGGCTTGGAGCTATACAGCTCCATATACTGTACATATACATATATCAAGCCCATCTTTATATCTTCCACATCCCAACACATGATGCCGGAACATTAACACCACCAGCTTGATTTCAGCCTGTGTCCTGAATAAGTCATTTTCACTCTGCACCAGAGCTGAAATATAAAGTACAGCAGTGGTGGTCTAAGTTCTCTGGAGAAATCACAATCATCTGGCTTATCACTCCACACCAGCACCTCAGTATTCAGTAAATAAATCCCCTAACTCATTACTGATTAAATGTGAGTTAAGGGACTGTCCTAAGTGGCAACCCCCTGGTTAAAGACAACTGTTACAGACACTGCTCTAAAACGTTTGCACCCGCCTGCAGCGCAATGAAACACTCAAACATGAATAGCAGCGGAAATATAAAATGATGCTAAACTCACCACAGCAGTCTGCTCTGTAGTACTTTAACAGTGTATGGCAAAATGTGTACATCCTTGTGGAATACGTAACCCATGTACAGCATGAGAACGAGGTGAACTAAAATGGTTAAGAGGCTCTGGACAGTATTGCTGTGAATCATTACAGAATCTTTTAAATGCAGTCTCATTACTCCATACCAGCAGGAAGCATGTGATCCAAAATACAACGCGTGTCTGAAAATGTAATTCTACTTAAAGGACATGATTACCCTTGTTGCCACACATTAGTGGTGTCATGCTGTATTTAGCATCTACAGAAATGTTATAACCCCTCACACCTCGCTCACCCTCCTGGGAAAAGCTGAATAATGATCTTAATATGGCATGTATGGTCCAAGTATTGGATGTTCAACCCAAATAAATAAAATCAAAGAGAAGTTTGTGGTTGCTTCGGTTTGTCCCTGGGGAACCGTGAGATCCTGCCTAAGAAATGTGGGACTCCCTGTGAGACTTCAGAGTAAATTAGGTGAAGAGACTACCCGTGGGAATCGTGTAAATACGCAGTTGTGTAAAGTAGAACTAAAAGTAAATGTAGAGCAGACCAGATTAGAACTTATACACAAAGAAACAGCTAAAGAGAAAAAGATGGAAGGATTTAACAAAAATGTTTAAATAACAGTTATTAAGAGAAAAGTAGATAATGTGCTGTAAATAGTACAGCCCTAATTTACATATACAAAAAACCTATTAAACAACAGCATCACCTAAAACAACAATGTTTACAAGATCAGAATATGATGACACTGATTAGATTGAACACAATGCAGTCTATATAATCAATACAATTTACCTCTAAATGGAAACCAATTGCCATAATTTTCTCACCTTGAAAGGTCTGAGAGCACTGCCCACTTTAGTGCAGCAGTTCCTCTCTGCAATTTCCAGGTGTCTCCCCCGGCGGCGAAGGACCTGCAGTTTGCCCTCCAGCTCCTGCAGGTTGTGTCTGTCCCTTGAGGAAAGGGGACGTCCATCTTTACACTGGGGAGAAGACGCAGACGTTAAAATACAAACTGGGGAAAGCAGAGTGAACATCATGTACGTTGCATGTCGTATAGTGTCATATATGCATTTAAAAAACACACTCAATAGTTAACAGTTAAAGCAAACTCCTGTGCGTGGTCGATGTAGCTCTAGTTCTCCTTTATATCTACTCTGTACGCAGTCTTTCACACAGTCATACCTGGTTTTCAGTGAATGCATCCATGCAAGCACAGAGAAATAAATGCCAAATGTACTGCTCTTCTGTGTGCATTTTTTATGTTACCAATGGCAACTAATAGTGAGGCAACTAATAGATGTCTTTACTTGTGTTGCCCTGTTTATGCAGCCAGCATTTAAGAGGTTGGTTGATAAGGGCAATGCTAACCATACATAACTGCATGCAAAGAGGAGAGGGCCACGGCAGGCAGAAAGATAAGGAGGAGGAACTGATTAGCTGGAGGCTATGCATGTGTACCTTTCAATGAATGCATGATTATACACTCATTACAGATTACACTGAAGCATAAACACAACCAAGAGCTGTAGTACTGTCTTACTGTACTGCCAAGTCAGTATGAGCATGAAGTATTAGCTCTTGGAGATAATTTTCCATGTGTTATGTTGACTAATTGTATATTCTGTACCCATATTTAGTGAAACCAACCTTGGATTTCAGATTTTCTATCTGATGTTCAACTTCATCGATGTCCTCTGTGTTCTCCAGGCGTTCATACGCTACACTCCGTGTGCCTTTTATCAGATTCAACGGCAGTACAGACATACCATACGCCTGAAAGACAAAAACTAGCATTAGAATCACACACTACTGTGGCACGTGCATGCTCGCCCCTGCCTAATGACAAACCCAGCACAGTGTGCAGCACAACAGAAGTCAAATGACAGCAAGGAAACACACATACAGCAAACCGCATAGTGCCTGGCCTCCCAGGCAATGTCATTTTAGTGGAGGAAAAAAGATTAAAATGGTGGAATCTATAATTGTGCCAAGGTTTACTGGTGAATTTGCTGCAACCATTTTGTGTGGATATCACTGCCTTATATCATCCTGAAGCTATTTACAGCTTAACAGTGCCCCCATGTGACAGCACAACCTCTATCCAGGATTTGATGAATTCTTTATAAGTAAAATTTTAGGGGGAAAAATCTGGGTTAAGAGGCGGAGTCATTAAGGTGCCATCAATGTTGAATGATGAGAATATATATATAACCTCATCAGGCTTTCTGTTAGATATGCATATAATGTATAAATAATAAACAAGTGTACACAGATAAACTAAACAGTCTATACAGCAGCAAGGAGAGAACAGTATATAACAGAATGCACACAGGAACATTTCAGTGTTTTTCAGTTTAAATTTACTGTATTAAAACTAATTAAAACAAGGAACATTCACAGGACCAGAAAACTAAGAATCGATACAAATAAACAGCAACAGGCCAAAAGCTGTTTTGCTGCTCCCCTGTGCTGCCTTGATTTTATCAACTTGGAGTAGTGCCATTCTATGGGGTTCATGATAAAACAAAGGGGTCTTCTATGCAAAGCCACTTTCACCCCTGTCAAAAGGAATCTGCTATCTTTATTGCATTTTCAAGAGAGAAACATCAGAATCTATATTTTTCTAAAACAACTTCGACTAGTTTCCAAGTTTTAGGTAGTATTAAGACAGTCGCGTGGGATACTAAGTCAGGCTAGACTATTATTAGTCTCTGCTGTGGACCTCTGCTACAGGCGAATGTCGCCTCCTGCAATGAATCATGGAGCTCTTAAGGCCGGAGCATGTCCCGAATATCAAACACACTCATAAAAGGAAAACCTGTCCCAGATCCCAAGAGAAACTTCCCCTCAAATGTGAAACTACATGGGAGAAATATAAAAGGCAAAAAAAAAACACCCCCCCCCCCCAAAAAAAAACACACACGCAGGTGTCTCGCTGTTGGAGTGAATATTTTTAGCTCATACATAATCATACATGCTCATTAAAGTTATTTAAAAACCCACTGTGGTCAATAACACCCAGAAATAGATCGGGGCTTGTGGATGAGACAGTGTGTCTGAAGGCGTGCTGAAGACTGTGTGTGTTAGTTGAAGGGGGAATGATGGGTTAAAATCATTCAGTCATGTGACTGCTGAGTGGAAAGAGGGGAAACTAGGTGGACTTAGATCTGCTAAATAAGCCTCCTCT
Source organism: Betta splendens (assembly GCF_900634795.4). Classification (NCBI taxonomy): domain Eukaryota; kingdom Metazoa; phylum Chordata; class Actinopteri; order Anabantiformes; family Osphronemidae; genus Betta; species Betta splendens. The sequence goes on from NC_040895.2 coordinate 9,982,221, forward strand.
TTGTTGCTTTTTCCACTAATGATGGTAGAGTCAAACGAGAGGAGGGAGACACTTGATTTAGGGATTAAAAGTAAAATAAAAGGAGCTCCTACATTTGTGTGTGAGCGAATAAAAAAAGATGGGCCAGCTACTGTTGTCGCCTAAAGGCCTGACTTCCTTGTTTTTTATATTTCTTTTTCATTTCACCAAAGACACACCAATTTTTGATTTCCAGAGGGCAATCATAAGGTCCAGAGCAGTGAGGGGTCACTGCAAATCTGAGCACACTTCTGCAGCCCCAAAATGTAGAAGATAATTATCAATTCTGCAAGTAGAATGAGGAAACAGTGGATAAAATCCTAGCAGAGATTAATTATACTGTATGTCTGTAGGAGAGATTGGTTTTACATTATAATTGTCTAGGTTGTGTATTATTTATTAAGAGCCTCACATTCAGTTGTTGTGTCATTTGTTGGAAAGGAATCAGAGCTTAACAGACACTGGATAGATTGGGGTTGGCTGTCACTTTTACTCTCACTTCCTGGGTTGATACCCAAGTATTTCTTTTCAGTATTTTCCCCAAATAGGCTTTATTCTATGTTACTCCCACCCTGACACCAGCACCACTACCTCCAGGGAATATTCACAGTCTAGTTACCAAGATAAGAGCTAAGAAAAATGGACAATGTTAAGGAAATGTTATAGGACAGGCAACTCATCTGGTCTAGAAGGGACATGATATGTTGTGCAATCCAACATAGGCATGCATTAATAAACATCATGGGGCTATATAAAAACATACACAGCAAACAAATGATTCAAAAGCTAATGAAGGGCACACAAACAAATTTACAAACAGCAAAAGGGAAATTCATGATGTCTGAATCTGAAGGGACCTGCAGTGTACCACAAAATGTTTTACAAAAACAGCTATGACATATTATTGAATTATACCACTAACATAAAATGCCTAGTGTGCAGATACAGCACTAATTAACACATAGAGCAACTAAGGGTCCAACTCACCGTGTAAGTGATCACTGCCAACATGCCGATTAAGGTCAAGGAGCTGATGGAGAAAGACAGAGCACGTAGACCATCTGTGGGTGAAAAGAGAGAAATCTTTCAGGATTTGATCTTGACCTCTAGAAGAAAACATGAATAGAGTCCCTGCCATGGGCAAAACTATTAACTACATTTTCTGATCTAGATGAGGCTCAAGATGTTTTACATCTGAAGGAAATTAAATTTACAACTGAAAGGATATAGTCCTAGATGGACAATTTGCCTTTAATAAAGACAATGCAGCAGGGTCCCCCTCAACAGACAAGTATCCACCATTTTTGTCATCAACTTTTCAGACACTGATCACAACCAGTGTTAAAACAGCTGGATGTATGGAGGTTGAGTTGATGTCTGTCACCCCTGATTGAGGCAGAAAGGGGACCACCCACCAGGCTAGGGCAACAGTAGGTGTCACACCAGCTGTCAGAGCTGGAGCTAGAAGACAGAGATTGATGAAGAAACTGATTGCCTTTCTCCCCTGTCAAGATCCCACCTGTCATAAAGCTCTATGGTAAAAGATGCATAGTTGTTCTTAATAAATGTCCCACATTGTCTCAGTTACAACTTCATGGTGCCCGGTCCACCTGTCAGAACGGGCAAAGGGGCTTTCCATTCTCCTTCACGGCAGCATTTGATTTGGACTATTAAGTCAGCATTTGGGGCATCTTGAATTTGTGCTGTTTATAACATTCATCACTTTCTTTTAGAGGCATTCCACAAGCAGCAGGACAAAGAGGTGGAAAATGGAGATAAATTATATACCTGCTCCCCATTGTACTGCGTGCAAAAAGAAAACTTTGAAGTCTGACAGCTGGGCTGAAAATTAACATTTGAATACATGTTTCCTATTCCCGGGTGTTTTATTGCGATTTTGCTGCCTTTGTTTAGTGGTGAGCTTGGAAAACTAGACAATAGCTCTATGTTCTGCATGGAGAACATTCTGTTCATGAACTCTACACAAAGGGAAGGATAGATGTTTGCTGCCACTCTTCTTGGTTTCTTGAGCAGATTTTCCAGGGATTAAACAGAAGGAATATTATCTGCTGTGGTACCACATGTGTACAGTCTCGATTGCAACAGCAATGAAATTAGTTTCCTCTTATCTCATGCTGCATATAGCTCTACAGACTTGTATGTGCCGTATGCATAAGACTTCTACAGAGAGGTGTTCATTAAGCAGCTCCTTTAACTCCAGCAGCCAGCTTGACAGATTTATTAAAAGCAAGTAGAAAGTAGCTCTATGATCAGGAGATGGTGCACATTAAAACTATGTACTGTAATAGCTAATGACTTGACAATGAAAATAACTTAAAGCTCTACAGGTTAGAAAATGTAACATATAAATGTGGCTTTCACCATTAGAGTTTGATGGGTGTTTGTAGCTTGTAACAGATCTTAAAGGTCACAGTTCAGATCTAAAACTGAGCATTCTTGCAAAAGGATATCGTGGATCCATTGAAGATGTACCGGCTTTAATGAATATTTGTTGTAAGGCTGTCTTGCAGGGTTATGTGGAAAAAAAGTGCTTTGAACAATTAACCTACCATCTGGAGAGATAAGAGCTAGGGAATTAAGAATGAGATGATCTTCACATTTCCTCCCTAACAGCCAAGCAACCCCCCCCCCCTGCTAACGGAGGAAGGTTATGCAGAGCATGTAGAGGTGCACTATTGTGAAGAGAGGCAGATGGTTGTACTTCCACCTTGATCCCCGGATGGCAAAAGGCCAGGGGACTGTAAGGAGTCCACATTTGGCCTGTTCCTTGATCAGTATGAGCATAAACAATAGCACAAGCTCTGCTCAACAAGGATGCAAAAAAGGCATCTTCACTTGTTGTTTTTAGGGAAAATTCTATATATGTTACTCCATGGAAAATGTATTTATTCTCCATAGTTTCTGAATCATATATATTTGTGCATAAAGTCATTTAGTGAGCACTTTAGTCTTCATAGAATAAAAACCATAAAAGACAGCAACAAGCCATAAAGAATCACAACAATGTATTTCCTGATCAATAACATCATAAAGGTGGTCTGATTATTCTTAATAAAAACAACAATAAAATAAGAAGATGAAATTAAGTTGATTTATTGCCTAAAAGGGCTCTACTCACCACTACTCCCAAGCTCCTCAAACAGGTACTGCACTTTCACCCACTGAGTGGCATTCTGGCTAGGTGGGGCCACAAGAGGAACAAAGGCACTAAGGAGCAAGGAAACAGAATTTCATTATATGAAAAAAATGTTTGTTTACTGTGTGTCAGCTATCAATGAAAATGATCACGATGGCTTTAGGAACTGGAACATATTGATACGCTTTAGATCTGTCTATAGGTCAATAATATAGATCCTAAGTTATGTTGTAAAGGTCTCATACACTCACAGCCCAAACAATTTACATATTCATCTGATCTTTTACATGCACGTTTCTTAGATCAAATTATGTGGGGAAAAAAGACAAACAATTATGACAACCAAAACATTTTCCTACAGATTTCACAACTGTATTTGCAGAAAGATTAAATCTTCTCAAATCAGAATAAAAATTGGAAAAATTGTTAAAGCACAAGGACACAAGGTTTTAGTTAACTTCTGCTGCTGGATCCAGGTGGACTTTGTGTTACAAACACACTATGTTCAGGGTGTTAAATAGAACTAGAACTTGTATCATTCTCATCTCTGACATGTCAAAAAAATCTAGCACTGCTACAAAATCAACCAAAGATCCTTTGAGTAAACAACAAACAAACAAAGCCATTTTCTCACTCCTGGTTTTAGAAAAGCAGACTGGGATAAAAGCTACCATGTTGTTGAAAATCACAAGACCAAGCCAACAACTGCCAACACAAAGGAGCGACAGTTCTAGATCATGAGGTGAATCGGGATAAATTGTTTTACTCTATCAAAAGTACCAACTGAAAGTTTATGTTGCAATGAAGTACAGTCATGCATCCAGGTAAGCTTTCCTCAAGTGCACCAATCAATGGCTGAGAAGCATTTTAAATTGCAAAAGCCGAACACCAGGCGTGTTGCTGCCACGGCTACAAAAAACGCCTGTTGTGCAGGTGCATTTAAACACAGGCAGTGTGAAACTCAGGGATAAATGGGGAAAAAAAGAGAGCGTGCAACACTATGCATGTGTGCAATACACATATATTATTAAAATCCTTAATTGTTTATCCGCTGTGGTAAAATATTTTTTTTTATATGGACATTAATATTGAACAATAGCAGGGAAATCTGATAGTATGCTGCTGTACTATTCTTGTATAGTTTATCAAGACCAGGCAAATTCATGGCCTGTCCTACGTATCGCGCACTAAAGTAGATGGAGCCATCAACGTCTTACTCAAACTTACCCAATTATCAGAAGCACCATGCAGACAATAGCAAATCCAATTGTGTACTTCAAAGCATTTTTCACTTGCTGTAATTACAGGAAAGAAAAACAGTCAATCAGGGCCAAAAAGTGAAAATTTATGATTCATTGTGAAAGAGGGAAGGGGTCATACTCTATTTAGCAAAGGACTTTAATGAGTGAGAGCTACACAGCGGTAGCGCAGATCAGTTTGACCTGACAGAGATAAAGTGTCGCTCCCTGAGCTATTCAAGGGGCTTTTAAAGTAACAATACAAAAGACGTCCCTGTCTGTAAAAAAGTGCTTCTGTCAGCTCAACCCTGACACATGGAAGGGAGAAAGGAACTGTGCGATCGCTATTAATCTGTACATTACTAACTAAAAAGACTTCTAATTTTGTGCGTATACTATTGACAAAACATACTGTATATAAAGCACATTTTTGGTATCTTCTAGGCTTCAAAAAATTTAATTTCATGTTCATTATAATGCCTTTTTAACAGAGAAACATTTCTTTTCTCCAGGAATAATCTTATTTTTAACAATTCAGTGCATTATCTTTAAATCTCTACACCTTCTGCAGTCAGCAGAAACCTATACCATACCACCTCTGTGAGTATGTGTCCTACGCGGTGAGTGTGTGTGTTGAAACTCATAAATGATGATTCAGAGGTCTGTCCATTTAAAATAGTGTAAGACTCAGTAAATCTAATCAGTGCTAGTGCGAGAATGAAAAAATGAATTCACCCTGAAATTCTTAAACTCTATAAATGTCACCGTTTGTACTGTACCAGCACATCTTATGGAGCTACATTGCAATGCTTAGCAAAGAAGTGTTCATTCTTACCAAGCATTTGTTTGTGTTGTCGTCATCCTTTTCTTCATAGTAGAAGTAAACAAAGGGGATCCATAGGAAGACGCAGAATAATATGATGGAGTACAGTGCTACAAAAAGAAATAACATTACAAATTAGAATCATCTCTTGCCCACATGCTGTTTTTGGTTCTTTTCTGGCAAACGTTTCCTTAGTAAGTACGTAAATAAGTAAAAATGGGTCTGAGCCTAGAGTTTAATATGCACAATTAATTCATTAAAATTAATATAACCTTATCAGGTTGTAATGAATGGCTAAAAGCCACCATGCAACAACAAGTAAACTAAAGAGTGTTTTTATATGTGTTTTATTTATTGTGAGGGTGGTCGAAACCCTGTTAACAAATTAAGAATTCAGACTGTGATCCAGACCACTGAGCAATTGATTCAATTAAAGGCAATTCTACTGGAAAACGTAATCCTTCTGCTATTAGTGTATTTCACATTGCTTTGGGCAAAACCAATGATTACCTTCAAGCTACTGTTGACTACTGCATAAAGAAAACATCATTTGCATCAGAAAAATTGCTCATTCAATATAGCCAATGACCTTTTGAACGAAGCAGACACAATATACACGTCCTTGGAGAAAGAAATCACTTTTCTCATATTCAAGCCTCTGTTGTTTGCTTGGTTTCTCCTGTACAAGCAGCTTTTTTACTGAAGAAACCAACAATCAAATGCATTAGAAATTCATAGACAGGAGGTGAGACAAAAACAGTTAAACAAAGAAATTCTATTTTAAGATGGGGGCTTTTCTTGCTGCAAAAAAACCTGAATGTTGGTGGAGACAACCCAGACAATCCCAAAATAACTCAAGGAAGACAAAGAATGTCACAAACATGTCGTCAGCAGCATCACTGGCATAGCTTAGTGATTCCTTGAGGTGATAATGTGAATCATTAGCACGAGCTGCATTGTGTTGACAACTAAAAGAAACAAGGAGATACGGCTTTATATAGAATTCTCTTATTCCATTTCTTATTCCTACATTTTTGAGGACTTTTGTATTGATTTGAAGTCATTAAAATCCAACAAATTATTTAAAGCTCGCACAAAATAACTGGATACAAAAATGGAGCAGTGCGTTAATCACAAAATCACAAAACTGTCAAGGTGACAGTATGGAAAAGAAACATTACCCTTTACAAGTATTAAATCTGGAATATCAGGCAAGAAAGCACAAATAACTGCAAACATACCCTATGAAACGGACAACATCTTACCAAAAGCTGCCTTTGCTGCAGACAAATGAATGTCACTTCTATAGTGGCTTGCTTTTCGCCCAGCTGCGATCATGACAGGGCATTACTTTTAATAAACACATGCTCATTGCTTTGCTAAGGTATCCATTTACACTCATTTAGTGTCAGACAAACTGAGTTTAAATAAATGTGCTGTAAGCCATGCACAGTATGCAGCTTCTGGCATATGGTTGCGGGTTAAAGCAATGGATAAAATTAATCATAACACCATGAATATTAAGAGACTGAGAGAACAGGTCATACTTCATTACCATGTATCATCAATTATTCTGTAAGCAGATCGTCTACTGAGAAGAATGCCTGACCAGGAGTAAAAGTTTACCACATTTATCCCCGTCTTTAACCCTTACTGTAGAGGTTATGTTCATACAGTCGAAGTTCAAGGTTCAACATTCCAAAGATTATAATATTATTCTTATTAAAACTATAATGCAGGATTGAGAGGACTGGCTGCAATTCAAGGACTGTCTTATCTATTTCCTTCTATATGTATAACTAATTATTTGTGACAATTTGTATTTATTTTGTAATTGTGGTATTAGCAATAACCACAGAGTATGTGTACTTTGACTCCCAGCACCATGTAACGCCTAATGAGAAACATTAGGCTCTTGCCCTCCTCAAGGGCATTACCACCTGGACTCCCGTCCTTTGCAGACAGGCAAAATGTATTACACTTTGCGTGAGAATTAAATGCCATGGGAGATATCCTGTATAAGCACAATGACAGAGGACTACAGAGACAGATGAAAATATCGGTCTGTACAGACACTTTGCTGAAAGGTTTGACAATACAAACTTGCACTCTGAGATCCTGTAAACATCAAGGGAGGCACAACTTTTAGGGGCTAAAACACGCTGGAGAATATTAAACATAAAGTTGACAGCAAGAACACGTTAATTTAATGCCTGTATGACTGCACTCCGTTTCGAAATCTGCAGAACTTGATGAAGGCTCACTGCTACTTGGTCCATTATTTAGGGTAATGATAGTGGATTTGAGGTCACAAGGTCCATAATATGTTGGAAAGAAAGCTGTATTTAAATTTCAACCATATTGTCTGATTGGGATCATTTTTAAACCCAATGAGCAGTTACGGTAATTTATCCAGATTTTACTAACATCTGCTTGATAAGTGAGTCACTTTTTACCATTTTCTTTTCTTTATGGCTGAATGATAAGGTTTTCGTGTTGATAAGAATCAGTACAAATGGACTCAGCAGAATTCGTCTTACAGTTTGCAGGAAGTAGGCAACATAAGATTTACAGAGTAGGCTTAAAACATAAAGTGACATTGCCTATAGCTAATCTTTAACGTTATCAAAAGGTTTCAGAGCCATAGGAGTCAGATGAATTGAGAGGAAGTTAGATTTTTAACACTGAACTGTTTAAGAAGACTTGTCCACATATTGTTTGTGTCATGTCAGACAATTTGTTTCCACCGGCTTCTGTGGTTAATTCAAGCTTGATCCATAACCTTTAGAAACCATGGGCCATGTTGCGGCTAGTCAAACTGTGTACATGGTTTGAACGTCTGAATCCCAGTTTAAAAGCCAAAGGTTGTGCTTTTCCCTAAGAAGAAGCAAGGAGAAGTGCCTTTTGTTTTTTCTAAATCCTTTACTATCTCGTTATTGTTGAAGACCCATCTGTACCCCACAAAGCTGCGCTCAAAAATAAAACATCAATTTTCAGTGTTTTCTGAATGCTCTTAAAGAAGCACTAGGCCACCAGCTTCAAATAAATTTCAGTCAGCACATGTGGGTGGACGAAAATCACAGACAAAAAGAAAGTACTTGTAGTGTATTTACAAGAGGGTAGCATCCCCTAACATCTCTTCTACAAATGGCATTAAAAAGGCAGAGAGAAAGATGATTTATTTAAAGGCCCCAAGGGTATTTTGCCCTGTTGCTTAAGGGTCTCATGCACCACTGCTTTGAAGTAGTGAGCAGTCGAAGGAAATGTATAAATGGCCACAGAAGCTGGATAGTGAAAGGATGGGTTTTCAAACTGAGGGTTCATCAAAGATCACAAAAAGCTATTTGGACTCTTAAAGGAAGTGGGTGTTCTTAGCTACAAGTACAACAAAAACTCCAGAGTTTATTCATTATGCCTGTAGTTAGGTAACTTTTGAAACATTCTCAAACTAAACTTGCATTTTGATTATAATCATCTGAAAACCAGTTCTTAGGAACACTAGAACGTACTACACCTTAAGTGGAGGCAGACACAGAGCTTTGGAAGAACAAGGGTCCAGTAAAGAAAAATATTCAAACATTTGGTTGGGCCATGTCAGCGAAATAAGTGGAACTAAAGGGCATGCCATAGAATTGTGTGGATTAGTTCAAATTTTAAAATCTACCTTAATGAAAATCTAATAAATTGCCCCAATATAAAGACACCTAGGTTGTATAACGCAGCACTTTTGTCTAAAAGTAAACTGATATTATTTCTGTACCAGCAATGAACAGAAATTGAAAAGAACCGACAGCCTTTAAAATCTTAAAGAAAGAAAATATGCACTGGTGACGCACATACAAACTATCTGTCAACTCATTCAATTTTTGAAAGGACAAATTGATGGGACTACTAAATATGGCTATAAAGAAATGTAACTTTAAAGGCTAGATTTTGTAAGGGGGTGCATACAATACACATGGAACTTGGTCTCCACCTACTGGTAAATAACAAAGTTATGTCTAAAAATATAGATAAAAGAGATTAAGAGATAATTGTCATAAATTAACTATGAACTAATATTACATTTATCATCTTTTCATATTCACTGTTAGTTCTAATTTCAGTGGGGTTTCACTTGGCTCAAACTCAGAAGTTATGTGTTTTCAGTATTTTCATAGACAAAGATAGCAGTGACTTAGAAATAGCTTGAGGATGAATGCAGAGGATTTTGAAACAGCTCATTTATGTGTAATTTTATCAGGTCAGTGATAGACTAGAGCAATTTCAGAAAAAAATGTCAGTAATACAAATATATTTAGTTACAACGATAACATCAATTCTGACAGATGTTTCCCTATTGTTTGTTTTGTTCTAATGGACAAATGAATATCACACTGTTGAGGATAGATTTATATTCAGTACATCTAAGCTTGAGATGTAGTAGTTCTATTCATGGGCACAACCATATTATTCCAAAAATGTGTGAGCACAATATTAAAAGTATTTTAGGCACTTTTACAAGAACTGAGGATTTCTTATCAACACCCAAAGGTTTTAGGCTTGACAAATTTTCAAGCAGATAACTCTGCACTGCACACTCCCAGAGCTATGATCACATATATACATGCTAGAGGCAAGTAGTGAATGCTTTTAAGCTTCCCTCTTACCATTCCCCTCCCTCTTAGAATGCACACTCTTAGAGTGTCTAAGACTTTTTGGGCGAAAGTACAAAAACCTATACAAACAGAGTTCTATCCTTTCTTCTGCTACATTTGGAGACAATGCATACTTAGTATGCAATATAAGCCACTGACACAATTACAGAGATTCTTATAAAATTTACACTCAAACTTGTGAAACAGACAAATATAACTATACATGTGTTTCTTTTGATTGATGGCAACTGTTTGTTTTTTTTTACAATAACTACGTATTATACCATGAACATGGGTTTCCAGGCAGTTTGGCCATTAAATGAATTCAATTACCAAAGGAACATGGACCAGCATTCAAGACTAACCCTACTGAATTATTCATTTTTGAGGGATCCACAGTAACAGGAAAAGTCAATGTTGCGTATGAATTCATATTTGTGTGTCCAAGGCATAATAGTGTGGCCCTTAAATGCTGGATTCACATACAGTGTTTGTGTTCTGTGAAAGCCAATTTTCTGATGTCATACCAATGGCTTCTTTGATTGGGCTGTCTGGGCAAGAAGACAGCTTGTCTTCCTTACATTTGGCACTTACGAACAGACGGTACATAACAGTGATGCTGACAAGCACTTTAAGCCGGCATCTGTTAGAAAATGTGCGAGCTAGTGTCTCTGGTATGAATGAATTTGCTATTGTCAAAGACAACAAACTTGTATTATTGTTTAATATGACAATCCTGAAGAAGTTTAACTGACACTAATTGCTTTTAGTTAGGAATGTATCAGTCGAATAGCACAGACACAGACCCATTAATTGTTACCAATCACACAATGACACATTTGCTGTAAGTGTTCAGAAAAAAAGGACTTGATCTACATATTACAGTAACGAACATGTTTGTCATCTTGCACACTCACAGGTTTGACCATATTTCTGGCTGATTATGCAGCATAAACTGTCATTAATAGTTAATATTTTATTGGCTCTTAATAATTAAAAAAAATCCAAACTAAAATAAATATAAAATGAGTCGCTTCTATGGGAAATAATGCCGGTGTGACTCCAAACCTAGAGCTAACCCACCAGATGAGATTGTTGTGTGATTGAGTCAGATGTTGTGAAACTGGCTTTACCACTCAACTGACAGTCAGCCAATGATGTAGAACCCTTTGAATGACTTCAAGACAGCTAAAGTTTTGTTTTAGAACAAATACAGCAGTGAATTCATAAGAGTGGGACATAGCCACAATTCTACACTAAATGAGCCCCTCTAAATACTCAAAGTATAATATTTTATGAACATTCCCGCATTGCTACTTACTGTAATATCCATAGAGAACAGTGTTTTCAACTTGCCCCCGCGTCTCATTGTTTGCTGCCCATTCCTGAAGGTTTTCAAGGAGAATCAAACATTCAATTAAGTGTAAAGAAAACTAAAAATATATAATTAAACATAGAAGGCATTATTAATATTGGTACTCAACAAGGAACAAAAAGCAACAAATATGAAACTAACAGAGAAAATATCAAAGCTGTCAGACCTTTGTCTAAATCTATTTGTATTAACAAGTGGCATAGAGGTAGGAAATTGTCCGACAAGCATTTTCTGCATTGAACTTAGGGAATAAATTCTCCAAATGAAAAAAAAGGCTGCAAAGGAAATTGCTTGTATAATTTCTGTCAATTTCTGTAGTGTCAAGATTATCTCTGTTTAAATTATACTTTTCATCTGAAGCTAAAATAGTTCTTTCATTTGTTGCTTACAGTTCTTATATTTTTTATTAGGAACCTACCATTTGTTTTAATATCTCCTTGCTAATTAGTTTTGTTACAAAATATAATCAACAACAGATAACAAAGAAATCATCTTTGATTAAGTAGTGTACTGTAAGTGTGGATCTGCACTTCCGATGAGTTAACAAGCACAGCTTGTTGGGTGTCTATGACTAAATGAAACAAAAAACAAATACCCTTCAGCAACAAAGCAACTCACTACCCACACAGTAACAAATTACCTGCTGTTCAAATAAAGATATTATTACACACCTTGCTACATCCTCAAATAAATCAAATCTAATGCACCAACATGGCAATTTATGATCCAAGAAATGCATTCAGCCTTTAGATTGGATGCAGGCACAATTATAAAAAATAACAAAGCAAAATTAAAGGGTGCCTCAGGAAACTCATTAGCATTTCTCAAATTAATTGTAGCAGCAGTATTACTAGAAATGATACTAACCTGATAGGTACCATTGGGATACTTCATAAATGAAACAAGGAATATATCCACTGGCAGAAGTGCAGACGTTATCAAAGCAATGGCCAGAGCACATATTGCTGTGATGGTAGAAACCACTTCACTCTCCTGACGACTTTGAAATTTCCGAATGTAGATCCAGCAAAAGGCCAGGATTGCCTATACAAAAAAGAGCAGCCAAGTCAAGTTAACGTAGAGTAACAGCATTATACATAACAATAAAACTTATAGAAAGAGCTGTCACCACAAACAATAATGTTCAATCCATTAGCTTTATTTGTTTTAACTCTAAAATACATTGAAAGCTCATGTTCCTGTTTACCCATTTACACAATTTACCTTTGTGATGCCAATGTCATACTGTGTTAACAATATTACAATATGTCCACAGGCCTGAGCAACACTGCACATGTTATGGAACAGCTGATCTTATTAGATCATACTCTTACTTATCCCCTTTTAGCCTACTAGTAAAACACACACACACACACACACACACACACACAGAATAAGAAAGGGTTTTTAAGCACCACCGATTATTTTAGAAAGACAATCGTTCTTTCTTTGAGTTGAATTAATATATATGCAAATTTGTTGTATTGATGCTAAACACAAAAAGAGAGAGGGAGAGGACCTAGGACGAGGATGTAATGTCATTGTATCAGCAGGAAACTCATTAGATAGAAAAGCGAAAGGAGGGCTCCCAAATGACAAGGTCATATTCAAGGCACACAAGCTGTAAGAAGTGAGGACACTGCTAAAACTAGTCCCTTCAGATCAAGGGCTGCCATTCACAGACAAGATCAATTAAAGGCCCTGCAGCCTTAAGCCTCTAGCTGCTTGTTTTGCCAGGTAATGACGCAGGCTTTGCATCCAAATAGGATACACTGAAAGGTTCGTTCAAATAAAAGAGCTTCCAGTGTTGGGTAAGGAAGGAGGGCAATTTACTGGCATTAAGGCATTCGGGCTGGACGGCGTCTGACGTAGTCATGTGGTTCTCAATGACAGCTCAGATAATGAGTGCTAAATTGAGCAAGAGATTACCTAGCGGACCAATTTCAAGGCATTCACTGAAGTGTTACTGGATGTACTGAATGGGGAAAAAAACAAATAACAGGACAGGAAAAACTATTTAGGTGCTGCGTGATCATAGAGGCAGGATGCCGTCGCCAGACCTTATTTCACTTATTTCTTGTATTTAAAATACCAAAACCCGCCTCTGTTTTCGACGTTTTGGTGTTTTAACGTTACACAGTCTTCACTGGTGTGTGTATATACTTATATAAGTGTTGCAATAGGAGCTAAACAGAGCATTAAAACGGCTAAAGGTAGCTAAACTCAATCCAAAGCTAATATGGACGTTGATGCTACGCAGCCACACGCGCAGGATTAAGACGTTACCAAGACAACGCATTCCAAACAAACCACCCAGCGCTTCGATGTTTCACGAGGCGACTGGACGACGTTACACTCGCTTACCAAGAGTATAAACGTGAAAATAGACCACCCGAGCGCGGACTCGGTGAGCAACGACTCAGCCGCCATCTTCACTTCCTGCAATAACAAACCCACGTGCTCCTGGTGACGTCACCGCGATGCACAGCTGACGTCTGCGCAGAAGCACGCTGTGTTTGAACACGATAATGTAACGTAATTAAAAAGTAAAATAGCACATAGGGTCGAGTCAACATCTATAGAGGAGACTTTAGCCAATCAATGCTAAATTATTACTATTAGTATGGACGGACTGTTTTAGCCTCATTTCATAATAACTAAATCTAAAATCTCTCAGCATCCATTCACGCTTCAGATGGCAGGTGAAAAACTAAAATCTGTGTCACCACAAGTAACAAGGTGTCAGCTGTGCAAAGCCTTTGTTTACTTTGGCAAACCACCCACATGGCCACTGACCACTGATCACCCAGCTCTTAAGCTGCCATGAGAAATATCTTGCTGTGCAAACACACTTTTAAAACATAGTAATGGGATCATTCTGTAGTTTCCATGTATCTTCTTATGTCCTTCCAGTCTCCCGTTTTTTGAAAAACGTAAACACGCAACAGTCTATAAATTACGGCAGCGTAATTTGTAGAAACTTCGAAAGTAGGTCACCGGGTTTTATTGTGCAGTGCACCTGTAGCCGCATTCCCATGTGTAGGGCTGATCATTGGGGTAATACTTGTCATAAATTATCCACCACAGTGGCCCACACCAGCAAATGGCTATTGTCTTTTGCAGCGATCAGCAGTCTCACACTGAATAAAACATATTCTTACAGTACTTCTCAAGCAGCATTTTTTACTCTCTGTTTTGGTACTTGGTCTCCTTGTAGTGTAGTTTTGGTTTTCCTGTTTGTCTAACATCCTTGAAACAACAAATGTGGAACTTTGATAAAATGCTTAAATGATCAGTATTTATTAAAATCATTTTTAGCTACCAGTATAAAATGTGGTAGCCAGGCATATAGTCCAGTATGGTTCTTTTTCTCTTATACTTTTGCAGTGTCTGAGACAACTTATCAAATATGTTTTGCTGCTATGAGACAAACTTGTCAGGCACTTCAGCTCGAGGACTAAAGGGGCCTTGAATCCCTCAAGCCACTATTTGTATTTGGTAGAAAAATGCAGGAATAACAACACCACTTAATTTTTCTAAATGATTGACCGCCGAGTGGTATGGGCTACTGTTCCATTCAGAGGGGGATCCAAACTCAGGCAGCAATGGAACTGCATAAACTTTTCAGACTCTGTAAAAAGTGTAACTGTCAGAAGGAGTTTCTCGTTGCTCCTATACCAGGATCACCGCTCAGTCAGTTTAAAACGTATTTTGTATTCCAAGCTCCACACAAGGAATTTGTTGTCTTTTCATTCTACATTTCACAGTTTTAAGTGCATCATGTTAAAGATGTCTGCGCCACTTATGTAGTATATGGTTCCTTGAATTACAGCCATTTTAGAGTGTGCAGTCGTGCTTGTCTGGAATTACTGTGAGAAAATTAAATTACCACTTGAGTAATTACTTTTGCAAGGAGTAGACTATGACTGTCCGCGCTGACATTGAGATTCTAAAGTTTCTGAAAGTGAGAATAATACTTCTCTAAATCGTGTTGGGGGTAAATTAGTCTGTTACTAATTTGATCAAGGAACATTGTTACCATTTAATTACTTGGTCACTATTAGTTAAGACACTTTGAAATTCAACTGCCTAAAATCAATACCTCTAGATCTAAATTTTATTTATGGCTCTGACTTTAAACATTTTAATTAAACTAATGTGATTTCACCACTAATTATTCTCTTTCACATGGAAGGAACAGTCTTCTGTCAATGCATTCAACCTTTAAAAGCTGCAAATGCCTTTATCATGCAGCTTGGCGTTATGCCCTAATGGAGAGCATGTGCCAGGTTTTATAAAAGCCGAGAGTAAGTCACAGCAGGAGGTTTCTGTCCCTAAAAGATGAATTTGGGAATTGTTTCCTGTTCCACCGGTGTATTCTTGTCCTCATTTTAATTTCATAATGATACTGTACCATAGTCTGCTGAAAGGGTTACCGCAGCAAGCTGATCACAGACCCCAGTTACCACATTTTTATTTTCTCGAGAGGATGAGTGCTCTTGCAGCAGCATGATAGTATTTTATCCACCTTTCATCCACTCTTCTTTTTTTGACATCTAAACCAGCTTTCTCAACCAAGGAGAAGAGGGCAGGAGATGCTGCACAAATACTTCTAACTACAGTAATCCTGCCCTCTGATTTTTTCTTGTACTTCCAGATTTATTTCTCTGATTTGGTGAATAGACAGTGATGAAGCACGGGGATTACGGTAGGATTTGCAATGGGTGTACGTTGAAGGTCAATGCAATGTCAGCGTGCATTTTTCTCAGTTGAAGCTCAGACATTCTACAGCAGCTAGTAGTTCAGTGACTCTGCACATTCTAACCTTGACCATGGCGTTCGCAAAGTCGGGTGTGTAATATTTGCATTCGTGAACAGCATTTGATTATGCGGCTGAGCACTGTAGGTAAATGAATGTAAAACACTGTGTGAATATCACATCAGGCTGGTGGTAAACAGCATCAGCCACATTGATCAATGCCAGATTGCTGTGCAGACAGAAGATAAAGACGAAGCTGCTCAAAAGTAAAAGCATTAAATTCAATTCAAAATATCCCAGACACTCTACTGTACGCATGCCGCCTATAAATACTGTGTCTGGGAACTTTCTAAATGTAAAGTAAGATTTTCATTACCTTTGAAGAATTTATCTTTTTAGGCTTTTGACCCAACACATGTCTGCTCCCTGCCTGCACTTATTCATTGGGGTTCAAGCCCAAAAAAATGACTGTCCGAGGTGATATCAGACAGAATACATATAACCGATCAAATCAGCAACTACTTTTCTTTCATTAACGTTCAATAGATAGCTCAATTATACTGTGTGATCATATTTCAAGAATACCCCACAGGCCTACAGTGTAGCTTCGGGCTGAACTGACATTTTATTGTGTCTTTTTTTTTGTCTGAAAGCTTTCATGCCCAGGTGAGCTCTCAGAAGTGATGAATGAGACTCCTTAATGGCTTTTGTGATTTGTATGAGTACATGAAAAGTACACATCATCGGCTGCTTATGTGCGCATACAGATTAGTAACCCAAATTGTGCTGTCTTTTTCTAGTGCGTTGCCACATGTCAGTTTAGTAAATGATCCAGTAAAGCGGACAGGTGTTTTCCCTCTGAACCACTTCTACAGTAGAGACTTGACCGGCATAATGAAGATCTGAATACAGAGATTAGTATGTTTGTATTCAAGGCAAACAGCTGCTTGCTCAGCACAGTGTGTGCTGAGGCTTTAGATGCACCTTTTCCATGCATACTTATTATTACATCATTATGAGTAATGAAAAGGGTAAGAAACACAAAAGCGATAATCAGTTCGTCATGTTATGTAAACACCGAATGTTAATATTATACTGGCAACATGGGATGCAGCTTCTGTTATATCCTGACCCCTATTATTAAATGAGGATTAATAGAGTATTTAGATTTGATATATTACACTAATACACAATTTCTAGTTTCTAATTTATAGACCAAAATAAAACCTCCACCACTTAGAGACAGTGAAGTAGAGTTTAGCGGGGTAGTTAAGTATTGATGATCAATTATCACCTGATTGGCTGTTGGAGGACAGTTTGACAGATGCAGTTACTGTGGAGGCAAATATTGAGTTTAGAGGTAAGTGATACTTTACTGGTTGAAGGCAGCTTGATGGAACTTTTCCTGATTGTTACTCACTAAGGTGTCCACTACAGTTCTCTTCAGTTATGCTTTAATGATGTGTTATCAGGCAGTAGATAGCACTAAGTGCATGAAGCCCTTCTTTGCCTCTTAGCTTTTCAGTAGCTAAGCTACCAAAGCATTTCAGGCTAATTAGCTAGTTAGCCTCAGGAGGACTTGTACAGTACAACGCTGCATTGCTAATATGTTTTCTTTGTCAAGGTGCTTATTTCCTATAAACGCTGATGTGTCAAAACAACCCTGTATCTTAAAACTTGGTGTTTGTAAACTAAACAATCACGTTTTGGGGCAAAAATTATTTAGAAACATACTCTAATCACCTGTTTTAGTAATTAAACCTTATTCGGCTATTAGGACTTTTCATTTTTCGAAGTTGGATTCAGTTTTGGTTACAGACTGGGCTGAGTTAATTAAATACAACAATAAATACAACGTGTGATCAAATGCTAATTAAAATACAGTGTTTGTCCAACCAAACGTGTCCTGCCTGCAGCTCATCAGCACGTTGTAAGCGCCCAAGGTTTAAAAAACAACTCAGGAAACACTGCAGGGCAACGCTGGCGCTATGACTGGGATTATTTGTGAGGGATGTCAGGAAGGCTTCCAACATGTTAATATAATGTCTTAGAGTCAGAATAAACAAGACCATCTGTTTCTTTCAACATTTCTGTGTCTCTCTTCTTATCAGACTGAGGCTAAAATGCAGCGGTTCCCCAGGAATGTTAGAAGGATCTGAAGACATGCTTCACCCATTGGAATCAAATCTCTAATCTGCTCTGATTGATATTCTTTACTTCGAGTTTCTTCTTGTTAACCAGGCGTCTTGGACGGTTCAGGCTGTTTAACTTTTAATGACATGAATTGGAAAGAAAGGCTTCTTGGCTGTAGCTGCTGAGATTTCTATCGCTGCCTCAGTGGTGCAGACGCATTCCCTGGATGTGCCAAACAACTGCTCCGGCAGCTTTTCACGGCCGCGGGTCCTGTTTAAACCATAGTACCAACATTACCTTAACGCAAATAAATCACTGCATCGCGCCCGCCGCCATCCAGGCCAGGTGTGTTTGTCCACAGCTTTTCACAGCATCGTGAGTAGAGAACAAAGTTCCAAGCGATAGTTACACAGAATATTGATCTACTGTGCATTTAATAACATCTGGAATAACTACAAATGACATTCAGTGTATATTTAGCTTAATTTTTTGGCTGAAAATGGGATTTTTTCTTTATTTTAATAAGACTGGACTGATATGTAATATTATATAAAAAGCCATATTGATGTCATACTGTACAAGGAAATGTGAATCTGTCAGTCTTCACATACTTTACATTACCACTAAATTCCCTGTTTAACTTAACTTTTTTTATTTTTGTTTTAATACACAGAATATTTTTCAAAAGCCAGGAATGTGAAATATATTTTTAAGTCTCCTGTCAGCTTTATGGACCTTGATGTTTATGAGCTGTCACTCCAGTTAGGTGTGCTCAGAAGATTTACCTTGAAGCAGCAATTGTAGGTTGCATCTGTCACCTGTTTTACACTGACACGTTGCATCCATTCAGTGATAGCACAAGATGAAGCGACGGACTGACAGGAATGCTGTCCACCAAAAGCATTGTACTTGATGTTTATACATATAAATATTTATACTTATATATTTGTTTATGTCAAAACTAGTATTTTAGTTTGAGCTTTAACCAAAATTGCATAGCTAAAACACACAATAGTGTCACTTTTATTTTATTTTGGACCCCAAACTGTCCCCCACTAGATACATACTATGTACATATACTATGTACTGTATATATACTATGTACATATACTATGTACTGTACTGTATATATACTATGTATATATCCATTGCTGAGGCTGCCAAAGGAGAAAAATACTTCGCAATAATAATTTCGCAAGAAGATGAGTCAATGTTTTTTTCCAGAATAACCAGTCCCCAGACATCACACTGAACCATTTTCATTTCAAGCACTTTCTATAGCTGCACTGTTATAAGCGCTGTCATGTGGAATTTGATTGTTGCGACTGTACTTTATTACATGTCTGTGTGTATGAATGCAGATACAGAGAGTGTGCTCTTTTTCTTGAATGGACACTTCTTTCTCTAACTACAGAAGCTTTTTATGAATCCACTGTTGGTCGTAAAGTAAAACAAAAAGCCACGTGGGCACGACTCTCTAACATGCTCAGATGTGGACTCAGCACTGAGTAAAAAACATCAACTAGTCCTGAAATTTTGTGACAATGGAGGCTTTGCAGCTGAAAAGACAGCCTTTTGTTTGGAATGGATGTTCATAATATTGGAATTAACATACTCCCACCATCGCACACAGAGTGTCTTTTATGTTTAGCGCTATCTTTTATCTAAAAATACGCAATCCCACTGTCAGAAAAATCTCTTTTTCTCTTTTACACATTATGAGAACTGCTCGCGTCTCCTCATCCTCAGCAGAGGAACGTGGAGCCACCTGATCCACTCCTTTAACCGTTCCTCTTTGCCGCTTTGTTTGTTTTTATACCACTTGTGTGCGTCTGTGTGGCGAAGGGCTGCCTGCATACAATCATCTGTGTAAACAGTTATGTGCGTGGAGGCTGAGCACCTGTTTCTGTGGCCCCGGCGTCTTGAACTCTCGGTGTGATGTTTCAACAACAACGTAAAAGGGGACAAAGTACCTGCGCTTTAACCCTTGCCAAGTTTTCACAGCCCGTTTTAGTCTGAAATAATAATAGAACACAAGTGATGTGGTTTTAGTGGAACACATTTGGACATGAATGGGTTTTGAATAATGGGGGGATATAAAACCTCATGCCAGGCGTTGATTGACCCCAATTTGAACACTTACATTTCAACATGGGATTTATGCCTTTAATGAAATATGTGGCCGCAGCACCTGATTTTGCAGCTCTATTGTGGCGGAACCTCTATAGCCAGTTGTGCTGGTAATAACATGTCTGGGCTTTTGGCAGAAGCTTTTGATGAATAGATGAGTAGGGAGATGAATATGTGTTAAGACTTCCTTTGTATTGTTTGAATATTTACTTTATTGCTGTTTCTACCGCTAATACGTGAAATGAAGTCAGTTTAAAGGAAAGCAACGGGGCTTTCTATTCACGGGACTTGATAACATGATAATACATCAAACGGGGCTTAATTCCTGCACCTGGCTCTGTTTGTTTGAACTCCCGCTACGCATTAATTTCTCCTAATATAAAAGCTTTCAGTGCATGTTCCTGTCGTTTGCAGAAGTCTCTGTCTGTGCATTCAGTAATAATGACAGAGTGGGAGGGCCACTTGGTGCAACTAATAAGGACCGCGATCTAGCAGGCGATCCCACTGTGACTTTTATTTCCAAGTCCTGGAATCCGGAATCGGGCTGATCGCAATCACACATGGATTATGCGTCCTCTGCCGCTCTCTGTTTGGTTTTGCTTTAGTGGAAACTTTGTCGGCAACTGTGAGTATTTGCGGACCAGATTAATTAAGTTCGTTTTAAAAATCGGCGAAACGCACGTGTGCAGTGAATAGTAACAGCGTGTTAGTCTCTTAGTCCCTGTGCGAGTGGTACCTTTTCATATTTTGTCGCTGGGTTCGAGCGTTTGGGTATGTTTTTTACACATCATTTGATCTTTCTAACTTGTCGGGACACATGCCTCATAAACAGCTCATTTCTGATATGTGAGCGCTCCGCGGCAGTAAACATGCGCCGCGTTGCATCACTATTTCAAAACAAAGTGCGAAACGCGTCAGACGCTAAAAGAATATGAAGCGCGGCATCCCGCAAATTATTAAAAAATAAAAACAGCCAATCAGCGGCGACGCAGGGAAACACGCGTCTTTTCACTGATGAAACGCGTTGGATTGAAGTTGCATCGACCGAGAGACGCTGAATGATTGATACAGGATGAAGTAACTTTGCTGCCTACTGTTCAGAGTTGTGAGGTGTGTGTAAAGCGCCAATGCACGCACAAACATATACACAGTTTTATTCAATGCAGACTCAGCGCATGTGGCTGGAACCAGACACGTGAGTGTAAAACAGTCTTCACCAAGTTGACTCCTCAGAATTAGAATGAATAATTTAAACCGACTGACCGCGGGTTTGGCTTCAGTGCTGTATGTAGTCTGTGCATTAGCAGAAATGACAGGAATAACATTACACCTTCACACAGACAGGGAACGTGATACCTCTGTAGTCCTACTTGTCCATGGCTCGAGCTTGGTTGTAGTTGTAAGTGGTGGTCACTTCATCTGGGAGCGCCATGACGCCGCGGGCCTGCATGCAAACCTTTACGGTCCACTGGGAGAAAGCACAAGTGCTGGCAGCGCGGATGGGAAATTACCACTAGGGCAGAATTAATTTGGATAAGACAGTGGGAGATAAAGTGGGAGAGCATCAGGAAAAATACCATTGGTCACACTTTGTGAGACTGCGCATATAAATGAACTTAATGTGCTGTGGCAGTATTATGGGTCTTTGGAGGTCAGGTTTAGCGCCCAGCTGTCTTCAGCTGTTTCACATCTCTAGTCTTAATAGAAAAATGTGAACACGGTCCTGAATGTTCTAGCCTTTGTAACAGGCTCACAGCTACAGCACTGAGCAAACTATATTGCAGGTGCACAGCACTGTCATCTTACTCATTTTACTTTTGATTTGCCTCTATACTTTTGTAGCAAATGTATTTTTGTGTAATTATGTTGAGTGTTTTCTTTCTGTTGCTTTTTCTCAGTATTTTTGAAACAGATTTTAGTCGTTATTGTCATTTTGGAGCTGCACCTGTTGGATGTAAAGCGACTAGACGTGACATGACGTTACTGTACTTTATCAACTGTACTTCAAGGAGACGCCTGCCGTCCAGTGTGACTCTCAAAAAATCCTCGTCTCCTTCGCAATGGCATGAGTGCAATGCAGGGCATTTGATTTGGCACCACGCTGGAATGGTTTAGGAGTCCTAATTGTAACTGGAGGTTTCCATGTTTGAGCCTCGCATGTGATGTCCTTGATCAAGACGCCGCTGACAGCTCACAGATCAAAACACAGTGTTAATAGATTACTACGGAAAAAAGATCAAGGCTCTGGTATCATGACCAAGACTAGGCAAAAATACGAGGTGATCCAGTAATAATGTCTTTATACGCAGTAGATTTCTCCTAAAATTACGTTATGACACGTAATGTACAGGTAATTAGAGATAATGATGAAAGCGGAGGAAGGCCTGCTCCTTTTCAACTTGCTGCAACACTGTCATCCACGCGACTGTGGTTGAAGTCTAGCCGCCGTGTTGTCATTATCCCCTTGCGTTAGACAGGATCCTGCACAGATTAAATGCATCTGCGGCTCCGCAGCTAATTTGCAGCGATGACACTCAGACCTGATGAATTACAAACTGTCTGCGGAGAACAAAAGGCAGCCGCGCTCGCTAGTGAACGGCCGCAACTCCAACGTAAACAGAGCTCAGAGCGGCAGCGTGGACGTCTCCATTCATCACTGGGTGGCAGGTGTTCAAAAAAGCTAATGAATGGACTCAGAGGTGTGTTCTCCATGTTCTGTGACTCTACAGAATGTAAACACAGAAAGGGGCTTTAAAGGCATGTCAGTGAGGGATACGTAGTAAAAACAATAGAATAACAATTGAACCTATCGCTTATTGTGAAGCATGCGCTTCATTCGTAGTTTCACTAATACACCGTAATAGGAAGTATTGCTCTGTTTGCTGTAGGTTTTCCAGTGATCTAGTCGGAGCCATGATTTGCCTGCTGAGATGGACGGCTCTCCTTTGGATTATCAACTCTCTCCGCTGCAGTTTTGGAATGGCAGTGATTGAACAAACAGGTAGAGTTTGTGTGTTTGTGTTGTGTCTTTTTGTGCAGTGATGGATTTCTGTCACACGTGACTCACTCCTTTTAAAAAAACGATAAATTCTGTGCTTGTAAATAACAATAAGACACCAGTTACAGCTGATCTGTCTATAATAGTAATATACTGTCTATTTTATTATGATGAAGCAAAAACGCAGAGGGAATTAATTCATGATTCTGTGGATTATTGTCTTTGTTGTTACATTAGTGTAAATCAGTTCAAAATAAACATATATTGTGCATATTTATAATTCTGTAGTGCATGTAGGTACATTATATCTCATATAGGTAATATCTGTACCTGCTGGCTGTGCTCTAGATGTCTCGTGCCCCCCTCTGATGGTAGAGGACCACAGGTTCACGGATGTTTTAGATCGTCCCCTGCAGCTCACAGGTACGTACAGTACACAGTGGACAGAGCCGAGTCACTGCTATGTCGGCGTTGTAACAAGCTGCGACTGCGTTCACAGGATTTGATCTCACGGAGAGGTTCCTTCTCCGGAAGGGGACCGTCACAGAAGACCTGGAGTCATACCGTCTAGGAAGCAGTCCACTAATTAAGCCAACAAAGTGAGTAGTGTGTGTGTGAGTGTTATTTGCATAATGTGGATATATGTGTCATACTCTCCTAAGAGTGGCTGGCGATAACTCACAGGCTCAGTTCCTGGTGACGTCCCACTACTTCATTTCTGTCTGTCTATGAACTCTATCAATCTGTTGGTCATTCAGATTAACATCCAGGCTACTAAGTTTGGGAGTTAACGCCTCTAACTGATATATCCTGAAAAGATGTCATTACTCTTCTAGATTCTTGCGGTGAGGGCCGCGAGGAGCGTTTCCTAAAAACGCTGTAGTTACAGTATATCTGTGTTTCGTGAAACGGGCAGTACATTAATCCCGCTCACACAAAAGCTCCATTTGCCTCGGCTAATAAGAGAAGGCATCGAGGTGCCACAGAGAATCATTTGTAAAGAATTATTATATGCTGAGCTCCTCCTAGAAATCTCCAAAGCCAAAGAAAGGGACACATTTTAATACTTTAAAATGAATGGGCACAAATCTATGTGCATGTGTAATAAGACGGAAATATTATAGCTACATAACACATTAAGGTCTTTTATGATTGACCTCCATGTCCTTTTAGCTGCTCTGTGACCTTCAAACTGACATATTGATGTACTATAGGACTTTGAATTGAATCTAATATTTATTAGTGTCTGCTGCTTTAACGTCTAGTTATTCTTAGAAGTAAGAACACGCCCTGGAGCGTATGGGACTCTGGTGGTAACCAAATTTGGCTTTACAGTGATGCTTTGCATTGTAGAAAGCCTGCTTGGAGATGCTCATTGTTTTGTGTCCTTAGGTTGTAAATGTGAAAGGGAACACTTTGTCATTCTTCCGGGAGGGGAGGGTATTTTTAGTATTTTTACATGACACGCAGCTGTAAACATTTACTGCCACTCTCTCTCTGGCTAGGTGAGAGAATCTTCGAGCCAGGTGATTTGTGATCTGCCTCCCTGTTCAGTCAGCCAGCCCAAAATACATTTACTTCAGCCCTTCCCTCAGTCTGGGCCCATAGATGCTGGTTCTCAATGACACTGCTGACAGTGTCATTGGTTATAGTGGTGAGACTGCGATCCCTCTCATATCCAATTATCTAAGTACTTTGACAGGCGATACTGCATGTCAGCTGAGGAAGGAAGGCGAGTGCAATTGCATGAAGCCGAAGTGCCTCAGCCACTAAAACACTGCTCACTTAACTTGCAGCATATGCAGTGGCTGCTCCGCTCTCTAGATATTGTTAATATTCTGCCTGGTCCTCGGCTCGCGTGTACATTGTGGCGCTGAGACCACAGTGACACATTCAGGAAACAACTGTGTGAGACTGTTTAAGATACTGTAGTTCTGAAAGTGCAGTGGAATCAGGCGTTCCTCTAAATGTCTACTGCATGTGACTCTTATGAAAACAATTAGTAACAGTAATGTGAAGGGGGGATAGTAATCCTGACGTGTAAATGTAGGGGGTTTGAAACATAGCAGTGATTAAAGCTGAGATATGTTTGTGTTTGTTTATGAGTCTGTGGCTTCAGAGGGTTTTTATTGGGCCTTTGGATAAAAAAACAGTGAGAGCTTTTCTATCAGCACTGTACAGCTCCAGTACAGTAACATGCATCTGAAGGTGCAGTACTCACTTATTAGTAGAGAAATACACTTTATCATGGCTTTATTTATAAGGAAATTGTCCTGCAAGTGTATTTATTTTATTGCATGTCCTGTAGTCCTTGTGGCACATTGCAGTAACAACATTATCGCCTCACTGGGCAGAGAAATACTGGGATGATGCTGTTGTACTAGTCGTCTTACAGATCCCACTTTGCGTGTGTTTACTGGTAAAATATAGCATTTGATTTGTCCCAGTCAGTGGCGGTCTTCAGACAGGTTCCTGCTGAGCGGACGCTACCCTTCAAGCACGAATGATGCATTTCGTGTATGAACGGACATGGCTGAGCCTACTTTGATCTGCTGGGGGGGCAGTGTCCGTGGTCGGGGGGGGAGCCAACTAGGCTCTCATTCAGGGTTTTGATTGTTTCAGCTACAGCGATCTGATTCCTCCGAGTCCTTTAAAAGCCCAGTGCTGGGCAGGATTTCCTCCAGGCCGGGGCACCAAACCAGGAGATTCTCCAGCAGACTGGTCGTGTTGCTGTGACATTCTGTCAAACTATCGCTCCTGATTATACAAGTGGTAGTTTCAGCCAAGCAAGTGTGCGTTGTCCAAGACATGATCCAGGACCGCTGAGTGTTTCCAGAAAGCGCGAGGCCATTACTTATGACAATGGAAAAAACTGATTGGGACTCTGGGCACCTTTAGCACAGCTCTGTGATCTTTCATAATACACCACCCTCCCTTTTTATTTCCTTACTGCTGTGGGTGTTTCCCTAAGTGAACTTGCTACCAGCCAGGCTCCATTACTTCACATTTCAGATTCCACCCAAACAGCACATTACTTGATGAATGTAATTCACGAACCATTTACATTTATTAAAATATTTGACAGTGCAAATTAGCTGCGCATACAGTAAATGGGACTTGTGGCAGCGCTGGCGGTGACACTTACTGTATATCGTAAAGGTGTTGGCACTGTACAGTAACAGGGGAGCGGGAAAAACATACAATACACGTTTAAGTTTTTCTCACTACAGTTAATTATCACTTCTACAGAAAGTGATAGGCGGCAAGCACTAATTAACTAGAAGTGGTATTGGCTCATGCAGTGTTTTTTAAAGGTGTTTTAACATATCTACATCCAAAACAGGCTGCTACACAATGTAATGAACCTCAAGCCTGTGGGCCTGCAGGAATCAGCTGTGCCAGGTTCAGGAGAAACAGACGTGGTTGAGACTTTGTAAAGACAACTGAAGGGACCTAACTCAGTCATATTTAAGCTGTCTAAATTCAATGTGTTTGGTATAAAGAGTTACTGTACAGGGAGTATGGAAATAGTCAGCATCCACTTTGTTTTATAAACCCTGGTTTTTATGAATGGCCATGCCATGTTTCCTGCTGAGTTGTAGCTGAAATAGTCCTTTAGCCCTTGGGCAACAAATAACCTTCCCAGTCCTCAGGCCTCTCACAGAAGCGTTGGGGTTTTTGGGGAGCTTTAACTCGGTGTATTCATCATTTTAGTCATGTACCATTTACAGTGAAAACCCCACGAATTGGAGGGACACAATGGAAGAGGGTGTGACGCTCCGAGAGAATAGGAGATGATATATTGGAGTGAAAACTAATTTCCAACCTGTCTGAAGAAACTCTCTCTCCCTCCCCCAGGCTGTGCTCTGCCTTCTCAATGACCTTATCATTGCATTATTATTATTTTTGCTGATCTTGATTTATTATGTTTATGCTCTTCCACTCTTTACTGTTAATCTGAGTCGGGCGCTAGGGGTAGGGTTAGAGTATTGTGAAGGTTGCAATGCTGTTTTTCTATGCATTAGATAAAATTAGGGACAGAGTGCAGGTGTGGGCCGCGAGCTGAGTTACTGAGCATTGTCTAATTCATTTGAGAGCGGGTATGATTTGAAATATGGTATTGTTTTTCCTATAGATATTTCCCATGGATATGTTTTTCTCAGCCGGAATGCATTTTCAGTTATAAACACAAAATAGTTTCGGTGTAGCGCTGCTGCTGAGGTCACGCACACACTGTAAAACTATGGCAGCATCACATCGCACGAGGCCTGTGTGACCCTGTAATGTAGCACACGGTGTCCTGGGGAGGTAAAAGATTGGCTTTGGATCAATTTCTATATATTTTCATTATGGGAATGACAAGGAAGCCAGAAGGAAACTCATCAAGCTAAATGGAATCAATTTCCTCAGGTTTACTTATGTGAATATGTGCAGCAGGAGAACACTGATATTTTTATTGATCATTGAAATTTATTGGTTCATTGTTCAGGTGTTTAAGGCTTTAAAAGAGTTTATTTCAGAGAAAGAACACTGTACTGTATTAATTCTGTATTTTCTTAGTGATTCTTCATTACAACATTTACAGTATTATTTTAATTCTGTAATTATGCTGCATGATGTTTTTAGGTCAATATTTCCAAATGGACTTTCAAGTGAATACTCTCTTGTGACCATCTTCCGAGTAAGACGGACGACAAGAAAAGATCGCTGGTATCTTTTCCAGATGTTCGACCAAACAGGAAGTAGTCAGGTGGGCCTTGTGTGTATCAATGTAATATTGCAGTTTCAGATGTGTTGGACTATAATTATGTGTAGTACTTCTGTTTTCCTCTTATTTCCTCCTCAGGTATCTGTAGTGGTTGATGGTGGTAAAAAGGTGATCGAGTTTTCCTCCCAGGACCTGGAAAAAAACCCTATGCGCTACACATTTAGGAGCCGTGACCTACATGCCCTTTACGATCGCCAGTGGCACAAGCTTAGCATTTCAGTACAGACCAACATCGTATCCATTTACATGGACTGCAAGCTAATAGAAAAGAGGCTGACTGAGGAGAAGATCAGCATTGACATCAATGGGCGCACTCTCATCACCACACGCATAGAAGATGGAAGACCTGTAGATGTATGTAGTTAATTGTCTAATAACATATTAACGATAGACTTACAATAGGGTATGGCGTCCTAAAAAAGTAAAGGTCATCTTTGCCATTTGAACAGAATCTAAATAGTAGCAATAACAGCCAACTTTCAGTTCTTGCAAAGATTTTTTTGCAAAAGTTTGTAGAGTTTGAGTTTTGCTGTGAAGCTGCTGCAAATCGTGCAGGAGCTGAAACCTGTATGATGATGAACAGCGAGGAAGAGAAAAAGGCTTTGATGTGTTGATGAAAGTATTGTATGATGCCGCATCGACCCGTTAATGAGAGCTCTTCTTCACAGATCGAACTGAAACAGATTCTTATCTTCTGTGACCCTTATATGGCTGAGATGGAAAGCTGCTGTGAACTGCTGGACCCAAGGGTAAAATTACTTAATATGATACTGAAGTGTTTGCATATGTTGTTTATGAGAGACTTTATGAATACATGGCAGCCCTTTATAACTAAAGATTAAAAATTTAGCTACGATATTGTTCGCCTTCAAAGGTCAGTGAGTAAGCATGTGCCAGATGTCTTGATGTTGTCCAGGGAAGCCCCAACCCCCAGAGAGTATCTTCCATTGTTGTATAATCAATAGGAGCTAATGTTACAGTGATTTTAAATGGAGGAGTGACCCTTGCCCTCTTACAATTGCATGTCTCTGTAAGCATGGTGTCATTTCAGGTTAATGTTACTCCTGGACTTCAGGGAATTTTAACAGTCTTAGTCTGTTTAGGCCCCTGATCACAGTATGATTGACTTCAAATCAACAATTCAGCAAGAAGATGCCAAAAAAAAACTCACGTTGTAGTAGCTTGAGTCAAGTGTGTGGTAATGCATTGTAGTTTGAAGGTGCTTTCTCAAAGAATGAGTCTCTAAATGGTGAAATCTCTCTATTGATTCAGTGTGAAGCCAAGACGACATTTAATGGGACTTCCCCACCCCCGGTTACAGAGCAGCTCCCCCAGATGCTGTCACAGCCAGCCTCAAAGTCACTGGAGAGATGTCAGTGTCCAGCTGAAAAGGTACGATCAATTCCACAAGAAGGGGTCTAATTGAGTGAGTGTAATGTGTGATGTACCTGGAAAAAACACAAATTTGCACAGCACATACTCAGAGTTTACAGGCACCGCACAGTCAATTAAAGCCCAATTCAAAGGATTCGTTTAAATTAAAAAGTAATGCTAAGTCAGTATTGGCTTTAGAGACGCTTGTAAGGTCTGAATAATAAAGAGAGGAAAAGGTTATTTCTGCCAAATCGTCATGTTCTGCGGTCAACGATGCTACCGTGCTAAGAGGTCAGAGGTCAGTCAGAGGCCTGATCACTAGGAGACCAAATGTAGTTTATAATGCAGATCCGCGCCCATTGACACCTCTGTAGGCAGGTGGCACCGTAGATGCCGAGTCAGAGTGAGCGGGTGCTGTGTCAGGTGGAGCACGGCGAAAACAAACGAGCCCCCAAACGCCCGGACGAGAAAGTGTGATTTTTCACTAGATGACATTAAATTACAAATGACATCATTTGGAGCCTGAAATCCCCTGTAAGCTGTCCATAGGAGGCTAAAAATAGAGTGCATTTGACTAGAAAACAGGTCCAGAGATGATGGTACGTGTGGTGGGACTGTGTCCCTGATAAGACCAGATGGCTTTTGGGGTCAGTGTCTTAATTACTGTCGCGTGGCTGTGGGATTAAGATATGCAGGAACCACTTATTCCTAGAGCAGTCTTTAAATCATTCATACAGGTTGAACACAGCACTGGAATTTATTATGAAAGTATTATTTTAACTGAGGACACTGTGATTTGTTCTTGCTTATTACCTATTACTTACTACAACTACTCTATCCATCCATCATCCAAAGCGCTTATCCCTGTAAGAGCTAAGAGGTTGCTGGGGCCAATCCCAGCGTACGCCCCAGACAGGTCGCCAGTCACAGGGCCTCACACAGTATAAAGGCAGACAACCATCCACACTCACGGACAATTTAGAGTGTCCAATTAACCCAATGCAGTCATTTCAATGACACTATATTGGAACCAGTAGTATGTTAAGTATGTTGCTGGTGCCACCGATTAACGACTGGCTGCTGAGTTAGAATGTGTCTGGCAGTTTAACATTTCTCTTGTTCTCAGTATGTCGGGCAGTAGCTTTGCTTGGTGGTTCAGTGTGAGGTTTGAGCTGAGACACAAATGTTTTATCACCTGTGTACAAAAAGCACGTTTTGAGTGTACTTACAGTACTGTAGTAGTCGATTGCAGTAACCAACAGTACTGTAAACTGTAATATTTTTCCCGTTATTGCATCAGGCCCTGTCTTGTGCTTTGAGTCAGTGGCTCATACTGTTAACACCTGAAATCTAATTTCAGGTCTCCAGAGAATCAATAGTTGGCACCGTTTATTTACTTATTGAACAACAAAATTCATAACAAATCCTATTACAGTCTTGAATACAAAATCAATGAAGGCTGAACAACATGATGTAGGACTAGGATTCAGGAGTAAGCCCTCCTAATGGCAGCAAACTGGTGCGATCAGCAATCAGATGGTGAAATCCCACTACACAACATACAGTACATGCATATAACTACAGGTACAGCACAGAGAGAGCCAGCAAACAAAAGCCCTGAGCTCATCTGTGATGCAGACTGGCCGTACTGTGACAGCTTGGTTCTAAGCGGCCGCTTCTGGAACTGGTTCCATTGGTTTCATTCTTGATAGTCACAATCAATTTCCAGGTGTAGATACTGTAAACGAGTTCTCCAGAGAAATGGATCAGAATCCAAAGCACCTTGTTAACTCAATAAAGATCTTGATCTGAAGGCGATAGGATGTTTCAATATTGTAGTCTGGCCAAATCAAGCTGAAGGCCTGCGGAGATCGAAGAGAGACGCTCACAGTAAAAAAAACAACTAAAGGAGGCTGCAATCAAAGCCCTCAACAGCACATTAGGGGTTAGGACACAATACGGGAGCAGCAAGCAGAGAGCTGTGTTTAGGTAATGAGTCATATCACTACTTTAACATGCATAAAAGACAGCAACACTCACTCAAGCAGCGCTCATTAGACATTAGACACACAGTTTATTGTTCGTAAGCAGCTGGATCGCAGTCCTGATTTTTGAAAGGCGAGAAAAATAAAACAGTCAATTACGAAGTGAGATATGAGATTTGCAGATGTGCCGCCACCACTGAGGTAAAAAACTGCAATCGCGGCCATTTTGAGCCATCTGTATAATTTGTGCGGCGCGTTGTTTTGTTTCATTCAATTTGACCCTGTTACACATTTCTTCACTCTCTGATAAAATCGGTATTAATACAGTAGGAGCACATCTACCGTAGGAAAGTAAATACTGAGAATAAGGTAAGATGAGCCGACATACTGTAAGAACCTGTACAGTATAATGCTGCTTCACTTGTCATTGCAGGGATTAATCAAACCCATCTGGGCAATTTGGAGCATTTAAAACACACACAATGGGAAGTGCAGGCCAGTCACTGTGACCTACACACAGCGCTTCCTGGGAAAGTGTGTGGGGATTACAGTAACTGTGTTACTCCAACAGAAAGTACTGTCCTGCATTACAGTGTGAATTTGATGACGGATTCTAATGCACTGCAAAGGGATTAAACTGCTATGATTAATCCAGAATCCCTCAGGAAATTGAACAGATAAGTAGTGGGTTATATGAATGCAGCTTACTTGAAAAGAAATCCATTTTCTATGGCCTTGCACATAAACCCTGGTATTACTAGATTTACAGTTCTGGCATATACATGCAGAGGAAAAAAAGCCCAGGCGTAATGGTAAAATTAAAACTTTTTCCCTTTTACAATACCCTTAATTTGTTTTGTAGCTTTTACACCTCTCGTGCACTTACAGCTTGCATTTTCAATTACTGTAATCTAATTGAATTTATTCCTATTGCACCTCCACAGCGAGCAACATCAGGAATCACATTCAAAAGACTTTATCATTCACTGCAGAAACCCTCCATTGTTTTTATTGTCCTCATCAGTATTAATATATTTCTCACAGAACTCAAAGCATAATGAATTATTTGGTGTTTTTGATTACATCACCAGCTTTGTTGGTGTCTTTCACACACGACACACATTTTCCTAGATGTGCATATTTTAAAGAAGATTGGGTTTGTTTTCTAAAGGGAAACATGGGATCAAACGGTTCGTAATTCAGGCTTTAGACCTGGCAGTAGGTTTGTCTTTACTAGTCTATTGGGCTCTCACAAATGGAGCTTGTAATGAAGATGTGACCATGAATGGGTATCATGTTTAATTAGCTCCTTAGCTTGCAGCAAGTTCTGCGTTTGTTCAATTTGTTGAATAACTATCCACCTCCATCTTCCCTCTCCTAGCAACGTAGTGGACGATGTGTCTCTTCCTCATTGTGTCGTCCTCCATTGCCCTGCACTCATCTATGCCCCTAAAACAATAGGGCTTTTATTCCCTTATCTTTTCCTGTGGTATTTTTTAATTGCATGATTATTAATATAACACAATGGGCCATTAACAAAGATCAAGTGTGTGCTTTCCAGTTGCTGGGAAATAGTATCCTGACCTGCAGCTGCTGAGCCACTGTGTCAGCGAGAACTTACGGAACAGCTGTGGAACCAAGATCACTGTTGAAATGACAAACCTTCATAAAGCCGTTCACTAATGCGCGAACGAGAGACCTTTCACTAAGCGTTGTGTGCCTTGTTTCTGTCGCAGGGAGACACCGGGGACGTCGGCCTTTCTGGAAGCCCAGGACAAACGGTAGGTTATGCCGCAGCAACAGCCGGAAATCTTAATCTCACCCCGTAGAGCTGTAACTTTTACTGCGCGGTTGTTGGATTCAGTGAACGGCTCAGTTGTTTGTTTGGTGATTTACAGAACCTGCAGGCGCCTCTCGCTTAGATCATTTTATAAACTCATTGGACTGAATTATTGGGTTGCTTTATAAGCGTTGACTCACTGAAAACGAAGCCGTCGCGCAATCACATTAACCCAAGAGCTGTGGAACCTGGTTGGTGCGTGGACGACTCTTCCTGCTGCATAACAGGGGCCCAGTGCTCCTGGTTTGGCCCGGTGCCCCGCTGGATCCCCCCCCATGGGGATCATGTCCCTGTCAGAGCTCTAGCAGCTTCTACTAGATGGTCTGGCTGTCTGGCCAGAGGGGGGTTGGGCCGTAACTGAGCGTCTCAGTCACGGCCTCTCACTGAAGCTCCTCTCTGTTGACTTGCATAATCCGGAGCCGTCTAAATGCTACAGAGGAGGAAGGGTGGCAGACATTGCGGCTGTATGAACTTGAACGTCAAAATCAGCAAAAAACATGCACAGGAGTTGTTTAATAGGCAATTAAATGCTGTATAACATTTAAACATTAACTATTTGCTACTAGGATTAATAAGCATCAAATTATCATCTCCACCACTTTTTTACTGTAATAGCCTCATAGTTTTAATCTACAGAAACAAGAGGGTTTGGGACAGTAATGCCACAAACAACAATAGGAATACATACTGTAATGTATTGCTGCAATTGCATTCAAAACTGCAAATTGTTCTGTTGCAGTATCTGCATTAGCAGTTAACAGGCTCATTCCTGGATGTGGACGTCAACTCAATCCTGGACCTACGTCCATTGAGGCTGTTGAGCTCTCTGTGCGGTGACACATTTGCTCATGAACCTTGATACATATAATATGGGATAACCCTTAACGGCTCCCTCTCACTGCTGTTTGGAGATGAGGTTCAGGGGCCAAATGAAGCTTTTCTGTTACACAACAGTGCACAAGAACAGTCGACATCAAGAGCGGCAGCCGTGCCATTGATATTGATGCCAATGCACAGCACAGTGTCCTGCTGTTCTCAGTGAAAGCTGTTTGTATATGCTGTGTATTACACTGACGCTGCTCAGTGGGAACATGCTGTGTACTGCAGCTCTAGACTGTTTCATTCAGCTGGCAATATACAGTAATATGTATATGATTAGCTCCACTGTGGATGGTACAGGTGTAATAACGGAGGCAGCTTCCAAGAACCCGCATCCGTTTCCAGCAGAATGAGTGTAAAGCAGATGCCTGCAGCTGCAGCAGGTCACGTGAGGTCTTCACAGTATTAAACCTATGGAAATCAGTCTTTATTCACATTCTATGTACTTTGCTAAAACTACATTATAATGATGCGCTAAGCTCTGGTGTTTTGGTGCGACTTTGTATCCGTGATCCTGCAAGTGCTGTTAAAATAAACGCACACGCTGTGTGTAAAGGTGCAAAAATGATTTAACTGGGAACTTTTCAAGTTTTTTTCTACCCCCCCTTCGTCTTTTAACTTTCATTCTTGTCATTTCAGGGGGAACTTGGATCAAAAGGGCAAAAGGGAATCGATGGAGAGAAGGTAAGTACCACTATCTGCAGCAGACATATATTCCATACATTGCGCATCAGCCACATCCAGTTTCGTCAGGGAATCAATTCTTATAGGCTTTTCATTTTGTGTGATGCCCTGGGGGTAGGGGATTTTTTTGTGTGTTGCTGTTTCAGGTGCCTGTCATATCTGAAGTATCCTTCTGTTTTGTAGTCTGCAACGTCCTTCTGCACTAAAATTAATTGATACACATACTGGGCCTGGCATACTAATGGACTAAACTAATTTTTCAAATTACTGTAAGTCCTTCCGTGTCATTTCAGGTTAGACTTTATTGCACACTCTTTAATCTGACTGCAGTGATGAACAAAATGTATGTGATGTACAGTAAGCCACAGCAGAAAGTACGAGTTATAAATGGACATGCATCAAAAATTCTCCCTTGATCTTAGTGGAATTGTTTTAGCTTCAAGTACATTAGAGTGCATAGCTTTAAAGTATTAGATAGATCAAAGTGTGGTTTTCACTGTAAAGCGTTTGTTTGGCCACAATCTCAGTAAATGGCAGCTGTGCAGATGGTCAGTTTAAAGTGGCTTAGTAAAGTAAAGACTCATCATCATCTCCCTCTGGAGCAGAGAAACAGCTGCCGCAGATTTCAGAGGCCCTGTGTGCAGAACTTTACATTGGCCTTCCAGTAACCCAGCTCAAAGCCTATTGACCAATACCAGTTAGTAAATATGCTCGGATGGAGTAAAATAGAAGCGCTGTCATGGATGTGTCCTATCTGTGGTACAGTGTAGTGACATCAGTGCATCTGATCATCTGATCAAGTGGGTAAAACACATTTTCTATTTGTTCCTCGTGTGCCGTCTGTCTTTCTCATCTGTTGGAATATTTCAAAAATGAAAACACAGATGACTGCATTCAGAAAATTAAATTTAGGTTCAGTGATTACAAGGAACAGAACTGGCAGGTTTTAGTCTGTCTTCACGCAACTAGATCGGTTTTGTTCTGTGGCAAGCAGCTCCTTGACGTCATGTGTGTGTTTGCATCTGAATGAGGCGATTAAGTTTATTTGCATTTGCAATTTGAATAAGAGTCAAACCACCTGACTAGAAATTACCTCAATTCATAGAGAGCAGTTACTGTATGTTACACAACCTGCGTCAGAACGTGAACGCACACCATCCATCCCTTTATCCTGATTTGCTCCCGGTGCCGCAGCGAACAGAAGAAAGCGTGGCCGAGCGCCTGAACGCCTCGTCACTCGCTGGGTCGCCCCGGGCTCCCGTTGACTGGACGCCAGTGGTACATAAACTGGAAACAGCTGGAAGCTTGTTAAGTCTGTGTCGCTGAACCGTTTCCAAGAAAGTCAGCTGCCTAAAGTTTGCTAGTTGTCACAGAGCAATGTGCTTCCATGTCAGTGAGGACCTACAGAACTGTACACAGAACAAGCCTAAACACTTCAATTTTATAGTTTATGATCCTGAGCAGATTGTATATTTTTCACTTTTAGGATGTTACTCATGTGTAAAGTGAACCAAGAAGTTAATTATGCATTTAATTGAATATAATACCTGACATGCAAACATGTGTAGGCTTTGTTTGTGTTGTTGTGTTGAGGTAATTGTGATTAATTTGTGATAATTTCACACAAAAATGAACCAGAGCTTCTTGTTAACTTCAGTATTTTTATCATTATTGTATCATCAACATACTAATGGGCCTGTTTCAGCAATTCATCACAAGTATAATGTTACTCTTCCACGAGCTCTTTTGGAAATTATGTAAAAGCAAGAAAATCTAATCCAAACCCAGATCTAAAAGAGTCTCGCTTCCCATGAAATGACAGCATGAATCCAGCTCTGATAGGAAGTTCATCATCAGTCTATCCCACAGCCGCGCTCTTTGCTGTGATTTATTTTATTCCTTGACCTTACGCATGTAATTGATTTAGATTAGTTTGAAGGCAGGACACTGAAATAAAAGATATGACGTAACCTAACCCAGCGTCTCATCTGTGAGCACGGCACAGAACAAGATGAATGGATATAAAACCCGAGCTCCCCGGTGCCTCCTCCAACGATAAGTGATGAGAGTCATCCACTGAATATGGCTGCAATAAGCCTGCGATAAGACGGCTCCTTTTTAACCGCTTAATCAATTCCTAAGAGCCTTAGATTTACCAGAGATGTGCTTTAAAACACCTGGATTGTACGTAGATGTTAATGGATTTCAGGCCAGTTACTTACTGGGACCTGCTCCTTCACTGCCGTTAGCTCATACACCGCTTTTAAAGCTCGTATGTTATTTAAGGCCGGCGTTGACACCTGAGAGGGCAGAATTCTATGTATGAGCATGTGATCTGGGATCGCTTTGCAGAGACGTGTCCTGCGGGGCCGAAGGAGCGCGAGCCGTGTCATCTCGAGGCTAATCAAAGTTTCACTTGCATATACATCCATTCAGTTCAGCTGAAGAGTGAAAAGGCATAAAGCATGTCTTGGAAAGAGAAGTAGCAGGAGATGCTAGACCTCTGGACTGGAGGTCCCTGCTCAGTGTCCCGTTGTTGTGGCTCCCTTCGTAAACTATTCAGTCAGTCCAATAGACCTGTGTGTCGGAGTGAATGCGATTAGTCCTATAGCAAAGCGTATGTGACGGCGTTTTGCTGAGCGAATGGAAAGTCACAAAAGGCATTTCCTGCTGTAACCTCCCTGGCATCCGTGGGCGGGCGCTCAACATATCTATGTTACTTAGAGATCCTGTTCCACAGAGCTTTAAAGGCCCGTCGGCCAGTTTAACAGCATTTCCCCCGACACAGAGTTCAGAATGCGGAGTGTAGCTGGTAGTTTATTTAGCATTTCCCCCCAATACAGCAAACCCAGGTTAGGATGCTTACATTGTGTACAGCAGCTACAACTTGCAGTCATTCTACCTCTTGTCAGACAAGGACACTGAACCGCGGTGGCTGCCGTCGGTAAAAGGTAGAAGTTAGAAGCACACATAATTAGACTGCATTTGTACAGTACATCCGTGCTTCTCTGCTGCTGCTTTGGTTCTTTTTTTCGTGCTGGGGATTTGCCAGATTGTTTTGCGGCCCCGCCGCTGCAGGAGGGACGAGACACAGTGGTGTGTGTAATTAGCAGGCAAATGTACACAGCTCCCCACAGTGTTCTGACCTCGTGCTGCAGGAATGACAGCCGCGCAGCCCAAGCCCAGCGCATCCGCGGCCCCTTCGCTTCCTTCAGCCTCCCCTGTAAACACAACAAAGCCCCCAGCTTGTAACAAACACAACAATATGTCCGGGCCCAGTCAGCGCTTCCATCCGTCTCACTCTGCTCACAGGCTCAGGAGATCAGCCAATGATGAAGTGCTTCCTATCGCAGAAGCAAAATGTATGTGATGTGTATAATTTAGTCATTTAATTTAATGCTGGTCAGATTGGAACTTCACTGATTTCTTTAGTTGCTTTGCAAACAACAAAGTGCTTCACTGTAGAACAAACTAAAACAAAAATGCAAAATTCATATATATTAGGAAACATAAATGATTTGTTTCCTTTCTAAGCTTTGTTCTCTGTTGATTTAAAGCCTTAGCTGTGCTTCTATTTACCTGATAACAAAATTATTGTCTGGGGTCAGGAGAGAAACAGGATTGAGACTGAGGGTTCTGTCACAGGTGCAGAAAAACTTGCTGACATTGGTTGTTTTAGCAATAACAGCACAAAAGGTCCAGGAACCTAACACAACCCTTGTTATGTAAATACAGTAGTTGTTTTTTTACATATTGATCATCTGCCCTTTTATTGAATTAGTGAGTCAACTGTCAGGAACCTGTAATTGCAGGTTAATTCATTCACCAAGTGTAAGCATCCGTTTTCCGCAATGTGAATTATGAAGATGGTGATTAGCATTTGTAATGTGAGTGGCCGTTGTTTGTGCCCCCGCACTAAAAGAAATGAAGTGATCATTTTCAAATCACAAACAAGAATGAATCCAGGAAGCGGGGCCTGTAATGGCTGCAGGAAAATAAGGCAATTACAGGAGAAGCTGGTCATGCGTGTGCTGATTTGTGGCCCTTAGTGAGACTTAATGCAAAATTGTTAAACCGACAAACTTCCAGCAAAAGGCTAATTTTAGTAGCTGTGGTTGTGGTTGTGGTTGTGCATTTGTAGTGGCATTTGTAGCTTTGAATGGACACGTCCTAACATCCACATACTGCAGGTTGTCAAGTTTACAATGGCTCCGTCACGAATAGAAAGAACAAGCTTAAGCCCCAGTCAGACACATGTTGAACCTTTAATGCAGGAGTGCTTTGTTAATTGCTGCAATTAGACGATTTACCAGCCATTTTTGTGCAACTTTGCAGGAATAACTGACTTTTATGATGGGACTCTGTTTAAAGCAGGTGCTGTAGTGGCTCAAATTAAATGGAAACCAAATATTTACACCACAGTGTATTGAATTCTCAGTTTTACAAGTATCAGTCTTCCTGCAGGTCAGTTCAGCTGATGTCTTTTATTTAATTGTGAGTCTCTGAGTAAACGACGGGCGATGCGTGGCTGTGGGTGTTTACCGCTTTGTGTTTTGACTTTGTTCTCAACTTCGGGCCACCGATAGAACAATGAAGCTGCAACTCCAATTACTTTTGCCCTTAGCCGTGGGTTTGTATTATATTGAAGACCAATTAATTTTTTACCACCAATTTGACAGATGCCCTATAAAGAGAGAATCAGGCCCTGCTTGCCTCCTAGCAGCTGGTGTTTAATGTTTCAAAGCCATGTAAAACCACTGCTTTTACATTGCCCAACAACAGTCTTGGATTAATGGATGTGTCTGTATTAAACTAGTGGAAGGGAATGAATGTCATGACTATGTGAGTCATGTTGTTCTGGGCAGATGACAGCCTCTATCCTTATTATTGCACTAACGATTCACATGGTCCAAAACCAACCGTTTCCCAAACACAGCAGGTTACACATGAAACCATTTACCAGATGTTGTGCCACATGTTATGTTTGTAGCAGTGGGATGAATGCAGCATGCTGCTTTGGTTCGCTAACCTCTTGCACTGTGTAGTGGATAATCTTGTTTCGTGCACTTTACCCTTGACTTACGAGCACTAAGCTTTGAATGCAGCAAAACAGACAAGAAGAAGAAGAATCCCAATTATAAGAATTGTGTTACCGGAGGCTTTTTCGCCATATTAATGAGATAAGATCACCTTTATTACACAAGCGAGTTCCTACCGCACCGGTCCAGCGCTCGTCTGTGTTTACAGCTCTGGTATCAGATGACCCCCCCCCCCTCTCTCGTTCACGTATGACGCTGGATGCACCTGTTACTCGCTTCCCCGGCGCTGGGCTGCCGATCGAAACACAGGGCTGAGCCCAGACAGCCGCTCTATTGTTAGCAGCGCGTGTGGGCTGAGAGGCTACGCCGCCTAATACAACCTGATAACAGTGTCGCGATTATGTGACTGTAAGTGCAACTTTATTAGCCGGCATTTCCATAGGGGCCAATTATTTCACACCAACAGTGCCGTAGCCTCTGTTTCCTGAATGGCGGTGTTTAATATGAGGCTTGCAGAGAACAGGCAGTGAATTAGTCACATCTCTGGTGGAGCCAGACTTAATGTGATAAGGGTAGGTAATCATCTTCTGCAGATATATAATTCACTATTAATAGCCTTTCTAACTCTAAATTTAACCATGAAAAATGATTGTATTTGGAGTCATTTTACAGACGGCTCACACTCCCCATCTTTCCTCTTTCCCCCATAACCTATTTCAAAGAGTTGCCGCTACTGGCCCAAATGTGTCACACCTAACAAGGCTTGCTGCAAATTTAGCCTGTCAATATGTGTCAAGCCTCATTCATCAGCTATCACTCTTTAACTCACATGTCCTTCTTCTTTCACATTTCATCACCGAGAGGCTTGACTTTGCCCTG
Organism: Betta splendens; assembly: GCF_900634795.4. NCBI lineage: Eukaryota > Metazoa > Chordata > Actinopteri > Anabantiformes > Osphronemidae > Betta > Betta splendens. The sequence continues at coordinate 10,022,937 of NC_040895.2, forward strand.
GGCCCGCGTACAGTGGCTGAGTCCCGCCCACAGGTCCTGCGCTTCAAGGTGTGAACGCACTGACAGTGGCCGTCCTTGCTAAACCTCGGTGCAGTCACGGGCAGCGGAGGAGGAGGCGGCCGAGGGCAGGCGGCGTCACCAGCTGCGTGAGACCCTCAGCAGCGTTTCACCGCATCTAGTGATCATTGAATCACATACTGCACTTTTTTTCATCAAGTGCTTGTGTCAGGCATGAGAATCCTACACCCGAGTGTCAACCTGCTGATTCACGTATATCGTAAAAGAGCATATTTTTAACATGCTTCTTAAAATGCCACCACAGCGTGTGTCAATATATTCTTGGTTCCCAGGGTCTGAGAGGAGACCCAGGGCCAGTCAGCCCAATCGGACCTAAGGGAAACAGAGTGAGTGAGTGTGGACACAGTGACCGTGTAACTGAGTCATGATTTTTTAATGAAAATAGATACTTTAGAGACTTTCATGAGCTATAATCCCAGTTTCACTAGCGTGTTTGCTCATCTGTTTGAAGGGCTGCTACAGTGTGATTGCTACTTCAAACAGGGACAACTAAAGAATGCTCTCATTACTATGGTAACCTCAGCGAGTGCTTATTGATGGTCATCTACAGCCGCCTTTATGCCAGCTCAGAGAGGAGAAATGCAGCCTCTAGAATTAAAGGCTAGTTGTATATTCATAGGGATATGTTTGTTTGTAATGAGCAGACCCAAGCAAATCCCTTTATCTAGCTCCTCTAAACATTTTATGGGAGTAAAGCTTACAGCAGAAGTGTGGATCGCAGACTATTGCCTTCTGTGCTGGGTACTGTTCTCTGTCACGTCTGATTTAGCATATATTTGGTCTCCGACATTAGGAGCCGAGCTGTTCTATACAGTATGTGTGTCCTGTACAGCTTCCTTTCGTAAGCCTGGGATTTAAGACATGCTAGAAGTGCAGCGGAGGAGTTTGATGCAAACCCTTGTTTTCATCTGCAGCCCTGTTATGTTTCACCGACGTGAATTTGATTAACGCTTGTTACGATGCACACGATATTGGTCTTTCTAAAGTTTTGTCTCTGTTTCATCCCACGGTAGGGTTATTTTCCATGTAAGAGATGAAATGTTTTTCCTGTAATTAGTTGCCATATCTCCTACTCTTTCAGCTTCCTTCCCTTATAGAGGCCTTTGCGGCGGTTGTTGTTGTTGTCTTTTGGTAGAACCCGCTGCATAATTGTAGGTGCTGTGCTCTGTCTGCCAGCCTTGAAGTTATAATGAGGTCTGTGTGTTTCTGTGAAGACAACAGAGAATCACAGGTTATTTTATCCTGCTTTCCAGATGGGAGGGTGGGGGTGGAGAGAACGAATGTTTGTATTGAAACTGACAGAGGGAGGCAGGTTGGGAAGCATAAAGTAATGAGTCTCCTGAATATCCCGTAGCAGGCATATTTTAGCTGTGACATTCATTTAGACAACAAAATGGATATGAGCTACAAGCAGATTCTTTTCTTTTATCCACATTTGATAAAGGGGCATTGCCAGCTGTACCGTCTGCAACAGTCTGTTGCTTTTCAGCTTTATAAAGCACTGCTGGGAATGTGGTGAGCTGTGCAGACTGCTGTGAAAACACTGGACAGTGATACATGCGTATTATCTGAAAAGACGGAAAAGCTAAAGAGGCGGTGAGCTCATTGCTTACACTAGGTCCCGCCGGCATCGCTTGTTCTTCCGCTTATTCTTTCCTGATATGACTTTTTCTGACTGCCCGTATGTCACAGCCACCAAACAATGTTAGCATACCTGTCCATTGTTAATGCTGCCGAGCTTTTACACAATACGGTGCGGCGGTGTTTATTTTAGGACCTGTCACATGTAATAGCACCAGCCCACCTGCCAGTTGTCAGACAATGTGAACAGCTTCATTTCATGACATACTGTAAATAGACCAGTTAATGGTCTTCTGTAGCACACGGTGCATATTTTCTAATGTGCCTGCTACAGTAAAGTGTAAATATACCCGTCTTTCACATGTAATGTATGTTGTGAACATTTGGCTGCAGCCATTTGCATCGCACGTTAAAGATGCAACGGTTTTGGAGGATTTAACTTTAGTTCTGCCGCCTGTAGATGTAAAAACAAATCTACTAAACTAGAAACCTTCAAATCATCCTCAGGCAGTTATGACCAAGAGAGGCTAAAATGGGCCTTGTAAATATCGTACCCTTTCGACTGACGAGCCGTAACACACAGCACCGGAGCGTCTGGCCTGCAGAGATGGAAACGGACGCACTCAGGTGAACAGTGTCTGTGTCGCATTACCGTCCCCTGGGAATGGGAAGGCAGGGCTCAGCGGCGATCCGTGCACGGCCCAAAAGGGATAGGGATGAGTAGCCGGGCAGACAGGAACGCAGCTCCAGGTTCGTGTTGGGGCCAGAGGTTGACAGGTAGTCGCTGGCTGTATCCTACATGGCTGGGACATGCGCTTATTGGGTTGGTGTCTGTCCCTGCAGACTCAATGGGAAGACACCCGAGAGGAACCACACCACGCTTCGCGTATTTCGATCTTATAATTGGACTGGCTGCACTAGTCTGCTTTCATTGGTCCTCTAAAACGGAGAGGGCAGCAAACATACCCCAGAAAAAGAAGTGAAGGTCCATATGTCGGCAGACAGCAGTTGTACGTCGCTGTCGCAGACACCTACCGACACACGTGCAGACACACATGCTCTCATCGCCCTGTAGCCAGGGAGTTGATGGCTGCTGGAGATTAAAGTTATACTGCGGGTGGTTAGCTAATTATTACACATCATGAGGGATTCTGCCTGCCAGTTTTAATCAGCACTGGAGTGATACAAAAACTGTGTCCCTCCGCTCCCGGCTTGCCCCTTTTATGTCACCAAAGTGCTTACAATACCCAAAGAACACTGACACCATCCATTAACTCTCCTCTGTTGCTAATTCCACATTTATAAAGATACAGTAGCAGGCGTCCCCGGCCCAGCCAACTTCCTGAAACATGCCAGCAAATTGGCTGGCGAGTGTGAACTGCAAACTGGCGTGGCCCTGCCGCTTGCGCTTGTTACCCAAGGTCAAAACTGTGCTCGTAACCCAACAAAAAATACAGCTGTACATGAATAATTGATTTATTAGCAAAAGAACTGCAGGGAGAAGACTCATGTTTTATTTAGAATGTCACAGGTCAGAACTGTCATCCTTTTCTATGGATTTAGCCTCAAATATCTAAGGGCCGACAGCCTCCTCGTTAATTTTTTCTTGTTACTTTACGTCAGACGTCTGACTAATGTGAAAGACATATGTTGCGAATCCCATTTTTGCAGCTGTTTCCAAAAAAAGGTTCCAGCATTTGGCTTCTGGATGCCAATTGAAAGAAGACACCAATTTGGCCTGCATTTGAAAGCTGAGATGTGGCCTTGTTTCCATTCTGTGGCCGGGTGCATAGACGACTCTGTCTGCCCTTTTGTGACAGGGCCCAACAGGGTGCCTGGGGAGTTGTTTCTTCAGGTCACGGCGGCCACAAATAATTACTGCAACACATGGCCAATTGCGGTGCTTGACTATAATGGGTGCACATTTACTGCTATACCGTGTATGAATCAGAAGAGGTTTGTCTTGATGTTTACTCTATTAACGGCTTTTACTTTTTCCATTTTAGACTGATGACGAATGCCTCAAAGGACATCAGGTAGTGTCTGTAAGCTCATAGTGTTTATGCCTGAAAGCTTGAACTATTGTGTTAATTTTATTTTCCACGTTCAGGGCCCCCCCGGTGACAAAGGAGAAAAGGTAACTTACCACAGTTTTAGCTTTTTCACGTTTAATACAATTCATAGAACATCTTCTCAAGCGTTTAAGCGAAACCATTTAGTCATAAGACTGTACCTTGTGGACACTCTCAAGAACCTCAGGAGAAAATGACGGCCCTGCATGTGGCTTGATTAACATGCTAATAGTTCCTTATCCACATACTGCCTGGAATAATTGAATGAAGCTCTCATCAACTAAGGCTTCAAATTGACTATTAAGGGGGGGCTTGTGAAGTCACCTAGAAAGTAAGAATAGAAACCACACCTGCTAAGTCTTGCATTAGCCACCAAGTGTTCACTCTAGGATGAAGCCCTCTGCATTATCAGTTTTATAAGACACAAGCTACTGTATATTCTCACTGACGTACCATCTACTGTACATGACCTTTCCCTAGGGATTGCCGGGGGTGCCAGGTCAACCAGGGCAACCAGGCAAAGAGGGCAAAAGGGTGAGTAAACAAAAACAGTTTGCCAGTTGTGTGGCCTGGTTGCAGTGGCTGAGAGGACCTGGCCTGGGGTGAGGCCAAATTACTGCTGAGTGGTGGCTGTTATTTTGGAGGAGGTGAAGCTGATCTGAGGCAAAAGGATTGCGACGGGTCTTGTGGGCTTGTTGCAAGACAATTAATGAATGAGTGCCATGGTTAAGGGGTCACACATTCACAGTATGACTGGCAGCGCACGTAATTAAACCCTGCTGGGGTTTAAGCCAGAAAGGCCAGCTTGACTTGGGATAAAGACAATGACTGAAATGAGCTGAAGCACTAAGTGTCTGGCATTGTAATGTAATGTAGGTACTGTTTTGAATAATAAAAAACTAAGTAGTAGTGCTGTGGATGGATGAGCGGAAGACACAACAAGATTATTATCATTCCTTGGGGTCACAGTTGAAAGGCATTGCTTATGGGCAGGTGGAGAGAGTGTCCTTTTGCAAACAGCCTAATTAACTTAGTGTCAAAATCCTTTGATTCCTGTCAAATAGACTCTTCAGACTCCTTGAGTATGTTTGCCTTAAAGTCAATGACCGTAAAACGGCAAGAAAATATTTCCACTGCAGCAAAATATAAAATATAAAGCACGCTGAGCTGTAGCGCAGACATAAGTAGGTCAGGCAAATGTTTTTTTCACATTAAGCCGGAGCCAAAATGATGCACAATACTCAAGACATCTGGACACAAGTATCTCAAGAATTCCACCCTTCTGTGTATGAACGCAGTCAAACCGAAAACTTGTTCCAATACCATTAACAATTTATGGCCCATCACCAGTTGAGTTATTTCTCAATGGGACATTTCCCACAATGCACAAATAAAATGAATCTGTTGTGAGGGAAATTTTTTTAAGGTCAACAAAAGCTCAACGTGAGCTTGCAGGAATCTGCAGATGTTTTTGGATGGGGCATCTATCGGACTAAACAGCCTCAGAAGGACCAATTAGGGTCTGTTTAGCACTAGAACTGCCATTGACTTGAAACTGGTCATTTCTTGTTGACTTTTGTTGTTGCGGCAGACACTTTTCTGATCTATTAATACTCTGCCATTGATGACTAGCTGACTTCATGGTGACTGCTAATGTACTAAGGTTTCGGCTTATTCTTAGCTCTGGGAGTCACATGTGGCCTCAAAGTTGTTGACCGACCTGTGTTTCTACGGTTTGACAGCCTATATTAGGACGGTGGACACGTAGCGTTACCAGAGACGAGCGCATGGCTAGCTGATACAGGACGAGTCTCTGGCCCAATTAGCATCTTGTTTTCGCTTGCGACATGCTGGTTTCACATGTTTGTGCAGAGTCCTAGCAGCTGTACCGCTGATGCAGAATATCTTGACATCGACTGACCACTTCACAAACTTCAGAGAATAGCTGGAAGTGGAAAGCTTTCACAAGGCCTTACTTTCAAACAAGACTATCTCTGACACTGTCTGCTTAAATTTATTGTTGGGGAGAACATGAACACTCTGAGCACTTTAGATTTACTTCAAGGTGTTGTGGAGGTCATTGTAGTGGGAGGAGGAAAATACAATCTTCATCATTCTGTGAAGCTTAAAGCAACATATGCAAAAAAGGATATTAAGGGTGGTCCCCCAACCTCTTCTGTGACACTTTGTCTCATATTCACAGAATCTTGATTTTCTTCTATTAGCTTGATGAATGAGTGGTTCAGTTAGGCCACACGGAGGTAAGGACAAGTCAAACCGTGTCTCAAATTTATGGGAATGTATTGCCCCCACTTTACACATCGTCATTAATAGTAATCTGAATGGCTTGGTTTTATATATTTTGAGTGGCATTGGCACAAAATGGCAAGCAAAGAGTAGGACTCTGGGATTCAGCGGCACATTTCAGTAAATCAAAAAAGAAGATGGGACAAGTAAAAAGAATATGGCTCCCATGCTGACTGTGGCGTGTTAAAATATTCATCGGGCGCTGTAACGACGCGCTAAGCTCCGCGCTGCCATTTTAGGCTGACAAACGTGGAATTTTCAGCGGACTCATTTGTAGTAAGTGTGTTCGTACGGCATGCGGTGCACAGACGTGACAGGCTGACACTCAAGAACAAATTTGAGGGACTGTGTGATACATTCTCATGGGCAATGTGCGCGCCAGCGATAGGGGGTTTGGCGACAGAAAGCGTTGCAAAAGGACCCAATGACATAATTCTGCGTTCTAAAAATAGCAGCGAAAGCCTACGCTTGGTCAATACCCACGCCGACCTCACAGCCAAAATACACAGCAGGGCCACGACAAGCTCGGCTTCTTCACGCCGTGCCAAGTCTTCCTCCTGTAGCACGCCCTGCTTCTGTAATTGGCACAGGGTTCTGACAGAGCTCGGTGCAGACAAGGGTTCATTCCTCGACGAGGCAGCAGGTCGCTCTGGATTAATAAATGATCATTTTAAGAGATCCCCAGTACCCAAGAAATCCCAGACTTTTAGCCTTATTAAACGGACAAAGCTGTGGAGAGAAACAAGTCCTGTGTGCTAAATGTAGCACAAGTCACTTAAAAATGACTTGATTCACTTGGTTTCCTGTGTGATGACGCCATCCTTGATTTAATTTGTTCCACTTAAAGGTTTTAGGGCCATTTCATAACCATTAAAAAGAGATCTTCTAATAAACAGTTTCTGATGCATATTGCGAACTGTAAATGATGTCAATGCATGGACCACTCCACTGTGTCAAGGATTCCTCGTCTTTGGAAAACGCATGGCTGACAAATGTGTAGCACGGTGCTCCTTTTAGACTTACAGTAGCAGTGCTAATGCAGAGATGATGAAACTCCAGCCAGCCCTGGAAGAAGCAGAACACTGCAACTGCTCTGGCTACGGATGCTTTTTCTTCCAATGAATTATGCAGCGCAGATCCTGCTTCTCATTTATTAATTGATTTATTTATGTAAATCTAGTTATTTAGGTTATTTATTTATTAATTTTAAAGGGCTGAACCCAGTTGCTAGAGTCGGATTAAAGCATGATAAATATTGTGCATAAAGTGAGGACATTTAGTTTGACCTCATGTTAAAGGTGACATTCCCAGTTGACAGCCTCCTGATTTTTTCGGCCTGTTTCTCATTGAAATATTCATCTGTGGAGCTCAGCTGGGAATGTGGGTGAACGACACCGGGCCACCGGAGATGCCTGGCTGACATGTCAAGGTTAAAAGAAAGAAAAAGAGTCGCACGAAAGGTCAAAAGCCTGGAAGACTGTTGCTAGTCGTGCAACACAGGGCGCTCAGTGAAGGGAGATGACGTCAAAGGAAAGACTTATTCTGTGAGAAATGACTTTCTCGCTAAATTCCACGAGGCGCCGCATCAATACAGCCGATCGAATCCATTGATGGCGTTTGTAGAAACAGCAAATGTCAAGATTTGGATTTTGCTAACATGTTTTTAATCCTATGATAAATACTTTCCCCTTCTAAGCCCTGGTGTTTGTCACACCGTGATGACTGATTACTTTATCTGACAGATCTTTAATTCTTCTCACTCCATTGTTTACTATGCAGGCTTTTAATTTTTATTTATAGAAGTGTATCAGCAAAATCTTTAAATAGTGAGAAACCTTATCTTTTATGGATGACAAATAAAAGAGAGCAGGACAAATGTAGTGTAAACCCACCGCTCACCTGTTGGTGATTAATTACAGTAGGGAGCTTTTCCCTCAGCCTCCAGATTATGTGGTAGAAATCGCTATTTCGCGAAGGATCTGAAACGTCAGCTGCCGTCGCGCACGCTCGCCAGCTGGTCCGAGTTCAGTGCACACCGGTAATTGTAGTGCAGACGCGCTCACCACATCTGGACTGATGCGTGGTGATGTCAGCGGCAGCTGGCGGGACGGTTTGGGACGTGTCGGGTCCGTCTCGCGTCCCGCTCGCCGACGGGACCCGTCCGCGTTTCTGAAGAGCAGAGCAGCAATTGCCAGCGTTTCGCGGCTGATGCCGGTGTTTACATGTCGGTCCTCGTCCTCTCCCCACATTCTCATCCACCCACTGTATCTGCAGCACAGGGCACGTCTGCGCGTGCTTGACCCAGCCATGTTTAAAGTGTACGCATTTGTGGTCTATTTCCCATTGAGTGGTGCAATCCGTCAGACATCCTGCCGGTGCTCCGTGGCATCACGGAGTCACGCTGGGGTCAAAATATTAGTGTCAGATTAAATACCGTAGCATTCATCTACTTTAAAGCTAATCTGCGTGCGCTCGTGGCACAGTTAATCGTTTTTGTCATTTAATCTAATTTACTTTGAACCGGCGTACTGTTCTGTAAAAACAAGTACGCGCTGCAGCTTGAAATTAGATGTCCGTCCTCTGCGAGAGCAAACTAATGTTATTTAGAGGTAATCTATATATTTTGATATTCTAACTGGACTTGGCTCAGGCATCTGTGCACAGTGAGGACAGTCAGGTCGGGTTTGAGGAGACCCGGAACCTTTGGCAGCGGGTTCCTGCTCCATAGGTGGAGGCAGACACGAACAGCAAAGCGACTGTAAGAGCCTGTTGACCTCCAGCAGAATACCTGCAGGGCGAGATTATTAAGTAACGAGTCCCTGGTGAGAACACCAGCCTTCCTGCCAGAAGATCTCCGTGGGAGGCTGCCGTTGATTCGGGTGATACAGTAAACACACAGTAGACACAGGAGCCATTTGATTTCAGCCGTGCCTGATGTTGTCTGTGTAAAACGTACTCGTCCCACAGTAGCTTTTATATAAATTGCACTGAATTCACATATTAAGGTTTGAGCTTGATATGCATGCTACTATACAGTATTTCTATACAGTATTTCATTTATATAATAAGCAGTTCTGTAAATGGAATGGAGGCCAGATCTATTTAAGTGTAACATAAATACTGCAGTATTTGTACATGCTGACAATTATTTGCATTGGATTTAGTGTTGAGTCAGTTTAATATTCTGCTACGTATGCACACATAGCATCTATAAAACCACTGCCATGTTATATTTAACCACTGATGCACAGTCGGTGATCGTACTAATGGTCCATGTTATTAAAGCGGTGTTCAAATACAGTAGCATGATGTAGATATGTAGTTACAGTTCTGGCCTGAACCGCTGAAGCTCAATGACAGAGTAAAGCGGAGACAAGAATTTACAGGTCAGCGGGGCTCACAGCTGAGGTTTTATGGCTGGATTTACACCCTGTGTGATTTTACAAGCAGGGGAAGGACTCGTTAACCCTTTGTTTGACAAAATGGAGGTTTTTTTTCTAGGTTTCCATGTGTCCAAACTCACGCTGAGAAAATCCAGAGAGCCATTTTTTGACACCTGCATTACACCCGGAGGTAACTGGTTTGCCCAGTGCACAAGGCAATTAATCTTGTCAATGTCAAGTGCATTGGGAGGGAGGATGAAACAAAGATTTGACCTGATTGGCTACGAAAAGGTCTCACATTTGGACCCAGTTGGGACAGAGGAGGGTTACAGGGGGAAGCATTTGGCACATGCAAGGACAGATGCACAGAGCTTTGATTTATCTGTCTGACTCTCATCTTTCCCAGGGAGCCTCAGTGCGGCTACATCCATGGGTGTCCAGAATAAACACACATTAATTGGCCAATTAATTACAGGGATGAACGTAAGGGGCCGAGCTATAGGAGGCCACATGATTGCGCATTGTTGACTGGCTTTTACAGCCACTGCGTGTGCATGTTTGCGCGTCTGCCTGTGGATGTGTGTCCTGTATGCATACAAAGGAAAGCTGATGTTCAACAAGGGGTAATGTAGGTCAACGCATCCTCTGAGCATTGCATGGGCTTGCTATAGTTGGCCAGAGCCGGGCCTTCAAACACGCGTAGACAAGCTCCCAACTTTCTCAACACACAGCGCTTCGATGCGAGGATGCTGTAGAGACGCGCGGTTGATGTCATGCGTCAGATAAAAAGAGTTGGTTGTGAGTCGTTTCTCGCAGTCATCACTGTGATTTTAGTCATCAAACCAAACATTTTATTCATATATGTAAAGGCGCACTCTGGCATTTTAAGGCAGCTTAAGGAGGAGACAGAGCTCGGGAAATGCTGACAATGTAAATATCCTTAAAATTTCATGTTTGCTCCAGGATGATGGAATTAACGCATGCCTGGAGTTAGCTTTGTCTGTGTCTGCTCTTTCCTCGGCCAGGGGGAGGGAGGAGGACACGGAGAGCTCAGCGCAAGGGGGGGGGGGGGGGGGGTCTGACCGGGGAGGAGATGTAGCCCTGAATACTGCAGAACACAGAGGCGTGGTGGTGGGAGGCTGCATCACTTACAGCAGCACACTGTTACACGTTGCAATCCATATTCTGATTCTCCACACTCTCATCCCGCCCGCAACCAATTTGGAGACATTCATCTGTGTCCACTTTAATGGCATGCCAGGGAGCAGCACATTGACAGTGGCCTGATATTATACAGACAGTAGTGTGTGGGACCTTAATGTAATCTGTTATGCGTGGTGAGTGATATGAAGCATAAGACTCGCCGAGGGCTACAGTACCCGGAGTACGGGCCCTGTGGATCTTTGCACAGTTTATTCTCTCTGACCTCAAATATTTGGTTAGTAAAATGAAGCAGGGTTTATTCGAAGCAGATTTTCTGCCTCTTGTATTCACACGTTGGATAATGCATTAATGAAACACTCAGTATCTGTAAACATGGGACGGCAGCAATCTGCTCCGGATGAGTAATATGGCCAAAAGTCCAGATGAGACTGTGAAATTTCTAAGAGCCAAGACTAATAACAGCATCCATTAGGCGATGAGAACATTCAGGCGGCAGCGTCCTGTTGGAGGCGCCCAGCTTGCAATGCAAAGACATGCAGCCCATCGCTGGGAACTGGGCTCATAGTTTAGCAGAGATTTATCATCTTCACCGCATAAAAATGCAAATTCCGCCAATATCATCAGCCCTCTTCCCTCTCCATAGGAGTTGTTAAAGTCAATGTGCTCCTAAAACTTCTAGCTGCAGACGCGGCGCAGACGTGGCTGCTGTAAAGCGCGGCCCTGACGCTCCTCTGACTTCGCGCTCGTCCGCAGCTCCTGCGTTCGCCCTCGGCGCCGGTGTTTGCATACGGTGTGGCAGCGAGGAGTCGCCTCTTTGCTGGAATAGCTCTATAATGGCTGTTTTACCTGATGATACGCTGCGTTGTGTGACTGCGTACCTCTGTAATGCCACCTGTGTCCCTTTGAATTGTCTGGCAGTTGAAAAGAGGCATAATGTGGTATGAAAATTATTGTCACTCTCTCACACTCGCGCCGTTCCCTGCTCTCGACTGTTTCCTCCTTCTCTTACGGTTGTGAGGCCTCCACAGGAAGATCTTCTTTATGGTTTTCGGTGCCTAATTGCCAGACTGCCTAATTAGGGATGTTACCCGCATCATACATTCATGCATTGAGGACATCCATCCTCTCGGAGAACGTTTACAGCCTCCTCGCTCGCCCAGTCCCCCGTTGCGTAGAAATCTGCCGTGAAACCAGTTTGCCATCTAGTGGCGCACGCGCGAACCGCTGCTTAGTCACGAATGGGTCTCCGCGAGGAGAAGCCTTCACGGAAAAGCTTCAGCCAAGAGACTATAGGTGCGAGCTCGGCCAGCTGAGCTGACTCTTAAGTCGGCTGCGATGTCAGCCGTCTCTTTATGCGTCCCTGAATATTTAGATGGCTGCGAGTTAAAGAGAGCATTGTGTGCCAGTCAGAATGGGGAAAAATGCTAAGCTGCATTTGAGCCCCTGCCAGGCAGCTGTCGGCTTTGCCGTTCTCTTCCTGCCCCGGCCGCTCCTCTTAACCCTCAGTAAACAACAGGAACAAATCCTATTTTATTGAGGCTTTTACCAAGTGCGAGGGATCTCTGCAGGCTCCGGTGCCCAGGCATTTTCTGAGCTTTGCAGTGTCCTAAGATGGCACACAGCGAGGGGAGGGTGCACGGTCCCTAATTGGATCCCTGATCGGGAGCAGGTGAGACATCGGTCCCTGCAGTGCGTTTTGTGGCGCTTCACTCGAGTGGCCGCTTCCGCCGTTGATGGCTGACTTGACAGAACTGCTAATATCAAGCTGTGCAGTTAGTGTGGACCTTCTCACCAGCTGATTCTGAAACCCATACTCTGAAGCAGTGGGGCTGATGTCACACACACATACACACACACACACACACACACACACACACACACACACACACACACACACACACACACACACACACGTGCTGTCACTTCTGTTGTTTCGCCTCAGCCGCTCTGGACTCTATTGTAATGTTACACTCATTCCTGACATTGTGCTTTCTAATTGGAGACATTGCTGAGCCAGTCATGGTGAGAGGTTTAAGACGCTGCTTTTGAATCCGTGGTATTTGCCCATTAGAAGAGGTTATTTCGTTCCTTGTCTGGTTCTCCTAGTTCACGGTGCGGATTTTTAAATAAAAAATGAAGAAATACTTGCAAGTGGAAAGGATGTCATTTTAAAACGAATTACAGAATAAACTGACTTTTAGTGGACGCTGACTCTATCTGAATCTGGATACAACCAGTCCTCAGGCACCTTGAAGGCTCAGGATGAGTAATGAATGACAGGCCTTATGTTATACAGTAGCAAACATTCACCAGCTTCTTGCAGTCTGTTTGCGCTTTTTGTGCATTAAACGTGAATTTGAAGATATTGTTCTCATTGTCTCCAACATGTTTGTTTACCGAGCGACTACAGCTGCCGCTCACAAGCTGCACGGGCAGTTTCACTGAAACCCTGTTCAGCAGTACAGACAAAAGGCTCAGGTGGCCTGAGTACATGTCCCCAGAGGGAGATGAGACTCAGCTCAGGCAGAAAGAGTGGGAGTGGCATGTGAGTTTTTTCAGCCAAGAAAAGGTCATCTCTCCCACGAGCCTCACAACATTGTCACAGCCCAGCTTGGCTCCGTGATGTCAGATAGCTTCCCCTTCAGGACACCGAACCTCCGTGTCGTGCGTGAGTCAGGCGGATGAAAGTATCAGGACAACCGGCACAAGTCGCTGCGTGGTTTCACAGGTGTCTGGGCCAAAAGGCCACGACGTACTGGAGGTTTTGCTGGAAAGCAATGTTTCTATTTTAACGTCAAATTCTTGGAGATCTGAAGATCCCCAGACGAGTTAAAATGCTAAGCGTTCATTTACCCGCTGACGGTGGTCCATGCATCTCTTCATCCTCTCCACGCTCATGGTGTCAGCTTTGATTCGGGACCCGTGCTCATTCGGAGCCGTCCCCCAGCTTATCTCCCGACCCCACCTGACACAGACATTTGCCGGGTGGATTAGACCGCGTGGCTTTTTGGTGCCATCTCCATCGAGGTGCGTCCTCCCGGTACGCGTAGTTAGACGCGGAACGTCTCAGAGAGCATGTTGACATTTGGGATGAGGATTATGGAGTCATCATAAACGAGTGCCTCTGCTGCGCGGCACTGTGGCTGTTGACTCTGCTCTCAGATTTTGGCTGGTGTTGCAGGACTCGGCGAGACCCCGCGTCTGCGCTTTCCCGCGCTCACAGCCGAGTCGGAGGCCGTCGAAGTGCAGATTGGTGTGGATTAAGACGGAAGTCCTGAATATGCTGTCAGTCTCCTGAAAGCCTTTCGCTTACCCCTCTTCAAAAATCTCTTAGCTCGGGGCCTGATAATTTACATAATTAGGAGTGAATGTGGAGCACTTTTCACATCTGCTGCACGGCTTTGCAGGTACACAGTCAATGTGAATGTGTGCTCAGTGGCCCAAGAAGGAAGCCCATCGTTCACTCCTCCGCTTTGCTCCTATCTTTCCCAACCTCCTTCCCTCCCGCTGACGCTTCCTTGCCTCCCTCTGTCTCTCCCCGCCTCTAATCTACTGCAATGACCTGAAGGAGGGCTTCACACTGCAGAGCTCAAATAATAATCAAGCGCTAGGATGTTGTCAAATTTATAGGACACAGAGTGTTGCATAGCAACAGAGATTGCCAGGGTGATCCAACAGGCGCTGGAAGTTAGGTGAGGGAGGAAAGGGGCGAGTGACAGGAGACAGGAGGAGGAGGAAGGAGAGACGACAAGCAAAACAGGAGACGGGAGAGAGGGTTGATACTAAAGTTGTAGAATTATACACAAAAGGGGAGATAAATGAGAGACAGGGAAACAGAGCAGGAAAGGAGGAGGTTATGTGTGAGGGGGGGTGCTGTGTGTGTGTGTGTGTGTGTGTGTGTGTGTGTGTGTGTGTGTGTGTGTGTGTGTGTGTGTGTGTGTGTGTGTGTGTGTGTGTGTGTGTGTGTGTGTGAATTCAAGTTATCATCACAGCGACATATTTCACCACAACACACAGGTGGTGCCAAGTTTGAAAGTGACTTGAATAGAGCAGAGCAAAGTAGCCATTTAACTAATGGTCCAAATCCAGCTCCAGGCCGCTCTCCTCCTTTGGCTTAAATCCTTTCAGTCGCACACAAAATAATATTTGTTTGTTGTCACACATTTCTCACGTTTTTTCACATCGTCTCACATTTGAAGTTGAAATCCCTAGTTTCGGTTTCCTCTTCATCCTTGTTGCCTGGAGACTGCTTTGGACTGCAGTTCACCCCTGACACGTATCTTTCTTCTGGCTCTGTGGCTACACACTTTCTCAGAAAAAATTGGGAAGAATCAAAACAATGGAGCAAAACTACAAGAAAGCCAGCGCGTGGTCACACGTGCTATGGTCATATTTACTGGATGTTTGTACAAGGAAAGATGGAAATGCAGATGTTGTCTTACAGTAACTTCTGCCCAAGAGAGATGTTCTTTGTAAACATGACCTCAATTCAAGTTTCAGTGGATCCATTTCATAACACTTACAAAAAAGAAAAACCTTGGGCGGTCCAAACAAGACATTTAGAATAGATCGAGCCCTTCAAATGGCATCAATGCACCTCAAAGTGCCAAGTGACAACTAAAAACACACTTAGCATACAGTATGTAGAACTCAGCAGCAGCACTTTTTGCTGTAGTATTTGTGTCTTGTATTGCTCATGGGCACTACTGGCATAGCTGGCATCTTGATCATCTCCGTGCATCCCTTCATGTAGGCCTCTCACCACATCACCGGCAGCTGTTTGAGTTTGGAGACTCACCTGAGTGCAAATGGGGATGACAGCTGTGCTCTGGACTAATTATTCCTCGTTACCGTGCACAGATTTGCTGGCGATGGAGAGCTACAGTAACAAACATCATTGTAACCCAGTATGGTGTTTTTAATACATAATTTCCATTGTGAAAATAATTCTTTGGTCCGTGTTTGGTAATATTGAACGAATATGTTAGCAAACAGAAGGAGGGTCCATCATGTCAGGCCCTAATGATTGAAGGAAAATCCAGTATGACAACAGAATCAGCGGAAGCAGCATTTCAACACATTGTGTTTCTTAAAATAAAAATAATAACAATAACAGACCTAAAAAAACTGACCCTGCCTCATTCCTGTAGTACATTATATCTGGTTGGTAGCGGTGCAAGTGAGGTTCAGACGGATACAGCTGAGATTGGTTGCAAGCTTTTTACTTTTTGATGACCCTATGCAAATACATGCTCCTCAAACGAGTATGCACTTTGGAGTTAAGAGAGATGTAAGGCTAAATGTGGAGAAATAGTTTGAGAACTGCATAATTCATGTCCTACTTAGAATAATAGCCTATGAAATATTCATTACTTAAATGACTTATCAGTGTAATCTGCTTTTGTTGTCAAACTCCGGGGCGTCAGGGGCGAAGGCTGCAACACAGTCAGATCTTAAACCTTAAAACAATTCAATGTCAACTTATTATCAGTGAGAAGGCAGAGAAGCGCCCAAACTCAGTGAAATATTCAGTTTGTTTGCTTTTTGAAAAAGGAGGTGTTTTGAAATCTGCTGAACAAACTTCAGCTCCAATGGGACATCGAGTCGTCTCCAAATCTTTGCGTTTTGTTTTTATTTGCATTTTGCACAATGTCTCGACTTCGTTGGAAGCAGCTCCCGCGCTGCGCGTGTACATTCGCTGCACGAATGGAACTTTTCCCGCTCAACCTCAATTATATTTCAAGAGGTCGTTGCAGGCGGAATATACAGTAACGTCATCTGACGCCAGGGGACTTTAAGGCTGAAAGGTGAACATCAGTGCGGTTGGAAATCTTCTTGCTCTTATCGACATAGTGCTCCCTAATGCCCACATTAAAGCAAACGCAGCTTCAGAGCTGCATTAACGCAGATGATCAAAACACGCTCGTCGCAGCATCAAACGGCAGCGGAGGAAAGTGCTCCGAGAGGGGGACAAGCCATTGTGTCATCGTGAAGTCTAATGCTTACTGTACTTGGCTTTTTCCGGCTCCTTTGTTGACCACAAATCAGATCCAGGAGCACGTAGGAGCATTAAAACATACACAGAGCCATTATTAAGTAGAATAGCTCTCCGCTAAACTCCTTCCTTTGTCTTTGTTGCTGGCGAGCGTACGTGTCAAATTTGACCCAGTTAATCAAAGTCTGCGTACATGAAGTGTCAGAGAGGGAAGAGTCGGGGGCGTTGCTTTGTGATTTTCTTTCTTTCTCTCAGCTACTGATCCCTCGCTCTCCACAGATACACGCAGACGCTTACGCAGTGCAGAGAATAAGTTGGTTTTGTGTCACCGAAGTAACACATACAGTAGGACAGAAATATAGTCTGACAGCGGATCAGGCTCCCGCTAGAAACAGGTCATCGTGTTCAGCTCTAAGCCCATATTTGCATTGTCTTATTATTCTGCCACTCATATTGATATTTGATATTGGCCAGAGTGTGCGCGACTCCCAAATGAGTTGCTCTGGTCCCGCGTCGGCGAGAGCCAGCTAATTCCAGGCGAGCCAGCGATGCTCTGCCAGTTTGCAGGACGGCTCCCGGGATTTCCACAGAGCTTCATCCTCTTTCCTCACGGGGACATAAACCCTCTTGATGTAAATTATCCCAACGTTAGTTTGGTTCAGATAGCATTACATCTCGTTAAGATGTCTGCCTTTCAAGATTTGCGGACTTTCGAGAGCTAAGGCGTTTTGTAATTCGCGAAGTGTCGAGGGAAGGAGAAAAAAACACACACACACACACACACACACACACACACACACACACACCTAAAGCAATGGCATCAAAATGGTCACTTGGCTGTGACCTCGCTGTGCGGCGTCGTGCTGGCGCTGCCCGGCCCGCTGCTGCCTCGTGTGCTCCTTGGGTTGATTGATGCACACAGGGAGCTCCACAGCTGGAAGAGAGGCAGTAAACCAGAGGAGGGAACAAAGAGTAGTGGGCCACACAGGGTGCAGCAATTAAGCTGTTTTCTTCTTGTTAATTAAAAGCAAATTAGAGGCTGCAACAGGAGTTGCTGTCTGGTCTTAATTGCTGGCAGCATGTATGCTCAGCCACACCTGTTGTTGCATCTTCACTCACTCGTTGTAATCTGCTCTTTGTGTGTTCATCAGGGGAGAAGAGGAAAGACTGGGGAGCCCGGACTCCAAGGCCTGCCTGTAAGTGATAAACAGCAGCATGCGCTCGCAGCTCCCGCATTTCCTTTCATTCAGTTTTTTTAATAAAGGCCTCATAAACCTCATTCATAATTCTGCCTGAGAAAAGCCAAATACAGTGCGTTTTTCTACTTGACTAATAAATGAATGCTATTTAGCGCGTCGCGTAAAACTCAGAGTAGAACCAGAACGCTGTGGCTTCTCTGCCGTTTAGATTTAATTACTGTTTAGAATTGCCTTTTATTGATGTGGATTCAAGGTATTTTCATAATAAAAGCATATAGAAGTAAACCATTGTTCATAAAAGCAGACTTGCAATATAAAATGCATCAGATTCAAGTACACTGCTCTTGGTAAAACACCTATGTAATGTCTGAGCATTACTCCCTGAGCTGAGATTGTATTGATCTCCTCCAAATATTTCCCGGTGCTGCTCCGAACGGGGTGCTATAACAGTAGCGCCGCGCCGCCAGAGCTGTAATAGTGCTGCACCTGAAAAGTCTGCTATTGATGACTAGGACAGCTCTGCCTATTGGGCCCATTGACTCCTGGAATTATGGCGTCCGGACCAGCGCAGAACGCTGCTCAGGTAGTGACCCGTGCGCCACAGGGCACAAACAGTAGCATGCGCCCAAGCAGACGGCTTGTCAGCGTGTCCAGGTATTTTCATGCACCACTGCCCTGATTGCTGTCCTGATTGGGATTTGGGATTTGGGATTCGAGATTCGACCCTCTCGCCGAATTACCTTTGATGTAACTGCGCCGTTAGTTCTTTTACCGCTCCCGCGTGACTCAGCGTCCCGTGTTCTTAATAAGTCGTAAAGTTGTGGGTGACAAAAAAAAAAAAAAAAGGCAGGATGGAGAAGGTGTGACATTTCTAAATGGCAGTGTCCTGATGACACCCTTAGCATGTGCCGGCGCTGCCTCCGTCCCCGGGCGTTGGCATTTATGACTCACCTGCTCGCTGAGGTGGATCTCAGAGGCCACGTCGTTTATTCCAAACACACACCAGGGCATCTCTCGCTCCTGTCCATTGGCAGCAGGACAGCGCTTGTAGTTAAAGGGGGAGGGGTGGGGGGGGGGGGTGCAGTGGTATTCTCAAAGTCAAATTCGCCTCGCACGACAACAGGGGAGTCTTCTGAAGGTGCATAACAAGGGCGGGCTCAGGTGTAACCCATAGGCGGCTGCAGGCGAAACCGGAGCAGAAGGTTAGAGACGATCAAACAATGGGTCCTCGCTGTGAGGAGAAACATGTGAGTTCAGTTTGGATCAGGGCAGATGCTTAAAGATGATGGACTGTTTACATGTCCATAAATCCACATGGAAGTTTTACACCTACCTGTAATTAGTGCAGTAACACTGTTTTATTGCCGCCTTGGCTAAACAAATAAACCCCAATTTGTACAGTAATAAAATTAAAACTCGCCTCTAAAACGATCTCACACTTCATCAACACATGGTCACGATGGAAGGATTTATTACAGGACGTTAAATGAGAGTGCACCCGCTGTAGCGGCAGCGGCAGCGCTCTGTTTGCCGCATGCTGTGGTCCCACTGACACACATGACTGTTTGTCACATCATTGCTTGTAATTGCAGGGTCTCGCGGGAGCGTCTGAAGGCACAAGTGTCAAGGTATCATTAAAAATATAAAGTGCTGACATGTGGACTTTAAAGGAGACCTGAGCGCCCCCTCCGCGTGATGAATTAGTGATCGTCTGCACTTGCGAATGGCGGAGATAAGCGAGCGGCGCCCCGGTTAGCGATCCTCCGCACGGACGAGGGCTTTAATCGGAGACGCCAGCGGGTCGTAGCGAGCGCCCCCTCCCCCCCACGCTGGAAATGGCAACTCTCAGTCAGCTGTGGCCTCTCTGTAGGAGCTAAAGAGCCGCCCGCCCCCCGCGGCGCCCGCGCTCCAAACAGACCGACGGCCGTTACCTGCCGTCTCCGCTGCCGCAGCGCCGGCTTCCCTCTCGCCCGCCCGCCCACAAACCTCCAGCGGCCTCCTTGCGATCGCGCTCCCACTGAAAGCCATTGTGTTGCGCACGACCTCCTGACCACAGCTGCTGGTGTGATGTATCGGCCGTCGCCGGCCCTGGCGTGGACCTGGGCTGCAGGCTTCCTGCTGCTCCCTCCGCCCAGAGGAGGCAGCGAGCACGTGTAATCTGGCCAACCTTGAAACACAAAGTTGTCAGTATGAGGCCACACTTGCCTGGACCCCCCCCCGCATGGTAAATAGTGGCTCTAATAACAGAATACAGAGTTATTTTGTACATGTAGGTTGTCCCTTGACTTATGCTGATGTTATCTGAGAGATAAAGTGCTGTGGAGCCTCCCCAGCGCTCTGATGCCGACATTAAATATGCAAACCGCCCTTGCCATGAATCAGTCATGTGCCTACACTACAGAGACATCTTTGTCCTGTCTGTGTGAATGTGCATCGCTCTGTGAGGAATCGCTCACGTTCGAACCTGCCGCCACGCCGGGAAGACGCCAAATCTGGATTAGGAGGCGAATGCGCAGAAACTAGTGATTCAACAGCGTCGGGGATTCCTTTAACTTCCCAGCAGCATTTCTTTTAGCATGTTTTTTTTTGTTCAACTTCGACAAAACAGCAGCAAATTAAACTGCGAGCCGAGCCCTGTCTCACTGAATGCTTTACACCCAAAGAAATAAATCTGGTCTGCGCGGCGCATGATTTGCGGGGAAGACGGCGCTCCCATGCGTCACGTCTCCATAAGCGAATCTCCCACTGAAAGTCTCAAACAGGCTGTGACAGAACTGCAGCTGCTGATGGATAGACGGGGGGGGGCGCGGACGCCTTTAATTGCAGTTTGATGACTCGCTGCGTCTGCGAGTCAACATATCACCCCCAGACGTCCACAGGTGGGCCCGGGCCCCGTCCTCCGCGCGCTGGGCCTTCACCGTGTTCAAATAAAGCCATAATCAGAGTAAATAGCGGAGGGCTGCAGTTAATCTCATTTGAAAGCTTTATTAACTTACATATCCTGTTGTCGATGAAGTGACTTTGAGTGATCGGTCGTGGGAATCTAACAGAGACAACCACGGCGGTGTTTTCCCATGAGGCAATGCTGTGATGGGGCTGCTGCCAGCGTTCCATCAGTTCCAGTCAAAAGCAATAATGAACCATTGTACTGTAATGGTACAGTGTCCCAAAATTAAATATTAAGGTATTAGTTTGACAGTCCGTCTGTTTATACGTGGAAGCAGTCAACTGACTTTAAAAAGCCTTACATTACAGCTTTACATTAAAAGCCCACGTGATGAACGGTGACTGTAACTCAATGACTGGTGCCGCGGCAGCTTTCAGATTTGAGGGGGGGCTGAAAGTGGACGGCGCTTATTGTCTGTCAGAGTCCAGGCTCCACCGAGGAGGGAGCGACCTCTCTCACACGTCGCTCTGTCTCGTCAGATCGCTGTTTAGATGCTCCGTGTCTGAAACGTGCCCCTCGGGGCTCAGGGTCGTAGTGAAGCTCAGGCCTCACTATGCTTCACTAATATCTAAAAAACTGAGCGGTGCAAGATGGAAGTGCATTTGTTTTATAGTTGTGTTTACTGAGCATCGTCTGCGTGTCCCATTAATGTGCTCTAAGCAGCTCTCCAGCAGTCATAAAGTGCCATCTATTGGCAGACGAGAGAATGATTATCAGGAGCAAATCTGGAAAACTGCAGCAAAGCATTGAGGACTTGACTTTTCATTACATCGACTCCCATTAAACCACAGTCTAATAAAGCCACGAGTCTCTATTTAAAGACTATTCTTCTTTCGCATTGCTGTTTTGTTCTCAATTCATCACTCAGAGCCGTCCCCAGCGTTCTGTCTCCTTCCTCCGTCGCCGCTGTCACTCATTGTCAGTGATCTGCTCTTTTCGCATACAGGGGGAGAAGGGTGAGGCCGGAGTCCCGGGGGAGAAGGGGGAGAAAGGAGAGCCTGTACGTATGTTCCCGCAGTAACATTTCCCGTGCGGCGCGTTGTGCAGAGCCATTAACCGAGGCCTCCTCCCACAGGGTCAGACGGGCGCCGAAGGGGCTGGTGGGATGAAAGGACAAAAAGTAAGTCACATCAATGTCAGGTGTCACATATGATGATGCTCTGCTCGTACTCACGTGTGCTGCTGCTGGTGTGTGTGTCGGGGGGGGGGGGTGCAGGTTTATTTCAGATGATGCAGAATTCAGCCAAACCGGTTAGAGCCTTGTGTTACTTCCCATTCTTCCAGCTGTTCATTCTCCAAGGGCAGCGTTTATGTCTTTACAGTTGCTTTCTCTGCATGTGTAGGAAGCCTCCAACGTCGACTTCTGTCTGTTTGAGTGTGCGTACAGTATCATTTTGACCAAATTACGCTCTGTCACCAGAATGTTTCATTAAATTGCCTTAATTTGTCTGTTGATTCGTCTATTAGAGGAACGTATTTACCTTCGGAAAATTCCGTATGCAAAGCATTTCAGTCAAGGAATTTAAATAATTTCATCGCACACAGTGTCACCATGGGGCCCTTCAGAACACACTTCCACTTGTAGCTTCTGAGCCGTGAGAAGTTAAATTTGTGGTTTTATTTTAATTTGTCGTACACAAACTCCTACACATTCCTTCCAGTTTGCACCAAAATCAGCAGATCAGGAACTCGTGGTTTGTCATTTATGTTTTTACCTCAATGTACTGATTCATATGAACACACACACATCAGCTTGCAGCAGCAGCACAACACGAAGTGTGATATGTAACGTGAAGGGAGTGTTTTGTATTGTGACAGTTCAGTGGTCAAAGGGTCAATGAAAAGCTAATTGGATTCTACGTTAGTTGTATTTAACCACAAACCACTGATAAAAGAAGTCGTATTAAATAGTGAAGGTCGGTGGTTTTCTAGTGTTCACTCTGATGCTCGTGTGTCTGTGAAATACAACTGCTGCTGTTCACGTGCGCAGATGCAAAGCTTGATAAAAATATTATAGAAATAGAAATATTAATTAAATGATTATTGTAGATAAGAAAGTGTCGAGTTTCTATTCAATCCACCCATTAGAATGCATTCAGTCCAGCACCGGATACTTAAACTATGAAGAGCCTGTCTGGGTGTAGTTACAGCTTCTATTGAAAGCACGCACGTCAAAGCGTTCAATCCATGAACTGCCGCTTTGAGGACGTCGCCGGCAGGTTCGCCTCCACCGCTGCTGCCGCGTAAACACGCGGTGAATGCAGCCGCATCCTTCGCGGCGCACGTGAAATGCACACTGTCAGAACGCGAACAATGGGCCTGCCTCTCATCTCACGGCTCTTTTCACATAGCTGGCGGTAGTTAGCGTTCTCTCTGGCGTCTGCTCATCTTGTTGCATCGCCACATATTGACGCAGCTGTTGGAGGTCACCCGTGTGTCTGCTCGGCCTTTACCTGTTTGTCTTGGGTTTCAGGGTGATGCCGGCCCCCCTGGTCCTCCTGGTCCTGTAAGTATGACATCACGGACGACCCCCCAGCTTACATGTACACAACACAGCTCATCCATTAGTATAGGATTAGCAAATGTGATATCCAACGTGTTGTCATTAGGATCAGCTGATGCTCTGATTCAGTGAGCGATGAACCACGTGCTGTAGCTTCACGCCTGAAGTAGTCACGGCCCAGTAACACCGCCGCGCATGACCTATTTATGATGTTAATATCCGTACATCACGGAGGCTTTTAGCGGAGGAGCCTGACGTCACGGTGGATGTCTGCGTGCTGGAGATGACACAGAGTGGGTGGCGCGGAGAATACGGAACTCGTTTCTGAGCATTTTAAAGTCAAAAAACAAATCAGCTAAAGATCAGCGAGGGGGCGGTAATGACTCCAAAGACGTGCTGTAACTATGAGCGGCCTTTTTTAAATAATACAAATTAAAGTATGAAAATTGTCAAACGAGAACCTGGTGTTTGAGCCGGCGTGTCACAACGTGAGCGCGCTGACATTTTCGATGACTCCGTCCTAATGGCCTTTGTTCTAAATATCTGCCTATTGAGCTTCAGACGTGCGCTTGGAAACAAAGTTTGAAGGCTTTCATTCTTATTCTCCTTCGCATCAATTGTTGGCGAGCGATTCATATGGAAATGAGACAACTTAATTATACAGCCAGGAAATATCACTCACTCTGCACTGGTTTCACTGGTTTCTGTCTAACCAACAAAAAGTCTCCTTGCTTAATAGGAATCGATATCCGTGTAGGCGTTTTTAATGGGTGTTCATAACATCGGGGTCCTGCTTTGCAATTAGTTCTGAATAGTTGTCTCTCTCTCAACTGGATTCCATTTCAGCTGTGGGAGGAAGATGGAGAAGTGTTCTGTCCAAACCCGCACACTGTGCAGGGCTCATTGTGGTGCAGTGAGGTGTGGGCCCCACCAGAACCCGGGCGGCGCCGCTAAAGCAGAGGGTGGAGGGGGGAAGCATCAGTCATTTGATGAATGAGGCTATTTGAATATTTACTACCGGTCTCTGTCTGCGCGCTCTGCCTCCTCGTGGCAGATAATTTTGGCAGTTAAGCATTGATTTCCCTTACACAGCAGAAGCAAGGGTTCAGATCATTACCCTCCCTTCATAAACCTCCGTGTGCTTCGCTTTATTAGTGACAGGGAGTAGTAGCAGGCTTACAGGCAAACATGGCCATCACTTCCTCCAGTGCCCTCAAAGTAGCATAAGCTTCTTTCCAGCTCCGAGTCTTTTACCGCTGCCTGCATGGCTTCACAATAGAGTTTTATCATCTATTAAAGCCCATTGGTTATTTCAAGTTGTTTATCAAGTGACTGTGCGCGGATGTGTGACTGGTTTTGTAAAATAGCTCTGGTCTGGTCTCATCCCGGTGTCAGTGCAGCATCGTGTGCATCCACGGTGGGTGACTGGAGGTTGGAGTCTGGGTGAGCACGCCGGCGCTTAAAGGGAATTCAGACTCAGTTATATGAAGTTACTTTGACCATTGTTTCTGCAGAAGGGCAGAATGCTTCATTTCAGCTGTCAATCACAGGAATCGTCAGCAAAGGCTCCAGAGAACACGTTACTTAGGAAACAATAGTGTCTGCTTACTGTAGGTGGTCAAAGAAAAGTTGTGAGGCATCCCGACGGAAAATGCATTTTCCAGAGTTTAAGCACAAATTCAAAGTTGCCTTTATTGTCTATTTTTAATATGCTGTAAACAACCAAGGCCGTATGAATGACTCAAAATCCAAGAATGGCCTGAGGTCAGTTAGTTGTAATAAGTTCTGATGATTATAGCAGATAATTACGTTTGCTTTCCAGATCGCTTGTCTCAGCTTTAATTCACATCGCCTCATTCTTTTTTCTTTTCGCCCAGTTTACACAAACAATTAATCAAGCATCTCCTGCCCAGATCGTATCTACAGTGGGTGTGCGTGCGCCCCTTTGTTATTCTTACTGTACAGTGCGTTCTGTATCGCTGGTGTCGACGCGGTTCAGTGCAACTAAAATAATCACTCGTACCACGTCGCTCGCTTCATTGTTCCACTTCTATCAGCTGTGAGGGATAAATGTGGCCATTTTTAAAGCTGCCATTCAGAGAGATATGTTTCTACTTTTAAAAGACTTCAAGAAAACAGATTATGTTGTATGTGATGAGTTTGACCATCAACAGACCATTTTTAGACTTCCCTGAACACTAATTCAAATGTACATGGACATGTGTCTCGTGCTGATCTGCAGTAGTTCCAGACATCACTCTACAGTAAACAAGCTGCTAGTCTTGGCCTTTAGTTTCATATAGTGTAAGTGTAGAAAGTGATGCCTACTAGAACTAGAACTAAAAGTATAAGAGAGACGCTGTCTGTACTGTATAGTCATTTATTCATATCCTTCTTCAAAGCAAAGATCTGATGCAAAAAGAATTAGGTTGGGCCCATATTGTGGTGCTGAACAGTCAGCCAAGGTGTCGTCCACTTTGCTTGCTTGCAGTAATTGTTAGGTCAGTGGAGAGATTTTAGAAAACCCTGTATTTTTCGTTACTTCTAGGTGATGACAGCTCATGGATTAAGACAGCTCTCTGGAACTGTAAGCAGCTGCGTATGTCATAACACTTGAAAAGTTTCTGTGTGGCGTCTTTATGTTCTTTATTTGTGGTGCACAACTGCTAGATTTTGAAGCTGTCTGTTTTCTCCTGTGTTTGAGGATGACGTGAAGGAAAGAACCCAGAAGGGAGAGAAAGGAGAT
Organism: Betta splendens; assembly: GCF_900634795.4. NCBI lineage: Eukaryota > Metazoa > Chordata > Actinopteri > Anabantiformes > Osphronemidae > Betta > Betta splendens. Next base: position 10,048,912 of record NC_040895.2, read on the forward strand.
CAGGTAACTACAGTGTTTCTCATTGTTTCTCTCACTGAAGACTATTCAGCTAAGAGCAGCTCTATTAGCTTCCAAACAATGCACACGGGACATCACAGCGAAAAGAATAGTTTCTAATGCTTATGTAATATTAATAAAAGCAGTTTTGACATTTGATTGGGAAACAATCATTTGTCACCTGCTGTTCAAATGTCAAGTAGGTGTCACGGTTTGCGCTTTGTAGAGGGGACGCGCAGAATTAATTGATGCACGATTATCACCGGGAACTCAAAACAACAGATGCATCTCCTTGAAGAAGGCAAATAACAAAAGCCTCTGGGACAGCTGTTGACCAAACACTGGAAGACTAAATGAAAACAACGTGCATCGTGCAAACAATAGGAATCTGCAGATCAACTATATACAGCGTGATTTACAGTGCGGCAGGCTGGGGATTTTTACCTCACGGTTTACGTTTCTGCCGTTATTTTCAGCAAAGCAAACCTGGTGAACGAAACACCCATTCCAAACTATTAACCTTCACACTGCTCTTCCGCTAACTTGGTGAATGCCCTTTAAATCTTAGCCCAGTCAGCAAATGCAATAAATTACTTGAGTGTTTTCCTAATGCAAATCTTCAGAAGCGGTGATTGTCTATCTCTATTATTTTCCCGCAGGGTGAGAAAGGAGCTCAAGGACCTCAAGGCCTCAAGGTAACGTGGTGATGATTTACAGTAGCATTTGCATAAAAAGCATTGCTATCCACCGTAAGTGTGCAGCAGACAGTCCAATAACAATAGTATACAACAATAGCTGTGCACACCAGAGCTTGTACTGTAGATGCACTCTGTGTGCAAACGTATTTACTACCTATAGGCATACTTACAGAAAGGAATTATCATTGAGGACACTGAATATCAACATCAGCTTGGTTGCCATGGTATTGTTTGAATTGTTGCTTAATTAGTCTGTACAAGAACAATAATGAGTTGAGACAGAGAGCGCATAAACAGCTGCATAATGAGCATGTCTGGGATATAAGTTCTGATTCGATAGAACGCATGCATGCAAAGCAGCGGCTGCTCAGTTATTGGAATATCGTCAGCACAATGGAACTAGCATGAATAACCAGTTCATTAAAAGGCAGCGGGGGCAGCGCTCAAATGGCGCCGCTGGTGGAAATCGCTCTGGGAACGCCGGCGCCACACGTTTCTGGGTTATAGCATCCAAAGACCCGACAGTTGTGTGTCACACAGGGAGAAAATAGCTCCAACGTATTGTTTTTTCTTTGTGTTCTGCCTGGGGAAACAGGGCTCGCCTGGACCCACCGGACTCCCAGGACTCCCGGGCGAGCCAGTAAGTGTATTGGCACCAGACGCTAGCACTTCACGTCAAGCCTTCCTTTCTCCCGTTGCCTTATCTGTCACCTTGCCACATCCTCCACTCTCCGTCCTCGCGCCTGCCGGAGTGGAAGGCGGCGATAAACAGATAAACCTCAACAGGCGGAAGCGGAGAGGACATAAAAAGAAAAGTCCAGAATTTTCACACAGACGATCAGTGATCAAATTTAAGAATTAATTAGTGGAAAGAGGCAAATCTATGCGCTTTATGCCAGGAAAGGAGGCACAGGCCCAATCTGTTCTTCACACCTGCTTCGGTAATGAGCATCTGTCTTTATTCAAAAGCAGGGAGGGAAAAGAGGCATTTCATAAATCCTGGCTAAGGGAAATTATGTTGGAACGCGGGCAGGCTGCTGAAGCAGTGAGGAGGAGGAAATAAATGTGTGTGAGGAGATGAAGGCCCTGTGATAGATGTGTCTCTTTTCCCCACTATTTACAGGGCTCTTCGGGGGGGCCTGGAAGAGATGGCCTGAAAGGAGAAAAGGTGGGTAAACCTCCAATCAAGTTCCCGGCTCAAAGACAAAAATAAAGCCGGGATGTTTTATCACAGAGCGAACACGCTAGACAAGTTGTGAGGATACATTTCAAATGACTCAGCCTGAGCCGTCCTCAGTCATGCTGCAGCTCCGTGTCCTCACCTTCCCTGCGATTGCCCGCAAATGTTTTCCTTGCAAAGGGGCTAGTTCCAGATACTGTGCTGAATGCGGTAAAGTGGAAAAGTGCACATGCATATTTGATGAGGTTTGTCAGTTGTCAAAGTGAATGAAGCCTCACTCAAGTCTTCCCACCCACCGGAGTCACTCTGTTACACTCCAGGGCAGAGGAGTGAACCCACGGTGCTTCAGCCTCCTACATCCATTCACATCCATAACCCTCCTTTGTTATACTGGTGTTAACTCAGACTGAGGAGCAAGTTCTGCTTATGCATATTCACACGGTGAGGTAGTCAATTAATATCTTCAAAATAAGAGTGTCACTGTGCTAAATATGAAGTGGAAGCCAAGAGCAGTGGAAGAAGCTATTTTAGTTTCGTGGGTGATGTTCAGTCTTAACTTAAAAACATCAAAGTGCAGTGACTCTCAGCTCTACATTTAGTAGATTTTAATGATCAAATCCTACTCCTCCACGTTCTCCTGATTCACAATCGTGACCCTCGAAAAGCTTAGGACTCCACCCAGACAGTAACTGTATATAACTAGTAAGATGTATCACCTACCACAGGCTCACAGTGAAAGTGTTACTGTACATAGGTTAGTTACCTCTAATGTGCCTATTTCCAGTACAGCATGTTGTACTGGTGCACACCTGTGGTGAAATTTCACAAGGGTGGGGGTGTAAAGCAACACATATTTTAAGGACATGATTTAATATGCTTTAATATGAGACGATGTTTCTCTTTCTGCCCTATTTTATTATAAGGGTCCAAACAGTGCCAATAACTGATGAGGTGTCCTGTTTTAAGAATAGTTACGGCCTATGACACAGAACTTCAATGTCCCCAATGCAATTCACTTAGGCTCAGGCCCTTAGTTGCATATAGTATAATGCCCTTCTTTGCCCTTCTTTACAGTCTGTCTAATCACTAATAATAATTCAGCCCAAATATTTCAGCCAGCACTGCTGATGCAAATACTTTATGATGTACAAAATGTACCTTGTAAATTGTCTGCCCTTCAGCATTTTTTCTGTTCATTTCCCTTTGACATTTTGTCCATGAAGAAACTTCTGGATGCCGTCTTTCTTTCTGCAGGGGGATTCTGGTGGTATGACTGGGCCCCAGGGACCTCCAGGTCCAAAGGGTGAGCCTGGAGAGCCTGGAGGTGGCTATATGGTGGGTACTATACTGAGCACCTCATTAGCTTCAGGATGTGAATCACAGAGTGCAAAAGTTTAAACAGCATGTGTGGAACAATAAAAGCCCACATAGTGTAAATCATTTGCAAACAGCTGGAACAGTAATTCTCGCTGGCTTCCTACAGAAGCTGTGTGTTTTTTTCTCATGGAATCCAGATGCAATGTCATTAACTAATCCACCATTAGAAAACCCCAGGCTGGGTAATCACCTATCCTCTCATTTTGGAGCTTATAGCTGTTGAAGCACCCACTTTTATAGACATGGCTTTGCATATAGACCTGTTCATTATAGCGTCTACATAAACGCCAGCGAGTGTGCGGCCGCGGCCTCCATCGCGGTTGACAGCGCGCGCTCTGCATTTAACGGCGAGGGCGCTGCGGCTTCGAACAGCCGCGTTTGATTGTGGGTGGAGACGCCGAGGTGAACACTGCGCTCGACGCGAGCGGACCCGCTCATCAAGCGAGCAACTGTGTTCAGCTGAGCAGGGCAATAAGGGAGGGATTGTCCTCCAGCGGTATTGAAGCAGGATTGGAAAGCTGTGTCTGTGTGTGTGTGTGTGTGTGTGTGTGTGTGTGTGTGTGTGTGTGTGTGTGTGTGTGTGTGTGTGTGTGTGTGTGTGTGTGTGTGTGTGTGTGTGTGTGCGTGTGTGTGTGTGTGCCTGTCACGGGGAGATGTTTGCAGCAGGTCCTTATCTACTGAGGTAGAGTTTAGAGTAGCCTTGTCTCTGCATAAATCCTGATAGTGCGTGTTTTGTTGTGTTAAGACAAAGAACAAGGAGCCAAACAATAAACGGAACTCAGTGCAGATGGTCCGTGTGTCTTTGATGAGTCCGCCTGTTTTGGTGGTAATGTCGCTTTATTGATTGTGACTTTTAATAAATTATGAACAAATGACTCTTTGTTTCCTTTGACTTGAGTTCTGTATTAGCTTCAATAGGCAATTTTCCACCACTCTGAAGTACTGACTAAAAGGTTTTGTATTAGTGAAACTCTACTCCATAATGTACAGTATATTGTGTTTTCTTGTGCTTTTTAGTTATAAATCCCGATGTTTGCAACTTCCGCCTCTCTAAACTTTCCTGGTTTTAATATCTGAGTGCATTAGTACCGATCTCCCTACTGTAGGTCTGTATTGCTGAATTGTCTGTGCGGCTAATTTAAATTGTGCGATGTAGGACTTGCTGACCACAGAAATCAATGTCTCATCTGGACTGTTCAGTGAATAATGCTTACAGTAGCCTCGATTCCACTCAAAGTTTTTCTCAGCGGTATGTCATTATCAGCCCGCCTATGTACACCGAAACTATTTGAATTGTTGTAAACAGTATTGAATGCACGTTCGCACCGTGCAGGGTCGCTTCTACACATTCCATATCATTGCTTTCCAGAAGTAGAACAGATTTTTTGTCCTCACGTTGTCGCCAAGCTAAATGCTAATTAATGCAGCGCGATCCTCTGTTCTCACGTCTGCTTCCTGTTGCTTTGTAGGTCGATGGCTCGCCGCTAACCAGAGGCTCTCGTGGGCCCAAGGTAGGAAGCAGCACATCAGCAACACACACATCTGCACTGCTACTGTAACTATGTTCATTCCTACGGGAGCAGTCAATCAAATTTATCACAAATATACTGTGTATACGCATACATGAGTTGGAGAATCAACCCTGAGCATCTCTGAACTGCTTCTGGAACCACTTTGTTGTCGTCAGGGGGAAAGAGGAGTCCCAGGACTGCCTGGAGATCACGGTGAAAAAGGTGAACCTGGAGCAAGTGGACTGGGGCCACCTGTGAGTATGATGTAGTGACTGGCCTGCTTTCATTCATAATTTAGCTGCAACTATGTACCCTTTGTATGTGGACACTGAAAGGGTGAGCTCCTCACTAAATATCAAGCTCAGTGTTCATTACATGAACTCATTGCTGTGAGGTGCCGGCGTATTACTCTCTGCCTTCGCTCTACTGTATATCCTCCGTGCCGCTGGTTCAAACCTCGCAGATTTGATTGTGGGTCTGCTTTCATTTTTGAAATACAGCAGTGTTAGAGACAGAAGATCAATAGAGCAAAAGGTGTCTAACACAATTTCTTTAATGGATCCTGGGTGCTGGGGCAGGTGGTGTTAACAAGATGTGTGATGTGTTCTTAGGGCCCGGTGGGAGCCACGGGAAAGCCAGGGATTGAGGTCTGTGGATTTGTTTCTGTGGTTTGTGCATCCACAATACGAAAACAGCGCAGCTCTTTTATTTAAACAGATTTTAGATGCATAGCTGCGTTGCTCAGTGGTCTTGCAACTTTTGAATTGTCTTGGATATTTTTCAGGGCCCTCGTGGTCCCCCAGGTTTATCAGGCCCCCAAGGAGCTCCGGGAAGAGAGGTAAGGGATCAGTCTGTCCTTCCACTTCTGTTCAGTCCCTCACACATCTGTGGATGAAAGATGACTGGGAGCATGAAATAATGTCAGCTACCCACTGTGGATGAACAAGCATGATGTATCACAGCTCCTGGACACAAATCCCCACCAACCGAGATGGCAGACTCGCAGCCTTGCATGTCTGTTTGATATCACCCACAGGAAGGTTGTTAACGCCTTTCTTTTTTCAATTAAAGGGCCCCCCTGGTAGACCGGGCCCCCCAGGCCCTGCTGGACCCCCGGGTGAGCCAGTAAGTAAGAAAATTTAATTTCTGCAATCCGCAGTAGAGCGTCACTGATCTGCAGTGAGGACTAGTGAGCTCACCTTAAGTCAGCGGCTCTACTGAGCCTGCACTCCAGTCTTGACATAATTAGCGACTACTCCCACTGTTCTCTAAGCAACATTGCTTTCAGGATAATGTTTCAGCTCACAACAAATTGGCAGCACCCCGTTGTCAGCATATGTTTTTTATGTCTTTCCTGTCTTTTCATGTGTTGCATCTAACATTTACTGTATTGTGAAGACTGAGCTGCTGCTCCGCAAGGCATTTAAACCCGTTTTTATCCGTGTGTTGTATGGAGCCATGAAAGCCATTTATAGTCTGCTTTATGTTTGCAAATACATAGGCAGCAAATTTGAAAGGTTTTTCTCAACTCCGGAAGAGAAAAACAACAATGTGAGGATGTTACGATTGTGTCTCTTTCAGTCACAAGTTATTAAGCTGTTTCCTCAATCATTGCAGAGAAATTCAGAAAATGAAAAACAGGAGACTCTTTTTAAATGGCATTTCTTATACAGTACGATGGCCTTTCAAATGGATGCTCTGAGCAGCTTACACAATGCTGTTGCACCAAATATTATTATTTTCAAAAACAAAACATTAGAGATTTTTAAGCTATGAAATGAAGGCTGTGGCCGTGTTTCATTGATTTATAAAATCATTCATCTATTTCTTTTGTTTTGACAGACTGCCTTGCCAATTGTTGGAGACATGGGCGCCTTGCTCAAGGTATTTTTTTATTATCTTTTTATTTAAAGATGGTTTAAGCTTTACTCAAACAAAGAGGCATCTGAGTTAAATAACTAGAGCTTATTCCTTTACCAGGAGACCATTCTGCTAATATATGGATCCTATCAGTTAGTGGTGGAGACAGTAGAAGCCCTTGAGTGCCTCCATCAGGATGACTGGGAGAAGTATACATCTTTAAAAGCAATTCCAAACAGTTCAGGCTCACATATTAACTACAGATGTATAGTCAAGAAAGAAGATGCAAATATCACAAACCTGCAGAGATCAGGTTAGATTTCACTGAGTAAACTCATTAGCATAGTGTTTTGGAAATGATGATGGTGGCACTTGCTATGTGCACCTCCTGCTTCTCCCCAAAGGAAAATCATAGAATATTTAACAGCAGTCTAGTGTAAGAAACCTCTGCACTGTATGTAAACTGTACGGTAGTTTCTTATACAGAATTTTAGTTTGTTTATTGCATTACTTGAGATATTTCTACACTTTACAGTAAAATTTCATTATAAGGCTCGTGTTTATAATTTGCATTATGAACATACAATTGTCAAAGTAGTTTTTGTACTGTACAGTACGTGAAATCACATCCATTAGAAACGTGTGTGAGGGAAGCTGAAAACGACCAAATAACAGGAGCCTCAAGGGAAACGTCTGTTTATCCTGCAACTAAACCGGTTTACTGTAATTAAAGTCCCACTTGCAGTTGAAGAACAACATAACAATGGAAAATGATCAAGTACTTATTTTCACTGTGTCACTGAAGCCGTCGTCTTCATTTTCCCCAGTAAAACCATGTTACAACATTGTCATCATGTTGCGTTTAAGGGCTATTGTTGTTCTTCCTCCATGCGTTCGAGTAAACAACAACACGTCAACATGTCTTTTTTGTCTAAATGCGCTGCAAGGCCAGCTCCTCTATTAAACAGGAGTGCAGCGTGAAGAAGCAGACCTTGTGTTGTAGCTGTAATAGGCGCATTTTATCAAATCACTGATTTGCTCCTTCGTTCCATTGATTGAAACAGATTATTTGGCTTTCTTCATGTTGTTACCTGCAGGACAGCACTGTGTGAATGTGAACCGTGACAATGAATAGGACGCCGTCAGGTGACTAATCAGTACTAGAACAGCCACAAGCTGGGCGTCGTAGACTTTTTAGTAGTCTTTTCATTTTCAAGTGTCAACCTTGGGTTGAGCAGCTGTTTACAGCTTCAGCAGGGACCTTACCTTTAAGGCCGTGACACCTACAAACAGGACTAGAGCCATTCACCTCTGACATTTTTACTTGTAATTAATCAAGTCAATAATAACAAGCTGTCCTGTTGAACTACCTGAAGATAATTACATGACAAAGACTTATAGCTGCTTCCACTGCCCCGTCCAATTTAAAGGGCCTGTCGTCCCTGGAAGTGCGCTGGCTATACACAGAGTGGATAAGGGACAATGATCTTTAAGATTCTCACCTAAATGTCACAGTCAATGAGTTTGACAAAGTTCACCGCTCACTTAGATGAGAGACGCCGGTGGTGGGTTCACATTATTTCCGCTCCACAGACATTTGGAGAACACACTGTGTCAGCTGGGGTCTTGTCCGCCACATGGGAGATGTGACAAAATAAAGGCTGGAAATGCTCAATTTGAGGAAATCTTATCTGTTCCACCACTTTTCCTTGCTTCCTCCCTCCCGTTTGCTGGCAGAATGCCTGCAGTGTGTGCCAGACGCGGATCCCAGGGCTGCCCGGACAGAAGGGAGAGAAGGGGTCCCCTGGAGTGCAAGGAGTGGAAGGCATGGTGGGAGAGAAGGTACATGAAACGTATTGCGTGCCTATGGACATGTACATGCATATTTGATAATCATTAGCTTCTTATCCATTACTTATTAAATACTTGAACTCATGTTTAATGTGTAATGTCTCTAAACAGGGGGACCCAGGCGTAAGAGGTCCTATGGGTAATCCAGGCAAAGAAGGCCCAAAGGTATGAGCCATATTTATCAAGCACACTGTTTTAGTTGGGTTGGTTGTTTTAATCTTCCTAATATGATAAAAGAATCTATGATGCTACAAGCATCACACTGTGATAACGTTTATTAACATATGTGTTTAATCTAGTGGAGTTTTACATGACAAACGCGCTTCATAAATAGTCTTCTGGATTATCTCCGGAAGCCTAACCAGCTGTCGTACAAGTCATGTTATTCTGTACGCTATCATGCGCTCGCTGCCGGAGTCGTTACCATGGATACGGGTTTGCACGATACCACAGTGAAACAGGCTAGGCGAAGTTGTGTATGGGAGGAAGAGGCATTTTGAAGTGTGCGCCCATCGGCCTTCAGCTTCCAAGTTTGGGGAAAAACATTCGCTGGATGTGCTTTTTCCTGCAGGGAGTGAAGGGAGAGAGAGGCTTCCCAGGCCCTACAGGAGATAAAGGCGATGAGGTGAGTACAAAAAGTTGAATCTAAACAAATGAATCCAGTCGTTGTCTAACCATCCAGCTGCCGCGGCGACACGGGGGCGTGGCTTTTTCAGAAGAATGTAAATATATTGAAATGTCTGCCAGTCGACTCTGACACTCTGATACCGGCCTCTGAAAACAAAGTGCTGTGTGTGCACTATGCCCCGTCTTTTGCACTGTGAAGAGCGACTTTATAGAGAACAGGACGTGCTCTGAACGTGTGTGTGTGTGTGTGTGTGTGTGTGTGTGTGTGTGTGTGTGTGTGTGTGTGTGTGTGTGTGTGTGTGTGTGTGTGTGTGTGTGTGTGCTAATTAAAAAAAGGGCTGAGAAGAAATTCATAGGTCAACTTTCAGCACTGAACCGCAATGACAAGGGATTTTCACTAACAGGCACACTTGTTACTAGATTTTATAGGCTCAATAAAAACACAGTTTATCACCCTGTTAAACTTCTTTTCCATTTCAGTGATAAAATACTGTAAATCTCTGAGAAAACACATTCACCGCCGTCTCTACAGAACAACAAACTTTATATAGACAGTCCTGATGTTAACAAATGATGCAGCTTCTTCAGAGTTATTTAATTTTGGATGGTAGGAAATAAATTTCTAGAAAGCTTTTCCTGGCATCAAACCAATTAATTAGATATGATTTCTTAGAGTGCTGCCTAGTGTGTAGTGGACAGCCAGTAATTCAGTCCACAGCGCTCTCCTGTATGCTGTAAACTATGACTGACACTAAAACGTGTCACCGTTAGGGGCCGACAGGAGCTCCAGGACTTCCTGGTGTGATCGGCCGTACCGGAGCCCCGGTAAGGAGTCTGTCCTTCATCTCCTTCATTATAAACACACTCATGTCTATGCTTAAAACAAGTTTCAGGATATTGTTCTGTTGGCAGGGGCTTATGGGTAGACCCGGTCCAATGGGCCAATCAGGAGTCAAAGGAGAAAAAGTAAGTTCTTGCATTGAACATTTATCTGTACATGTAGGTACAGTAGACAATAAAACACATAACCTAAGTGTTTGCTCAACTCCATGCTGTTTTATCATTATTCCTAAAGATAGACCGGTAGATCATTTTTCTTACCTTGCATCAATATTGAGAGTTCTTTGAATGTTTTTGTACGGTTGACAAACGAGGTTCCATATCTCTGGGTTACAGTAGTCCATCACTGCGCTGGGTAAACATTTGCCTTCCACAGACGTGTTTAAACATTCCTCTGCTTCTTCTGGTTGGCAGGGAAGTGAAGGCCCGCAGGGCAGACCAGGGCTTCCAGGGCCTCCGGTGAGCTCCTCCCGCCTCAAACAGAGCCAGCTGCTGTGTGAAAACCTGGTGGCGCTTTGAGTTTCGAAGCTATGTCAGGGTCACAAGTTTTATGTAGCTTTATTATGTCTGCCATAAATATGTTTTATTGTTGCTTAGCGTCTTTTTTTAGTTACTACTCAGCTCACAAAACCATTAAAACATGACATTCCTGCTTTTAATATCCTCTTCTATTCAGGGGATTTACATACTGCTCAGCTCAACAGTATTTATTGTCAGAAAGCATCAGACAGAAGCATCGTGGCAATAGAAGGGTCTGTGTTTTGTGGAGAAAACTGGTAGCAGGTGTACAGGTGGACGTGGAGATTCAGGTGACAGGGAAAGGCCAGGTGTTACTACAGGGCAGCCGCGAGTGATAAAATCAGAAACGACAGGGGAGGTGGTAAAAGTTACGCGGAGGGTGAGTGAATGACCGCAGATAAACTGGGCCGATTTGGTGTAACAACAAAACGCTGAGATGAAACTGTGGCGACCCGCTCACCGGCGTTGAATCATTTTGCCTCCCTTTTAAAGGCCAGTGAGTAAGCACTTCCAAAGGCAAATCTATAATTCATCAGCTGTCACCTTGAACCTAGTGTGCACCTCCACTCCCCCACCCACCGTCCTCACGCGCACACACACCTTGGTCTCATAAACCGCAGTCTGGGAGGACAAGGGATGGCTCAATGGCCTGAAAAGGGCAGAGCCATCGCCTGCTTCTAAATGAGAACCTTGACTCTTTCTACATTTACAATATGTGCCCTCTACAAATATATCATGGGAAAAACATTCATTCATGCTCTAATAGAATCCACCAAGTCCAGGGCGCCTGCTTCTCATACCAGGATCTCTCTTAATCAGCTCGCTCTTTTGTATTGTTAAGAAACACTTGTTTTTTTTAATTACCACAGACTCAAGGATTATTAAGCCTCTTCTGTTTTTTCCTGTTCTTCTCGCTTCCCCCAGTCTATCACTCTCTTCCCCTCTTTGTTTAATCACCAAATGAGCTATTGATCTCCCTCATGTTGCTTTTAAGGGCTTAACAGTGTCTAACTGCTCCAGACTTACTGTGCCAGTTTAATTCTTCAGACCCTGGGTGCCTGTAACTCAAAATACAGTAAGAAGAGTCTGAGTGGAAACGTCTGCTTGACTGTTGGTTGTGTTTTAGGGTGTGCCGTATGTGGAGGGCAATGGGATGAGCAGTCTGTACAAGCTACAGGTAACCACTCCAATGACCTGAAATCAGTGAGAGTGCCATGTGTGCCATCAGTCACTTAGGCAGAAAGCAATAAAATATATTTGACCAGCTGTAAAACAAAGAGTCAACATTAATGTAAAACAATGTCATTTCAGAGCGGTGGAGCTGTTCTAGGACCCCCAGGAGCTCCCGGTGCTCCGGTAAGCATCATCATTGTTGTGCCTAAAACAAATCCTCTACAGTTTGCCGTGCAGCGCGAGCACACAGGCGCGTTGATACTGTATGAGCTGCAGAACCTGGGAGAGCAGAATAACAAATATCCTGACTAGCCCTTCTGTGTTATCTCGGCTTCTGAGGCTCTCGTATCAAAGTCAATCTTGCTCACTGAGAGCTAGCGGTTGGTGAAGGCCAAGGGGCTTTCTGGCTCTCAAACAGGTGCCTCTGACCTGCCTCAGGACACATAACCTCATTGATATGCACAATGGACTTACTGTAGAGGTCCAGCTGCTTTACACAGCGCCGCGACTAAGTGAACCAATTTGCTTGTCAGCTGCCGTGCTCCTTCTTATCGGAAGGTGTGTAATCTGGTCGGGTAGATGCTCACTCAAAGCCCCGCAGGGATCCGAGCAGCACAGCCAACGCTTAAAGTGGTGGCAAGAAAAGATCCCCCCTTGTGTCACGAATCACTGCTAAACGTAAAGGATGTTTATCCACATAGAGCCTCTATCAAACCCACTTTGGGACAATCAATAATGGAGTGAAGGGCTACATCTATTAATATTGCTGATTGATTTACTGAAATCAGAAAGTGGCCCCCATAAACAATTATATCTATGACTTAATAATAATTATACAGACTACACTGTGTTTGAGTGTGTGTTATCAGTACTGAGGGTGCCCATTTTTTATTTTGTTTGAAAAAACTGGGTAACACAGTATCGGCATGATTTACAGACAGATATTGTGAGAAAAGAGAAGAATTATTGATACTATATATCTTAATGCCAATAACAGATTGTGGCCATGTGTCATTTCCAGGTTATTTTACGATTTTTATGGTAGCAGTTGTCACATTCATGGCAGTAATCTATCCTGTTCTTCTTTCTTTAAAGGGTCCCAAAGGAGATGAAGGACCTGCTGTGAGTTGACACTTTTCATTCCGAAGTATATATTTTATGAAATATTTGTCTATTTTGGTGCTACAGTACCAAAAAAAAGACAGAATTCAGAGTCACCAGTTACTTTCTGTCGTTGCCTCTGTGGTTCCCTCCAATAAGTCAATACACCCTGAAGTCTGAACACTTAACCACTCTCAGTAGAACGCCAACAAACAAGAAAAAATGATCACATCTCCTGCAAATATGAAACTCTTGTCCTATATTGTCTTGCCGGTGGGAACCCGTGAACCTTCTCTGCACTTCCAATGCCCCCCCCCTCCCTCCACACACTTCATGCTGACGCCTGAAAACAGTTCACGCAGGGATGGGAACAATACAGCGCATCAACTTGAATTCTTTATTCTCACAGGGCCAATTGCATTTTTTTTATTGTTCTGTTGCATGGTGATTCTTCACCACAATGTTAATTTGACATTTTAATAAATTGTGTGAGCGGCTCCGGTGCTGTGGTGGAATTGCTCCAATCCGTCTCACAGCTGATCCTCTGGCTGGCCCACTCTGTCCTCAGACGCACTCGCTTATTCATGACAATCTACATGTGTGACAATTACCTGGGCGATCTGTCTGTGTCAGCACCGGTTGCCCGCTATTCTCTGTAATGGCGTTTCTCCGCGCCAGCTTCAAGTGGATGGTAGATAGGGGCCATCACTTGTGAGAGCGTGGAATGAGTCTCTATTTTTAGTGCACAAAACAAGACTGTGATTGTCAAATGTTGCTCTTATTTCTTAGCATCTATAGCCTTCAAGGTGTGACAGCATGTGTCATAGATCATATGCCATAATACACTCAGGTTGAATGATTCCCCTCTTGGGATTATCTTCATATTGACACACACAAGGGTGTATTCTGGCTGAGACCATCAGGTACAGAGATGGAGATGTGCGAATTGGCTCCAGGAGAGCTGATATTTATTTGCTTGTGTATGTGTAATGTTTGCTTACAGCCTTATAATGACACTTTTTTTTACACTAGCTGATCAGCGCATTCAGCCTCTGAGGACTATGTGACAGAAATAGCAAGAGGGGGGCGTCTAGCCAGGCTGCATCAGCGGTGGCTTTTTTGTGTTGACGCGGCGTGTCGTGTGTTGTGTTTCTGTCTGGCAGGGGGAACCGGGGGCCATGGGACTACCTGGGCTCGAAGGGCTGCCCGGTGCCAAGGTATGGTACAGCATCAGCCCAGAGACGCCACGTGCTCTTGGAGGGTTCTCCTTCGACAATGAGTCACGCGGTTATTGAATGAGAGCCCTGCCTGTGTAAGAGTGAAACGTGGCATGAGTAAATGTTGAAGGCACAGTATGAGTCAACTTGGTTGTGGGGCTTTTAATGCTGATTGAAGACTCTTCGTGATGAAAGAAACCCTAAGATCAAAGCTGTAAAGTTGCCATTGAGACCTGTGACTTACATTTACATTGCCCACAACATTAACTATCATATGATGGTATTGTAGGGTTAATGCAGTTGCTACTGTAATGTTGTCTCTTTTTACTTGTAAGTTTTGTTGTGTTTTCTCCAGGGAGATATTGGTTTGCCCGGTCCAGCTGGGATAACAGGTCCTCCAGTAAGTGAGACTTCATGTTTTTATTAATCTTCCTGGACTCATGTTTTGAGTCAAACCTCGTCTTCCATTACGCTTTGTCCTGCTGTTTTAATGGGATTGATGTGCAGCTACTGTACAAGGTGTGTGTTGCTACTGTATATTATACATGGGAGGCTGTAGAGGTGCAGGAGATTATGATCCCATTGAGGACCTGTCAAACACAGTCTGTTGTCTTTCTTTCTCTTTGTGATTGACAGGGGAAGCCCGGCGCTCGTGGAGAACCGGGGATCCCAGGAGAGCCGGTGAGCCGCATCCTTCAGCTCTCTTTGAGCTGTCAATCCGCACGTCATCCTTTTGTGACTGCCGACTGACACATCGGCGGTTTCTGTTCTCTGACAGGGTGAGAGGGGCCCGCTCGGAGAGACAGGATTCCCAGGGCCCGAGGGACCCCAAGGTGTTCCTGTAAGGATGCTAAATGAATCCTGTTGCTCTTTATCTTATTGTCATGGCCTTTCTGTAATGTCCAAGTTGGACATAGGTGTTTGGACGACATAGAATTTGCGTGCATCATTTATGGACAATTGTTTTACAGCTTTGTGGGGGGGGAGACCAAATGATTCAAAACAATGAGGCTAAAATGCATAAGTTAACCATCTCTTGTTCTGTGGATGACTACATTGCTCTATATAATTACCATCAGAGATGGTTTCTGTAATTTTCCCTGTAAGCGCACAATGAAACAGTGTTCGCGCCACAATCAGGATCATTATCCCTTGGTTGAGATATCTCATTAACTGTGGAGATTACTAGGAGTGCAACAGTGCCGATCCAATCGAAGGTGGGAGCTGATACGAAATGTCTTTGTTTGTGTTGCGCTCCTTGAGCAGGGCAGACCTGGGAAAGATGGAACTCCTGGATACAAGGTGAGTGGAACAGATTGCAGATTCCCATATAGAAAGTGCTTTACATCAGCTACGCTACAGAAAGATGGCACAGCAGATTTTTATCCCCACCCTCGAGCTACATCCTGAGTGCATTAAACCTATTTGCATATTTAAGATTTTAACGATAAAAACTAAATGGAATCCTGCAGATTTAAGGCTTTGTTGACTTTTCTTCTTTTTAGCCTAATTATACAGTTAATGCTCTCAGGCTGTGATAAAATGTTTGTAATAGAGGGCAGTGGACAATTAGATTAAATATGCATTTTCCTGCCTGATGTACTTAAAATTGAAACAAATGTTGCAGCACAGTTGGCTTTTAGATGACTGATCAACAAGCCCCTGCACCATATACTACATAATCACACAGAATGGGCTCCCAGCGTGAGGAATAGATCTGCCATGAATAGCCATTCCTATCTCATTATACGATCTAATACCCAGACCAGATTGGTTATGAATGTTAGTGTTTTGCACGCTGATTTAAACCTTACACATTAACGGCAGCCCCACCATTTTATTGTTTTTTGATTGTTATTAGTTAATATTCGTTCATAAAAAGCTCTGCACTGCACTGTGTCTTTCTACAGTTTAATTCCCATGTCTTGCTGCAAGGTTGCTGGCTTTTCGGTGGGGCAACAGTGCCATCTAGTTGGTTGCTTTTCTCCTGTCGCCAGACTCCTTGCATGCTGCTTTGAGGTTTAATGTAATACTCAGAGAAGCACATTTCAGTGGGCAAGATGATAGATTTAAGCCTCCCATCAGGCATTGGGGAATACAGAGTAGTGCAGATTAAAGCAGGCAGGGGAGAACGGCACCACAAAGAGACGTTCGCTTTAAAACCACATCATGCCAGATTGTCTTTTGCATGGTTCCTGTAATCCAGCAGGAAATTGATACAAAGATGCTCCGAGGGGTATTACTGCTAGCACAGTAAAGGGAAGCAATGAGGAGTGACAGGGAGGGATTGGAAGACACGAGATGTTGTGACATGTAGCCACAGACAGGTATTTTTTCTCCCGGCTCCTCGATATGCTACAGACAGCTGGTGAGAAAAGGCATTTCTCAAACAAAACAGCGGTGATGCAGAGGAGCCATGACATTGCAGAAGGTGAAATACTATACGGGGGGATATTATACAAGGAGGACAACTAAGCTGAGTTACAAGCAATCAATACTCACATACTCAAAGCCAAGTAATTCACTGAAAGCTCGCTCAGTGTTTTTCGCTCAATCTTTTTCTGATACAACTCATGAGAAACTTATACTAAATATGAAGTTGCTAACATAAGATATTTTATGAAAGACTTTGCTGCTTTAGGTGTAAAAGGATGTTGCTTTGTTCCTCTGCATGCTGCCAACATCAGTGTATAGTGAATTCAGGATGAGTCATTTTCCAGTCATTGAGGTGTGACTCGTTACTAACTTCTTCTAAAATAAAGCCTTAACCTGTTTTTCTTATGTTTTTTCACCTTAGGGTGCTCTAGGTAGACCAGGAGACCGAGGATCCAAAGGAGAACGGGTAAGTGGCATCATTCCTGTTTACCTAAAATGCTGTTTTCTTACGCCGACTATAATGCAGAAACAAGGTTTTTGATGAACAAAAGTCTTCACTTCGGCACAAATATGACTAATCCCCACAGCACATAAGCTCTAGATAAAGGCATTTAACGCTTTGTACAGTTTCCTATTGTAAGGCAAAATTAAGGAACTCTGTCACACTTCCACACTAATCTATTGCAAACGCTGGTAATAAAGGATGCAAAATGAGGTTTTTAGCTTCATAGTGGGAAACGGCACCTCGGGACAGGTGACTGACTGGACACATTAAGAAAAATGGGTCATACAGGCCCGAAGATTACAGTCATTGTCGCACAGCTTATGGCAGCTTTAGCGGTAATGTTGGCGTACGCACGCATGTTGAACGAGTTATGTCTGGGCTTCAGGGTGATTCGGGGATTCCTGGAGAACGAGGGGTTCAAGGCGAGAGAGGTCGCACAGGGGATCCTGGCCCTATTGGACCCACTGGACCACAAGGTGAAAAGGGCGACACTGGCCCTCCAGGGGAGCTGGCAAGCGCGATCCTCTTGGTAAGCTCCCCGTTTGCATTTAGCACAAAGTAAACAAGCTATTCTGAGGCATTAATAAAACCTTAATTAGGCGCCTTCCATCCGAGCTTTTGTATGTAGTTCACTTCTCGCTGTGTGGAAAGTGGTGCAGCTACAGATTTCTGCACGGAAACTTCAAATGAGGCTGTGCAAGGGAGGTTTGCTGTTCTCTTCCTGCCCAACACTTCCCACTCCCGATCATCTAGGCGCAGCAGAAGGTCAGAGAGGAAGGGAGATGGAGGAGAAGAGAAAGACAGAGATGCGTGGGCGTGCCTCGAGCGCCGCGGA
This sequence comes from Betta splendens, assembly GCF_900634795.4. NCBI lineage: Eukaryota > Metazoa > Chordata > Actinopteri > Anabantiformes > Osphronemidae > Betta > Betta splendens. Next base: position 10,066,579 of record NC_040895.2, read on the forward strand.
GCAGTGAAAACACCTCCGTGTGTCACAGACAGTTTACACATACAGTACGCAGTCACAACAGTTACGCAACATTCACAGCAGAGATGAAGAACTGTTCTGAAATCAGAAATGTAAGGTCCAAGGCTACTAGTGTTTGCCATTGTTAACTGGTGAGGCCTTGGAAAATTCTAACAATGCAGCTGAGGGAGATTCACATGAGTCACGGCTAAAAGCATATCTGTTATGTGGGGTTTTTAAATCCTTTCAGCGCCTCGACTTAATGTGGTAGATTTGCCTTATACCCTTTTAATTGCATAAGGAGCTGGCACAACCATCTTTATTTTTCCTCTAGAATTTACTGCATTACTACAGATGTAACTCGTGGCTCAAAGATATCACTTTATATAGTTAGCTAATTAACTATTCCCCAAACGAATCCCTTTTATTTCTAACTTGGCTTAAGGTGCTATTACATGCAAGGTTGAACTCCATTGAATAGGAAATAACATTTTAGCACTTGTCTCTCCTGATTTGCATGGAAAACATCTCAGAGCTGACATGGATGACAAGGATTCAGATGATTTTTAACTTAATCTATTTTCTCTGTCACCAAGTCACCGTCAATGTAGTGTTTACTGTCCATTTTGTCTTGAAGTACTTGAATGAAAGTTGTAATTTTACCTCTACATATACAGAATGATCCCAGCTTCATGACAGAACTCAAGACGCTAGTTCGAAATGAAGTGTTGAAAGTCTTTGAAGGTACAAGATACTTACATTTAACATTTTTATTTTGAATCTTTCTTTTTTCTTTTTTTTCTCTTTATTCTGTCTTTGTTAACATTTCTTCTGTGTTATGTTCTGTACTAGAAAAGCTATCGAGCGCTCCCATGCTTAAGAAGACGCCTGCAGGCATCTTAGCTTCACAAGTTCAGGGGCCTCCGGGACCTCCTGGCAAGGACGGACTACCAGGTCCACCAGGAGAGCCTGGACCTCCAGGTCCTCAAGGTAGGAGTTCAATCCAAACTGCAGTACATTAGCATCACATGTCTGTAAAAAATTAAAAGAATAACATTCTTAACTGCTGAATGCTTAAAACCGCAGGTGAAACCCGATTAACCACTTGTTGTCTAATGTATTTGAACTTTTAACTACGTATGTGGTCGCTCCATACGTGCTCAGCTCATTGGCCCTTAAAACACCCAGACTGGTCTCAGCATTAGGTGGCTTTAAGGTTTTGGTGGACAGGACATATGATACACTTCCACACAAAGCAAGCAGGAGTTTACTGTCCATTATGGCCCCATTTCCATCGCTGTCCACCAAAACCACAAGATAGTGTTGAAGCTGTGACTGATTGCTGTATAACAGCAAGTCCAATTAGCATAAGCTACACTATCAACTGTACTGTAGGTAGGAGATGAACTCCAGATGATGGCGTTGGGCATAAACACTGGGAGCTGGCTGAAGGAAGAATTTCACCAATGTGAACTGATACTTGCCTTTTGTAGGGATTTATGGGTATTTTTCTCTTGCTCAGACCCATATATCAATGCAGACTGAGGGGCGGAAAGCAGAGGAAAGGCCAGGCGTGTGGTGCACAGCGGCTCTCTGGGAAATATGAAGACAAACGAAGAATTGGCTGTGAATAACTGAAAGTGTTATCAGTGTGGACAGGGGAGAGCCCCGGTTCTGACACCTCGCTGCAGGAAAGAAAGCTTCTGAAATACAGCAGGAGCATAGTCAGGACACTGTTTGTCAGACTGACTGACAAAACTTTCTGTGCTCATACAACACTAATGGTTTGCTGGTCAGGCTTTATACTTCAGACTTGCTTAGATTTTTATTATGTCTGCAGAACTATGAAGAGGAGGAGTGTGTTACACGTTGGTGCACATCAGCGCACCACTGCATTGGCCTTTCTCTTTAAGCTTTGAATCTACCTCACGTTATTCAAGACCATTTACACTTTAACCCACTGCCATAGTATAAACGGATGCTTTCATTCATGAATAATTTAAGTAAAGCAGGCACCTACTAGGCTATAAATATTTGTGTAGTAATGCCATTTGCATTACACATGTCTTGGATTTTTGTTTTGCTTGTTTTATTTTTTTATGCTTCAAAAGAGTGTTTTATAGATGATCCTTAATGCAGCTTTGCAATAAATATTTATTGAAAATAAAGAGGAAAGCTATTTCCCTTGATAAATCAAAAATTCAACAACTTCTTAATTTTTTCTTTGTTGACTTGCCTCCACTCAGCTGGGTGGAGGGTTTGGGGTAATATTTCCTCATTATTTCTCGTCATCCTCCGCTGGAGACTGTGCTCCTCTGGAATATCCAATTTGACTTCCTCTCCAATATGCCAAAATGAATTGTTTATGGAGAAAAATAACTCCGGCGTTAAAGTCCCTTTCTTTCTTTCCCCATGGTTTGATTTCACATGGGTGAAAGTCCCAAGCTGTTAAGGATACGGCTGAGAATGTATTATGATTATCATTCTACAAGTGTTCTACCTTTTGAGTCGTAATGAAAATTCTCTCTGATGTCACTGTGCTTAAGTACATATTCCTTACATTCTACTTTTTGTTTTTACCCTTGTTTTATTTTTAACATTAGCCTTTCAGTGTGTTCCGTGTGTCTATTAATACAAACCCACAGAGGTCTGCCATGTTATATCAGGTTGGAACCAGTGTTAGAGCTTCCTTCTTCACAATATGGAAACGTCTTAAACACAGTAAACGTGTGTGTTTTGTTCTTTTTAAGGCGCAGCGTGGATAAGTAGCTGTAGCTCAGAACAATGTACACAGGTGCTGAATTGCAGTCTTGTCATTTAAAGCATGAAAAACCACTCTATGGCAATCTTACTTATTATTATTAACGCACTTTGTCCATTAGTGCCCCTCGAGACAATTAGTTTGCAGCCAACTGCAGATGCAGTATGGCATTTCCAATCTGGCAGAGTGCACCAATCCAGCATGCCACCTAAACTGACTGCCCTGTGTGCTATTCAGTATTTTGTGCTTAAGGTACAGTGCTCTTTTCTCCATGGAACGTCTCCTCCCTGAATGAATGCCCCAGGCTCTGTGAGTGTTGAAAGAATTCTCATTATTGCGGCAATGTGTGGATAGCCCCTGTCTCTTTGAGCCGCGGTTTTGGAGCATTCATAAGGCTTTTTTTTTTCGCTGAGATTTCCTCCGACATGTAAGCACTGAAGCGTTTCCCCTTGGGCCAGGCGATGCAGTTCTTGATACTCCTGTCAGTGTTCCTGATGCACTCCATGCAACTGCAGGTCTTGAGACTCCATTACTTTAAGTGCCTCATGGGGAATATGTTTACAGCCCCTCTAATTCTGACGTGGTGTGCTGCTCCTATGACCCGTAAAGGCTGCCTACTGGCTTTGCATGGGGCTAGCAATTCTCTAGATAATACCTTTTATTATGATCAACACGTGTGTGTGCTTGGCTTAAGGTTCAGTGCAAATGCTTTCATTGTTCGGCACGTCATCCTTTATGCGTGCTTGAGTTTACCTCCAGTTTTTTTTTTTCCGGTCGAGACCAGCTTTTATTTCATGCGCAGTACATGTTCTCCAAGAGAATCACTGCTCCTTTGAAACTGATGAGCGCTGGAGTCCAGCTGTCACGAACGGGCGCCGTTGTTTTGCTGCATCTGTTGCATTCGTTTTTTTGTGTGCAATGAGTTCAGCTTTGATTAGCCCTCTCTTTCCGTTCGCTGTCTGAATGCCTTTAGTGACCCACATGTCTGACCTCCACATACAATAAAAACCCCTCTCCGCTCTGTTGTGAAATCCTCAAAAACGTGTGCTTGTCACACTTGTTGTTGACAGGAGATCGGACAATGCTGCCTTTTTCCAACACTAACGCACAGATGGCTGGTTTGATGATTTCTGTTTTGACAGGATGTCAGTGCATCTTTCCTTATTCAAAGGAGTGCAAATGAAACTGAGTGGTCTGTTTCTAAATCAACTAGCTTTCCTTCAATATAGCATCACCTCGGATGCCTGGAATCTGTCTTTTTATATAATGAAAACTGATATCATCAACAAGCTACTCTGTTTCTGGACAGATGCATGAAGGTTACAAAGATGCATCAGCCCCTGGATTTTTATGTGTTAAGGCATTTTTTACTAATCCTCCTAACTGTGCTACACAAAATGTGAACATAATACTACACTGTTTCATTACATCGGTGCAGCATTTAAATCCAGATTATTGTGTCTGTCCTCAGGATACAGAGGTCAGAAAGGAGAACGGGGTCAGCTTGGTCTGGGGTTGCCAGGAGATGCAGGACCCACAGGACCACCAGGTAGGAACATTACTGGAATAAAGGAAACTTAATTCAATGTACTTTACATTAACATTAGCAGCATATGGGGTAATCAGCCATGACAGTGGCTGTGGCAGGCCAGGGTGAACTACCCCAGCTCTAGATGGATGTCCAGTGTTACAGTATGTCAAGATGCCCAATCAATGAATGCTGCTATCTAGCCACTCAATAATCATCAGCCTTAATCTATTAATGTGTCCTTAGCCTCAACAATATCACATTTGTGACAGGGTGTCTAGACGCTCAACGTCTACCCCTTAGATTAGATCAGACTTTATTAATCCTACGATGGGGAAATGTCTTTGTTTGCAGCAGCGCTAGTGCTCCTTCCTGCACCGTGGGTGTAACAGTCTGGTGCTGAAGGAGCTGCTCAGAGCCTCTACAGTGTGGTGCATGGGGTGAAGGGGTTCTCCATGATGGATGTTCGCTAGCCAACATCCTTCTGTCCCCCACCTCCTCCACAGACTCCAGTGTGCAGCCCAGGACGGAGCCTGTTTTGTGAACCAGCTTGTTGAGTCTCTTCCTGTCTCTGCCTGTACTGCCCCCATCCAGCCCACAACTCCATACAGGACTACTGAGGCCACCACAGTGTCATAGGAAGTCCTTAGCAGCTGTCTGCCCACACCAATGCAGTATATGCGAATGCAGTATATTTCCCTGCAATAGCCAAGAACTGGGGCTGCATTGTGTGTCAGAGGAGAACTTCTATCTCAGCCTCCGTTTGAGATAAATGCAGCACACAAACTTTGCTGCTGCTGATGCAAAACTTTGCTGCAGCTGATGATTCTGCGGCATAAATGGGAGCTTGATAGAAGACAATATTCTGCAATGGCAGAATTTAGCAAACCCCGCTTTGAAGTAGTCCAAAACAGAGGCTTCACTGAGCACAAGCCAGGAGGCGAGCTTGTCTCCTGCTCCTGTGAACTGAAACATTACTCCCCACACCTCCAGAGAGCGATGGGAAACTGGATTACAAAGAGAATCTGGAGACGTGTTCTCCAAATGTCTTCAGTGACGGACTTATTAGGTTAAACTTAGGCTGAAAAGTGCAGCTTTGCATCCTTTGACATTCACACAGAGCGCGTTTTATGTGAACCACCAGCTGCTTCGTGGAGACTGGGAGAGCACAAGAGGATGTTACTGTGGATAAACATCAGATACTGAGCACAATGTCCATTTGCGTTTGTTGTTTTGACCTTCAATGCTCCATAACCTGTCAGGCTGTGATGTAATTACGTTTAATTTTGCAGTTGTTGTGGTCCAACCATCTGAGGCGCATTAGACCTGTGCTGTAGCTGCAGCATAATTACGGTAGCAGGAATAGGCTTGCAGGTCTAAACAGCAGCAGTGTCCACTGAATGTGTTATTTTTGCATGAGCAGTAAAGCAGGAGATGGATGTGGTTTAGATAAAAAGGTCAAAATGGGGTTTGAGAGGATAAAGACAAAGCAGCAACCGTGATTCTTAGCGAGTAGGAGCAACAGGCCTCCAGCTGACTGGTCTGATGTAACGGCCCTGCTATAAGTTATTTACAGCACGCTTGTGGCTGGTTCTTGTGTTACTCTATGGACACAATATACGAAAGAAAAGGAAGCTCACGACTGTGTTTTTTTCTTCCACAAGCTGTTGCTAAGTAACATCTAGATACTGTGGTGACCTGAGTATTTGTGTCAGACATGCAAATAACATCCTTCCAGCAAACTCACATGACCGGGGTCGGAGCGTGTGATTGTGTGAGAAAGGGACCAATGAGCAAACACTGTTACAGTACAAGCACCAGCAACGCAGATGAGTGGGAATAAGCCAACTCCTACCATGAGCAGTGGTGGTGGCAGCATCATGCTGTGGGCATGCGTCACGGCGACCACTCCTCGAAAACCTGTCAGAGGAAAGTGTGAAAGCAAAGGAATCGCAGGTGATACAGACCACACGGCTTAAAATCAGCTCTCCTGACATTCTGCAGTGAGTCCGACTGAGAAGTAGCTGGATTTGAAAGTCACCTTTCGCTCACGTCCAGTGTGCAGCCTGACCGTTTGAGCAGGTTAGAGTAGAAGAACGGGGGGGAACGTTGCTGTGTCCAGATGTGTGGAGCCGCCTGATCTCAACACCGGCTTAAAGCTGGTGCATTTGTTGCATCACTGTGAAATCCGACTTCAATGGGCTGTGATCTTACGCAAGCTCTTGTTTTCACTGGTTGTGGAACGGGCTGCTGTTGGGGAAAGATATAGAAAATAATGCAAGTTAAAATGGGACAGGGAGGCTGGATTTAATTCACCTTCCACCTTTCAACTCTAAATAACAATATGACTCCTTCTTGTGCCAGGATGTTCAAACCTCCCATCTGCAGACCTCCAGTTAGATTTTGGCTTGGCGCGTGTTGGGTCCAGACCTTTACAGCAGGTGCTAAATGGAAGCCACTTTGAATTTAGGCATGTGAGAGTCCTCTTTGAGCTCCTAAAGCCGCATTAAAGACACTCCAAGAGCATAATGTCACCTGCTTTAAGGTCTAATGAGCCTAAATCTGAAGGCTCGCATGGAGTAACTAAGCACAAACTAGGACCTTACAGAATGTGTGAACACACCTGAAGATGACAGTCAGAGCTTGGGAGCATCTGGCAGGAACACTGGCACAAACTGCCTGAATCCAGGAGCTACATCCTGACAGAACTGTACCCAACAAGCCTGTTAAATAAGCCTGTACGCGCTCTGTTTTCTCTACTGAACAATGATGAAGTGCAGCACCGTGAGAGTATTAATAATGTCTGTGTCTCCGTCAAGGGCCTCCTGGGAGGACTTCTCAGGGCCCGCCTGGTTCTCCCGGGCCCCGTGGACCTCCTGGGACATGTGACCCCAGTGACTGCATCCTGCCGTCCCTATGAGGCAGACGAGCGCTTCAGGTCGGCCCACAGACGTCCGGCTCCTCGGCGCTGGTTCATCACAGATCACAACTGACCTCCTTTGTTCAGTTTACGATAACATTTGGGCGCAGCTGGGATTTCGTTTTTTTCTGCGTGTGTTTTGAATGCAACAGAAAACCTTTGAGTTTGTTTTGTTTGTTGGTTAACGCTGTACTTAAGTTATTTCCCGTTCTCACATCTCCTACTGCGATGTAATGCATTCCTTCTCAACTCTCATTGTCTTTCAAGACCGTGAAATGACTTTGTTTTGTCACGTTCAGTTCTGTCTGAAAACATGATCTTAATTATTTGTTTGCCTCCTTAATAGGCGTGCCCGTACACTCTCCTGTGCTTATTCAGATAAGACACTGTGCTGGCAGACGTTTCCTCCCGTGTGTGTGTGTGTGTGTGCATGCGAGAGATTAGCTGAATGAATAAACCTGTTTTATGTGTAGGTGTGAGGAAAAAATAGATTAGTGAAACTTCTTATGCAACCAAAGGGAAGCAGATGTGTCTGATATGGAAATTATTTATTTAGAGTGTGTCCTTCAGAAACGCTTTGGACAGGTGGTACTAATAATTGCAACCAATGTAGCATGGATATTATTATTGGAAGGTGGAATGCGATGTGTCCGATTTACTGCGTTTGCTTTTTTTTGGCCGTGATACATTTGGAATGTGAATGAAAATGGCTTTTTAAAGGAGCCAGCAGTAGAACCATCGATCAACACTTCTACGTCTTCCCGTTTTCTATACATTAGGCCACATTTGTAAATGAAACTGAGGCAGGATTATGCTAAATGAGCGTGGCGTGACCTCATGCTCACCTTTGCTGTTGGTTTCGTGTGTACATAAGCTGCACTTTGTGTGTTTTTCTGTTCTAACAGAGCTTCTAATGGGACCTGACAACATAATTACGCCACACGGAGCGTTATGGTTCTGAGCTTCTGTATGAGCCGCACGTCACTGCAGTTTGTTCCTGTCTGAAACCTGTGTGTTGTTTACATAGTGTCGCGTATGAAGATTTCTGTGGTGTATTTGTATATTTTTGATTTTCAGCCGCTCAAAGGAAATCGGACGACTTCACTACAGTTTCAGACGTCTGTGCTCGGTGTGTCACTGTCTTCATGAATGTACTTGAACCTCCTTGTGGTTTGTTTTAATAGCATCATGGTCGACATCCTGGTTTTACGCTCACTGACCAGTGCTGTGTGTGTGGTTTTGGATTTGGGGCATCTCACAACTGGAATTTAAATTTATTTATTTGCTTTAACAGGATTTATTTGAACGTTCTCAGCTAATTTTAAGTTCTTGGTCACCTTCCTCTGAGCAGGTCTTTCAGTAACTATGTATTTTTTAATGTACTGTATGAAGATGAATATCTCAGTGAGTACAAACACTTTGAAAACTTGCAGAACTTCAAAACAGACAAAAACTTCAGCACTTTGGATTTAAGTTAATTTCCTGTTTGAAGATTTATAATAAAACACAATTTGTCTATTTAAAAGTAACTTAGCTCTTAAAATGACACTAAACACTGATCTTATTTAGAGGAAGACACCTAAAGATAATTATCCTTTAGAAAGCTTTATTTTACTTCTGCTTTAATTTGGGACGCTGTTTAATAAAAGTGTGACTCAAAGGCTTTAATTCTACTTTTAAGTGTTCTGCTGTGATTAATGTTTGAACATTTCTGTGGGCGTATCTGACATTTGGTGACGTTGGGAACTAGATTCTCTCTGAGACTTGATTCTTCATCCTTTAAGATCCGTTTGACACTTTTACCTTTTCTTCATGTCTCACATCATAGAGATTCATTATGCTTTTCTTACACATGTAAATTATAACTCGCATCTTCTGAGCATTTTGCTACATTTTTTCCAGGGATGCCAGCTTAGTTTTATCTCTGTTCGGTTTTATCTGTGTGAGTAGGTCTAATTTTAGAAGGGTATTGAATCTGAGCTGTGGTCTTGACTTCATTTGTGAGTTTGAAGAGCCCCCTGCTGGACGTCTTTTTTTCTCTCACCACTTCCAATGTGAATGAAAAATTTCTGTGTGTTATGGGCGACATAAAACCTTCTATTGACTTCTGTCCATTCGCACTAATTTTCATATTCCTCTTAATGGATTCCCCTCTTAGACAATAAAATTGACCTTGACCGAATCCAAACTAGCCAACATCAGCACACGGCTGCGAGCTGAACTTTCTGGTGCACTGAGGGGGGAATTCATATGAATGTGCAGCAGTTTGTGGCTTCAATTTAGCTAAACAGTGTGATAACTAGAGAAGACACCAAATGGCTTCTGGTGTCACAGCCCACTTCACCAGCAGTTTGGTGCAAACCATTTTACATCACTCTAAATCCATTTAATCTAAGTGAGAAATATCGGCTGAGAGCAAAGTCAAAGGATGGAGGTGTTGCGAGTGGAGGCATCCTTGTCAAGTAATGCAATATCACTTAAAGCATTTTTACAATAATGCAACGTGATCCCGTTGCCACATGTAATCGAATCTTGTAAATAAGCTTGTAATGAGGAGGAATATGGATCAGGCTCTCAGCGTGGTCCCTCGGATTTAAAACGTCCGCCTGCTGCTCTCACCAGCTCCTCTCAGCGCCTTTATAAGCTCGTGTCGTGCCGAGTGATTTCAGTGTGTGTTCCTGTCCGTGTTTGCTTGATTATCTACCTCAGTCTTGGTTTACCACATGCCTACATCACTACCTGTTTTGGGAAAACTCTCACAACACTAACTGTTGCCTTTCACTGTAAAAGCTTTTGAAACCTTGAGTGTAAAAACAGAACTCTGTCCGGTGAATATGGATCTGCCTCTTGAACTGTTAATACTGACAAGAAGGACGTTCTGCATATGTGGTTACCATGTATCAGAGGTTATTATTTTATTATTTTAAACCTTTCTTTTCTTTATTTTATTTACTTTAACCTAATAGCAGCTGCCTTACATGTGTGCAATAAATGCTACTTATGGCTTTACTTCTTGTGCACTTGTATTTTCTGCACCAACATGTGAACTTTACTTTTATTTCCTTTGATATAATGTAAATATTAATTCAGTGTTGAGTTTGGACAGACGTTTGAAACAATAAGTATAAAATCATCATTAATGTGCGCAGAATGAATCACTACACTATAGAATAAATTAAACACTGCATGTGTTGTTTTCTTTATTTCTGAAATCAGTGAGGTTTCGCCTCATCTGTAAAATATATTTCCATATATCATTCTGTACAAAAAACCTCACATCAAGTTGTTTCGCAGGAAATATATTTAACCACAATTCAAACATTTTTTTACAGATTTACAACATGAGTTGAAGTCAGTGTGACTTGGTGACTTTTTCATCCTATCTCCTCTTTATTATGAACTTCTGGCCTGAAAAGGCATTTACAGAGAAAAGGGGGGTTGTTGGCAGGTTTATTTTTGGTACATTAGCACATTCGGAACCAAAGACCCGAACAAGAGTCTTGGACCAGACAATTTTCTGCTCCTGATTTACTGAAAAATGAGGCTATAAAAAGAAAACAGAGGCAGAGGAGCACGCAGAGTGAGATAAACAAACATTCCTGGTCTTTTCATATTATTGTCACAGGAATGTAAGCACTTCCCTTAAAATATCTGTCAGGTAGAAAAATGCCAGAAAGAGACAGATTTCTGTGTGTGGGTTGTTTTTTTTTTAGCTGGCTTCTTCTGGCGGACATGGTTGGCACATCAAATGCTCACCAGACTAGAGGTTAATGGATCGAAGGCACCATACCAACCACAGCACCTGGGAAGAGAGTGTGAAAAATGTTGTGTGCTCAGGAAAGATAATCCAACGGGGTTTTTTTTCTGTCTCTCCCAGAGTTTCTTTTAGTTCCCTGCAGGTCCCTTCACATCCATAGACTGGTGGGCGGCCCCCGCCTGCAGGTTGCAGGCCGATGGGTCACAGTAACCGTTAGGACCAGCTGCACCAGGAGGCCCAGGTACTCCAGGCTGTCCGTGAATACCTGGAGGCCCCCTCTGTCCGTCACGACCATCTTGACCATAGCCAGGTTTGCCTGGCTCACCTGTGATGTCACAATTGATTTTACTGTAGGATATTTGCTTTGCTACAACTGTTCACTTTGACGATCATTTAAAGTGGAGAAGCAAATTCAGGAGGTAAGTTTAACTCACCAGGAAGCCCAGGAGGACCTGGCTGACCTTTAGGTCCTCGCACAGTGGACCCTCTGGAGCCTCTGTCCCCCAATTCACCTAATGATTATGCCATAAAGATATGTCCAAAGCATGAAAACATGTCATTCTCTTAAATTTACCTAAACTGAAACACCTGCTGGAATTTCTTACCTTTGGGTCCTTTAAGACCGATCTGCCCTGGTGGTCCTTTGAGTCCTGGAAGGCCTCTTGCTCCACCTTGTCCAGGAAATCCATTGTCTCCTGGAGGACCAGGAGGTCCCGGAGGGCCTGGTTTTCCAGGTAAACCAGCTATGCCAGACTCAGGCCTCCTTAAACTAGCAGCTAACTGGGCTAACTGCTCTGTTTGACAGGAACAGAAAGAAAAACGATCAACCTGGAGACGCTGGATGCTTCTAAACAATTTCAGCCGTGGAAAGGTTTTTAAGACTCAGCGCTGCGCAATAAATCATGATGTTGCATGAGAAGGTTTATTTTAGGCCCAGAGCAGTTCTCATAGATGAGATCCAACAGGTCTGCATCAGTTCAGAGCGGGGTGAATTTGTGGTCACAGTATCCCTCGAGCTGCTCCTGTTTTTAATCTTTTTCCAAAGATTCACAGTAAATTGAGCAGAAAGGAGGTAATAGTTTTTGTTTTAAGCAATCAGTAACATAAAACTTGTGCTCATGGTGCAAAAGCTCCAATATTAATCTCCTGTGGCTCGCTGTTGCGTGGCATTTTACCCTTAAGATGCCAGTTTTCTGATGAAAATTCATGCAGCGCCTGCTTCACTGCACCTTTTTTTAGATTTCCTTTCCAGGCAAACTCTTTGCTTGGAGAAGACGAGTGCAGGTCTGCTGGAGGTGAAATTAATTTTTCAGCACATTGGGTATAAAAAAGTCATGAGTATAGGAGACGAGTTGTGAAGACGTAAGAGCAAAAGAATGAAGAGAACAGAGGTTGTGACTTCAGTGAAACATCTCCAAGCTCGGAAAAGGGAATCTTTCATCCATCAAATAAACAAAGACTGAAGCTTATTTCATGTTTTGGTTATGAGGCCTTCGCTTTTCTAACTTCAGAGCACTCAAGAACCAGCCCAATCAATGAGACAGTGTCTGGGGTTCTGTAATGAGGCATTGTGGGAAAGATTAAAGTCAGGAAATGTGGGGTCAAATCTGTGACTTGTTACCTTGCATAACTCGCATGCAGACTTGTTTGATGTGCTGATCACTTGGCTCTTTACCCTGCGAAGAGAGAGATGACTTATTAGATGAATGTGGCATTGTCTAAAACATTTATAACAAGACTTCACGGTATTGTGGAGTGAAAGCAGCCAGCTCACTAACTTTTCTTTTTAATATTATAATACTATTTTCAAGCTTGTGAAACATGTGAATAACTCCAAGTGTTGAAGCAAAACACCATGGGTTTCATACAACTTAAAAAAGAAACCGTTGGCTTCTATACAGAGATATTACAGTAATTCACTCATTAGAGACTAAATTCCTACTGAAATGTGTGGTGGGTGTAAAATAAAAAATTAAACAGATTTGTGAAACATAGCATGTTTGTGTAGTAGGATGTATTCACAAAATATTTGGTTTAAAATTTATTCCCATGAGGTGTACTTTAGGAGTGATTCGTTGTTTCTCATCAAGTGATGCACTTTCTCATGCACTTACCGCAGGGCCCTGAGACCCTCGGACTCCCGGTGGGCCCCTGTTCCCCTGCATGCCCCGAGGTCCAGGCGTGCCAGGTGGACCCTCGATGCCAGGTTGACCTCTGCTTCCTTCCGGGCCTTTTCTGCCTGGATCTCCGGGAACACCAACCTTGAAGGACAATGAGGCAACAGAGCAGATGAAATGTCACAAAGCTGTAGCACATCCTCGAATCCTTAGAGCAGGAGACAGAATGGCAGGTTAGTCAGAATAATCTGTTGAACTCACCTCCCCCTTAACTCCGAGTTCTCCTGGTTCACCCTGCAATAAAACACCAGTGATGAAACACAGAGGAACAGGTGTAGCTCGGTGTGAATTGTCATAGATAAAGTCGTGTAACAGCTTACAGAATCTCCCTTGTCTCCAGGGTTTCCCTCATCACCTTGTACTCCCTATGAAAACATCAGATAAGCCACTTGTTATTACATACACCAATACTATGAGGAAAGGAAATATACATATTCATGCTTTGGCATTTCGTACCTGCTCTCCTTTGGGTCCTGTTTCTCCACGCTCTCCCTTCATTAAGCAGCACAAACATGTTATAAAGCTCAATACAGAACATTTTTGTCCAAACTAAAGAAAGCTGGTCAGGTGTTTACTACTGAGCATTCATGTTTCCCAGTGTTGGGAACTGACAACTGCTAAATCTGAATGTGTCCAAATGTGACTGTTGTGACTTCTTACCCGTTCTCCTTTCACTCCAGGAGGTCCAGGAGGACCGGGTAGACCAGGGAGGCCAGGGTCACCTTTGGGTCCCTGTAAGAATAAACACACACATCTGATCAATTATTATAATATAACCCCAATATTAAACGAACATGTTTTGTGTACTAGAGCGCATCCACATGTTGACACATTCTCTGTGGCACATTTGTGTGTTTGTCCCTCTTTCTTTGATCACTGACCGACTGTCTCAGGAATGCTGGCAGAACAGAGAGCTCATTCAGCTGCTTGTTCGTCTCCCCTTACTGTGAAAATAGAGCTCATGTGAGATCCAGCATTGGTCTATTCTCTGAGAATTTCCAGGGAAACAACAGCCAGGCCTCTACACTCCGAGGCTTCACTACCTTCCAGCTTCATTCTTTCAAAATCCTAGAAATGCAAATCTGTTGATGGTGTTTATGTTTATGTTTCAGTGTCTTGCTGGGAGTAACTGCTGGATGTTCAGTGGTGTTTTATTAAAATTTCTTTTATAGATTTTTAAAAGTTTGTGGCTTCTCTATTAAAATATTTAGTGCTTATTACTCACTCTGGCGCCCATCTTGCCAGCTGGTCCCAGGGGCCCTTGCTCTCCTATATCTCCCTGTGGAAACACAGAAAAAAAGTAGGAAAAAATAAATAAACAGGAATAATGTTTAAAGGTAAAATGTGAAATATACAGTGACAATAGAAATCCTGACGGGAAGAACACTCACAGGCTCGCCAATGGGTCCAGCAGGTCCCACCTCGCCCTGCTCTCCGCGTTCCCCCTGTGGTGTGACAGCAATATGACAGTGACACAACAGATGTGAAACAGGCCCCAACTAGTGTGCATGTGTGCATGTGCTGCTCCTGCTATACCCACAGGTTTGCCAGCTGATCCTATTGTGCCAGGAAGTCCTGTTTTGCCTGCATCTCCCTGTGTGATGATGATAAAATGTCACATTTTGATAGTTTTTAAAAAAAAGGTTAATGTTGAAAAACGTTAATAAAGTAACCTTAGTGCCACTCAGGCCTTTTGGTCCAGGGACGCCCGGCAAACCCTAAAAACAAAGGACATACTGTATGAGAGAAACACAAGAACAATACGTGTAGCAGGAATATTTCCTAAAAGGAAGCTCACCTCGCTGGAGCAAAAAGAACTGTAGCTTAGTGGATAAAAATATATTTGTTTGAGCTTTTGAACCAAATAAGCTTAAAGAGATAAAAGAGCTCTTGGTATTTCAATCAGGTGATGACTTTTACACCTACAAAATCTTCCTTAATGCTGCTACAGTCTGGGTGTTCGTGTTTGCCAAGTGATTCTCATTAGTGCCTTTCATTAGACTAATCACAGATTAGAGGGCTGGGAAAACTTTTCATTTCTGCCTGAGGAATACAGTAACTGCTCCACCGTGTGTGTGATATCACCCAGGGGTGAAATTCAACAGTATTTCCTTGGAATGTGAAAATAGACACATAACAGATTTAACGCTGCGGTCCATGGGGGTTCAAAGGTCATACTCACAGGAAGCCCCTGAAGTCCAACCTCTCCGGGAACTCCTGGCTTCCCAGTGGTTCCCTGCAGAACGATGAGCAGCATCATTAAGCGAAAGATTCCTGAGTGTTTATTTTATTTAAAATAATTAACCGAAATTGTTTCATATACTGTATAATTCAGTGCAATCAATGCTCTACCTTTGCTCCTGGCATCCCAGGGATCCCCTCGCGGCCGTCCACCCCCGGTAAACCCTGGAAATACAGGAAACAAACTAATTTGAGCTGTTTTCAGATGATTACTGTGGTAACTAGGTTTATACGTTATGACTAACACACTCACAGTCTCTCCCTTAGGACCTGGAAGGCCTGTGATTCCTCTTGGCCCTTGAATACCCTGAGCACCAAAATTACAAAACAGTCAATTTATAAAACTGTGCAAATAAAACTCTTAATAATAAAATTGTTTCTTAATGGTACATTATGGCTACTGACCTCTTCACCTTTGGGTCCAGGTTCACCCATTACGCCCCTCTGGCCTTGATCTCCCTGAGGTAATGGATTCAATTATACTGTATATCACTCATGATTGCTTCACTAATACTGTAAGTAAATGTGTTTATATTGTAGGACAGCTTACAGTTGCCCCAGAAACACCCTGGGGACCTGGATCTCCATCAATGCCTCGGGCTCCCTGTCAGACAATAAAGCCAGTAAATGTTTTAGTGATTTTAGAGTTAAAGATCACAGTGAGTGGAATTTAGAGTTACTGTATTTACTGTGTGTGAAAAGCACACAAGCACTGACCGTCTCTCCCTTGGGCCCAATCATTCCCATGGCTCCACGAATTCCCTGAGGACCCTGACACAGTAAACAGATCCAACAGGTGCCTCAGTGAGTAGAAACATAAGAGACCATGACACGTAAACGACACAATGTAACATAGAAGAGTTGAATCTCATTTAATAAATACAGTCTCCAACCGTTGGTCCTTGAGCGCCGACTTCTCCTACGCCCCCCTGCTCTCCTTCTTCCCCCTGAGCAAAGCAACACCAGAGAACGGCAACACAGAGACGTCAGCAACATGAAGCCGCGAACAGAAAATTCATCTAAATCAGTGAAACTGTGCACTAACACATGATGCCACCGGCATCCCACTGGCACTATTTGTTTTGCAGAAAATATTAAAATGGATGCTGCTTCTATCAACTGGGTGTTAATTGTAAAATGAGGCAGTGATTCTGAGGTGTGTTTAATACCCACTATTTAATGGATTGCAATTACCGCTCTCCTGCTCTGCAAATTACAAATTATTTATATGCTGACTCTGTGGTAGACCAAAAATAGATGGTGGTTCAGGGCTGAGACTGTGCACATTTTCTGTTGGGAAAGATCCCTCCATAGAAACAAAACCCACTGTACATTCTGATAAATCTAAATGTTAGTAAGTACTTTAAAAACTAGATATTCTGAAATAAGACATTCAACCCCAGAACAATTGCTGCTTATTCTAATGTTAACTGTAAACATCTTTATATTTGTGAATTCATGAGTGAAACCTTTCAGCGTAGGAGAAAATGATTCTCCCGCGACAAAGCGCAGACTGTCAGTAAATCATATCCTGGCACAGCCTGATAAAAGGAGATAGGCCCGGGCTCATTTCCATTTATATAGTGCATGGACACATTACAGGGAGAGGGGTAGTTGTGCTTGAACATCGTTTCAAATAACTCATCCTCCATGCATTACAACGAGTCAGAGGCATTACACACATGCATGTATCACATCCTCTTGAAATAGAGCAGCACAAATAATACTTGTTCCCAAGGTGCCATGAATCCCTTCTTCATATTTGACTCGTGCATAATGCTGTTCTGACGTGGATGGATATGAAATGAGATCATTTGTGTATTCAGGCAACTATTTAGGCAGTTATGGGCAGGCATAAATTCACTTTGCTGATTTGGTGTTTACAAACTAATATGAATATTTTATATAAACTAATATAAATATTTTACCTTGTGCCCCTGTTTACCAGGCTCTCCGGCTTCGCCTTTCACACCCTTATGGCCCTGAAAACATAAAAAGAAAAGGAGGAACATCGATTAATTACATTTATCAACACATACTTGGGGAAATTCATACATTTTAGTATCACACAAAGCTTTTCGTCTAATCACCTTCATGCCAGGAAGGCCAGGATGTCCAGGTGTCCCAGGAGGGCAAGAGTTTGGACACTAAGAAACGACAGAACACACTGTTTCAACCACATAGCATGTAGAAATCGTTTAAAATCTCAAGGAAGTAGCAGTTTACCAGGTCGGCACTGCCTAGCATTCCTGTGGCACCCTGAAAGGGACAAAAAACACGAGCTGATCACAACACAGTCGCTCATTAGCAAGTCTTGTGCCGTGTCAAATAAAATCACTTACTCTGGGCCCTGTTGGCCCACGAGGTCCCTGTGGCCCTCTCACACCCATGGGCCCCTGTGGAAAGAGACAGCAATCAACAACAACAACAACATGAGAGTGAAATGTCCTGTGCTTTTTGCTGTGAAACTCTCTCGACCAAAAGCAAACTTGAAGTAGAACTTGACGCAGAGTTTTAAATGAGCATTGTGTCTTTCCTCCTGTGTGCCTGCATTGACAAACACGATGCTTTAAATTTTGCAGTGAGGTGAGGAATAATTAGCTCACTTGTTCACTGTGCACATAATCATTCCATATTGTTGATGCATTGTATGGCTTTGCCTCTACTCACTGGTGGTCCAGCTTTTCCCACTTCACCTGGAAGTCCTCCTGGCCCAGGTGGTCCCTGTTCAGATTTTAAACAAGGCTTACTTTAGACCACCTAATGTAGTATGGGTTTGTTTAATTTATTAATTACTGCAGAGCATAATCCGGTCACTTACTGTGGTTCCATCTGGCCCCACACCCTACAATGAGACGTATATTGTTGTTCAGTGTGACACACACAATATTATTTGGTCGTGCTCTAGATGATGTAGCTGTCCAGATGCTCATGGAGGCTCTGATATGCAAACTACTGGATTAAGAGCTAAATTGCTACTCACAGCTGCTCCTCGAGGTCCAGACTGTCCAGGTTCACCCTAAAGGATGAAGATAAATACATTTGATGCGTTAATCTACGTTATACTTTGCTGGGTAAGGACTGAGCCATCTGCAGACGCTCCAAGTTAACATTCCTCTAGCTCATCACATGACTGAGCTGAGCACACTTGACCCAGCAATGTTTGGCCTAATGAGGAATGATGTTGGGGCTTTATTGCCCACGGAGATTACACAGAAGACTTGCAGGATTAAGACTCATTTGTCATGAGGAATTGGTTTATGCCAGAGGACTGGACAGCAACTTGGCACCATTTCCCTGACACTCTCTGAAGCAGGAAAGCAAAGGCTCATTAGTCACTCACTTTCTGTCCGGGGGGACCATCAGGCCCCGGATCTCCTATAGGGCCGGTCAAACCCTGCAGAGAAGAGACATCAGGTTTGGCTAATAGAGCAAAACACAGAGCAGTCTCAGTATATTTTCATTTAGTATTTTTATTCATGATTATCTGTATTACGTCATTATATTACACTCCGGTAGGAGGAGCCTCATGTATCCATAGCTACAGCAGGATTACTCACATTAAAATGAAAGTTCTGTTTATGAACATGTCACAAGCGTGTTCACTTTGACAGACACACAGAAAAAGTCAACACCAGGGCAGAGGTCAAAGATCTCAGACTTCAAACCAAGCCCAGAGTAACATTCCTCTGGCTCATTGAAGAAAAAAAACAAAAAGTTTTCCCATGCTGTTTCAGGACTCTCAACAGGAACACAAGGCTGCTATTGTTGAGAGCTAGGACTTCCTAATAAAGGTTTTCCCAAAATTTCAACACCACCACAAAAAAAGCATTAGCTGCTTAAAATGAACTAGTACAAACACATCTTACACGGTGGGACAATCACACTTGATGTGGCTGCAGTCGTGATGGTTACACTCTAAATGTAGTGAATGTAATAGTATAAAGATGACTTACATCATTCCCTGGGATTCCTGGTAACCCTGAAGAGCCAGGTTTCCCTGCATCTCCATCAGGCCCCTAAAAACAAAAATGGTCCATAGACGTACATATAATCAGGGAAACTATACAATGAAAACATTCAGCTGAAATACTTTTTTTAACTTTTAAAAGTTTAAAAACATGAATTATTATAATTACAGGTGGGCCATCTTCGCCACCAACTCCTCTTTCCCCCTGAAACAAAGACAGACTCCGTGACTTGAGGAGATCAGATAGTGAACTTAATAACAATAATATCTTGGAGAAAAGAAAGCTCACATCTATGCCATCAATTCCTGGGACACCTGCAGGTCCAACAGGGCCAGGAGTCCCCTCACTCCTCTGTGTAGAAGTAATAATAAAAACTTAAAGGCAATATATTCATTTACATATCCAGCATATTTTTATTGACAATGTTAGAATATGCATTGCTTTCTTGCTTGAGGGCTAAACACGTGTAGATGTTTTGATAGAGAAAATGTTTTCAAAAAGGAGAAAACATTTTCAAAAGGAAACTTCAGACAATAGTAGTGCATGTGTCTTCTTTCTAGAACAGTCCTGAAGTTAAAAACTTGAACAGTGCCGGTGTTTGTGTATCTATATTGTACATAGGATTTTATAGTATATGAGTATAAACACCAAGAGAACACTCATCTGCACCTCAGCCACATCAGCCTAAAAAGAGAAAAGGACACATCACACTGACAAAACACAGTAAGTCTTACCTGAGCGGAGCAAACGAGGACGAGCTGCAGGAGCAGCACCACAAGTGGCCCTCTAACGCTGGGAGCCGTCATCTCCCCGTGGCCAGGAAAGGTGGAAGCCGCAGTCCTTTCTCTGGGGATTGTTGGATGAAGGAGCCCCAGACAAAACAGCCCAACTGAATCCCCTCAGCTATCTAGCCCGTCCGAGGTCCTGGAGCCCTCGGGGGCTCATGTATATGCATAGAGTGCTTGGCCACAGGAAGGGATTGGAGGCTTTGCAGAGGGGACACCGCAGGGAGGGGCCACACCACACACACGTCCAATAGGGACAATCAGCGGGTCATTTGAGCTCTGTTATAAACTAACCTGTGTTTTTTAGCCACAAATTGTAGTGTTTTGTCCATCAAAAAAACACAGCAGTTTTGACGGTCACAAATTCAACTCAGGCATCTGCAGATTCATATTCTACGTCATAGGCTGGTTTTACTCACCGATGCCCTGGCTCGTAACAAGCTTCCGTCCGGGCTCGGCCCACATCGCAGTGAATCAGCACTGACTGAAGTTTAAACTCCATAAATACACAAAGGCAAGTAACTAATCAGCGCTGTGTCGTCATAACAAGTGACTCTGGAACAAAATGAGTCGTACAGCTCCACTGTCTTGTGTTACCACTGTGGACCAAGAGCACTGGACTGTTTCCAGTAACATTTAAGCCTGTAATGTTTGCACAATTAATTGGTTACAGCGAGCTATAAACGTTTATATAACCCAATGAGGAGTTATTACATGTGTCAAAGTTGGTAAATGGATTTACGAGTGTGATGGGGGAACTGCACTGTACGTTACTGGTTGTTTAGTCAGTGCATAGATGAATTTCTTCAACAAATCCTGTAGAACATTCCACATATTTATTGGTGAACTCTGAATATCAAAAAAAGCAGGTAATTTTGTCAGCTTGTCTTTGAACAACTCTTTTTTTACAGCATCAGCCAGGATTACCGGTGCTGCCTTCACTGGGTCGCTCTTGAGTCTTCCTATCAAAGTCAAGCCATCCAGACTGACTTGGCGTGGGGCCTGTGTAGTCTGAGACTCGGTCATGGCACAGTCTACTCAGAGCATAACAGACCCGCTCCTCTGGTGCTGCTCGTCATGAGCAACACAGCCCCATGGGCAAACTGCTCCGGCAACCCCAGGGGGTAAGCTGATCTGAAACACACAGCATGGGAGCGGTCCTCTACATCAGGGATTAAATCAATTACAATCTTTCATTAAAGGTTTATGTGAGTCTGTGCTGTGGTGAACATTAACCGTGTCAGCAACCACCATCATGGTCACTGAAGTTTCTACAGGTCAGTTGTGCATTTTTGTGTTGCCTTCCAGTGTTTACGCGATCCTAATTTGTTGTTCAGGACCATGGACAGGGTAGATGCTGCTACACCTCCTCAGCCACTTGGTGTCAGTGTTCACTGCCTACAGTATAACCCACCTGGTGTTGGTTCTGAAGTTGGGCCTGTCTGATAAGTAACCTGCCGAGCAGACGATCCAGTGACCTTCTTCACGGTGCCCCTTCTTGCCAGCTCAGCAATGTGGAATTAGGACATAATGTAAAATCCTGAGCGTGCATAAGTAGAAAACATGATCTTACCTTAAAGGTCTCACATTGTTTGATCAATTCAAAAAGGGTTATTATATATTATATATATAATAATATTATAAGTGTTTACAGTAATCAAAACTGCTGAATTTTATTATATCGACATTGTAAATGTTGAATGAGTACATAATGCAAATAGTGCTTTGAGTCACTACGTGAGAAGCTGCTGTATCTTCCCTAATGTGTGTCGCAGGGACAGAGACTTCTGCTCCCTCACAATACTAAGATGCGTTTTAACTCTCACAGCTGCAAGTTGGAAACAGAAAGTGTTAGTAGTCCATGTGAAACAGTGTGTGTGTGTGTATGGCTCAGTGTTTGGAAAGCTGCACTACTGGCTTGAATAAATATTAGACCGCCTCTCGCAGTTTGAGGTCTCATCTTTAACACTTCAGCTCTAGATTTCTGTTTTTTTAAATATAAGCTGGAAGTTAAAGCTGCAAAAATCTGTTCTACTTATTAGATAGCCGCAGTAGTGGAAGTTGATGCTGTGCTATGTAATGCTTTGCCTTCAATATTGCATCATATTGAAGGTCCTGCTATATGGTGAACTTTAAAAACCATTAATGGACACACATAAATTCTTAGCCCAGCATGTTAGTGCTGGTGTATGGGCCTGCACAGAGGAGATGTCATCCAATATAGAGACAATGAGTGTAGCTGCATGCATGGAGGTATACAGTGTTATGTTCTGGCATGTATAGATACATGTCAGCCTAGAAAAAGGTCTGCTAAAAATGTATAAATCTCGGTAGACCTTATATGGAATAATGACAAAGGAAAAATTACGAATCATATTGTAGGGTACAACACAGTGTGGTACAACACAAGTCAAGCACTGAGATGTCAAAGGCGTCTTAAACACAAGCACAGAGTACAAACTAATCGTGTTATGGATTACTGCATAAGTGCATAAAATACATTACAGTTAACAGAAGAGGATTCGTTTACAGCGGTGTACTGAAACCAATACGTTTCTTATTGCAACTGTAAAGAATTTAAGGAATTCTCATGTGCCCGTGCAGAGGAAAAGAAACCTTACTCTCAGAATGAAGTCCAGTGCACACATATTGTGGGATTACATAGCAGCAGCACGAGTACAGAAGGATATTTCTGGAATGCAATCAAGAACAATCAATCATGCATAATGTTGATCTTCATTGATTTCAAACTGTCAAACAAAATTGGCAAGGATCACAAAGCACAATACTCACATGGTCACTGTTATGTCAAATATTTACCTCATGACTCCACCCACTGCTTGATGTGAAAACCTCATCTGTGTTTCTTCAGGAGAGAATAAAGTCCAGAATAGCTGCTCCCTCAGCAGGAGTGAAAACACAGTCACACTGAGGGGTCTCATAGGCTTGACTGTTTATTTATTTTCATTTATTTTGGTGCCGTGAGTCAACACTCACCACCGTGTCAACTTGGCATTCCTATGCAGTTCATTTGTGCTGTGTACAACATAGTGGCATGATGCATGTGTTTCACCAGGCCTCTTTACGTCTACAGTGAATACTATGTGATATTTACTGTAGGGTTGGAGGGAATTTAGAATGTTTTGTTCAGTCCAAAATAAAAATCAACACTGCAGGTTGCAAATATATGTCAATATGCTGCATTTTTTAAGTGATGTGTTGACTGGTGAGCAGTATTTTGTAAACTCAGTTTTTATACTTACAGTATAAAACACATAACGAACGCTGAAGGAAAGAAAAGACACAAGCGTCAAGTAGTAGCAGTAGTAGTAATAATAATAATAACAATAATAATACCAATAATAATAATAATAATAAAAATAATACCCAACATCGTCATCATTTTTATTTTAGATGTTCCATTTACATGTTGTAATTTTGCATGCGGCGCTGGTATGCGCAGCGACGCACAGTTAAACGGTCACCACGGTGCAGCGGGAGCAGCGCCTGCTGTCAGCGCATCAGATTGAGCGCAGTTAGCCGAATGGCTAGTAAACAGCAGTGTTCGGGGGGATACGGGTCCCGTCTGCCTTGCGTTATAGTTTAATGGCGTCTCTCGCGTAACGTCAGCCAGACTGGGAAGCGAAAGAGTCTGTGGAGCGCGGTTGTCTGTCAACAGCTCACGGCGAAACGACGACGGAAGGTTTGGATTTGGAGCTAAAAGTGGTTAGCTGACGTTAGCTACTGTTAGCCTGCCAACGCAATGGTGAGTAGCGTTAGCTCGTCGCTGCGGCTAATGTTAGACCCCGGCGATAACTGTTTGGTATGTGGCTAACGTGACGGCGGCTAGCCGTTGGTGTTAGCTTACTGGGTATCGAACGAGACTTTAGTGCTGATCTTTTCCAGCGTGTTTTGATTTATTGATTCTCTGTCGTGTCGTTTCTGACCTGTCGCGGCCCTTTGGTAAGTGTTGTCTGATACCTCCACCTGTAACCTCGGGCAAAATGTTACCCCTGCCAGGACGAAGTAACGCCGGGAGCTCGATCACCTCAGGCGCTCTGGAAACGTTAACAGCGTCCGGACAATGCAGATGAGTCAAACTTTAGACGGCTGTTGTTAAGTTCGCCTGTGTCTCATACAGGTTCCTCTTTCTGGCCTTTCATCTGGTCTTGGACGTTTCACTCGTAGTCGCTCTGTGGCTTGATTTGTTCTAAGCGACAGTTACACTTCCTTCTGGGAGTTGCCCGAGTTTGTTTAGGCAAATGTGGATGTTGTTTCTGAGCTGTGGCTTTTGCAAATGACCACTTTGTATCTAATGTGTGTTTACACACACAAATATTTCCCAGGATTAAAATGTGCAATTTTAAGACTTTGGATTGCTTCTTTATTACAGTGATCGCTTATGTGAATGTCAATAGTGTTATCATGGCTATGGATAATAAGCTATGTGCTATATGGCCTTGGCGTTTCTGCATTGCTTCTTTGGAAAAGGTAGGACGATGCCGTAATCTGGTGGTGTTTGCTCTGTATCAGGCATCTGTGTCACCCAGGTCAAATTCGTGGTGGCCCTTTGTGTCTCATATTGGTTTTCGCTGGCATGGACACAATGGCATGTTGTCTCCCTGTTCATGATTTATTCATTTCCTGCATAAGTAATTTAGGCAGCGTCTGTACGATTGTTTTTGCCAGTTTTATTTCATCCATACTACAGCTAAAAACAGATACACAGACTGTCCATTATCTGGGTATAAATACATTTTTAGTTGAAATATAGTGTGATCGTTACCAGTTGTCTATTTTTGAAAAGCTAATTATAGTTTTTCCTCGACAGTGTCAAGCTATAGTTATCTTAAGGTGCTGATCTAAGTGTTGTGAACGAGTTACGTCCACAGCACAGGTTGAATTGGGACAGGCATCCTGTAACATCCTGTAAACCCAATGCCCCTAGTTTCCCTAAAGAGTTGACCTGTATACCCGTATCCTTAAATTTGATCCTGTGATTACATGACTGTTGACATTCTCTTTTAAATAATTGTTATCATGCCTCAGCGTTGTAACCTGGGGGGATCATCTTAGACAGTGAGTAACACCACCGTGGGATTTACATGCATGTTTATAGTGGGAGTACAGCATTGTTATGAAGTTAAAATAGGTTTTACAAAACCTGTTTCCCAGCCCAGTCCTAGCGTTGTAATGACTTGATTTAATTTTTACTGTAGGCCTACAGGTGCATCCCCTGTGATGTAAGACAGCTTCGTCTGTAGAGACCAAGATGACTGAAGTCCAGGCCACAGTGGAGTTCTCTGTCGAGCTCCACAAGTTCTACAATGTGGACCTGTTCCAAAGAGGGTGAGTACTGGCCTATTATTTTTACATACCTGGAATCTGCCATGTATTTCCTGCAGTTGGTATTTCATTTATTGATTTCTTACTTTCCAAAACATGCAGCACAAATGCAGCACAAAAATGTTTAAAACAGATATGCTGTAGGTCAGCTGTGATGACTTTCTTTAACATAACTTGAACAAGCTTTGGCTTGTAGTTCTTCACTGGGACTAGGATGTGCTCTGTGGTATGTGACCCAGCCAATATGGAACAGTTGGCAGCTGCATTTATACCTGAAGGGGGTTCAAAAAAGGTCCTTGTTCAGACAGCTTAAAACATGTTAAATAGTTGTCTGGTATACCATATATACAGTATCTGTAGAGGATGTTTTCTAATTCCCTATGTTATGATGAAGACCTGCATAGTTTAACCTGTATTAACCCTAAGCGTTCAGCTCTTTAACAGTGCAGTGATACTTCAATGAGCTGAGATACAATTCCTGGTGGATGCCTTCACCTCATCAATGCTTTTAGAGCTCAGGTTTACTACATGAGTGACTGCAAAAGGCCGGGCTCATTATTCATTTATGAAAAGCGTAGTGTCAGTTTACAAGCAGAGTCATTTGTAGCTAATCCATTTGGTTTGGGTCCATTTCAAAGAGCTGCTAATTACAAGATCAAGCTACTGGCACTTGCTTCTCGTACAGTTATACAATAACAATGTCTCCTTTTTCAGGTTTTACCAGATTCGTGCCAGCCTGAAGGTGCCACCCCGGGTCCCGCACAAGGTCGAGACTAGCCTGCTTCACCCAGGAGGTGTGTTAAGCTTTGCCCAATAGACATTGTGCAACCTTTTCTATGCTCTCCCAGATACCTTTTGTGGACTCTCTTAACTTCCACTTCACAGATCTATTCAAGTAGTGTGCGAGTTGCTTTCCTTCTCAATGGGCTGGTGTTATTTCCCGTACATGTATCGGATCCTGATTAGGTCCTTTTCTCATCGAATTGCATCAATCACCAAATGCATGTTCCTTTTTTTAGTTTCTGCTCTCATTGTTGTTCTTAGCGTAACTGGTGATTGTTATTAGTGTTGCAGACTTGGTTGACTTTGTGTCTTGTCGGCAGCTGATAGAGGTATTAAAGGCCACTTCTTGTTGTCAAGTCCTTGTGCAAATGCCACATCTTTCCTCATAGATACGTGTACTACTCTGTTCATTTAAAACACTCATTTCCTTATTTTGTATATAAGTGTGAGGGCGTAATTCAAATGCGACAAATAGTGTGGGTGAAAAATACATGCGAATGCTATGGCCACCCTAACGTGGTTTTTTTTTTCTGTCTAGGCTCTGATCTTGCATTTCCTGCTTCAGTCCAAGATGATGTCATTAGCAGCAAAACTTTTCAAATCTTGTACAAGAACGAAGAGATCGTGGTCAATGATGTTTTACTCTTCAAAGTTATGATGCTGCTAGATGAGAAGAAGGTATTGTTTCACTTTAACCCCTGGCCTTAGTCCATCATTGTATATTGAAAGTCAGCCTACTGTACAAGAGATTGTTTAATGGACAAATACTGTATAGCCTGCGTTACAGGTTTCTCTGTCTTATTGTCACCTACAGGGATTAGAGAAAAGCGTTGGTGTGGCATCTTGTGGGAATACTAGAACAGTTTTTATAACAGCATTTTAAATTTCAGATACGGCAAAGAACAAACATGAAGAACAAAGTGATTGCTTCTTTTGCTTTATGATTCTTTGTTTATGTGTTTGTGCTGTGCTGCCGTGTAGCCGCTGCAAATAACCCAGTGTTATTTATATAGAGATTCCAATGTACTGAGGTGTTGTTGACCTCTGCAGCAAGCAGTCTTTGCTCTGAGGTGTGTTCTTAGAGCAAAGTCTACAAAAGGGCTTCAGCTTATGTCAGGCCTATGGAAGTTGACATCATCAAATAGCAAAACTTTGACAGAGATGATAAAATATCTGCCCTTTACACCTATGCTTTTAAAGAATCTGTACTGTTTTCAATATCCTCAGGTGGACGAGTCTCTCAGTGACATGGATTTCCAGCTCTTCCTGGATTTATATTTCACAGATGGTGATTACACGTAGGTGTTGCAACATTTTAAATGCATGTACTTTTGTCTGCATTTGAGAATTTATTTGCCACATCTCTTATGCAAATGAGGCCCTCACATGCTTTCTTACTTAATTTCCACAGACCAGATGACCCAAGCTCTCTCCAGAATATCAGTGGCCGCACACTTCGTTTGCACTTTAGCCTTCAGCGAGGCATCCACCAACACATTAATGTTATGTTTGACTATTTCCACCTGTCTGTCATCTCTGTAGTCCTCCATGCCTCCCTAGTGGCTCTACACCAGCCACTTATCAGGTGGGACTAGGTCTTGATGCGTTTTTTAAATAATTCTAATCACATAATTTACTGTTGTAAATTCCAGTAGCACCTTTGTGCGCAGTCTATGCAACATGTTAAAGCTAATTCAAAACAACTTTAATTTTAACTGCTGTTTAAAATGACTGAGTTTGCTTACCTGTTTACCTAGTTTTCCGAGACCTGTGAAAACCACGTGGCTTAATCGCAATGCTCCAGCACAGAGCAAAGATTCAGTCATCCCACCTCTAGAGAATGTGGTGTTTGGCAGCAGTTATGTGAAGCAAGTATCACCAGATGTAAGTGAAACCCCTGTACTGTTATAGCTTTTTGGATAATGGATGAGTGGACTGGTTTTTGTTTAAGGGGGTAGAAATAAAGATGGAAAAAAACTTTAAAAATCATATAATCTAAATCTATTGTAAAAATGATCCCAGAGTTTGTCGTAGACAAACCAGATGCATATAAAGTCCTTGGGACAACAACACGGCTAATGTTTTTCCGTCTAAATCGTGTGTATCTCTTGTGATCCCTCAGGGCAGGACATTCCTGGTGTCTGACCCCTGTCTGAAGCATGCCTTCAGTCTGCACCAAAACCTTTGTTCCAGTCTCCTTTCAGCCTACCAGGGCCTGTTTGGATATTTCACCTCCATTACCAAGGACCTGCCTTCTTCCCATCGTATGGAACTAGGTACACTGTACTGCATAAACACATCAACTCATGTCAAACTGTTGGGTTACAGTGCATAAAACAACTAATAAATTGACAACTAATTATCTCAAACATAATGAGGATCTACATTGCACCTTTTACTCTCAAGTACAGAGAGGAGTGCAGCACTTTCTGACTATTGTTTCTGTTTTGAATGGAAGATTTGTTCATTTTCAGTGTTAGTATTTTTTGCATTTTGCCAACTTTGTTTGTTTGTTTGTGTTTTCATGCCATTTCACCTAAACTCCACCATCAACATTTTTTAGCCTTTAAATTCAATAAACAACCAGCAACCACTAATTAAAGTTAGGGATCTAACCGAGATGAACATGAGGTCACCATACTAAAACAATTTATTTGCCAAACAGCTCTCAAACTCATTGTTGTAACTATAACTTGACAAACCTGGTCCACACAAGTGGGCAGGTATTAACCCATCCCAAAGAACCAAACAAGGTTAAATATGCCTATATGTGCAATCCCACTAGCCAAGCCGAGCATGCAAGTCCTATATGAGAGAGTTCTCAGAAGACCTTATCCCCGAAGTCAAAGACACGTCTACATAGGTATGTCCCAACCCTTGAAGTAACTGAAATCAGTCTGCCTTTCTATGGTTTTTCCTCTTCACTTGTTTCTTTCTGGTACTGTAGAAACCATGCCCTCTCTACGTCCCACTAACCAGAGATAATACTCTCAAACTGCTGCCATGTCATCTTCTCACTGTCGTGTACAGTATAGATACTCAATCTTTCTTTTCATCTTGCCTTATTCACCAATCTGAATTTGCTTATTACCTCTGATCATGTCACATAATATGTATTTTCTGACTCTTGCTCTCTCACACTTCTTTCTTATTCAGTTCTTCTTTTTTTTTCAAAATTTTCAATACATTGATTCAGTAATTTATAACCAGTCTTAGTAAAACTTTGTGTGTCTTTAGAACAACTCGATCTGGAGGCTCGTCTTGCTGGCTTATGTGAACAAATTAAGGTAAGATCCACCTCAAGGCAGCTGGAAGAGTCACACATGCAACAGGGGTCTTTGGGGGAAATCCTTTGCACTGTTGATTTATTGCAATGTAAAGTTGTGTAGGTGACATGACTAAAACACATGCTCTCTCTGGCCAGCTGGTGGTTCACCTTCATCTTTATACTTTTTAGCAAAAAGCAGAGTCGCCTGATGAGCTGGCAGAACTGGTAAATATGAACCTGGCTCAGCTCTGTTCTCTGCTCATGGCTCTCTGGGGACAGTTCCTAGAGGTGGTGTCCCTGCAGGAGCATGTTGCTGCCCTACTTTCTGCAGGACACCATTCACTACGGGTAAGCACCAACTTCCTAAATGATTTATTTGATTAGTTAACTTAGAAAACTTTTTTCCAAGCTACAGCGTGTACCATAATGTTGTGTGTTACAGGTAAGAAGGTTTGCTGAGGCCTTCTTTTGTCTCGAGCACCCAAGGCAGTCTGCACTAGCATACCAGGAACTGCAGTAAGTTGCAATGGCATGTTTGCCTTGATTGTGAAATATATAGATGCTCATCTGTCATTCTTGTGCTAGTTCTTGCTTGTCTGAAACACTGCCTTCCAAATATTCTTCTTTTTTTTTTCTTTCTGACTCTTGCCGCCCCCCCCCTCCATCAGTGCTCACAGTCACCAGCAGATGACTAATGCTATCAAAAGTTCCAGCTACTTCCTGTCTTTGCCTCCACTTCCAGTGGAATGTGCAGACTTGGATGGTGACGTTAATTCTTTGCCAATCATCTTTGAGGACAGATACTTAGATTCCATAACTGAAGGTCAGTAACGCTTTGTTTTTTTATTGCTGCTCTACGAGATGTGCATTCAATTCATTAACTGACTAATTTTTCTACTAAACTAAATATGTTTTTGCCTTTTTTAATGATCACAAGATCGTGATGGACCATGGCTGGGCATGCACAACACAAGAACTGGCCCAGCGTCCAAATCAGACAAGCCCAGCTCCAAGGACTGCAGTGCCGCAGCTAGCGCCCCACCTGACTGTACCCCTGTGGATAATGCTTGGCCAGATAACTATGATCCACCACCTAAGTCCAAAGGCAAGTCAGTCAAACTGAAGAAGAATTCTAAGACGGAAAACTCTAAGAAGCTGATCAGACAGGGTTCAAAAGACTCTGTTGTTCTGGTGGGCTATAAAAACCTCAAAGCTCCTTGCAAGGAACAGTTCAAGGAGGGGGAAGCTTCCCTGAGCCAAGAACAACGAGATACCTTGCAGCAAGACACACACAGTAATTTAAGGACTAATACCAATGCTACTTTTGACTCCGGTGCCATGTCAGCACATTTTGGAAACGGTGCTGATAATAACTCAACAAATACTGCTTCACAAAAAAGCAATTTCAAAATCCCTAAGAGCTCGGATGTGCAGAAAAATCCTCAGGCAGGCACTGGGGCTATTGCTACCTCCAACCAAACACTTCACAGAGAAGATCAGGCTGAACATTACAGTCAGAAGCTGCCACAGTGGACTACTGGGGTCAAGCAAATTGAGGTGAAACCAAGCAGCAAGGACCCATACCAAGGAGGAAAAGTAACGGTTGTTCTCCCATGTAGGAGTGATGGGTCTTTATGTAGTAATTTTCCTGAGATAAGGCAAACCGAGCTGTGTGACTCCCAGCACACAGTTGACTCTGTGTTTGAAAGGCCAGATAAAGAGGCAACGCAGCATAGCCAGTCCCGTCTGGTCTCGGTACACGTGAAGAGTGAGTGTGTGAGGTTGCCAGATGGAGGCGCTCCCATCGCCTCGTCACGTCTCTCAGACTCTGGCATTGAGAGCGAACCTAGCTCCTTTGTCACTCAGTTTGTTCCAGGACCGCAGTCTGGTTTGGGGCTAGGTGTTGCTGAATCAGGTGCCTCGCAGCTTGACAGACCCCTCCTGAGCCCTGCACCACGGCCTGTTCAGCAAAGCACTGTGCTAAAACCCAGTGGGGCCGGAGAAACTCTTAATCCAGAAAACACCAGTGGCATCAGTGGAGTCCAGTCCTCCCTAACCTCAATCAATTCTTTGCCCTCGGATGATGAAGGGGATGAAGGCTCCTCTAGGGCTTCTAGTGGAGCGGACGTTCGAGTCAGAAAGTCTAGTGTGTTGGTGCAGGAGCAGAGCGTAATCTTTTCTGGGGATGTCACCATGATGTCTCCTGTCAACGTGGCCCCTCCCAGTGGTGCAGCTGATTCACAGGCGACGATGCCAACGTGCGACTTAGAACCAGACTCCAAGCTAATCTGTGTTTCTGAACTCCAACTAGAGGGAGCTGCCGGCTCTGGTACCGTTAAAGAACCTCGTAGTGAACCCCATACTGCTTGCCCCTCCAGTAACTCTGCCACTAGTAGCACTGACATGGTAAAACGGGGAATGGTGGAGAACTATTTTGGCTCATGCTCTAGCACAGATGTATCTGAGATCAGTCCGGTAGAAACATCTGCTATCACACTGGGGATCCAGTCAGGACCACAGGCTGAGGAGGAGGAAGATGACGCCGAGCATGAGATGATCGAGAATGGTTACTATGAGGAAGGTGATGGCTATGCTTTTGTGAATGGTGTTACTGATGAGGAGCAAACTGGTGCTGCGGACGCAACTGCGCAAGAGACGAGTCTTTTGTATGAAAGGCTTGGTATTGGCTACCTCCAGGAAGCGAAGGATTTATCAAACGCTCCCATCTGCTCCAACCTTGCATCTAGCAGTGTGGGGACTAGCTTGGGAAGACCTCCGTGTCCCTCCACCTCCTTTTCCTCTAACCTGCGGTGGTACGAGTGTGCAACCGCATCGCAGATGAAAGCGTGAGTCGCGTAGCAACATTTTCCTCTATTTCCACTTAATACTCTTTTTATGCAGTTTGGTTTCACACATTTATATATTAATAATTATCAACCTATTTTATCATTATGCTTAGCTTTGACAAGGCCAAGGAAGAAATGAAGCAGCTAAAGCTGCCTGGTTTCCTGTACAGCGAGGTGTCGGAGCTGGCATCCACTGTACCCTACTTCAGCTTGGAGGAAGATGAGAGCTGTGAAGAAGGCATCCATCTTATAGTCTGTGTTCATGGCCTTGATGGTAACTTTATATATAAATCACTTTATTCAGAGGGTATTTTTTGTTGTTAGGAACAGACTTAATGTATTTAATGTTTTACATTGTAGGTAACAGTGCAGACCTGCGACTAGTGAAGACTTACCTGGAGCTTGGTCTGCCTGGCGCTCGTATAGACTTCCTAATGTCTGAAAGGAACCAGGTCAGTAGATGCTGCTCTTTTTAAAATCACGCATTTACCCCACTAAGCTTTACATTAGGGGTCCTTTAGTTTTTTAATAAACTAATGCAAACATCACAACTTACAGTGTTTGTATTGTTAATTTGATGCTACAGAATGACACCTTTGCTGACTTTGAGTCAATGACGGACCGACTGCTTGATGAAATAGTCCAGTACATTCAGATCTACAGCCTCACAGTGTCAAAGATAAGGTAAGATAATTTATAAGGTCAGTTGTCCTTGAAGCAACATAATTCAGTAAATAAGTATGGTCTAGTGTCTAGACAGTTTCAATATTCTTCATTTGTAGCTTTGTAGGTCATTCGTTGGGGAACCTTATTGTCCGCTCAGTGCTGACCAGGCCGAGGTTTAAATGTTACTTGAGCAGGCTTCACACCTTCCTTTCTCTTTCTGGACCTCACCTGGGAACACTGTACAACAGCTCAGCTCTGGTCAACACCGGTAAGTATAGAAATGTTTAACAGATTACATTAACTTAGTAGTAGTTTCAAAGCCAGTTAAAAGGACTAATACTACTACTATTAAATTATATTTTTAAGACCTTACTGTCTTGTATTGATATAAGGCTCAATCGCTTGGTGTAAGTATGACTTTTTTTCCTTAGGCCTTTGGTTCATGCAGAAGTGGAAAAAGTCAGGTTCACTCCTACAGCTCACATGCCGTGATCACTCTGATCCCCGCCAAACTTTCCTCTACAAGCTCAGCAAGAAATCTGGTAGGTTTTGTTTGTTTCACCAGACACTATAGCTTGAATGTGTTGTATATAGGGTATTCTGAAAAACAATGTGTTTGTTCTTGAAGGTCTGCAATTTTTCAAGAACGTAGTGCTGGTGGGCTCGCTGCAGGATCGTTATGTCCCCTATCATTCTGCACGAATAGAAATGTGCAAAACTGCACTGAAGGACAAGCAAACAGGTGAGTTGAGGCAAGCTATTAGGAGGGAACACTGATACCTGTCATGATGGTTTTAGTAAATGCAGTTGCATTAGGGATGTAAGTGGAAGAACTCAAGCTTGCTCCTGAGAGGCCTGGCGTGGTATTACTGCAGTTGTCGTGCTGTTTGTAATTTTATTTTACGTCTATTGTCCTCATTCCCTTTAATGAATAAAACACTATGAAAGCTTAACTGCTATGTGATGTAGAGTACTTAAGAATAACAATATTGTCTATAAATTGCTATCACACCATTATACACTTTTACGCCTGAGGGCCTTGAATTGAGTGGAGAACATGACATTTTTGGAACCTTGCCCTGTTCCGCCTGTTTCATTCTTGTTCCTTCCAGGTCCTGTGTATGCTGAAATGATTGAGAACCTGCTGCTGCCAATACTTCAGAACAAAGACTGCAATCTAGTGCGATATGATGTCATTCATGCCCTGCCCAACACAGCCAACTCTCTTATCGGCCGGGCCGCCCACATTGCCGTGCTTGATTCTGAGATCTTCCTGGAGAAGTTCTTCCTTGTTGCAGGCCTGAAGTTCTTTCAGTAGAACTGCGGCAGGGTCGAGCATGGCTGGGCGAGAGGAATGTGGAGCTAATACCTCACTATATCTAAACCTTATTCTAATTATTGTATCTGAATCACGTGGTTTTTAAATACATACTTTCAAATTCAAACATCACAGGTTCTCTTGTTTTTATGTTTGTGTTGGAAGCATGGTGGAAATGGATTTTACCTTTTTATTTTTTCACTGCCATGTTTTAAACATATTCTGGTTGGGAAATTATTTTCCCCTTTAATATAGTATATTTTTAGTGTTATTTATGTTGTATTTTAACTTTTATTTGTTCTATCCAAGTTACTCAGTTAATTTTAGATGCTGAACTGGAAATGTAGCTGCTACAAAAATGAAATGGCTGTTTTGGTGAACTAGCCCAAGTCAAGTCTGCACATACTGTATCACCATTGCAAATGTTTCTTCACCAGTTCTAAGAGACACTGCATTGATTTGCACCACGACTACATTTTACAAGCTTTTGTACTGAAAATGGTCATTTGTAAAGGTTACTTTTTTATCAACAATTTTCCATCATTTTTAAAGGCAGAGGTGCCAGAGGTGCATTTAAAATAGGATTGTTGCTCTGACTTTGCAGCCTTGGCTTTGGTCTCAATACTTTATGCTGTTCATTGCCATGCAGCATTCTGCACATTTCCCAGCCTGGTGTTGGGTAAGTAAAGCATTGCCTACAACATAATAGCATTTTATTACCGGGGTTTTAAGCAATGATCTTGCTTAATGAAAAGCACACGTTGGTAATATGAACTTGTTTAATCGAAAGTATTTGGTTGGTATCATTAAGTGATTATGTTTTTCAACTGGAAAGTATTTCTTGGAATAAAATGTTTCTTAGACAATTGTTTATATATCATCACGCTACCATTAAATATTCATATTATAGAGCTGGTTATATGACTTTCTTTTTTGAGTTGACTCTGTATTTCATGAACTGTGTTTCTCTAAAGACAGTTTGATAAACTAATCAAAGAAATGAACTACTAATACAATATGTAGCTGATAATCAAATGTTTGTTTTAAGATAAATATCCTGAACTCTTAATATGGCAAATATCTTGGCCATCTTCAGTCAATGGGTGTGGCATTAATAGTAACTCCAATGTGTCCTCAGTTTGAACTTTGCATTAATGTTTTATTTCTACTTTTTTTATTATTATTAATGATTAATTGCGTTTCTCATTCTTTTTTTTAATATTTCAACTGGCCCTGTAGATGGCGGTGTCGCCACAGTAACTTTTATTTTAAGGGTGGAATTAATAAATTGATGTTTCGCGTTTTCATTGTTCAACTATATTCGGATGTACAACATATAATAATGTAATATTTAAGCTGGTAAGTTTACACGAATACCTTAAGTTTACTTAGTGTGTATTGTCAGAAATACATTGTACTGAATTTACTTTACATGTACAAAATTGCACATACAACCAGCATATATTTACACAGTTCAACTTTATAGAGCAACAATAATTAATGCTGCAGTAGAGTCCCTCTTATTATAGTAAAGCCCACATGTTAGGTATCACTTCTACACATTAATTATGTAGTTTACTGCTGTCAGACCTATTAGGTCTCAAGACTGGTTAATGCATGATTCATACTTTTACTCACACTGCGCATTGATGGTAGGTAATTTTCAAATTAGTGCACTTCATTTACTCTGAAACAAAATTAGATTGAACAGAATCTACAGTACGAGTCTTTAAAGTCCTCCGTGTTTTGCCACCACATCCCTAACAAGACTCCAAACCGCTGTTGTGTCGAACCTCTAATTAACAAGCGAAAGTTCCACCAATGCAACGCTTGAGGGGGGGCTGGCGTCATTCTAGAAGTAGTACGTTGATGTGCCAGTGTCTTTCAGCAAGTGTTTTTCATCTAATGTTGATTTAGTAAAAGCTATAATGACTGCTAACTGCCATTTGAAATAGTAAGGCCAGTATATTTCCATAAGCAAATACGTCAAGGCGGGTCTCCCCCAGTGGTACCCACAGTGGTACGGCCCGGTCATTTGCGCTTCAAGTTGGATATAGAAGTTTGCCACAACACGCGATGGGGAGGGGGAGAAGCTGCTGCCGCACCGCTTCAGTGGTGGTTTTATTCGGATGACGAAACAAAGTTGTGCTTTTTAAATACTCCAAGAAAACACGCTATTAAGAGTTCTTCGGCTTGTTTTATGTGACGGTGAGTAACTTTACTGCCTCGAAGCCAGGAGTTAGCCGGAGTTAGCTAGTTAGTGATGCACTTGTTGCGTTAGCGTTACATTAGTGTGTTACCAGCAAACAGACGCACACATTCTTTGGCAATATAGTTTTAAATCATATTTAAAGCGCTATGAAAGGCTTTTTCATTTCAACAATATATCTGCTTTGTGTGAGAAGTTAATGTTAGGCTACACAGACTTAGATAATATGTAAACGAGATGTTGTAAGCAGCGGTGTAATTTGAAGAATAGCTACACTAACGTAGTCAACGCTATACAGTAGGAGCAGTTATAACAATAATAATAATATTATTTTAAATAGTAGTTAAATGTACCTACGAGTTCTCTTTGGCTGTGGTTCCGCTCTACGGAAACAAGAAGTTAAAGACTAATTTGTGTTTTTGTGTTTTTATTATTTAAATCCTCGAGCCTTCACACGAGTTCACGTGTCTGGTCCTTGAATCGGCGTTTAAGACGCGCGTTTTCCCTTAGAGCTGGTTCAGCGTGTTGTTTTCAAACACGAGCTAAAGCAAAGCCCCTTGGCTCGTGTTTTTTTTTTTTTTTTGTCGGGAGCTTCACGGTCACTGCTGGTGTTAGCGGGCAGTGGGAACCCCTGACACTTCAGATGACACGCACAGGGCCGCTTGTTTGTCCAACAGCAGCATTGTGCTGACGGGCAGGGATTATAACAGTCTTGGAGGGGAATTAAGGATGCAGATGGCTACTCTCATGTGATGCCAGGTTTCATCGTGGTCAGCAACAGGAAAGGTGATACAGTAGTATAGTACTCTATGTTAGGAGTCGGGCTGCTATGGTTTCACACCGTAACAACAGGATGCACAATGTGAAAATTCTCTGCTTTTACTTTTTTATTTACCTTAGTGTTTAATGTTTTTTTTTCTTCAGTATCATGAGCGCTATAAATGATTATACAGTCAAATATACAACGTGTTGTACTACTCACATTACAATTACAATCTACAGTCCTGAATATTATAACTTTTAAACTGTATCCTTTAATTGTAAAGGATTAAGCACCATTTTGAAATTTGTTTTTTGAAATACACTCAGGTTCCGTTTGCGTTCTGTCTGCCACATGTTCTGTTCTGTGTAACGCTTCTCGTTCACAAACATGTCGGATGTTTAAGTGACTGGAATTTCGGGTTTTTTCCTGTCTGTTTGCACTGACAACCTGATTCGAGTGAGGCCGTGTTTGAACTTGTCCATAATCATGTAGCAGTTCCAATAACTCGTGAGTGCTGGCAGAACCGTATAATTTCCTTATGATCTGCCTTAACCCTGTTGCACCTGGTGCTTTAATAACTATGTAAACATCTTTTTCCCCAGTGAGAATGTGAAACTAACATGTAGAAAGACAAAACTACATCTCAATGAAAGACTAGTTTTGTGCAAGGTCTGTTTTTTCTAATTACAAGAGCAGCCAGCTTCAGTCAAGGATAATTATTGTCTTGTGCCTCGTGTCTTGTCAATCTGTTTTTTTTTTTCATTGTGTTTTTGCCATAGTGGGATTTAGGGTTTTAGAGTCGGCGTGCGGCTGTAATTAACCTGATTAATTGTATCTGAGAAGTTAATCAGATAAGTCTCGTACCATTTGGGACTTAGGGTCAACATGCGAAGGCTGCCTATTTACGAGTAGAATATCCCAACATTTGTTTTTTATTTTTTTAAGTAGAATCCATTGTATTAAAACAATTCTGATGTTTTTGTATATACTGTAAATATTATTATGCTGCTGTTCATGTGTTGTAGTAGTAGTAGTAGTAGTAAAACAAAGTTACACAAGGATTATGTGTTTCTATTTAATGACCGTCTCTAGGATTAGTGCGATAAGCTCATTGATTTTGCCCATCTATTTATCTATTTACCTATTGCACATGCTTCCAGTGTTTATTATGTAGTCAACGGTGCTATTAATGTCTACTCTAACATGTTGTTCAATTATTTCCGTTTCTGTGTTTTGATTTACAATTTAATGTTTGTTTAGTTTTGTTTGTAAAACATTTGGGCACGGAATGGCTGAGCCATGACATGTTAAATAATAGAGCACGTCCATCTTATGTCTGAGTTTAAGGTTGTCTCTTTTTTTTTTTTTTTTTTTATAAACCTAAACAGAGAAGAGTTGATAATCTAGTCTACATTTCCATTCTGTTTTTTAGTTAATACTTTTTTTTCATAGCATTTTCAAATGTATTGACTTGTGTCACTGAATTTGTATGTGTTTGTAGATGCAGTATGAACAAACTGCCCTGGAAGAGCTAAAGAGGGAAGGATAGAGGGAGCACGAGAAAACTGCAGCCGTTCAATAGCGAGAGCAATAATCAGCGACGCACAAGGCATCATGTCCTCCTCGATAAAGCAGGAGAGAACCATTTGTGTTCTTCTGCCCAACAAAGACCAGCTGGACATCACTGTGGGGGTAGGTTGGTTTAAAAGTCCCTAGGTGCTCGCTTGGCTAGCATCAACTGTGGTAACGGGTGGTTAAAGTTCAGTGTGGCACGGTAGTGCTTTGACTTCACCTCATGGATTTTGCATATTGTAAATTCATTTTGGATTAACACAACTTTTTCTTGTTTCGTTTTTCTTTCTTGTTTCAGCCAAAGTCTACAGGTCAGGATGTTTTCAATCGTGTGGCTGAGCAACTTGGAATCAAAGAGATGCACTTTTTTGG
This sequence comes from Betta splendens, assembly GCF_900634795.4. Taxonomy (NCBI): domain Eukaryota; kingdom Metazoa; phylum Chordata; class Actinopteri; order Anabantiformes; family Osphronemidae; genus Betta; species Betta splendens. Next base: position 10,105,859 of record NC_040895.2, read on the forward strand.
CCTTACAGTGGTAAAGGGTAAGTTCACTCCTTATTCACAGAACAGGCCACAGCAATGGGGTCTCAAAACAAACCCATCTCCTCACTGAGCCAGTCTGTAAACATCATGTTTTGATTAGGATAAATCTAGTGATTTTACTAAAGGGATTTTCTCGTGCCACTGTACGAGAGGCACTTGTTTACATAATATGGTAGAAAGTGTTTCCTGCCAAAAGGCTGTCTCAAAAAACAAAAACATTCCTTCTCTTCTCAAAGTCTGCATAATTTAATGGGTAATCCTGTTTAGCCACTGAGCATAGTTCTTCAGTTTCTTATGCCTTTGTATAAGACGTCAGAATGTCTTGATAATCTTGTGCGGCTCAGCACTTGAACAGGCAGCCTTTTGTTTTTGGGGGTGTTGGTTCACCGATCACTTGGGCCTAGATTCCTGCAATATTAACTTCATTAAGCCTGGAATGCACCCTAGCATTCCTCCTCTTCACTGAGGGAGGGATGGATGGATGATGGGAAGAGGAGGGTGGGAGTTAAGGGAGAAGAGGTGGGGAGGCTGATAATGGCACCAACTGCCTTACTTAACTCTTACTCATAGGCATCAGGAGAGGAGAGGTGAAGGAGCAGTAATGAGTCAGAGTGGGAACAAGACAGGCTGAAAGGAGAGATTGATGGTTGAAGGAGCAAGTTTTGAAACCGCTCGGCCAACACGATTTGACTAACAAAAGAGATAAGGTGGATGGAGGAGAAATGCCCATGGTGTGACTCACAGGGCTGAACTGAGTGATACTGCATTTTTTAAACCCTTAGCCACATACAGTATATTGGTGGGATCCATGCAGTAATGATGTTGGTTAAAGCAGTGCATGCTGCCTTGACCTCAGCGTGTTTGGCATTAGCTTCCTGGTAGCCTCATTTACAAACAGAAGAACAAGGGCTTTTCTTTTATGGCAGTGAATCCCATTGTTGGGCAGATTTTACGCTTGGTTACATCACTGTTTTGTTTGCTCGCCGTCTGCTTATCTCCTGATTGTCTCTCTCCCCATCCCAGACAATGAGCACATATATTTAGACATGGAGGAAAAACTGACAAAGTACTTCCCTAAGGAATGGAAACAAGATTCAGTCAAGGTAAGTTGGCCTGTTGGTAAAGTAATGAAGCACTTTCCTGTGGCCAGTTCTTAACGTTTATGACCTACTGAGCATTTGCAGAGCACTGTTCAGCCATTGCACTTATCTGCCTGCTGTGACACATCTCTCTTCGTACAGGGATTGCAGAAGAGGCCGTTGCCATGTATTCTCTTCCTCAAAGTGCAGTTCTACATAGAGAATGGTAGACTCATTGGGTATGTATTGCCATTCATATTCGAAATACATCTTCTAAACGCGGTTGTTTGTGTTGCGTTGCAAACGTCTGTCTCCTTCATTCATCTGTGTCCTCCTATCTGACATTTTTGTCTTTCTCCTCCCTCCCACCGTTTTTCTAAATGCTTGTATTGTACCAGTGAACGAAAGGCACGGCAGCTTTACTACTCTGACCTGCGTGAGCGCGTTCTTCGCTCTGAATGCCGTCAGCAGGAGGAGGTGTACTTCCAGCTGGCAGGTTATGCCTTGCAGGCTGACCTCGGTGACCAGCCGCTGCCCAGGGAGGATATGGAGATCACTCCTTATTTTGAATCCAAGGACTATTTCCCCCCTTGGGTGGGTGTTGCAGCATACTTTAAAAACATGTTTTGTTTTTTTAGGTTAATTTCTATCATGCTGTGATCACTGCTGAATACATGTTTGTCCTGTTGTTGCTCTGCAGATTATAGCTAAGCGCGGTGTAAACTATCTCCTCTGCCACGGGCCCAAGGTGCATCAGGAGCTATGGGGCATGTCCAGTCGTGATGCTACCCTGCTCTTCATCAGGGAGTCCTGTCGACTGGAGGATGTGCCTGTGACGTTCTACAGGCTGCAAAAGGTCGTGAGCCTATTTAAAGTTTTAGAGTTGTCAATTTATTTTTGCAGCTCAAGCAATACTGCAGTGCTTGTTTGGTTAATTGACTTTTAACACAGGGTAATATTTGTTTTGGGGCTTCGGGCATATTTCTTCCCTCTAACTTTGCCTTTTCACACACAAAAAAAAAATTCTGTCCTAATTTGAGCATTGCTGGTCAAATAGTATGAGGCAGTTATATAAGCTTCATCTGTTCCAGTTCATTGTCCTCCCCTTTTCAAAATCACTCATCCACTGAATGATATTTTGAAGGCTTGCCCATCCTATTACGTAATGTGGTATCATTTTAAGTTTGTTAGCAGCAGCTCCGTGTTCCCCAATGAATGGGGGGGCAGTCCTCACTGCAAAATAACAGTGTTATCTGAGCTTCTCAGATGCCTCTCTGACATGTCATCGTTTATGTGTCCAGGACAAAAGGGAGGAGAAAGGAACAGCATTGCTTGGTCTAACCCTACGTGGAATGCAGGTTTATCAGGTGCGTGCATGTGAGTGTTTTATTAAATCATAATATGCATGTCAGCACATATGTACACACTTGTGAATCTGGGTTTGCTCAATGATTCAGCCTCTGTAACCCTATGAAGCCTCTGACTAGATGTGAGGAATGTGTGGGATTGACACTAGCAGCAGTGCAAGAGGAGATAGGAGCCGCGTGCCATGCCTGTCAGTTGTTTGATCTGTCCATCATGGGCCATCTGGGGGGATTAGTGCTCTAGGCCTGGCTGATTAAGGAGCCAGCAGATCGTGAGAGGCATTGAGATTCCCCAGGCTTCTGTGCCAAATCCAGATGGCTCACATGAAAAAGAAGACAATTGATTATTGATCACAAATTTAAAAATCTGTATTTTAAGTGGACTTCTAGAAATGTCTGATTTTCAAATAAAGGCTCACATGTTCTTGCTTCTGCATGTTTTTGTATTCATAGGAGGTGAACAATATAAGAGAGCTGCTGTACGATTTCCCCTGGTCGAATGTGGGACGTCTCACCTTCTTGGTATGCAGCTCTGTTACTATTAAGGAGAATAAATGTTTAATGGAGATTGTCTACTTGCAGTGAGTGTATAAAACAGATTGGTCTCCCATTCAGGGTAAGAAATTTGAGATCCAGCCAGATGGTTTGCCATCAGCCAGAAAGCTGGTTTACTACACTGGGTCTTCATTCCGCTCCCGCCACCTCCTTCTGCACCTCAGCAGTAGCCATCGCCTCTACCTCAACCTCCAGCCTGCCCTCAAACACCTACGCCACCTAGAGGAGAGTGAAGGTGGGAAGGGGAGAAGTTAGCACAATATGATATATCTGTAATACTTGGTTTGCCTGCTGGACATTACTATGCAGCTTACTTGAGGAGATGCACTAATTTGACAAGAATCACAAAATGTTTGTGATTTTTTTTTTTTAATTAATTTATTTTTTTATACTATTATTTATTTTTTTTTTTTTTAAATGACCATACTGATTACAAGTCACTGATTTCTTTCAGAAAAAAAGCGTTACAGAGAGTCCTACATTAGTGATGATCTGGACTTGGACCCCCCTGGCAGTGAAAGCAGCCCTGGTCTGTCCCGACACTCTACTAGCAGCTCTGGAATCGAAGCAGATGCTCGCCAACACAGCATCTCCACAGAGATGGCCTCCATGGAGGAGGAGGGTCAGCACCAGATACAGAAGTGTTTCAGCTCGGATGGAAGCTCCTGCAATTCTGGACTTGACTCAAGCTGTAAAGCTCAAATAGAAGATGAAGGGTGGCAAGAAGGTGAGTTGTTATCGGTTTGGTCTGTGCTTTCTGACTCCAGAAGATTATCTGTCCTTACTTTGTGCATAATGGCATTTCTAAACTCTCTTCTTCAAGAAATCAAGCCTGAAAGTCCAAAAGAGTTTCTTGTGGATGATCCTGATGAAATGTTCCAGCTGGCTGATCTTCTTGAAGGAGTATCTGTGGATTGTGCAGAAATCTCCTCAAATATTTGCGCACCAGGTATGATGTGCCAAATGATATAATGATGAGCGACATGTTTATTTGTTCTTGCCACACTTGAGCTCTTTTTTTCCCTTCTTTCTGTCAAACTTAATGACAGATGGGCTGCATTGCCCAGACAGTGATGAAGATCTTGGAAAACCGAGAAACGAGGATACGTTTAGTGAGGTTTGTCATTTCTGTTTATAGACGCTTTTATTTTCATTACCTCATCTTGGATTTTGCTATAGTTTCTTACCTTTCTCTGTCTTTTCTGTATCACTAAAGTTGCTGAACTCTAGGACACATGTTTGTGTCGATCGGCACAGCCACAGTCTAGATGACGTTCGTCTGTTCCCACCAGCAGTGCCTCTGGGGAGCACACTGCCGTCCGATTCCTCTCACAGCTACACCTTTGGGCTACCGCATGCTTCAACACTATCAAAGACCCCTATTGATCACACCTTTTGCCCAGTTGTACACTATCAGGCCAAACCTACCTTCTATGGCCGTAGGTCGACAAACTGCCTCTCCCTGGACATGTTGGGTGATGAACAGTTGGTAGAATTTGTGCTTTAAATATGTATATTGTATATACCAAGTGCTGATGTGTACGAATACGCTTAAGCTCTTTGTGTTCACTGCAATCTAAGTCACAGGTTGTCAGCACATGAATGTTTTAATGTTCTTCGTCTGCTAATGATGGCAATGATGTATTTTTTTTAAACATCTGAGAGACATTCTAACATGATGGAAGCCCCCATTCATCCAAATAAGGATGTTGTCATTCAACATTTAAATTGATAAACTGCATGTAGTTGTAGAATGTGTACCTTGTACTTCAGCTTCTCAGACGAAACGTCTCATCAATTGATCTTTTAAACATATTTCTTAAATGTTTGAATAGGGTAATAACTCCAGAGGGCTGAGCTCCTGTGTTTTGTTGTCCTATTTTTTTTTATTATATTTTAAAAGGAGCTGTTTTTGTAAAGTGTGTTCTGTCATACTGTACTTTGTTACAGCAGTGTAGCTGCCAATATTTCAGCTCTTCATGTATTCATCCAAAGTTATGCTCTCCTGCTTTTGTAAATACAACAGAAAAGTATTATTTGTAAAGCACCATTTGTGTAACCAGTCTGTATAATGAATGTTTTTTTTTTTGTTTTTTGTAATATATAAAGCTCAAACAAACCCATCTGTTGTCTACTTTTTCAATGTTGGTTATGCAAAACATTTCTTCTGAATTACTGACAAATACTGAATATTTTTTATGTAAACTTGCTTTTGATTAAAAAAAATACTTTTCCTATACTAAATTTGATGTCGGGCCATTTTTGCACCAGGCATTTTGTTAAATATCTTTTATTGGGGAATAGTTTGACTATGCGAACAGAATGCTTGTTCCAGCCAAACCCTGCACGTCTCGCGAGAGTTTGAAAGTCACGTTTGCGGAAGTTTACATCTTGTTTTAAAAAACGTGTCGCTCATGTCAGTCCTGAGCGAAGGCGGTCTGTAGCGTCTCCGTGTCGGCGCATGTTTCGACGATGCACTCTGTTTTAATTAAGGCACTTGTGTCCAGCTCTCCTGACTATGACCGTTTGTTCGAGGCTCTGTCGTGGCCGAGCGAGTCGTGGCCCGAAACGGAGCGGCTCGAGGCGCTCGCTGCTTTCATTGAAGGACTCGGAGCAGTTTGGGGCGATGCGCCTTCATTTCCAGCGTCGAAGAGACGTCACATTCAAGATAGAATCGAGTCTATTTTGTTGACCCGCTGCCTGCCACTCTTACACCGAATGTCCGCAGAGTCCGGCGGCGAGGCGCGGTGCAGGGAGAGCTCCGCCGCCGTCTGCAGGCTCGTGGGCGCCTGCGTCCCGCTGTGCGACGCGGCAGTGGCCGGACGCGTGGCCCGCTCCGTCCTGCCGTCGCTGCAGCCGCCGGAGGACGAATCGCCAAGTCCCGGACGACTCGGTGCGGAGGTGGCGAGCGAGGTCGTGGCGGCGCTCGTGCCCTCGCTCTCAGCGGACGCGCAGCTCACGCGCACGCTCCTGGCGTCTGCCCTGTCGTGCGTCAAAACGCTCCCCGACGCCCTGGTCTCCAAAGTCACAGTGCGGCTCCTCCTGCCTCTCCTGAACGCCAGCGACGCCGCGCGCGTGTCCGGCGTCGCCGCGTCGGTCGTGGGTGACCTGTGCGCCTGGCACTGCGCCGACAGGAGCCCCGTGGCGACGGAGCGCGCGCTGCTGTGTCTCACCGCCCTGTCGGACCACCTGCTGGGGCCCGACGCGCGTGCGGAGCGCGACCCTCGCCTGTCGCCCCGGTTCTGGAGGATCGTTCAGGACGGACTGATGCACAGAGACAACGTGTCGCGGAAGCGAGCGCTGTACCTCCTCAAACGCTGCGTGGCCCTGTCAGAGGAGGAGGGACTGGACTCCCCTCCTCCCCCTCCATCAGGGGAAGGTAAACACTGGGTGACGTTTCACCAGCAGGCCGCCAGCAGCTGCCTTGTTTGTTGGCTTATCCTTATGGGTTTGTTGCAGATGAAGCCCTGTTCACGTGGTCCCCCAGTAAGAGCAGGTTGCTCAGAGAGTTCTGGGAAGATTACGCACTGGTGATGGAAACCCTGGAAGAAAACCAGGTATAAAACGTTTGGGTCACAACCAGTGCAGCAGAGGTCATGGCGCCGTTGTAACAGCGCCTCTGTTTTTTCCCTGTCTGCAGGTCCATGTTGTTCGACCCGTCCTAAACAGGATAGACACATTGATTCAAACAGCGGTGGAAGACCGTCAAAGTGAGTGGGTGAAATGCAGCTTCAGTCTGTTGCGGATCCGCGTCTCAGCTCTCTCCATGCTGCAGCTGCAGGTCAAGGCCTGCTCCATCCCTCGTGGCTGCTGTGTGTCTACCAGCGCATGTTCCACAGCGAAAACAAATCCCTGATGAGAGAGGGTGTGTGTCACCTGCTCGAGCTGCGGGTCCTCCACCAGCCGGCCTTCGCGTTGGCTTTTTCACAGGTATAAACCCCCCCGCTCCGTTATTCATCTGACTTCACTGCAGTCGTTTAGTGCTGACTCGTGCTGATTTTTCATCTGGTGCTCCTCAGTTTATCGTCGGCCCCTTCATGGATGTGTTGTCTGAAACGTCTCTCTTCCACAGGTAAGAGTTAAACTCATTTGTTTCATGTTTAACGTCGATCTGTCCTAGTGAACTCTCTTTCTCCAAACATGTAGATCTGTTGGCCAGAGTGTGGCCGATTGTCCCGAGCTGGCAGCTAAGCTGCAGGTCTTCATGGGGGTCTTCTTCAGTAGTCTGCCATCAGAGCAGAGAGGTACAGGACGAAGCTGCGACTCGCCCCTCGTGGCTTAAAGGTCCGTCTCTCTCTGACTTGTCTGAATGTCCTGTAGGTTGCGTGTTGCTGCAGCTGATTCAGCAGCTGGGCTCGAAGCACTGGTGCGCGGTTCCTCTCCTCTTCATCGCCCAGGCTCTGTCCAAACTTCCTCCAGCGCCGCTGCTGGGAACTGAGGGCCTCGCAGCCCTGCGGTAACTTCTTATATTTACAGTTGAACAGACTTTTGTGGAGCTGATCACGCTTGATATATAAGATTGTTATGTATTTGGTATTTTACAGGGAGGTGCTGCGCTGCACCATGATCACTCATCAAATCCTGCTGAGGGGAGCTGCTCAGCGCTTCCTGCTGAACAGCGCCCTCTGTCTTACAGATGTGGTAATAACATTTAGCTGCACTGTTTAGTTCTGACATTGTAAACAATGTAGAATGATCAATTTTATTGTGGTTCCAAATACTGGTTCCTAATGTGGTTCCTAATACTAATAATATTTGTGAGCTCTAATACTGAATTCTGCTTTGCAGAGTGCGGTGACCTTGGAGGATGTGTTTGGTTTCCTAATGCATTTCAATGCAGATGAGTCCCTCTGTAGAAGGTCGCGGCTTTGGGATCAGGTACAGTGTCTCAGATACCTGTCGAGTGATGCAACGGCAGTAGTAAAGTAGCACATTCGACAAGTTGAGACAACTACACAAGACATGTATGACTGACTCGTGCATGTTTGTGACCTCATTTCAGTTGTGTGCCTGGTTATCAGACAATGAGGGCAGGTTCAAGCACAGGGTTGTTGGTGGCGTTTCCACTGATGCTGCTGCAAAGACGGAAACTGTACGAGCTTATGTTCAACATGAGATATGCACCTATTTGCAAGTTCCAGCCAGCAAAGGTAAACACAGGCTAAATTTAATTAACCAACATTCGCAATGTATGCTTTTAATTTGTGATGATGCTTAAGGACGTGGTCCATTCTGAGTCTGTTTGCTTCTTCACCTCAGGTCAGGCTGAGCGGTTGCCTGACAGCAGGGAGGCTGATAAGTTGGCCAGGGCCATTCTGCTGTGTGTGCACATGGAGAGTAGCCGAGTTGGCTCAGAAATCGGTAACACTGTGGAGTCATTACTGTCCCCGCTGCTGGACACCCTGCGCAGAGTCAGCACCAACGTCTACCTACCTCTGCGTAAGAGCGACAAGAGCCTGCAGCTCGTGCTCCGGCTGTTGCAGTGTATCGGGGAGGAGAGAGGTTTGTAACATAAAGCCTGAATGTTGATTTAGTATCCTGTGCATGTAGACTCTGCTCCTTTCATCACGTGGCACAGGGTAGCGACATGAGCTTCATCATTTTATTATTGCCCCTTATGCTTCAACCTTTCTCTGCAGATGACCTGACGGCCGCCGTGGAGAAGGTCGTCCTCGGTGTAGCTGATTCTGTGCAGGAGTTCATCTTCAGGCAGCTCTGCGGGGAGCTGCGGGAGGTGAATGAAGAGGAGCGTCCGGCTAGCATGTGCGCCCCGCCTGGTTAGCTGTAATGTGTGCTGACAGGGTGCTGTTTCCACAGCTGTTCGATGTGGAGCGGGCAGAGATGTATTTGAGCGTTGTGAGGCGGCTGGTTGTCCTATACCACTCTGCACCACAGCACAGACATGAACTTCAACACAGCGATATTCCTAAACTTGTCAAGTACAGCCTCAAAGTCCTTCAGGAACCAGGCCCACAGGTATAAAGTCATATTTTTAAGTGGTAATTAGACAGGTTTTCATGGTCGCCTAATTATTTATGGCTTTTTGTTATTTCCAGGATCCTCCTGTAGCGAACCAGGTGGTGAGAGCTGTCGCCATGGCGTCTCTGGCCACAGTCTGTGGACTCATGGAGCATGACGTGACTGACGTGCCGTCGGGGACCTTTTCGCTTCTCAAAGCGCTGAACGCGTATTTTTACAGCTCGCTGCCCTCTTCCTCCCAAACTCAGTCGTTTGCGGGGAACTTTAATGAGCGCCTGATGAAACCGCAGACAGTCGGCTGCTGTGGGTTAGTGCGAGCTGCGTCTCTCAGCATCTCCTCCAACAGTTGTCCCGATAAATTCAGGGGAGGTCTTTCCTGAAAAATCACATTCAGAAAGAAAATATTCGAAGCCTGATTTAATTAGAGATGTGTGTCTCCTTCTCCCTCAGCGATGTAGAAGTGCAGAATGCTCTGCTGCAGGACTGGGGACGCATCGCTGCCAGCTTCATGCGGGACCAGTGGGTTTGTCTCAGCTTCCTGCTCAGGGCAGTTGGCGTTCCCGAGGCTCCCGAGACGCCCAGAGCCGCTCTGAGCTGCAGCGTGGAGGCACTGGCGCTGCTCCCCAGTGACCTGGTGCTGCCTGTGTTCACCTTCATGGAGACAGCGTTACCACAGGTGAAACTCTGAAGCAGTTGCTATGAGGTTTTAAGATGTACAGCTGATTTCCTTGCAGGTCAAGTCGTTATCATCAAACATGTCTGATCGAGTGTCTGTGTGTTGATGATTTGACACCAGCTACCACTGGATGAGGAAGAACTCTGCGTGGAGGCCGTGACGCGGAGCTGGGAGTTGGTGCAGGGACTGAGCACCAACGCTCGTGACTTCTGGCCGGCACTGAAAGGCTTCGTCTCCATGGCCTTCCATCATAAACTGCTGGAGATGACGCACACGGAAGCTGTGAAGCTTAAGGCCACCTTAAAACAGGTGAATGAAATTCATGCTGGTGGATCAGAAAAAAAGTAGAAGTACACAACAAAGTACTTGCATATTTCATCCTCTATTGTGTCTGCGTTTTTTAGATTGCCCTAGAGCTGATGGAGCTGTCTCAGTCGAAGAGCGGCGTGTTCGGTGTTCTGGTCCAGCACTGCTGTCACACGTGGCTGCCCACAGATCCACCGCCGGATCCGGACGCTGTGTTTCTCAGTGTTTTCAGCTACGTCAGCGTCGTCACCGAAGCTTGTGTCTACGGGCCGGTTTTGAGAAGAGATCAACGGTAGCTCCCAGCAGCTCTCAGGTCACTTCACTTGTTTCTCTGGTTTGTTTGAACTGCTCCTGTCCTTCATAGACTCATACTGGATGTCCAAGCGCATGTGGAACAACTTGGGGAACAGTCTGCTGATAACGTTGGATTTGCAAGGTGAACAGCATCTCTGTCATTTGTGTGGCTGTGATAAAATTCTCTGCCACTAGATGTCTCTCTTGTTATGTGGATGTTCTTACAGCTGAACTACTGCTTAAATTTTCCAGCAACAGCAGGGACGACCAGTTGCCCCGTACTTGTGTCCTGGGTTTCCTCAGTCGTCTGGATTCTTCTAATCCGCAGCATCAGCAACTGATGGAAGAACTAGTTTTGGCTTTGTTGAAGAAGGTAGGCTTTGGAATATTGGGACATGGGTGCTGGAGTTAAATGCAGTTGAGTGCAGAAATCCTACTGATTACATTCATATGCTCACTGTTAATCTCAATTTAATACAAAAAGACAAATCATCATTGACTGGTGCATTTATTTCCTGTGCCAGCTAATCTAGCACTACGTAACACTACTCTCTACTACTCCCCATCTCTCCAGGATAATGATATATCAAAGTCAAAAGTGCGTTACTATAGCAACTCCCTGCAACATCGTGTCAAAAACAGAGTGTGGCAAACACTGCTGCTATTGCTGCCCAAACTTAGAGAGGTAAGGCCGTTACACCTGCACCTAAAATAATGGGAAATAATCAAACAAGTTAATGTGTGTGTTTGTGTGTGTGATCAGGATTTTGTCGCCACTGTGCTGAACCGTGTGTTTGAAGCTGGCTTCTGCAGTAACCAGGCATCGGTCAAGTACCTGATCGAGTGGATGATGATCCTGGCTCTTGTTTACTACCCACAACACATGGACAGCTTCTGGTCCTGCTTCAACACGGTGAGCGTCCACTCTGCACAGCCATCCTCCAAAAACTAAAGCAGGTAAATCTGACCTATCTGACTGACTGTGTGCCCAGGATCAGGAAAAGACCAAGACAAGCATCTGCACCTTCTTGTCAGTCCTCGTGCATTTCAGTGTCATCATGCCTAATCTTAAAGATAAGGTAAAGCCTTTGATCTTATTTCAGCACTCGCGGCTCTTCTTGCGTCACCTCCCAGCATCTACAGAGTTTTTCTTCCTGTGTTTAAGGCAGCACAGCTGCACAAAGCGCTGGACATCACCCTGCAGTGGTGCTTCAATCATAACTTCAGCGTGCGCCTGTATGCTTTACTGGCCCTGAAGAAAGTGTGGAGCCTGGCAGAAGCTCAGGCCGAGGAGGAGGCTGTAGATTTGAAAGGGATGTCCTCTGTGGTCAAGGCCTGTCTGAACCAGGCCGAAGCCATGCAAAGCAGCGGGTGAGCACACGCCACCACACACCAACGGTTCCAAAAGCTTATAGTCGCATGCTCACGTGTTCTTTTTCTGTGCCGTTCTCTAGAAATGCCAACAAAAACTGGATAAGGATTCAGGAGCACTTCTTCTTCGGTGACTTTCATCCTGTCAGGGATTACAGCGTCGAGGTGCGCGTTGAGAAAAAGTATGACACGTGCACGTGTGATTTTCTGGTTGATAACACAGGAGCCGCCTTCCGTCTCTCTTTGCTTTGTGTCGTAGACCATTTTCTACACATTCCCCAGTCTGTCAGAGTTGACTGATGACGAGTGGATTCCACCCTGGAAGTTTGAGAAGTTGAGTTCTTTCTCCGTAAGCCCATGTGTCCCTTTAAGGAACCCTTGTCCTGACCTGAGCCGGCTTCAGCCTGGGGACTGGATCCAACAAGACAAAAGTACAACAGGAACCGGCGTAACAGCATCGCTTCATTAGAGCCGACCTTGTACTGAGACGTCGTTGCTCTCCGTCTCTGCAGCGGATCAGGACAAGGAGGAGCGCTGGGCTGAGGTGCAGAAGAAGATCACTCCCTGGAGGCTGGGCATCCAGGAGCAGGAGCCGGAGCTCCAGCTGGTTCCGCCGCAGAGGGCCGCTCGCCTGGGCAAACTGCAGGGCGCCCTGCTGGTGGTAGCCTCGCTCATTGACAAACCCACCAACTTAGGAGGTCAGGAGCACGTTTAAATCCAATTCATAATTCCCAATTCAGGGAAATAAACATCAGTGACTTTAATTCTGATGTGGAAAAACTAACATTACTGGCTTTTGTGTGGTTTTACAATGATGAGCAGCGGATGAGCTACGATGCAGCTGCCAATAAAACCAATCACCTGAGCCCTCAGTCCTTATCAGACCTTTAGAAGAGAACGTGCAGCAGTTTTTATAGACACTCCTATTTTATGTTCGGTGCATGTGTGCTTGTTTTATCAATTTGATAAGCAGCTCAATCTGAGTGTTTATAGAGGAAAACCAATATTGATACTGAATGACATAAGAACACTAACGTAGCTGCTCTGTCAGTGCTTTACCTCAAGTCATCCAGTTTTATTTAGAGTCGATGCCAATGTTATTTTTAAAAAAAACTTTAAATTAAGCATTTGTTGATTGAAAGAAAAAAGCATAGCTGACGTTTAGCCCCATGTGACTTTTTAGTCTTTGATTTGTTTGTTCTCGTCTCAGGTCTGTGCAGGACGTGTGAGATATTCGGGGCCAGTGCTCTGGTTCTGGACAGCCTCCGCCACGTCGAGGACAAGCACTTCCAGTCCCTGAGCGTCTCATCTGAGCTGTGGCTCCCTCTGCTAGAGGTGCATTGCATGAAACAAATTGTATTTTATTGATACAGATAAAATAATCTGGATTAAATCTTGATTATCCGTGATTAAAACAAAATCACAATCCTGTTCAATTTCCTAGGGCACAATCCTCTCGCACTAAACGAGGCTGATGAATAGATAACTGCTTATGACGCATCAGTGATGCTCACGTTATGAAGTCGTGCGTTACGGGGCTTGTCTTCATCCTGTCTAACCTCCATCAGGTGAAGCCGGTGGAGCTCGCTGCCTTCCTGCAGCTTAAGAAGACCGAGGGCTACTGCATCGTTGGAGTGGAGCAGACGGCGAACAGCCAGAGCCTCGAGCACTACCAGTTCCCAGAGAGGACGCTGCTGCTTCTGGGGTGAGGCGGCGTCACATGTCTCAGGATTACTCAGGCGCCAGCCGGGCTCTCGCATTAGATAAAGGCGTGAAGCTCCCGCGGCCGCTCGCTGTTATCGTCCCCGCGAGACCCGTGGCTCTCGTCTCCGCCGCGCACCTGTCGGGGCACGCTGGGCGCTAATTGGCTCTCCCTGAAGACGGGCGCGCAGGGGAGAAATTACCCCCACCCGCTGAGGCTGTGCGACAGCAGCAGAGCTCCTCCTGCCGCGCCGTTGACGATGCTGCCCATCAGCGGTCAAAGGGACACTGTTTAATTCCCCCCTCCCTTTTTATAATGACCAACACAGGTCTAATTATGAACGTGCGCAGGTTCCGGGAGGAGACGCATGATTCGCTCCTCCGCTAAATGTGTTGCAGGCGTGCAGCTGTTCTGGCAGAGGGAGATAGCGACATTAATCCCGCCCGCGAGGGCGCCCCGTTTTGTTTTCCCCAGTTCACTAACAAAGGCGTGGGCTCCGCTGTTAGCTTCAACACACCAGGCGTGATCTGAGCGCCGAGTGCTTTCACAGCTGCGCGCTCCCCAGCACAGCGTGGCCCGGCTGTAATCTCTCATCAGGTCGCTATTATTTCACCCAGTTGCACTCACGATAAATGCGGCTCATCAAATCATCTTCCTCACCATGTGGCACCCTCTGTAGACTCATCGAATGCCAAACTCATTACCGCTTATGTTTGCTCTGCATGGCCCACATTGTGTATCCTCGGTTGCTTAGAATATGAAATGCTGCACTCTTATGAATCAGCTTCTTTCTCTGTAGGTGTAAAGTCTAGATTTAACACCTATCTTGGACCCTCGTGTCAAGTGCTCCTAAATGGAATCGACTTGAGACAAATTCAGCCTGAAATGAAAAGCATCTTGTAACAAATTGCTGCTTAAACACTAAATATTACATATGAGGTTTGGGTTGATACAGCAGGTGTTTGGTTTAAATTCTGCAGTGGAATAACATTTACCTGTTAAACATTTGACTTGATCATTTGATGTTTACTTTTCGTCTGAGAGACATTTCTTCTCCGACAATAAATAAGAAATCCTTTCCAACACCCAAAAATACATTATCTGAAAAGAAGGTAAAACATTTAGATACAGGATTGGCACCACACCAAAACCAAACTGGAAAAGGCAGCTGGGCTGAGCTTGGCATAGCACAATGACTGGAAGCACAATGAAACAGGCCTCTGAATCCCCTGTGTCTCTCCATCCTCACAGCAACGAGCGGGAGGGCATTCCTGCCAACCTGCTGCAGACGCTGGACGTGTGTGTGGAGATCCCTCAGCAGGGGGTCATCCGCTCGCTCAACGTGCACGTGAGCGCCGCCCTGCTGATTTGGGAGTACACGCGGCAACGCCTCGCCTCAAAGCGCGCGTGAAGGGAAGCGGCCCGGGCAGCGACAGCGGTGGCTCTGCTCCGGCCGCGCCTGTGAAAACGGCCCGGAGGACTTTGAACGGAAATGTCAACTGAAGCCTTTGTTCGCGCTCGTGTGACCGTCAGCGTTTTCACACGCTGGCTTAGACGGACGTGAAGTGTTCAGCTGTTATTAGTGCTGCTCTGGACCCAGTTTAGGATATTACATCTAAATGTTCCACCGGGCAGCTTGTTTTATTAATGGAGGAGCCTTCGTTACGACAGCAGCAGCTTATGGAAATGTCTCCTTTGTGGAGGAGGAGTCTTGTTTATGTGAACAATCAGTTTTGCCTCAGACTGAACAGGGTGGACGCACCCGGAAAATACAGCATAAAAGGCTGAAAGATCTGTGTCCACAATGTTTTTATCACAATCTGATTTTAAATTGTAAACCTTTTTTAATAAAATCCTTTTTATTTGCAGTGGTTGGAGGTTCCTTAACAAAGCGAGCAGTGAAGGGGTTAAATAAGGTGCAGTAGGTGCCCGTGCACCCTCCTCCCATTAGAAGGGCTGGTTCGCTTGGAGACTGGAGCAGATGGGGAGCAGGTGTAGTGCCTTTTGATTACAGGGAATTTCACTCGGCTTGCTCCCGGCGCATCATGCGGGGACTCTGAGCGGGACATGTCTGACCTAGGCGGCTCCTGGTTGACGCTGGGGTTAGCGCCGCAGTCCGCAGCACCTGCCAACGTGAGCCTGGTTGAAGGACAGCTCGAGGCGTCCGGACAGACCCAGCTGCTGCTGGAGATCCTCATGGTGCTGATGTGTCTGGGCGCCGTCACCGGTACGACTCATATATTTACCTATTTGAATTTTGACCGCTTAGAGCTCCTTCTGGGTGTACTGGGCCTGACCTGCAGGGCTGGGGGCTTGTGTGAGTCTCTAGATGTTTTCAAAATGTGATTTCTTTTTTTATTATTATTATTTATTAACACTGCAACGTTCCGTTCACCTCATTTATCTCGGACAAACTGATCCTTTACCCCCTTTGCTGAAGACAAAGTAATTGAACTACAGGATGAAAAGATTTATTTTTTTTTATCCTTGTCTACATTTTATACAGAACGGAGTCTTCTTAACTGACAAAATCACTAAAGTGTTTAGTGTTTAGTTTAGTGTGACTAATCAGCCTTGTGTGTGTGTGTGATGTTGAATTTGTGTGTAGGTAATATTCTTGTCATTATTATTGTGGCTGCGACCAAGACCTTCCACTCGGTGACCTCGGTGCTGATCATGAACCTGGCCGTCAGTGACCTCCTGGTGGGCGTCGGGGTCATGCCTTTCGTCGCGTTGTCCGTCCTGAACCAGCAGTGGGTGAATTGTACAGTACGTCACGTCTGTCCAGTATTCCAGTCATTTAACCAGAAGCCTCTCTCTGATCCGCCTCGTGCGAACGCTTGTGTGTGTGTGTGATGAAGCCTCTCTGCCTCTGCCCTGCCTGCAGGACCTCTGCTTATACGTGGGCTACACCTCCTCCGTGTACTGCACGGCGTCTGTGCTGTCGCTGGCCGCGATTGCCCTCGACCGCTATTACTCCATCGTGGACTGCCTGCGCTACAGCTCCCGCTGCACCCTGTGGAGGACGTCCGCCGTGGTCCTGTGGATCTGGCTGCAGGCTCTGGCCACCAGCTGCGGCCCCCTGCTGGGCTGGAGCTCCATCAGCTACGTGGTTCCCATGTACAGCTGTTCGGTCAACTGGGCCGGCAGCCCCAGCTACACGGCCTTCATGGCTGCGCTCACCTACCTCATACCCGCGGTGGTCATCCTCTTCTGTTACATTAACATCGTCAAGGTGGCCCGCAGCCACGCTAGGAGGATTCACACGCTGGAGGACTCTGTCCAGCGCAGCAGGAATCTGAACTCCGGCTTCACCCCCGGCAATAGAGCCCACCACGGCCACTGCCCCTCGCGGCTGGTTTACCACGTAAGTGGGCAGTTTGTGTCCGACGTCAGTGGAGATGAGGGAAGGTATATCAGTGTTGTTCTACCTGATTCTGCTGCGGAGCAGAGCAGCTCCGCGTCCAGGCGTTTGTTCTCGCTCCCGGCCCAGGGCGCCCCCCAGCAGCATCACAGCCACCACGGGCTGGTGCGTCTCTTCCTGGTCATCTCGGCCTTCTTCCTCTGCTGGACGCCCTTCATCAGCGTGGCCCTGATCCAGGCCACAGAAGCGGCCGTCTCAGGCCAGTCGAGCCTGGTCCCGCCCTCTGCCGTTACCTTTTCCTACTGGCTGGTGCTGCTGAACTCTGACATCAATCCTCTCCTGTACGCTCTGCTCAGCAAGCGCTTCCAGGGAGCTCTTCAGGGACTCGGGCAAAAAATAAGCGAGCGCCTGGGGAGCGCGGTGGGCCGGGCGGCGGAGGCCCGAGTCGAGGGATGCGACAGCCGGCTCGCCAGCACCCGTCCAGGCCCACGCTCAAGCTCCGGGAGTTCAACCAGTGATGACCCCAAATACTCCCCCTCCATTTTCACCGTTAGCGCTGCCTTCAGACGTCATTGCGAGGAGCACCTATGCCACCATGAAACCCCCTCCTCACCCTCGGGTGGTGAGTCGAGGGTGCACTGCCTGCAGGTTCCCCCTCAGCCACAGGAGCGCAGCAGACTTCCTTTCTCAGCTCTGGCCAAGGATTCTCAGGCCACTTTCTTTTACGGCCAGATAACGGTGAGGGTAGAGCGTGATGTTGTTACAGATGTTGTAAGTCTCACTTCCACAGATGTTGCAAAGTTTTCACATACTGTATGAGCATTGAATGCGCATAGTCATCACAATCTTACATTCAAGTATATGTAATAATTGCTTCCATAATAAATATTGGGTTTTGGTCCATGAATGTTAAGAAAACCCGCCGGAAACGAGTATTTTGCAAGATCAGCACTGGCTTGTTCCAGATTGAATTCAAAATAAAAAATACAAAATCTATAATCTGTGCATTTTTGATTGGAAAAAATATAATTGAAAGATACTTTTCAATAATTAATTGGTCAAATAGTTGTCTGATACTTGCTGACTAAATTTGTTAGATCAACTGTGCATTAACCTCAATTAGAAATTTAGTAGTGATGTAAATTACAAACATTTTAAGATAAACATAAATTACCAAAAAAGTAAAAATAAATAATAGAATTTCCGGTCCCAATTATTTCAATGTTTGCTACAGTTCAAAACTTTTTTTTCTGCTTTTACTAATTAGTAATTCTGTACAAAACTAGTGGAAAGAAACCAACAGACAGCAAAGTATATTGAAAAGAAATTTTTTTATACATGTGATTACACTGGAAGACAACATCAGTCTAATAAACCCATCGTTTATTCACCTTCTGAATGTTCCTTCCTCAGATTATGCTGCATCTCAGTGTAAAAATCGTCATTCCTTACAAAGGTTTACATGTATGTTTAGCAATAATTCCAGAGGAATACATCATTATTATTTATTGTCATAGAGAATGACAATGGGAAACAGTGCTAACGTAGTCCATTGCGAACCAAAGAGAAGGCAGTGAAGTGGACTCAGCTGTAACATGCTTGTCCTGCCACCAGATGCAAAAAACGGGCCGTGAAACGTCCTGAAACAGAAGTAGTCCCAAAGAACAAAACGAAAGAAAGCGACTCCGTCAGACGTCGACGTGAGGAGGGAATCCGAGTCTCATGGACCGCAGTCTGTGGTGGCACTGTATAAACAGAGAGAGAGCGTGTGTGGTGGAGGGATGTTCGTACATTCGCAACAAGGCAGAGTCTCGGGGGGTCGTCCTGGCCGATGACCTGCCTCGCGAACGGGGCCGATGGAAGCGGTGGAACCTTTGACTCGCTGTCACGTGTCAACATGTACTGTTGTTCTGCCCAGAATGAAACAGCTGTACACTTAGAGCCCAGACAGGCTTGAGTCCAGATGTTAAATATGACAAATTCCAGGTCTGGTTTATTGGTTGATTTTTAAAGGGGTAGCTCCGTTTTTTTCTTCCTTGTCTTAATATAAAATATCAAACGTTTAGTCCATCCAGTGTTTTACAAGCTCTCAGAGAGGCCGGAGCCACTAATGCTTTTCAGGTTTGGACGTCGGCCGTGGCAGAGGGGGAGTTCATCTAATCAGCATGGTCCAAATACAGCGGCCTAATCGCTCCTCTGCCGATGAGCCGAGGCAGAGAGATGCCGCGAAGGCCTCCTTCAGCTCAGACTGATGCTCAGACGTGCTGACAGGTCCCTTCGCACCCGATGAGCCGATCGGGTCGACGGCTGCAGGACGTCCGCGGTGTGAAATAAAACGACTATGTACAGTGCACAAAAGGCAGGTATGTCGTTAGGTTTACACCTGAGGGGCCCCA